>NW_027362768.1:200042690-201470017 GCF_046119375.1 Phyllobates terribilis | reverse complement strand
TACATCACACACACTATATACATCACACATACACACTATATACATCACACATACACACTATATACATCACACATACACACTATATTCATCAGGCTGCAGTTTCTCACCACACACCTTGGGCCATTATTAGTTTGGCTACAGATCAGCGGTGACAATGATACAATGTTTCTCTCCACACTTCTATGGATGATACATGTAACCGCAGAGACTGCAGGTGAGAACAGAGGCTTCATCCGACCTAGAAGCTGAAGCCACAGACGCTTCATGATCATATTTTCTGTGCTGGAGATAGAATCGGTTGCGGTTATTGTCCTGTAGATTTCACAGTCCGGTTTTCTATATTACAGCCGGATTTGATCTGTTTTCTGTTGGATTCTTCACTTTGTGTTTAGCTTATTTCGCTGTATTTTAGGTGTTGTGCTTTGTTGTATTGGGGCTGGGTATTATATTCAGAGCTGTATTAATTGCTCTCATTATTGTACCCTGTATATTTACCCCCTATGCTTTATAT
The DNA here is from genome assembly GCF_046119375.1 of Phyllobates terribilis. Lineage (NCBI taxonomy): Eukaryota > Metazoa > Chordata > Amphibia > Anura > Dendrobatidae > Phyllobates > Phyllobates terribilis. Next base: position 201,469,506 of record NW_027362768.1, on the reverse strand, counting down.
TTGCTGCTGGATTTTGGGACTGGCTGTTCTCTGCGCTGGATTCTGCTGGATTTCGTGTTGCATTTGGCACTTGTTGCTGCAGTTTGCTCAGTGCTTTGTCTCTCTGTGCTCGGTGCTTTGTGTCTCTGTGCTCGGTGCTTTGTCTCTCTGTGCTCGGTGCTTTGTCTCTCTGTGCTCGGTGCTTTGTGTCTCTGTGCTCAGTGCTTTGTCTCTCTGTGCTCGGTGCTTTGTGTCTCTGTGCTCGGTGCTTTGTGTCTCTGTGCTCGGTGCTTTATCTCTCTGTGCTCGGTGCTTTGTCTCTCTGTGCTCGGTGCTTTGTGTCTCTGTGCTCGGTGCTTTGTGACTCTGTGCTCGGTGCTTTGTGTCTCTGGGCTCGGTGCTTTGTGTCTCTGTGCTCGGTGCTTTGTGTCTCTGTGCTCGGTGCTTTATCTCTCTGTGCTCGGTGCTTTGTCTCTCTGTGCTCGGTGCTTTGTCTCTCTGTGCTCGATGCTTTGTGTCTCTGTGCTCGGTGCTTTGTGTCTCTGTGCTCGGTGCTTTGTCTCTCTGTGCTCGGTGCTTTGTGTCTCTATGCTCGGTGCTTTGTGTCTCTGTGCTCGGTGCTTTGTCTCTCTGTGCTCGGTGCTTTGTGTCTCTGTGCTCGGTGCTTTGTCTCTCTGTGCTCGGTGCTTTGTCTCTCTGTGCTCGGTGCTTTGTCTCTTTGTGCTCGGTGCTTTGTCTCTTTGTGCTCGGTGCTTTGTGTCTCTGTGCTCGGTGCTTTGTGTCTCTGTGCTCGGTGCTTTGTGTCTCTGTGCTCGGTGCTTTGTCTCTCTGTGCTCGGTGCTTTGTGTCTCTGTGCTCGGTGCTTTGTCTCTCTGTGCTCGGTGCTTTGTCTCTCTGTGCTCGGTGCTTTGTGTCTCTGCGCTCGGTGCTTTGTGTCTCTATGCTCGGTGCTTTGTGTCTGTGTGCTCGGTGCTTTGTGTCTCTGGGCTCGGTGCTTTGTGTCTCTGTGCTCGGTGCTTTGTGACTCTGTGCTCGGTGCTTTGTCTCTCTGTGCTCGGTGCTTTGTGACTCTGTGCTCGGTGCTTTGTGTCTCTGTGCTCGGTGCTTTGTCTCTCTGTGCTCGGTGCTTTGTGTCTCTGTGCTCGGTGCTTTGTGTGTCTGTGCTCGGTGCTTTGTGTCTCTGTGCTCGGTGCTTTGTGTCTCTGTGCTCGGTGCTTTGTGTCTCTGTGCTCGGTGCTTTATCTCTCTGTGCTCGGTGCTTTGTGTCTCTGTGCTCGGTGCTTTGTGTCTCTGTGCTCGGTGCTTTATCTCTCTGTGCTCGGTGCTTTGTGTCTCTGTGCTCGGTGCTTTGTGTCTCTGTGCTCGGTGCTTTGTCTCTCTGTGCTCGGTGCTTTGTGTCTCTGTGCTCGGTGCTTTGTGTCTCTGTGCTCGGTGCTTTGTGTCTCTGTGCTCGGTGCTTTGTCTCTCTGTGCTCGGTGCTTTGTGTCTCTGTGCTCGGTGCTTTATCTCTCTGTGCTCGGTGCTTTGTGTCTCTGTGCTCGGTGCTTTGTGTCTCTGTGCTCGGTGCTTTGTCTCTCTGTGCTCGGTGCTTTGTCTCTCTGTGCTCGGTGCTTTGTGACTCTGTGCTCGGTGCTTTGTCTCTCTGTGCTCGGTGCTTTGTGTCTCTGTGCTCGGTGCTTTGTGACTCTGTGCTCAGTGCTTTGTCTCTCTGTGCTCGGTGCTTTGTGTCTCTGTGCTCGGTGCTTTGTCTCTCTGTGCTCGGTGCTTTGTGTCTCTGTGCTCGGTGCTTTGTCTCTCTGTGCTCGGTGCTTTGTGTCTCTGTGCTCGGTGCTTTGTCTCTCTGTGCTCGGTGCTTTGTGTCTCTGTGCTCGGTGCTTTGTGTCTCTGTGCTCGGTGCTTTGTGTCTCTGTGCTCGGTGCTTTGTGTCTCTGTGCTCGGTGCTTTGTGTCTCTGTGCTCGGTGCTTTGTGTCTCTGTGCTCGGTGCTTTGTGTCTCTGTGCTCGGTGCTTTGTGTCTCTGTGCTCGGTGCTTTGTGTCTCTGTGCTCGGTGCTTTGTCTCTCTGTGCTCGGTGCTTTGTCTCTCTGTGCTCGGTGGTTTGTGTCTCTGTGCTCGGTGCTTTGTCTCTCTGTGCTCGGTGCTTTGTGACTCTGTGCTCGGTGCTTTGTGTCTCTGTGCTCGGTGCTTTGTGTCTCTGTGCTCGGTGCTTTGTCTCTCTGTGCTCGGTGCTTTGTGTCTCTGTGCTCGGTGCTTTGTGTCTCTGTGCTCGGTGCTTTGTCTCTCTGTGCTCGGTGCTTTGTGTCTCTGTGCTCGGTGCTTTGTGTCTCTGTGCTCGGTGCTTTGTGTCTCTGTGCTCGGTGCTTTGTGTCTCTGTGCTCGGTGCTTTGTGTCTCTGTGCTCGGTGCTTTGTGTCTCTGTGCTCGGTGCTTTGTGTCTCTGTGCTCGGTGCTTTGTCTCTCTGTGCTCGGTGCTTTGTCTCTCTGTGCTCGGTGGTTTGTGTCTCTGTGCTCGGTGCTTTGTCTCTCTGTGCTCGGTGCTTTGTGACTCTGTGCTCGGTGCTTTGTGTCTCTGTGCTCGGTGCTTTGTGTCTCTGTGCTCGGTGCTTTGTCTCTCTGTGCTCGGTGCTTTGTGTCTCTGTGCTCGGTGCTTTGTGTCTCTGTGCTCGGTGCTTTGTGTCTCTGTGCTCGGTGCTTTGTCTCTCTGTGCTCGGTGCTTTGTGTCTCTGTGCTCGGTGCTTTGTGTCTCTGTGCTCGGTGCTTTGTGTCTCTGTGCTCGGTGCTTTGTGTCTCTGTGCTCGGTGCTTTATCTCTCTGTGCTCGGTGCTTTGTGTCTCTGTGCTCAGTGCTTTGTCTCTCTGTGCTCGGTGCTTTGTGTCTCTGTGCTCGGTGCTTTGTGTCTCTGTGCTCGGTGCTTTATCTCTCTGTGCTCGGTGCTTTGTCTCTCTGTGCTCGGTGCTTTGTGTCTCTGTGCTCGGTGCTTTGTGACTCTGTGCTCGGTGCTTTGTGTCTCTGGGCTCGGTGCTTTGTGTCTCTGTGCTCGGTGCTTTGTGTCTCTGTGCTCGGTGCTTTATCTCTCTGTGCTCGGTGCTTTGTCTCTCTGTGCTCGGTGCTTTGTCTCTCTGTGCTCGATGCTTTGTGTCTCTGTGCTCGGTGCTTTGTGTCTCTGTGCTCGGTGCTTTGTCTCTCTGTGCTCGGTGCTTTGTGTCTCTATGCTCGGTGCTTTGTGTCTCTGTGCTCGGTGCTTTGTCTCTCTGTGCTCGGTGCTTTGTGTCTCTGTGCTCGGTGCTTTGTCTCTCTGTGCTCGGTGCTTTGTCTCTCTGTGCTCGGTGCTTTGTCTCTTTGTGCTCGGTGCTTTGTCTCTTTGTGCTCGGTGCTTTGTGTCTCTGTGCTCGGTGCTTTGTGTCTCTGTGCTCGGTGCTTTGTGTCTCTGTGCTCGGTGCTTTGTCTCTCTGTGCTCGGTGCTTTGTGTCTCTGTGCTCGGTGCTTTGTCTCTCTGTGCTCGGTGCTTTGTCTCTCTGTGCTCGGTGCTTTGTGTCTCTGCGCTCGGTGCTTTGTGTCTCTATGCTCGGTGCTTTGTGTCTGTGTGCTCGGTGCTTTGTGTCTCTGGGCTCGGTGCTTTGTGTCTCTGTGCTCGGTGCTTTGTGACTCTGTGCTCGGTGCTTTGTCTCTCTGTGCTCGGTGCTTTGTGACTCTGTGCTCGGTGCTTTGTGTCTCTGTGCTCGGTGCTTTGTCTCTCTGTGCTCGGTGCTTTGTGTCTCTGTGCTCGGTGCTTTGTGTGTCTGTGCTCGGTGCTTTGTGTCTCTGTGCTCGGTGCTTTGTGTCTCTGTGCTCGGTGCTTTGTGTCTCTGTGCTCGGTGCTTTATCTCTCTGTGCTCGGTGCTTTGTGTCTCTGTGCTCGGTGCTTTGTGTCTCTGTGCTCGGTGCTTTATCTCTCTGTGCTCGGTGCTTTGTGTCTCTGTGCTCGGTGCTTTGTGTCTCTGTGCTCGGTGCTTTGTCTCTCTGTGCTCGGTGCTTTGTGTCTCTGTGCTCGGTGCTTTGTGTCTCTGTGCTCGGTGCTTTGTGTCTCTGTGCTCGGTGCTTTGTCTCTCTGTGCTCGGTGCTTTGTGTCTCTGTGCTCGGTGCTTTATCTCTCTGTGCTCGGTGCTTTGTGTCTCTGTGCTCGGTGCTTTGTGTCTCTGTGCTCGGTGCTTTGTCTCTCTGTGCTCGGTGCTTTGTGACTCTGTGCTCGGTGCTTTGTGTCTCTGTGCTCGGTGCTTTGTGTCTCTGTGCTCGGTGCTTTGTTTCTCTGTGCTCGGTGCTTTGTCTCTCTGTGCTCGGTGCTTTGTGTCTCTGTGCTCGGTGCTTTGTCTCTCTGTGCTCGGTGCTTTGTGTCTCTGTGCTCGGTGCTTTGTCTCTCTGTGCTCGGTGCTTTGTCTCTCTGTGCTCGGTGCTTTGTGTCTCTGTGCTCGGTGCTTTGTGTCTCTGTGCTCGGTGCTTTGTCTCTCTGTGATCGGTGCTTTGTGACTCTGTGCTCGGTGCTTTGTGTCTCTGTGCTCGGTGCTTTGTCTCTCTGTACTCGGTGCTTTGTGTCTCTGGGCTCGGTGCTTTGTGTCTCTGTGCTCGGTGCTTTGTGACTCTGTGCTCGGTGCTTTGTCTCTCTGTGCTCGGTGCTTTGTGACTCTGTGCTCGGTGCTTTGTCTCTCTGTGCTCGGTGCTTTGTGTCTCTGTGCTCGGTGCTTTGTCTCTCTGTGCTCGATGCTTTGTGTCTCTGTGCTCGGTGCTTTGTGTCTCTGTGCTCGGTGCTTTGTGTCTCTGTGCTCGGTGCTTTGTCTCTCTGTGCTCGGTGCTTTGTGTCTCTGTGCTCGGTGCTTTATCTCTCTGTGCTCGGTGCTTTGTGTCTCTGTGCTCGGTGCTTTATCTCTCTGTGCTCGGTGCTTTGTGTCTCTGTGCTCGGAGCTTTGTGTCTCTGTGCTCGGAGCTTTGTGTCTCTGTGCTCGGTGCTTTGTGTCTCTGTGCTCGGTGCTTTGTGTCTCTGTGCTCGGTGCTTTGTGTCTCTGTGCTCGGTGCTTTGTCTCTCTGTGCTCGGTGCTTTGTGTCTCTGTGCTCGGTGCTTTATCTCTCTGTGCTCGGTGCTTTGTGTCTCTGTGCTCAGTGCTTTGTGTCTCTGTGCTCAGTGCTTTGTCTCTCTGTGCTCGGTGCTTTGTGTCTCTGTGCTCGGTGCTTTGTCTCTCTGTGCTCGATGCTTTGTGACTCTGTGCTCGGTGCTTTGTGTCTCTGTGCTCGGTGCTTTGTGTCTCTGTGCTCTGTGCTTTGTGTCTCTGTGCTCGGTGCTTTGTCTCTCTGTGCTCGGTGCTTTGTCTCTCTGTGCTCGGTGCTTTGTGTCTCTGTGCTCGGTGCTTTGTCTCTCTGTGCTCGGTGCTTTGTGTCTCTGTGCTCGGTGCTTTGTCTCTCTGTGCTCGGTGCTTTGTCTCTCTGTGCTCGATGCTTTGTGTCTCTGTGCTCGGTGCTTTGTGTCTCTGTGCTCGGTGCTTTGTCTCTCTGTGATCGGTGCTTTGTGACTCTGTGCTCGGTGCTTTGTGTCTCTGTGCTCGGTGCTTTGTCTCTCTGTACTCGGTGCTTTGTCTCTCTGTACTCGGTGCTTTGTGTCTCTGGGCTCGGTGCTTTGTGTCTCTGTGCTCGGTGCTTTGTGACTCTGTGCTCGGTGCTTTGTCTCTCTGTGCTCGGTGCTTTGTGACTCTGCTCGGTGCTTTGTCTCTCTGTGCTCGGTGCTTTGTGTCTCTGTGCTCGGTGCTTTGTCTCTCTGTGCTCGGTGCTTTGTGTCTCTGTGCTCGGTGCTTTGTGTCTCTGTGCTCGTTGCTTTGTCTCTCTGTGCTCGGTGCTTTGTGTCTCTGTGCTCGGTGCTTTATCTCTCTGTGCTCGGTGCTTTGTGTCTCTGTGCTCGGTGCTTTATCTCTCTGTGCTCGGTGCTTTGTGTCTCTGTGCTCGGAGCCTTGTGTCTCTGTGCTCGGTGCTTTGTGTCTCTGTGCTCGGTGCTTTGTGTCTCTGTGGTCGGTGCTTTGTCTCTCTGTGCTCGGTGCTTTGTGTCTCTGTGCTTGGTGCTTTATCTCTCTGTGCTCGGTGCTTTGTGTCTCTGTGCTCGGTGCTTTGTGTCTCTGTGCTCGGTGCTTTGTCTCGCTGTGCTCGGTGCTTTGTGTCTCTGTGCTCTGTGCTTGGTCTCTCTGTGCTCGGTGCTTTGTGTCTCTGTGCTCGGTGCTTTGTGTCTCTGTGCTCGGTGCTTTGTGTCTCTGTGCTCGGTGCTTTGTCTCTCTGTGCTCGGTGCTTTGTGACTCTGTGCTCGGTGCTTTGTGTCTCTGTGCTCGGTGCTTTGTCTCTCTGTGCTCGGTGCTTTGTGTCTCTGTGCTCGGTGCTTTGTGTCTCTGTGCTCGGTGCTTTGTCTCTCTGTGCTCGATGCTTTGTGTGTCTCTGCTCGGTGCTTTGTGTCTCTGTGCTCGGTGCTTTGTGTCTCTGTGCTCGGTGCTTTGTCTCTCTGTGCTCGGTGCTTTGTGTCTCTGTGCTCGGTGCTTTGTGTCTCTGTGCTCGGTGCTTTGTGTCTCTGTGCTCGGTGCTTTGTGTCTCTGTGCTCGGTGCTTTGTGTCTCTATGCTCGGTGCTTTGTGTCTCTGTGCTCGGTGCTTTGTGTCTCTGTGCTCGGTGCTTTGTGTCTCTGTGCTCGGTGCTTTGTGTCTCTGTGCTCGGTGCTTTGTGTCTCTGTGCTCGATGCTTTGTGACTCTGTGCTCGGTGCTTTGTGTCTCTGTGCTCGGTGCTTTGTGTCTCTGTGCTCGGTACTTTGTGACTCTGTGCTCGGTGCTTTGTGTCTCTGTGCTCGGTGCTTTGTGTCTCTGTGCTCGATGCTTTGTCTCTCTGTGCTCGGTGCTTTGTGTCTCTGTGCTCGGTGCTTTGTGTCTTTGTGCTCGGTGCTTTGTGTCTCTGTGCTCGGTGCTTTGTGTCTCTGTGCTCGGTGCTTTGTCTCTCTGTGCTCGGTGCTTTGTGTCTCTGTGCTTGGTGCTTTGTCTCTCTGTGCTCGGTGCTTTGTGTCTCTGTGCTCGGTGCTTTGTCTCTCTGTGCTCGGTGCTTTGTGTCTCTGTGCTCTGTGCTTTGTCTCTCTGTGCTCGGTGCTTTGTGTCTCTGTGCTCGGTGCTTTGTGTCTCTGTGCTCGATGCTTTGTGTCTCTGTGCTCGGTGCTTTGTCTCTCTGTGCTCGGTGCTTTGTGTCTCTGTGCTCGGTGCTTTGTGTCTCTGTGCTCGGTGCTTTGTGTCTCTATGCTCGGTGCTTTGTCTCTCTGTGCTCTGTGCTTTGTCTCTCTGTGCTCGGTGCTTTGTCTCTCTGTGCTCGGTGGTTTGTGTCTCTGTGCTCGGTGCTTTGTCTCTCTGTGCTCGGTGCTTTGTGTCTCTATGCTCGGTGCTTTGTCTCTCTGTGCTCGGTGCTTTGTGTCTCTGTGCTCGGTGCTTTGTGTCTCTGTGCTCGGTGCTTTGTCTCTCTGTGCTCGGTGCTTTGTCTCTCTGTGCTCGGTGCTTTGTCTCTCTGTGCTCGGTGCTTTGTGACTCTGTGCTCGGTGCTTTGTGTCTCTGTGCTCGGTGCTTTGTGTCTCTGTGCTCGGTGCTTTGTGTCTCTGTGCTCGGTGCTTTGTCTCTCTGTGCTCGGTGCTTTGTCTCTCTGTGCTCGGTGCTTTGTCTCTCTGTGCTCGGTGGTTTGTGTCTCTGTGCTCGATGCTTTGTCTCTCTGTGCTCGGTGGTTTGTGTCTCTGTGCTCGGTGGTTTGTGTCTCTGTGCTCGATGCTTTGTGTCTCTGTGCTCGGTGGTTTGTGTCTCTGTGCTCGGTGCTTTGTCTCTCTGTGCTCGGTGCTTTGTGTCTCTATGCTCGGTGCTTTGTCTCTCTGTGCTCGGTGCTTTGTCTCTCTGTGCTCTGTGCTTCGTGTCTCTGTGCTCGGTGCTTTGTCTCTCTGTGCTCGGTGCTTTGTGTCTCTGTGCTCGGTGCTTTGTCTCTCTGTGCTCGGTGGTTTGTGTCTCTGTGCTCGCTGCTTTGTCTCTCTGTGCTCGGTGCTTTGTGTCTCTGTGCTCGGTGCTTTGTCTCTCTGTGCTCGGTGGTTTGTGTCTCTGTGCTCGGTGCTTTGTGTCTCTGTGCTCGGTGCTTTGTCTCTCTGTGCTCGGTGCTTTGTGTCTCTGTGCTCGGTGGTTTGTCTCTCTGTGCTCGGTGGTTTGTGTCTCTGTGCTCGGTGCTTTGTGTCTCTGTGCTCGGTGCTTTGTGTCTCTGTGCTCGGTGGTTTGTGTCCCTGTGCTTTGTGTCTCTGTGCTCGGTGGTTTGTGTCTCTGTGCTCGGTGCTTTGTCTCTCTGTGCTCGGTGCTTTGTCTCTCTGTGCTCGGTGCTTTGTCTCTCTGTGCTCGGTGCTTTGTCTCTCTGTGCTCGGTGGTTTGTGTCTCTGTGCTCGGTGCTTTGTCTCTCTGTTCTCGGTGCTTTGTGTCTCTGTGCTCGTTGGTTTGTGTCTCTGTGCTCGGTGCTTTGTCTCTCTGTGCTCGATGCTTTGTGTCTCTGTGCTCGGTGGTTTGTGTCTCTGTGCTCGGTGCTTTGTGTCTCTGTGCTCGGTGGTTTGTGTCTCTGTGCTCGGTGGTTTGTGTCTCTGTGCTCGGTGCTTTGTCTCTCTGTGCTTGGTGCTTTGTCTCTCTGTGCTCGGTGGCTTGTGTATCTGTGCTCGGTGCTTTGTCTCTCTGTGCTCGGTGCTTTGTGTCTCTGTGCTCGGTGGTTTGTGTCTCTGTGCTCGGTGGTTTGTGTCTCTGTACTCGGTGCTTTGTGTCTCTGTGCTCGGTGCTTTGTGTCTCTGTGCTCGGTGCTTTGTCTCTGTGCTCGGTGCTTTGTCTCTCTGTGCTCGGTGGTTTGTGTCTCTGTGCTCGGTGCTTTGTGTCTCTGTGCTCGGTGCTTTGTCTCTCTGTGCTCGGTGCTTTGTGTCTCTGTGCTCGGTGCTTTGTCTCTCTGTGCTCGGTGCTTTGTCTCTCTGTGCTCGGTGGTTTGTCTCTCTGTGCTCGGTGCTTTGTCTCTCTGTGCTCGGTGGTTTGTCTCTCTGTGCTCGGTGCTTTGTCTCTCTGTGCTCGGTGCTTTGTGTCTCTGTGCTCGGTGCTTTGTGTCTCTGTGCTCGGTGCTTTGTGTCTCTGTGCTCGGTGCTTTGTGTCTCTGTGCTCGGTGCTTTGTGTCTCTATGCTCGGTGCTTTGTGTCTCTGTGCTCGGTGCTTTGTGTCTCTGTGCTCGGTGCTTTGTGTCTCTGTGCTCGGTGCTTTGTGTCTCTGTGCTCGGTGCTTTGTGTCTCTGTGCTCGATGCTTTGTGACTCTGTGCTCGGTGCTTTGTGTCTCTGTGCTCGGTGCTTTGTGTCTCTGTGCTCGGTGCTTTGTGACTCTGTGCTCGGTGCTTTGTGTCTCTGTGCTCGGTGCTTTGTGTCTCTGTGCTCGATGCTTTGTCTCTCTGTGCTCGGTGCTTTGTGTCTCTGTGCTCGGTGCTTTGTGTCTTTGTGCTCGGTGCTTTGTGTCTCTGTGCTCGGTGCTTTGTGTCTCTGTGCTCGGTGCTTTGTCTCTCTGTGCTCGGTGCTTTGTGTCTCTGTGCTTGGTGCTTTGTCTCTCTGTGCTCGGTGCTTTGTGTCTCTGTGCTCGGTGCTTTGTCTCTCTGTGCTCGGTGCTTTGTGTCTCTGTGCTCTGTGCTTTGTCTCTCTGTGCTCGGTGCTTTGTGTCTCTGTGCTCGGTGCTTTGTGTCTCTGTGCTCGATGCTTTGTGTCTCTGTGCTCGGTGCTTTGTCTCTCTGTGCTCGGTGCTTTGTGTCTCTGTGCTCGGTGCTTTGTGTCTCTGTGCTCGGTGCTTTGTGTCTCTGTGCTCGGTGCTTTGTGTCTCTGTGCTCGGTGCTTTGTGTCTCTGTGCTCGGTGCTTTGTCTCTCTGTGCTCGGTGCTTTGTGTCTCTGTGCTCGGTGCTTTGTGTCTCTGTGCTCGGTGCTTTGTGTCTCTGTGCTCGGTGCTTTGTGTCTCTGTGCTCGGTGCTTTATCTCTCTGTGCTCGGTGCTTTGTGTCTCTGTGCTCAGTGCTTTGTCTCTCTGTGCTCGGTGCTTTGTGTCTCTGTGCTCGGTGCTTTGTGTCTCTGTGCTCGGTGCTTTATCTCTCTGTGCTCGGTGCTTTGTCTCTCTGTGCTCGGTGCTTTGTGTCTCTGTGCTCGGTGCTTTGTGACTCTGTGCTCGGTGCTTTGTGTCTCTGGGCTCGGTGCTTTGTGTCTCTGTGCTCGGTGCTTTGTGTCTCTGTGCTCGGTGCTTTATCTCTCTGTGCTCGGTGCTTTGTCTCTCTGTGCTCGGTGCTTTGTCTCTCTGTGCTCGATGCTTTGTGTCTCTGTGCTCGGTGCTTTGTGTCTCTGTGCTCGGTGCTTTGTCTCTCTGTGCTCGGTGCTTTGTGTCTCTATGCTCGGTGCTTTGTGTCTCTGTGCTCGGTGCTTTGTCTCTCTGTGCTCGGTGCTTTGTGTCTCTGTGCTCGGTGCTTTGTCTCTCTGTGCTCGGTGCTTTGTCTCTCTGTGCTCGGTGCTTTGTCTCTTTGTGCTCGGTGCTTTGTCTCTTTGTGCTCGGTGCTTTGTGTCTCTGTGCTCGGTGCTTTGTGTCTCTGTGCTCGGTGCTTTGTGTCTCTGTGCTCGGTGCTTTGTCTCTCTGTGCTCGGTGCTTTGTGTCTCTGTGCTCGGTGCTTTGTCTCTCTGTGCTCGGTGCTTTGTCTCTCTGTGCTCGGTGCTTTGTGTCTCTGCGCTCGGTGCTTTGTGTCTCTATGCTCGGTGCTTTGTGTCTGTGTGCTCGGTGCTTTGTGTCTCTGGGCTCGGTGCTTTGTGTCTCTGTGCTCGGTGCTTTGTGACTCTGTGCTCGGTGCTTTGTCTCTCTGTGCTCGGTGCTTTGTGACTCTGTGCTCGGTGCTTTGTGTCTCTGTGCTCGGTGCTTTGTCTCTCTGTGCTCGGTGCTTTGTGTCTCTGTGCTCGGTGCTTTGTGTGTCTGTGCTCGGTGCTTTGTGTCTCTGTGCTCGGTGCTTTGTGTCTCTGTGCTCGGTGCTTTGTGTCTCTGTGCTCGGTGCTTTATCTCTCTGTGCTCGGTGCTTTGTGTCTCTGTGCTCGGTGCTTTGTGTCTCTGTGCTCGGTGCTTTATCTCTCTGTGCTCGGTGCTTTGTGTCTCTGTGCTCGGTGCTTTGTGTCTCTGTGCTCGGTGCTTTGTCTCTCTGTGCTCGGTGCTTTGTGTCTCTGTGCTCGGTGCTTTGTGTCTCTGTGCTCGGTGCTTTGTGTCTCTGTGCTCGGTGCTTTGTCTCTCTGTGCTCGGTGCTTTGTGTCTCTGTGCTCGGTGCTTTATCTCTCTGTGCTCGGTGCTTTGTGTCTCTGTGCTCGGTGCTTTGTGTCTCTGTGCTCGGTGCTTTGTCTCTCTGTGCTCGGTGCTTTGTGACTCTGTGCTCGGTGCTTTGTGTCTCTGTGCTCGGTGCTTTGTGTCTCTGTGCTCGGTGCTTTGTTTCTCTGTGCTCGGTGCTTTGTCTCTCTGTGCTCGGTGCTTTGTGTCTCTGTGCTCGGTGCTTTGTCTCTCTGTGCTCGGTGCTTTGTGTCTGTGTGCTCGGTGCTTTGTCTCTCTGTGCTCGGTGCTTTGTCTCTCTGTGCTCGGTGCTTTGTGTCTCTGTGCTCGGTGCTTTGTGTCTCTGTGCTCGGTGCTTTGTCTCTCTGTGATCGGTGCTTTGTGACTCTGTGCTCGGTGCTTTGTGTCTCTGTGCTCGGTGCTTTGTCTCTCTGTACTCGGTGCTTTGTGTCTCTGGGCTCGGTGCTTTGTGTCTCTGTGCTCGGTGCTTTGTGACTCTGTGCTCGGTGCTTTGTCTCTCTGTGCTCGGTGCTTTGTGACTCTGTGCTCGGTGCTTTGTCTCTCTGTGCTCGGTGCTTTGTGTCTCTGTGCTCGGTGCTTTGTCTCTCTGTGCTCGATGCTTTGTGTCTCTGTGCTCGGTGCTTTGTGTCTCTGTGCTCGGTGCTTTGTGTCTCTGTGCTCGGTGCTTTGTCTCTCTGTGCTCGGTGCTTTGTGTCTCTGTGCTCGGTGCTTTATCTCTCTGTGCTCGGTGCTTTGTGTCTCTGTGCTCGGTGCTTTATCTCTCTGTGCTCGGTGCTTTGTGTCTCTGTGCTCGGAGCTTTGTGTCTCTGTGCTCGGAGCTTTGTGTCTCTGTGCTCGGTGCTTTGTGTCTCTGTGCTCGGTGCTTTGTGTCTCTGTGCTCGGTGCTTTGTGTCTCTGTGCTCGGTGCTTTGTCTCTCTGTGCTCGGTGCTTTGTGTCTCTGTGCTCGGTGCTTTATCTCTCTGTGCTCGGTGCTTTGTGTCTCTGTGCTCAGTGCTTTGTGTCTCTGTGCTCAGTGCTTTGTCTCTCTGTGCTCGGTGCTTTGTGTCTCTGTGCTCGGTGCTTTGTCTCTCTGTGCTCGATGCTTTGTGACTCTGTGCTCGGTGCTTTGTGTCTCTGTGCTCGGTGCTTTGTGTCTCTGTGCTCTGTGCTTTGTGTCTCTGTGCTCGGTGCTTTGTCTCTCTGTGCTCGGTGCTTTGTCTCTCTGTGCTCGGTGCTTTGTGTCTCTGTGCTCGGTGCTTTGTCTCTCTGTGCTCGGTGCTTTGTGTCTCTGTGCTCGGTGCTTTGTCTCTCTGTGCTCGGTGCTTTGTCTCTCTGTGCTCGATGCTTTGTGTCTCTGTGCTCGGTGCTTTGTGTCTCTGTGCTCGGTGCTTTGTCTCTCTGTGATCGGTGCTTTGTGACTCTGTGCTCGGTGCTTTGTGTCTCTGTGCTCGGTGCTTTGTCTCTCTGTACTCGGTGCTTTGTCTCTCTGTACTCGGTGCTTTGTGTCTCTGGGCTCGGTGCTTTGTGTCTCTGTGCTCGGTGCTTTGTGACTCTGTGCTCGGTGCTTTGTCTCTCTGTGCTCGGTGCTTTGTGACTCTGCTCGGTGCTTTGTCTCTCTGTGCTCGGTGCTTTGTGTCTCTGTGCTCGGTGCTTTGTCTCTCTGTGCTCGGTGCTTTGTGTCTCTGTGCTCGGTGCTTTGTGTCTCTGTGCTCGTTGCTTTGTCTCTCTGTGCTCGGTGCTTTGTGTCTCTGTGCTCGGTGCTTTATCTCTCTGTGCTCGGTGCTTTGTGTCTCTGTGCTCGGTGCTTTATCTCTCTGTGCTCGGTGCTTTGTGTCTCTGTGCTCGGAGCCTTGTGTCTCTGTGCTCGGTGCTTTGTGTCTCTGTGCTCGGTGCTTTGTGTCTCTGTGGTCGGTGCTTTGTCTCTCTGTGCTCGGTGCTTTGTGTCTCTGTGCTTGGTGCTTTATCTCTCTGTGCTCGGTGCTTTGTGTCTCTGTGCTCGGTGCTTTGTGTCTCTGTGCTCGGTGCTTTGTCTCGCTGTGCTCGGTGCTTTGTGTCTCTGTGCTCTGTGCTTGGTCTCTCTGTGCTCGGTGCTTTGTGTCTCTGTGCTCGGTGCTTTGTGTCTCTGTGCTCGGTGCTTTGTGTCTCTGTGCTCGGTGCTTTGTCTCTCTGTGCTCGGTGCTTTGTGACTCTGTGCTCGGTGCTTTGTGTCTCTGTGCTCGGTGCTTTGTCTCTCTGTGCTCGGTGCTTTGTGTCTCTGTGCTCGGTGCTTTGTGTCTCTGTGCTCGGTGCTTTGTCTCTCTGTGCTCGATGCTTTGTGTGTCTGTGCTCGGTGCTTTGTGTCTCTGTGCTCGGTGCTTTGTGTCTCTGTGCTCGGTGCTTTGTCTCTCTGTGCTCGGTGCTTTGTGTCTCTGTGCTCGGTGCTTTGTGTCTCTGTGCTCGGTGCTTTGTGTCTCTGTGCTCGGTGCTTTGTGTCTCTGTGCTCGGTGCTTTGTGTCTCTATGCTCGGTGCTTTGTGTCTCTGTGCTCGGTGCTTTGTGTCTCTGTGCTCGGTGCTTTGTGTCTCTGTGCTCGGTGCTTTGTGTCTCTGTGCTCGGTGCTTTGTGTCTCTGTGCTCGATGCTTTGTGACTCTGTGCTCGGTGCTTTGTGTCTCTGTGCTCGGTGCTTTGTGTCTCTGTGCTCGGTACTTTGTGACTCTGTGCTCGGTGCTTTGTGTCTCTGTGCTCGGTGCTTTGTGTCTCTGTGCTCGATGCTTTGTCTCTCTGTGCTCGGTGCTTTGTGTCTCTGTGCTCGGTGCTTTGTGTCTTTGTGCTCGGTGCTTTGTGTCTCTGTGCTCGGTGCTTTGTGTCTCTGTGCTCGGTGCTTTGTCTCTCTGTGCTCGGTGCTTTGTGTCTCTGTGCTTGGTGCTTTGTCTCTCTGTGCTCGGTGCTTTGTGTCTCTGTGCTCGGTGCTTTGTCTCTCTGTGCTCGGTGCTTTGTGTCTCTGTGCTCTGTGCTTTGTCTCTCTGTGCTCGGTGCTTTGTGTCTCTGTGCTCGGTGCTTTGTGTCTCTGTGCTCGATGCTTTGTGTCTCTGTGCTCGGTGCTTTGTCTCTCTGTGCTCGGTGCTTTGTGTCTCTGTGCTCGGTGCTTTGTGTCTCTGTGCTCGGTGCTTTGTGTCTCTATGCTCGGTGCTTTGTCTCTCTGTGCTCTGTGCTTTGTCTCTCTGTGCTCGGTGCTTTGTCTCTCTGTGCTCGGTGGTTTGTGTCTCTGTGCTCGGTGCTTTGTCTCTCTGTGCTCGGTGCTTTGTGTCTCTATGCTCGGTGCTTTGTCTCTCTGTGCTCGGTGCTTTGTGTCTCTGTGCTCGGTGCTTTGTGTCTCTGTGCTCGGTGCTTTGTCTCTCTGTGCTCGGTGCTTTGTCTCTCTGTGCTCGGTGCTTTGTCTCTCTGTGCTCGGTGCTTTGTGACTCTGTGCTCGGTGCTTTGTGTCTCTGTGCTCGGTGCTTTGTGTCTCTGTGCTCGGTGCTTTGTGTCTCTGTGCTCGGTGCTTTGTCTCTCTGTGCTCGGTGCTTTGTCTCTCTGTGCTCGGTGCTTTGTCTCTCTGTGCTCGGTGGTTTGTGTCTCTGTGCTCGATGCTTTGTCTCTCTGTGCTCGGTGGTTTGTGTCTCTGTGCTCGGTGGTTTGTGTCTCTGTGCTCGGTGCTTTGTGTCTCTGTGCTCGGTGGTTTGTGTCTCTGTGCTCGGTGCTTTGTCTCTCTGTGCTCGGTGCTTTGTGTCTCTATGCTCGGTGCTTTGTCTCTCTGTGCTCGGTGCTTTGTCTCTCTGTGCTCTGTGCTTCGTGTCTCTGTGCTCGGTGCTTTGTCTCTCTGTGCTCGGTGCTTTGTGTCTCTGTGCTCGGTGCTTTGTCTCTCTGTGCTCGGTGGTTTGTGTCTCTGTGCTCGCTGCTTTGTCTCTCTGTGCTCGGTGCTTTGTGTCTCTGTGCTCGGTGCTTTGTCTCTCTGTGCTCGGTGGTTTGTGTCTCTGTGCTCGGTGCTTTGTGTCTCTGTGCTCGGTGCTTTGTCTCTCTGTGCTCGGTGCTTTGTGTCTCTGTGCTCGGTGCTTTGTCTCTCTGTGCTCGGTGGTTTGTGTCTCTGTGCTCGGTGCTTTGTGTCTCTGTGCTCGGTGCTTTGTGTCTCTGTGCTCGGTGCTTTGTGTCTCTGTGCTTTGTGTCTCTGTGCTCGGTGGTTTGTGTCTCTGTGCTCGGTGCTTTGTCTCTCTGTGCTCGGTGCTTTGTCTCTCTGTGCTCGGTGATTTGTCTCTCTGTGCTCGGTGCTTTGTCTCTCTGTGCTCGGTGGTTTGTGTCTCTGTGCTCGGTGCTTTGTCTCTCTGTTCTCGGTGCTTTGTGTCTCTGTGCTCGTTGGTTTGTGTCTCTGTGCTCGGTGCTTTGTCTCTCTGTGCTCGGTGCTTTGTGTCTCTGTGCTCGGTGGTTTGTGTCTCTGTGCTCGGTGCTTTGTGTCTCTGTGCTCGGTGGTTTGTGTCTCTGTGCTCGGTGGTTTGTGTCTCTGTGCTCGGTGCTTTGTCTCTCTGTGCTTGGTGCTTTGTCTCTCTGTGCTCGGTGGCTTGTGTCTCTGTGCTCGGTGCTTTGTCTCTCTGTGCTCGGTGCTTTGTGTCTCTGTGCTCGGTGGTTTGTGTCTCTGTGCTCGGTGGTTTGTGTCTCTGTACTCGGTGCTTTGTGTCTCTGTGCTCGGTGCTTTGTGTCTCTGTGCTCGGTGCTTTGTCTCTGTGCTCGGTGCTTTGTCTCTCTGTGCTCGGTGGTTTGTGTCTCTGTGCTCGGTGCTTTGTGTCTCTGTGCTCGGTGCTTTGTCTCTCTGTGCTCGGTGCTTTGTGTCTCTGTGCTCGGTGCTTTGTCTCTCTGTGCTCGGTGCTTTGTCTCTCTGTGCTCGGTGGTTTGTCTCTCTGTGCTCGGTGCTTTGTCTCTCTGTGCTCGGTGGTTTGTCTCTCTGTGCTCGGTGCTTTGTCTCTCTGTGCTCGGTGCTTTGTGTCTCTGTGCTCGGTGCTTTGTGTCTCTGTGCTCGGTGCTTTGTGTCTCTGTGCTCGGTGCTTTGTGTCTCTGTGCTCGGTGCTTTGTGTCTCTATGCTCGGTGCTTTGTGTCTCTGTGCTCGGTGCTTTGTGTCTCTGTGCTCGGTGCTTTGTGTCTCTGTGCTCGGTGCTTTGTGTCTCTGTGCTCGGTGCTTTGTGTCTCTGTGCTCGATGCTTTGTGACTCTGTGCTCGGTGCTTTGTGTCTCTGTGCTCGGTGCTTTGTGTCTCTGTGCTCGGTGCTTTGTGACTCTGTGCTCGGTGCTTTGTGTCTCTGTGCTCGGTGCTTTGTGTCTCTGTGCTCGATGCTTTGTCTCTCTGTGCTCGGTGCTTTGTGTCTCTGTGCTCGGTGCTTTGTGTCTTTGTGCTCGGTGCTTTGTGTCTCTGTGCTCGGTGCTTTGTGTCTCTGTGCTCGGTGCTTTGTCTCTCTGTGCTCGGTGCTTTGTGTCTCTGTGCTTGGTGCTTTGTCTCTCTGTGCTCGGTGCTTTGTGTCTCTGTGCTCGGTGCTTTGTCTCTCTGTGCTCGGTGCTTTGTGTCTCTGTGCTCTGTGCTTTGTCTCTCTGTGCTCGGTGCTTTGTGTCTCTGTGCTCGGTGCTTTGTGTCTCTGTGCTCGATGCTTTGTGTCTCTGTGCTCGGTGCTTTGTCTCTCTGTGCTCGGTGCTTTGTGTCTCTGTGCTCGGTGCTTTGTGTCTCTGTGCTCGGTGCTTTGTGTCTCTATGCTCGGTGCTTTGTCTCTCTGTGCTCTGTGCTTTGTCTCTCTGTGCTCGGTGCTTTGTCTCTCTGTGCTCGGTGGTTTGTGTCTCTGTGCTCGGTGCTTTGTCTCTCTGTGCTCGGTGCTTTGTGTCTCTATGCTCGGTGCTTTGTCTCTCTGTGCTCGGTGCTTTGTGTCTCTGTGCTCGGTGCTTTGTGTCTCTGTGCTCGGTGCTTTGTGTCTCTGTGCTCGGTGCTTTGTCTCTCTGTGCTCGGTGCTTTGTGTCTCTGTGCTCGGTGCTTTATCTCTCTGTGCTCGGTGCTTTGTGTCTCTGTGCTCGGTGCTTTATCTCTCTGTGCTCGGTGCTTTGTGTCTCTGTGCTCGGAGCTTTGTGTCTCTGTGCTCGGAGCTTTGTGTCTCTGTGCTCGGTGCTTTGTGTCTCTGTGCTCGGTGCTTTGTGTCTCTGTGCTCGGTGCTTTGTGTCTCTGTGCTCGGTGCTTTGTCTCTCTGTGCTCGGTGCTTTGTGTCTCTGTGCTCGGTGCTTTATCTCTCTGTGCTCGGTGCTTTGTGTCTCTGTGCTCAGTGCTTTGTGTCTCTGTGCTCAGTGCTTTGTCTCTCTGTGCTCGGTGCTTTGTGTCTCTGTGCTCGGTGCTTTGTCTCTCTGTGCTCGATGCTTTGTGACTCTGTGCTCGGTGCTTTGTGTCTCTGTGCTCGGTGCTTTGTGTCTCTGTGCTCTGTGCTTTGTGTCTCTGTGCTCGGTGCTTTGTCTCTCTGTGCTCGGTGCTTTGTCTCTCTGTGCTCGGTGCTTTGTGTCTCTGTGCTCGGTGCTTTGTCTCTCTGTGCTCGGTGCTTTGTGTCTCTGTGCTCGGTGCTTTGTCTCTCTGTGCTCGGTGCTTTGTCTCTCTGTGCTCGATGCTTTGTGTCTCTGTGCTCGGTGCTTTGTGTCTCTGTGCTCGGTGCTTTGTCTCTCTGTGATCGGTGCTTTGTGACTCTGTGCTCGGTGCTTTGTGTCTCTGTGCTCGGTGCTTTGTCTCTCTGTACTCGGTGCTTTGTCTCTCTGTACTCGGTGCTTTGTGTCTCTGGGCTCGGTGCTTTGTGTCTCTGTGCTCGGTGCTTTGTGACTCTGTGCTCGGTGCTTTGTCTCTCTGTGCTCGGTGCTTTGTGACTCTGCTCGGTGCTTTGTCTCTCTGTGCTCGGTGCTTTGTGTCTCTGTGCTCGGTGCTTTGTCTCTCTGTGCTCGGTGCTTTGTGTCTCTGTGCTCGGTGCTTTGTGTCTCTGTGCTCGTTGCTTTGTCTCTCTGTGCTCGGTGCTTTGTGTCTCTGTGCTCGGTGCTTTATCTCTCTGTGCTCGGTGCTTTGTGTCTCTGTGCTCGGTGCTTTATCTCTCTGTGCTCGGTGCTTTGTGTCTCTGTGCTCGGAGCCTTGTGTCTCTGTGCTCGGTGCTTTGTGTCTCTGTGCTCGGTGCTTTGTGTCTCTGTGGTCGGTGCTTTGTCTCTCTGTGCTCGGTGCTTTGTGTCTCTGTGCTTGGTGCTTTATCTCTCTGTGCTCGGTGCTTTGTGTCTCTGTGCTCGGTGCTTTGTGTCTCTGTGCTCGGTGCTTTGTCTCGCTGTGCTCGGTGCTTTGTGTCTCTGTGCTCTGTGCTTTGTCTCTCTGTGCTCGGTGCTTTGTGTCTCTGTGCTCGGTGCTTTGTGTCTCTGTGCTCGGTGCTTTGTGTCTCTGTGCTCGGTGCTTTGTCTCTCTGTGCTCGGTGCTTTGTGACTCTGTGCTCGGTGCTTTGTGTCTCTGTGCTCGGTGCTTTGTCTCTCTGTGCTCGGTGCTTTGTGTCTCTGTGCTCGGTGCTTTGTGTCTCTGTGCTCGGTGCTTTGTCTCTCTGTGCTCGGTGCTTTGTGTCTCTGTGCTCGGTGCTTTGTGTCTCTGTGCTCGGTGCTTTGTGTCTCTGTGCTCGGTGCTTTGTGTCTCTATGCTCGGTGCTTTGTGTCTCTGTGCTCGGTGCTTTGTGTCTCTGTGCTCGGTGCTTTGTGTCTCTGTGCTCGGTGCTTTGTGTCTCTGTGCTCGGTGCTTTGTGTCTCTGTGCTCGATGCTTTGTGACTCTGTGCTCGGTGCTTTGTGTCTCTGTGCTCGGTGCTTTGTGTCTCTGTGCTCGGTGCTTTGTGACTCTGTGCTCGGTGCTTTGTGTCTCTGTGCTCGGTGCTTTGTGTCTCTGTGCTCGATGCTTTGTCTCTCTGTGCTCGGTGCTTTGTGTCTCTGTGCTCGGTGCTTTGTGTCTTTGTGCTCGGTGCTTTGTGTCTCTGTGCTCGGTGCTTTGTGACTCTGTGCTCGGTGCTTTGTGTCTCTGTGCTCGGTGCTTTGTGACTCTGTGCTCGGTGCTTTGTGTCTCTGTGCTCGGTGCTTTGTGTCTCTGTGCTCGATGCTTTGTGACTCTGTGCTCGGTGCTTTGTGTCTCTGTGCTCGGTGCTTTGTGTCTCTGTGCTCGGTGCTTTGTGACTCTGTGCTCGGTGCTTTGTGTCTCTGTGCTCGGTGCTTTGTGTCTCTGTGCTCGATGCTTTGTCTCTCTGTGCTCGGTGCTTTGTGTCTCTGTGCTCGGTGCTTTGTGTCTTTGTGCTCGGTGCTTTGTGTCTCTGTGCTCGGTGCTTTGTGTCTCTGTGCTCGGTGCTTTGTCTCTCTGTGCTCGGTGCTTTGTGTCTCTGTGCTTGGTGCTTTGTCTCTCTGTGCTCGGTGCTTTGTGTCTCTGTGCTCGGTGCTTTGTCTCTCTGTGCTCGGTGCTTTGTGTCTCTGTGCTCTGTGCTTTGTCTCTCTGTGCTCGGTGCTTTGTGTCTCTGTGCTCGGTGCTTTGTGTCTCTGTGCTCGATGCTTTGTGTCTCTGTGCTCGGTGCTTTGTCTCTCTGTGCTCGGTGCTTTGTGTCTCTGTGCTCGGTGCTTTGTGTCTCTGTGCTCGGTGCTTTGTGTCTCTATGCTCGGTGCTTTGTCTCTCTGTGCTCTGTGCTTTGTCTCTCTGTGCTCGGTGCTTTGTCTCTCTGTGCTCGGTGGTTTGTGTCTCTGTGCTCGGTGCTTTGTCTCTCTGTGCTCGGTGCTTTGTGTCTCTATGCTCGGTGCTTTGTCTCTCTGTGCTCGGTGCTTTGTGTCTCTGTGCTCGGTGCTTTGTGTCTCTGTGCTCGGTGCTTTGTCTCTCTGTGCTCGGTGCTTTGTCTCTCTGTGCTCGGTGCTTTGTCTCTCTGTGCTCGGTGCTTTGTGACTCTGTGCTCGGTGCTTTGTGTCTCTGTGCTCGGTGCTTTGTGTCTCTGTGCTCGGTGCTTTGTGTCTCTGTGCTCGGTGCTTTGTCTCTCTGTGCTCGGTGCTTTGTCTCTCTGTGCTCGGTGCTTTGTCTCTCTGTGCTCGGTGGTTTGTGTCTCTGTGCTCGATGCTTTGTCTCTCTGTGCTCGGTGGTTTGTGTCTCTGTGCTCGGTGGTTTGTGTCTCTGTGCTCGGTGCTTTGTGTCTCTGTGCTCGGTGGTTTGTGTCTCTGTGCTCGGTGCTTTGTCTCTCTGTGCTCGGTGCTTTGTGTCTCTATGCTCGGTGCTTTGTCTCTCTGTGCTCGGTGCTTTGTCTCTCTGTGCTCTGTGCTTCGTGTCTCTGTGCTCGGTGCTTTGTCTCTCTGTGCTCGGTGCTTTGTGTCTCTGTGCTCGGTGCTTTGTGTCTCTGTGCTCGGTGCTTTGTGTCTCTGTGCTCGGTGCTTTGTGTCTCTATGCTCGGTGCTTTGTGTCTCTGTGCTCGGTGCTTTGTGTCTCTGTGCTCGGTGCTTTGTGTCTCTGTGCTCGGTGCTTTGTGTCTCTGTGCTCGGTGCTTTGTGTCTCTGTGCTCGATGCTTTGTGACTCTGTGCTCGGTGCTTTGTGTCTCTGTGCTCGGTGCTTTGTGTCTCTGTGCTCGGTGCTTTGTGACTCTGTGCTCGGTGCTTTGTGTCTCTGTGCTCGGTGCTTTGTGTCTCTGTGCTCGATGCTTTGTCTCTCTGTGCTCGGTGCTTTGTGTCTCTGTGCTCGGTGCTTTGTGTCTTTGTGCTCGGTGCTTTGTGTCTCTGTGCTCGGTGCTTTGTGACTCTGTGCTCGGTGCTTTGTGTCTCTGTGCTCGGTGCTTTGTGACTCTGTGCTCGGTGCTTTGTGTCTCTGTGCTCGGTGCTTTGTGTCTCTGTGCTCGATGCTTTGTGACTCTGTGCTCGGTGCTTTGTGTCTCTGTGCTCGGTGCTTTGTGTCTCTGTGCTCGGTGCTTTGTGACTCTGTGCTCGGTGCTTTGTGTCTCTGTGCTCGGTGCTTTGTGTCTCTGTGCTCGATGCTTTGTCTCTCTGTGCTCGGTGCTTTGTGTCTCTGTGCTCGGTGCTTTGTGTCTTTGTGCTCGGTGCTTTGTGTCTCTGTGCTCGGTGCTTTGTGTCTCTGTGCTCGGTGCTTTGTCTCTCTGTGCTCGGTGCTTTGTGTCTCTGTGCTTGGTGCTTTGTCTCTCTGTGCTCGGTGCTTTGTGTCTCTGTGCTCGGTGCTTTGTCTCTCTGTGCTCGGTGCTTTGTGTCTCTGTGCTCTGTGCTTTGTCTCTCTGTGCTCGGTGCTTTGTGTCTCTGTGCTCGGTGCTTTGTGTCTCTGTGCTCGATGCTTTGTGTCTCTGTGCTCGGTGCTTTGTCTCTCTGTGCTCGGTGCTTTGTGTCTCTGTGCTCGGTGCTTTGTGTCTCTGTGCTCGGTGCTTTGTGTCTCTATGCTCGGTGCTTTGTCTCTCTGTGCTCTGTGCTTTGTCTCTCTGTGCTCGGTGCTTTGTCTCTCTGTGCTCGGTGGTTTGTGTCTCTGTGCTCGGTGCTTTGTCTCTCTGTGCTCGGTGCTTTGTGTCTCTATGCTCGGTGCTTTGTCTCTCTGTGCTCGGTGCTTTGTGTCTCTGTGCTCGGTGCTTTGTGTCTCTGTGCTCGGTGCTTTGTCTCTCTGTGCTCGGTGCTTTGTCTCTCTGTGCTCGGTGCTTTGTCTCTCTGTGCTCGGTGCTTTGTGACTCTGTGCTCGGTGCTTTGTGTCTCTGTGCTCGGTGCTTTGTGTCTCTGTGCTCGGTGCTTTGTGTCTCTGTGCTCGGTGCTTTGTGTCTCTGTGCTCGGTGGTTTGTGTCTCTGTGCTCGGTGCTTTGTCTCTCTGTGCTCGGTGCTTTGTGTCTCTATGCTCGGTGCTTTGTCTCTCTGTGCTCGGTGCTTTGTCTCTCTGTGCTCTGTGCTTCGTGTCTCTGTGCTCGGTGCTTTGTCTCTCTGTGCTCGGTGCTTTGTGTCTCTGTGCTCGGTGCTTTGTCTCTCTGTGCTCGGTGGTTTGTGTCTCTGTGCTCGCTGCTTTGTCTCTCTGTGCTCGGTGCTTTGTGTCTCTGTGCTCGGTGCTTTGTCTCTCTGTGCTCGGTGGTTTGTGTCTCTGTGCTCGGTGCTTTGTGTCTCTGTGCTCGGTGCTTTGTCTCTCTGTGCTCGGTGCTTTGTGTCTCTGTGCTCGGTGCTTTGTCTCTCTGTGCTCGGTGGTTTGTGTCTCTGTGCTCGGTGCTTTGTGTCTCTGTGCTCGGTGCTTTGTGTCTCTGTGCTCGGTGGTTTGTGTCTCTGTGCTTTGTGTCTCTGTGCTCGGTGGTTTGTGTCTCTGTGCTCGGTGCTTTGTCTCTCTGTGCTCGGTGCTTTGTCTCTCTGTGCTCGGTGCTTTGTCTCTCTGTGCTCGGTGCTTTGTCTCTCTGTGCTCGGTGGTTTGTGTCTCTGTGCTCGGTGCTTTGTCTCTCTGTGCTCGGTGCTTTGTGTCTCTGTGCTCGTTGGTTTGTGTCTCTGTGCTCGGTGCTTTGTCTCTCTGTGCTCGGTGCTTTGTGTCTCTGTGCTCGGTGGTTTGTGTCTCTGTGCTCGGTGCTTTGTGTCTCTGTGCTCGGTGGTTTGTGTCTCTGTGCTCGGTGGTTTGTGTCTCTGTGCTCGGTGCTTTGTCTCTCTGTGCTTGGTGCTTTGTCTCTCTGTGCTCGGTGGCTTGTGTCTCTGTGCTCGGTGCTTTGTCTCTCTGTGCTCGGTGCTTTGTGTCTCTGTGCTCGGTGGTTTGTGTCTCTGTGCTCGGTGGTTTGTGTCTCTGTGCTCGGTGCTTTGTGTCTCTGTGCTCGGTGCTTTGTGTCTCTGTGCTCGGTGCTTTGTCTCTGTGCTCGGTGCTTTGTCTCTCTGTGCTCGGTGGTTTGTGTCTCTGTGCTCGGTGCTTTGTGTCTCTGTGCTCGGTGCTTTGTCTCTCTGTGCTCGGTGCTTTGTGTCTCTGTGCTCGGTGCTTTGTCTCTCTGTGCTCGGTGGTTTGTCTCTCTGTGCTCGGTGCTTTGTCTCTCTGTGCTCGGTGGTTTGTCTCTCTGTGCTCGGTGCTTTGTCTCTCTGTGCTCGGTGCTTTGTGTCTCTGTGCTCGGTGCTTTGTGTCTCTGTGCTCGGTGCTTTGTGTCTCTGTGCTCGGTGCTTTGTGTCTCTGTGCTCGGTGCTTTGTGTCTCTATGCTCGGTGCTTTGTGTCTCTGTGCTCGGTGCTTTGTGTCTCTGTGCTCGGTGCTTTGTGTCTCTGTGCTCGGTGCTTTGTGTCTCTGTGCTCGATGCTTTGTGACTCTGTGCTCGGTGCTTTGTGTCTCTGTGCTCGGTGCTTTGTGTCTCTGTGCTCGGTGCTTTGTGACTCTGTGCTCGGTGCTTTGTGTCTCTGTGCTCGGTGCTTTGTGTCTCTGTGCTCGATGCTTTGTCTCTCTGTGCTCGGTGCTTTGTGTCTCTGTGCTCGGTGCTTTGTGTCTTTGTGCTCGGTGCTTTGTGTCTCTGTGCTCGGTGCTTTGTGTCTCTGTGCTCGGTGCTTTGTCTCTCTGTGCTCGGTGCTTTGTGTCTCTGTGCTTGGTGCTTTGTCTCTCTGTGCTCGGTGCTTTGTGTCTCTGTGCTCGGTGCTTTGTCTCTCTGTGCTCGGTGCTTTGTGTCTCTGTGCTCTGTGCTTTGTCTCTCTGTGCTCGGTGCTTTGTGTCTCTGTGCTCGGTGCTTTGTGTCTCTGTGCTCGATGCTTTGTGTCTCTGTGCTCGGTGCTTTGTCTCTCTGTGCTCGGTGCTTTGTGTCTCTGTGCTCGGTGCTTTGTGTCTCTGTGCTCGGTGCTTTGTGTCTCTATGCTCGGTGCTTTGTCTCTCTGTGCTCTGTGCTTTGTCTCTCTGTGCTCGGTGCTTTGTCTCTCTGTGCTCGGTGGTTTGTGTCTCTGTGCTCGGTGCTTTGTCTCTCTGTGCTCGGTGCTTTGTGTCTCTATGCTCGGTGCTTTGTCTCTCTGTGCTCGGTGCTTTGTGTCTCTGTGCTCGGTGCTTTGTGTCTCTGTGCTCGGTGCTTTGTCTCTCTGTGCTCGGTGCTTTGTCTCTCTGTGCTCGGTGCTTTGTCTCTCTGTGCTCGGTGCTTTGTGACTCTGTGCTCGGTGCTTTGTGTCTCTGTGCTCGGTGCTTTGTGTCTCTGTGCTCGGTGCTTTGTGTCTCTGTGCTCGGTGCTTTGTCTCTCTGTGCTCGGTGCTTTGTCTCTCTGTGCTCGGTGCTTTGTCTCTCTGTGCTCGGTGGTTTGTGTCTCTGTGCTCGATGCTTTGTCTCTCTGTGCTCGGTGGTTTGTGTCTCTGTGCTCGGTGGTTTGTGTCTCTGTGCTCGGTGCTTTGTGTCTCTGTGCTCGGTGGTTTGTGTCTCTGTGCTCGGTGCTTTGTCTCTCTGTGCTCGGTGCTTTGTGTCTCTATGCTCGGTGCTTTGTCTCTCTGTGCTCGGTGCTTTGTCTCTCTGTGCTCTGTGCTTCGTGTCTCTGTGCTCGGTGCTTTGTCTCTCTGTGCTCGGTGCTTTGTGTCTCTGTGCTCGGTGCTTTGTCTCTCTGTGCTCGGTGGTTTGTGTCTCTGTGCTCGCTGCTTTGTCTCTCTGTGCTCGGTGCTTTGTGTCTCTGTGCTCGGTGCTTTGTCTCTCTGTGCTCGGTGGTTTGTGTCTCTGTGCTCGGTGCTTTGTGTCTCTGTGCTCGGTGCTTTGTCTCTCTGTGCTCGGTGCTTTGTGTCTCTGTGCTCGGTGCTTTGTCTCTCTGTGCTCGGTGGTTTGTGTCTCTGTGCTCGGTGCTTTGTGTCTCTGTGCTCGGTGCTTTGTGTCTCTGTGCTCGGTGGTTTGTGTCTCTGTGCTTTGTGTCTCTGTGCTCGGTGGTTTGTGTCTCTGTGCTCGGTGCTTTGTCTCTCTGTGCTCGGTGCTTTGTCTCTCTGTGCTCGGTGCTTTGTCTCTCTGTGCTCGGTGCTTTGTCTCTCTGTGCTCGGTGGTTTGTGTCTCTGTGCTCGGTGCTTTGTCTCTCTGTGCTCGGTGCTTTGTGTCTCTGTGCTCGGTGGTTTGTGTCTCTGTGCTCGGTGCTTTGTCTCTCTGTGCTCGGTGCTTTGTGTCTCTGTGCTCGGTGGTTTGTGTCTCTGTGCTCGGTGCTTTGTGTCTCTGTGCTCGGTGGTTTGTGTCTCTGTGCTCGGTGGTTTGTGTCTCTGTGCTCGGTGCTTTGTCTCTCTGTGCTTGGTGCTTTGTCTCTCTGTGCTCGGTGGCTTGTGTCTCTGTGCTCGGTGCTTTGTCTCTCTGTGCTCGGTGCTTTGTGTCTCTGTGCTCGGTGGTTTGTGTCTCTGTGCTCGGTGGTTTGTGTCTCTGTGCTCGGTGCTTTGTGTCTCTGTGCTCGGTGCTTTGTGTCTCTGTGCTCGGTGCTTTGTCTCTGTGCTCGGTGCTTTGTCTCTCTGTGCTCGGTGGTTTGTGTCTCTGTGCTCGGTGCTTTGTGTCTCTGTGCTCGGTGCTTTGTCTCTCTGTGCTCGGTGCTTTGTGTCTCTGTGCTCGGTGCTTTGTCTCTCTGTGCTCGGTGGTTTGTCTCTCTGTGCTCGGTGCTTTGTCTCTCTGTGCTCGGTGGTTTGTCTCTCTGTGCTCGGTGCTTTGTCTCTCTGTGCTCGGTGCTTTGTGTCTCTGTGCTCGGTGCTTTGTCTCTCTGTGCTCGGTGGTTTGTCTCTCTGTGCTCGGTGCTTTGTCTCTCTGTGCTCGGTGCTTTGTCTCTCTGTGCTCGGTGCTTTGTCTCTCTGTGCTCGGTGGTTTGTCTCTCTGTGCTCGGTGCTTTGTGTCTCTGTGCTCGGTGGTTTGTCTCTCTGTGCTCGGTGCTTTGTCTCTCTGTGCTCGGTGGTTTGTCTCTCTGTGCTCGGTGCTTTGTCTCTCTGTGCTCGGTGCTTTGTGTCTCTGTGCTCGGTGCTTTGTCTCTCTGTGCTCGGTGGTTTGTCTCTCTGTGCTCGGTGCTTTGTGTCTCTGTGCTCGGTGCTTTGTCTCTCTGTGCTCGGTGCTTTGTGTCTCTGTGCTCGGTGCTTTGTCTCTCTGTGCTCGGTGCTTTGTGTCTCTATGCTCGGTGCTTTGTCTCTCTGTGCTCGTTGCTTTGTGTCTCTGTGCTCGGTGCTTTGTGTCTCTGTGCTCGGTGCTTTGTCTCTCTGTGCTCGGTGCTTTGTGTCTCTATGCTCGGTGCTTTGTCTCTCTGTGCTCGGTGCTTTGTGTCTCTGTGCTCGGTGCTTTGTCTCTCTGTGCTCGGTGGTTTGTCTCTCTGTGCTCGGTGGTTTGTCTCTCTGTGCTCGGTGCTTTGTGTCTCTGTGCTCGGTGCTTTGTCTCTCTGTGCTCGGTGCTTTGTCTCTCTGTGCTCGGTGCTTTGTCTCTCTGTGCTCGGTGCTTTGTCTCTCTGTGCTCGGTGGTTTGTCTCTCTGTGCTCGGTGGTTTGTCTCTCTGTGCTCGGTGCTTTGTGTCTCTGTGCTCGGTGCTTTGTGTCTCTGTGCTCGGTGCTTTGTGTCTCTGTACTCGGTGCTTTGTCTCTCTGTGCTCGGTGGTTTGTCTCTCTGTGCTCGGTGCTTTGTCTCTCTGTGCTCGGTGCTTTGTGTCTCTGTGCTCGGTGCTTTGTCTCTCTGTGCTCGGTGCTTTGTCTCTCTGTGCTCGGTGCTTTGTGTCTCTATGCTCGGTGCTTTGTCTCTCTGTGCTCGGTGGTTTGTGTCTCTGTGCTCGGTGCTTTGTCTCTCTGTGCTCGGTGCTTTGTCTCTCTGTGCTCGGTGCTTTGTCTCTCTGTGCTCGGTGCTTTGTGTCTCTGTGCTCGGTGCTTTGTGTCTCTGTGCTCGGTGCTTTGTCTCTCTGTGCTCGGTGGTTTGTCTCTCTGTGCTCGGTGCTTTGTGTCTCTGTGCTCGGTGCTTTGTGACTCTGTGCTCGGTGCTTTGTCTCTCTGTGCTCGGTGCTTTGTGTCTCTGTGCTCGGTGCTTTGTGTCTCTGTGCTCGGTGCTTTGTGTCTCTGTGCTCGGTGCTTTGTCTCTCTGTGCTCGGTGCTTTGTGTCTCTGTGCTCGGTGCTTTGTCTCTCTGTGCTCGGTGCTTTGTGTCTCTGTGCTCGGTGCTTTGTGTCTCTGTGCTCGGTGGTTTGTCTCTCTGTGCTCGGTGCTTTGTCTCTCTGTGCTCGGTGCTTTGTGTCTCTGTGCTCGGTGCTTTGTCTCTCTGTGCTCGGTGGTTTGTCTCTCTGTGCTCGGTGCTTTGTCTCTCTGTGCTCGGTGGTTTGTCTCTCTGTGCTCGGTGGTTTGTCTCTCTGTGCTCGGTGCTTTGTGTCTCTGTGCTCGGTGCTTTGTGACTCTGTGCTCAGTGCTTTGTCTCTCTGTGCTCGGTGCTTTGTGTCTCTGTGCTCGGTGCTTTGTGTCTCTGTGCTCGGTGCTTTGTGTCTCTGTGCTCGGTGCTTTGTCTCTCTGTGCTCGGTGCTTTGTGTCTCTGTGCTCGGTGCTTTGTCTCTCTGTGCTCGGTGCTTTGTGTCTCTGTGCTCGGTGCTTTGTGTCTCTGTGCTCGGTGGTTTGTCTCTCTGTGCTCGGTGCTTTGTCTCTCTGTGCTCGGTGCTTTGTGTCTCTGTGCTCGGTGCTTTGTCTCTCTGTGCTCGGTGCTTTGTCTCTCTGTGCTCGGTGCTTTGTCTCTCTGTGCTCGGTGCTTTGTGTCTCTGTGCTCGGTGCTTTGTGTCTCTGTGCTCGGTGCTTTGTGTCTCTGTGCTCGGTGCTTTGTGTCTCTGTGCTCGGTGCTTTGTCTCTCTGTGCTCGGTGCTTTGTGTCTCTGTGCTCGGTGCTTTGTGTCTCTGTGCTCGGTGCTTTGTGTCTCTGTGCTCGGTGCTTTGTGTCTCTGTGCTCGGTGCTTTGTGTCTCTGTGCTCGGTGCTTTGTCTCTCTGTGCTCGGTGCTTTGTCTCTCTGTGCTCGGTGCTTTGTGTCTCTGTGCTCGGTGCTTTGTCTCTCTGTGCTCGGTGCTTTGTGTCTCTGTGCTCGGTGCTTTGTGTCTCTGTGCTCGGTGCTTTGTCTCTCTGTGCTCGGTGCTTTGTGTCTCTGTGCTCGGTGCTTTGTGTCTCTGTGCTCGGTGCTTTGTGTCTCTGTGCTCGGTGCTTTGTGTCTCTGTGCTCGGTGCTTTGTGTCTCTGTGCTCGGTGCTTTGTGTCTCTGTGCTCGGTGCTTTGTGTCTCTGTGCTCGGTGCTTTGTCTCTCTGTGCTCGGTGCTTTGTGTCTCTGTGCACGGTGCTTTGTGTCTCTGTGCTCGGTGCTTTGTCTCTCTGTGCTCGGTGCTTTGTCTCTCTGTGCTCGGTGCTTTGTCTCTCTGTGCTCGGTGCTTTGTGTCTCTGTGCTCGGTGCTTTGTGTCTCTGTGCTCGGTGCTTTGTGTCTCTGTGCTCGGTGCTTTGTGTCTCTGTGCTCGGTGCTTTGTGTCTCTGTGCTCGGTGCTTTGTGTCTCTGTGCTCGGTGCTTTGTGTCTCTGTGCTCGGTGCTTTGTCTCTCTGTGCTCGGTGCTTTGTGTCTCTGTGCTCGGTGCTTTGTCTCTCTGTGCTCGGTGCTTTGTGTCTCTGTGCTCGGTGCTTTGTGTCTCTGTGCTCGGTGCTTTGTGTCTCTGTGCTCGGTGCTTTGTGTCTCTGTGCTCGGTGCTTTGTCTCTCTGTGCTCGGTGCTTTGTCTCTCTGTGCTCGGTGCTTTGTGTCTCTGTGCTCGGTGCTTTGTGTCTCTGTGCTCGGTGCTTTACGCTGATTCCTCAGGTGTTTCATTTTTGCCTCTTTCGCATCTCTTGTCTCATCCAGGAGGAGTCAGACCTGTGAGAGCTGGGGGCTGTGGGGGCTGGAGGGGGGCGCAACATATAATTACTGGATAATGCTCAGGTTAATGGATTAATGTCATACTACAAGCCTTACATCAGAGACTATGGGGGGGCTATAAAGTGGATGTACAGGGGGGAGGGGTCAGTGCAGTTAACAAGCCCCCCCACCCTCTCCTATAAGGGTTATTAGTTGCACTGTGAGAAGGCAACACATTAACCCCTTCACCACATTACACAAGATTTGGTCTTTCGTCTCCTGACAGTGCAGAATACTGGGAAGGAGATAACAGAAACTTCTGAGAATCCTTTATCTGCAAACTCCAGTGCCCAATATTCCAGCCCTGGGCGGGCTTAGTGATGAGCGAGTATGTTCTGCAGTGTTAACCCTTTCGGCGAGTATGCTCGGGCCGAGCACCGAGTAGTTACAGCTGCTCGGTGTTATGTTTGAAATTTGAATCGTTTCCGTGTGCATGATTTGCGACTGACAACTTTAATACATGTGAGGAATGTGTAAGAAATAGGGGATGCACTGGAGGGGGCAGAGGGTGCACTAGAGGGTCAGGGGTGCAGGGGGTGCACTGGGGGGGGCAGGGCGTGCACTGGAGGGGGCAGAGAGCAGGGGATGCACTGGAGGGGCAGGGGGCGCACTAGAGGGTCAGTGGTGCAGGGGATGCACTGGAGGGGGCAGGGAGCAGGGGATTCACTGGATGGGGCATGGGGTGCACTAGAGGGTCAGGAAGCAGGGGATGCACTGGAGGGGCAGAGGATGCACTGGAGAGGCAAGAGGTGCACTGAAGGGGCAGGGGAGTGCTGCTGCAGATGTGCAAGGCCGACATTATTGTAGCACAGAGGACTGTAATTCACTGCTACATACAGGTCACCCCAACACCCAGTCACTCGCTGCTTCACCAGGAACTATTAACACATCACCTGCACTAGGGGCATCCAGGACCTGCAGAAGTCTATGGGGACAGCGATCATTGATTAATGATCAGATCACTAATAACTAAAAGGTATTTGTAAATCTAGGGCAGCCCCCGGTACATAACAGGATGCAGAGGGTGGGGGTGAGACTTATTCAGATACTCGACCCAACACTGACAGCCCCCAAACGCTGACACCCCCCATCACTGACACCCCCCAACACTGACAACTCCAAACAATGATGCCCCCCAACATGGACCGCCCCCAACATGGACATCCCCCAACACTGACCCACCAACACTGACCCCCCATCACTGACACCCTCAATACTGACACCAATATTAACACTCCACAACACTGACCTCCCTTACATGGACTCCTCCAACACTGACACCCCCCCAAACACTGACACCTCCCAACACGGAGGCCCCCAACACGGACACCCCCCAACACTGACATCCCCAAACAATGACGCCCCCCAACATGGACCGCCCCCAACATGGACATCCCCCAACACTGACCCATAAACAATGATCCTCCCGACACTGACACCCCCAACATTGACACCCCCACAACACTGCCACTCCGACACCCAATACTGACACCCCCCAATCACTGAAACCCCCCAATCTGGACACTGCCCAACATGGACGCCCCCCCAACACTGACACCCCCCAACACTGACACCCCCATCACTGACACCCCCCAACACGGATGTCCCCCAACACAGACACCTCCCAACATGAACTCTCGCCATCACTGACTCCCCCCATCACTTACACCCCCCAAACACTGACACCCCCCAACACGGACACCCCCCAACACGGACACCCCCCAACATGGACACCCCCAACTTGGACTCCCCTCCCCAACATGGACTCCCCCCATGACTGACACCCCCCAACACGGACTCCCCCCAACACGGACACCCCCCAAACAATGACGCCCCAACATAGACAGCCCCCAACATGGACATCCCCCCAACACTGACCCACCGACACTGACATTCCCAACACTGACCCCCAAACACTGACACCACCAACATTGACATCCCTAAAACACTGACCCTCCGACACCCAACACTGACACCCACCAACACTGACACCCCCAACACTGACACCCCAAAACCCGGACACCCCCCAACACTGATTCCCCACAACACTGACGCCCCCCAACACTGACACCCCCATCACTGACACCCCCAAACACAGATATCCCCCAACATGGACACCTCCCAACATGAACTCACACCAACACTGACTCCCCCATCACTTACACCCCCCAAACACTGACACCCCCCATCACAGACACCCCAACATGGACACCCCCCAACTTGGACTCCCCTCCCCAACACGGACTCCCCCCATGACTGACACCCCCAACACTGACACCCCCCAACACGGACTCCCCCAACACGGACACCCCCAACACAGACAGCCCCCAAACAATGACGCCCCCAACATAGATGGCCCCCAACATAGACATCCTCCAACACTGACCCACCAACACTGACTCTCCCAACACTGACACCAACATTAACACCCCACAACACTGACCTCCCTTACATGGACTCCTCCAACACTGACGCCCCCCAACATGGAGGCCTCCAACACGGACACCCCCCAACACTGACAACCCCAAACAATGACGACCCGCAACATGGACCGCCCCCAACATGGACATCCCCTAACACTGACCCACCCACACTGACCCCCCCAACACTGACCCTCCTGACACTGACACCCCCAACATTGACACCCCCACAACACTGCCCCTCCGACACCCAATACTGACACCCAACAACACTGACACCCCCAACACTGACACTGACATTCCCAACATTAACCCCCCAACATTGACATCCCTAAAACATTGCCCCTACGACACCCAACACTGACACCCAACAACACTGACACCCCCAACACTGACACTCCCCAGACACTGACACCCCCAAACCCGGACACCCCCCAACACTGATGCCCCCCAACACTGATGCCCCCAACTCTGACACCCCCATCACAGATGTCCCCCAACATGGACACCTCCCAACACAGACTCCCCCCAACATGAACTCCCGCCAACACTGACTCCCCCCATCATTTACACCCACAGCACTGACATCCCTCAACATGGACTCCCCTTCCCCCAACATGGACTCTCCCAAACAGACACCCACCAAACACTAACACCCACCAACACAGACTCTCCCCAAAAAGGACTCCCCCAACACAATGATGCCCCCCAACATGGATGGCCCTCAACATGGATATCAGCCCAATACTGACCCACCAACACTGACCCACCAACACTGACACCTACATTGACAGCCCCACAACACTGCCCCTCCGACACCCAATACTGACACTCCCAATATGGACACCCCCCAACACTAACATCTCCAACACTGACACACCACGACTCTGACCCCCCATCCCTGACACTGACACCCCCCAACACTGACCCCCTCAACACTGACACCCCTCCAACAGTAAAACTCCCCAACATTGACACCCCCAAAATTGGCCACCCCACAACACTGACCCCCCTGACACTGACACCACAAAACACTGACACCCCCGAAACACTGACACCCCCACAACACTAACACCCCTAAACTGACACCCACCCAACATGGATACCCCCCAAAACGGACAACCCCAACATGGACACCCTCCAACACTGCCTCCCCCAATATTGACACCCCCAACACTGACACCCCCACAACATTGAACCCCCGACACCCAACACTGACACCCCCCAACACTGACCCCCCCAACATTGACATCCCCAACACTGATACCCCCTCAACACTGATACCCCCCAGTTTTGGACACCCCCCAACACTGACATCCCCAACACTGACACCCAACATCTCTGACGGACCTCCCCAACACTGACACCCCCTAACATGGACACCCCCCAACACTGACATCCCCAACACTGACACCCAACATCTCTGACGGACCTCCCCAACACTGACACCCCCTAACATGAACACCCCCCAACACTGACATCCCCAACACTGACACCCAACATCTCTGACCCCCCTCCCCGTCACTGACACCCCCAACATGGACACCCACTAACACTGATCTCCCCAATGCTGACCCTCCCGACACTGACAACCCCACAGCACTGCCCTTCCGACACCCAACACTGACACCCCCCAACATGGACACCCCCAAAACGGACACACTCCCAACACTGACACCCCCCAATACTGTCACCCCCTAACACTGACATCCCCAAGCAATGACGCCCCCCAACATGGACCGCCCCCAAGATGGACATCCCCCAACACTGACCCACAAACAATGAAACCCCCAACACTGATCCGACACTGACACCCCCAACATTGACACCCCCACAACACTGCCCCTCCGACACCCAATACTGACTCCCCCCAACACTGACACCCCCCAATCACTGAAACCCCCCAATCTGGACACTGCCCAACATGGACGCCCCCCCAACACTGACACTGACATTCCCAACACTGACACCCCCATCACTGACACCTCCTAACACGGATGTCCCCCAACACAGACACCTCCCAACATGAACTCCCACCATCACTGACTCCCCCCATCACTTACACCCCCAAACACTGACACCCCCCAACACAGACACCCCCCAACATGGACACCCCCAACGTGAACTCCCCTCCCCAACATGGACTCCCCCCATGACTGATACCCCCCAACACGGACTTCCTACAACACGGACACCCCCCAAACAATGAGGCCCCCAACATAGATGGCCCCTAACATGGACATCCCCCAACACTTACCCACCGACACTGACATTCCCAACACTGACCCCCAAACACTGACACCACCAACATTGACATCCCTAAAACACTGACCCTCTGAAACCCAACACAGACACCCACCAACACTGACAACCCCAACACTGACACACCCCAAACACTGACACCCCAAAACCTGGACACCCCCCAACACTGATTTCCCACAACACTGACGGCTCCCCAACACTCACACCCCCATCACTGACACCCCCAAACACGGATATCCCCCAACACGGACACCTCCCAACATGAACTCCCACCAACACTGACTCCCCCATCACTTACACCCCCCAACACTGACACCCCCCAACACGGACACCCCCCAAACACGGACACCTCCCATCATGGACACCCCCCAACTTGGACTCCCCTCCCCAACACGAACTCCCCCCATGACTGACACCCCCAACACTGACACCCCCCAACACGGACTCCCCCAACATGAACACCCCCCAACACGGACAGCCCCCAAACAATGACGCCCCGAACATAGATGTCCCCCAACATAGACATCCCCCAACACTGACCCACCAACACTGACCCTCCCAACACTGACACCAACATTAGCACCCCACAACACTGACGTCCCTTACATGGACTCCTCCAACACTGACACCCCCCAACACTGACAACCCCAAACAATGACGACCCCCAACATGGACCGCCCCCAACATGGACATCCCCTAACACTGACCCACCCACACTGACCCCCCCAACACTGACCCTCCCGACACTGACACCCCCAACATTGACACCCCCACAACACTGCCCCTCCGACACCCAATACTGACACCCCACAAGGCTGACACCACCCAATCACTGAAACCCCCCAATCTGGACACTGCCCAACATGGACGCCTCCCCAACACTGACACTGACATTCCCAACACTGACCCCCCAACATTGACATCCCTAAAACATTGCCCCTCCGACACCCAACACTGACACCCAACAACACTGACACCCCCAACACTGACACCCCCCAGACACTGACACCCCCAATCCCGGACACCCCCCAACACTGATGCCCCCCAACTCTGACACCCCCATCACAGATGTCCCCCAACATGGACACCTCCCAATACAGACTCCCCACAACATGAACTCCGACCAACACTGACTCCCCCCATCACTTACACCCCCAGCACTGACATCCCTCAACATGGACTCCCCTCCCCCCAACATGGGCTCTCCCAAACACTGACACCCACCAAACACTAACACCCACCAACACAGACTCTCCCCAAAAAGGACTCCCCCAACACAATGATGCCCCCCAACATGGACGGCCCTCAACATGGATATCAGCCCAATACTGACCCACCAACACTGACCCACCAACACTGACACCTACATTGACAGCCCCACAACACTGCCCCTCCGACACCCAATACTGACACACCCAACATGGACACCCCCCAACACTGACATCCCCAACACTGACACACCACGACTCTGACCCCCCATCCCTGATACTGACACCCCCCAACACTGACCCCCTCAACACTGACACCCCTCTAACACTAAAACTTCCCAACATTGACACCCCCAAAATTGGCCACCCCACAATACTGACCTCCCTGACACTGACACCCCCGAAACACTGACACCCCCACAACATTGACACCCCTAAACTGACACCCACTCAACATAGATACCCCCCAAAATGGACAACCCCAACATGGACACCCTCCAACACTGCCTCCCCCAATATTGACACCCCCACAACACTGACCCCCCGACACCCAACACTGACACCCCCCAACACTGACCCCCCGACATTGACATCCCCAACACTGATACCCCCTCAACACTGATACCCCCCAAAACAGACACCCAAAACATGGACACCCCCCAACACTGACATCCCCAACACTGACACCCAACATCTCTGACCCCCCTCCCCAACACTGACACCCCCTAAAATGGACACCCCCAACACTGACACCCCCATCACTGACCCCCCGACATTGACATCCCCAACACTGATACCCCCTCAACACTGATACCCCTCAAAACAGACACCCAAAACATAAACACCCCCCAAGACTGACATCCCCAACACTGACACCCAACATCTCTGACCCCCTTCCCCGTCACTGACACCCCCATCAGGGACACCCCCTAACACTGATCTCCCCAACGCTAACCCCCCCGACACTGACCACCCCACAACACTGCCCTTCCGACACCCAACACTGACAGCCCCCAACATGGACACCCCCAAAATGGACACACTCCCAACACTGACACCCCCCAATACTGTCACCCCCCAACACTGACCCCCCGACATGGACAACCCCCAACACTGACACCCCCAGCATGGACACCCCCTAACACTGACTCCCCGACACTGACATTCCCCAACATTGACACTCCCAAACATTGACACCCCCAACACTGACACCCCACAACACTGACATCCCCACCAACACTGACATCTCCCAACAGTGACATTCCCCAACACTGGCACTCCCTGAGACTGACACCCACAACACTGACACCCCCAACACAAACAACCTGAGCACTGACACTCACCAACACTGACCCTACTGACACTTAATCCCCAATACTGACACTCCCCCAACACTGGCATTCTCCACAGCACTGAGACCCCCCCTGACACTGACCCCTGCCAACAATGACATCCCCCAACACTGACACCCCCCAACACTGACCCCCTTGAGACCACTATTCAACACTGACCCCTCCCCTGACACTGACAGCCCCCAGCGCTGACACCCCCCAGCGCTGACACCCCCAATGAATTCTCCAGTGCTGAGTGCAGTTAATTACATCTGGTAATTTCCATTGAATGATTCAATGTCTCTACAAAGTGACAAACAAAAAAGAGATAGAAGCCACTGTGCAACTGCAGCACTGGACAGCAGGGGGCATCAGTAGATAGAGACTGCCACAAGAGGCAGGAAGAGTGGCCACCAGTCTATGTAACAGGGGCATATGGCCTCAAATTTTAATGGTAAAGGCTCTCCCCTCCTTTGTTGCGGAATATATATATATATATATATATATATATATATATATATATGTGACATGCCGAAGTAGTGCTGTTGCTTCAAAAGCATCCAGCAACTATTACAAATAACACAAGCACAGGAGACAGGAAGTGTTGTGCTTCAGAAGCATCCAGCAACTAGAGGGGTTAACACAGTCACAGGAGACAGGGAGTGTTTTAGCAGAGCCCCAGGGGGATTGTGGGGAACTTGTTATTGTAGTCTGGCTGAAGCTGAAGAGAAAGGTGGTGTGTTATCTGGATCTGACAGAAGGCAACTGAACAGGATTCAGATCAGGAGAGAAACTAAACACAGGTCAGATAAACTCTCTGAACTAACAGTGCAGAGTATTTTGGGGCAGGAAGATAAGGACTGGAAGGAATTGTGTCACAGGGATCATTTCTCTCATCAAACCCTCCCCCCTCCATCTCCATGCAGGATAAAGAATGCTATGTACTATTGTGTCCTTGTGAAGGAAAAGCCTGTGGTTGTGAATGCATAGAAGTGTGCTGCTAAGAGATCCAATCTATGCTGAATTATGCTACTGAAAAGACTGTAATACTGTTCCTTGTGAAGAAACTACTGTATTGTTACTGGAGCTGGTTGGTCAAGAAGCTCACACTGTACAGTAATGAAGATTGTTGCTGTAATATCCCTGAATTGCACTGGTCGTGCTTCAGATTAAATTTCACTGTTAAATTGTTGAAAAAGACTCTTGTCAGATGTGTCTGGTCAGCAACTGAATCTATCGTGTGCCTGAGAGAAGCTGCAGCCTATGGTCGCCCTGAGTAACTGTTCCCCCAGGATTCCAAAGAATTCATGAAACCCGTCTTGCCCTATCTGAACCTAGCGGCGTGCGTGTAACATATATATATATATATATATATATAGAAATATATATATATATACACATACATTTATTATACCCTCACCTACTGTATCCACACCCATCCCCTGTAGATTGTGAGCCCTTGCGGGCAGGGTCCTCACTCCATCATAACGCTGCACGACCAGCTCTACCCTCACCTACTGTATCCTCACCCATCCCCTGTAGACTGTGAGCCCTCGCAGGGAGGGTCCTCGCTCCACCATACCTCTACATGACCAGCTCTACCCTCACCTACTGTATCCTCACCCATCCCCTGTAGATTGTGAGCCCTCGCGGGCAGGGTCCTCGCTCCACCATACCTCTACACGACCAGCTCTACTCTCACCTACTGTATCCTCACCCATCCCCTGTAGACTGTGAGCCCTCGTGGGCAGGGTCCTCGCTCCACCATACCGCTGTACGACCAGCTCTACCCTCACCTACTGTATCCTCACCCATCCCCTGTAGATTGTGAGCCCTCGCGGGCAGGGTCCTCGCTCCACCATACCGCTGTACGACCAGCTCTACCCTCACCTACTGTATCCTCACCCATCCCCTGTAGATTGTGAGCCCTCGCGGGCAGGGTCCTCGCTCCACCATACCTCTACACGACCAGCTCTACCCTCACCTACTGTATCCTCACCCATCCCCTGTAGACTGTGAGCCCTCGCGGGCAGGGTCCTCGCTCCACCATACCGCTGCACGACCAGCTCTACCCTCACCTACTGTATCCTCACCCATCCCCTGTAGACTGTGAGCCCTCGCGGGCAGGGTCCTCGCTCCACCATACCGCTGTACGACCAGCTCTACCCTCACCTACTGTATCCTCACCCATCCCTTGTAGATTGTGAGCCCTCGCGGGCAGGGTCCTTGCTCCACCATACCGCTGCACGACCAGCTCTACCCTCACCTACTGTATCCTCACCCATCCCCTGTAGACTGTGAGCCCTCGCGGGCAGGGTCCTCGCTCCACCATACCGCTGCACGACCAGCTCTACCCTCACCTACTGTATCCTCACCCATCCCCTGTAGATTGTGAGCCCTCGCGGGCAGGGTCCTCGCTCCACCATACTGCTGCACGACCAGCTCTACCCTCACCTACTGTATCCTCACCCATCCCCTGTAGATTGTGAGCCCTCGCGGGCAGGGTCCTCGCTCCACCATACTGCTGCACGACCAGCTCTACCCTCACCTACTGTATCCTCACCCATCCCCTGTAGATTGTGAGCCCTCGCGGGCAGGGTCCTCGCTCCACCATACTGCTGCACGACCAGCTCTACCCCCACCTACTGTATCCTCACCCATCCCCTGTAGACTGTGACCCCTCGCGGTCAGGGTCCTCTCTCCACCATACCGCTGCACGACCAGCTCTACCCTCACCTACTGTATCCTCACCCATCCCCTGTAGATTGTGAGCCCTCGCGGGCAGGGTCCTCACTCCACCATACTGCTGCACGACCAGCTCTACCCTCACCTACTGTATCCTCACCCATCCCCTGTAGATTGTGAGCCCCCGCAGGCAGGGTCCTCGCTCCATCATACCGCTGCACGACCTGCTCTACCCTCACCTACTGTATCCTCACCCATCCCCTGTAGATTGTGAGCCCCCGCGGGCAGGGTCCTCACTCCACCATACCGCTGCACGACCAGCTCTACCCTCAGCTACTGTATCCTCACCCATCCCCTGTAGACTGTGAGCCCTCGCGGGCAGGGTCCTCGCTCCACCATACTGCTGTATGACCAGCTCTACCCCCACCTACTGTATCCTCACCCATCCCCTGTAGATTGTGAGCCCTCGCGGGCAGGGTCCTCGCTCCACCATACCTCTGCACGACCAGCTCTACCCTCACCTACTGTATCCTCACCCATCCCCTGTAGACTGTGAGCCCTCGCGGGCAGGGTCCTTACTCCACCATACCTCTGCATGACCAGCTCTACCCTCACCTACTGTATCCTCACCCATCCCTTGTAGACTGTGAGCCCTCGCGGGCAGGGTCCTCGCTCCACCATACCGCTGCATAACCAGCTCTACCCTCACCTACTGTATCCTCACCCATCCCCTGTAGACTGTGAGCCCTCGCGGGCAGGGTCCTCGCTCCACCATACCGCTGCACGACCAGCTCTACCCTCACCTACTGTATCCTTACCCATTCCCTGTAGATTGTGAGCCCTCGCGGGCAGGGTCCTCGTTCCACCATACCGCTGCACGACCAGCTCTACCCTCACCTACTGTATCCTCACCCATCCCCTGTAGACTGTGAGCCCTCGCGGGCAGGGTCCTCGCTCCACCATACCTCTGCACGACCAGCTCTGCCCTCACCTACTGTATCCTCACCCATCCCCTGTAGACTGTGAGCCCTCGCGGGCAGGGTCCTCGCCCCACCATACCGCTGCACGACCAGCTCTGCCCTCACCTACTGTATCCTCACCCATCCCCTGTAGACTGTGAGCCCTCGCGGGCAGGGTCCTCGCTCCACCATACCGCTGCATGACCAGCTCTACCCTCACCTACTGTATCCTCACCCATCCCCTGTAGACTGTGAGCCCTCGCGGGCAGGGTCCTCGCTCCACCATACCTCTGCACGACCAGCTCTGCCCTCACCTACTGTATCCTCACCCATCCCCTGTAGACTGTGAGCCCTCGCGGGCAGGGTCCTCGCCCCACCATACCGCTGCACGACCAGCTCTGCCCTCACCTACTGTATCCTCACCCATCCCTTGTAGACTGTGAGCCCTCGCGGTCAGGGTCCTCGCCCCACCGTACCGCTGCACGACCAGCTCTGCACTCACCTACTGTATCCTCACCCATCCCCTGTAGACTGTGAGCCCTCGCGGGCAGGGTCCTCGCCCCACCATACCGCTGCACGACCAGCTCTGCCCTCACCTACTGTATCCTCACCCATCCCTTGTAGACTGTGAGCCCTCGCGGGCAGGGTCCTCGCCCCACCATACCGCTGCACGACCAGCTCTGCCCTCACCTACTGTATCCTCACCCATCCCTTGTAGACTGTGAGCCCTCGCGGTCAGGGTCCTCGCCCCACCGTACCGCTGCACGACCAGCTCTGCACTCACCTACTGTATCCTCACCCATCCCCTGTAGACTGTGAGCCCTCGCGGTCAGGGTCCTCGCCCCACCGTACCGCTGCACGACCAGCTCTACCCTCACCTACTGTATCCTCACCCATCCCCTGTAGACTGTGAGCCCTCGCGGGCAGGGTCCTCGCTCCACCATACCGCTGCACGACCAGCTCTACCCTCACCTACTGTATCCTCACCCATCCCCTGTAGATTGTGAGCCCTCGCGGTCAGGGTCCTCGCCCCACCGTACCGCTGCACGACCAGCTCTACCCTCACCTACTGTATCCTCACCCATCCCCTGTAGACTGTGAGCCCTCGCGGGCAGGGTCCTCGCTCCACCATACCGCTGCACGACCAGCTCTACCCTCACCTACTGTATCCTCACCCATCCCCTGTAGACTGTGAGCCCTCGCGGGGCAGGGTCCTCGCCCCATCATACCGCTGCACGACCAGCTCTACCCTCACCTACTGTATCCTCACCCATCCCCTGTAGACTGTGAGCCCTCGCGGGCAGGGTCCTCGCTCCTCCTGTACCAGTTACTGACTCATATTGTTCATGATCATTGTACTTGTTTTATTGTGTATACCCCTACCACATGTAAAGCGCCAATACATGGCGCTACAATAATAAATAATAATAATTATATTATGCCAGACTTGCACTTAAATCTCTAATGTATCAGTAACTGTCAGGGTTCATAATGTGAATGAGGACTGCTCATGAATAAGCAGCTGCATAAATACATTCAGGAGGGGACCATGTAGAGACCCCAGACGAGGATGAAATAATGTCTGAAGTGGGAAACCCTTTACTATCCTGATTAGATATTGGCCTGTCATGTTTCTTTCAGGTTCCGCTGTATTCTCACCTGAAGCTCTGCCCTCTACTGCCTGCAGGAGTGAGGCCGCAGCCTCTGCGCAGAGCATTCATCCAGAACAGTCTAATCCTCCTGCAAATGGATCCAGAGTCGCATCAAGGATAGAAAGAATCAGGAAACACAAGGAAAAGTGCAGAAGTGTCCTGTGGGTGAGAAGAGATAAGGTCCCATGTGCGGACCACCACTCCTGCAGAGCACAATTCCTGCTGGTGCAGATAGATGATACAGAGGGAGATATGTGCAGATAGATGATACAGGGGGAGATATGTGCTGATAGATGATACAGGGGGAGATATGTGCTGATAGATGATACAGGGGGAGATATGTGCAGATAGATGATACAGGGGGAGATATGTGCTGATAGATGATACAGGGGGAGATATGTGCTGATAGATGATACAGGGGGAGATATGTGCTGATAGATGATACAGGGGGAGATATGTGCTGATAGATGATACAGGGGGAGATATGTGCTGATAGATGATACAGGGGGAGATATGTGCAGATGATACAGGGGGAGATATGTGCAGATGATACAGGGGGGAGATATGTGCAGATGATACAGGGGGAAATATGTGCAGATGATACAGGGGAAAATATGTGCAGATGATACAGGGGGAGATATGTGCAGATAGATGATACAGGGGGGAGATATGTACAGATGATACAGGGGGAGATATGTGCAGATGATACAGGGGGAAATATGTGCAGATGATACAGGGGGAGATATGTGCAGATAGATGATACAGGGGGGAGATATGTACAGATGATACAGGGGGAGATATGTGCAGATGATACAGGGGGAAATATGTGCAGATGATACAGAGGGAGATATGTGCAGATAGATGATACAGGGGGGAGATATGTGCAGATGATACAGGGGGGAGATATATGCAGATGATACAGGGGGGAGATATGTGCAGATGATACAGGGGGGAGATATGTGCAGATGATACAGAGGGAGATATGTGCAGATAGATGATACAGAGGGAGATATGTGCAGATAGATGATACAGGGAGAGATATGTGCAGATGATACAGGGGGAAATATGTGCAGATGATACAGGGGGGAGATATGTGCAGATAGACGATACAGGGGGAGATATGTGCAGATGATACAGGGGGAGATAAGTGCAGATGATACAGAGGGAGATATGTGCAGATAGATGATACAGGGGGAGATAAGTGCAGATGATACAGAGGGAGATATGTGCAGATAGATGATACAGGGGGAGATATGTGCAGATGATACAGAGGGAGATATGTGCAGATGATACAGGGAGGAGATATGTACAGATAGATGATACAGGGGGAGATATGTGCAGATGATACAGAGGGAGATATGTGCAGATAGATGATACAGGGGGAGATATGTGCAGATGATACAGGGGGAGATATGTGCAGATAGATGATACAGAGGGAGATATGTGCAGATAGATGATACAGAGGGAGATATGTGCAGATAGATGATACAGGGGGAGATATGTGCAGATAATACAGGGGGGGGATATGTGCAGATAAATGA
The DNA here is from genome assembly GCF_046119375.1 of Phyllobates terribilis. Classification (NCBI taxonomy): domain Eukaryota; kingdom Metazoa; phylum Chordata; class Amphibia; order Anura; family Dendrobatidae; genus Phyllobates; species Phyllobates terribilis. The sequence continues at coordinate 201,426,308 of NW_027362768.1, read as the reverse complement.
TACAGGGGGAGATATATGCAGATGATACAGGGGGAATATGTGCTGATGATTCAGGGGAGATATGTGCAGATGATACAGGGGGGATATGTGCAGATAGATTATACAGGGGGAGATATGTGCAGATAAATGATACAGGGGGGGATATGTGCAGATAGATTATACAGGGGGAGATATGTGCAGATGATACAGGGGGAGATATGTGCAGATGATACAAGAGGAGATATGTGCTTATGATACAGGGGGAGATATGTGCAGATAGATTATACAGGTGGAGATATGTGCAGATAGATGATACAGGGGGAGATATGTGCAGATGATACAGGGGGAGATATGTGCAGATGATACAGGGGGGAGATATGTGCAGATAGATTATACAGGGGGGAGATATGTGCAGATGATACAGGGGGGGAATATGTGCAGATAGATTATACAGGGGGGAGATATGTGCAGATAAATGACACAGGGGGAGATACGTGCAGATAGATTATACAGGGGGGAGATATGTGCAGATGATACAGGGGGGGATATGTGCAGATAGATTATACGGGGGGGAGATATGTGCAGATAAATGACACAGGGGGAGATACGTGCAGATAGATTATACAGGGGGAGATATGTGCAGATGATACAGGGGGAGATATGTGCAGATGATACAGGGGGAGATATGTGCAGATAGATGATACAGGGGGAGCTATGTGCAGATGATACAGGGGGAGATATGTGCAAATAGATGATACAGGGGGAGATATGTGCAGATAGATGATACAGGGGGAGATATGTGCAGATGATACAGGGGGAGATATGTGCAGATAGATGATACAGGGGGGGATATGTGCAGATGATACAGGGGGAGATATGTGCAGATGATACAGGGGGGATATGTGCAGATAGATGATACAGGGGGAGATATGTGCAGATGATACAGGGGGAGATATGTGCAGATAGATGATACAGGGGGAGATATGAGCAGATAGATGATACAGGGGGAGATATGTACAGATGATACAGGGGGAGATATGTGCAGATGATACAGGGTGGATATGTGCAGATAGATTATACAGGGGGAAATATGTGCAGATGATACAGGGGGAGATATGTGCAGATAGATGATACAGGGGGAGATATGTGCAGATGATACAGGGGGGATATGTGCAGATAGATAATACAGGGGGAGATATGTGCAGATGATACAGGGGGGAGATATGTGCAGATAGATGATACAGGGGGGGAGATATGTGCAGATAGATGGCACAGGGGGAGATATGTGCAGATGATACAGGGGGAGATATGTGCAGATGATACAGGGGGGATATGTGCAGATAGATGATACAGGGGGAGATATGTGCAGATGATACAGGGGGAGATATGTGCAGATGATACAGGGGGAGATATGTGCAGATAGATGATACAGGGGGGGATATGTGCAGATGATACAGGGGGAGATATGTGCAGATGATACAGGGGGAGATATGTGCAGATAGATGATGCAGAGGGGAAGATATGTGCAGATGATACAGGGGGAGATATGTGCAGATGATACAGTGGGAGATATGTGCAGATGATACAGGGGGAGATATGTGCAGATGATACAGTGGGAGATATGTGCAGATGATACAGGGGGGAGATATGTGCAGATAGATGATACAGGGGGAGATATGTGCAGATGATACAGGGGGAGATATGTGCAGATGATACAGGGGGGATATGTGCAGATAGATGATACAGGGGGAGATATGTGCAGATAAATGACACAGTGGGAGATATGTGCAGATGATACAGGGGGAGATATGTGCAGATGATACAGGGGGAGATATGTGCAGATGATACAGGGGGAGATATGTGCAGATGATACAGGGGGAGATATGTGCAGATGATACTGGAGGGAAAGATATCGTCTTGCTTCCCTTGTATCATGTATCTGGATATATCTTTGCTTCTGACTGGTAAATTCTGTGTTTTTGTGTCTACAGACATTTTGGATGTTTCGTCTTCTCTGTGATCCTGTTTTTGTGTGATAAGTAGAATCTACCCGAAACCAACCTGCAGATTGCTGTAGAGCAGCTCTCAGGGCGACCACATGCCAGGATCAAAAAGATGCAGACAGGCACAAACCTTATCACCACATGCACCGCAGGACGACACTGCCGCGTTACTTCGACCGCTTTTACACTGACCGGTTGGCGGCCGTTCAATGGGCGGTGTAGACGGCTGACCGCATTTCCATGTGCACAGAACGATGGATAACACGATGGCTCTGTGCGCAGAGAATGTCGGACCGCACACGGGTTACACAGGACCAGGTGCTGCCGAGAACGAGGATTTTTAAAATGGCTCAAAAATCATTTCACCCCATGAAGAAGCTTTTTGCTCGTTCTCGGGCGGCTTACACTGGCCTTCCTGGGGCGCCCGTTCCCGATTACTGACCATTGTAGATGCCTTATTACCATCAGGTCCAGCATGCTGATTACTGCTCTGGCAGACGCCAGGGATTGATAGCATTTATTGGAAAACTAGAACATTCTACAAGGCTCATCATTCCCTTGTGGATACAGTGTTACCTGTTATACCACATCGCCATCCACAAGGATCCCCCCAGGTTGCTGCCCCATGGGCCCCGTCAGAGGGCACCTGATGAGGATGGAGGGATCATGGCGGCAGCCCTGCGGCCGGTCAGGGCGTGCCCCTTGCACAGTTTCTCATTATTCGTGTTTCCAGGAGCGCGGAGGATGTAGGTCACAATGTCTCCGTCCTGCACAAACCTGCAGCCGATAAGTACATGCTGCGCGGAGAGCGGAGGAGTGAACCGACCGGCTCGATCACTTTATGATTCCGCCAGCTTATTCCCAGGATTCAGCCGGAAGCAGCTGCAGTGGTGACAGCAGCCCCCGGTCTGAGCAGAGGTGACGACCCCACCAGAGCCTTGAATATTGCACTACACTGCAACTGCACAGGAGGGAGCTGCAGCCAGCGCAGCATTCACAGGAGCCGCGTGATGACACTGTGCAGACTGAGCCTGATGCTGCACCAGTGCGTCCTCAAGACTCATTGTAACGACCCCTCAGCTGCACACAGCCAGCACAGGGGCCAGCATAAGCCATCCATGTACAAGTCATCAGGGGCAGCGGTGACTCCTCAGGGTCCTGCTGTCTGCAGCCCCTCCTGCAGGATCTCTGCAAATGTCTGCAAACTCCATCCAGACTAAGGGCTCATTCACACCTCGCTTCTTTCATGTAGGAGAATAACGGATTCAGTTTCATCAATAATGGTCTCCAGAGTTTTATCTGGGGGGAGTGAATGCAGCTGCGGGGAAAGGTGATTGGCTGAGAGCACATCACAGCTGTGACATCACACCTGAAAGACTCCACCCACTCTGCAGCCTCCGGGGAAAAGGCGCAGAAACCAGAAGAGGCAAGAAAGCCCCCAAATCCGCAGCTCACAGACGTCCGCTATATATTGTGGGCAGAATAGTGACTGCAGCTCTGGAGGTGACTGGAGGATAAGACATGATGTAACAGCAGAATAGTGACTGCAGCTCTGGAGGTGACTGGAGGATAAGACAAGATATAACAGCAGAATAGTGAGTGCAGCTCTGGAGGTGACTGGAGGATAAGACACGATATAACAGCAGAATAGTGACTGCAGCTCTGGAGGTGACTGGAGGATAAGACACGATGTAACATCAGAATAGTGACTGCAGCTCTGGAGGTGACTGAAGGATAAGACACTATGTAACAGCAGAATAGTGACTGCAGCTCTGGAGGTGACTGGAGGATGAGACATGATGTAACAGCATTATAGTGACTGCTGCTCTGGAGGTGACTGGAGGATAAGACACGATGTAACAGCAGAATAGTGACTGCAGCTCTGGAGGTGACTGGAGGATGAGACATGATGTAACAGCATTATAGTGACTGCAGCTCTGGAGGTGACTGGAGGATAAGACACGATGTAACAGCAGAATAGTGACTGCAGCTCTGGGGGTGACTGGAGGATAAGACACGATATAACAGCAGAATAGTGACTGCAGCTCTGGGGGTGACTGGAGGATAAGACATGATGTAACAGCAGAATAGTGACTGCAGCTCTGGAGGTGACTGGAGGATAAGACACGATATAACAGCAGAATAGTGAGTGCAGCTCTGGAGGTGACTGGAGGATAAGACACGATATAACAGCAGAATAGTGACTGCAGCACTGGAGGTGACTGGAGGATAAGACACTATGTAACAGCAGAATAGTGACTGCAGCTCTGGAGGTGACTGGAGGATGAGACATGATGTAACAGCATTATAGTGACTGCAGCTCTGGAGGTGACTGGAGGATAAGACACGATATAACAGCAGAATAGTGACTGCAGCTCTGGAGGTGACTGGAGGATGAGACACGATGTAACAGCAGAATAGTGACTGCAGCTCTGGAGGTGACTGGAGGATAAGACACGATGTAACAGCAGAATAGTGACTGCAGCTCTCGAGGTGACTGAAGGATAAGACATGATATAACAGCAGAATAGTGACTGCAGCTCTGGAGGTGACTAGAGGATAAGACACGATATAACAGCAGAATAGTGACTGCAGCTCTGGAGGTGACTGGAGGATAATCCATGATGTAACAGCAGAATAGTGACTGCAGCTCTGGAGGTGACTGGAAGATAATCCATGATGTAACAGCAGAATAGTGACTGCAGCTCTGGAGGCGACTGGAGGATAAGACAATATAACAGCAGAATAGTGACTGCAGCTCTGGAGGTGACTGGAAGATAAGACCCGATGTAACAGCAGAATAGTGACTGCAGCTCTGGAGGTGACTAGAGGATAAGACACTATATAACAGCAGAATAGTGACTGCAGCTCTTGAGGTGACTGGAGGATAATCCATGATGTAGCAGCAGAATAGTGACTGCAGCTCTGGAGGCGACTGGAGGATAAGACACAATATAACAGCAGAATAGTGACTGCAGCTCTGGAGGTGACTGGAAGATAAAACATGATGTAACAGGAGATTAGTGACTGCAGCTCTGGATGATAAGACATGATGTAACAGCAGAATAGTGACTGCAGCTCTGGGGGTGACTGGAGGATAAGACACAATGTAACAGCAGAATAGTGACTGCAGCTCTGGGGGTGACTGGAAGATAAAACACGATGTAACAGCAGAATAGTGACTGCAGCTCTGGGGGTGACTGGAAGTTAAATGGCAGTGTATGGCAGTGTTACGTGGACTCTATGGCAGCATTAATTGTGCTCTATATGGCAGTGTTGTGTGAGCTCTGTATGGCAGCATTAATTGTGCTCTATATGGCAGTATTATGTGAGCTCTATATGGCAGCATTAATTGTGCTCTGTATGGCAGCATTATATGAGCTCTGTATGGCAGCATTAATTGTGCTCTGTATGGCAGTATTATATGAGCTCTGTATGGCAGCATTTATTGTGCTCTATGTGGCAGTATTACGTGGGCTCTGTATGGCAGCATTAATTGTGCTCTGTATGGCAGTATTAATTGTGCTCTATATAGCAGTGTTACGTTGGCTCTGTATGGCAGCATTTATTGTGCTCTATGTGGCAGTATTACGTGGGCTCTGTATGGCAGCCTTAATTGTGCTCTGTATGGCAGTATTATATGAGCTCTGTATGGCAGCATTAATTGTGCTCTGTATGGCAGTATTATATGAGCTCTGTATGGCAGCATTAATTGTGCTCTGTATGGCAGTATTATATGAGCTCTGTATGGCAGCATTAATTGTGCTCTGTATGGCAGTATTATATGAGCTCTGTATGGCAGCATTTATTGTGCTCTATGTGGCAGTATTACGTGAGCTCTGTATGGCAGCATTAATTGTGCTCTGTATGGCAGTATTATATGAGCTCTGTATGGCAGCATTTATTGTGCTCTATGTGGCAGTATTACGTGGGCTCTGTATGGCAGCATTAATTGTGCTCTGTATGGCAGTATTATATGAGCTCTGTATGGCAGCATTTATTGTGCTCTATGTGGCAGTATTATATGAGCTCTGTATGGCAGTATTATATGAGCTCTGTATGGCAGCATTAATTGTGCTCTATATGGCAATATTACGTGGGCTCTGTATAACAGCATTAACATGAGATTTATATGGCAGTACTATGTAGACTTTAAATGGCAGCTTTTCATGGGTTCTATATTGCAACACTATGTGCTCTTTATACGAGTGCTCTACATGGGCTCTATATGGCAGTATTATGTGGCCTCTATGTGACAGTATTATGTGGCCTATAGGTCCGATATGTTTTTCACCAACCTATTGACTTGGTAATTTTCGGCCGTGATACCGGAAAATAAAAGAAATATGAACAGCCCCATAGACTTTACAGGGTACACGATGAGTGTAAGCACTGAGAGAACACGTATGTGCCGCACAGAGATCTGCACGAGGTCTACATGGCAGCACTACATGGGATTTACACACATGGACAAAACTGTTGGTTCCTTGTGGTAAAGTAAGAAATCCCCACCGGTCACTGACATAACCGGACAGAAGTGACTGTAAATGTCCTGAATATCAACAATGAGGATCCGACTTTACTTTTTTGCTTGTGAATTTTGATTCAACAGAATAATAAATAAACAAACTACAATCTCCTGCCCCTGCCGACAAACAACAATCTCCTACCCCGGCCGACAAACAACAATCTCCTGCCCCGGCCGACAAACAACAATCTCCTGCCCCGGCCGACAAACAACAATCTCCTGCCCCGGCCGACAAACAACAATCTCCTACCCCGGCCGACAAACAACAATCTCCTACCCCGGCCGACAAACAACAATCTCCTGCCCCGGCCGACAAACAACAATCTCCTGCCCCGGCCGACAAACAACAATCTCCTACCCCGGCCGACAAACAACAATCTCCTGCCCCGGCCGACAAACAACAATCTCCTGCCCCGGTCGACAAACAACAATCTCCTACCCCGGCCGACAAACAACAATCTCCTGCCCCGGCCGACAAACAACAATCTCCTGCCCCTGCCGACAAACAACAATCTCCTGCCCCGGCCGACAAACAACAATCTCCTACCCCGGCTGACAAACAACAATCTCCTGCCCCGGCCGACAAACAACAATCTCCTGCCCCTGCCGACAAACAACAATCTCCTGCCCCGGCCGACAAACAACAATCTCCTACCCCGGCCGACAAACAACAATCTCCTGCCCCTGCCGACAAACAACAATCTCCTGCCCCGGCCGACAAACAACAATCTCCTGCCCCGGCCGACAAACAACAATCTCCTGCCCCTGCCGACAAACAACAATCTCCTGCCCCGGCCGACAACAATCTCCTGCCCCGGCCGACAAACAACAATCTCCTGCCCCGGCCGACAAACAAAAATCTTCTGCCCCGGCCGACAAACAACAATCTCCTGCCCCTGCCGACAAACAACAATCTCCTGCCCCGGCCGACAAACAACAATCTCCTGCCCCTGCCGACAAACAATCTCCTGCCCCGGCCGACAAACAACAATCTCCTGCCCCGGCCGACAAACAAAAATCTTCTGCCCCGGCCGACAAACAACAATCTCCTGCCCCTGCCGACAAACAACAATCTCCTGCCCCGGCCGACAAACTACAATCTCCTGGCCCTGCCGACAAACAACAATCTCCTGCCCCGGCCGACAAACAACAATCTCCTACCCCGGCTGACAAACAACAATCTCCTGCCCCTGCCGACAAACAACAATCTCCTACCCCGGCCGACAAACAACAATCTCCTGCCCCGGCCGACAAACAACAATCTCCTGCCCCTGCCGACAAACAACAATCTCCTGCCCCGGCCGACAAACAACAATCTCCTGCCCCGGCCGACAAACAACAATCTTCTGCCCCGGCCGACAAACAACAATCTCCTGCCCCGGCCGACAAACAACAATCTCCTGCCCCGGCCGACAAACAACAATCTTCTGCCCCGGCCGACAAACAACAATCTCCTGCCCCTGCCGACAAATAACAATCTCCTGCCCAGGCCGACAAACAACAATCTTCTGCCCCGGCCGACAAACAACAATCTCCTGCCCCGGCCGACAAACAACAATCTCCTGCCCCGGCCAACAAACAACAATCTCCTGCCCCGGCCGACAAACAACAATCTCCTGCCCCGGCCGACAAACAACAATCTTCTGCCCCGGCCGACAAACAACAATCTCCTGCCCCGGCCGACAAACAACAATCTCCTGCCCCGGCCGACAAACAACAATCTCCTGCCCCGGCCGACAAACAACAATCTTCTGCACCGGCCGACAAACAACAATCTCCTGCCCCGGCCGACAAACTACAATCTCCTGGCCCTGCCGACAAACAACAATCTCCTGCCCCGGCCGACAAACAACAATCTCCTGCCCCGGCCGACAAACAAAAATCTCCTGCCCGGCCGACAAACAACAATCTCCTGCCCCTGCCGACAAACAACAATCTCCTGCCCCTGCCGACAAACAACAATCTCCTGCCCTGGCCGACAAACAACAATCTCCTGCCCCTGCCGACAAACAACAATCTCCTGCCCCTGCCGACAAACAACAATCTCCTGCCCCCGCCGACAAACAACAATCTTCTGCCCCGGCCGACAAACAACAATCTCCTGCCCCGGCCGACAAACAACAGTCTCCTGCCCCGGCCGACAAACAACAGTCTTCTGTCCCGGCCGACAAACAACAATCTCCTGCCCCAGCCGACAAACAACAATCTCCTGCCCCCGCCGACAAACAACAATCTTCTGCCCCGGCCGACAAACAACAATCTCCTGCCCAGGCCGACAAACAACAATCTTCTGCCCCGGCCGACAAACAACAATCTCCTGCCCCGGCCGACAAACAACAATCTCCTGCCCCGGCCGACAAACAACAATCTCCTGCCCCGGCCGACAAACAGCAATCTTCTGCCCCGGCCGACAAACAACAATCTCCTGCCCCGGCCGCCAAACAACAATCTTCTGCCCCGGCCGACAAACAACAATCTCCTGCCCCGGCCGACAAACTACAATCTCCTGCCCCGGCCGACAAACAGCAATCTCCTGCCCCGGCCGACAAACAACAATCTCCTGCCCCTGCCGACAAACAACAATCTCCTGCCCCGGCCGACAAACAACAATCTCCTGCCCCGGCCGACAAACAACAATCTCCTGCCCCGGCCGACAAACAACAATCTCCTGCCCCGGCCGACAAACAACAATCTCCTGCCCCTGCCGACAAACAACAATCTCCTGCCCCTGCCGACAAACAACAATCTCCTGCCCCGGCCGACAAACAACAATCTCCTGCCCCGGCCGACAAACAACAATCTTCTGCCCCGGCCGACAAACAACAATCTCCTGCCCCGGCCGACAAACAACAATCTCCTGCCCCGGCCGACAAACAACAATCTTCTGCCCCGGCCGACAAACAACAATCTCCTGCCCCTGCCGACAAATAACAATCTCCTGCCCCGGCCGACAAACTACAATCTCCTGGCCCTGCCGACAAACAACAATCTCCTGCCCCGGCCGACAAACAACAATCTCCTGCCCCGGCCGACAAACAACAATCTCCTACCCCGGCCGACAAACAACAATCTCCTGCCCCTGCCGACAAACAACAATCTCCTGCCCCGGCCGACAAACAACAATCTCCTGCCCCGGCCGACAAACAACAATCTCCTGCCCCTGCCGACAAACAACAATCTCCTGCCCCGGCCGACAACAATCTCCTGCCCCGGCCGACAAACAACAATCTCCTGCCCCGGCCGACAAACAAAAATCTTCTGCCCCGGCCGACAAACAACAATCTCCTGCCCCTGCCGACAAACAACAATCTCCTGCCCCGGCCGACAAACAACAATCTCCTGCCCCTGCCGACAAACAATCTCCTGCCCCGGCCGACAAACAACAATCTCCTGCCCCGGCCGACAAACAAAAATCTTCTGCCCCGGCCGACAAACAACAATCTCCTGCCCCTGCCGACAAACAACAATCTCCTGCCCCGGCCGACAAACTACAATCTCCTGGCCCTGCCGACAAACAACAATCTCCTGCCCCGGCCGACAAACAACAATCTCCTACCCCGGCTGACAAACAACAATCTCCTGCCCCTGCCGACAAACAACAATCTCCTACCCCGGCCGACAAACAACAATCTCCTGCCCCGGCCGACAAACAACAATCTCCTGCCCCTGCCGACAAACAACAATCTCCTGCCCCGGCCGACAAACAACAATCTCCTGCCCCGGCCGACAAACAACAATCTTCTGCCCCGGCCGACAAACAACAATCTCCTGCCCCGGCCGACAAACAACAATCTCCTGCCCCGGCCGACAAACAACAATCTTCTGCCCCGGCCGACAAACAACAATCTCCTGCCCCTGCCGACAAATAACAATCTCCTGCCCAGGCCGACAAACAACAATCTTCTGCCCCGGCCGACAAACAACAATCTCCTGCCCCGGCCGACAAACAACAATCTCCTGCCCCGGCCAACAAACAACAATCTCCTGCCCCGGCCGACAAACAACAATCTCCTGCCCCGGCCGACAAACAACAATCTTCTGCCCCGGCCGACAAACAACAATCTCCTGCCCCGGCCGACAAACAACAATCTCCTGCCCCGGCCGACAAACAACAATCTCCTGCCCCGGCCGACAAACAACAATCTTCTGCACCGGCCGACAAACAACAATCTCCTGCCCCGGCCGACAAACTACAATCTCCTGGCCCTGCCGACAAACAACAATCTCCTGCCCCGGCCGACAAACAACAATCTCCTGCCCCGGCCGACAAACAAAAATCTCCTGCCCGGCCGACAAACAACAATCTCCTGCCCCTGCCGACAAACAACAATCTCCTGCCCCTGCCGACAAACAACAATCTCCTGCCCTGGCCGACAAACAACAATCTCCTGCCCCTGCCGACAAACAACAATCTCCTGCCCCTGCCGACAAACAACAATCTCCTGCCCCCGCCGACAAACAACAATCTTCTGCCCCGGCCGACAAACAACAATCTCCTGCCCCGGCCGACAAACAACAGTCTCCTGCCCCGGCCGACAAACAACAGTCTTCTGTCCCGGCCGACAAACAACAATCTCCTGCCCCAGCCGACAAACAACAATCTCCTGCCCCCGCCGACAAACAACAATCTTCTGCCCCGGCCGACAAACAACAATCTCCTGCCCAGGCCGACAAACAACAATCTTCTGCCCCGGCCGACAAACAACAATCTCCTGCCCCGGCCGACAAACAACAATCTCCTGCCCCGGCCGACAAACAACAATCTCCTGCCCCGGCCGACAAACAGCAATCTTCTGCCCCGGCCGACAAACAACAATCTCCTGCCCCGGCCGCCAAACAACAATCTTCTGCCCCGGCCGACAAACAACAATCTCCTGCCCCGGCCGACAAACTACAATCTCCTGCCCCGGCCGACAAACAGCAATCTCCTGCCCCGGCCGACAAACAACAATCTCCTGCCCCTGCCGACAAACAACAATCTCCTGCCCCGGCCGACAAACAACAATCTCCTGCCCCGGCCGACAAACAACAATCTCCTGCCCCGGCCGACAAACAACAATCTCCTGCCCCGGCCGACAAACAACAATCTCCTGCCCCTGCCGACAAACAACAATCTCCTGCCCCTGCCGACAAACAACAATCTCCTGCCCCGGCCGACAAACAACAATCTCCTGCCCCGACCGACAAACAACAATCTTCTGCCCCGGCCGACAAACAACAATCTCCTGCCCCGGCCGACAAACAACAATCTCCTGCCCCGGCCGACAAACAACAATCTTCTGCCCCGGCCGACAAACAACAATCTCCTGCCCCTGCCGACAAATAACAATCTCCTGCCCCGGCCGACAAACTACAATCTCCTGGCCCTGCCGACAAACAACAATCTCCTGCCCCGGCCGACAAACAACAATCTCCTGCCCCGGCCAACAAACAACAATCTCCTGCCCCGGCCGACAAACAACAATCTCCTGCCCCGGCCGACAAACAACAATCTTCTGCACCGGCCGACAAACAACAATCTTCTGCCCCGGCCGACAAACAACAATCTCCTGCCCCGGCCGACAAACAACAATCTCCTGCCCCGGCCGACAAACAACAATCTCCTGCCCCGGCCGACAAACAACAATCTTCTGCACCGGCCGACAAACAACAATCTCCTGCCCCGGCCGACAAACTACAATCTCCTGGCCCTGCCGACAAACAACAATCTTCTGCCCCGGCCGACAAACAACAATCTCCTGCCCCGGCCGACAAACAACAACCTCCTGCCCCGGCCGACAAACAACAATCTTCTGCCCCGGCCGACAAACAACAATCTCCTGCCCCTGCCGACAAATAACAATCTCCTGCCCCGGCCGACAAACTACAATCTCCTGGCCCTGCCGACAAACAACAATCTCCTGCCCCGGCCGACAAACAACAATCTCCTGCCCCGGCCGACAAACAACAATCTCCTGCCCCGGCCGACAAACAGCAATCTTCTGCCCCGGCCGACAAACAACAATCTCCTGCCCCGGCCGCCAAACAACAATCTTCTGCCCCGGCCGACAAACAACAATCTCCTGCCCCGGCCGACAAACTACAATCTCCTGCCCCGGCCGACAAACAGCAATCTCCTGCCCCGGCCGACAAACAACAATCTCCTGCCCCTGCCGACAAACAACAATCTCCTGCCCCGGCCGACAAACAACAATCTCCTGCCCCGGCCGACAAACAACAATCTCCTGCCCCGGCCGACAAACAACAATCTCCTGCCCCGGCCGACAAACAACAATCTCCTGCCCCTGCCGACAAACAACAATCTCCTGCCCCTGCCGACAAACAACAATCTCCTGCCCCGGCCGACAAACAACAATCTCCTGCCCCGGCCGACAAACAACAATCTCCTGCCCTGGCCGACACAAGTGGTGGTTTCCATCACTGAATATTTGCTGCACGACCTTGTGAGGCGATCACTGCACACAGAGGATTTCTGTGCCTCAGTAAGACGTCTGCCCCCGTCCACAGGTATTTTGTCCACTCCTTGTGAGTAAATGGCTCCATCCACAGATGTTCTGCAGGATTTGAATCAGAGTCTTAGCAGCCTCTTCAGAAGAGTCCAATGCTTTGCTCTTATTCTTGGATGGTTTTTGCTGTTTTGGGTCATTCTCCTGTTGGAGGAGCCACGACCTACAGCTCAAACCGGGCTTTCTGACACTGGTCAGCTGATCTTACTCCAGAATGGCTTGCTGGTTCTGAAATTTCATTGTACCTTGCATAGATTCAGACCTCCCCTGTGCCAAATGCAGCAGAACCTCCCTTAGCTCCTCCATGTGCCAGATGCAGCCGCCCCAGGACATCCCCGAGCGCCTCCATGTGTCAGATGTAGCAGAACCGCCCCTGAACATCCCCGAGCTCCTCCATGTGTCAGATGCAGCAGAGCCGTCCCAGAACATCCCCGAGCTCCTCCATGTGTCAGATGTAGCAGAACCGCCCCTGAACATCCCCAAGCTCCTCTATGTGTCAGATGCAGCCGCCCCAGGACATCCCTGAGCACCTCCATGTGTCAGATGTAGCAGAACCGCCCCTGAACATCCCCGAGCTCCTCCATGTTTCAGATGAAGCAGAGCCGCCCCTGAACATCCCCGAGCTCCTCCATGGTTCAGATGCAGCAGAGCCACCCCTGAACATCCCCGAGCTCCTCCATGTGTCAGATGAAGCAGAACCACCCCTGAACATCCCCGGTCTCTTCCATGTGTCAGATGTAGCAGAACCGCCCCTGAACATCTCCGAGCTCCTCCATGTGTCAGATGCAGCAGAGCCGCTGCTGAACATCTCCGAGCTCCTCCATGTGTCAGATGCAGCAGAGCCACCCCTGAACATTACCGAGCAATTCCATGTGTCAGATGTAGCAGAGCCTCCCCTGAACATTACCGAGCTCCTCCATGTGTCAGATGCAGCAGAGCCACCCCTGAACATCACCGAGCAATTCCATGTGTCAGATGTAGCAGAGCCTCCCCTGAACATTACCGAGCTCCTCCATGTGTCAGATGCCAGATCATCCCCAAGTTCCTCCATGTACCACATGTAGCAGAGCCGCCCCAGAACATCCCCGAGCTCCTCCATGTACCAGATGTAGCAAAGCCGCCCCAGAACATCCCTGAGCTCCTCTATGTGTCAGATGCAGCCGCCTCAGAACATCCCCGAGCTCCTCCATGTGTCAGATGCAGCAGAGCCGCCCCTGAACATCCCCGAGCTCCTCCATGTGTCAGATGCAGCAAAGCTGCCCCTGAACATCCCCAAGCTCCTCCTTATGCCAGATGTAGCAGAGCCGCCCCTGAACATCCCCAAGCTCCTCCTTATGTCAGATGCAGCAGAGCCGCCCCAGAGCACCCTCTAACTCCTCCATGTGTCGGATGTAGCAGAGCCGCCCCTGAACATCCCCGAGCTCCTCCATTTGTCAGATGCAGCAGAGCCGCCCCTGAACATCCCCAAGCTCCTCCATGTGCTAGATTCAGCAGAGCCCCTGAACATCCCTGAGCTCCTCCATGGTTCAGATGCAGCAGAGCCGCCCCTGAACATCCTTGAGCTCCTCCAGGTGTCAGATGAAGCAGAACTGCCCCTGAATATCCCCGAGCTCCTCTATGAGTCAGATGCAGCAGCTTCAGAACATCACCGAGCTCCTCCATGTGTCCGATGCAGCAGAGCCACCCTTAAACATCACAGAGCAATTCCATGTGTCAGATGCAGCAGAGCCGCCCCTGAACATCCTTGAGCTCCTCCAGGTGTCAGATGAAGCAGAACTGCCCCTGAATATCCCCGAGCTCCTCCATGTGTTAGATGCAGCAGCTTCAGAACATCACCGAGCTCCTCCATGTGTCCGATGCAGCAGAGCCGCCGCATAACATCCCCGAGCTCCTCCATGTGTCCGATGCAGCAGAGCCACCCCTGAACATCACCGAGCGCCTGCATGTGTCAGATGTAGCAGAGCTGCCCCTTAACATCCCCGAGCTACTCCATGTGTCAGATGCCAGATCATCCCCGAGTTCCTCCATGTACCACATGTAGCAGAGCCGCCCCATAACATCCCCGAGCTCCTCCATGTACCAGATGTAGCAAAGCCGCCCCAGAACATCCCCGAACTCCTCTATGTTTCAGATGCAGCAGAGCCACCCTTGAACATCACCAAGCAATTCTATGTACCAGATGTAGCAAAGCCGCCCCAGAACATCCCCGAGCTCCTCCATGTGTCAGATGCAGCAGAGCCACCCCTGAACATCACCAAGCAATTCTATGTGCCAGATGTAGCAGAGCCGCCCCTGAACATCCCTGAGCGCCTCCATGTGTCACATGTAGCAGAGCCGCCCCTGAATATTCCCGAGCGCCTCCATCTGTCACATGTAGCAGAGCCGCCCCTGAACATCCCCGAGCTCCTCCATGTGTCAGATGCAGCAGAGCCGCCCCAGAACATCCCCGAGCTCCTCCATGTGTCAGATGTAGCAGAACCGCCCCAGAACACCTCCGAGCTCCTCCATGTGTCAGATGCAGCAGAGCCGCCCCAGAACATCCCCGAGCTCCTCCATGTGTCAGATGTAGCAGAACCGCCCCAGAACATCTCCGAGCTCCTCCATGTGTCAGATGCAGCAGAGCCACCCCAGAACATCCCCGAGCTCCTCCATGTGTCAGATGCAGCAGAGCCGTCCCACATCATCCCCGAGCTCCTCCATGTGCCAGATGCAGCAGAGCCGTCCCACATCATCCCCGAGCTCCTCCATGTGTCAGATGCAGCAGAGCCGTCCCACATCATCCCCGAGCTCCTCCATGTGTCAGATGCAGCAGAGCCGTCCCACATCATCCCCGAGCTCCTCCATGTGTCAGATGCAGCAGAGCCGCTGCTGAACATCCCCGAGCTCCTCCATGTGTCAGATGCAGCAGCTTCACAACATGTCCGAGCTCCTCCATGTGTCAGATGCAGCAGAGCCACCTCTGAACATCACTGAGCAATTCCATGTGTCAGATGTAGCAGAGCCGCCCCTGAACATCACCGAACTCCTGCAGGTGTCAGATGTAGCAGAGCCACCCCTGAACATCTCCGAGCTCCTCCATGTGTCAGATGCAGCCGCCTCAGAACATCCCCGAGCTCTTCCATGTGTCATATGCAGCAGAGCCGCCCCTGAACATCCCCGAGCTCCTCCATGTGTCAGATGCAGCAAAGCCACCCCTGAACATTCCCAATCTCTTCCATGTGTCAGATGTAGCAGAACCGGCCTAGAATATCTCCGAGCTCTTCCATGTGTCATATGCAGCAGAGCCGCCCCTGAACATCCCCGAGCTCCTCCTTATGTCAGATGTAGCAGAGCCGCCCCAGAACACCCTCTAGCTCCTCCAGGTGTCAGATGTAGCAGAACCGCCCCTGAATATCCCCGAGCTCCTCCATGTGTCAGATGCAGCAGAGCCACCCTGAACATCCTCAATCTCTTCCATGTGTCAGATGTAGCAGAACCAGCCTAGAATATCTCCGAGCTCCTCCATGTGTCAGATGCAGCAGAGCCGCTGCTGAACATCACCGAGCTCCTCCATATGTCAGATGCAGCAGCTTCAGAACATCTCCGAGCTCCTCCATGTGTCAGATGCAGCAGAGCCACCCCTGAACATCACCGAGCAATTCCATGTGTCAGATGTAGCAGAGCCACCCCTGAACATTACCGAGCTCCTGCAGGTGTCAGATGTAGCAGAGCCGCCCCTTAACATCCCCGAGCTCCTCCATGTGTCAGATGCCTGATCATCCCCGAGTTCCTCCATGTACCACATGTAGCAGAGCCGTCCTAGAACATCCCCGAGCTCCTCCATGTACCAGATGTAGCAAAGCCGCCCCAGAACATCCCCAAGCTCCTCTATGTGTCAGATGCAGCCGCCTCAGAGCATCCCCGAGCTCCTCCATGTGTCAGATGCAGCAGATACGCCCCTGAACATCCCCGAGCTCCTCCATGTGTCAGATGCAGCAAAGTCGCCCCTGAACATCCCCAAGCTCCTCCTTATGTCAGATGTAGCAGAGCCGCCCCAGAGCACCCTCTAACTCCTCCATGTGTCGGATGCAGCAGAGCCGCCCCTGAACATCCCCGAGCTCCTCCATGTTTCTGATGTAGCAGAGCCACCCCTGAACATCCCTGAGCTCCTCCGTGGTTCAGATGCAGCAGAGCCACCCCTGAACATCCCCGAGCTCCTCCAGGTGTCAGATGAAGCAGAACCACCCCTGAATATCCCCGAGCTCCTCCATGAGTCAGATGCAGCAGCTGCAGAACATCCCCGAGCTCCCACATGTGTCAGATGCAGCAGAGCCACCCCTAAACATCACCGAGCAATTCCATGTGTCAGATGTAGCAGAGCTGCCCCTTAACATCCCCGACCTACTCCATGTGTCAGATGCCAGATCATCCCCGAGTTCCTCCATGTACCACATGTAGCAGAGCTGCCCCAGAACATCCCCGAGCTCCTCCACGTACCAGATGTAGCAAAGTCGCCCCAGAACATCCCCGAACTCCTCAGAACTGTTTCAGATGCAGCAGAGCCACCCCTGAACATCACCAAGCAATTCCATGTGCCAAATGTAGCAGAGCCGCCCCTGAATATCCCCGAGCGCCTCCATGTGTCACATGTAGCAGAGCCGCCCCTGAATATTCCCGAGCGCCTCCATCTGTCACATGTAGCAGAGCCACCCCTAAAATCCCTGAGCTCCTCCATGTGTCTGACGCGCCCCTGGGCCTGTGTCGCGCTGCGTTGCGCACGCGGGAGCTTACCCGGAGCCGGATCTCTTTAGGGTTGTAGTCTCGTGGCGGTGATCCGGTCCGTGCCCAGGGAGTCAGACTAGGTGGCGCTGTATTAGCGGTAGATGTTGGACGACTACGCCACCCGTTGAGTACAGCTAAGGAGCTGCTGCTGCAGGGCAGACCGCTGAGGCCGGTGGTAGGATTGTGCAGCGTGATAGTATAACCCCCAACGGGAGGGGTATGGCCTCAGGGCAGCCGACGTGGATGATGGGGGTAGCAGGAACCACTCGGAGACGGTACGGTGTAGTTCAGGGTCTTTACTGGTGACAAAGATAGACCCTCCCGGAGTACTGGTTAGCGATTGGGGCCTGGTCAGTCCTTGAGCAGATGGGATCTCTCCTGGCCAGGCGGAGTTGTAGGCCTCCCAAACTAACGATACTCTTCCGGCTACCTTGCTAGAGGCGGGTATAAGTAGCCCACGTCCCTGAGTGTACCGTGTGGTGCTCACCCGTATGGCCGGTGACTCGGGGCCTTCTAGTAGCTCCCGCTCCACGACGGCGGTGCTGGTCCCACGCGTGTGACCGTGCCTTCGGGTTTCTGGGCCAGAGGACCTGCAATCCCCTGCCGGTCGGTTTCTGCTGCTGGATAGGAGTTAGTCCCCACAGCCTCGGACTCCGGGTCCGGTGATAACTTCTCAGTCAGGGCGAGCTCTGCAGCTGCCAGCCCCTGACTCCTTGTAGCACTGCTCCCACAGAGCTCCTGATGTTCTTTTCCTATATCTGCTTCTCTGTCTCTACTTCTTCTCTACTCACTAACCCTGCCTCAGCCCTAGGTTTATATAGGGGAAGTTCTTCCCCTCCCAGGACTGGGCAGGAGGTGTGGTATGCATAGGATCCCTGACCAAGAGACCTCCCACCTGCTCTCAGACATAACATTGCTGTTACTGTGGAAACCAGACCCCTGGGATGCCACATTCCCCCCTAGTGAAATTTAGTACTCCGGGACTAAACATATTTTTAGAAAAACATAACAAGGTATAAACAATAATAATACAATAAGAAAAACACATAAAGATGGTTACGGCGTGTCCGCAACCGGGTGCAGTTTTGAAGAAAAGCAAGGTGTCCATTTCACCAAAACAGGGAGACGTAACCAGGTAGGGGTCTGTCCTGCCCCGAGTCCTTAACAGTCTTTAGTCCATTCCTAGGTTACGCTCCAACCAATTGTACAAGGATTCCCGGTAAATCCACCAAGGACTCCTAAAAATAACTAGAAACACATAATTATTTACAAGTAACAAGAAAAACAGGTAACCATAAATAAAACAACTTATACACTTCAAATCCTCCAACGTGCGGGTAACTGGCCTCTAGTGGCCCTAGTGGACCTACGGAGCTGACTGTCTAGCCCCGAACTACAGGGTGTAGGAACTGTCAAGGGTAAACTGGGCAGCTGTCCACGGGCCCTTTGGCTCACTAGAGGCATGGCAGGTTCACTATAAGCAGAGGGTTGATCCTCCTGGTCTGCTGGTGTGGGGTCTTCTGCCTCCTGGACCGGCTGTTCTTCCAGCTCTACCTGTTGCTCCGTAGGTGCTTGGGATGCTGGTTGGAGGAAGGTGAGTACGGGTACCACAACTGCGCCATTGACTTGAGTCCAAGACCGAGGGAAGTCTCCGAGCACAGTACTAACCATATCTTCCCTTTCCTCTACGGGTCGAGGGTCCTCTTGTTCCTCTTCAGGGTTCCGTAGCTGTTCGGGACACTTCTTCAGGTGATCCCGGGATACAATGGTTGTGGTTTCCCCTCCGTCTTTACTGATGGTACAGACCTTTGGGTTGTCATGGCTTGAGGGCAGTACGATGTACGGGTCCTTCTCCCACTGGTCGTCCAACTTGTGGAGCCGCCTTTTCCTCTTCAAGACCTGCTCTCCGGGTACCAGGGGAACAGCGGGAGCATACTGGTTGTAAGTTTTCTCTTGTCTTTCCCTAGCTTGACAGAGACTTCGCTCCACGCTCTCCTGTACTTTCCGGTACTGCTGCTGCCTCTCTGTGTCCCAGTCTGCTTCTGGTGAAGTGTCCTCGGGTGTCAGGACTCCCATCTCCAGGTCAACAGGTAGCTTACCAGGTCTTGCCCTCATCAGGTAAGCCGGGGTACAGTTGGTGGAACCTACCGGGATGTGGTTGTATAGGTCCACTAGGTCGGGCTGCCTCTCAGGCCACAGACTGCGTTCTTCCAGGGGCAATGTTTTCAGAAGATCTATCACCACCTGGTTCATTTTCTCACAAAGTCCATTAGTTTGCGGATGATAGGGTGTCGTCCTTATCTTCCGGCAGCCATACAGAGTGCAGAATTCTTGGAAGACCTCCGCTTCAAAGGCAGGTCCCTGGTCTGTCAACACTTGGTCCGGGTACCCGTGTGGACGGCAGAAATGCTGCTGGAAGGCTCTAGCTGCTGTTCGAGCGGTTAAGTCCTTGACGGGGACGACAACCAAGAACCGGGAGTAGTGATCCACGATGGTTAGTGCGTAGACGTAGCCACTTCTGCTTGGGGTCAGTTTTACATGATCCAAGGCTACCAGTTCCAACGGCTGCCGGGTGACGATGGACTGCAGGGGAGTCTTCTGGCTGGCACGGTCCTTCCTTCTTAGGTTGCACGGGCCACAGTCTCTGCACCACCTCTCGATGGTTCCCCTCATGCCTACCCAGTGGAACCGCCCGCGCAGCAGGAACTCCAGCTTCTTCCATCCGAAGTGTCCAGCCCCGTCGTGGTATGCCTCCATCAACACGGCTGCGTCTCTTCGTGGCACCACTACTTGCCAGATTAGTTCATGCGTCCGGGAGTTAACCATTCGGCGGCACAACTTCCCCTTATAAAGGAACAGTCGACTCTTCTCAGCCCACAGTTGCTTGGCTTCCTCCGGAGCGTCTGGGTCAAGGCGAGCCTCTGGCCGAGTCAGCATCTCCTTCACCAGTCGGACGGCAGGGTCACTGTCTTGCGTTTCCTCCCAGTTGTAGTGAGGCAAGGGGTTAAACGTAGCGGCTTGCTTACTCCTTACCCGATGGGAATACTGGATAGTCCCATGACGGTGGAACGCGGGGAGTTCGACTTCTTCCAGTCCCTCTGGATCTTCTCCTACGTCCGGTAGGTTTGGCATCCTGGACAGGGCGTCCGCGTTGGTATTGGAGCGTCCTGCCCGGTATTTGATTGTGAACTCGTAGTTGGACAGACGGGCCATCCATCTCTGCTCTAGGGCACCGAGTCTTGCCGTGTCCAGGTGTGTCAACGGGTTGTTATCCGTGTACACGGTGAACCGGGAAGAAGCGAGGTAGTGCTTAAAGCGTTCGGTGACTGCCCACACCACTGCCAGGAACTCTAGCTTAAATGAGCTGTAATTCTCAGGGTTTCTCTCGGTGGGTCGCAGTTTTCGGCTGGCGTAAGCGATTACTCGTTCTTTCCCCTGCTGGATCTGGGACAGTACGGCTCCTAGCCCGATGTTACTTGCGTCGGTGTAGAGGATAAAGGGCTGGCTGTAATCAGGGTACGCCAGGATTTCATCCCCCGTGAGGGCCATCTTCAGCTGGCGGAAGGACTCTTCTTCTAACTTCTCCCATCTGAAGGGTGGCTTCTGGTTCTTGGCCTTCCGGGACTGGCCTATCAGGAGGTCCTGCATAGGAGCTGCCTTTTTGGTGAAACCGGGGATGAATCTGCGGTAATAGCCTACCAACCCGAGGAACTGCCGCACTTCCTTTACACTGGAGGGACTTGGCCATTCCTTAATTGCGGTGATCTTATCAGGGTCGGGAGCCACTCCATCAGCGCTCACCACGTGTCCCAGGTACTGCACCTTTGGTTTCAGGAGGTGACACTTGGAGGGTTTCACCTTTAGGCCGTAGCTTGCCAGAGCTTCGAACACTTCCGCCAGGTGTTTCAGGTGGTCCTCATACGTCTTGGAATATACGATGACATATTCCAGGTACAGCAGGACCGTCTCGAAGTTTCTGTGGCCCAGACAGCACTCCATTAATCGTTGGAAGGTTCCTGGTGCGTTGCAGAGTCCGAACGGCATGCAGGTAAACTCACTAAGTCCCATCGGGGTGGTGAATGCGGTCTTCTCCCGGTCCGCCTCTGCTACAGGAACCTGCCAGTACCCACTAGTGAGATCCAAGGTAGAGAAGAAGTTAGCAGATCTTAAAGCAGCCAAAGACTCCTCTATCCTTGGTAAGGGGTACGCATCCTTGTGTGTGATACAGTTGATTTTCCGGTAATCTACACACATCCTCATGGTGTTGTCTTTCTTTTTGACTAAGACTAGTGGAGCTGCCCAGGGGCTACAGCTATCCCTGATCACCCCAGCCTCCTTCATGTCTCTAAGCATCCCCTTGGCGTGTTGGTAGTGTGCAGGGGGTACGGGTCGATACCTCTCTTTTATGGGAGAATGGTCTCCCGTGGGGATGTGGTGTTCTACCCCCTTGACTCGCCCGAAGTCTAACGGGTGTTTACTAAACACTCTCTCGTACTCTTGAACCACCCGATAGACTCCCTGTTTCTGGTGTGAGGGAGTGGAGTCAGTACCCAAATGTAGTTGCTGACACCAGTCCTCCATTGTTTTCTGAGAGCCGTTACCTTCCTCCGGGGAAGATGGAGGCAAGGGTTCTACGGACTGTATGGAATCTTGATTGATGGTATACAATTTGGCTAGCGTGGCATACCGGGGCAGGTACACTTCCCTCTTCCCGATATTTATTATGCGAACGGGCACCCTCCCATGGCGTACATTGACCACCCCCCGTGCTGTCAAAATGGTGGGCCTACTGTCTGAGTAAACTGGTTCTACCATTGCCTGGTAATCTCTACCTCTCAGACCAATAGCTGCCCGGCACCAAATCATCATTTCACTTTTCGGGGGCATGGCCATAGGGAATGGGTCACACATTCGCACGCTACCAATCTCACCACCGGAGAGTTCTAGCTGTTGCCGTCGCATCAGTGCCCGGATCTCTTTCTGGAGCACTCGCTGCTGGCCGGAGCTGGCGTTCTTGGCAACCTGCTGTAAAAGGAAAATCACCTCTGCAAGACAATTTTCAATTACATTAGTTCCTAGAGTTATCTTTGGGTGACTCTCGTGTTTGTCAATGTCTACAATGATCAGTCCCTGTGCTGCCAGTTCGACTCTACCGATTTTAATGGTCACCTCTTTAAATCCAATCTGTGGCACGGGCTGACCATTGCTGGCGATGATACTCAAGTCGTCGTCAGGGTAGCGGGTGATATCCGAGTCATTCCAGTACTGCTTGAAGAGCACGTACGGGATGGTGGTGACCTGTGACCCGGTGTCCAGTAGGGCACTCATAGGAATGCCATCCAGTACCACGGGTAAGACTGGACGTCCTCCCACATATTTGTCGCGCCAGTTCGATGGGCCTGGTGATCTTTTTCCTGGGGGTTGGCCCTCTACCCCAGGTTGTTCCAGTTTAAAGGACAGTACCTTGCCATATGTCCGGGTTGATTGCAGCGGCGGCAGATGGGTCGTCCGTCCTCGTTGTATCGGTCGCTGGGTCTTCCTCTGGCCGGTGGGGTCCTCCTTGGTCGACGCCACGGGATGTCCTCCGGTCCGGATGCCAGCTGGATCTTCCCTGGAGTGGAAACCTGTAAAGACTGCATAGTTCGGGTTAGCGCAGCAACGCTTTTAGCTAGCTCTTGGACCTGATGGTGCAGGTCTGGAGCCGGGTCATTGTTCAAAGCCTGCGCACCAGCTCCCACAGGCCCTGCCGACAAGGGCGCCGCCTCCTGGTGGTAAGTGGTAGTGGGGCGTCTGGGGGTCACAACGCCACCTGGTGCCGGTTCTCGAAGCACCCGGACGGCTCTGTCCTTGAACTGTGCAAATCCCAGATGAGGGTCCTGTAAGGCCATTGCCCGCAACTGGGTTCGGTGGGCATTGCAATATAAACCCTCTATAAATTGTTCAGTCAACAGCCTGTCCTCGTCTCCCACGCCGTCAGGGTCGGTCTGCTTAATGGCTCTCAGGGCCTCTTGTAAGTTCAGGGCATAGTACCTTATACTCTCATGTGCCCGCTGTTTGCACCCGTAGAATCTAAGCTTGATCTCGGCTGAGGTGCGGGTATCAAAGGTGTCCCTCAGCCGGGTTAGTATCCCTGCGACAGTCCTCCCCCCAGGTGGCCAGGACTTTACCTCCCTTTGGGCTGCCCCGGTTAATTGGGCCACCAGGATGCTCACTTTTTGCTCCTCTGTGAGGGGGTACACCTGGAAGAGGCTATCCAGCTTTTCTCTAAAGTCATGCAGGGTATGTGACTCCCCTGAGTACTGGGGTAGCCAGGCTGCCCCCTGGATATAGGGCATGGTGAAAGGCATGACCGCAACAGCGGTGGCGCTGGCGGGGGTTGAAGCGGTGAAGCTCTCCTCTGTATCCGACATCCTTCTCCCCCCTAGTGGACCGTGGCCTACCTTGCGATGATCCTCTTCCGTAGGCCGCGGCTCCGCAGTGGATCGTCAGGGTTGAGGACCTTCCGTCGCGCTCCTGTGACGTCGGCGTCTGCTGGGCTCCTTCCAGGACCTTACGCAACGTCCGGACGTGAGGCGGGGCTTCAGTTCTCGCGCGCTTTCGGAGTCCACGCCCCTCTTCTTCCCGCGCGGCGTCCTCAAGATGGCGTCCAATGGCGGGAAAACTCCACGTATGGCGGGAAGAAGGCCGAAGATGGCGCCGGATGGCGGGAAAACTCCACCGATGGCGGGAAGGAAGCAGAAGATGGCGCCGGATGGCGGGAATCTTCACCACAGGTAAGTTTGAACAGTCTTTTTCAGGCACGCAGTACCCGGTGGTTGCGGGCACGAAATCCTGCCGACTACGCCAAAAGTTGACGCGCCCCTGGGCCTGTGTCGCGCTGCGTTGCGCACGCGGGAGCTTACCCGGAGCCGGATCTCTTTAGGGTTGTAGTCTCGTGGCGGTGATCCGGTCCGTGCCCAGGGAGTCAGACTAGGTGGCGCTGTATTAGCGGTAGATGTTGGACGACTACGCCACCCGTTGAGTACAGCTAAGGAGCTGCTGCTGCAGGGCAGACCGCTGAGGCCGGTGGTAGGATTGTGCAGCGTGATAGTATAACCCCCAACGGGAGGGGTATGGCCTCAGGGCAGCCGACGTGGATGATGGGGGTAGCAGGAACCACTCGGAGACGGTACGGTGTAGTTCAGGGTCTTTACTGGTGACAAAGATAGACCCTCCCGGAGTACTGGCTAGCGATTGGGGCCTGGTCAGTCCTTGAGCAGATGGGATCTCCCCTGGCCAGGCGGAGTTGTAGGCCTCCCAAACTAACGATACTCTTCCGGCTACCTTGCTAGAGGCGGGTATAAGTAGCCCACGTCCCTGAGTGTCCCGTGTGGTGCTCACCCGTATGGCCGGTGACTCGGGGCCTTCTAGTAGCTCCCGCTCCACGACGGCGGTGCTGGTCCCACGCGTGTGACCGTGCCTTCGGGTTTCTGGGCCAGAGGACCTGCAATCCCCTGCCGGTCGGTTTCTGCTGCTGGATAGGAGTTAGTCCCCACAGCCTCGGACTCCGGGTCCGGTGATAACTTCTCAGTCAGGGCGAGCTCTGCAGCTGCCAGCCCCTGACTCCTTGTAGCACTGCTCCCACAGAGCTCCTGATGTTCTTTTCCTATATCTGCTTCTCTGTCTCTACTTCTTCTCTACTCACTAACCCTGCCTCAGCCCTAGGTTTATATAGGGGAAGTTCTTCCCCTCCCAGGACTGGGCAGGAGGTGTGGTATGCATAGGATCCCTGACCAAGAGACCTCCCACCTGCTCTCAGACATAACATTGCTGTTACTGTGGAAACCAGACCCCTGGGGTGCCACATGTCAGATGCAGCAGAGCCGCCCCAGAACATTCCCGAGCTCCTCCATGTGTCAGATGTAGCAGAACCGCCCCAGAACATCTCCGAGCTCCTCCATGTGTCAGATGCAGCAGAACCGCCCCTGAACATCCCTGAGCTCCTCCATGTGTCAGATGCAGCAGCTTCAGAACATCTCCGAGCTCCTCCATGTGTCAGATGCAGCAGAGCCGCCGCATAACATCCCCGAGCTACTCCATGTGTCAGATGCCAGATTATCCCCGAGTTCCTCCATGTACCACATGTAGCAGAGCCACCCCTGAACATCACCGAGCTCCTCCGTGTGTCAGATGCAGCAGAGCCGCCCCTGAACATCACCAAGCAATTCCATGTGCCAGATGTAGCAGAGCCGCCCCAGAACATCCCTGAGTGCCTCCATGTGTCACATGTAGCAGAGCCGCCCCTGAATATTCCCGAGAGCCTCCATCTGTCACATGTAGCAGAGCTACCCCTGAACATCCCCGAGCTCCTCCATGTGTCAGATGCAGCAGAGCCGCCCCTGAACATCCCCGAGCTCCTCCATGTGTCAGATGCAGCAGAGCCGCCCCTGAACATCTACGAGCTCCTCTATGTGTCAGATGTAAAGTACACAAAAGATGCCATCAAATATACAAGAAATGGACAAATAGCATGTCAAATGACAAACGTCTGTCCCTAAGCATGCTGAAAAGACATAATAAAAGGAGAACAACTCAGCATATAATGCAAAAATGTAATTTATTAGTGAAATATTCACATAAAAAGTATAAATACAAAAAGAAGAAACCAAGAGATACCTGGAAGGTAGCCTTTCAAGCTAGGTACATTATTAATAGTAAGATCATAATAGACCTATGAATCTATAGGATTGCACATTTGCCCAAAATAGTAAAAGATAACAGAATGGTGAACATTCAATACCATAAGTGGCTATGGGCAAAGACACAGAAATCAGCCCAAATACATATAAACCCACTAGTACTAGCAAGAAACACCCTTGCTATGTTATGGGAGAATCTGTGTCAGAATCAAAGTGCTCACACATTATAGTTCCATGAGCTCATTACCTGGCAGAAAAGCACAGCCCAAAAAGAGGGGGGGGGAGGGTGGTCCGAAGAGCCCAACGCGCGTTTCGCGGTGTATCTAACCGCTTTCTCAAGGGCAGGTGATGTCATTGTAGTGCCCTATACTGCGTTTATATATATACTAAGCATCCTATTGAATGGCCCCAAGTGTGGACAGCTGTGAAGCGGGGCACGCACCCGGAAGTGGCCAGCTATGCCGGGGGCGTGTCCCGCCGATCACATGACATGGAGCAGATGACACTATGGCGCATGCGCGCGGGTCAGGGAGCACGGCGCACGCGCCCCGGCCGTCAAGCGTTCACCGTGCCTGCGCGGGTCCGAAGGAACCCGCGCAGGCGCAGCACAGCATATAGACAGCCAGGCGCACGCGCTACGCGATCCCCCCCCGCACCAGCACGTGCGCACCACGTAAGTCATTGACACAGCTGAAATTAAAGGGCCAGATGGGGAGCAGATATGATGGGACAATAACTATAAAAATGGGAGCAACAATAATGAGTACAACAAGGAACAAATGATCGGCTACAAGCACAATTAGATACATATAAAGTAGCCTAGGTAATATGGTCAATCATGATCATAGGTCCAAATGAATCGTCGCTCCCATCGGAAAATGTCCGAGCGTAGTTTCAATCTCACTGCTCTCCACATGAGGATGATTATTTTAGAGAGAATTTCTGCAATAATGGACTAATAGAGAAAATAATGAAAAGAGGAGAAATAATCAATAAAAACATCAATTTAAAAATATAAAAAATATATAATAATATATATTACCCCATATTTTGACCACTCGAAACTCACACAAAGATTATGTATTTGTGAGAATAGGATGTGCAGAAAATGACATATGGCTACAAAAATGAAGAAAAACTTAAAGACTCATTTAGGCCGTTTGGTGTCACCGTGTCCAAACGCATAATCCACTGTGACTCTTTCTGGGCAAGCATTCTCTTGATATTACCTCCCCGAATGCCCATGTGTACCACATGAATACCACGTACCATAAAAGAGCGGGGATTACAATTATGTTTAGTCTTAAAGTGACGTGGTATCGTTTTGGATCAATTTTATCTCCAAAGGCGTGGCACAGCCATGGGGGCGGCCTGTGCCCCCTCTTATGCAAATCTCTTCCTAGGGCAGTGGGAAAGGGAGATCTTCGATGGGGAATGTGTGCCGGCCGCCCACCATGTGCTGTGCTGGCTGAGATATATTGATGATATTTTATTTTTGTGGCAGGGCTCTGTCCAGCTGCTCGGAGAGTTCATGGACTGTCTCAACGTGAATCAATATAATATCAAACTGACCTACACTTTTGACAGTAGAAGGGTGGACTTCCTGGATATTTCCTTGTGTGTTGATGCCCATGGCGGCGTCCAGACGGACGTATTCAGGAAGCCCACCTCAGTCAATTCTTTGATACACGCTGGGTCTGCCCATAGTCCTGCCACTATTGGGGCTGTCCCGGTCGGACAGTTCCTCAGGATGATCTTTGAACAAATTATTAAACAACATGTATGTAAGTACATGGATAAGAATGAAGTGATTAACCAGAGTCAGCATGGGTTTGTAACTAACAAGTCATGTCAGACTAACTTAATTTCCTTCTATGACAGAATCACTGACTGGGTGGATCAGGGAAATGCTGTAGATATAGTATATTTTGACTTCAGCAAAGCATTTGACAAAGTATCTCACACCATCCTTATTGAAAAAATGACCAAGTATGCAATGGACCAGGCAACTGTTAGGTGGATTCATAACTGGCTTAGTGATCGGACTCAAAGGGTGGTTGTAAATGGCTTCACATCCAGCTGGATGAATGTCTCAAGTGGGGTACCACAGGGCTCCGTCCTGGGACCTGTATTGTTCAACATCTTTATCAATGATTTAGATGAAGGAATTGAGGGTAAACTGATTAAATTTGCTGATGACACAAAGCTAGGAGGGATAGCTAATACTAGAGAAGAGAGAGAGAGGATTCAAAAAGACCTAAATAAACTGGAGCAGTGGGCAGCAACCAACAGAATGGTTTTTAACAGGGAAAAATGCAAAGTACTACATCTGGGCAATAAAAATGAAAAAAGCATATACAGAATGGGAGGAATAGAGCTAAGCAACAGTACATGTGAAAAAGACTTAGGTATACTAATAGATCATAGACTGAACATGAGTCAACAGTGTGATGCAGCAGCAAAAAAGGCAAATACAATTCTGGGATGTATTAACAGAAGCATACAGTCTAGATCACGTGAAGTCATTATCGGTCTTTACTCCTCTTTGGTCAGACCTCATCTGGAATACTGTGTACAGTTTTGGGCACCACATTTTAAAAAAGACATAGACAAACTGGAGCAAGTTCAGAGAAGAGCGACCAGAATGGTGACTGGTCTGCAAACCATGTCCTATGAGAAACGGTTGCAGGATTTGGGAATGTTTAGCTTGCAAAAAAGAAGACTGAGAGGAGACTTAATAGCTGTCTACAAATATGTCAAGGGCTGTCACATTGTAGAAGGATCATCTTTATTCTCATTTGCACAAGGAAAGACTAGAAGCAATGGGATGAAACTAAATGGGAGGAGACACAGATTAGATATTAGAAAAAACTTTTTGACAGTTAGGGTGATTAATGAGTGGAACAGGCTGCCACGAGAGGTGGTGAGTTCCCCTTCAATGGACGTCTTCAAACAGAGGCTGGACAGACATCTGTCTGAGATGATCTAGTGAATCCTGCTTTGAGCAGGGGGTTGGACCAGATGACCCAGGAGGTCCCCTCCAACTCTACCATTCTATGATTCTATGATTCTATGAGACGTATCTGTTCTACTGAACAGGGCTTTCAGCGTCAGGCACAAGACCTAAAGCAACGTTTTATACAACGTGGCTATAGTCGGAGACGCATTAGGACCCCACGTATCTCCCTTCTCCATCCCAAAACATCATTAAAAGGGATGGATGAGACCATACGATTCATCTCCACCTATAACCACGAATGGGACAATATGAGAGTTATCCTGCAAAAACATTGGGACATTTTGATGATGGAGTCTGCCCTGAGGGGACACCTCGGGAAGGGTCCCTCCATGACACCCAGGAGATGCCGTAATCTCGGTGACATCTTGATGAATAGTCACTATGTTGCACCGACACCACGCTTATTTGGTTCTGGAGGTCCGCTAATTGGCAATTTTAAATGTGGGCACTGTGTGGCATGTCCGAATGTTTTGCGTTGTTCTAGTTTCTGTTCGGCTGATGGCCGTAAATCATTTGACATTAGACACCATATCACTTGTGGTACATCTAATGTCATCTATTATGCTACCTGCTGTTGCCCACTGATTTATGTTGGGTTGACATATAGGGAGCTGTGGGTACGCATACGCGAACATATCAGAGACATTGTTGCAGCTGGCCCAGCCAAGGACTTGGACCAACTCAAAACGATACCACGTCACTTTAAGACTAAACATAATTGTAATCCACGCTCTTTTATGGTACGTGGTATTGATGTGGTACACATGGGCATTCGGGGAGGTAATGTCGAGTGGTCAAAATATGGGGTAATATATATTATTATATATTTTTTATATTTTTAAATTTATGTTTTTATTGATAATTTCTCTTTCTCTTTTCATTATTTTCTCTATTAGTCCATTATTGCAGAAATCCTCTGTAAAATAATCATCCTCATGTGGAGAGCAGTGAGATTGAAACTACGCTGGGACATTTTCCGATGGGAGCGACGATTCATTTGGACCTATGATCATGATTGACCATATTACCTAGGCTACTTTATATGTATCTAATTGTGCTTGTAGCCGATCATTTGTTCCTTGTTGTACTCATTATTGTTGCTCCCATTTTTATAGTTATTGTCCCATCATATCTGCTCCCCATCTGGCCCTTTAATTTCAGCTGTGTCGATGACTTACGTGGTGCGCACGTGCTGGTGCGGGGGGGGATCGCGTAGCGCGTGCGCCTGGCCGTCTATATGCTGTGCTGCGCCTGCGCGGGTTCCTTCGGACCCGCGCAGGCGCGGTGAACGCTTGACGGCCGGGGCGCGCGCGCCGTGCTCCCTGACCCGCGCGCATGCGCCATAGTGGCATCTGCTCCATGTCATGTGATCGGCGGGACACGCCCCCGGCATAGCTGGCCACTTCCGGGTGCGTGCCCCGCTTCACAGCTGTCCACACTTGGGGCCATTCAATAGGATGCTTAGTATATATATAAACGCAGTATAGGGCACTACAATGACATCACCTGCCCTTGAGAAAGCGGTTAGATACACCGTGAAACGCGTGTTGGGCTCTTCGGACCACCCTCCCCCCCCCTCTTTTTGGGCTGTGCTTTTCTGCCAGGTAATGAGCTCATGGAACTATAATGTGTGAGCACTTTGATTCTGACACAGATTCTCCCATAACATAGCAAGGGTGTTTCTTGCTAGTACTAGTGGGTTTATATGTATTTGGGCTGATTTCTGTGTCTTTGCCCATAGCCACTTATGGTATTGAATGTTCACCATTCTGTTATCTTTTACTATTTTGGGCAAATGTGCAATCCTATAGATTCATAGGTCTATTATGATCTTACTATTAATAATGTACCTGGCTTGAAAGGCTACCTTCCAGGTATCTCTTGGTTTCTTCTTTTTGTATTTATACTTTTTATGTGAATATTTCACTAATAAATTAAATTTTTCCATTATATGCTGAGTTGTTCTCTTCCTTTTATTAATGTTTCAGATGTAGCAGAACCGACCCGGAACATCTCCGAGCTCCTCCATGTGTCAGATGCAGCAGAGCCACCCCACATCATCCCCGAGCTCCTCCATGTGTCAGATGTAGCAGAGCCGCCCCAGGACTTCCCTGACCGCCTCCATGTGTCAGATACAGCCACCTCAGAACACCCCCGAGCTCCTACATGTGTCAGATGCAGCCACCCCAGAACATCCCCGAGCTCCTCCATGTATCAGATACAGCAGAGCCGCCCCAGAACATCTACGAGCTCCTCTATGTGTCAGATGCAGCAGAGCCGCCCCTGAACATCCCTGAGCTCCTCCATGTGTCAGATGCAGCAGAGCCGCCCCAGAACATCTACGAGCTCCTCTATGTGTCAGATGCAGCAGAGCCGCCCCTGAACATCCCTGAGCTCCTCCATGTGTCAGATGTAGCAGAGCCTCCCCTGTACATGCACGAGCTCCTCCATGTGTCAGATGCAGCAGATCCGCCCCTGAAAATCCCCGAGCTCCTCCATGTGTCAGATGTAGCAGAGCCTCCCCTGTACATGCACGAGCTCCTCCATGTGTCAGATGCAGCAGAGCTGCCACGGAACATCCCCGTGCTCCTCCATGTGTCAGATGTAGCAGAGCCTCCCCTGTACATCCCCGAGCTCCTCCATGTGTCAGATGCAGCAGAGCCGCCCCAGAACATCTACGAGATCCTCTATGTGTCAGATGTAGCAGAGCCGCCCCTGAACATCCCCGAGCTCCTCCATGTGTCAGATGCAGCAGATCCGTCCCTGAACATCCCCGAGCTCCTCCATGTGTCAGATGTAGCAGAGCCTCCCCTGTACATGCACGAGCTCCTCCATGTGTCAGATGCAGCAGAGCTGCCACGGAACATCCCCGTGCTCCTCCATGTGTCAGATGTAGCAGAGCCGCCCCTGAACATCCACAAGCTCCTCCATGTGTCAGATGTAGCAGAGCCGCCCCTGAACATCCTCGAGCTCCTCCATGTGTCAGATGTAGTAGAGCCGCCCCTGAACATCCCTGAGCTCCTCCATGTGTCAGATGCAGCAGAGCCGCCCCAGAACATCTACGAGCTCCTCTATGTGTCAGATGCAGCAGAGCCGCCCCTGAACATCCCTGAGCTCCTCCATGTGTCAGATGTAGCAGAGCCTCCCCTGTACATGCACGAGCTCCTCCATGTGTCAGATGCAGCAGATACGCCCCTGAACATCCCCGAGCTCCTCCATGTGTCAGATGTAGCAGAGCCTCCCCTGTACATGCACGAGCTCCTCCATGTGTCAGATGCAGCAGAGCTGCCACGGAACATCCCCGTGCTCCTCCATGTGTCAGATGTAGCAGAGCCTCCCCTGTACATCCCCGAGCTCCTCCATGTATCAGATGCAGCAGAGCCGCCCCAGAACATCTACGAGCTCCTCTATGTGTCAGATGTAGCAGAGCCGCCCCTGAACATCCCCGAGCTCCTCCATGTGTCAGATGCAGCAGATCCGCCCCTGAACATCCCCGAGCTCCTCCATGTGTCAGATGTAGCAGAGCCTCCCCTGTACATGCACGAGCTCCTCCATGTGTCAGATGCAGCAGAGCTGCCACGGAACATCCCCGTGCTCCTCCATGTGTCAGATGTAGCAGAGCCGCCCCTGAACATCCCCAAGCTCCTCCATGTGTCAGATGTAGCAGAGCCGCCCCTGAACATCCTCGAGCTCCTCCATGTGTCAGATGTAGTAGAGCCGCCCCTGAACATCCCCGAGCTCCTCCATGTGTCAGATGTAGCAGAGCCGCCCCTGAACATCCTCGAGCTCCTCCATGTGTCAGATGTAGTAGACCCGCCCCTGAACATCCCCGAGCTCCTCCATGTGTCAGATGTAGCAGAGTTGCCCCTGGACATCCCCGAGCTCCTCCATGTGTCAGATGTAGCAGAGCCTTCCCTGAACATCCCCGAGCTCCTCCATGTGTCAGATGCAATAGAGCCATCCCTGAACATCCCCGAACTCCTCCATGTGTCAGATGTAGCAGAGCCGCCCCAGAACATCCCCGAGCTCCTCCATGTGTCAGATGCAATAGAGCCGCCCCTGAACATCCCCGAGCTCCTCCATGTGTCAGATGTAGCAGAGCCGCCCCTGAACATCCTCGAGCTCCTCCATGTGTCAGATGTAGTAGACCCGCCCCTGAATATCCCCGAGCTCCTCCATGTTTCAGATGCAGCAGAACCGCCCCTGAACATCCCCGAGCTCCTCCATGTTTCAGATGCAGCAGAACCGCCCCTGAACATCCCCGAGCTCCTCCATGTTTCAGATGCAGCAGAACCGCCCCTGAACATCCCCGAGCTCCTCCATGTTTCAGATGCAGCAGAACCGCCCCTGAACATCCCCGAGCTCCTACATGTGTCAGATGCAATAGAGCCGTCCCTGAACATCCCCGAACTCCTCCATGTGTCAGATGCAGCAGAGCCGCCCCAGAACATCCCCGAGCTCCTCCATGTGTCAGATGCAATAGAGCCGCCCCTGAACATCCCCGAGCTCCTCTATGTGTCCGATGTGGCAGAGCCACCCCTGAACATCCTCGAGCTCTTCCATGTGTCAGATGCAGCCGCCTCAGAACATCCCCGAGCTCCTCAATGTGTTAGATGTAGCAGAGCCGCCCCAGAACATCCCCGAGCGCCTCCATGTGTCAGATACAGCAGAGTTGCCCCAGAACATCCCCGAGCGCCTCCATGTGTCAGATGTAGCAGAGTTGCCCCAGAACATCCCCGAGCGCCTCCATGTGTCAGATGTAGCAGAGTTGCCCAGAACATCCCCGAGCGCCTCCATGTGTCAGATGTAGCAGAGCCACCCCTGAACATCCCCGAGCTCCTCCATGTGTCAGATGCAGCAGAGCCGCCCCTGAACATCCCCGAGCTCCTCCATGTGTCAGATGTAGTAGAGCCGCCCCTGAACATCCCCTAGCTCCTCCATGTCTCAGATGTAGCAGAGCCACCCCAGGACATCCCCGAGCTCCTCCATTTGTCAGATGTAGCAGATCCGCCCCTGAACATCCCCGAGCTCCTCCATGTCTCAGATGTAGCAGAGCCACCCCAGAACATCCCCGAGCGCCTCCATGTGTCAGATGTAGCAGAGCCGCCCCTGAACATCCCCGAGCTCCTCCATGTGTCAGATGCAGCAGAGCCGCCCCTGAACATCACCGAGCAATTCCATGTGTCAGATGCAGCAGAGCCGCCCCTGAACATCCCCGAGCTCCTCCATGTGTCAGATGTAGTAGAGCCGCCCCTGAACATCTCCGAGCTCCTCCATGTCTCAGATGTAGCAGAGCCACCCCAGAACATCCCCGAGCGCCTCCATGTGTCAGATGTAGCAGAGCCGCCCCTGAACATCCCCGAGCTCCTCCATGTCTCAGATGTAGCAGAGCCACCCCAGAACATCCCCGAGCGCCTCCATGTGTCAGATGTAGCAGAGCCACCCCTGAACATCCCCGAGCTCCTCCATGTGTCAGATGCAGCAGAGCCGCCCCTGAACATCACCGAGCAATTCCATGTGTCAGATGCAGCAGAGCCGCCCCTGAACATCCCCGAGCTCCTCCATGTGTCAGATGCAGCAGAGCCGCCCCTGAACATCCCCGAGCTCCTCCATGTGCTAGATGTAGCAGAGCCACCCCTGAACACCCCCGAGCTCCTCCATCTGTCAGATGTAGCAGAGCTACCCCTGAACATCCCCTAGCTCCTCCATGTCTCAGATGTAGCAGAGCCACCCCAGGACATCCCCGAGCTCCTCCATGTGTCAGATGTAGCAGAGCCGCCCCTGAACATCCCCGAGCTCCTCCATGTCTCAGATGTAGCAGAGCCACCCCAGAACATCCCCGAGCGCCTCCATGTGTCAGATGTAGCAGAGCCGCCCCTGAACATCCCCGAGCTCCTCCATGTGTCAGATGCAGCAGAGCCGCCCCTGAACATCACCGAGCAATTCCATGTGTCAGATGCAGCAGAGCCGCCCCTGAACATCCCCGAGCTCCTCCATGTGTCAGATGTAGTAGAGCCGCCCCTGAACATCCCCGAGCTCCTCCATGTGCCAGATGTAGCAGAGCCACCCCTGAACACCCCCGAGCTCCTCCATGTGTCAGATGCAGCAGAGCCGCCCCTGAACATCACCGAGCAATTCCATGTGTCAGATGCAGCAGAGCCGCCCCTGAACATCCCCGAGCTCCTCCATGTGTCAGATGTAGTAGAGCCGCCCCTGAACATCCCCGAGCTCCTCCATGTGCCAGATGTAGCAGAGCCACCCCTGAACACCCCCGAGCTCCTCCATGTGTCAGATGTAGCAGAGCCGCCCCTGAACATCCCCGAGCTCCTCCATGTCTCAGATGTAGCAGAGCCACCCCAGAACATCCCCGAGCACCTCCATGTGTCAGATGCAGCAGAGCCGCCCCTGAACATCACCGAGCTCCTCCATGTGTCAGATGCAGCAGAGCCGCCCCTGAACATCCCCGGGCGCCTCCATGTGTCAGATGTAGCAGAGCCGCCCCTGAACATCCCCGAGCTCCTCCATGTGTCAGATGCAGCAGAGCCGCCCCTGAACATCCCCGGGCGCCTCCATGTGTCAGATGTAGCAGAGCCGCCCCTGAACATCCCCGAGCTCCTCCATGTGTCAGATGCAGCAGAGCCGCCCCTGAACATCCCCGGGCGCCTCCATGTGTCAGATGCAGCAGAGCCGCCCCTGAACATCCCCGAGCTCCTCCATGTGTCAGATGCAGCAGAGCCTCCCCTGAACATCCCCGAGCACCTCCATGTGTCAGATGTAGTAGAACCGCCCCTGAACATCCCCGAGCTCCTCCATGTTTCAGATGCAGCAGAACCGCCCCTGAACATCCCCGAGCTCCTCCATGTTTCAGATGCAGCAGAACCGCCCCTGAACATCCCCGAGCTCCTCCATGTTTCAGATGCAGCAGAACCGCCCCTGAACATCCCCGAGCTCCTCCTTGTTTCAGATGCAGCAGAACCGCCCCTGAACATCCCCGAGCTCCTCCATGTGTCAGATGCAATAGAGCCGTCCCTGAACATCCCCGAACTCCTCCATGTGTCAGATGCAGCAGAGCCGCCCCAGAACATCCCCGAGCTCCTCCATGTGTCAGATGCAATAGAGCCGCCCCTGAACATCCCCGAGCTCCTCTATGTGTCCGATGTGTCAGAGCCACCCCTGAACATCCTCGAGCTCTTCCATGTGTCAGATGCAGCCGCCTCAGAACATCCCCGAGCTCCTCAATGTGTTAGATGTAGCAGAGCCGCCCCAGAACATCCCCGAGCACCTCCATGTGTCAGATACAGCAGAGTTGCCCCAGAACATCCCCGAGCGCCTCCATGTGTCAGATGTAGCAGAGTTGCCCCAGAACATCCCCGAGCGCCTCCATGTGTCAGATGTAGCAGAGTTGCCCAGAACATCCCCGAGCGCCTCCATGTGTCAGATGTAGCAGAGCCGCTCCTGAACATCCCCGAGCTCCTCCATGTGTCAGATGCAGCAGAGCCGCCCCTGAACATCCCCGAGCTCCTCCATGTGTCAGATGTAGTAGAGCCGCCCCTGAACATCCCCTAGCTCCTCCATGTCTCAGATGTAGCAGAGCCACCCCAGGACATCCCCGAGCTCCTCCATGTGTCAGATGTAGCAGATCCGCCCCTGAACATCCCCGAGCTCCTCCATGTCTCAGATGTAGCAGAGCCACCCCAGAACATCCCCGAGCGCCTCCATGTGTCAGATGTAGCAGAGCCGCCCCTGAACATCCCCGAGCTCCTCCATGTGTCAGATGCAGCAGAGCCGCCCCTGAACATCACCGAGCAATTCCATGTGTCAGATGCAGCAGAGCCGCCCCTGAACATCCCCGAGCTCCTCCATGTGTCAGATGTAGTAGAGCCGCCCCTGAACTTCCCCGAGCTCCTCCATGTCTCAGATGTAGCAGAGCCACCCCAGAACATCCCCGAGCGCCTCCATGTGTCAGATGTAGCAGAGCCGCCCCTGAACATCCCCGAGCTCCTCCATGTGTCAGATGCAGCAGAGCCGCCCCTGAACATCCCCGAGCTCCTCCATGTGTCAGATGTAGTAGAGCCGCCCCTGAACATCCCCTAGCTCCTCCATGTCTCAGATGTAGCAGAGCCACCCCAGGACATCCCCGAGCTCCTCCATGTGTCAGATGTAGCAGATCCGCCCCTGAACATCCCCGAGCTCCTCCATGTCTCAGATGTAGCAGAGCCACCCCAGAACATCCCCGAGCGCCTCCATGTGTCAGATGTAGCAGAGCCGCCCCTGAACATCCCCGAGCTCCTCCATGTGTCAGATGCAGCAGAGCCGCCCCTGAACATCACCGAGCAATTCCATGTGTCAGATGCAGCAGAGCCGCCCCTGAACATCCCCGAGCTCCTCCATGTGTCAGATGTAGTAGAGCCGCCCCTGAACTTCCCCGAGCTCCTCCATGTCTCAGATGTAGCAGAGCCACCCCAGAACATCCCCGAGCGCCTCCATGTGTCAGATGTAGCAGAGCCGCCCCTGAACATCCCCGAGCTCCTCCATGTCTCAGATGTAGCAGAGCCACCCCAGAACATCCCTGAGCGCCTCCATGTGTCAGATGTAGCAGAGCCGCCCCTGAACATCCCCGAGCTCCTCCATGTGTCAGATGCAGCAGAGCCGCCCCTAAAAATCACCGAGCAATTCCATGTGTCAGATGCAGCAGAGCCGCCCCTGAACATCCCCGAGCTCCTCCATGTGTCAGATGCAGCAGAGCCGCCCCTGAACATCCCCGAGCTCCTCCATGTGCCAGATGTAGCAGAGCCACCCCTGAACACCCCCGAGCTCCTCCATGTGTCAGATGTAGCAGAGCTACCCCTGAACATCCCCTAGCTCCTCCATGTCTCAGATGTAGCAGAGCCACCCCAGGACATCCCCGAGCTCCTCCATGTGTCAGATGTAGCAGAGCCGCCCCTGAACATCCCCGAGCTCCTCCATGTCTCAGATGTAGCAGAGCCACCCCAGAACATCCCCGAGCGCCTCCATGTGTCAGATGTAGCAGAGCCGCCCCTGAACATCCCTGAGCTCCTCCATGTGTCAGATGCAGCAGAGCCGCCCCTGAACATCACCGAGCAATTCCATGTGTCAGATGCAGCAGAGCCGCCCCTGAACATCCCCGAGCTCCTCCATGTGCCAGATGTAGCAGAGCCACCCCTGAACACCCCCGAGCTCCTCCATGTGTCAGATGTAGCAGAGCCTCCCCTGAACATCCCCGAGCTCCTCCATGTCTCAGATGTAGCAGAGCCACCCCAGAACATCCCCGAGCACCTCCATGTGTCAAATGTAGCAGAGCCGCCCCTGAACATCCCCGAGCTCCTCCATGTGTCAGATGCAGCAGAGCCGCCCCTGAACATCCCCGAGCTCCTCCATGTGTCAGATGCAGCAGAGCCGCCCCTGAACATCACCGGGCGCCTCCATCTGTCAGATGTAGCAGAGCCGCCCCTGAACATCCCCGAACTCCTCCATGTGTCAGATGCAGCAGAGCCGCCCCTGAACATCCCCGGGCGCCTCCATGTGTCAGATGCAGCAGAGCCGCCCCTGAACATCCCCGAGCTCCTCCATGTGTCAGATGCAGCAGAGCCGCCCCTGAACATCCCCGGGCGCCTCCATGTGTCACAGCAGGTACAATGTTCTGTTTGTTGCTCCATGTTTGCATCTTGGAACATAGAGCTGATGTGACTCCAGAAAGCTCCAGTTCTATCTCCCCGTTCCACAGGACGTTCTCCCTGAAGCTTTCTGGCTTGTTAATGTGCATTTTGGGAAATTCCCATCTGGCGTCATATGATGTATATTCAGTTGGAATGAGCGTGGGTGTTTGGGTTCATTGGGTTCGAATGAACTTAAGTCCAAAGTTTGGTTCGGGTACCAGAACTGTACCTGAACCCCATAGAAACTCTCTCTCTCTCTCTTTACCCCCGAACTGTAAAATACACTTCCAGGAGAAGTTCGTGTTCGAAGTTCCGCACTAGGTGTCCAGTACAAACCCCGAACTTTACAGCTCGGGTTTGCTCATCTCTAATTTTCAGTGCTTTCCTCCTCAGTCATCTTCCATAGATCCACTTGGATCCTGATGGTGCAACCTGACACTGATGGACCTGAACCTTGGAGTTCACCTCTAATCTCTTTGGAAGTTCTTCTGGGCTCCGTGGTTTCCATTTGTATCATCTGTTTCTTAATTTTGAAACTGACATGTGGCGCGTCTTTCTAGACCGCAGCATGTCAATTTTTCTTGCGGGACTGCATGCGGACTTTTCCCATAGACGTAACCTCTATGAGGAAAGTCCGCAGGTGAAAAAATAAATGGCGCCGCTCATTTACATAGATGAGCGGAAGCCGCCGGCAGCTCTTCCGCAGCGTCTGGGCCGTGGGCTGGTACGCATCATGGGCACATACCCTTAGAGTTTATTTGGTGCTTTTTCAGGTTGCTTACGCCTGAAAAATATGTTGTGTGCACATACAGTACCCTTAGCTGACTTACCAGTAAGAAGTGTGACAACATAAAGTGCCTAAAGACTGAATATATGCGCTGCAGTGTAAAAATGCCTTTCTGATCATTTTATTATTATTTATTATTATAGCGCCATTAATTCCATGGCGCTTTACATGTTTAAAAGGCGTATACATAGCAAACAACAAGTACAATAATTTGAACAAAAACGAGTCAGCGACTGGTACAGGAGGAGAGGACCCTGCCCGCGAGGGCTCACAGTCTACAGGGGATGGGTGAGGATACAGTAGGTGAGGGTAGAGCTGGTCGTACAGCGGTATGGTGGAGCGAGGACCCTGCCCGCGAGGGCTCACAGTCTACAGGGGATGGGTGAGGATACAGTAGGTGAGGATAGAGCTGGTCGTGCAGCGGTATGATGGAGCGAGGACCCTGCCCGCGAGGGCTCACAATCTACAAGGGATGGATGAGGATACAGTAGGTGAGGATAGAGCTGGTCGTGCAGCGGTATGATGGAGCGAGGACCCTGCCCGCGAGGGCTCACAATCTACAGGGGATGGGTGAGGATACAGTAGGTAAGGGTAGAGCTGGTCGTACAGCGGTATGGTGGAGCGAGGATCCTGCCCGCGAGGGCTCACAGTCTACAGGGGATGGGTGAGGATACAGTAGGTGAGGGCAGAGCTGGTCGTGCAGCGGTATGATGGAGCGAGGACCCTGCCCGCGAGGGTTCACAGTCTACAGGGGATGGGTGAGGATACAGTAGGTGAGGGTAGAGCAGGTCGTACAGCGGTATGGTGGAGCGAGGACCCTGCCCGCGAGGGCTCACAGTCTACAGGGGATGGGTGAGGATACAGTAGGTGAGGGCAGAGCTGGTCGTACAGCGGTATGGTGGAGCGAGGACCCTGCCCGCGAGGGCTCACAGTCTACAGGGGATGGGTGAGGATACAGTAGGTGAGGGCAGAGCTGGTCGTGCAGCGGTATGATGGAGCGAGGACCCTGCCCGTGAGGGTTCACAGTCTACAGGGGATGGGTGAGGATACAGTAGGTGAGGGTAGAGCTGGTCGTGCAGCGGTATGGTGGAGCGAGGACCCTGCCCGCGAGGGCTCACAGTCTACAGGGCATGGGTGAGGATACAGTAGGTGAGGGTAGAGCTGGTCGTGCAGCGGTATGGTGGAGCGAGGACCCTGCCCACGAGGGCTCAAAATCTACAGGGGATGGGTGAGGATACAGTAGGTGAGGGTAGAGCTGGTCGTGCAGCGGTATGATGGAGCGAGGACCCTGCCCGCGAGGGCTCACAATCTACAGGGGATGGGTGAGGATACAGTAGGTGAGGGTAGAGCTGGTCGTGCAGCGGTATGGTGGAGCGAGGACCCTGCCCTCGAGGGCTCACAATCTACAAGGGATGGGTGAGGATACAGTAGGTGAGGGTAGAGCTGGTCGTGCAGCGGTATGGTGGAGCGAGGACCCTGCCCGCGGGGGCTCACAATCTACAAGGGATGGGTGAGGATACAGTAGGTGAGGGTAGAGCTGGTCGTACAGCGGTATGGTGGAGCGAGGACCCTGCCCGCGAGGGCTCACAGTCTACAGGGGATGGGTGAGGATACAGTAGGTGAGGGCAGAGCTGGTCGTGCAGCGGTATGATGGAGCGAGGACCCTGCCCGCGAGGGTTCACAGTCTACAGGGGATGGGTGAGGATACA
Source organism: Phyllobates terribilis (assembly GCF_046119375.1). Classification (NCBI taxonomy): domain Eukaryota; kingdom Metazoa; phylum Chordata; class Amphibia; order Anura; family Dendrobatidae; genus Phyllobates; species Phyllobates terribilis. The sequence goes on along the minus strand of NW_027362768.1, from coordinate 201,384,661 downwards.
GTAGGTGAGGGTAGAGCTGGTCGTGCAGCGGTATGGTGGAGCGAGGACCCTGCCCGCGAGGGCTCACAGTCTACAGGGCATGGGTGAGGATACAGTAGGTGAGGGTAGAGCTGGTCATGCAGCGGTATGGTGGAGCGAGGACCCTGCCCACGAGGGCTCACAATCTACAGGGGATGGGTGAGGATACAGTAGGTGAGGGTAGAGCTGGTCGTGCAGCGGTATGATGGAGCGAGGACCCTGCCCGCGAGGGCTCACAATCTACAGGGGATGGGTGAGGATACAGTAGGTGAGGGTAGAGCTGGTCGTGCAGCGGTATGGTGGAGCGAGGACCCTGCCCGCGAGGGCTCACAATCTACAGGGGATGGGTGAGGATACAGTAGATGAGGGTAGAGCTGGTCATGCAGCGGTATGGTGGAGCGAGGACCCTGCCCGCGAGGGCTCACAATCTACAGGGGATGGGTGAGGATACAGTAGGTGAGGGTAGAGCTGGTCGTACAGCGGTATGGTGGAGCGAGGACCCTGCCCGCGAGGGCTCACAGTCTACAGGGCATGGGTGAGGATACAGTAGGTGAGGGTAGAGCTGGTCATGCAGCGGTATGGTGGAGCGAGGACCCTGCCCGCGAGGGCTCACAGTCTACAGGGGATGGGTGAGGATACAGTAGGTGAGGGTAGAGCTGGTCGTGCAGTGGTATGGTGGAGCGAGGACCCTGCCCGCGAGGGCTCACAGTCTACAGGGGATGGGTGAGGATACAGTAGGTGAGGATAGAGCTGGTCGTACAGCGGTTTGGTGGAGCGAGGACCCTGCCCGCGAGGGCTCACAGTCTACAAGGGATGGGTGAGGATACAGTAGGTGAGGGTAGAGCTGGTCGTGTAGAGGTATGTTGGAGCGAGGACCCTGCCCGCGAGGGATCACAATCTACAGGGGATGGGTGAGGATACAATAGGTGAGGGTAGAGCTGGTCATGCAGAGGTATGGTGGAGTGAGGACCCTGCCCGCGAGGGCTCACAATCTACAGGGGATGGGTGAGGATACAGTAGGTGAGGGTAGAGCTGGTCGTGCAGCGGTATGGTGGAGCGAGGACCCTGCCCGCGAGGGCTCACAGTCTACAGGGGATGGGTGAGGATACAGTAGGTGAGGGTAGAGCTGGTCGTGCAGCAGTATGGTGGAGCGAGGATTACTGCAGGTTGTAGGCTTGTAGGAAGAGGTGGGTCTTCAGGTTCCTTTTGAATGTCTCCACGGTAGGCGAGAGGCTGATGTGTTGGGGTAGAGAGTTCCAGAGTAGGGGGGATGAATGGGAGAAATCTTGTATGCGATTGTGGGAAGAGGAGATAAGAGGGGAGTAGAGAAGGAGATCTTGTGAGGATCGGAGGTTGCGTGCAGTTAAGTACCGGGAGACTAGGTCACAGATGTATGGAGGAGACAGGTTGTGGATGGCTTTGCATGCCAAAGTTAGGGTTTTGGACTGGAGTCTCTGAGCAATGGGGAGCCAGTGAAGAGATTGACAGAGAGGAGAGGCCGGGGAATAGCGTGGGCACAGGTGGATTAGTCTGGCAGCAGAGTTTAGGATAGATTGGAGGGGTGCGAGAGTGTTAGAAGGGAGGCCACAGAGCAGGAGGTTGCAGTAGTCGAGGCGGGAGATGATGAGGGCATGCACTAGGGTTTTTGCAGAGTCTTCGTTGAGCAATGTGCGGATCCGGGAGATATTTTTGAGTTGGAGTCGGCAGGAAGTGGAAAGGGCTTGGATATGTGGTTTGAAGGAGAGGTCAGAGTCCAGGGTTACCCCGAGACAGTGAGCTTGTGGGACTGGGGAGAGTGGGCAGCCATTGACTTTGATGCTTAGGTCAGATGGGGGGGTTGAGCGATATGGTGGAAAGATGATGAATTCAGTTTTATTCATATTAAGTTTTAGGAATCTAGCAGAGCAGAAAGATGAAATAGTGGACAGACATTGTGGGATTCTGGTTAGTAAGAAGGTTATATTAGGTCCAGAGAGGTAGATCTGTGTGTCATCAGCATAGAGGTGATACTGAAAGCCGTGAGGCTCTATGAGCTGTCCCAGGCCAAAGGTGTAGATGGAGAAGAGGAGGGGTCTTAGAACTGAGCCTAGGGGGCGAGATGAGGAGGTGGTGTGTAAGTGGGAGACGCTGAATGTCCAGTCTGTTAGGTATGAGGAGATCCAAGATAGGGCCAAGTCTTTGATGCTGAGAGATGAGAGAATCTGTAGTAAGAGGGAATGGTCTACTGTGTCGAAGGCAGATGACAGGTCCAGGAGGAGGAAGACAGGTCCAGGAGGAGAAGGACAGAGTAGTGTCACTTGGATTTGGTGGTCAGTAGGTCGTTGGTGACTTTTGGTCAGGGCTTTTTCAGTAGAATGGTGCGGTCGGAAGCCGGATTGGAGGCAAAGAGGGAGCAGGAGGAGAGGTGGGAGGACAGCTCAAAGTGGACATGTTGTTCCAGTAGTTTTGAGGCATGGGGGAGAAATGATACAGGGCGATAGCTAGACTCAGAGGATGGGTCAAGGGTTGGCTTTTTGAGGATGGGTGTGATCGAGGCATGTTTGAATCATTAGGGGAAGACACCAGTTGTTAGTGACAGGTTGAAGAGGTGGGTTAGGGTTGGGATGAAGACTGCGGTAAGGTCTGGGATGAGGTGGGACGAGATTGGGTCAAGTTCACAGGTGGTGAGATGTGACTTGGAGAGTAAAGAGGAAAGTTGATCTTCCGTGATGGTGGGGAAGCTGGTTTTGGAGGAGGAGAGTTGAGTAGATATGAGGACTGTGGGGACATATGGCAAAAGCTTTGTCTAATGGTGTCAATCTTCTGCTTGAAGAATGAGGCAAAGTCTTCAGCTGAGATGAGTGGAGAGGGAAGAGGTTCTGGGGGACGGAGGAGAGAATTGAAAGTACTGAATAGCTGTTTAGGTTTGTGAGACAGGGAGGATATGGAGGATATGACAGATGAGAAGTATGCATATGCTTAGTCTTTTGAGCTTCTTTTAACCACTTAAGGTTTCCAAAGAGGCGAATTCTTGGAAGCCACTCACTAGTTTATTTACAGCAACAAAATTTAATTAAAAAACAGTGGCCCAAAAGATGCCGGAAAAGACGACTGAAAAGATGTTGGAAAAGATGACTGAAAAGAAGCAAAAAAAGTAGCTTTAGCACAAAATTCGCCGGCATATCCCAAAGCGTCTTCTGCCTGAAAACTCAATTCATTTCCAGATGTCTAAAAGACATTGTGTGTACACTCCCTGAAAGTGCCCATACCCTTTAGATGTTGGTTAAGCCCTCCCATACACATTAGACTAAAGTTGTCCAAATCCGTTAATATCCACAGGTTCGGCCGACAGTCTAATGTGTGTGGGTGCCCCTGACTGATTATGGCTGAGAGATAAGGATTCAGTATGTACCATTTAGTACTGTAGATCCTTTTGTTCTCTAAGTGATAAGCCACCAAAGATCTCTGGCAGCTGATCTCTCATAGAGAACACAGGGGCGCTCAGCAAAGTGAGTAGTCCTGTAAATGGGATAGTCGGGTGAGAAAGCTGTCCATAATGTATAGGGGCATTAGTCAAACACTTGATCAACTGACAAATGCGGCCTAATTCAGACGGCTGTATTATTAGTCCAGCTCACTGACCTATAATGATCAAGTATCATGTTTAATAAATTAAAGATTACAACATCTGCAGCAATAAATCACCAAAATCATCATTAGTACACAACTACATTACCAGAACCATTACCAGAACATGAATACATAACCAGAACCACTGTCAGTATGTGAGCACACTACCAAAACCACCATCGGTACATGAATAAATCACTGGATCAATCATGATTACAAAAATACAGCACCAGGACCACCACCTGTACATTACATCATCACCAGGGTTAGTACAGCTATCACTTGCAATGTCAGGTTAGCCCCGTGCATATAAACTTGTATCGCATGAAACTGCAACCCCCAGTATGTCCTTAACAATGATAAGGAGATAATTGAAGTTGTTGTTTCTACCAACCATCATCAGACTGCGGACCATACAGGAACCACAGTACTGCTTAGGCAGTAGCACTAGTAAACATTTAAAGAGTAACTTAAGTTTTGGGATATCTTTTGTTTTAGGTCCATTAATTCTGAGCAGATTGATGCGGCATTGTGTCCTGTGACCTGAGACATCTGTTGCTCAAGAGACCTCTTAGACGTGCACAGCTCAGGAGACCGGACTAGGACTTTCCACTGCATCCACTCTGCGCTCTCTTGAGCTGCTTTCTTCCAAGAGATCTTTTGAATGATTGTTGGGGGTCTCAGAACTGAGTCCCCACCAATCTGCTCAGTATTAATGACCTTACAATGTATAAAATAATCCCTCAAATGCTTAGTTCCTCTTTAAAGTGCATTTGACGCACCCCCTGGGCCGTGGGGTACCCGGTGCCGGGCCGGTGGATGCTGGGGAATATCACAGTGGCGGTGACCCGGTCCGTGACCCAGGGCGGTCAATAAAAGGGGTTAGGGATAGGGGATTTATGGTGTTTTTATAGAGTTCGTGATGCCACCGGTGGAATGCGGCTAAAGGGAGCCGCCGCTGCGGAGCAGTCTTCTGAAGCTGATGTTACTGCAGCAGGGATGGTGTGGCTCTCCACAGGTAGAGCTTAGCTCCAGGGCAGTGTAGATGTTGTAGGTTGTGCTGGGCATTGTAGTGCAGGGGTTGATGGCGCAGCAATAATCAGTCCACAATTTAATGGCAGTTTACTCTTGTCTTTACTGGTGGTGATTAGACAAGCCGGGACTAGGGTACTGGCTAGAAGTGGAAGTCCGGGCAGCCTGGAAGCAAGTAAAGAATCCTCCTCGCCAGGTGAAGTTGGAGGCCTTCCCTTTCCACTAAACTCTTTGGCCCCGCTGCTTGTAGCTGTGCGGTGGTCCTCGTCCCTGAGTGCGGCGTTTCTGTGCTCACCCGTATGGCAGGCAGCTCGGGCCTTGCTGGTGCGTCGCTCCCACGTGGCGGTGCTGGACCCTGCGGTGCTGCTAAGCCTCCGGGCGTCTGATGGGGTCAGGAGACCTGCAATCTCCTGCCCTCCGGTTTCAGCTGGGCCTTCAGTGCCCCCCACAGCCTCAGACTCTGGTGTCCGGTTCTTCTGTGTTTGCTCCTTCTGGGGTGAGCTGCCGTTCAGCTCCACTCCCCAGCTCCTCTCTCCTCGATGTCCTGACTTCAACTCCTCACACTAAGTCTAACTAACCCCGCCCCCAGATCCCAGTTGCTAAGGGGAGGGGCTCCCCTTGCTTGTCTGGAGCCAGGAAAGTGTTGCATGCTTAGTAAAACCTGATTAGGGGACCCCTGCTTGCTTCCAGGCATGGCAACACCTCTTGTGAGGGAGGCAATGCCACTGTGGCAACCGGACTCCTGGGGTGCCACATTCCCCCCTAGTTAACTTCAGTACTTCCGGACTGAGGATACCTTTTAAAATTAGCAAATAACAATTCACATTACCGACAGGTTACAAAGTAAAAAATGACAAAAAACCCAAGGAAAAACGTACAGCAGTCACTGCGGCGCTTAGTCCTTACGCCACAATCCTGGTAACTGTTATTTGGCTGGTGGGAACCACATCAACCCACTTTGTGTATCGTCCCTGGGTGTGGCTTCAGGGCACTCTTTCGTTGGGCCTGGTCTTCAGCCACGCCTGCGGTTTATTTTCTAGGCCTATTAGTAACTATTTCCAATATTGTCCTGACCACACCTAGTCCTGTGGTCCAATTGTCCATAAATTCAACAGACATACTTTTCCAAGATTATTTAACGGGTACAACTATATATAACATACGCTTTAGTTCTCTTATACTTTATACTTTAGTTCCTCCAGCGGGCAGGAAGCTGACCTTTTGTACTCCTGGTCGATCTACATAGTACATTGGTGGTCACTGTCCTACCCTGGTCCCTTGTGTCTACCCCTGGTGTGGTGGATTCAGTGTGAATTACACTACGGGTAGTCTGAGGTAACACCTGTAGGCTGGGTAATCTCCTACGAATTCTTTGGCTCACCCTGGGTATGACTGGTTCACTGCTAGGAGAGGGTAGATTCTCCTGATCTGCTGATGAAGATACCTCTGTCTCTGGGGCCGACTGGTCGTCCAGCTGTTCTGGGACTTCTGCAGCTTCCGGTGAGGCCGCTTGGAGAAAGGTCAAGACTGGTACCACAATCGCTTTGTTCACCTGCGTCCAAGACCGGGGAAATTCTCCGAGTACTGTTTGGACCACTTCCTCCACTTCTTCTGTGGGCTGAGAGTTGTTTTGATCTTCTTCTGTGTGTTTCAACTGTTCAGGACAGATCTTCAAGTGGTCTCTTGAGACTGCCGCTGAAGTTTCCCCTCCATCTTTGCTGATGAGGCACACTTTGGTGTTATCGTAACTTGAAGGTAGGACGGTGTATGGCTCTACCTCCCACTGGTCATCTAATTTGTGGAGTCGTCTCTTCCTCTTAAGTACTTGTTCGCCAGGTGATAAGAGAACGGCAGGTGCGTGCTGATTGTAAGTTTTCTCCTGCTTCTGTCTCGCCTGGGACAAACTTCTTTCAACACACTCTTGCACTTTGCGGTATTGTTGCTGCCGCTCGGTATCCCAATCCGCATCTCGTGAGGTCGTCTCTGGTGTCAAGACTCCCATGTCCAAGTCGATGGGTAGTTTACCAGGTCTTGCTCTCATCAGGTAAGCGGGTGTACAGTTGGTGGAGTTCACCGGGATGTGGTTATATAGGTCCACCAAATCTGGTAACTTCTCTGACCACAGGCTACGTTCTTCAAGGGGCAACGTCTTCAACAGGTCTATTACCACCTGGTTCATCTTCTCACACAACCCGTTGGTCTGGGGATGATAAGGGGTCGTCCTGATTTTCTTGCAGCCGTACAAGTTACAGAATTCCTGGAACACCTCTGCTTCAAAGGCTGCACCTTGGTCGGTAAGCACTCGTTCAGGGTAACCGTGCGGGCAACAAAAGTGCTGTTGGAAAGCTTTGGCTGCCGTCTGAGCCGTCAGGTCTTTTACAGGCACTACTACCAGGAACCGGGAGTAGTGGTCTACTATGGTTAGAGCGTAGACATAGCCTGACCTGCTTGGGGCTAGCTTCACGTGGTCCAAGGCTACCAGTTCTAGTGGCTGTTTGGTGATGATGGGCTGCAGGGGAGCCCTCTGGCTGTCACGGTCTTTCCGTCTCAGGTTGCATGGACCACATTCTCGACACCATCTCTCGATTGCCTTCCTCATGCCAACCCAGTAGAATCGCTCACGTAGCGGACTTATAACTTCTTCCACCTGAAGTGTCCTGCTCCATCGTGGTAAGCTTCTAAGACCATTGGCGCATCCCGCCTCGGGACTACCACCTACCAGACCAGTTCATGTGTCCGGGAGTTGATGCTTCTTCGACACAGCTTTCCTTCGTAGATGAACAGTTTGCCCTTCTCCTTCCACAACTGTTGGGTCTCCTGTGGAGCATCTGGATCAGGGTACGAGTCAGCTTGCGTCAGCAACTCCTTGACTAGGCGGACAGCCGGGTCGCTATCCAGCATTTCTGCCCATCCATGGTGGGGCAATGGATTGAACTTGGCCTCTCTGTTGGCGGAGCACTTGTCCCTTACACAGTGGGAGCACTGGGTCACCCCATGACGATGGAGAGCGGGTATCTCTATCTCCTCCAGCTCTTCCGGGTCTTCTCCCCCATCTGGCAAGTTGGGCATCCTGGACCAGCGCATCAGCATTTGCATTTTTATGCCCCGCCCGATACTTGATGGTAAACTCCAAAAATGCAACTCAGTGCTAGAGAATGAATGAAAAAGTATTTACTTTATTTAGGTATATTTAAAACCAAAATCACTACAAAAATATAAAAGAGAGATCAATGGGTATGAGGTGAGAGATACATGAAAGAAAGATCACAGGGGGTTCTATAGGCAATGCATAAGGATCCTTTGTGCTAATAGATGCCAAAAAGGCAGTATTCATAGTTAAAGCCACAAACATGCATAGACTCATGGGACAGTGCCAGTGCCATGCGCACAATTCAAATAACGACCTAATGAACAGTATACATATGTATGTGCGCTCGCCGCTTAACATGAGTCAGGCTTACCCACATGTATCCTGCTGTGATCGCGCCCCGACGCGCGTTTCGCGTGATGGGCTTCCTCGGGGGGCGGTGTGGTATGTATGAGATCCCTTGTCCATTTTTATCCCCATCCTCAATCAAGATGCTCGTGACAGCCGTTGGTAACGGCGCACGTGCAGCAAAGTCCCGGCATCTATTAGCACAAAGGACCCTTATGCATTGCCTATAGAACCTCTATGCCCCCCTGTGATCTTTCTTTCATGTATCTCTCACCTCATACCCATTGATCTCTCTTTTATATTTTTGTAGTGATTTTGGTTTTAAATATACCTAAATAAATTATATACTTTTTAATTCATTCTCTAGCACTGAGTTGCATTTTTGGGGTGCACCATTCTTCTTATAGGCTTATATACATTATGATGTGGTAAAATCCCCTCTTTCCCCATGAATGGGTTAACATGTGAGTTATTAACCCGTTGCGTAGGTATTATGCATAAACTCGTAGTTAGACAGTCGGGCCATCCATCGTTCCTCAAGGGCACCAAGCTTCGCAGTCTCCAGGTGCGTCAGCGGGTTATTGTCCGTCAAGACTGTAAATTTGGAGGAGGCGAGATAGTGCTTGAAGCGCTCCGTTACAGCCCAGACTATGGCGAGAAACTCCAACTTGAAGGAACTGTAGTTGTCGGGGTTCCTTTCCGTAGGACGGAGCTTCCTGCTGGCTTAGGCAATCAGTCTCTCTCTGCCTTGCTGTACCTGGGACAGCACTGCTCCCAATCCCACGTTGCTGGCATCTGTATGAAGTATAAAGGGTTGGCCATAGTCGGGGTAGGCCAGGACTTCGTCTCCAGTAAGAGCCATTTTCAGTCGGGTGAAAGATTCGTCTTCTGGTTTACCCCATTTGAACGGAGGTTTTGGGTTCTTGGTCTTCTTGGACTGGCCCACTAGGAGGTCCTGCATGGGGCCGCTATCTTGTTGAACCCCTTGATAAATCTTCTGTAGTAGCCTACCAGCCCGAGGAACTGCCGCACTTCCTTGATAGTGGAGGGTCTTGGCCAGTCCTTGATTACGGTGACTTTTTCAGGGTCTGGCGCTACACCTTCGGCGCTTACCACATGACCTAGCTACTGCACCTTGGGCTTCAACAGGTGGCACTTGGACGGCTTTACCTTCAGGCCAAAACCAGATAGGGCTTCGAACACCTCGGCCAGGTGGTCTTCATATGTCTTCGAGTAGACAATTACGTCGTCCAGGTACAGCAGGACAGTTTTGAAGTTCTTGTGTCCTAGGCAGCACTCCATTAACCGCAGGAAAGTTCCTGGGGCGTTGCAGAGCCCGAATGGCATGCAGTTGAACTCGCTGAGGCCCATTGGTGTTGTAAACTCGGTCTTTTCTTTGTCCGCCTCTGCGACAGGAACCTGCCAGTACCCACTGGTGAGATCCAAAGTAGAGAAATAATTAGCAGATCTTAGTGCAGCTAATGACTCCTCAATCCTGGGTAATGGGTAGACGTCCTTATGTGTAATGCGGTTAATCTGCCTGTAGTCAACACACATCCTCATTGTACCATCCTTCTTTCTCACGAGAACTAATGGAGCTGCCCAGGGGCTACAACTATCTCGGATCACCCCAGCCTCCTTCATCTCCCGTAACATTCCATTGGCACATTGGTAGTGAGCTGGGGGTACAGGCCGGTACCTCTCTTTAATGGGCGGATGATCTCCCGTGGGGATATGATGTTGAACCCCTTTTACCTGCCCAAAGTCTAATGGGTGTTTACTGAAGACTCGCTCATACTCTTGGACCACCCGGTATACTCCATGCTTTTGGTACAAAGGGGTGGAGTCAGTGCCCACTTGTAGCTTCTGACACCAATCCTCCATCTGCCCCTTGGAGCCATTATCCTCCACCGGTTTGGATGGAGGCAAGGGTTCCACTGTCTTTATTGAGTTGTTACTGACAGTGAACAGCTTAGCAAGGGTGGCATACCGGGGTAAATGGACCTCTTTCTCCCCACAATTCAGGATGCGGATCGGCACTCTCCCCTTGTGGACATCAACCACCCCCTGGCTGTCAAGATGGTGGGCCTACTGTCAGAGTACACGGGTTCTACCAGGGCCTGATAATCTTGACCCCTGAGACCGATTGCTGCCCGACACCATATTAACATTTCACTCCTAGGGGGCATTGCAATGGGGAACGGATCACTCATCCTGACACTGCCGACTTCTCCTCCAGACACCTCTACCTGTTGTCTCCTCATCAGGGCTCTGATCTCCTTCTGCAGAACTCTCTGCTGACTGGAACTGGCAGTCTCTGCGACCTGCTGTAACAAAAGAATAATTTCCCCAAGACAATTTTCTATCACATTGGTGCCTATGGTTATCATGCAGTGACTTTCTCGACGAACAATATCAACAATAATCATTCCTTGTGATAGCAATTCTACTTTGCCAACTTTTATGGTCACCTCTTTATACCTGAGGCAAGGGCTGACCATTGCTGGCAAAGATACTAAGATGTTCATCTGGACGGCGGGTAATGTCTGAATCAGTCCAGTATTGCTTATAAAGGATATACGGCATCGTTGTCACCTGGGACCCAGTGGCCAGCAGTGCGTTCATTGGGATGCCGTCAAGCACAACAGGTAGGACCCGTCGTCCTCTCACGTACTTGTCTCGCCAGCTTGGTGGGCCTGGTCGTCTTACTCCTGAGGGTTGGCCCTCTGCTCCAGGGGTTGCTCGTTTAAATTGCAGAATCTTGCGAGGTGACAGCGACGGCAGATGGGTTGTCCGTCCTGGTCGTAGCGATCGTTGTTCCTCCCTCTGATCGGTGGAATTCTCTTCTGTCGTCGCCACGGACTGGAAGCCAGCTGGATCTTTTCCTTGGGGGACACTTGAATGGCCTGCACAGTTTTGGTTAACGCAGCCACACTTTTGGTCAGCTCCTGGACCGAAAGGCGCAGGTCGGCAGACGGGTCATTGTCCAGAGTCTGTGCGTCTGCCTCCACAGGTGCCGGGGAAAAGGACGCCACCTCCTGGTGGTAGGTGATAGCTGGGCGCCGGTGAGATGTTGCGCCACTTGGGGTTGATTCTCACAGCACCCGGATGGCTCTGTCTTTAAATTGCACAAAGTCCAGATCAGGGTTTTGCAGAGCCATAATGCGCAGCTGTGTCCTGTGGGCGCTGGACAGGAGGCCCTCAATAAACTGCTCAGTTAGCAATCTGTCCTCGTCTCGCACACTGTCGGGGTCTACCTGTTTGATGGCCAGCAGCGCCTCCTGCAGGTTTAGAGCATAGTCCCGTACACTGTCCTGCACCCTTTGTTTGCACCTGTAAAACTTCATCTTAATTTCTGCTGCGGTGCGGGTGTCAGAGGTATCCTTCAACCGGGCCAGCATTTCCTTAACAGTGCCTTTGTCTCTGCCCGGCCAGAGCTTCACCTCTCTCTGGGCTGCACCGATTAGCTGGCCTATGAGGATGCTGACTTTCTGCTCCTCAGACAGGGGGTACACTTTAAACAAACTGCGCAGTCTTTCCTCAAAGTACTGGGGCAACCACGCCACCCCCGGTAAGTATGGCATTGATAACGGCATTACAGTGGCAGCGGCCGCGCCTGCGGCTGAACCCTCCTCCATGTTGGGCATCTTCCTCCCCCCTAGTGAACCTCAGCCAGGTCCTGGGCGTCTCCTGACGTAGCAGTATGCTGCTCTGTAGGCGGAGGGATCTCTTACCCGGCGGTTCCGGATCGGGGCTTCTTTCTTCCCCCTCGGCGGGCGGCAAACCACGTGATCACACCGTTCAATAAAGTCTACGGCACACAGGACCGGTTATATTGGGCTTCGTGAATCCTGTTCGTGACGCCAAGTGGACGCGCCCCCTGGGCCGTGGGGTACTCGGTGCCGGGCCGGTAGATGCTGGGGGAATGTCACAGTGGCGGTGACCCGGTCCGTGACCCAGGGCGGTCAATAAAAGGGGTTATGTATAGGGGATTTATAGTGTTTTTATAGAGTTCGTGACGCCACTGTGGCACCCCAGGGGTCTGGTTCCCACAGTAATAGCAATATTACGTCTGTGAGCAGGTGGGAGGTTTCCTGGTCAGACATCCTATGCATGCCACACCTCCTGCCCAGTCCTGGGAGGGGAAGAACTTCCCCTATATAAAGCTGGGGCTGAGGCAGGGTTAGGGAGAAAGAGCAGAGAACACAGACAGAGACACAGTCTGGTCTGGAGTGGAGCAGCTTTAGGAAAAAGAAAGATCAGGAGCTCAGTGGGAGCAGTGCTAAAAAGAGATCAGGGGCTGGAAGCTGTAGAGCTCGCCCTGATTGAAGAGTTCTTACCGGACCCGGAGTCCGAGGCTGTGGGGACTAATCCTTACCCCGCAGCAGAAACCGCCCGGCAGGGGATTTCAGGTCCTCTGGCCAAGAAACCCGAAGGCACGGTCACACGCAAGGGACCAGCACTGCGACGTGGAGCGGAAGCTACCAAAAGGCCCCGAGTCACCGGCCATACGGGTGAGCACCACACGGTACACTCAGGGACGTGGGCTACTTTTACACGCTTCTAGCAAGGTAGCCAGAAGAGTACGATTAGTTGGGGAGGCCTACAACTCCGCCTGGCCAGGGGAGATCCCATCTGCTCGCGGACTGACCAGGCCCCGATCGCTAGCCAGTACTCCGGGTGGGTCTACCTTTGCCACCAGTAAAGACCCTGAACTACACCGCACCGTTTCCGAGTGTTTCATCATCCACGTCCGCTGCCCTGAGGCCATACCCCTCCCGTTGGGGGTTATACCATCCCTGCTGCACAACCGTATCACCGGCCTCAGCGGTCTGCCCTGCAGCGGCGGTCTCATGACCGCATTCAACGGGTGGCGAAGTCGAACATTCTAACATCTACTGCTAAATACTGCCGCTCAGTTTGACTCCCTGGGCACGGACCGGGTCACCGCCACGAAACTACTACCCCTCTCAGATCCGGCTCCGGGTAGGCCCCCGCGTGCGCAACGCTACTCAGCACAGGCCCAGGGGCGCGTCAACTTTGGCGTAGTCGGCAGGATTTCGTGCCCGCAACCACCGGGTACTGCGTGCCTGAAAAAGAGACTTTTCAACTTACCTGTGGTGAAGATTCCCGCCATCCGACGCCATCTTCTACCTTCTTCCCGCCATCCGTGGAGTTTTCCCGCCGTTGGACGCCATCTTCTGCCTTCTTCCCGCCATCCGTGGAGTTTTCCCGCCGTTGGACGCCATCTTCTGCCTTCTTCCCGCCATCCGTGGAGTTTTCCCGCCATTGGACGCCATCTTGAAGACGCCGCGCGGGAAGAAGAGGGGCGTGGACTCCGAAAAGCCCGCGAGAACTGAAGCCCCGCCTCACGTCCGGACGTTGCGTAAGGTCCTGGAAGGAGCCCAGCAGACGCCGACGTCATAGGAGCGCGACGGAAGGTCCTCGACCCTGACGATCCACTGCGGAGCCGCGGCCTACGGAAGAGGATCATCGCAAGGTAGGCCACGGTCCACTAGGGGGGAGGAAGATGTCGGATACGGAGGAGAGTTTCACTGCCGCAGCCACCGCCAGCGCCACCGCTGCTGCAGTCATGCCTTTCACTATGCCCTATATCCCGGGGGCAGCCTGGCTACCCCAGTACTCAGGGGAGTCACATACCCTGAATGACTTTAGAGAAAAGCTGGATAGCCTCTTCCAGGTGTACCCCCTCACAGAAGAGCAAAAAGTGAGCATCCTGGTGGCCCAACTAACCGGGGCAGCCCAAAGGGAGGTAAAGTCCTGGCCACCTGGGAGGAGGACTGTCGCAGGGATATTAACCCGGCTGAAGGACACCTTTGATACCCGCACCTCAGCTGAGATTAAGCTTAGATTCTACGGGTGCAAACAGCGAGCACATGAGAATATAAGGGACTATGCACTAAACCTACAAGAGGCCCTGAGAGCCATTAAGCAGACCGACCCTGACGGCGTGGGAAACGAGGACAGGCTGTTGACCGAACAATTTATAGAGGGACTATATTGCAATGCCCACCGAACCCAGTTGCGGGCAATGGCCTTACAGGATCCTCATCTGGACTTTGCACAGTTCAAGGACAGAGCCATCCGGGTGCTCCGAGAACCGGCACCGGGTGGCGTTGTGACCCACAGGCGCCCTACTACCGCTTACCACCAGGAGGCGGCGCCCTTGTCGGCAGGGCCTGTGGGGGCTGATGCGCAGGCTTTGAACAATGACCCGGCTCCAGACCTGCACCATCAGGTCCAAGAGCTAGCTAAAAGCGTTGCTGCGCTAACCCGAACTGTGCAGTCGTTACAGGTTTCTGCTCCAGGGAAGATCCAGCTGGCATCCGGACCGGAGGACATCCTGTGGCGTCGACCAAGGAGGGCGTCGACCAAGGAGGACCCCACCGGCCAGAGGAAGACCCAGCGACCGATACAACGAGGACGGACAACCCATCTGCCGCCGCTGCAATCAACCCGGACATATGGCAAGGTACTGTCCTTTAAACTGGCACAACCTGGGGTAGAGGGTCGACCCCTAGGAATAAGATCACCAGGCCCATCGAACTGGCGTGACAAATATGTGGGAGGACGTCCAGTCTTGCCTGTGGTACAGGATGGCCTTCCTATGAGTGCCCTACTTGACACCGGGTCACAGGTCACCACCATCCCGTACGTGCTCTTCAAGCAGTACTGGAATGACTCGGATATCACCCGCTACCCTGACGACGACTTGAGTATCATCGCCAGCAATGGTCAACCCGTGCCACAGATCGGATTCAAAGAGATGACCGTTAAAATCGGTAGAGTCGAACTGGCAGCACAGGGACTGATCATTGTAGACATTGACAAGCGCGAGAGTCACCCAAAGATAACACTAGGAACTAATGTGATTGAAAATTGTCTTGCAGAGGTGATTTTCATTTTACAGCAGGTTGCCAAGAACGCCAGCTCCGGCGAGCAGCGAGTGCTCCAGAAAGAGATCCGGGCACTGATGCGACGGCAACAGGTGGAACTCTCCGGTGGTGAGATTGGAAGCGTGAGAATGTGTGACCCTTTCCCTATTGCCATGCCCCCAAAAAGTGAAATGATGATTTGGTGCCGGGCAGCTATTGGTCTAAGAGGTAGAGACTACTAAGCAATGGTAGAACCCGTCTACTCAGACAGTAGGCCCACCATTTTGACAGCACGGGGGGTGATTGATGTACGCCATGGGAGGGTGCCCGTTCGCATAATAAACATCGGGAAGAGAGAAGTACACCTGCCCCGGTATGCCACGCTAGCTAAATTGTTCACCATAAACCAGAATTCTGTACAGGCCGTGGAACCCTTGCCTCCATCTCAACCAGAGGAAGGTAACGGCTCTAAGAAACCAGTGGAGGACTGGTGTCAGCAACTACATTTGGGTACTGACTCCACTCCCTCACACCAGAAACAGGGAGTCTATCGGGTGGTTCAAGAGTACGAGAGAGTGTTTAGTAAACACCCGTTAGACTTCGGGCGAGTAAAGGGGGTAGAACACCACATCCCCACGGGAGACCATCCTCCCATAAAGGAGAGATACCGACCCGTACCCCCTGCACACTACCAACACGCCAAGGGGATGCTTAGAGACATGAAGGAGGCTGGGGTAATCAGGGATAGCTGTAGCCCCTGGGCAGCTCCACTAGTCTTGGTTAAAAAGAAAGACAACACTATGAGAATGTGTGTAGATTACCGGAAAATCAACCGTATCACACACAAAGATGCGTACCCCTTACCAAGGATAGAGGAGTCTTTGGCTGCTTTAAAATCTGCTAACTTCTTCTCTACTTTGGATCTCACTAGCGGGTACTGGCAGGTTCCTGTAGCAGAGGCGGACCGGGAGAAGACCGCATTTACCACCCCGATGGGACTTAGCGAGTTTACCTGCATGCCGTTCGGACTCTGCAACACACCAGGAACCTTCCAACGGTTGATGGAATGCTGTCTGGGACACCGAAACTTCGAGACGGTCCTGTTATACCTGGACGATGTCATCGTCTACTCCAAGACCTACGAGGACCACCTGAAACACCTGGCAGAAGTGTTCGAAGCCCTGGCAAACTACGGCCTAAAGGTGAAACCCTCCAAGTGTCACCTCCTGAAACCAAAGGTGCAGTACCTGGGACACGTGGTGAGTGCTGATGGAGTGGCTCCCGACCCTGATAAGATCACCGCAATTAAGGAATGGCCAAGCCCCTCCAGCGTAAAGGAAGTGCGGCAGTTCCTCGGGTTGGTAGGCTACTACCGAAGATTCATTCCCGGTTTCACCAAAAAGGCAGCTCCTATGCAGGACCTCCTGATAGGCCAGTCCAGGAAGGCCAAGAACCAGAAGCCACCCTTCAGATGGGAGAAGCTGGAAGAAGAGTCCTTCCGCCAGCTGAAGATGGCCCTCACGGGGGATGAAATCCTGGCGTACCCTGATTACAGCCAGCCCTTTATCCTCTACACCGACGCAAGTAACATCGGGCTAGGAGCCGTACTGTCCCAGATCCAGCAGGGGAAGGAACGGGTAATTGCTTACGCCAGCCGAAAACTGCGACCCACCGAAAAAACCCTGAGAATTACAGCTCATTCAAGTTAGAATTCCTGGCAGTGGTGTGGGCAGTCACCGAACGCTTTAAGCACTACCTCGCCTCTTCCCGGTTCACCGTGTACACGGATAACAACCCGTTGACACACCTGGATACGGCAAGACTCGGTGCCCTGGAGCAGAGATGGATGGCCCGCCTGTCCAACTATGAGTTCACGATCAAATACCGGGCAGGACGCTCCAATACCAACGCGGATGCCCTGTCCAGAATGCCAAACCTACCGGACGTAGGGGAAGATCCAGAGGAATTGGAAGAAGTTGAACTCCCCGCGTTCCACCGTCATGGGACTATCCAGTATTCCCACCGTTTAAGGGGTAAGCAATCCGCTACGTTCAACCCCTTACCTCATTACAACTGGGCGGAAACTCAAGACAGTGACCCCGCCGTCCGACTGGTGAAGGAGATGCTGACTCAGCCAGATGCCCGCCTTGACCCAGACGCTCCGGAAGAGACCAAGCAACTGTGGGCTGAGAAGAGTCGACTGTTCCTTTACAAGGGGAAGTTGTGCCGCAGAATGGTTAACTCCCGGACACATGAACTGATCTGGCAAGTAGTGGTGCCAAGAAGAGACGCGGCTATGGTACTGGAGGCATACCACGACGGAGCTGGGCACTTCGGGTGGAAGAAGCTGGAGTTCCTGCTGCGTGGGCGGTTCCACTGGGTAGGCATGAGGGAAACCATCGAGAGGTGGTGCAGAGACTGTGGACCGTGCCACCTAAGAAGGAAGGACCGTGCCAGCCAGAAGACTCCCTTGCAGCCCATCATCACCCGACAGCCACTGGAACTGGTAGCCCTGGACCATGTGAAACTGGCTCCAAGCAGATCTGGGTATGTCTACGCCCTCACAATCGTAGATCATTACTCCCGGTTCCTGGTGGTGGTCCCGGTCAAGGACTTAACGGCTCAAACAGCAGCTAGAGCCTTCCAGCAGCACTTCTGCCGTCCACACGGATACCCGGAGCAGGTGCTGACGGACCAGGGACCTGCCTTTGAAGCGGAAGTCTTCCAGGAGTTCTGTACTCTGTATGGCTGCCGGAAGATAAGAACAACACCCTATCATCCGCAAACCAATGGGCTCTGCGAGAAAATGAACCAGGTGGTGATAGATCTTCTGAAAACATTGCCCCTGGAGGAACGCAGTCTGTGGCCTGAGAAACTGCCTGATCTGGTGGACCTATACAACCACATCCCGGTAGGTTCTACCAACTGTACCCCGGCTTACCTAATGAGAGCATGACCTGGTAAGCTTCCTGTTGATCTGGAGATGGGAGTCCTGACACCCGAGGACACTTCACCAGAAGCAGACTGGGACACAGAAAGGCAGCAGCAGTACCGGAAAGTACAGGAGAGCGTGGAGCGAAGTCTCTGTCAAGCTAGAGAAAGACAGGAGAAGACTTACAACCAGTATGCTCCCGCTGTTCCCCTGGTACCTGGAGAGCAGGTCTTGAAGAGGAAGAGACGCCTCCACAAGTTGGACGACCAGTGGGAGAAGGACCCGTACACCATACTGCCCTCAAGCCATGAGAACCCGAAAGTCTGCATAATCAGTAAGGATGGAGGAGAAACCACAGCCATTATATCCCGAGATCACCTGAAGAAGTGTCCCGAACAGCTACGAAGCCCTGAAGAAGAACAAGAAGACCCTCGACCCGCAGAGGAAAGGGAAGATATGGTTAGTACTGTGCTCGGAGACTTCCCTCGGTCTTGGACTCAAGTCAATGGCGCAGTTGTGGTACCCGTCCTCACCTTCCTCCAACCAGCATCTCAAGTACCTACGGAGAAACAGGTAGAGCTGGAAGAGCAGCCGGTCCAGGAGGCAGGAGACCCCACACAAGCAGACCAGGAGGATCAACCCTCTGCATATAGTGAGCCTGCCGTACCCCTAGTGAGCCAAAGAGCCCATAGACAGCTGCCCAGTTTATCTTTGACAGCTCCTACACCCCGTAGCTCAGGACCAGTCAGTCAGCTCCGTAGGTCCACTAGAGCCACTAGAGGCCAGTTACCCGTACGTTGGAGGATCTAAGTGTTTAGACTGCTTTATTTGTATTTACCTGTTTATTGTTACCTGTAAATAATTGTGTATTTCTAGTTAGTTTATAGGTGTCGTTTATGGATTATCCGGAATCCTTTGTACATATGTTTGGAGCGTAACCCAGGAATGGACTAAAGACTGTTAAGGACTCGGGGCAGGACAGACCCCTACCTGGTTACGGCTCCCTGTCTCTTGGTGAAATGGACACCTTTGTTTTCTTCAAAGACTGCACCCGGTTGCGGACATGCCGTGACCATCCTAATGTGTTTTTCTTTATTGTACTGTTTCTGTTTTTTTACTTGTTATGTTTTACAAAAATATGTTTAGTCCCGGAGTACTAAATTTCACTAGGGGGGAATGTGGCACCCCAGGGGTCTGGTTCCCACAGTAATAGCAATATTACGTCTGTGAGCAGGTGGGAGGTTTCCTGGTCAGACATCCTTTGCATGCCACACCTCCTGCCCAGTCCTGGGAGGGGAAGAACTTCCCCTATATAAAGCTGGGGCTGAGGCAGGGTTAGGGAGAAAGAGCAGAGAACACAGACAGAGACACAGTCTGGTCTGGAGTGGAGCAGCTTTAGGAAAAAGAAAGATCAGGAGCTCAGTGGGAGCAGTGCTAAAAAGAGATCAGGGGCTGGAAGCTGTAGAGCTCGCGCTGATTGAAGAGTTCTTACCGGACCCGGAGTCCGAGGCTGTGGGGACTAATCCTTACCCCGCAGCAGAAACCGCCCGGCAGGGGATTTCAGGTCCTCTGGCCAAGAAACCCGAAGGCACGGTCACACGCAAGGGACCAGCACCGCGACGTGGAGCGGAAGCTACCAAAAGGCCCCGAGTCACCGGCCATACGGGTGAGCACCACACGGTACACTCAGGGACGTGGGCTACTTTTACCAGCCTCTAGCAAGGTAGCCAGAAGAGTACGATTAGTTGGGGAGGCCTACAACTCCGCCTGGCCAGGGGAGATCCCATCTGCTCGCGGACTGACCAGGCCCCGATCGCTAGCCAGTACTCCGGGAGGGTCTACCTTTGCCACCAGTAAAGACCCTGAACTACACCGCACCGTCTCCGAGTGTTTCATCATCCACGTCCGCTGCCCTGAGGCCATACCCCTCCCGTTGGGGGTTATACCATCCCCGCTGCACAACCGTATCACCGGCCTCAGCGGTCTGCCCTGCAGCGGCGGTCTCATGACCGCATTCAACGGGTGGCGAAGTCGAACATTCTAACATCTACTGCTAAATACTGCCGCTCAGTTTGACTCCCTGGGCACGGACCGGGTCACCGCCACGAAACTACTACCCCTCTCAGATCCGGCTCCGGGTAGGCCCCCGCGTGCGCAACGCTACTCAGCACAGGCCCAGGGGCGCGTTACCACCTGTGGTATGCGGCTATGTGGAGCCGCCGCTGCGGAGCAGGTCCTCTGGAGCTGATGTTACTGCAGCAGGGATGGTGTGGCTCTCCACAGGTAGAGCTAGCTCCAGGGCAGTGTAGATGTTGTAGGTTGTGCTGGGCGTTGTAGTGCAGGGATTGATGGCGCAGAAATAATCAGTCCACAACTTAATGGCAGTTTACTCTTGTCTTTACTGGTGCTATTTAGACAAGCCGGGATTAGGGTACTGGCTAGAAGTGGAAGTCCGGGCAGCCTGGAAGCAAGTAAGGAATCCTCCTTGCCAGGTGAAGTTGGAGGCCTTCCCTTTCCACTAATCTCTTTGGCCCTGCTGCTTGTAGCTGTGCGGTGGTCCTCGTCCCTGAGTGCGGCGTTTCTGTGCTCACCCGTATGGCAGGCAGCTCGGGCCTTGCTGGTGCGTCGCTCCCACGTAGCGGTGCTGGGCCCTGCGGTGCTGCTGAGCCTCCGGGCGTCTGATGGTGTCAGGAGACCTGCAATATCCTGCCCTCCGGTTTCTGCTGCTGGGCCTTCAGTGCCCCCCACAGCCTCAGACTCCGGTGTCTGGTTCCTCTGTGTTGGTCCCTTCTGAGGTGAGCTGCCGCACAGCTCCACTCCCCAGCTCCTCTCTCCTCGACGTCCTGTCTTTAAATCCTCACACTAAGTTTAACTAACCCCGCCCCCAGATCCCAGTTGCCAAGGGGAGTGGCTCCCCTTGCTGGTCTGGAGCCAGGAAAGTGTTGCATGGTTAGTAAAACCTGACTAGGGGACCCCTGCTTGCTTCCAGGCATGGCATCACCTCTTGTGAGAGAGGCAATGCCACTGTGGCAACCGGACCCCTGGTTTGCCACAAATTCACACTGCAGCCGATTATCGGTCTACCTAAACAGGCTGTCCATTATCTGATGCAGGAACAAAACATTTGTTTGTAGGTTGAAATTTTTAAGCTTACTTAAAAGGAGACTGTCACCCACAAAATGCCACAAAACTGCATAAACAATTAGGATAGGGAACGTAGCCCCTATAAAAAATTATACCAGCCGTGTACAGTTTAACTTAACATTTGCTAAAAAACTTCACGTTTATTTAATATGCAAATGAGGGCCCCTCGGTGCCCCCGTTGGCGCGGCCTATGCATATTAAAGTCAGTCCCTTGTCTTGATTGACAGCTGTGGCTGTGGCTGCGCTCTGATGCATGGATTGTGCCTGTCTGCGGTTGTCTCTTGATGCACCTGGAAGTGTAGTGAGCGACTACAGGGAGGAGAGCGCCATGTGAGGAGCACATGCTGTCTGCTAAACACCCCTCGTCCTCCTCATTGAAGCCGCTCGAGCAGAACCAGGCGTCAGAGCGCGTCTGCAGCCACATTGTGCGTAATAGTGCAGCAAGGGGCTGCGCTAAAGGTGCACTGATGTGCCCTCATGTGCATAAAAAAATAGGATTTTTCAATATTAAGTTAAACTATATATGTCTTGTGTGATTTTTATAGGGGCTACATTCCAAAATATATTTTTATGCAGTTTATTGGCATTTGAGGGGTGAGAGACGCCCTGTAAATCACACGCTGCCAAGAACAATGCTATAATATGAGCACACAACGATCATGTTAAAGATCGTACTGCACACATGGCAGTGCCGTCAGGTTTTTGCAGGCTATTAAATGAGTGACGATCTGCTTGATCTAGCAGATCCGCGGTTGTTTAAAGCCTGCGTGTACCCAATGTGAATGCACCCTTAGATTCAGGTACCTTCTAGGTCCTGGTGCATGATGAGTTCCCATCCACAGCTCATCTCTGCAGACCTCCATCTTCTCCGCTCTCCTGCTGCACCCCCCCCCCACACATTGCCCTTAAAAATAGCAGCGTGATTATAATGCCGCCTGAATAAGAATAACCATAAGCTGTGTTCCCAAATAAATAAATGTCCCTCACTGTGTTCCCTGCACACAAAAAATTACCCCACCCTGCCCCTCTTATGGTATATGGCCTTCACACTACCATCTCCTTTAAGAGATTCCCACCACGCCGTCCAATCTGTGAACTGTATAAACTAAAACTTCCACTGTCCTCCCTTATGATTGATATCCACTGCACCCTCCTCATTTACAAGCTAGGATTTCCACCCCCACTCTGTCCCCTCTTCACATTGTCTCCCTCACTTCATGTTAAGCCCACCCCATTCTGCCCCTTTTCCATACTGAGCCCACCCCATTCTGCCCCCTTTTCCATACTGAGCCCATCCCATGCTGCCCCCTTTTCCATACTGAGCCCACCCTATGCTGCCCCCTTTTCCATATTAAGCCTCAGTCTGCCCCCTTTTCCATACTGAGCCCATCCTCCGCTGTCCACTTTTCCTTACTGAGCCCACCCCATGTTTTCCCCTTTTTCTTACTGAGCCCACCCCATGCTGCCCCCTTTTCCATATTAAGCCCATCTTAGGTTGCCCCCTTTTCCATACTGAGCACATCCCCCACCGTCCACTTTTCCTTACTGAGCCCACTCCACGCTGACATCTTTTCCATACTGGGCCATCCTAGTCTTCCCCTTTTTCAATTCTGAGCATACTCCATGCTGTTCCTTTTTCCACAATGAGCCCACCTCGCACTTCCCCCTTTTCCATACTGTGCCCACCCCACGCTGCCCCCTTTTTCCTTTTGATCCCCCCTTTAAACTGCTACATTCTTTTCCATACTAAGCCCACTTTCATACTGAGCTGCCCTTAACCATACTGAGCCTGCTGCCCCTTCTCTAAACTGAGCCCACCCATGCTGCCCCCCTGTACCTTTGACTCCAATATGTGAATTGACAGCACTATTTGAGCTTTATATGACAGCATTATGTGGGCTCTATGTTACAGTATTATGTGGGCTCTATATTGCAGTACTATGTGGGCTCTATATTGAAGTACTATGTTGGCTTTATATTGCAGAACTGCGTGGGCTCTATATTGCAGTACTATGTGGGCTCTGTACTGCAGTACTCTGTGGGCCCTATATTGCAGTACTATGTGGGCTCTATAGTGCAGTACTATGTGGGCTCTGTATTGCAGTACTATGTGGGCTCTGTATTGCAGTACTATTCGGGCTTTATATTGTAGTACTATGTGGGCTCTATATTGCAGTACAATGAGGGCGCTATATTGCAGTACTATGTGAGGACTATATTGCAGTACTATGTGGGGGCTATATTGCAGTACTATGTGGGCTCTATATTGCAGTATTATGTGGGTGCTATATTGCAGTACTATATGGGCTCTATATTGCAGTACTATGTGGGTGCTATATTGCAGTACTATGTGGGTGCTATATTGCAGTATTATGTGGGTGCTATATTGCAGTACTATATGGGCTCTATATTGCAGTATTATGTGGGTGCTATATTGCAGTACTATGTGGGCTCTATATTGGAGTACTATGTGGGTGCTCTATATTGCAGTACTATGTGGGTGGGTGCTATATTGCAGTACTATATGGGCTCTATATTGCAGTACTATGTGGGCTCTATATTGCAGTACAATGTGGGCTCTATATTGCCGTATTATGTGGGTGCTATATTGCAGTACTATATGGGCTCTATATTGCAGTACTATGTGGGTGCTATATTGCAGTACTATGTGGGCTCTATATTGCAGTATTATGTGGGTGCTATATTGCAGTACTATATGGGCTCTATATTACAGTATTATGTGAGTGCTATATTGCAGTACTATGTGGGCTCTATATTGGAGTGCTATGTGGGTGCTCTATATTGCAGTACTATGTGGGTGGGTGCTATATTGCAGTACTATATGGGCTCTATATTGCAGTACTATGTGGGCGCTATATTGCAGTACTATGTGGGTGCTATATTGCAGTACTATGTGGGTGCTATATTGCAGTGCTATATGGGCTCTATATTGCAGTACTATGTGGGTGCTATATTGCAGTACTATGTGGGTGCTATATTGCAGTACTATGTGGGCTCTATATTGCAGTACTATGTGGGCTCTATATTGCAGTACTATGTGGGTGTTATATTGCAGTACTATGTGGGCTCTATATTGCAGTGCTATATGGGCTCTATATTGCAGTACTATGTGGGTGCTATATTGCAGTACTATGTGGGTGCTATATTGCAGTACTATGTGGGCTCTGTATTGCAGTACTATGTGGGCTCTATATTGCAGTACTATGTGGGCTCTATATTGCAGTACTATGTGGGTGTTATATTGCAGTACTATGTGGGTGTTATATTGCAATACTATGTGGGCTTTATATTGCAGTACTATGTGGGTGTTATATTGCAGTACTATGTGGGTGCTATATTGCAGTACTATGTGGGCTCTATATTGCAGTACTATGTGGGTGTTATATTGCAGTACTATGTGGGTGCTATATTGCAGTACTATGTGGGCTCTATATTGCAGTACTATGTGGGTGCTATATTGCAGTACTATGTGGGTGCTATATTGCAGTACTATGTGGGCTCTATATTGCAGTACTATGTGGGTGCTATATTGCAGTACTATGTGGGTGCTATATTGCAGTACTATGTGGGCTCTATATTGCAGTACTATGTGGGTTCTATATTGCAGTACTATGTGGGTGCTATATTGCAGTACTATGTGGGCTCTATATTGCAGTACTATGTGGGTGCTATATTGCAGTACTATGTGGGTGCTATATTGCAGTACTATGTGGGCTCTATATTGCAGTACTATGTGGGTGTTATATTGCAGTACTATGTGGGCTCTGTATTGCAGTACTATTCGGGCTTTATATTGTAGTACTATGTGGGCTCTATATTGCAGTACTATGTGGGCTCTATATTGCAGTACTATGTGGGCTCTATATTGCAGTACTATGTGGGTGCTATATTGCAGTACTATGTGGGCTCTATATTGCAGTACTATGTGGGTGTTATATTGCAGTACTATGTGGGCTCTATATTGCAGTACTATTCGGGCTTTATATTGTAGTACTATGTGGGCTCTATATTGCAGTACTATGTGGGTGTTATATTGCAGTACTATGTGGGTGCTATATTGCAGTACTATGTGGGCTCTATATTGCAGTACTATGTGGGCTCTATATTGCAGTACTATGTGGGTGCTATATTGCAGTACTATGTGGGCTCTATATTGCAGTACTATGTGGGTGTTATATTGCAGTACTATGTGGGCTCTGTATTGCAGTACTATTCGGGCTTTATATTGTAGTACTATGTGGGCTCTATATTGCAGTACTATGTGGGCTCTATATTGCAGTACTATGTGGGCTCTATATTGCAGTACTATGTGGGTGCTATATTGCAGTACTATGTGGGCTCTATATTGCAGTACTATGTGGGTGTTATATTGCAGTACTATGTGGGCTCTATATTGCAGTACTATGTGGGCTCTATATTGCAGTACTATGTGGGTGCTATATTGCAGTACTATGTGGGCTCTATATTGCAGTACTATGTGGGTGCTATATTGCAGTACTATGTGGGCTCTATATTGCAGTACTATGTGGGTGCTATATTGCAGTACTATGTGGGCTCTATATTGCAGTACTATGTGGGTGTTATATTGCAGTACTATGTGGGCTCTATATTGCAGTACTATTGGATTGACTTTGGCCAGTATAGAGCCAGGTATATGGTGAGGGTCACATGATGGCCCTTATGTGCTCCACAGGTAGATATGGCTGGGGTCACACGTGTGCCCCCCTTGTGGCCGTGACTCTTGTCTGTGTTTAGATTGTGCCGTGATGAAGGACTCGGCGCTGTTATCGGGGGCTCTTCCATTCTCTTATGGTCTGAGGGCCTCTCCTCGCCTCTTTATATACCTGCTCTATTTTTAACTCTGCCTACGCAAATCCAGTTCCGGAGTGAGCAAGCGGCTCAGCCAAACGGGAAGAGGAGATGAGGGTCAGCTTCCTGAACAGGACAAAAAAAATCCCTAAAGTCCATGGAGTAGAGCGGCGGACACGCACGCCGCACTGATTCTGTATCTGCACAGCACAATCCCGTCCACAGATCATTTCCTTCAACTTTCACTGCAACAGGAAGATAGAGATTAGCAGATGTGCACGGAGCATGGGTTAATGGCGGGCATGGGAGAGCGCAGTAAAAGTGCCCCAGTCCTGCGCCCAGGTGCCACCAGTACAAAGGTAAAGAGACAGGTGTCAGCTCACGACAACCGCAACCAGGACTGTAAGTATAGGGAAGCGGCGAGCCCAGGAACATGGCGCCATGCAGAAGTCACAGAGTCCATTACTAGGAATGACAAGGCCCCAATGCCAACTTTGCAATAGGGCCCCAGCCGCTTCCAGTCTCACCACACTGGGCCCCGACATACAAGAGGCCAATCACGGATCAGAAATGTGCAACACAACCAAGAAACAGGACGACAGCGCGTGCAACATGTATGGCGGGAAACAGCGGAAAATGGCACAAAACACTTCCCTGTGTGCAAAGATGACAGGGCCGGTGAGAAAATCTGGCAGGCACATCGTGGTGTCCAGAAATCACACTATGCCATTAGTATCTCCATCAGGCAAATCCTTGTTCTAGTATCTCCATCAGGCACATGATGGTGTCAGTGTCTCCATCAGTCACATTATGATGTTAGTCTCTCCATCAGACACATTGTGGTGTCAGTGCCTCCATCAGGCACATTGTGGTGTCAGTGTCTCCATCAGGCACATCGTGGTGTCAGTGTCTCCATCAGGCACATCGTGGTGTCAGTGTCTCCATCAGGCACATGTGGTGTCAGTGCCTCCATCAGGCACATCGTGGTGTCAGTGTCTCCATCAGGCACATCGTGGTGTCAGTGTCTCCATCAGGCACATCGTGGTGTCAGTGTCTCCATCAGGCACATGTGGTGTCAGTGCCTCCATCAGGCACATCGTGGTGTCAGTGTCTCCATCAGGCACATGTGGTGTCAGTGCCTCCATCAGGCACATCGTGGTGTCAGTGTTTCCATCAGGCACATTGTGGTGTCAGTGTCTCCATCAGGCACATCGTGGTGTCAGTGTCTCCATCAGGTACATCATGGTGTCAGTGTCTCCATCAGGCACATCGTGGTGTCAGTGTCTCCATCAGGCACATCATGGTGTCAGTGTCTCCATCAGGCACACTGTGGTGTCAGTGTCTCCATCAGGCACATCGTGGTGTCAGTGTCTCCATCAGGCACATCGTGGTGTCAGTGTCTCCATCAGGAAAATTCTTGTGCTAGTTTCTCCATAATGCACGTTGTGGTATCAATGTCTGCATCAGGCACATTATGGTGTCAGTGTCACCAGCAGTCACATGGTTGTATTAAGGTCTCCCGCAGTCACATCTTAGTGTCAGTGTCTCCCGCAGTCACATCTTGGTGTCAGTGTCTCCCGCAGTCACATCTTGGTGTCAGTGTCTCCCACAGCCACATCTTAGTCTCAGTGTCTCCCGCAGCAACATCTTAGTGTCAGTGTCTCCCACAGTCACGTCTTGTTGTCAGTGTCTCCCACAGTCACATCTTGTTGTCAGTGTCTTCCACAGTCACATCTTGTTGTCAGTGTCTCCCACAGTCACGTCTTGGTGTCAGTGTCTCCCTCAGTCACATCTTGGTGTCAGTGTCTCCCTCAGTCACATCTTGGTGTCAGTGTCTCCCAGTCACATCTTGGTGTCAGTGTCTCCCTCAGTCACATCTTGGTGTCAGTGTCTCCCTCAGTCACATCTTGGTGTCAGTGTCTCCCTCAGTCACATCTCGGTGTCAGTGTCTCCCTCAGTCACATCTCGGTGTCAGTGTCTCCCACAGTCACATCTCGGTGTCAGTGTCTCCCTCAGTCACATCTTGGTGTCAGTGTCTCCCACAGTCACGTCTTGTTGTCAGTGTCTCCCACAGTCACGTCTTGTTGTCAGTGTCTCCCACAGTCACATCTTGTTGTCAGTGTCTCCCTCAGTCACATCTCGGTGTCAGTGTCTCCCTCAGTCACATGTTGGTGTCAGTGTCTCCCTCAGTCACATCTTGGTGTCAGTGTCTCCCTCAGTCACATCTCGGTGTCAGTGTCTCCCTCAGTCACGTCTTGTTGTCAGTGTCTCCCACAGTCATGTCTTGTTGTCAGTGTCTCCCTCAGTCACATCTTGTTGTCAGTGTCTCCCTCAGTCACATCTCGGTGTCAGTGTCTCCCTCAGTCACATGTTGGTGTCAGTGTCTCCCTCAGTCACATCTTGGTGTCAGTGTCTGCCGCAGTTATATCAAAATATAGGCGTGTCAATCACGCACATCACGGTATCAGCATCTCCATCATGCACATAGAGGTATCAGTGTCTCCAGAAATCAGATAATGATTAGAGATGAGCGAACGCGAAGTTAAAAGTTCAGGATTCGGGTGCTAAACTTCAAACACGGACCTCTCCGGAAAGTCCGTTTTCATATTCGAAGTTCTGGGGAAAGGAGAGTGAGAGAGAGAATTTTCCTGTTCCAAAGTTCGGGTCCACATTGTTTTCAATGGTGTTTGGGTTCAAATTCAAGTTCGGGTACAGTTCTGGTACTTTGGACTAAAGTTCAGGTCGGGTACCAGAACCTAAACTTTCATGGGTCCACTCATCCCTATCCAGAAGTGACATCATGGTATCAGTGTCTCCTTGTCATGAGTGTGCCGCACCCTGCTGGGACCTGTGGTGCACCTGGGATCAGAAGATCACAGAGAGTAGCTGATCACAGGTCCTCTTTGGAGTCTACACGACCATTTACATGACTGGTGCGGGATTATTGCTTCTTTCCGTACAAAAGTGGTGAAATGTTCTTGGCTTAAAGGGAACCTGTCACCAGAAATAACTCTGTAAGACTGCAGATATCACCAGGTTAACAACATTATTACGCTCCCGATGCCTGCACGCAGCAGAAGGCACTTTATTCTCCCCACCAGCATTCGGCGTTCAGTCATGGGGGCACCGCGGGCTCAGTCAACCGCTGTAACCGCCCCCAGCCCTGACTGACAATCCCTCTACAACGAGGCCGATGTCAGTCAGGACCGGGACAGAATATGAAATTCACTGGAAAACTAAAAAAAATTCATTGACTGCCGCACGGTGCAATCACCAAAATAGCGGTAATCTGCAGGAAAGTCCCATATAATATCTGATATATTATAGCCCCCTCTTACTAAGCCACACACAATCACAAAAGTAAAAGTGAGTCTGGTGAAAAAATCTAAAAATGACATCACCGCTCTCCAGATATCAGTTATATTATACAGCAATGACATCACCGCCCTCCAGATATCAGTTATATTATACAGCAGTGACATCACCTCTCTCCAGATATCAGTTATATTATACAGCAGTGACATCACCGCTCTCCAGATATCAGTTATATTATACAGCAGTGACATCACCGCTCTCCAGATATCAGTTATATTATACAGCAGTGACATCACCTCTCTCCAGATATCAGTTATATTATACAGCAGTGACATCACCGCTCTCCAGATATCAGTTATATTATACAGCAGTGACATCACCGCTCTCCAGATATCAGTTATATTATACAGCAGTGACATCACCGCTCTCCAGATATCAGTTATATTAAACAGCAGTGACATCACCGCTCTCCAGATATCAGTTATATTATACAGCAGTGACATCACCGCTCTCCTGATATCAGTTATATTATACAGCAGTGACATCACCGCTCTCCAGATATCAGTTATATTATACAGCAGTGACATCACCGCTCTCCAGATATCAGTTATATTATACAGCAGTGACATCACCGCTCTCCAGATATCAGTTATACTATACAGCAGTGACATCACCGCTCTCCAGATATCAGTTATACTATACAGCAGTGACATCACCGCTCTCCAGATATCAGTTATACTATACAGCAGTGACATCACCGCTCTCCAGATATCAGGTATATTATACAGCAGTGACATCACCGCTCTCCAGATATCAGTTATATTAAACAGCAGTGACATCACCGCTCTCCAGATATCAGTTATATTATACAGCAGTGACATCACCGCTCCCCAGATATCAGTTATATTATACAGCAGAGACATCACCGCTCTCCAGATATCAGTTATATTAAACAGCAGTGACATCACCGCTCTCCAGATATCAGTTATATTATACAGCAGTGACATCACCGCTCTCCAGATATCAGTTATATTATACAGCAGTGACATCACCGCTCTCCAGATATCAGTTATATTATACAGCAGTGACATCACCGCTCTCCAGATATCAGTTATATTATACAGCAGTGACATCACCGCTCTCCAGATATCAGTTATATTATACAGCAGTGACATCACCGCTCTACAGATATCAGTTATATTATACAGCAGTGACATCACCGCTCTCCAGATATCAGTTATATTATACAGCAGTGACATCACCGCTCTCCAGATATCAGTTATCTTATACAGCAGTGACATCACCGCTCTCCAGATATCAGTTATATTATACAGCGGTGACATCACCGCTCTCCAGATATCAGTTATATTATACAGCAGTGACATCACCGCTCCCCAGATATCAGTTATATTATACAGCAGTGACATCACCGCTCTCCAGATATCAGTTATATTATACAGCAGTGACATCACCGCTCTCCAGATATCAGTTATATTATACAGCGGAGACATCACCGCTCTCCAGATATCAGTTATATTATACAGCAGTGACATCACCGCTCTCCAGATATCAGTTATATTATACAGCGGAGACATCACCGCTCTCCAGATATCAGTTATATTATACAGCGGTGACATCACCGCTCTCCAGATATCAGTTATATTATACAGCAATGACATCACCGCTCTCCAGATATCAGTTATATTATACAGCGGTGACATCACCGCTCTCCAGATATCAGTTATATTATACAGCAATGACATCACCGCTCTGCAGATATCAGTTATATTATACAGCAGAGACATCACCGCTCTCCAGATATCAGTTATATTATACAGCGGAGACATCACCGCTCTCCAGATATCAGTTATATTATACAGCGGTGACATCACCGCTCTCCAGATATCAGTTATATTATACAGCAGTGACATCACCGCTCTCCAGATATCAGTTATATTATACAGAGGTGACATCACCGCTCTCCAGATATCAGTTATATTATACAGCAGTGACATCACCGCTCTCCAGATATCAGTTATATTATACAGAGGTGACATCACCGCTCTCCAGATATCAGTTATATTATACAGCAATGACATCACCGCTCTCCAGATATCAGTTATATTATACAGCGGTGACATCACCGCTCTCCAGATATCAGTTATATTATACAGCGGTGACATCACCGCTCTCCAGATGTCAGTTATATTATACAGCAGAGACATCACCGCTCTCCAGATATCAGTTATATTATACAGGAGTGACATCACCGCTCTCCAGATATCAGTTATATTATACAGCAGTGACATCACCGCTCTCCAGATATCAGTTATATTATACAGCGGAGACATCACCGCTCTCCAGATATCAGTTATATTATACAGCAGTGACATCACCGCTCTCCAGATATCAGTTATATTATACAGCAGTGACATCACGGCTCTCCAGATATCAGTTATATTATACAGCAGTGACATCACCGCTCTCCAGATATCAGTTATATTATACAGCAGTGACATCACGGCTCTCCAGATATCAGTTATATTATACAGCGGTGACATCACCGCTCTCCAGATATCAGTTATATTATACAGCAGTGACATCACCGCTCTCCAGATATCAGGTATATTATACAGCAGTGACATCACCGCTCTGCAGATATCAGTTATATTATACAGCAGTGACATCACCGCTCTCCAGATATCAGTTATATTATACAGCAGTGACATCACCGCTCTCCAGATATCAGTTATATTATACAGCAGTGACATCACCGCTCTCCAGATATCAGTTATATTATACAGCAGTGACATCACCGCTCTCCAGATATCAGTTATATTATACAGCAGTGACATCACCGCTCTCCAGATATCAGTTATATTATACAGCAGTGACATCACCGCTCTCCAGATATCAGTTATATTATACAGCGGTGACATCACCGCTCTCCAGATATCAGTTATATTATACAGCAGTGACATCACCGCTCCCCAGATATCAGTTATATTATACAGCAGTGACATCACCGCTCTCCAGATATCAGTTATATTATACAGCAGTGACATCACCGCTCTCCAGATATCAGTTATATTATACAGCGGAGACATCACCGCTCTCCAGATATCAGTTATATTATACAGCAGTGACATCACCGCTCTCCAGATATCAGTTATATTATACAGCAGTGACATCACCGCTCTCAAGATATCAGTTATATTATACAACAGTGACATCACCGCTCTCCAGATATCAGTTATATTATACAGCAGTGACATCACCGCTCTCCAGATATCAGTTATATTATACAACAGTGACATCACCACTCTCCAGATATCAGTTATATTATACAGCAGAGACATCACCGCTCTCCAGATATCAGTTATATTATACAGCGGTGACATCACCGCTCCCCAGATATCAGTTATATTATACAGCAGTGACATCACCGCTCTCCAGATATCAGTTATATTATACAGCAGTGACATCACCGCTCTCCAGATATCAGTTATATTATACAGCGGTGACATCACCGCTCTCCAGATATCAGTTATATTATACAGCGGTGACATCACCGCTCTCCAGATATCAGTTATATTATACAGCAGTGAAATCACCGCTCTCCAGATATCAGTTATATTATACAGCAGTGACATCACCTCTCTCCAGATATCAGTTATATTATACAGCAGTGACATCACCGCTCTCCAGATATCAGTTATATTATACAGCAGTGACATCACCGCTCTCCAGATATCAGTTATATTATACAGCAGTGACATCACCGCTCTCCAGATATCAGTTATATTATACAGCGGTGACATCACCGCTCTCCAGATATCAGTTATATTATACAGCGGTGACATCACCGCTCTCCAGAAATCAGTTATATTATGCAGAGGTGACATCACCGCTCTCCGGATATCAGTTATATTATACAGCAGTGACATCACCGCTCCCCAGATATCAGTTATATTATACAGCAGTGACATCACCTCTCTCCAGATATCAGTTATATTATACAGCAGTGACATCACTGCTCTCCAGATATCAGTTATATTATACAGCGGTGACATCACCGCTCCCCAGATATCAGTTATATTATACAGCAGTGACATCACCTCTCTCCAGATATCAGTTATATTATACAGCAGTGACATCACCGCTCTCCAGATATCAGTTATATTATACAGCAGTGACATCACCTCTCTCCAGACATCAGTTATATTATACAGCAGTGACATCACCGCTCTCCAGATATCAGTTATATTATACAGCAGTGACATCACCGCTCTCCAGATATCAGTTATATTATACAGCAGTGACATCACCGCTCTCCAGATATCAGTTATATTATACAGCAGTGACATCACCGCTCTCCAGATATCAGTTATATTATACAGCAGTGACATCACCGCTCTCCAGATATCAGTTATATTATACAGCAGTGACATCACTGCTCTCCAGATATCAGTTATATTATACAGCAGTGACATCACCGCTCTCCAGATATCAGTTATATTTTACAGCAGTGACATCACCGCTCTCCAGATATCAGTTATATTATACAGCAGTGACATCACCGCTCTCCAGATATCAGTTATATTATACAGCAGTGACATCACCGCTCTCCAGATATCAGTTATATTATACAGCAGTGACATCACCGCTCTCCAGATATCAGTTATATTATACAGCAGTGACATCACCGCTCTCCAGATATCAGTTATATTATACAGCAGTGACATCACCGCTCTCCAGATATCAGTTATATTATACAGCAGTGACATCACCGCTCTCCAGATATCAGTTATATTATACAGCATTGACATCACCGCTCTCCAGATATCAGTTATATTATACAGCATTGACATCACCGCTCTCCAGATATCAGTTATATTATACAGCAATGACATCACCGCTCTCCAGATATCAGTTATATTATACAGCAGTGACATCACCGCTCCCCAGATATCAGTTATATTATACAGCAGTGACATCACCGCTCTGCAGATATCAGTTATATTATACAGCATTGACATCACCGCTCTCCAGATATCAGTTATATTATACAGCAGTGACATCACCGCTCCCCAGATATCAGTTATATTATACAGCAGTGACATCACCTCTCTCCAGATATCAGTTATATTATACAGCAGTGACATCACCGCTCTCCAGATATCAGTTATATTATACAGCAGTGACATCACCGCTCTCCAGATATCAGTTATATTATACAGCAGTGACATCACCGCTCTCCAGATATCAGTTATATTATACAGCGGTGACATCACCGCTCTCCAGATATCAGTTATATTATACAGCGGTGACATCACCGCTCTCCAGAAATCAGTTATATTATGCAGAGGTGACATCACCGCTCTCCAGATATCAGTTATATTATACAGCAGTGACATCACCGCTCCCCAGATATCAGTTATATTATACAGCAGTGACATGACCGCTCTCCAGATATCAGTTATATTATACAGCAGTGACATCACCGCTCTCCAGATATCAGTTATATTATACAGCGGTGACATCGCCGCTCTCCTGATATCAGTTATATTATACAGCAGTGACATCACCGCTCTCCAGATATCAGTTATATTATACAGCAGTGACATCACCGCTCCCCAGATATCAGTTATATTATACAGCAGTGACATCACCGCTCTCCAGATATCAGTTATATTATACAGCAGTGACATCACCGCTCTCCAGATATCAGTTATATTATACAGCAGTGACATCACCTGTCTCCAGATATCAGTTATATTATACAGCAGTGACATCACTGCTCTCCAGATATCAGTTATATTATACAGCGGTGACATCACCGCTCCCCAGATATCAGTTATATTATACAGCAGTGACATCACCTCTCTCCAGATATCAGTTATATTATACAGCAGTGACATCACCGCTCTCCAGATATCAGTTATATTATACAGCAGAGACATCACCGTTCTCCAGATATCAGTTATATTATACAGCAGTGACATCACCGCTCCCCAGATATCAGTTATATTATACAGCAGAGACATCACCGCTCTCCAGATATCAGTTATATTATACAGCAGTGACATCACCGCTCTCCAGATATCAGTTATATTATACAGCAGTGACATCACCGCTCTCCAGATATCAGTTATATTATACAGCAGTGACATCACCGCTCTCCAGATATCAGTTATATTATACAGCAGTGACATCACCGCTCTCCAGATATCAGTTATATTATACAGCAGTGACATCACCGCTCTCCAGATATCAGTTATATTATACAGCAGTGACATCACCGCTCTCCAGATATCAGTTATATTATACAGCAGTGACATCACCGCTCTACAGATATCAGTTATATTATACAGCAGTGACATCACCGCTCTCCAGATATCAGTTATATTATACAGCAGTGACATCACCGCTCTCCAGATATCAGTTATCTTATACAGCAGTGACATCACCGCTCTCCAGATATCAGTTATATTATACAGCGGTGACATCACCGCTCTCCAGATATCAGTTATATTATACAGCAGTGACATCACCGCTCCCCAGATATCAGTTATATTATACAGCAGTGACATCACCGCTCTCCAGATATCAGTTATATTATACAGCAGTGACATCACCGCTCTCCAGATATCAGTTATATTATACAGCGGAGACATCACCGCTCTCCAGATATCAGTTATATTATACAGCAGTGACATCACCGCTCTCCAGATATCAGTTATATTATACAGCGGAGACATCACCGCTCTCCAGATATCAGTTATATTATACAGCGGTGACATCACCGCTCTCCAGATATCAGTTATATTATACAGCAATGACATCACCGCTCTCCAGATATCAGTTATATTATACAGCGGTGACATCACCGCTCTCCAGATATCAGTTATATTATACAGCAATGACATCACCGCTCTGCAGATATCAGTTATATTATACAGCAGAGACATCACCGCTCTCCAGATATCAGTTATATTATACAGCGGAGACATCACCGCTCTCCAGATATCAGTTATATTATACAGCGGTGACATCACCGCTCTCCAGATATCAGTTATATTATACAGCAGTGACATCACCGCTCTCCAGATATCAGTTATATTATACAGAGGTGACATCACCGCTCTCCAGATATCAGTTATATTATACAGCAGTGACATCACCGCTCTCCAGATATCAGTTATATTATACAGAGGTGACATCACCGCTCTCCAGATATCAGTTATATTATACAGCAATGACATCACCGCTCTCCAGATATCAGTTATATTATACAGCGGTGACATCACCGCTCTCCAGATATCAGTTATATTATACAGCGGTGACATCACCGCTCTCCAGATGTCAGTTATATTATACAGCAGAGACATCACCGCTCTCCAGATATCAGTTATATTATACAGGAGTGACATCACCGCTCTCCAGATATCAGTTATATTATACAGCAGTGACATCACCGCTCTCCAGATATCAGTTATATTATACAGCGGAGACATCACCGCTCTCCAGATATCAGTTATATTATACAGCAGTGACATCACCGCTCTCCAGATATCAGTTATATTATACAGCAGTGACATCACGGCTCTCCAGATATCAGTTATATTATACAGCAGTGACATCACCGCTCTCCAGATATCAGTTATATTATACAGCAGTGACATCACGGCTCTCCAGATATCAGTTATATTATACAGCGGTGACATCACCGCTCTCCAGATATCAGTTATATTATACAGCAGTGACATCACCGCTCTCCAGATATCAGGTATATTATACAGCAGTGACATCACCGCTCTGCAGATATCAGTTATATTATACAGCAGTGACATCACCGCTCTCCAGATATCAGTTATATTATACAGCAGTGACATCACCGCTCTCCAGATATCAGTTATATTATACAGCAGTGACATCACCGCTCTCCAGATATCAGTTATATTATACAGCAGTGACATCACCGCTCTCCAGATATCAGTTATATTATACAGCAGTGACATCACCGCTCTCCAGATATCAGTTATATTATACAGCAGTGACATCACCGCTCTCCAGATATCAGTTATATTATACAGCGGTGACATCACCGCTCTCCAGATATCAGTTATATTATACAGCAGTGACATCACCGCTCCCCAGATATCAGTTATATTATACAGCAGTGACATCACCGCTCTCCAGATATCAGTTATATTATACAGCAGTGACATCACCGCTCTCCAGATATCAGTTATATTATACAGCGGAGACATCACCGCTCTCCAGATATCAGTTATATTATACAGCAGTGACATCACCGCTCTCCAGATATCAGTTATATTATACAGCAGTGACATCACCGCTCTCAAGATATCAGTTATATTATACAACAGTGACATCACCGCTCTCCAGATATCAGTTATATTATACAGCAGTGACATCACCGCTCTCCAGATATCAGTTATATTATACAACAGTGACATCACCACTCTCCAGATATCAGTTATATTATACAGCAGAGACATCACCGCTCTCCAGATATCAGTTATATTATACAGCGGTGACATCACCGCTCCCCAGATATCAGTTATATTATACAGCAGTGACATCACCGCTCTCCAGATATCAGTTATATTATACAGCAGTGACATCACCGCTCTCCAGATATCAGTTATATTATACAGCGGTGACATCACCGCTCTCCAGATATCAGTTATATTATACAGCGGTGACATCACCGCTCTCCAGATATCAGTTATATTATACAGCAGTGAAATCACCGCTCTCCAGATATCAGTTATATTATACAGCAGTGACATCACCTCTCTCCAGATATCAGTTATATTATACAGCAGTGACATCACCGCTCTCCAGATATCAGTTATATTATACAGCAGTGACATCACCGCTCTCCAGATATCAGTTATATTATACAGCAGTGACATCACCGCTCTCCAGATATCAGTTATATTATACAGCGGTGACATCACCGCTCTCCAGATATCAGTTATATTATACAGCGGTGACATCACCGCTCTCCAGAAATCAGTTATATTATGCAGAGGTGACATCACCGCTCTCCGGATATCAGTTATATTATACAGCAGTGACATCACCGCTCCCCAGATATCAGTTATATTATACAGCAGTGACATCACCTCTCTCCAGATATCAGTTATATTATACAGCAGTGACATCACTGCTCTCCAGATATCAGTTATATTATACAGCGGTGACATCACCGCTCCCCAGATATCAGTTATATTATACAGCAGTGACATCACCTCTCTCCAGATATCAGTTATATTATACAGCAGTGACATCACCGCTCTCCAGATATCAGTTATATTATACAGCAGTGACATCACCTCTCTCCAGACATCAGTTATATTATACAGCAGTGACATCACCGCTCTCCAGATATCAGTTATATTATACAGCAGTGACATCACCGCTCTCCAGATATCAGTTATATTATACAGCAGTGACATCACCGCTCTCCAGATATCAGTTATATTATACAGCAGTGACATCACCGCTCTCCAGATATCAGTTATATTATACAGCAGTGACATCACCGCTCTCCAGATATCAGTTATATTATACAGCAGTGACATCACTGCTCTCCAGATATCAGTTATATTATACAGCAGTGACATCACCGCTCTCCAGATATCAGTTATATTTTACAGCAGTGACATCACCGCTCTCCAGATATCAGTTATATTATACAGCAGTGACATCACCGCTCTCCAGATATCAGTTATATTATACAGCAGTGACATCACCGCTCTCCAGATATCAGTTATATTATACAGCAGTGACATCACCGCTCTCCAGATATCAGTTATATTATACAGCAGTGACATCACCGCTCTCCAGATATCAGTTATATTATACAGCAGTGACATCACCGCTCTCCAGATATCAGTTATATTATACAGCAGTGACATCACCGCTCTCCAGATATCAGTTATATTATACAGCATTGACATCACCGCTCTCCAGATATCAGTTATATTATACAGCATTGACATCACCGCTCTCCAGATATCAGTTATATTATACAGCAATGACATCACCGCTCTCCAGATATCAGTTATATTATACAGCAGTGACATCACCGCTCCCCAGATATCAGTTATATTATACAGCAGTGACATCACCGCTCTGCAGATATCAGTTATATTATACAGCATTGACATCACCGCTCTCCAGATATCAGTTATATTATACAGCAGTGACATCACCGCTCCCCAGATATCAGTTATATTATACAGCAGTGACATCACCTCTCTCCAGATATCAGTTATATTATACAGCAGTGACATCACCGCTCTCCAGATATCAGTTATATTATACAGCAGTGACATCACCGCTCTCCAGATATCAGTTATATTATACAGCAGTGACATCACCGCTCTCCAGATATCAGTTATATTATACAGCGGTGACATCACCGCTCTCCAGATATCAGTTATATTATACAGCGGTGACATCACCGCTCTCCAGAAATCAGTTATATTATGCAGAGGTGACATCACCGCTCTCCAGATATCAGTTATATTATACAGCAGTGACATCACCGCTCCCCAGATATCAGTTATATTATACAGCAGTGACATGACCGCTCTCCAGATATCAGTTATATTATACAGCAGTGACATCACCGCTCTCCAGATATCAGTTATATTATACAGCGGTGACATCGCCGCTCTCCTGATATCAGTTATATTATACAGCAGTGACATCACCGCTCTCCAGATATCAGTTATATTATACAGCAGTGACATCACCGCTCCCCAGATATCAGTTATATTATACAGCAGTGACATCACCGCTCTCCAGATATCAGTTATATTATACAGCAGTGACATCACCGCTCTCCAGATATCAGTTATATTATACAGCAGTGACATCACCTGTCTCCAGATATCAGTTATATTATACAGCAGTGACATCACTGCTCTCCAGATATCAGTTATATTATACAGCGGTGACATCACCGCTCCCCAGATATCAGTTATATTATACAGCAGTGACATCACCTCTCTCCAGATATCAGTTATATTATACAGCAGTGACATCACCGCTCTCCAGATATCAGTTATATTATACAGCAGAGACATCACCGTTCTCCAGATATCAGTTATATTATACAGCAGTGACATCACCGCTCCCCAGATATCAGTTATATTATACAGCAGAGACATCACCGCTCTCCAGATATCAGTTATATTATACAGCAGTGACATCACCGCTCTCCAGATATCAGTTATATTATACAGCAGTGACATCACCGCTCCCCAGATATCAGTTATATTATACAGCAGTGACATCACCTCTCTCCAGATATCAGTTATATTATACAGCAGTGACATCACCGCTCTCCAGATATCAGTTATATTATACAGCAGTGACATCACCGCTCTCCAGATATCAGTTATATTATACAGCAGTGACATCACCGCTCTCCAGATATCAGTTATATTATACAGCAGTGACATCACCGCTCCCCAGATATCAGTTATATTATACAGCAGAGACATCACCGCTCTCCAGATATCAGTTATATTATACAGCAGTGACATCACCTCTCTCCAGATATCAGTTATATTATACAGCAGAGACATCACCGCTCTCCAGATATCAGTTATATTATACAGCAGTGACATCACCGCTCTCCAGATATCAGTTATATTATACAGCAGTGACATCACAGCTCTCCAGATATCAGTTATATTATACAGCAGTGACATCACCGCTCTCCAGATATCAGTTATATTATACAGCAGTGACATCACCGCTCTCCAGATATCAGTTATATTATACAGCGGTGACATCACCGCTCTCCAGATATCAGTTATATTATACAGCAGTGACATCACCTCTCTCCAGATATCAGTTATATTATACAGCAGTGACATCACCGCTCCCCAGATATCAGTTATATTATACAGCGGTGACATCACCGCTCCCCAGATATCAGTTATATTATACAGCAGTGACATCACCTCTCTCCAGATATCAGTTATATTATACAGCAGTGACATCACCGCTCTCCAGATATCAGTTATATTATACAGCAGTGACATCACCGCTCTCCAGATATCAGTTATATTATACAGCAGTGACATCACCGCTCTCCAGATATCAGTTATATTATACAGCAGTGACATCACCTCTCTCCAGATATCAGTTATATTATACAGCAGTGACATCACCGCTCTCCAGATATCAGTTATATTATACAGCAGTGACATCACCTCTCTCCAGATATCAGTTATATTATACAGCAGTGACATCACCGCTCTCCAGATATCAGTTATATTATACAGCAGTGACATCTCCGCTCTCCAGATATCAGTTATATTATACAGCAGTGACATCACCGCTCTCCAGATATCAGTTATATTATACAGCAGTGACATCACCGCTCTCCAGATATCAGTTATATTATACAGCAGTGACATCACCGCTCTCCAGATATCAGTTATATTATACAGCAGTGACATCACCGCTCTCCAGATATCAGTTATATTATACAGCAGTGACATCACCGCTCTCCAGATATCAGTTATATTATACAGCAGTGACATCACCGCTCCCCAGATATCAGTTATATTATACAGCAGTGACATCACCGCTCCCCAGATATCAGTTATATTATACAGCAGTGACATCACCACTCTCCAGATATCAGTTATATTATACAGAGGTGACATCACCACTCTCCAGATATCAGTTATATTATACAGCAGTGACATCACCGCTCCCCAGATATCAGTTATATTATACAGCGGTGACATCACCGCTCTCCAGATATCAGTTATATTATACAGCGGTGACATCACCGCTCTCCAGATATCAGTTATATTATACAGCAGTGACATCACCGCTCTCCAGATATCAGTTATATTATACAGCAGTGACATCACCGCTCTCCAGATATCAGTTATATTATACAGCAGTGACATCACCGCTCTCCAGATATCAGTTATATTATACAACAGTGACATCACCGCTCTCCAGATATCAGTTATATTATACAGCAGTGACATCACCGCTCTCCAGATATCAGTTATATTATACAACAGTGACATCACCGCTCTCCAGATATCAGTTATATTATACAGCAGTGACATCACCGATCTCCAGATATCAGTTATATTATACAGCGGTGACATCACCGCTCTCCAGATATCAGTTATATTATACAGCAGTGACATCACCGCTCTCCAGATATCAGTTATATTATACAGCAGTGACATCACCGCTCTCCAGATATCAGTTATATTATACAGCAGTGACATCACCGCTCTCCAGATATCAGTTATATTATACAGCAGTGACATCACCGCTCTCCAGATATCAGTTATATTATACAGCAGTGACATCACCGCTCTCCAGATATCAGTTATATTATAAAGCAGTGACATCACCGCTCTCCAGATATCAGTTATATTATACAGCAGTGACATCACCGCTCTCTAGATATCAGTTATATTATACAGCAGTGACATCACCGCTCTCCAGATATCAGTTATATTATACAGCAGTGACATCACCGCTCTCCAGATATCAGTTATATTATACAGCAGTGACATCACCGCTCTCCAGATATCAGTTATATTATACAGCGGTGACATCACCGCTCTCCAGATATCAGTTATATTATACAGCAGTGACATCACCGCTCTCCAGATATCAGTTATATTATACAGCAGTGACATCACCGCTCTCTAGAAATCAGTTATATTGTACAGCAGTGACATCACCGCTCTCCAGATATCAGTTATATTATACAGCAGTGACATCACCGCTCTCCAGATATCAGTTATATTATACAGCAGAGACATCACCGCTCTCCAGATATCAGTTATATTATACAGCAGTGACATCACCGCTCTCTAGATATCAGTTATATTGTACAGCAGTGACATCACCGCTCTCCAGATATCAGTTATATTATACAGCAGTGACATCACCGCTCTCCAGATATCAGTTATATTATACAGCAGAGACATCACCGCTCTCCAGATATCAGTTATATTATACAGCAGTGACATCACCGCTCTCCAGATATCAGTTATATTATACAGCAGTGACATCACCGCTCTCCAGATATCAGTTATATTATACAGCAGAGACATCACCGCTCTCCAGATATCAGTTATATTATACAGCAGTGACATCACCGCTCTCCAGATATCAGTTATATTATACAGCAGTGACATCACCGCTCTCCAGATATCAGTTATATTATACAGCGGAGACATCACCGCTCTCCAGATATCAGTTATATTATACAGCAGTGACATCACCGCTCTCCAGATATCAGTTATATTATACAACAGTGACATCACCGCTCTGCAGATATCAGTTATGTTATGACATCACTGCTCTCCAGATATCAGTTATATTATACAGCGGTGACATCACCGCTCTCCAGATATCAGTTATATTATACAGCAGTGACATCACCGCTCTCCAGATATCAGTTATATTATACAGCATTGACATCACCGCTCTCCAGATATCAGTTATATTATACAGCATTGACATCACCGCTCTCCAGATATCAGTTATATTATACAGCAGAGACATCACCGCTCTCCAGATATCAGTTATATTATACAGCAGTGACATCACCGCTCTCCAGATATCAGTTATATTATACAACAGTGACATCACCGCTCTCCAGATATCAGTTATATTATACAGCAGTGACATCACCGCTCTCCAGATATCAGTTATATTATACAGCAGTGACATCACCGCTCTCCAGATATCAGTTATATTATACAGCAGTGACATCACCGCTCTCCAGATATCAGTTATATTATACAGCAGTGACATCACCGCTCTCCAGATATCAGTTATATTATACAGCGGTGACATCACCGCTCTCCAGATATCAGTTATATTATACAGCAGTGACATCACCGCTTTCCAGATATCAGTTATATTATACAGCGGTGACATCACCGCTCTCCAGATATCAGTTATATTATACAGCAGTGACATCACCGCTCTCCAGATATCAGTTATATTATACAGCAGAGACATCACCACTCTCCAGATATCAGTTATGTTATGACGTCACCGCTCTCCAGATATCAGTTATGTTATGACGTCACCGCTCTCCAGATATCAGTTATATTATACAGCGGTGACATCACCGCTCTCCAGATATCAGTTATATTATACAGCGGTGACATCACCACTCTCCAGATATCAGTTATGTTATGACATCACCGCTCTTCAGATATCAGTTATGTTATGACATCACCGCTCTCCAGATATCAGTTATGTTATGACATCACCGCTCTCCAGATATCAGTTATATTATACAGCGGTGACATCACCGCTCTCCAGATATCAGTTATATTATACAGCGGTGACATCACCGCTCTCCAGATATCAGTTATATTATACAGCGGTGACATCACCGCTCTCCAGATATCAGTTATATTATACAGCAGTGACATCACCGCTCTCCAGATATCAGTTATATTATACAGCAGTGACATCACCGCTCTCCAGATATCAGTTATATTATACAACAGTGACATCACCGCTCTCCAGATATCAGTTATATTATACAACAGTGACATCACCGCTCTCCAGATATCAGTTATATTATACAGCAGTGACATCACCACTCTCCAGATATCAGTTATATTATACAGCGGTGACATCACCGCTCTCCAG
This sequence comes from Phyllobates terribilis, assembly GCF_046119375.1. NCBI lineage: Eukaryota > Metazoa > Chordata > Amphibia > Anura > Dendrobatidae > Phyllobates > Phyllobates terribilis. The sequence goes on along the minus strand of NW_027362768.1, from coordinate 201,339,735 downwards.
ACATCAGTTATATTATACAGCAGTGACATCACCGCTCTCCAGATATCAGTTATATTATACAGGAGGTGACATCACTGCTCTCCAGATATCAGTTATATTATACAGCGGTGACATCACCGCTCTGCAGATATCAGTTATATTATACAGCAGAGACATCACCGCTCTCCAGATATCAGTTATATTATACAGCACTGACATCACCGCTCTCCAGATATCAGTTATATTATACAGCAGTGACATCACCGCTCTCCAGATATCAGTTATATTATACAGCAGTGACATCACCACTCTCCAGATATCAGTTATATTATACAGCAGAGACATCACCGCTCTCCAGATATCAGTTATATTATACAGCAGTGACATCACGGCTCTCCAGATATCAGTTATATTATACAGCAGTGACATCACCGCTCTCCAGATATCAGTTATATTATACAGCAGTGACATCACCGCTCTGCAGATATCAGTTATATTATACAGCGGTGACATCACCGCTCTCCAGATATCAGTTATATTATACAGCAGAGACATCACCGCTCTCCAGATATCAGTTATATTATACAGCACTGACATCACCGCTCTCCAGATATCAGTTATATTATACAGCAGTGACATCACCGCTCTCCAGATATCAGTTATATTATACAGCAGTGACATCACCGCTCCCCAGATATCAGTTATATTATACAGCAGAGACATCACCGCTCTCCAGATATCAGTTATATTATACAGCGGTGACATCACCGCTCTCCAGATATCAGTTATATTATACAGCAGTGACATCACCTCTCTCCAGATATCAGTTATATTATACAGCAGAGACATCACCGCTCTCCAGATATCAGTTATATTATACAGCAGTGACATCACCGCTCTCCAGATATCAGTTATATTATACAGCAGTGACATCACCGCTCTCCAGATATCAGTTATATTATACAGCAGTGACATCACCTCTCTCCAGATATCAGTTATATTATACAGCAGAGACATCACCGCTCTCCAGATATCAGTTATATTATACAGCAGTGACATCACCGCTCTCCAGATATCAGTTATATTATACAGCAGTGACATCACAGCTCTCCAGATATCAGTTATATTATACAGCAGTGACATCACCGCTCTCCAGATATCAGTTATATTATACAGCAGTGACATCACCGCTCTCCAGATATCAGTTATATTATACAGCGGTGACATCACCGCTCTCCAGATATCAGTTATATTATACAGCAGTGACATCACCTCTCTCCAGATATCAGTTATATTATACAGCAGTGACATCACCGCTCCCCAGATATCAGTTATATTATACAGCGGTGACATCACCGCTCCCCAGATATCAGTTATATTATACAGCAGTGACATCACCTCTCTCCAGATATCAGTTATATTATACAGCAGTGACATCACCGCTCTCCAGATATCAGTTATATTATACAGCAGTGACATCACCGCTCTCCAGATATCAGTTATATTATACAGCAGTGACATCACCGCTCTCCAGATATCAGTTATATTATACAGCAGTGACATCACCTCTCTCCAGATATCAGTTATATTATACAGCAGTGACATCACCGCTCTCCAGATATCAGTTATATTATACAGCAGTGACATCACCTCTCTCCAGATATCAGTTATATTATACAGCAGTGACATCACCGCTCTCCAGATATCAGTTATATTATACAGCAGTGACATCTCCGCTCTCCAGATATCAGTTATATTATACAGCAGTGACATCACCGCTCTCCAGATATCAGTTATATTATACAGCAGTGACATCACCGCTCTCCAGATATCAGTTATATTATACAGCAGTGACATCACCGCTCTCCAGATATCAGTTATATTATACAGCAGTGACATCACCGCTCCCCAGATATCAGTTATATTATACAGCAGTGACATCACCGCTCCCCAGATATCAGTTATATTATACAGCAGTGACATCACCACTCTCCAGATATCAGTTATATTATACAGAGGTGACATCACCACTCTCCAGATATCAGTTATATTATACAGCAGTGACATCACCGCTCCCCAGATATCAGTTATATTATACAGCGGTGACATCACCGCTCTCCAGATATCAGTTATATTATACAGCAGTGACATCACCGCTCTCCAGATATCAGTTATATTATACAGCAGTGACATCACCGCTCTCCAGATATCAGTTATATTATACAGCAGTGACATCACCGCTCTCCGGATATCAGTTATATTATACAACAGTGACATCACCGCTCTCCAGATATCAGTTATATTATACAGCAGTGACATCACCGCTCTCCAGATATCAGTTATATTATACAACAGTGACATCACCGCTCTCCAGATATCAGTTATATTATACAGCAGTGACATCACCGATCTCCAGATATCAGTTATATTATACAGCGGTGACATCACCGCTCTCCAGATATCAGTTATATTATACAGCAGTGACATCACCGCTCTCCAGATATCAGTTATATTATACAGCAGTGACATCACCGCTCTCCAGATATCAGTTATATTATACAGCAGTGACATCACCGCTCTCCAGATATCAGTTATATTATACAGCAGTGACATCACCGCTCTCCAGATATCAGTTATATTATACAGCAGTGACATCACCGCTCTCCAGATATCAGTTATATTATAAAGCAGTGACATCACCGCTCTCCAGATATCAGTTATATTATACAGCAGTGACATCACCGCTCTCTAGATATCAGTTATATTATACAGCAGTGACATCACCGCTCTCCAGATATCAGTTATATTATACAGCAGTGACATCACCGCTCTCCAGATATCAGTTATATTATACAGCAGTGACATCACCGCTCTCCAGATATCAGTTATATTATACAGCGGTGACATCACCGCTCTCCAGATATCAGTTATATTATACAGCAGTGACATCACCGCTCTCCAGATATCAGTTATATTATACAGCAGTGACATCACCGCTCTCTAGAAATCAGTTATATTGTACAGCAGTGACATCACCGCTCTCCAGATATCAGTTATATTATACAGCAGTGACATCACCGCTCTCCAGATATCAGTTATATTATACAGCAGAGACATCACCGCTCTCCAGATATCAGTTATATTATACAGCAGTGACATCACCGCTCTCTAGATATCAGTTATATTGTACAGCAGTGACATCACCGCTCTCCAGATATCAGTTATATTATACAGCAGTGACATCACCGCTCTCCAGATATCAGTTATATTATACAGCAGAGACATCACCGCTCTCCAGATATCAGTTATATTATACAGCAGTGACATCACCGCTCTCCAGATATCAGTTATATTATACAGCAGAGACATCACCGCTCTCCAGATATCAGTTATATTATACAGCAGTGACATCACCGCTCTCCAGATATCAGTTATATTATACAGCAGTGACATCACCGCTCTCCAGATATCAGTTATATTATACAGCGGAGACATCACCGCTCTCCAGATATCAGTTATATTATACAGCAGTGACATCACCGCTCTCCAGATATCAGTTATATTATACAACAGTGACATCACCGCTCTGCAGATATCAGTTATGTTATGACATCACTGCTCTCCAGATATCAGTTATATTATACAGCGGTGACATCACCGCTCTCCAGATATCAGTTATATTATACAGCAGTGACATCACCGCTCTCCAGATATCAGTTATATTATATAGCAGTGACATCACCGCTCTCCAGATATCAGTTATATTATACAGCAGTGACATCACCGCTCTCCAGATATCAGTTATATTATACAGCAGTGACATCACCGCTCTCCAGATATCAGTTATATTATACAGCAGTGACATCACCGCTCTCCAGATATCAGTTATATTATACAGCAGTGACATCACCGCTCTCCAGATATCAGTTATATTATACAGCGGTGACATCACCGCTCTCCAGATATCAGTTATATTATACAGCAGTGACATCACCGCTTTCCAGATATCAGTTATATTATACAGCGGTGACATCACCGCTCTCCAGATATCAGTTATATTATACAGCAGTGACATCACCGCTCTCCAGATATCAGTTATATTATACAGCAGAGACATCACCACTCTCCAGATATCAGTTATGTTATGACGTCACCGCTCTCCAGATATCAGTTATGTTATGACGTCACCGCTCTCCAGATATCAGTTATATTATACAGCGGTGACATCACCGCTCTCCAGATATCAGTTATATTATACAGCGGTGACATCACCACTCTCCAGATATCAGTTATGTTATGACATCACCGCTCTTCAGATATCAGTTATGTTATGACATCACCGCTCTCCAGATATCAGTTATGTTATGACATCACCGCTCTCCAGATATCAGTTATATTATACAGCGGTGACATCACCGCTCTCCAGATATCAGTTATATTATACAGCGGTGACATCACCGCTCTCCAGATATCAGTTATATTATACAGCGGTGACATCACCGCTCTCCAGATATCAGTTATATTATACAGCAGTGACATCACCGCTCTCCAGATATCAGTTATATTATACAGCAGTGACATCACCGCTCTCCAGATATCAGTTATATTATACAACAGTGACATCACCGCTCTCCAGATATCAGTTATATTATACAGCAGTGACATCACCGCTCTCCAGATATCAGTTATATTATACAGCAGTGACATCACCGCTCTCCAGATATCAGTTATATTATACAGCGGTGACATCACCGCTCTCCAGATATCAGTTATATTATACAGCAGTGACATCACCGCTCTCCAGATATCAGTTATATTATACAACAGTGACATCACCGCTCTCCAGATATCAGTTATATTATACAGCAGTGACATCACCACTCTCCAGATATCAGTTATATTATACAGCGGTGACATCACCGCTCTCCAGACATCAGTTATATTATACAGCAGTGACATCACCGCTCTCCAGATATCAGTTATATTATACAGGAGGTGACATCACTGCTCTCCAGATATCAGTTATATTATACAGCGGTGACATCACCGCTCTGCAGATATCAGTTATATTATACAGCAGAGACATCACCGCTCTCCAGATATCAGTTATATTATACAGCACTGACATCACCGCTCTCCAGATATCAGTTATATTATACAGCAGTGACATCACCGCTCTCCAGATATCAGTTATATTATACAGCAGTGACATCACCACTCTCCAGATATCAGTTATATTATACAGCAGAGACATCACCGCTCTCCAGATATCAGTTATATTATACAGCAGTGACATCACGGCTCTCCAGATATCAGTTATATTATACAGCAGTGACATCACCGCTCTCCAGATATCAGTTATATTATACAGCAGTGACATCACCGCTCTGCAGATATCAGTTATATTATACAGCAGAGACATCACCGCTCTCCAGATATCAGTTATATTATACAGCACTGACATCACCGCTCTCCAGATATCAGTTATATTATACAGCAGTGACATCACCGCTCTCCAGATATCAGTTATATTATACAGCGGAGACATCACCGCTCTCCAGATATCAGTTATATTATACAGCAGTGACATCACCGCTCTCCAGATATCAGTTATATTATACAGCAGTGACATCACCGCTCTCCAGATATCAGTTATATTATACAGCAGTGACATCACCGCTCTCCAGATATCAGTTATATTATACAGCAGTGACATCACCGCTCTCCAGATATCAGTTATATTATACAGCAGTGACATCACCGCTCTCCAGATATCAGTTATATTATACAACAGTGACATCACCACTCTGCAGATATCAGTTATATTATACAGCAGTGACATCACCGCTCTCCAGATATCAGTTATATTATACAACAGTGACATCACCGCTCTCCAGATATCAGTTATATTATACAACAGTGACATCACCGCTCTCCAGATATCAGTTATATTATACAGCAGTGACATCACCGCTCTCCAGATATCAGTTATATTATACAGGAGTGACATCACCGCTCTCCAGATATCAGTTATATTATACAGCGGTGAGATCACCGCTCTCCAGATATCAGTTATATTATACAGCAGTGACATCACCGCTCTGCAGATATCAGTTATATTATACAGCAGTGACATCACCGCTCTCCAGATATCAGTTATATTATACAGCGGTGACATCACCGCTCTCCAGATATCAGTTATATTATACAGCAGTGACATCACCGCTCTCCAGATATCAGTTATATTATACAACAGTGACATCACCGCTCTGCAGATATCAGTTATATTATACAGCAGTGACATCACCGCTCTCCAGATATCAGTTATATTATACAACAGTGACATCACCGCTCTCCAGATATCAGTTATATTATACAACAGTGACATCACCGCTCTCCAGATATCAGTTATATTATACAGCAGTGACATCACCGCTCTCCAGATATCAGTTATATTATACAGGAGTGACATCACCGCTCTCCAGATTTCAGTTATATTATACAGCGGTGACATCACCGCTCTCCAGATATCAGTTATATTATACAGCAGTGACATCACCGCTCTCCAGATATCAGTTATATTATAGAACAGTGACATCACCGCTCTGCAGATATCAGTTATATTATACAGCAGTGACATCACCGCTCTCCAGATATCAGTTATATTATACAACAGTGACATCACCGCTCTCCAGATATCAGTTATATTATACAACAGTGACATCACCGCTCTCCAGATATCAGTTATATTATACAGCAGAGACATCACCGCTCTGCAGATATCAGTTATATTATACAGCAGTGACATCACCGCTCTCCAGATATCAGTTATATTATACAGCAGTGACATCACCGCTCTCCAGATATCAGTTATATTATACAGCAGTGACATCACCGCTCCCCAGATATCAGTTATATTATACAACAGTGACATCACCGCTCTCCAGATATCAGTTATATTATACAGCAGAGACATCACCGCTCTCCAGATATCAGTTATATTATACAGCAGTGACATCACCGCTCTCCAGATATCAGTTATATTATACAGCAGTGACATCACCGCTCTCCAGATATCAGTTATATTATACAGCAGAGACATCACCGCTCTCCAGATATCAGTTATATTATACAGCAGTGACATCACCTCTCTCCAGATATCAGTTATATTATACAGCGGTGACATCACCGCTCTCCAGATATCAGTTATATTATACAGCAGTGACATCACCGCTCTCCAGATATCAGTTATATTATACAGCAGTGACATCACCGCTCTCCAGATATCAGTTATATTATACAGCAGTGACATCACCGCTCTCCAGATATCAGTTATATTATACAGCAGTGACATCACCGCTCTCCAGATATCAGTTATATTATACAGCAGTGACATTACCGCTCTCCAGATATCAGTTATATTATACAGCATTTATGTGACACCCCAGGGGTCTGGTTTCCCACAGTAATGTAATGTTATGTCTGAGAGCAGGTGGGAGGTCCTTTGGTCAGGGATCCTGTGCATGCCACACCTCCTGCCCAGTCTTGGGAGGGGAAGAACTTCCCCTATATAAACCCGGGGCTGAAGCAGGGTTAGCAGTCAAGGAGAGTAGAGACAAGAAGCAGCATAGGAAGAAACAGCAGAAGCTCAGTGGGAGCAATACTACTACAAGTCAGGGGCTGGCAGCTGCAGAGCTCGCCCTGACTGAGAAGATTTCTTACCGGACCCGGAGTCCGAGGCTGTGGGGACTAATTCCTACCCAGCAGCAGAATCCGTCAGGCAGGGGATTTCAGGTCCTCTGGCCAAGAAACCCGAAGGCACGGTCACACGCGTGGGACCAGCACCGCCATCGTGGAGCGGAAGCCATTAGAAGGCCCCGAGTCACCGGCCATACGGGTGAGCACCACACGGTACACTCAGGGACGTGGGCTACTTATATCCGCTTCTAGCAAGGTAGCCAGAAGAGTACAGTCAGTTTGGGAGGCCTACAACTCCGCCTGGCCATGGGAGATCCCATCTGCTCAAGGACTGACCAGGCCCCGTTCGCTAGCAAGTACTCCGGGAGGGTCTATCGTTGTTACCAGTAAAGACCCTGAATTACACCGCACCGTCTCTGAGTGGTTCCTGCTACCCCCATCATCCACGTCGGCTGCCCTGAGGCCATACCCCTCCCGTTGGGGGTTATACCATCCCCGCTGCACCATCCATCCACCGGCCTCAGCGGACTGTCCTGCAGCGGCAGCTCCATAAGCTGCATTCAACGGGTGGCGTAGTCGTACTACATCTACTGCCGTCCAGTTTGACTCCCTGGGCACGGACCGGGTCACCGCCACGAGACTACAACCCTCAACAGATCCGGCTCCGGGTAAGCTCCCGCGTGCGCAACGCAGCGCGACACAGGCCCAGGGGCGCGTCAACTTTGGCGTAGTCGGCAGGATTTCGTGCCCGCAACCACCGGGTACTGCGTGCCTGAAAAGCAAAGACTGTTCAAACTTACCAGTGGTGAGGTTTCCCGCCATCCGGCGCCATCTTCTGCCTTCTTCCCGCCATCCGCGAAGTTTTCCCGCCATCCGGCGCCATCTTCGGCCTTCTTCCCGCCATCCGTGGAGTTTTCCCGCCGTTGGACGCCATCTTGAGGACGCCGCGCGGGAAGAAGAGGGGCGTGGACTTCGAAAGCGCGCGAGAACTGAAGCCCCGCCTCACGTCCGGACGTTGCGTAAGGTCCTGGAAGGAGCCCAGCAGACGCCGACGTCACCGGAGCGCGACGGAAGGTCCTCAACCCTGACGATCTACTGCGGAGCCGCGGCCTACGGAACAGGATCATCGCAAGGTAGGCCACGGTCCACTAGGGGGGAGGAAGATGTCGGATACGGAGGAGAGCTTCACTGCCTCAACCCCCGCCAGCGCCACCGCTGCTGCAGTTATGCCCTTCACCATGCCCTATATCCCGGGAGCAGCTTGGCTACCCCAGTACTCAGGGGAGTCACATACCCTGCATGACTTTAGAGAAAAGCTGGATAGCCTCTTCCAGGTGTACCCCCTCACAGAAGAGCAAAAAGTGAGCATCGTGGTGGCCCAACTAACCGGGGCAGCTAAAAGGGAAGTAAAATCCTGGCCACCTGGGAGGAAGACTGTCGCAGGGATACTAACCCGGCTGAAGGATACCTTTGATACCCGCACCTCAGCCGAGATTAAGCTTAGATTCTACGGGTGCAAGCAGCGAGCGCATGAGAGTATAAGGGACTATGCACTAAACCTACAAGAGGCCCTGAGGGCCATTAAGCAGACCGACCCTGACGGCGTGGGAAACGAGGACAGGCTGTTGACTGAACAATTTATAGAGGGACTGTATTGTAATGCCCACCGAACCCAGTTGCGGGCGATGGCCTTACAGGATCCCCATCTGGGCTTTGCACAGTTCAAGGACAGAGCCATCCGGGTGCTCCGAGAACCGGCACCGGGTGGCGTTATGACCCACAGGCGCCCAGCTATTACTTACCACCAGGAGGCGGCGCCCATGTCGGCAGAGCCTGTGGGAGCTGATGCGCAGGCTTTGGACAATGACCCGGCTCCAGACCTACACCATCAGGTCCAAGAGCTAGCTAAGAGCGTTGCTGCGCTAACCCGAACTGTGCAGTCTTTACAGGTTTCCACCCCAGGGAAGATCCAGCTGGCATCCGGACCGGAGGACATCCCGTGGCGTCGACCAAGGAGGACCCCACCGGCCAGAGGAAGACCCAGTGACTGATACAGCGAGGACGGATGACCCATCTGCCGCCGCTGCAATCAACCCGGACATATGGCAAGGTACTGTTCTTTAAACGGGCACAACCTGGGGTAGAGGGCCAACCCCCAGGAAAAAGATCACCAGGCCCATCGAACTGGCGCGACAGATATGTGGGAGGACGTCCAGTCTTGCCGGTGGTACTGGATGGCATTCCCATGAGTGCCCTACTGGACACCGGGTCGCAGGTCACCACCATCCCGTACGTGCTCTTTAAGCAGTACTGGAATGACTCGGATATTACCCGCTACCCTGACGACGACTTGAGTATCATCGCCAGCAATGGCCAGCCCGTGCCACAGATCGGATTTAAAGAGGTGACCATCAAAATCGGTAGAGTCGAACTGGCAGCACAGGAACTGATTATTGTAGATATTGACAAACATGAGAATCACCCAAAAACAACTCTAGGAACTAATGTAATTGAAAATTGTCTTGCAGAGGTGATTTTCCTTTTACAGCAGGTTGCCAAGAACGCCAGCTCCGGCGAGCAGCGGGTGCTCCAGAAAGAGATCCGGGCACTGATGCGACGGCAACAGGTGGAACTCTCCGGCGGTGAGATTGGTAGCGTAAGAATGTGTGACCCTTTCCCTATTGCCATGCCCCCAAAAAGTGAAATGATGATTTGGTGCCGGGCAGCTATTGGTCTGAGAGGTAGGGATTACCAGGCAATGGTAGAACCAGTTTACTCAGACGGTAGGCCCACCATTTTGACAGCACGGGGGGTGGTTGATGTACGCCATGGGAGGGTGCCCGTTCGCATAATAAATATCGGGGAGAGGGAAGTGTACCTGCCCCGGTATGCCACGCTAGCCAAATTATATACCATTAACCAAAATTCTATACAATCTGTGGAACCCTTGCCTCCATCTCACCCGGAGGAAGGTAACGGCTCTAAGAAAAACATGGAGGACTGGTGTCAGCAACTACATCTGGGTACTGACTCCACTCCCTCACACCAGAAACAAGGAGTCTATCGGGTGGTTCAGGAGTACGAGAGAGTGTTCAGTAAACACCCGTTAGACTTCGGGCGAGTCAAGGGGGTAGAACACCACATCCCCACGGGAGACCATCCTCCTATAAAAGAGAGGTATCGACCCGTACCCCCTGCCCACTACCAACACGCCAAGGGGATGCTTAGAGACATGAAGGAGGCTGGGGTGATCAGGGATAGCTGTAGCCCCTGGGCAGCTCCACTAGTCTTAGTCAGAAAAAAAGACAACACCATGAGGATGTGTGTAGATTACCGGAAAATCAACCGTATCACACACAAGGATGCGTACCCCTTACCAAGGATAGAGGAGTCATTGGCTGCTTTAAGATCTGCTAACTTCTTCTCTACCTTGGATCTCACTAGCGGGTACTGGCAGGTTCCTGTAGCAGAGACGGACCGGGAGAAGACCGCATTCACCACCCCGATGGGACTTAGCGAGTTCACCTGCATGCCGTTCGGACTCTGCAACGCACCAGGAACCTTCCAACGACTAATGGAGTGTTGTCTGGGCCACAGAAACTTCGAGACGGTCTTGTTGTACCTGGACGATGTCATCGTATATTCCAAGACGTATGAGGACCACCTGAAACACCTGGCGGAAGTGTTCGAAGCTCTGGCGAGTTACGGCCTAAAGGTGAAACCCTCCAAGTGTCACCTCCTGAAACCAAAGGTGCAGTACCTGGGACACGTGGTGAGCGCTGACGGAGTGGCTCCCGACCCTGATAAGATCACCGCAATTAAGGAATGGCCAAGCCCCTCCAGCGTAAAAGAAGTGCGGCAGTTCCTCGGGTTGGTAGGCTACTACCGAAGGTTTATTCCCGATTTCACCAAAAAGGCAGCACCTATGCAGGACCTCCTGATAGGCCAGTCCCGGAAGGCCAAGAACCAGAAGCCGCCCTTCAAATGGGAGGAGTTGGAAGAAGAGTCCTTCCGCCAGCTGAAGATGGCCCTCACGGGGGACGAAATCCTGGCGTACCCGGATTATAGCCAGCCCTTTATCCTCTACACCGACGCCAGTAACATCGGGCTAGGAGCCGTACTGTCCCAGATCCAGCAGGGGAAGGAACGAGTAATCGCCTACGCCAGCCGAAAACTGCGACCCACCGAAAGGAACCCCGAGAATTACAGCTCATTTAAGCTAGAGTTCCTGGCCGTAGTATGGGCAGTCACCGAGCGCTTTAAGCATTACCTCGCTTCTTCCCGGTTCACCGTGTACACGGATAACAACCCGTTGACACACCTGGACACGGCAAGACTCGGTGCCCTGGAGCAGAGGTGGATGGCCCGTCTGTCCAACTACGAGTTCACAATCAAATACCGGGCCGGACGCTCCAATACCAACGCGGATGCCCTGTCCAGGATGCCCAACCTGCCGGACGAAGGAGAAGATCCGGAGGGACTGGAAGAAGTTGAACTCCCTGCGTTCCACCGTCATGGGACTATCCAGTATTCCCACCGGGTAAGGAGTAAGCAGGCTGCTACGTTGAACCCCTTACCTCACTACAACTGGGCGGAAACGCAAGACAGCGACCCTGCCGTCCAACTGGTGAAGGAGATGCTGACTCGCCCGGAGGCTTGCCTTGAACCAGACGCTCCGGAGGAAGCCAAACAACTATGGGCAGAGAAGAGTCGACTGTTCCTTTACAAGGGGAAGTTGTGCCGCAGAATGGTTAACTCCCGGACGCATGAACTACTCTGGCAAGTAGTGGTGCCACGAAGAGACGCAGCCATGGTGATGGAGGCATACCACGACGGAGCTGGACACTTCGGGTGGAAGAAGCTGGAGTTCCTGCTGCGCGAGCGATTCCACTGGGTAGGCATGAGGGGAACCATTGAGAAGTGGTGCAGAGACTGTGGCCCGTGCAACCTGAGAAGGAAGGACCGTGCCAGCCAGAAGACTCCCCTGCAGTCCATCGTCACCCGGCAACCGTTGGAACTGGTAGCCTTGGATCATGTAAAACTGACCCCAAGCAGAAGTGGCTACGTCTACGCGTTAACCATCGTGGATCATTACTCCCGGTTCTTGGTTGTCGTCCCCGTCAAGGACTTAACGGCTCAAACAGCAGCTAGAGCCTTCCAGCAGCACTTTTGCCATCCACACGGATACCCGGACCAAGTGCTGACGGACCAGGGACCTGCCTTTGAAGCGGAGGTCTTCCAGGAATTCTGCAATCTGTATGGCTGCCGGAAGATAAGGACGACACCCTACCATCCGCAAACTAATGGACTTTGTGAGAAAATGAACCAGGTGGTAATGGATCTTTTAAAAACGTTGCCCCTGGAAGAACGCAGTCTGTGGCCTGAGAAGTTGCCCGATCTGGTGGACCTATACAACCACATCCCGGTAGGTTCCACCAACTGTACCCCGGCTTACCTAATGAGGGCAAGACCTGGTAAGTTACCTGTTGACCTGGAAATGGGAGTCCTGACACCCGAGGACACTTCACCAGAAACAGACTGGGACACGGAGAGGCAGCAGCAGTACCGGAGAGTACAGGAGAGCGTGGAGCGAAGTCTCTGTCAGGCTAGGGAAAGACAAGAGAAAACTTACAACCAGTATGCTCCCGCTGTTCCCCTGGTACCCGGAGAGCAGGTCTTGAAGAGGAAGAGACGGCTCCACAAGTTGGACGACCAGTGGGAAAAGGACCCGTACACCGTACTGCCCTCAAGCCACGAGAACCCGAAGGTTTATACCATCAGTAAAGACGGAGGGGAAACCACAGCTATTGTATCCCGGGACCACCTGAAGAAGTGTCCCGAACAACTGAGGAACCCTGAAGAGGAACAAGAAGACCATCGACCCGTAGAGGAAAGGGAAGATATGGTTAGTACTGTGCTCGGGGACTTCCCTCGGTCTTGGACTCAAGTCAATGGTGCAGTTGTGGTACCCGTACTCACCTTCCTCCAACCAGCATCCCAAGCACCTACGGAGCAACAGGTAGAGCTGGAAGAACAGCCGGTCCAGGAGGCAGAAGACCCCACACCCGCAGACCAGGAGGATCAACCCTCTGCTTGCAGTGAGCCTGCCATATCCCTAGTGAGCCAAAGAGCCGGTAGACAGCTGCCCAGTTTACCCTTGACAGCTCCTACACCCTGTAGTTCAGGGCTAGGCAGTCAGCTCCGTAGGTCCACTAGGGCCACTAGAGGCCAGTTACCTGCACGGTGGAGGATTTGAAGTGTATAAATTGTTTTATTTATGTTTACCTGTGTATTGTTGCTTGTGTATAATTTTGTGTTTCTAGTTATTTGTAGGAGTCCTTGGTGGATTTACCGGGAATCCTTGTACATAGTTGGAGCGTAACCCAGGACGGACTAAAGACTGTTAAGGACTCGGGGTAGGACAGACCCCTACCTGGTTACGTCTCCCTGTTTTGGTGAAATGGACACCTTGCTTTTCAAAACTGCACCCGGTTGCGGACACGCCGTGACCATCTTTATATGTTTTCCTTATTGTACTATTATTGTTTATACCTTGTTATGTTTTTTCTAAAATATGTTTAGTCCCGGAGTACTAAATTTCACTAGGGGGGAATGTGACACCCCAGGGGTCTGGTTGCCACAGTGATAGAGATGTTATGTCTGAGAGCAGGTGGGAGGTCCTTTGGTCAGGGATCCTGTGCATGCCACACCTCCTGCCCAGTCTTGGGAGGGGAAGAACTTCCCCTATATAAACCCGGGGCTGAAGCAGGGTTAGGAGTCAAGGAGAGTAGAGACAAGAAGCAGCATAGGAAGAAACAGCAGAAGCTCAGTGGGAGCAATACTACTACGAGTCAGGGGCTGGCAGCTGCAGAGCTCGCCCTGACTGAGAAGATTTCTTACCGGACCCGGAGTCCGAGGCTGTGGGGACTAATTCCTACCCAGCAGCAGAATCCGTCAGGCAGGGGATTTCAGGTCCTCTGGCCAAGAAGCCCGAAGGCACGGTCACACGCGTGGGACCAGCACCGCCATCGTGGAGCGGAAGCCATTAGAAGGCCCCGAGTCACCGGCCATACGGGTGAGCACCACACGGTACACTCAGGGACGTGGGCTACTTATATCCGCTTCTAGCAAGGTAGCCAGAAGAGTACAGTCTGTTTGGGAGGCCTACAACTCCGCCTGGCCAGGGGAGATCCCATCTGCTCAAGGACTGACCAGGCCCCGTTCGCTAGCAAGTACTCCGGGAGGGTCTATCGTTGTTACCAGTAAAGACCCTGAATTACACCGCACCGTCTCTGAGTGGTTTCTGCTACCCCCATCATCCACGTCGGCTGCCCTGAGGCCATACCCCTCCCGTTGGGGGTTATACCATCCCCGCTGCACCATCCATCCACCGGCCTCAGCGGACTGTCCTGCAGCGGCAGCTCCATAAGCTGCATTCAACGGGTGGCGTAGTCGTACTACATCTACTGCCGTCCAGTTTGACTCCCTGGGCACGGACCGGGTCACCGCCACGAGACTAGAACCCTCAACAGATCCGGCTCCGGGTAAGCTCCCGCGTGCGCAACGCAGCGCGACACAGGCCCAGGGGCGCGTCATTTACATCACCGCTCTCCAGATATCAGTTATATTATACAGCAGAGACATCACCGCTCTCCAGATATCAGTTATATTATACAGCAGAGACATCACCGCTCTCCAGATATCAGTTATATTATACAGCAGTGACATCACCGCTCTCCAGATATCATTTATATTATACAGCAGTGACATCACCGCTCTCCAGATATCAGTTATATTATACAGCATTTACATCACCGCTCTCCAGATATCAGTTATATTATACAGCAGTGACATCACTGCTCTCCAGATATCAGTTATATTATACAGCAGTGACATCACCGCTCTCCAGATATCAGTTATATTATACAGCAGTGACATCACCGCACTCCAGATATCAGTTATATTATACAGCAGTGACATCACCGCTCTCCAGATATCAGTTATATTATACAGCAGTGACATCACCGCTCTCCAGATATCAGTTATATTATACAGCATTTACATCACCGCTCTCCAGATATCAGTTATATTATACAGCAGTGACATCACCGCTCTCCAGATATCAGTTATATTATACAGCAGTGACATCACCGCCCTCCAGATATCAGTTATATTATACAGCAGTGACATCACCGCTCTCCAGATATCAGTTATATTATACAGCAGTGACATCACCGCTCTCCAGATATCAGTTATATTATACAGCAGTGACATCACCGCTCTCCAGATATCAGTTATATTATACAGCAGTGACATCACCGCTCTCCAGATATCAGTTATATTATCCTCGCTGTGCTGTTGGGCTTGTCTGGTGTAGAGCACATTCACTATTTCTGTTTTTTGTCTCTTCATACATTCTCTCTGCAGTTCCACAGATTTTTCTTGTGTCTGATGATGATGATGATGATGATGATGATTGGGGTGATGGTGAAGTTCATTGATGGAGGATGTGGGGTAATAATGATGTTATTATGACATTTCCCTCCAGGAGACAAGTTATGATGGTTGAGGGAAAGCTGAAAAGTCACCATGCAAATGTGAGTTTCTGTTGAGCCTGATTGAGTCCTCCAGGGTGGAGTCGCTTCTCTCCACAGTGATACCGGCTCCAGCATTCCTGGGATGTGTCTCATGAGCTGAGTCAGATCATCTCTCTGCATGCTGAGCGCTGGGAACATGGCCAACACCTGCAGCAACCCTGCCATAGGGCATCCATGGCACAGATACACGGGGCATCCCTGCCACACATATACAGGGATATTCATACGGCAGATAGATAGCGTTGTCTGTGTCGCAAATATATTGTGCATACCTTATATTTACTGGGACATCCATAGCGCAGATACAGAAAGGCATCTGTACCGTAAATATATAGGTGCAGAAATAACGAGAATCCTATAGAAAACTCTGCAGCCATCATCAATAACCATAGCATAGGGAATATATGTCACCACCAGGGGTGGATATACCATTGGTGCAACCTATGCTGCCACACAGATGCTCAAGAGATGAGGGCAATTCTGCATTATGAGGAGCTATTGCACGGCCCAGATCCTTGCACAAGGGGCTCTTCCGTCTATGCCCAGTCTTCATTACAACCATTCAATAAACTGGGGTACACAGACAGAAACTGCACAGATACACTAGTTATATCTG
Organism: Phyllobates terribilis; assembly: GCF_046119375.1. Classification (NCBI taxonomy): domain Eukaryota; kingdom Metazoa; phylum Chordata; class Amphibia; order Anura; family Dendrobatidae; genus Phyllobates; species Phyllobates terribilis. Next base: position 201,322,845 of record NW_027362768.1, on the reverse strand, counting down.
CTCGAAACATATCTGCACTAGTCATATCTGCTCCAGTCATCTCCGCACCAGTCATCTCTGCTCCAGTCATCTCTGCACCAGTCATCTCTGCACCAGTCATCTCTGCTCCAGTCATCTCTGCTCCAGTTATCTCTGCTCCAGTCATCTCTGCACTAGTCATATCTGCTCCAGTCATCTCCGCTCCAGTCATCTCTGCTCCAGTCATCTCTGCACCAGTCATCTCTGCACTAGTCATCTCTGCTCCAGTCATCTCTGCTCCAGTCATCTCTGCACCAGTCATCTCTGCTCCAGTCATCTCTGCACCAGTCATCTCTGCTCCAGTCATCTCTGCTCCAGTCATCTCTGCACCAGTCATCTCTGCACTAGTCATATCTGCTCCACTCATCTCTGCACCAGTCATATCCACTCCAGTCATCTCTGCACCAGTCATCTCTGCTCCAGTCATCTCTGCACCAGTCATCTCTGCACCAGTCATCTATGCACTAGTCATATCTGCTCCACTCATCTCTGCTCCAGTCATCTCTGCTCCAGTCATCTCTGCTCCAGTCATCTCTGCTCCAGTCATCTCCGCACCAGTCATCTCCGCACCAGTCATCTCCGCTCCAGTCATCTCTGCACCAGTCATCTCTGCTCCAGTCATCTCTGCACCAGTCATCTCTGCACCAGTCATCTCTGCTCCAGTCATCTCTGCTCCAGTCATCTCCGCACCAGTCATCTCCGCTCCAGTCATCTCCGCTCCAGTCATCTCCGCACCAGTCATCTCCGCTCCAGTTATCTCCGCTCCAGTCATGTCCGCACCAGTCATCTCTGCACCAGTCATCTCTGCTCCAGTCATCTCTGCACCAGTCATCTCTGCACCAGTCATCTCTGCTCCAGTCATCTCTGCACCAGTCATCTCTGCTCCAGTCATCTCTGCACCAGTCATCTCTGCACCAGTCATCTCTGCACCAGTCATCTCTGCTCCAGTCATATCTGCACCAGTCATCTCTGCACCAGTCATCTCTGCACCAGTCATCTCCGCACCAGTCATCTCCGCTCCAGTCATCTCCGCACCAGTCATCTCCGCACCAGTCATCTCCGCTCCAGTCATCTCCGCTCCAGTCATCTCTGCACCAGTCATCTCTGCACCAGTCATCTCTGCTCCAGTCATCTCCGCACCAGTCATCTCCGCTCCAGTCATCTCTGCACCAGTCATCTCTGCTCCAGTCATCTCTGCTCCAGTCATCTCTGCACCAGTCATCTCTGCTCCAGTCATCTCTGCACCAGTCATCTCTGCACCAGTCATATGCGCACCAGTCATCTCTGCTCCAGTCATCTCTGCTCCAGTCATATCCGCACCAGTCATCTCCGCACCAGTCATCTCCGCTCCAGTCATCTCTGCACCAGTCATTTCCGCACCAGTCATTTCTGCACCAGTCATCTCTGCACCAGTCATATCCGCACCAGTCATCTCCGCTCCAGTCATCTCTGCACCAGTCATATCCGCTCCAGTCATCTCTGCACCAGTCATATCCGCACCAGTCATCTCTGCACCAGTCATCTCTGCTCCAGTCATCTCTGCACCAGTCATATCCGCACCAGTCATCTCTGCACCAGTCATCTCTGCTCCAGTCATCTCTGCACCAGTCATCTCTGCACCAGTCATCTCCGCTCCAGTCATCTCCGCACCAGTCATCTCCGCTCCAGTCATCTCCGCACCAGTCATCTCCGCTCCAGTCATCTCAGCTCCAGTCATCTCTGCACCAGTCATCTCTGCACCAGTCATCTCCGCACCAGTCATCTCCGCTCCAGTCATCTCCGCACCAGTCATATCTGCTCCACTCATCTCTGCTCCAGTCATCTCTGCTCCAGTCATCTCTGCTCCAGTCATCTCTGCTCCAGTCATCTCTGCACCAGTCATCTCCGCACCAGTCATCTCCGCACCAGTCATCTCCGCTCCAGTCATCTCTGCACCAGTCATCTCTGCTCCAGTCATCTCTGCACCAGTCATCTCCGCACCAGTCATCTCCGCACCAGTCATCTCCGCTCCAGTCATCTCCGCTCCAGTCATCTCTGCACCAGTCATCTCTGCACCAGTCATCTCTGCTCCAGTCATCTCCGCACCAGTCATCTCCGCTCCAGTCATCTCTGCACCAGTGATCTCTGCTCCAGTCATCTCTGCTCCAGTCATCTCTGCACCAGTCATCTCTGCTCCAGTCATCTCTGCACCAGTCATCTCTGCACCAGTCATATCCGCACCAGTCATCTCTGCTCCAGTCATCTCTGCTCCAGTCATATCCGCACCAGTCATCTCTGCACCAGTCATCTCTGCACCAGTCATCTCTGCTCCAGTCATCTCTGCACCAGTCATATCCGCACCAGTCATCTCCACACCAGTCATCTCCGCTCCAGTCATCTCTGCACCAGTCATTTCCGCACCAGTCATCTCTGCACCAGTCATCTCTGCACCAGTCATATCCGCACCAGTCATCTCCGCTCCAGTCATCTCTGCACCAGTCATATCCGCTCCAGTCAAATCCGCACCAGTCATCTCTGCACCAGTCATCTCTGCTCCAGTCATCTCTGCACCAGTCATATCCGCACCAGTCATCTCTGCACCAGTCATCTCTGCTCCAGTCATCTCTGCACCAGTCATCTCTGCACCAGTCATCTCTGCACCAGTCATCTCCGCTCCAGTCATCTCCGCACCAGTCATCTCCGCTCCAGTCATCTCTGCACCAGTCATCTCTGCACCAGTCATCTCTGCACCAGTCATCTCTGCTCCAGTCATCTCTGCACCAGTCATCTCTGCACCAGTCATCTCTGCACCAGTCATCTCTGCACCAGTCATCTCTGCTCCAGTCATCTCTGCTCCAGTTATCTCTGCTCCAGTCATCGCTGCACCAGTCATCTCTGCACCAGTCATCTCTGCACCAGTCATCTCTGCTCCAGTCATCTCTGCTCCAGTTATCTCTGCTCCAGTCATCTCTGCACTAGTCATATCTGCTCCAGTCATCTCCGCTCCAGTCATCTCTGCTCCAGTCATCTCTGCTCCAGTCATCTCTGCACCAGTCATCTCTGCTCCAGTCATCTCTGCACCAGTCATCTCTGCACCAGTCATCTCTGCACCAGTCATCTCTGCTCCAGTCATCTCTGCTCCAGTTATCTCTGCTCCAGTCATCTCTGCACTAGTCATATCTGCTCCAGTCATCTCCGCTCCAGTCATCTCTGCTCCAGTCATCTCTGCACCAGTCATCTCTGCACTAGTCATCTCTGCTCCAGTCATCTCTGCTCCAGTCATCTCTGCACCATTTATCTCTGCTCCAGTCATCTCTGCACCAGTCATCTCTGCTCCAGTCATCTCTGCTCCAGTCATCTCTGCACCAGTCATCTCTGCACTAGTCATATCTGCTCCACTCATCTCTGCACCAGTCATATCCGCTCCAGTCATCTCTGCACCAGTCATCTCTGCTCCAGTCATCTCTGCACCAGTCATATCTGCTCCACTCATCTCTGCTCCAGTCATCTCTGCTCCAGTCATCTCTGCTAAAGTCATCTCTGCTCCAGTCATCTCTGCACCAGTCATCTCCGCACCAGTCATCTCCGCACCAGTCATCTCCGCTCCAGTCATCTCTGCACCAGTCATCTCTGCTCCAGTCATCTCTGCACCAGTCATCTCTGCACCAGTCATCTCTGCTCCAGTCATCTCTGCTCCAGTCATCTCCGCACCAGTCATCTCCGCTCCAGTCATCTCCGCTCCAGTCATCTCCGCACCAGTCATCTCCGCTCCAGTTATCTCCGCTCCAGTCATGTCCGCACCAGTCATCTCTGCACCAGTCATCTCTGCACCAGTCATCTCTGCTGCAGTCATCTCTGCACCAGTCATCTCTGCACCAGTCATCTCTGCACCAGTCATCTCTGCTCCAGTCATCTCTGCACCAGTCATCTCTGCTCCAGTCATCTCTGCACCAGTCATCTCTGCACCACTCATCTCTGCACCAGTCATCTCTGCTCCAGTCATATCTGCACCAGTCATCTCTGCACCAGTCATCTCTGCACCAGTCATCTCCGCACCAGTCATCTCCGCTCCAGTCATCTCCGCACCAGTCATCTCCGCACCAGTCATCTCCGCTCCAGTCATCTCCGCTCCAGTCATCTCTGCACCAGTCATCTCTGCAAGAGTCATCTCTGCTCCAGTCATCTCCGCACCAGTCATCTCCGCTCCAGTCATCTCTGCACCAGTCATCTCTGCTCCAGTCATCTCTGCTCCAGTCATCTCTGCACCAGTCATCTCTGCTCCAGTCATCTCTGCACCAGTCATCTCTGCACCAGTCATATCCGCACCAGTCATCTCTGCTCCAGTCATCTCTGCTCCAGTCATATCCGCACCAGTCATCTCTGCACCAGTCATCTCTGCACCAGTCATCTCTGCTCCAGTCATCTCTGCACCAGTCATATCCGCACCAGTCATCTCCGCACCAGTCATCTCCGCTCCAGTCATCTCTGCACCAGTCATTTCCGCACCAGTCATCTCTGCACCAGTCATCTCTGCACCAGTCATATCCGCACCAGTCATCTCCGCTCCAGTCATCTCTGCACCAGTCATATCCGCTCCAGTCATCTCTGCACCAGTCATATCCGCACCAGTCATCTCTGCACCAATCATCTCTGCTCCAGTCATCTCTGCACCAGTCATATCCGCACCAGTCATCTCTGCACCAGTCATCTCTGCTCCAGTCATCTCTGCACCAGTCATCTCTGCACCAGTCATCTCCGCTCCAGTCATCTCCGCACCAGTCATCTCCGCTCCAGTCATCTCCGCACCAGTCATCTCCGCTCCAGTCATCTCAGCTCCAGTCATCTCTGCACCAGTCATCTCTGCACCAGTCATCTCCGCACCAGTCATCTCCGCACCAGTCATCTCCGCTCCAGTCATCTCCGCTCCAGTCATCTCTGCACCAGTCATCTCTGCACCAGTCATCTCTGCTCCAGTCATCTCCGCACCAGTCATCTCCGCTCCAGTCATCTCTGCACCAGTCATCTCTGCTCCAGTCATCTCTGCTCCAGTCATCTCTGCTCCAGTCATCTCTGCACCAGTCATCTCTGCACCAGTCATATCCGCACCAGTCATCTCTGCTCCAGTCATCTCTGCTCCAGTCATATCCGCACCAGTCATCTCTGCACCAGTCATCTCTGCACCAGTCATCTCTGCTCCAGTCATCTCTGCACCAGTCATATCCGCACCAGTCATCTCCGCACCAGTCATCTCCGCTCCAGTCATCTCTGCACCAGTCATTTCCGCACCAGTCATCTCTGCACCAGTCATCTCTGCACCAGTCATATCCGCACCAGTCATCTCCGCTCCAGTCATCTCTGCACCAGTCATATCCGCTCCAGTCAAATCCGCACCAGTCATCTCTGCACCAGTCATCTCTGCTCCAGTCATCTCTGCACCAGTCATATCCGCACCAGTCATCTCTGCACCAGTCATCTCTGCTCCAGTCATCTCTGCACCAGTCATCTCTGCACCAGTCATCTCTGCACCAGTCATCTCCGCTCCAGTCATCTCCGCACCAGTCATCTCCGCTCCAGTCATCTCCGCTCCAGTCATCTCTGCACCAGTCATCTCTGCTCCAGTCATGTCCGCTCCAGTCATCTCCGCTCCAGTCATCTCCGCACGAGTCATCTCCGCTCCAGTCATCTCCGCTCCAGTCATCTCCGCCCCAGTCATCTCCGCTCCAGTCATCTCCGCACGAGTCATCTCTGCACCAGTCATCTCCGCTCCAGTCATCTCTGCACCAGTCATCTCTGCACCAGTCATCTCCGCTCCAGTCATCTCCGCTCCAGTCATCTCCGCTCCAGTCATCTCCGCACGAGTCATCTCTGCACCAGTCATCTCCGCTCCAGTCATCTCCGCACCAGTCATCTCCGCTCCAGTCATCTCCGCTCCAGTCATCTCTGCACCAGTCATCTCCACTCCAGTCATCTCCGCTCCAGTCATCTCCGCTCCAGTCATCTCCGCACGAGTCATCTCCGCTCCAGTCATCTCCGCTCCAGTCATCTCCGCACCAGTCATCTCCGCTCCAGTCATCTCTGCACCAGTCATATCTGCTCCAGTCATCTCTGCTCCAGTCACATCTGCACCAGTCACATCTGCCCCAGTCATCTCTGCACCAGTCAAATCTGCACCAGTCATCTCCGCTCCAGTCATCTCTGCACCAGTCATCTCTGCACCAGTCATATTCGCACCAGTCATCTCCGCTCCAGTCATCTCCGCTCCAGTCATCTCTGCACCAGTCATCTCCGCTCCAGTCATATTCGCACCAGTCATCTCCGCTCCAGTCATCTCCGCACCAGTCATCTCCGCTCCAGTCATCTCCGCTCCAGTCATCTCCGCTCCAGTCATCTCCGCACCAGTCATCTCCGCTCCAGTCATCTCCGCTCCAGTCATCTCCGCTCCAGTCATCTCCGCTCCAGTCATCTCTGCACCAGTCATATCTGCTCCAGTCATCTGTGCTCCAGTCACATCTGCACCAGTCACATCTGCCCCAGTCATCTCTGCACCAGTCATCTCTGCACCAGTCATATCCGCACCAGTCATCTCTGCACCAGTCATCTCTGCACCAGTCATCTCTGCTCCAGTCATCTCTGCACCAGTCATATCCGCACCAGTCATCTCCACACCAGTCATCTCCGCTCCAGTCATCTCTGCACCAGTCATTTCCGCACCAGTCATCTCTGCACCAGTCATCTCTGCACCAGTCATATCCGCACCAGTCATCTCCGCTCCAGTCATCTCTGCACCAGTCATATCCGCTCCAGTCAAATCCGCACCAGTCATCTCTGCACCAGTCATCTCTGCTCCAGTCATCTCTGCACCAGTCATATCCGCACCAGTCATCTCTGCACCAGTCATCTCTGCTCCAGTCATCTCTGCACCAGTCATCTCTGCACCAGTCATCTCTGCACCAGTCATCTCCGCTCCAGTCATCTCCGCACCAGTCATCTCCGCTCCAGTCATCTCTGCACCAGTCATCTCTGCACCAGTCATCTCTGCACCAGTCATCTCTGCTCCAGTCATCTCTGCACCAGTCATCTCTGCACCAGTCATCTCTGCACCAGTCATCTCTGCACCAGTCATCTCTGCTCCAGTCATCTCTGCTCCAGTTATCTCTGCTCCAGTCATCGCTGCACCAGTCATCTCTGCACCAGTCATCTCTGCACCAGTCATCTCTGCTCCAGTCATCTCTGCTCCAGTTATCTCTGCTCCAGTCATCTCTGCACTAGTCATATCTGCTCCAGTCATCTCCGCTCCAGTCATCTCTGCTCCAGTCATCTCTGCTCCAGTCATCTCTGCACCAGTCATCTCTGCTCCAGTCATCTCTGCACCAGTCATCTCTGCAGCAGTCATCTCTGCACCAGTCATCTCTGCTCCAGTCATCTCTGCTCCAGTTATCTCTGCTCCAGTCATCTCTGCACTAGTCATATCTGCTCCAGTCATCTCCGCTCCAGTCATCTCTGCTCCAGTCATCTCTGCACCAGTCATCTCTGCACTAGTCATCTCTGCTCCAGTCATCTCTGCTCCAGTCATCTCTGCACCAGTCATCTCTGCTCCAGTCATCTCTGCACCAGTCATCTCTGCTCCAGTCATCTCTGCTCCAGTCATCTCTGCACCAGTCATCTCTGCACTAGTCATATCTGCTCCACTCATCTCTGCACCAGTCATATCCGCTCCAGTCATCTCTGCACCAGTCATCTCTGCTCCAGTCATCTCTGCACCAGTCATATCTGCTCCACTCATCTCTGCTCCAGTCATCTCTGCTCCAGTCATCTCTGCTAAAGTCATCTCTGCTCCAGTCATCTCTGCACCAGTCATCTCCGCACCAGTCATCTCCGCACCAGTCATCTCCGCTCCAGTCATCTCTGCACCAGTCATCTCTGCTCCAGTCATCTCTGCACCAGTCATCTCTGCACCAGTCATCTCTGCTCCAGTCATCTCTGCTCCAGTCATCTCCGCACCAGTCATCTCCGCTCCAGTCATCTCCGCTCCAGTCATCTCCGCACCAGTCATCTCCGCTCCAGTTATCTCCGCTCCAGTCATGTCCGCACCAGTCATCTCTGCACCAGTCATCTCTGCACCAGTCATCTCTGCTGCAGTCATCTCTGCACCAGTCATCTCTGCACCAGTCATCTCTGCACCAGTCATCTCTGCTCCAGTCATCTCTGCACCAGTCATCTCTGCTCCAGTCATCTCTGCACCAGTCATCTCTGCACCACTCATCTCTGCACCAGTCATCTCTGCTCCAGTCATATCTGCACCAGTCATCTCTGCACCAGTCATCTCTGCACCAGTCATCTCCGCACCAGTCATCTCCGCTCCAGTCATCTCCGCACCAGTCATCTCCGCACCAGTCATCTCCGCTCCAGTCATCTCCGCTCCAGTCATCTCTGCACCAGTCATCTCTGCAAGAGTCATCTCTGCTCCAGTCATCTCCGCACCAGTCATCTCCGCTCCAGTCATCTCTGCACCAGTCATCTCTGCTCCAGTCATCTCTGCTCCAGTCATCTCTGCACCAGTCATCTCTGCTCCAGTCATCTCTGCACCAGTCATCTCTGCACCAGTCATATCCGCACCAGTCATCTCTGCTCCAGTCATCTCTGCTCCAGTCATATCCGCACCAGTCATCTCTGCACCAGTCATCTCTGCACCAGTCATCTCTGCTCCAGTCATCTCTGCACCAGTCATATCCGCACCAGTCATCTCCGCACCAGTCATCTCCGCTCCAGTCATCTCTGCACCAGTCATTTCCGCACCAGTCATCTCTGCACCAGTCATCTCTGCACCAGTCATATCCGCACCAGTCATCTCCGCTCCAGTCATCTCTGCACCAGTCATATCCGCTCCAGTCATCTCTGCACCAGTCATATCCGCACCAGTCATCTCTGCACCAATCATCTCTGCTCCAGTCATCTCTGCACCAGTCATATCCGCACCAGTCATCTCTGCACCAGTCATCTCTGCTCCAGTCATCTCTGCACCAGTCATCTCTGCACCAGTCATCTCCGCTCCAGTCATCTCCGCACCAGTCATCTCCGCTCCAGTCATCTCCGCACCAGTCATCTCCGCTCCAGTCATCTCAGCTCCAGTCATCTCTGCACCAGTCATCTCTGCACCAGTCATCTCCGCACCAGTCATCTCCGCACCAGTCATCTCCGCTCCAGTCATCTCCGCTCCAGTCATCTCTGCACCAGTCATCTCTGCACCAGTCATCTCTGCTCCAGTCATCTCCGCACCAGTCATCTCCGCTCCAGTCATCTCTGCACCAGTCATCTCTGCTCCAGTCATCTCTGCTCCAGTCATCTCTGCTCCAGTCATCTCTGCACCAGTCATCTCTGCACCAGTCATATCCGCACCAGTCATCTCTGCTCCAGTCATCTCTGCTCCAGTCATATCCGCACCAGTCATCTCTGCACCAGTCATCTCTGCACCAGTCATCTCTGCTCCAGTCATCTCTGCACCAGTCATATCCGCACCAGTCATCTCCGCACCAGTCATCTCCGCTCCAGTCATCTCTGCACCAGTCATTTCCGCACCAGTCATCTCTGCACCAGTCATCTCTGCACCAGTCATATCCGCACCAGTCATCTCCGCTCCAGTCATCTCTGCACCAGTCATATCCGCTCCAGTCAAATCCGCACCAGTCATCTCTGCACCAGTCATCTCTGCTCCAGTCATCTCTGCACCAGTCATATCCGCACCAGTCATCTCTGCACCAGTCATCTCTGCTCCAGTCATCTCTGCACCAGTCATCTCTGCACCAGTCATCTCTGCACCAGTCATCTCCGCTCCAGTCATCTCCGCACCAGTCATCTCCGCTCCAGTCATCTCCGCTCCAGTCATCTCTGCACCAGTCATCTCTGCTCCAGTCATGTCCGCTCCAGTCATCTCCGCTCCAGTCATCTCCGCACGAGTCATCTCCGCTCCAGTCATCTCCGCTCCAGTCATCTCCGCCCCAGTCATCTCCGCTCCAGTCATCTCCGCACGAGTCATCTCTGCACCAGTCATCTCCGCTCCAGTCATCTCTGCACCAGTCATCTCTGCACCAGTCATCTCCGCTCCAGTCATCTCCGCTCCAGTCATCTCCGCTCCAGTCATCTCCGCACGAGTCATCTCTGCACCAGTCATCTCCGCTCCAGTCATCTCCGCACCAGTCATCTCCGCTCCAGTCATCTCCGCTCCAGTCATCTCTGCACCAGTCATCTCCACTCCAGTCATCTCCGCTCCAGTCATCTCCGCTCCAGTCATCTCCGCACGAGTCATCTCCGCTCCAGTCATCTCCGCTCCAGTCATCTCCGCACCAGTCATCTCCGCTCCAGTCATCTCTGCACCAGTCATATCTGCTCCAGTCATCTCTGCTCCAGTCACATCTGCACCAGTCACATCTGCCCCAGTCATCTCTGCACCAGTCAAATCTGCACCAGTCATCTCCGCTCCAGTCATCTCTGCACCAGTCATCTCTGCACCAGTCATATTCGCACCAGTCATCTCCGCTCCAGTCATCTCCGCTCCAGTCATCTCTGCACCAGTCATCTCCGCTCCAGTCATATTCGCACCAGTCATCTCCGCTCCAGTCATCTCCGCACCAGTCATCTCCGCTCCAGTCATCTCCGCTCCAGTCATCTCCGCTCCAGTCATCTCCGCACCAGTCATCTCCGCTCCAGTCATCTCCGCTCCAGTCATCTCCGCTCCAGTCATCTCCGCTCCAGTCATCTCTGCACCAGTCATATCTGCTCCAGTCATCTGTGCTCCAGTCACATCTGCACCAGTCACATCTGCCCCAGTCATCTCTGCACCAGTCATCTCTGCACCAGTCATATGCGCACCAGTCATCTCTGCTCCAGTCATCTCTGCTCCAGTCATATCCGCACCAGTCATCTCCGCACCAGTCATCTCCGCTCCAGTCATCTCTGCACCAGTCATTTCCGCACCAGTCATCTCTGCACCAGTCATCTCTGCACCAGTCATATCCGCACCAGTCATCTCCGCTCCAGTCATCTCTGCACCAGTCATATCCGCTCCAGTCATCTCTGCACCAGTCATATCCGCACCAGTCATCTCTGCACCAGTCATCTCTGCTCCAGTCATCTCTGCACCAGTCATATCCGCACCAGTCATCTCTGCACCAGTCATCTCTGCTCCAGTCATCTCTGCACCAGTCATCTCTGCACCAGTCATCTCCGCTCCAGTCATCTCCGCACCAGTCATCTCCGCTCCAGTCATCTCCGCACCAGTCATCTCCGCTCCAGTCATCTCAGCTCCAGTCATCTCTGCACCAGTCATCTCTGCACCAGTCATCTCCGCACCAGTCATCTCCGCTCCAGTCATCTCCGCACCAGTCATATCTGCTCCACTCATCTCTGCTCCAGTCATCTCTGCTCCAGTCATCTCTGCTCCAGTCATCTCTGCTCCAGTCATCTCTGCACCAGTCATCTCCGCACCAGTCATCTCCGCACCAGTCATCTCCGCTCCAGTCATCTCTGCACCAGTCATCTCTGCTCCAGTCATCTCTGCACCAGTCATCTCCGCACCAGTCATCTCCGCACCAGTCATCTCCGCTCCAGTCATCTCCGCTCCAGTCATCTCTGCACCAGTCATCTCTGCACCAGTCATCTCTGCTCCAGTCATCTCCGCACCAGTCATCTCCGCTCCAGTCATCTCTGCACCAGTGATCTCTGCTCCAGTCATCTCTGCTCCAGTCATCTCTGCACCAGTCATCTCTGCTCCAGTCATCTCTGCACCAGTCATCTCTGCACCAGTCATATCCGCACCAGTCATCTCTGCTCCAGTCATCTCTGCTCCAGTCATATCCGCACCAGTCATCTCTGCACCAGTCATCTCTGCACCAGTCATCTCTGCTCCAGTCATCTCTGCACCAGTCATATCCGCACCAGTCATCTCCACACCAGTCATCTCCGCTCCAGTCATCTCTGCACCAGTCATTTCCGCACCAGTCATCTCTGCACCAGTCATCTCTGCACCAGTCATATCCGCACCAGTCATCTCCGCTCCAGTCATCTCTGCACCAGTCATATCCGCTCCAGTCAAATCCGCACCAGTCATCTCTGCACCAGTCATCTCTGCTCCAGTCATCTCTGCACCAGTCATATCCGCACCAGTCATCTCTGCACCAGTCATCTCTGCTCCAGTCATCTCTGCACCAGTCATCTCTGCACCAGTCATCTCTGCACCAGTCATCTCCGCTCCAGTCATCTCCGCACCAGTCATCTCCGCTCCAGTCATCTCTGCACCAGTCATCTCTGCACCAGTCATCTCTGCACCAGTCATCTCTGCTCCAGTCATCTCTGCACCAGTCATCTCTGCACCAGTCATCTCTGCACCAGTCATCTCTGCACCAGTCATCTCTGCTCCAGTCATCTCTGCTCCAGTTATCTCTGCTCCAGTCATCGCTGCACCAGTCATCTCTGCACCAGTCATCTCTGCACCAGTCATCTCTGCTCCAGTCATCTCTGCTCCAGTTATCTCTGCTCCAGTCATCTCTGCACTAGTCATATCTGCTCCAGTCATCTCCGCTCCAGTCATCTCTGCTCCAGTCATCTCTGCTCCAGTCATCTCTGCACCAGTCATCTCTGCTCCAGTCATCTCTGCACCAGTCATCTCTGCACCAGTCATCTCTGCACCAGTCATCTCTGCTCCAGTCATCTCTGCTCCAGTTATCTCTGCTCCAGTCATCTCTGCACTAGTCATATCTGCTCCAGTCATCTCCGCTCCAGTCATCTCTGCTCCAGTCATCTCTGCACCAGTCATCTCTGCACTAGTCATCTCTGCTCCAGTCATCTCTGCTCCAGTCATCTCTGCACCAGTCATCTCTGCTCCAGTCATCTCTGCACCAGTCATCTCTGCTCCAGTCATCTCTGCTCCAGTCATCTCTGCACCAGTCATCTCTGCACTAGTCATATCTGCTCCACTCATCTCTGCACCAGTCATATCCGCTCCAGTCATCTCTGCACCAGTCATCTCTGCTCCAGTCATCTCTGCACCAGTCATATCTGCTCCACTCATCTCTGCTCCAGTCATCTCTGCTCCAGTCATCTCTGCTCCAGTCATCTCTGCTCCAGTCATCTCTGCACCAGTCATCTCCGCACCAGTCATCTCCGCACCAGTCATCTCCGCTCCAGTCATCTCTGCACCAGTCATCTCTGCTCCAGTCATCTCTGCACCAGTCATCTCTGCACCAGTCATCTCTGCTCCAGTCATCTCTGCTCCAGTCATCTCCGCACCAGTCATCTCCGCTCCAGTCATCTCCGCTCCAGTCATCTCCGCACCAGTCATCTCCGCTCCAGTTATCTCCGCTCCAGTCATGTCCGCACCAGTCATCTCTGCACCAGTCATCTCTGCACCAGTCATCTCTGCTGCAGTCATCTCTGCACCAGTCATCTCTGCACCAGTCATCTCTGCACCAGTCATCTCTGCTCCAGTCATCTCTGCACCAGTCATCTCTGCTCCAGTCATCTCTGCACCAGTCATCTCTGCACCACTCATCTCTGCACCAGTCATCTCTGCTCCAGTCATATCTGCACCAGTCATCTCTGCACCAGTCATCTCTGCACCAGTCATCTCCGCACCAGTCATCTCCGCTCCAGTCATCTCCGCACCAGTCATCTCCGCACCAGTCATCTCCGCTCCAGTCATCTCCGCTCCAGTCATCTCTGCACCAGTCATCTCTGCAAGAGTCATCTCTGCTCCAGTCATCTCCGCACCAGTCATCTCCGCTCCAGTCATCTCTGCACCAGTCATCTCTGCTCCAGTCATCTCTGCTCCAGTCATCTCTGCACCAGTCATCTCTGCTCCAGTCATCTCTGCACCAGTCATCTCTGCACCAGTCATATCCGCACCAGTCATCTCTGCTCCAGTCATCTCTGCTCCAGTCATATCCGCACCAGTCATCTCTGCACCAGTCATCTCTGCACCAGTCATCTCTGCTCCAGTCATCTCTGCACCAGTCATATCCGCACCAGTCATCTCCGCACCAGTCATCTCCGCTCCAGTCATCTCTGCACCAGTCATTTCCGCACCAGTCATCTCTGCACCAGTCATCTCTGCACCAGTCATATCCGCACCAGTCATCTCCGCTCCAGTCATCTCTGCACAAGTCATATCCGCTCCAGTCATCTCTGCACCAGTCATATCCGCACCAGTCATCTCTGCACCAATCATCTCTGCTCCAGTCATCTCTGCACCAGTCATATCCGCACCAGTCATCTCTGCACCAGTCATCTCTGCTCCAGTCATCTCTGCACCAGTCATCTCTGCACCAGTCATCTCCGCTCCAGTCATCTCCGCACCAGTCATCTCCGCTCCAGTCATCTCCGCACCAGTCATCTCCGCTCCAGTCATCTCAGCTCCAGTCATCTCTGCACCAGTCATCTCTGCACCAGTCATCTCCGCACCAGTCATCTCCGCTCCAGTCATCTCCGCACCAGTCATCTCCGCACCAGTCATCTCCGCTCCAGTCATCTCCGCTCCAGTCATCTCTGCACCAGTCATCTCTGCACCAGTCATCTCTGCTCCAGTCATCTCCGCACCAGTCATCTCCGCTCCAGTCATCTCTGCACCAGTCATCTCTGCTCCAGTCATCTCTGCTCCAGTCATCTCTGCTCCAGTCATCTCTGCACCAGTCATCTCTGCACCAGTCATATCCGCACCAGTCATCTCTGCTCCAGTCATCTCTGCTCCAGTCATATCCGCACCAGTCATCTCTGCACCAGTCATCTCTGCACCAGTCATCTCTGCTCCAGTCATCTCTGCACCAGTCATATCCGCACCAGTCATCTCCGCACCAGTCATCTCCGCTCCAGTCATCTCTGCACCAGTCATTTCCGCACCAGTCATCTCTGCACCAGTCATCTCTGCACCAGTCATATCCGCACCAGTCATCTCCGCTCCAGTCATCTCTGCACCAGTCATATCCGCTCCAGTCAAATCCGCACCAGTCATCTCTGCACCAGTCATCTCTGCTCCAGTCATCTCTGCACCAGTCATATCCGCACCAGTCATCTCTGCACCAGTCATCTCTGCTCCAGTCATCTCTGCACCAGTCATCTCTGCACCAGTCATCTCTGCACCAGTCATCTCCGCTCCAGTCATCTCCGCACCAGTCATCTCCGCTCCAGTCATCTCCGTTCCAGTCATCTCTGCACCAGTCATCTCTGCTCCAGTCATGTCCGCTCCAGTCATCTCCGCTCCAGTCATCTCCGCACGAGTCATCTCCGCTCCAGTCATCTCCGCTCCAGTCATCTCCGCCCCAGTCATCTCCGCTCCAGTCATCTCCGCACGAGTCATCTCTGCACCAGTCATCTCCGCTCCAGTCATCTCTGCACCAGTCATCTCTGCACCAGTCATCTCCGCTCCAGTCATCTCCGCTCCAGTCATCTCCGCTCCAGTCATCTCCGCACGAGTCATCTCTGCACCAGTCATCTCCGCTCCAGTCATCTCCGCACCAGTCATCTCCGCTCCAGTCATCTCCGCTCCAGTCATCTCTGCACCAGTCATCTCCACTCCAGTCATCTCCGCTCCAGTCATCTCCGCTCCAGTCATCTCCGCACGAGTCATCTCCGCTCCAGTCATCTCCGCTCCAGTCATCTCCGCACCAGTCATCTCCGCTCCAGTCATCTCTGCACCAGTCATATCTGCTCCAGTCATCTCTGCTCCAGTCACATCTGCACCAGTCACATCTGCCCCAGTCATCTCTGCACCAGTCAAATCTGCACCAGTCATCTCCGCTCCAGTCATCTCTGCACCAGTCATCTCTGCACCAGTCATATTCGCACCAGTCATCTCCGCTCCAGTCATCTCCGCTCCAGTCATCTCTGCACCAGTCATCTCCGCTCCAGTCATATTCGCACCAGTCATCTCCGCTCCAGTCATCTCCGCACCAGTCATCTCCGCTCCAGTCATCTCCGCTCCAGTCATCTCCGCTCCAGTCATCTCCGCACCAGTCATCTCCGCTCCAGTCATCTCCGCTCCAGTCATCTCCGCTCCAGTCATCTCCGCTCCAGTCATCTCTGCACCAGTCATATCTGCTCCAGTCATCTCTGCTCCAGTCACATCTGCACCAGTCACATCTGGCCCAGTCATCTCTGCACCAGTCATCTCTGCACCAGTCATCTCTGCACCAGTCATCTCCGCTCCAGTCATCTCCGCTCCAGTCATCTCGGCACCAGTCATCTCTGCTCCTGTCATCTCTGCTCCAGTCATCTCTGCTCCAGTCATCTCTGCACCAGTCATCTCTGCTCCAGTCATATCTGCTCCAGTCATCTCTGCTCCAGTCATCTCTGCACCAGTCATCTCCGCACCAGTCATCTCTGCTCCAGTCATCTCTGCACCAGTCATCTCCGCTCCAGTCATATCCGCACCAGTCATCTCCGCACCAGTCATCTCTGATCCAGTCATCTCTGCACCAGTCATCTCTGCTCCAGTCATCTCTGGTCCAGTCATCTCTGCATCAGTCATCTGTGCTCCAGTCATCTCTGCACCAGTCATATCTGCACCAGTCACATCTGCACCAGTCATCTCCGCTCCAGTCATCTCTGCACCAGTCATCTCTGGTCCAGTCATCTCTGCACCAGTCATCTCCGCTCCAGTCATCTCTGGTCCAGTCATCTCTGCATCAGTCATCTGTGCTCCAGTCATCTCTGCACCAGTCATATCTGCACCAGTCATCTCTGCACCAGTCATCTCCGCTCCAGTCATCTCTGCACCAGTCATCTCTGCACCAGTCATCTCCGCTCCAGTCATCTCCGCTCCAGTCATCTCTGCACCAGTCATCTCCGCTCCAGTCATATCCGCACCAGTCATCTCCGCTCCAGTCATCTCCGCTCCAGTCATCTCCGCACCAGTCATCTCCGCTCCAGTCATCTCCGCTCCAGTCATCTCCGCTCCAGTCATCTCCGCACCAGTCATCTCCGCTCCAGTCATCTCCGCTCCAGTCATCTCCGCTCCAGTCATCTCCGCTCCAGTCATCTCTGCACCAGTCATATCTGCTCCAGTCATCTCTGCTCCAGTCACATCTGCACCAGTCACATCTGCCCCAGTCATCTCTGCACCAGTCATCTCTGCACCAGTCATCTCTGCACCAGTCATCTCCGCTCCAGTCATCTCCGCTCCAGTCATCTCCGCACCAGTCATCTCTGCTCCAGTCATCTCTGCTCCAGTCATCTCTGCTCCAGTCATCTCTGCACCAGTCATCTCTGCACCAGTCATCTCTGCTCCAGTCATCTCTGCACCAGTCATATCTGCTCCAGTCATCTCTGCTCCAGTCATCTCTGCACCAGTCATCTCCGCACCAGTCATCTCTGCTCCAGTCATCTCTGCACCAGTCATCTCCGCTCCAGTCATATCCGCACCAGTCATCTCCGCACCAGTCATATCTGCACCAGTCATCTCTGCTCCAGTCATCTCTGCTCCAGTCATCTCTCCACCAGTCATCTCTCCTCCAGTCATCTCTGGTCCAGTCATCTCTGCATCAGTCATCTGTGCTCCAGTCATCTCTGCACCAGTCATATCTGCACCAGTCATCTCTGCACCAGTCATCTCTGTTCCAGTCATCTCTGCACCAGTCATCTCTGCACCAGTCATATCTGCACCAGTCATCTCTGCACCAGTCATCTCTGTTCCAGTCATCTCTGCACCAGTCATCTCTGCTCCAGTCATCTCTGCACCAGTCATCTCTGCTCCATTCATCTCTGCTCCAGTCATCTCTGATTCAGTCATCTCTGCTCCAATCATCTCTGCACCAGTCATCTCTGCACCAGTCATCTCTGCACCAGTCATCTCTGCTCCAGTCATCTCTGCACCAGTCATCTCTGCTCCATTCATCTCTGCTCCAGTCATCTCCGCTCCAGTCATCTCCGCAGCAGTCATATCTGCTCCAGTCATCTCCGCACCAGTCATCTCTGCACCAGTCATATCTGCACCAGTCATCTCTGCTCCAGTCATCTCTGCTCCTGTCATCTCTGCACCAGTTGTCTCTGCTCCAGTCATCTCTGCACCAGTTATCTCTGCTCCAGTCATCTCTGCACAAGTCATCTCTGTTCCAGTCATCTCTGCTCCAGTCATCTCTGCTCCAGTCATCTCTGCACCAGTCATCTCTGCTCCAGTCATCTCCGCTCCAGTCATCTCCGCTCCAGTCATCTCCGTACCAGTCATCGCCGCACCAGTCATCTCTGCTCCAGTCATCTCTGCTCCAGTCATCTCTGCACCAGTCATCTCTGCTCCAGTCATCTCTGCACCAGTCTTCTCTGCACCAGTCATATCTTCTCCAGTCATCTCTGCTCCAGTCATCTCTGCTTCAGTCATCTCTGCTCGAATCATCTCTGCACCAGTCATCTCTGCACCAGTCATCTCTGCTCCAGTCATCTCTGCTCCAATCATCTCTGCTCCAGTCATCTCTGCTCCAGTCATCTCTGCACCAGGTATCTCTGCTCCAGTCATCTCTTCTCCGCACCAGTCATCTCTGCACCAGTCATATCTGAACCAGTCATCTCTGCTCCAGTCATCTCTGCTCCAATCATCTCTGCTCCTGTCATCTCTGCTCCTGTCAACTCTGCACCAGTCATCTCTGCTCCAGTCATCTCTGCTCCAGTCATCTCTGCACCAGTCATCTCTGCACCAGTCATCTCTGCTCCAGTCATCTCTGCACCAGTCATCTCTGCTCCAGTCATATCTGCTCCAGTCATCTCTGCACCAGTCATCTCTGCACCAGTCATCTCCGCACCAGTCATCTCTGCTCCAGTCATCTCTGCACCAGTCATCTCCGCTCCAGTCATCTCCGCACCAGTCATCTCCGCACCAGTCATATCTGCACCAGTCATCTCTGCTCCAGTCATCTCTGCTCCAGTCATCTCTGCACCAGTCATCTCTGCTCCAGTCATCTCTGGTCCAGTCTTCTCTGCATCAGTCATCTGTGCTCCAGTCATCTCTGCACCAGTCATCTCTGCACCAGTCATATCTGCTCCAGTCATCTCTGCACAAGTCATCTCTGCTCCAGTCATCTCTGATTCAGTCATCTCTGCTCCAATCATCTCTGCACCAGTCATCTCTGCACCAGTCATATCTGCACCAGTCATCTCTGCACCAGTCATCTCTGCTCCAGTCATCTCCGCTCCAGTCATCTCCGCACCAGTCATCTCCGCTCCAGTCATCTCTGCACCAGTCATATCTGCTCCAGTCATCTCTGCTCCAGTCACATCTGCACCAGTCACAACTGCCCCAGTCACCTCTGCACCAGTCATCTCTGCACCAGTCATCTCCGCTCCAGTCATCTCTGCTCCAGTCATCTCTGCACCAGTCATCTCTGCTCCATTCATCTCTGCTCCAGTCATCTCCGCTCCAGTCATCTCCGCACCAGTCATATCTGCTCCAGTCATCTCCGCACCAGTCATCTCTGCACCAGTCATATCTGCACCAGTCATCTCTGCTCCAGTCATCTCTGCTCCTGTCATCTCTGCAGCAGTTGTCTCTGCTCCAGTCATCTCTGCACCAGTTATCTCTGCTCCAGTCATCTCTGCACAAGTCATCTCTGTTCCAGTCATCTCTGCACCAGTCATCTCTGCTCCAGTCATCTCTGCTCCAGTCATCTCTGCACCAGTCATCTCTGCTCCAGTCATCTCCGCTCCAGTCATCTCCGCTCCAGTCATCTCCGCACCAGTCATCGCCGCACCAGTCATCTCTGCTCCAGTCATCTCTGCTCCAGTCATCTCTGCACCAGTCATCTCTGCTCCAGTCATCTCTGCACCAGTCTTCTCTGCACCAGTCATATCTTCTCCAGTCATCTCTGCTCCAGTCATCTCTGCTTCAGTCATCTCTGCTCCAATCATCTCTGCACCAGTCATCTCTGCACCAGTCATCTCTGCTCCAGTCATCTCTGCTCCAATCATCTCTGCTCCAGTCATCTCTGCTCCAGTCATCTCTGCACCAGGTATCTCTGCTCCAGTCATCTCTTCTCCGCACCAGTCATCTCTGCACCAGTCATATCTGAACCAGTCATCTCTGCTCCAGTCATCTCTGCTCCAATCATCTCTGCTCCTGTCATCTCTGCTCCTGTCAACTCTGCACCAGTCATCTCTGCTCCAGTCATCTCTGCTCCAGTCATCTCTGCTCCAGTCATCTCTGCACCAGTCATCTCTGCACCAGTCATCTCTGCTCCAGTCATCTCTGCTCCAGTCATCTCTGCACCAGTCATCTCTGCACCAGTCATCTCTGCTCCAGTCATATCTGCTCCAGTCATCTCTGCACCAGTCATCTCTGCACCAGTCATCTCCGCACCAGTCATCTCTGCTCCAGTCATCTCTGCACCAGTCATCTCCGCTCCAGTCATCTCCGCACCAGTCATCTCCGCACCAGTCATATCTGCACCAGTCATCTCTGCTCCAGTCATCTCTGCTCCAGTCATCTCTGCACCAGTCATCTCTGCTCCAGTCATCTCTGCTCCAGTCATCTCTGCATCAGTCATCTGTGCTCCAGTCGTCTCTGCACCAGTCATCTCTGCACCAGTCATATCTGTTCCAGTCATCTCTGCACAAGTCATCTCTGCTCCAGTCATCTCTGATTCAGTCATCTCTGCTCCAATCATCTCTGCACCAGTCATCTCTGCACCAGTCATATCTGCACCAGTCATCTCTGCACCAGTCATCTCTGCTCCAGTCATCTCCGCTCCAGTCATCTCCGCACCAGTCATCTCCGCTCCAGTCATCTCTGCACCAGTCATATCTGCTCCAGTCATCTCTGCTCCAGTCACATCTGCACCAGTCACATCTGCCCCAGTCATCTCTGCACCAGTCATATCTGCTCCAGTCATCTCTGCTCCAGTCACATCTGCACCAGTCACATCTGCCCCAGTCACCTCTGCACCAGTCATCTCTGCACCAGTCATCTCCGCTCCAGTCTTCTCTGCACCAGTCATCTCTGCACAAGTCATCTCCGCTCCAGTCATCTCCGCTCCAGTCATCTCTGCACCAGTCATCTCCGCTCCAGTCATATCCGCACCAGTCATCTCCGCTCCAGTCATCTCCGCTCCAGTCATCTCCGCACCAGTCATCTCCGCTCCAGCCATCTCCGCTCCAGTCATCTCCGCTCCAGTCATCTCCGCACCAGTCATCTCCGCTCCAGTCATCTCCGCTCCAGTCATCTCCGCTCCAGTCATCTCCGCTCCAGTCATCTCTGCACCAGTCATATCTGCTCCAGTCATCTCTGCTCCAGTCACATCTGCACCCGTCACATCTGCCCCAGTCATCTCTGCACCAGTCATCTCTGCACCAGTCATCTCCGCTCCAGTCATCTCCGCTCCAGTCATCTCCGCACCAGTCATCTCTGCTCCAGTCATCTCTGCTCCAGTCATCTCTGCTCCAGTCATCTCTGCTCCAGTCATCTCTGCACCAGTCATATCTGCTCCAGTCATCTCTGCTCCAGTCATCTCTGCACCAGTCATCTCCGCACCAGTCATCTCTGCTCCAGTCATCTCTGCACCAGTCATCTCCGCTCCAGTCATATCCGCACCAGTCATCTCCGCACCAGTCATATCTGCACCAGTCATCTCTGCTCCAGTCATCTCTGCTCCAGTCATCTCTGCACCAGTCATCTCTGCTCCAGTCATCTCTGGTCCAGTCATCTCTGCATCAGTCATCTGTGCTCCAGTCATCTCTGCACCAGTCATCTCTGCACCAGTCATATCTGCTCCAGTCATCTCTGCACAAGTCATCTCTGCTCCAGTCATCTCTGATTCAGTCATCTCTGCTCCAGTCATCTCTGCACCAGTCATCTCTGCACCAGTCATATCTGCACCAGTCATCTCTGCACAAGTCATCTCTGCTCCAGTCATCTCTGCACCAGTCATCTCTGCTCCAGTCATCTCTGCACCAGTCATCTCTGCTCCATTCATCTCTGCTCCAGTCATCTCTGATTCAGTCATCTCTGCTCCAATCATCTCTGCACCAGTCATCTCTGCACCATTCATCTCTGCACCAGTCATCTCTGCTCCAGTCATCTCTGCACCAGTCATCTCTGCTCCATTCATCTCTGCTCCAGTCATCTCCGCTCCAGTCATCTCCGCACCAGTCATATCTGCTCCAGTCATCTCCGCACCAGTCATCTCTGCACCAGTCATATCTGCACCAGTCATCTCTGCTCCAGTCATCTCTGCTCCTGTCATCTCTGCACCAGTTGTCTCTGCTCCAGTCATCTCTGCACCAGTTATCTCTGCTCCAGTCATCTCTGCACAAGTCATCTCTGTTCCAGTCATCTCTGCACCAGTCATCTCTGCTCCAGTCATCTCTGCTCCAGTCATCTCTGCACCAGTCATCTCTGCTCCGCTCCAGTCATCTCCGCTCCAGTCATCTCCGCACCAGTCATCGCCGCACCAGTCATCTCTGCTCCAGTCATCTCTGCTCCAGTCATCTCTGCACCAGTCATCTCTGCTCCAGTCATCTCTGCACCAGTCATCTCTGCACCAGTCATATCTTCTCCAGTCATCTCTGCTCCAGTCATCTCTGCTTCAGTCATCTCTGCTCCAATCATCTCTGCACCAGTCATCTCTGCACCAGTCATCTCTGCTCCAGTCATCTCTGCTCCAATCATCTCTGCTCCAGTCATCTCTGCTCCAGTCATCTCTGCACCAGGTATCTCTGCTCCAGTCATCTCTTCTCCGCACCAGTCATCTCTGCACCAGTCATATCTGAACCAGTCATCTCTGCTCCAGTCATCTCTGCTCCAATCATCTCTGCTCCTGTCATCTCTGCTCCTGTCATCTCTGCTCCAGTCAACTCTGCACCAGTCATCTCTGCTCCAGTCATCTCTGCTCCAGTCATCTCTGCTCCAGTCATCTCTGCACCAGTCATCTCTGCACCAGTCATCTCTGCTCCAGTCATCTCTGCACCAGTCATCTCTGCACCAGTCATCTCTGCTCCAGTCATATCTGCTCCAGTCATCTCTGCACCAGTCATCTCTGCACCAGTCATCTCCGCACCAGTCATCTCTGCTCCAGTCATCTCTGCACCAGTCATCTCCGCTCGAGTCATCTCCGCACCAGTCATCTCCGCACCAGTCATATCTGCACCAGTCATCTCTGCTCCAGTCATCTCTGCTCCAATCATCTCTGCACCAGTCATCTCTGCACCAGTCATCTCTGCTCCAGTCATCTCTGCTCCAATCATCTCTGCTCCAGTCATCGCTGCTCCAGTCATCTCTGCACCAGGTATCTCTGCTCCAGTCATCTCTTCTCCGCACCAGTCATCTCTGCACCAGTCATATCTGAACCAGTCATCTCTGCTCCAGTCATCTCTGCTCCAATCATCTCTGCTCCTGTCATCTCTGCTCCTGTCAACTCTGCACCAGTCATCTCTGCTCCAGTCATCTCTGCTCCAGTCATCTCTGCTCCAGTCATCTCTGCACCAGTCATCTCTGCACCAGTCATCTCTGCTCCAGTCATCTCTGCTCCAGTCATCTCTGCACCAGTCATCTCTGCACCAGTCATCTCTGCTCCAGTCATATCTGCTCCAGTCATCTCTGCACCAGTCATCTCTGCACCAGTCATCTCCGCACCAGTCATCTCTGCTCCAGTCATCTCTGCACCAGTCATCTCCGCTCCAGTCATCTCCGCACCAGTCATCTCCGCACCAGTCATATCTGCACCAGTCATCTCTGCTCCAGTCATCTCTGCTCCAGTCATCTCTGCACCAGTCATCTCTGCTCCAGTCATCTCTGGTCCAGTCATCTCTGCATCAGTCATCTGTGCTCCAGTCATCTCTGCACCAGTCATCTCTGCACCAGTCATATCTGTTCCAGTCATCTCTGCACAAGTCATCTCTGCTCCAGTCATCTCTGATTCAGTCATCTCTGCTCCAATCATCTCTGCACCAGTCATCTCTGCACCAGTCATATCTGCACCAGTCATCTCTGCACCAGTCATCTCTGCTCCAGTCATCTCCGCTCCAGTCATCTCCGCACCAGTCATCTCCGCTCCAGTCATCTCTGCACCAGTCATATCTGCTCCAGTCATCTCTGCTCCAGTCACATCTGCACCAGTCACATCTGCCCCAGTCATCTCTGCACCAGTCATATCTGCTCCAGTCATCTCTGCTCCAGTCACATCTGCACCAGTCACATCTGCCCCAGTCACCTCTGCACCAGTCATCTCTGCACCAGTCATCTCCGCTCCAGTCATCTCTGCACCAGTCATCTCTGCACCAGTCATCTCCGCTCCAGTCATCTCCGCTCCAGTCATCTCTGCACCAGTCATCTCCGCTCCAGTCATATCCGCACCAGTCATCTCCGCTCCAGTCATCTCCGCTCCAGTCATCTCCGCACCAGTCATCTCCGCTCCAGTCATCTCCGCTCCAGTCATCTCCGCTCCAGTCATCTCCGCACCAGTCATCTCCGCTCCAGTCATCTCCGCTCCAGTCATCTCCGCTCCAGTCATCTCCGCTCCAGTCATCTCTGCACCAGTCATATCCGCTCCAGTCATCTCTGCTCCAGTCACATCTGCACCAGTCACATCTGCCCCAGTCATCTCTGCACCAGTCATCTCTGCACCAGTCATCTCTGCACCAGTCATCTCCGCTCCAGTCATCTCCGCTCCAGTCATCTCCGCACCAGTCATCTCTGCTCCAGTCATCTCTGCTCCAGTCATCTCTGCTCCAGTCATCTCTGCACCAGTCATCTCTGCACCAGTCATCTCTGCTCCAGTCATCTCTGCACCAGTCATATCTGCTCCAGTCATCTCTGCTCCAGTCATCTCTGCACCAGTCATCTCCGCACCAGTCATCTCTGCTCCAGTCATCTCTGCACCAGTCATCTCCGCTCCAGTCATATCCGCACCAGTCATCTCCGCACCAGTCATATCTGCACCAGTCATCTCTGCTCCAGTCATCTCTGCTCCAGTCATCTCTGCACCAGTCATCTCTGCTCCAGTCATCTCTGGTCCAGTCATCTCTGCATCAGTCATCTGTGCTCCAGTCATCTCTGCACCAGTCATCTCTGCACCAGTCATATCTGCTCCAGTCATCTCTGCACAAGTCATCTCTGCTCCAGTCATCTCTGATTCAGTCATCTCTGCTCCAGTCATCTCTGCACCAGTCATCTCTGCACCAGTCATATCTGCACCAGTCATCTCTGCACCAGTCATCTCTGCTCCAGTCATCTCTGCACCAGTCATCTCTGCTCCAGTCATCTCTGCACCAGTCATCTCTGCTCCATTCATCTCTGCTCCAGTCATCTCTGATTCAGTCATCTCTGCTCCAATCATCTCTGCACCAGTCATCTCTGCACCAGTCATCTCTGCACCAGTCATCTCTGCTCCAGTCATCTCTGCACCAGTCATCTCTGCTCCATTCATCTCTGCTCCAGTCATCTCCGCTCCAGTCATCTCCGCACCAGTCATATCTGCTCCAGTCATCTCCGCACCAGTCATCTCTGCACCAGTCATATCTGCACCAGTCATCTCTGCTCCAGTCATCTCTGCTCCTGTCATCTCTGCACCAGTTGTCTCTGCTCCAGTCATCTCTGCACCAGTTATCTCTGCTCCAGTCATCTCTGCACAAGTCATCTCTGTTCCAGTCATCTCTGCACCAGTCATCTCTGCTCCAGTCATCTCTGCTCCAGTCATCTCTGCACCAGTCATCTCTGCTCCGCTCCAGTCATCTCCGCTCCAGTCATCTCCGCACCAGTCATCGCCGCACCAGTCATCTCTGCTCCAGTCATCTCTGCTCCAGTCATCTCTGC
The DNA here is from genome assembly GCF_046119375.1 of Phyllobates terribilis. Lineage (NCBI taxonomy): Eukaryota > Metazoa > Chordata > Amphibia > Anura > Dendrobatidae > Phyllobates > Phyllobates terribilis. Next base: position 201,297,074 of record NW_027362768.1, on the reverse strand, counting down.
ACCAGTCATCTCTGCTCCAGTCATCTCTGCACCAGTCATCTCTGCACCAGTCATATCTTCTCCAGTCATCTCTGCTCCAGTCATCTCTGCTTCAGTCATCTCTGCTCCAATCATCTCTGCACCAGTCATCTCTGCACCAGTCATCTCTGCTCCAGTCATCTCTGCTCCAATCATCTCTGCTCCAGTCATCTCTGCTCCAGTCATCTCTGCACCAGGTATCTCTGCTCCAGTCATCTCTTCTCCGCACCAGTCATCTCTGCACCAGTCATATCTGAACCAGTCATCTCTGCTCCAGTCATCTCTGCTCCAATCATCTCTGCTCCTGTCATCTCTGCTCCAGTCAACTCTGCACCAGTCATCTCTGCTCCAGTCATCTCTGCTCCAGTCATCTCTGCTCCAGTCATCTCTGCACCAGTCATCTCTGCACCAGTCATCTCTGCTCCAGTCATCTCTGCTCCAGTCATCTCTGCACCAGTCATCTCTGCACCAGTCATCTCTGCTCCAGTCATATCTGCTCCAGTCATCTCTGCACCAGTCATCTCTGCACCAGTCATCTCCGCACCAGTCATCTCTGCTCCAGTCATCTCTGCACCAGTCATCTCCGCTCCAGTCATCTCCGCACCAGTCATCTCCGCACCAGTCATATCTGCACCAGTCATCTCTGCTCCAGTCATCTCTGCTCCTGTCATCTCTGCACCAGTCATCTCTGCTCCATTCATCTCTGGTCCAGTCATCTCTGCATCAGTCATCTGTGCTCCAGTCATCTCTGCACCAGTCATCTCTGCACCAGTCATATCTGCTCCAGTCATCTCTGCACAAGTCATCTCTGCTCCAGTCATCTCTGATTCAGTCATCTCTGCTCCAATCATCTCTGCACCAGTCATCTCTGCACCAGTCATATCTGCACCAGTCATCTCTGCACCAGTCATCTCTGCTCCAGTCAACTCTGCACCAGTCATCTCTGCTCCATTCATCTCTGCTCCAGTCATCTCTGATTCAGTCATCTCTGCTCCAATCATCTCTGCACCAGTCATCTCTGCACCAGTCATCTCTGCACCAGTCATCTCTGCTCCAGTCATCTCTGCACCAGTCATCTCTGCTCCATTCATCTCTGCTCCAGTCATCTCCGCTCCAGTCATCTCCGCACCAGTCATATCTGCTCCAGTCATCTCCGCACCAGTCATCTCTGCACCAGTCATATCTGCACCAGTCATCTCTGCTCCAGTCATCTCTGCTCCTGTCATCTCTGCACCAGTTGTCTCTGCTCCAGTCATCTCTGCACCAGTTATCTCTGCTCCAGTCATCTCTGCACAAGTCATCTCTGTTCCAGTCATCTCTGCACCAGTCATCTCTGCTCCAGTCATCTCTGCTCCAGTCATCTCTGCACCAGTCATCTCTGCTCCAGTCATCTCCGCTCCAGTCATCTCCGCTCCAGTCATCTCCGCACCAGTCATCGCTGCACCAGTCATCTCTGCTCCAGTCATCTCTGCTCCAGTCATCTCTGCACCAGTCATCTCTGCTCCAGTCATCTCTGCACCAGTCATCTCTGCACCAGTCATATCTTCTCCAGTCATCTCTGCTCCAGTCATCTCTGCTTCAGTCATCTCCGCTCCAATCATCTCTGCACCAGTCATCTCTGCACCAGTCATCTCTGCTCCAGTCATCTCTGCTCCAATCATCTCTGCTCCAGTCATCTCTGCTCCAGTCATCTCTGCACCAGTTATCTCTGCTCCAGTCATCTCTTCTCCGCACCAGTCATCTCTGCACCAGTCATATCTGAACCAGTCATCTCTGCTCCAGTCATCTCTGCTCCAATCATCTCTGCTCCTGTCATCTCTCCTCCTGTCATCTCTGCTCCAGTCAACTCTGCACCAGTCATCTCTGCTCCAGTCATCTCTGCTCCAGTCATCTCTGCTCCAGTCATCTCTGCACCAGTCATCTCTGCTCCAGTCATCTCTGCTCCAGTCATCTGTGCACCAGTCATCTCTGCTCCAGTCATCTCTGCTCCAGTCATCTCTGCACCAGTCATCTCTGCACCAGTCATCTCTGCTCCAGTCATCTCTGCTCCAGTCATCTCTGCACCAGTTATCTCTGCTCCAGTCATCTCTGCTCCAGTCATCTCTGCTCCAGTCATCTCTGCACCAGTTATCTCTGCTCCAGTCATCTCTGCTCCAGTCATCTCTGCACCAGTCATCTCTGCTCCAGTCATCTCTGCTCCAGTCATCTCTGCTCCAGTTATCTCTGCTCCAGTCATCTCTGCACCAGTCATCTCTGCTCCAGTCATCTCTGCACAAGTCATCTCTGCTCCAGTCATCTCTGCTTCAGTCATCTCTGCTCCAATCATCTCTGCACCAGTCATCTCTGCACCAGTCATCTCTGCTCCAGTAATCTCTGCTCTAATCATCTCTGCTCCAATCATCTCTGCTCCAGTCATCTCTGCTCCAGTTATCTCTGCTCCAGTCATCTCTGCTCCAGTCATCTCTGCACCAGTCATCTCTGCTCCAGTCATCTCTGCTCCAGTCATCTCTGCACCAGTCATCTCCGCTCCAGTCATCTCCGCTCCAGTCATCTCCGCACCAGTCATCTCCGCTCCAGTCATCTCCGCTCCAGTCATCTCCGCACCAGTCATCTCCGCTCCAGTCATCTCCGCTCCAGTCATCTCCGCACCAGTCATCTCCGCACCAGTCATCTCCGCACCAGTCATCTCCGCTCCAGTCATCTCCGCTCCAGTCATCTCCGCACCAGTCATCTACGCTCCAGTCATCTCCGCTCCAGTCATCTCCGCACCAGTCATCTCCGCTCCAGTCATCTCTGCTCCAGTCATCTCTGCTCCAGTCATCTCTGCACCAGTCATCTCTGCTCCAGTCATCTCTGCTCCAGTCATCTCTGCTCCAGTCATCTCCGCACCAGTCATCTCCGCTCCAGTCATCTCCGCTCCAGTCATCTCCGCTCCAGTCATCTCCGCACCAGTCATCTCCGCTCCAGTCATCTCCGCACCAGTCATCTCCGCTCCAGTCATCTCCGCACCAGTCATCTCCGCTCCAGTCATCTCCGCTCCAGTCATCTCCGCACCAGTCATCTCCGCACCAGTCACCTCCGCACCAGCCATCTCCGCTCCAGCCATCTCTGCACCAGTCATCTCTGCTCCAGTCATCTCTGCACCAGTCATCTCTGCTCCAGTCATCTCTGCTCCAGTCATCTCTGCATCAGTCATCTGTGCTCCAGTCATCTCTGCACCAGTCATCTCTGCACCAGTCATATCTGCTCCAGTCATCTCTGCACAAGTCATCTCTGCTCCAGTCATCTCTGATTCAGTCATCTCTGCTCCAGTCATCTCTGCACCAGTCATCTCTGCACCAGTCATATCTGCACCAGTCATCTCTGCACCAGTCATCTCTGCTCCAGTCATCTCTGCACCAGTCATCTCTGCTCCAGTCATCTCTGCACCAGTCATCTCTGCTCCATTCATCTCTGCTCCAGTCATCTCTGATTCAGTCATCTCTGCTCCAATCATCTCTGCACCAGTCATCTCTGCACCAGTCATCTCTGCACCAGTCATCTCTGCTCCAGTCATCTCTGCACCAGTCATCTCTGCTCCATTCATCTCTGCTCCAGTCATCTCCGCTCCAGTCATCTCCGCACCAGTCATATCTGCTCCAGTCATCTCCGCACCAGTCATCTCTGCACCAGTCATATCTGCACCAGTCATCTCTGCTCCAGTCATCTCTGCTCCTGTCATCTCTGCACCAGTTGTCTCTGCTCCAGTCATCTCTGCACCAGTTATCTCTGCTCCAGTCATCTCTGCACAAGTCATCTCTGTTCCAGTCATCTCTGCACCAGTCATCTCTGCTCCAGTCATCTCTGCTCCAGTCATCTCTGCACCAGTCATCTCTGCTCCGCTCCAGTCATCTCCGCTCCAGTCATCTCCGCACCAGTCATCGCCGCACCAGTCATCTCTGCTCCAGTCATCTCTGCTCCAGTCATCTCTGCACCAGTCATCTCTGCTCCAGTCATCTCTGCACCAGTCATCTCTGCACCAGTCATATCTTCTCCAGTCATCTCTGCTCCAGTCATCTCTGCTTCAGTCATCTCTGCTCCAATCATCTCTGCACCAGTCATCTCTGCACCAGTCATCTCTGCTCCAGTCATCTCTGCTCCAATCATCTCTGCTCCAGTCATCTCTGCTCCAGTCATCTCTGCACCAGGTATCTCTGCTCCAGTCATCTCTTCTCCGCACCAGTCATCTCTGCACCAGTCATATCTGAACCAGTCATCTCTGCTCCAGTCATCTCTGCTCCAATCATCTCTGCTCCTGTCATCTCTGCTCCAGTCAACTCTGCACCAGTCATCTCTGCTCCAGTCATCTCTGCTCCAGTCATCTCTGCTCCAGTCATCTCTGCACCAGTCATCTCTGCACCAGTCATCTCTGCTCCAGTCATCTCTGCTCCAGTCATCTCTGCACCAGTCATCTCTGCACCAGTCATCTCTGCTCCAGTCATATCTGCTCCAGTCATCTCTGCACCAGTCATCTCTGCACCAGTCATCTCCGCACCAGTCATCTCTGCTCCAGTCATCTCTGCACCAGTCATCTCCGCTCCAGTCATCTCCGCACCAGTCATCTCCGCACCAGTCATATCTGCACCAGTCATCTCTGCTCCAGTCATCTCTGCTCCTGTCATCTCTGCACCAGTCATCTCTGCTCCATTCATCTCTGCTCCAGTCATCTCTGCACCAGTTATCTCTGCTCCAGTCATCTCTGCTCCAGTCATCTCTGCACCAGTCATCTCTGCTCCAGTCATCTCTGCTCCAGTCATCTCTGCTCCAGTTATCTCTGCTCCAGTCATCTCTGCACCAGTCATCTCTGCTCCAGTCATCTCTGCACAAGTCATCTCTGCTCCAGTCATCTCTGCTTCAGTCATCTCTGCTCCAATCATCTCTGCACCAGTCATCTCTGCACCAGTCATCTCTGCTCCAGTAATCTCTGCTCTAATCATCTCTGCTCCAATCATCTCTGCTCCAGTCATCTCTGCTCCAGTTATCTCTGCTCCAGTCATCTCTGCTCCAGTCATCTCTGCACCAGTCATCTCTGCTCCAGTCATCTCTGCTCCAGTCATCTCTGCACCAGTCATCTCCGCTCCAGTCATCTCCGCTCCAGTCATCTCCGCACCAGTCATCTCCGCTCCAGTCATCTCCGCTCCAGTCATCTCCGCACCAGTCATCTCCGCTCCAGTCATCTCCGCTCCAGTCATCTCCGCACCAGTCATCTCCGCACCAGTCATCTCCGCACCAGTCATCTCCGCTCCAGTCATCTCCGCTCCAGTCATCTCCGCACCAGTCATCTACGCTCCAGTCATCTCCGCTCCAGTCATCTCCGCACCAGTCATCTCCGCTCCAGTCATCTCTGCTCCAGTCATCTCTGCTCCAGTCATCTCTGCACCAGTCATCTCTGCTCCAGTCATCTCTGCTCCAGTCATCTCTGCTCCAGTCATCTCCGCACCAGTCATCTCCGCTCCAGTCATCTCCGCTCCAGTCATCTCCGCTCCAGTCATCTCCGCACCAGTCATCTCCGCTCCAGTCATCTCCGCACCAGTCATCTCCGCTCCAGTCATCTCCGCACCAGTCATCTCCGCTCCAGTCATCTCCGCTCCAGTCATCTCCGCACCAGTCATCTCCGCACCAGTCACCTCCGCACCAGCCATCTCCGCTCCAGCCATCTCTGCACCAGTCATCTCTGCTCCAGTCATCTCTGCACCAGTCATCTCTGCTCCAGTCATCTCTGCTCCAGTCATCTCTGCATCAGTCATCTGTGCTCCAGTCATCTCTGCACCAGTCATCTCTGCACCAGTCATATCTGCTCCAGTCATCTCTGCACAAGTCATCTCTGCTCCAGTCATCTCTGATTCAGTCATCTCTGCTCCAGTCATCTCTGCACCAGTCATCTCTGCACCAGTCATATCTGCACCAGTCATCTCTGCACCAGTCATCTCTGCTCCAGTCATCTCTGCACCAGTCATCTCTGCTCCAGTCATCTCTGCACCAGTCATCTCTGCTCCATTCATCTCTGCTCCAGTCATCTCTGATTCAGTCATCTCTGCTCCAATCATCTCTGCACCAGTCATCTCTGCACCAGTCATCTCTGCACCAGTCATCTCTGCTCCAGTCATCTCTGCACCAGTCATCTCTGCTCCATTCATCTCTGCTCCAGTCATCTCCGCTCCAGTCATCTCCGCACCAGTCATATCTGCTCCAGTCATCTCCGCACCAGTCATCTCTGCACCAGTCATTTCTGCACCAGTCATCTCTGCTCCAGTCATCTCTGCTCCTGTCATCTCTGCACCAGTTGTCTCTGCTCCAGTCATCTCTGCACCAGTTATCTCTGCTCCAGTCATCTCTGCACAAGTCATCTCTGTTCCAGTCATCTCTGCACCAGTCATCTCTGCTCCAGTCATCTCTGCTCCAGTCATCTCTGCACCAGTCATCTCTGCTCCGCTCCAGTCATCTCCGCTCCAGTCATCTCCGCACCAGTCATCGCCGCACCAGTCATCTCTGCTCCAGTCATCTCTGCTCCAGTCATCTCTGCACCAGTCATCTCTGCTCCAGTCATCTCTGCACCAGTCATCTCTGCACCAGTCATATCTTCTCCAGTCATCTCTGCTCCAGTCATCTCTGCTTCAGTCATCTCTGCTCCAATCATCTCTGCACCAGTCATCTCTGCACCAGTCATCTCTGCTCCAGTCATCTCTGCTCCAATCATCTCTGCTCCAGTCATCTCTGCTCCAGTCATCTCTGCACCAGGTATCTCTGCTCCAGTCATCTCTTCTCCGCACCAGTCATCTCTGCACCAGTCATATCTGAACCAGTCATCTCTGCTCCAGTCATCTCTGCTCCAATCATCTCTGCTCCTGTCATCTCTGCTCCAGTCAACTCTGCACCAGTCATCTCTGCTCCAGTCATCTCTGCTCCAGTCATCTCTGCTCCAGTCATCTCTGCACCAGTCATCTCTGCACCAGTCATCTCTGCTCCAGTCATCTCTGCTCCAGTCATCTCTGCACCAGTCATCTCTGCACCAGTCATCTCTGCTCCAGTCATATCTGCTCCAGTCATCTCTGCACCAGTCATCTCTGCACCAGTCATCTCCGCACCAGTCATCTCTGCTCCAGTCATCTCTGCACCAGTCATCTCCGCTCCAGTCATCTCCGCACCAGTCATCTCCGCACCAGTCATATCTGCACCAGTCATCTCTGCTCCAGTCATCTCTGCTCCTGTCATCTCTGCACCAGTCATCTCTGCTCCATTCATCTCTGGTCCAGTCATCTCTGCATCAGTCATCTGTGCTCCAGTCATCTCTGCACCAGTCATCTCTGCACCAGTCATATCTGCTCCAGTCATCTCTGCACAAGTCATCTCTGCTCCAGTCATCTCTGATTCAGTCATCTCTGCTCCAATCATCTCTGCACCAGTCATCTCTGCACCAGTCATATCTGCACCAGTCATCTCTGCACCAGTCATCTCTGCTCCAGTCAACTCTGCACCAGTCATCTCTGCTCCATTCATCTCTGCTCCAGTCATCTCTGATTCAGTCATCTCTGCTCCAATCATCTCTGCACCAGTCATCTCTGCACCAGTCATCTCTGCACCAGTCATCTCTGCTCCAGTCATCTCTGCACCAGTCATCTCTGCTCCATTCATCTCTGCTCCAGTCATCTCCGCTCCAGTCATCTCCGCACCAGTCATATCTGCTCCAGTCATCTCCGCACCAGTCATCTCTGCACCAGTCATATCTGCACCAGTCATCTCTGCTCCAGTCATCTCTGCTCCTGTCATCTCTGCACCAGTTGTCTCTGCTCCAGTCATCTCTGCACCAGTCATCTCTGCTCCAGTCATCTCTGCACCAGTCATCTCTGCTCCATTCATCTCTGCTCCAGTCATCTCCGCTCCAGTCATCTCCGCACCAGTCATATCTGCTCCAGTCATCTCCGCACCAGTCATCTCTGCACCAGTCATATCTGCACCAGTCATCTCTGCTCCAGTCATCTCTGCTCCTGTCATCTCTGCACCAGTTGTCTCTGCTCCAGTCATCTCTGCACCAGTTATCTCTGCTCCAGTCATCTCTGCACAAGTCATCTCTGTTCCAGTCATCTCTGCACCAGTCATCTCTGCTCCAGTCATCTCTGCTCCAGTCATCTCTGCACCAGTCATCTCTGCTCCAGTCATCTCCGCTCCAGTCATCTCCGCTCCAGTCATCTCCGCACCAGTCATCGCTGCACCAGTCATCTCTGCTCCAGTCATCTCTGCTCCAGTCATCTCTGCACCAGTCATCTCTGCTCCAGTCATCTCTGCACCAGTCATCTCTGCACCAGTCATATCTTCTCCAGTCATCTCTGCTCCAGTCATCTCTGCTTCAGTCATCTCCGCTCCAATCATCTCTGCACCAGTCATCTCTGCACCAGTCATCTCTGCTCCAGTCATCTCTGCTCCAATCATCTCTGCTCCAGTCATCTCTGCTCCAGTCATCTCTGCACCAGTTATCTCTGCTCCAGTCATCTCTTCTCCGCACCAGTCATCTCTGCACCAGTCATATCTGAACCAGTCATCTCTGCTCCAGTCATCTCTGCTCCAATCATCTCTGCTCCTGTCATCTCTCCTCCTGTCATCTCTGCTCCAGTCAACTCTGCACCAGTCATCTCTGCTCCAGTCATCTCTGCTCCAGTCATCTCTGCACCAGTCATCTCTGCTCCAGTCATCTCTGCTCCAGTCATCTGTGCACCAGTCATCTCTGCTCCAGTCATCTCTGCTCCAGTCATCTCTGCACCAGTCATCTCTGCACCAGTCATCTCTGCTCCAGTCATCTCTGCACCAGTCATCTCTGCTCCAGTCATCTCTGCTCCAGTCATCTCTGCACCAGTTATCTCTGCTCCAGTCATCTCTGCTCCAGTCATCTCTGCTCCAGTCATCTCTGCACCAGTTATCTCTGCTCCAGTCATCTCTGCTCCAGTCATCTCTGCACCAGTCATCTCTGCTCCAGTCATCTCTGCTCCAGTCATCTCTGCTCCAGTTATCTCTGCTCCAGTCATCTCTGCACCAGTCATCTCTGCTCCAGTCATCTCTGCACAAGTCATCTCTGCTCCAGTCATCTCTGCTTCAGTCATCTCTGCTCCAATCATCTCTGCACCAGTCATCTCTGCACCAGTCATCTCTGCTCCAGTAATCTCTGCTCTAATCATCTCTGCTCCAATCATCTCTGCTCCAGTCATCTCTGCTCCAGTTATCTCTGCTCCAGTCATCTCTGCTCCAGTCATCTCTGCACCAGTCATCTCTGCTCCAGTCATCTCTGCTCCAGTCATCTCTGCACCAGTCATCTCCGCTCCAGTCATCTCCGCTCCAGTCATCTCCGCACCAGTCATCTCCGCTCCAGTCATCTCCGCTCCAGTCATCTCCGCACCAGTCATCTCCGCTCCAGTCATCTCCGCTCCAGTCATCTCCGCACCAGTCATCTCCGCACCAGTCATCTCCGCACCAGTCATCTCCGCTCCAGTCATCTCCGCTCCAGTCATCTCCGCACCAGTCATCTACGCTCCAGTCATCTCCGCTCCAGTCATCTCCGCACCAGTCATCTCCGCTCCAGTCATCTCTGCTCCAGTCATCTCTGCTCCAGTCATCTCTGCACCAGTCATCTCTGCTCCAGTCATCTCTGCTCCAGTCATCTCTGCTCCAGTCATCTCCGCACCAGTCATCTCCGCTCCAGTCATCTCCGCTCCAGTCATCTCCGCTCCAGTCATCTCCGCACCAGTCATCTCCGCTCCAGTCATCTCCGCACCAGTCATCTCCGCTCCAGTCATCTCCGCACCAGTCATCTCCGCTCCAGTCATCTCCGCACCAGTCATCTCCGCTCCAGTCATCTCCGCACCAGTCATCTCCGCTCCAGTCATCTCCGCTCCAGTCATCTCCGCACCAGTCATCTCCGCACCAGTCACCTCCGCACCAGCCATCTCCGCTCCAGCCATCTCTGCACCAGTCATCTCTGCTCCAGTCATCTCTGCACCAGTCATCTCTGCTCCAGTCATCTCTGCTCCAGTCATCTCTGCTCCAGCCATCTCTGCACCAGCCATCTCCGCTCCAGTCATCTCCGCTCCAGTCATCTCCGCTCCAGTCATCTCCGCTCCAGTCATCTCCGCTCCAGTCATCTCCGCACCAGTCATCTCCGCTCCAGTCATCTCTGCACCAGTCATCTCTGCTCCAGTCATCTCTGCTCCAGTCATCTCTGCACCAGTCATCTCTGCTCCAGTCATCTCTGCTCCAGTCATCTCTGCTCCAGTCATCTCTGCTCCAGTCATCTCTGCACCAGTCATCTCTTCTCCAGTCATCTCTGCTCCAGTCATCTCTGCTCCAGCCATCTCTGCTCCAGCCATCTCTGCTCCAGTCATCTCTGCTCCAGTCATCTCTGCTCCAGTCATCTCTGCACCAGTCATCTCTGCTCCAGTCATCTCTGCTCCAGTCATCTCTGCTCCAGTCATCTCTGCACAAGTTATATATGCAAAAAATATAATAGCTACACCAGTTACGTCTGCTCCAAATATATCTGCTCCAGTCATATATCTAGTTATATCTGGTCTAGTACTATGTCATCCAATTATATTTGTTTCAGTCATATTTGCTCTAATCTTATCTGACCAGTTATATCTGCTTCAGGCATATCTGCACCAGTGAAATCTGCATCAGTCAAATTTGCTCCAATCAAATCTGCTCCAATCAAATCTGCTCCAGTCATTATTGCTCCAGTTATACCTGCTCCATTTATATCTGCTGCAGTCATATCTCCACCAGTCATATATACTCACATCATATCTGCATCAATAATATCTGTTCAATTCATATCTGCACCAGGTTTGTCTGTTCCAGTCATATTTGCACCACTCATACAGTATATGCTCGCACCATATCTGCACCAGTAATATCTGCTCTAATCATGTCTGCTCGAGTCATATCTGCACCAGTTATATCTGCACCAGTCACATCTGCTCCAGTTATATCTGCACCAGTCACGTCTGCACCAGTTATATCTGTTTCAGTTATTTCTGCTCCAATTAAATCTTTTCTAGTTGTAACTGTTCTAGTCATGTCTGCACAAGTTATATTTGCAACACATATAATATCTGCACCAGTTATGTCTGCTCCAGTCATACTATCTCCAGTTATATCTGCTCCATTCAGATCTGTCCTAGTGATATCTGCTCCATTAATATCTGCTCGAGTCATGTTTGCACCAAATATATCTGGTTATATCTGGTCCAGTCTTATGTGCTCTAATTATATTTGCTTCAGTCATATCCGCACCAGTAATATCCGCACCAGTTACATCTGCACCAGTCACATCTGCACCAGTCATTATTGCTCCAGTCATCTCTGCTTCAGTCATATCAGTTCCAGTTATATCTGTTCTACTCATATCTCCACCAGTCATATATGATCACATCATATCTGCACCAGGTTTGTCTGTTCTAGTCATATCTTCTCCATTTATATCTGCACCAGATATATCGGCTTGAGTCATATCTGCACCAAATACTGTATATCTGGTCCAGTCCCATGTGCTCCAATTACACTGCTCAAAAAAATAAAGGGACCCCTGAAATCCCCCCTCCTAGATGTGAATGAATGAAATCTTCTCATTGAATACTTTGTTCTGTAGAAAGCTGAATGTGCTGACAACAAAATCACCCAAAAATCATCAATGGAAATCACATTTATTAACCAATGGAGGCCTGGATGTGGAGTCACCCCCAAAATTAAAGTGGAAAAACCCACTACAGGCCGATCCAACTGTGATGTAATGTCCTTAAAACAAGACACAATGAGGCTGAGTATTGTGTGTGGCCTCCACGTGCCTGTATGACCTCCCTACAACGCCTGGGCATGCTCCTGATGAGGCTGAGTATTGTGTGTGGCCTCCACGTGCCTGTATGACCTCCCTACAACGCCTGGGCATGCTCCTGATGAGGCTGAGTATAGTGTGCGGCCTCCACGTGCCTGTATGACCTCCCTACAACGCCTGGGCATGCTCCTGATGAGGCTGAGTATTGTGTGTGGCCTCCACGTGCCTGTATGACCTCCCTACAACGCCTGGGCATGCTCCTCATGAGGCTGAGTATTGTGTGTGGCCTCCACGTGCCTGTATGACCTCCCTACAACGCCTGGGCATGCTCCTGATGAGGCTGAGTATTGTGTGTGGCCTCCACGTGCCTGTATGACCTCCCTACAACGCCTGGGCATGCTCCTGATGAGGCTGAGTATTGTGTGTGGCCTCCATGTGCCTATATGACCTCCCTACAACGCCTGGGCATGCTCATGATGAGGCTGAGTATTGTGTGTGGCCTCCACGTGCCTGTATGACCTCCCTACAACGCCTGGGCATGCTCCTGATGAGGCTGAGTATTGTGTGTGGCCTCCACGTGCCTGTATGACCTCCCTACAACGCCTGGGCATGCTCCTGATGAGGCTCAGTATTGTGTGTGGCCTCCACGTGCCTGTATGACCTCCCTACAACGCCTGGGCATGCTCCTGATGAGGCTGAGTATTGTGTGTGGCCTCCACGTGCCTGTATGACCTCCCTACAAGGCCTGGGCATGCTCCTGATGAGGCTGAGTATTGTGTGGCCTCCACGTGCCTGTATGACCTCCCTACAACGCCTGGGCATGCTTCTGATGAGGCTGAGTATTGTGTGTGGCCTACACGTGCCTGTATGACCTCCCTACAATGCCTGGGCATGCTCCTGATGAGGCTGAGTATTGTGTGTGGCCTCCACGTGCCTGTATGACCTCCCTACAATGCCTGGGCATGCTCCTGATGAGGCTGAGTATTGTGTGTGGCCTCCACGTGCCTGTATGACCTCCCTACAATGCCTGGGCATGCTCCTGATAAGGCTGAGTATTGTGTGTGGCCTCCACGTGCCTGTATGACCTCCCTACAACACCTGGGCATGCTCCTGATGAGGCTGAGTATTGTGTGTGGCCTCCACGCGCCTGTATGACCTCCCTACAACGCCTGGGCATGCTCCTGATGAGGCTGAGTATTGTGTGTGGCCTCCACGTGCCTGTATGACCTCCCTACAACGCCTGGGCATGCTCCTGATGAGGCTGAGTATTGTGTGTGGCCTCCACGTGCCTGTATGACCTCCCTACAACGCCTGGGCATGCTCCTGATGAGGCTGAGTATTGTGTATGGCCTCCACGTGCCTGTATGACCTCCCTACAACGCCTGGGCATGCTCCTGATGAGGCTGAGTATTGTGTGTGGCCTCCACGTGCCTGTATGACCTCCCTACAACGCCTGGGCATGCTCCTGATGAGGCTCAGTATTGTGTGTGGCCTCCACGTGCCTGTATGACCTCCCTACAACGTCTGGGCATGCTCCTGATGAGGCTGAGTATTGTGTGTGGCCTCTACGTGCCTGTATGACCTCCCTACAACGCCTGGGCATGCTCCTGATGAGGCTGAGTATTGTGTGTGGCCTCCACGTGCCTGTATGACCTCCCTACAATGCCTGGGCATGCTCCTGATGAGGCTGAGTATTGTGTGTGGCCTCCACGTGCCTGTATGACCTCCCTACAATGCCTGGGCATGCTCCTGATGAGGCTGAGTATTGTGTGTGGCCTCCACGTGCCTGTATGACCTCCCTACAACGCCTGGGCATGCTCCTGATGAGGTTGCGGATGGTCGCCTGTGGGATCTCCTCCCAGACCTGGACTAAAGCATCCGCCAACTCCTGGACAGTCTGTGGTGCAACGTGACATTGGTGGATGGAGCGAGACATGATGTCCCGGATGTGCTCAATCGGATTCAGGTCTGGGGAACGGGCGGCCAGTCCATAGCTTCAATGCCTTCATCTTGCAGGAACTGCTGGCACACTCCAGCCACATGAGGTCTGGCATTGTCCTGCATTAGGAGGAACCCAGGGCCAACCGCACCAGCATATGTTCTCACAAGGGGTCTGAGGATCTCATCTCGGTACCTAATGGCAGTCAGGCTTCCTCTGGCGAGCACATGGAGGGCTGTGCGGCCCTCCAAAGAAATGCCACCCCACACCATTACTGACCCACTGCCAAACCGGTCATGCTGAAGGATGTTGCAGGCAGCAGATCGCTCTCCACGGCGTCTCCAGACTCTGTCACGTCTGTCACATGTGCTCAGTGTGAACCTGCTTTCATCTGTGAAGAGCACAGGGCACCAGTGGTGACTTTGCCAATCCCGGTGTTCTGTGGCAAATGCCAAGCGTCCTGCACGGTGTTGGACTGTGAGCACAACCCCCATCTGTGGACGTCGGGCCCTCATACCACCCTCATGGAGTCGGTTTCTAACCATTTGTGCAGACACATGCACATTTGTGGCCTGCTGGAGGTCATTTTGCAGGGCTCTGGCAGTGCTCCTCCTGTTCCTCCATGCACAAAGGCGGAGGTAGCAGTCCTGCTGCTGGGTTGTTGCCCTCCTACGGCCCCCTCCACGTCTCCTGGTGTACTGGCCTGTCTCCTGGTAGCGCCTCCAGCCTCTGGACACTACGCTGACAGACACAGCAAACCTTCTTGCCACAGCTCGCATTGATGTGCCATCCTGGATGAGCTGCACTACCTGAGCAACTTCTGCGGGTTGTAGAGTCCGTCTCATGCTACCACGAGTGTGAAAGCACAACCAACATTCAAAAGTGACCAAAACATCAGCCAGAAAGCATTGGTACTGAGATGTGGTCTGTGGTCCCCACCTGCAGAACCACTCCTTTATTGAGGGTGTCTTGATAATTGCCAATAATTTCCATCTATTGTCTATTCCATTTGCACAACAGCATGTGAAATTGATTGTCAATCAGTGTTGCTTCCTAAGTGGACAGATTGATTTCACAGAAGTTTCATTTACTTGGAGTTATATTCTGTTGTTTAAGTCTTCCCTTTATTTTTTTGAGCAGTGTATATTTACTTCAGTCATATCTGCAACAGTTATATCTGCTCCAGTCATATATCCACCAGTCATATGCTCACATCATATCTCCATCAGTAAGATCTGCACCAGGTTTGTCTGTTCCAGTTATATCTGCATCAGTCATATCTTCTCCATTTATATCTTATCCATTTATATCTGCACCAGTCATATCTACTTGACTCATATTTGCATCAATTGTATCTGCACCACTCATATCTCCACCAGTCATATCTGCACCAAATATATCTGATTATATCTGGTCCAGTCCTATGTGCTCCAATTATATTTGCTTCACGTCTATCTGTACCAGTCATATCCGCAACAGTCATATCTGCAACAGTCACATCTGCAACAGTCCCATCTGCAACAGTCATACCTGCACCAGTCATTATTGCTCCAGTTACACCTACTCCAGTCATATCTCCACCAGTCATATATGCACACATCATATCTACATCTGTAATATCTGCTCAATTCATATCTGCACCAGGTTTGTCTGTTTCAGTCCAATCTGCACTAGTCGTATCTTCTCCATTTATATCTGCACCAGTTATATCGGCTGGAGTCATGTCTGTGGCAGTCATCTCGGCACCAGTCATATCTGCTTGACTCATATCTCCACCAGTTATATCTGCACCAAATATATCTGATTATATCTGACCCAGTCCTATGTATATATTTGCTTCAGTGCTATCTGTACCAGTCATATTCGCAACAGTCCCATCTGCACCAGTGATACCTGCACCAGTCACTATTGCTCCAGTTATACCTGCTCCAGTTATATTCGCTCCAGTCATACAGTTGTGCTCAAAAGTTTACATACCCCGGCAGAATTTCTCCTTTCTTGGCCTTATTTCAGAGAATATGAATGATCACAAAAAGCTTTTTCTCCCCTCATGGTTATTGGTCGGGTGAAGCCATTTATTGTCAAACTACTGAGTTTTCTCTTTTTAAATCTTAATGACAACCAAAAACATCCAAATGACCCTGATCAAAAGTTCCCAGTTCTTAATACCATGTATTGCCCCCTCTAACATCAATGACAGCTTGAAGTCTTTTGTGGTAGTTGTGGATGAGGGTCTTTATTTTCTCAGATGGTAACGTTGCCCATTCTTCTTGGCAAAAAGCCTCCAGCTCCTGTAAATTCCTGGGCTGTCTAATATGAACTGCGCGCTTGAAATCTCCCCATCTCTACTATTGTGATATATATTCCAGTTATATCTGCACCAGTCATATCTGCATTATTTATATCTGCACCAGTCATATCTGCACCAGTCATAGTTGCACCAGTCATATCTGCATTATTTGTATTTGCTCCAGTGATATCTGCACCAGTCATATCTGCATCGGTCATATCTGTTCCAGTTATACCTGCTCTAGTTACTGTATATCTGTTCACATCATATATGCACCAGTAATATCTGCTCAAGTCCTATCTGCACCAGTTATATCTGCTTGAGTCCTATCAGCACCAGTTATATCTATCTGCACCAGTTATAACTGCTCCATTCATATCTTCACCAGTTACATCTGCTCTGGTTATATCTGCTCCAGTCTGGAGTCAAGAAGTAACAAAGGTTTTACATGATGACCAAAATAGTAGATGGTACAATACCTTGAAATAAACACATATATGGGAGGAGGCTATAAGCTTCCAGAGGTCATCATGTAAACCTTTGTTACTTCTTGACTCTAATTGCTCTTGCCTGGATGATTTTTGACACTATGTCATTGGCTAGAATGGAGGGATATTTATAAATATAGACATTGTGTGAAGATCCGGGGTCATCCGTGGGCGTAATACTACTCAGACAACACAGCAGGGTGAGGGTAAAACAGCGTGGCAATACTTTATTGAACCAAAAAGCGGACAATAAACACACAGAACAGTCTCAGCAAATACCCAAGATGGTGAAACATTACACAGTCTCACCCTTCCTTCTCCACCCACCTGGGATAGAACAGCTGCGATTTTGGGACTTTCAGGACCAACTACCTCAACCAGTGGCTCCCCGCTTTTGGCGGGCCCCCAAAGAGAGGAGGTAGTGGCAAACTTAGGAAGCTGACAGTCCATCTAGGTATAACGCCAGGAGACCCGAGAGTCCCACCCTGGCCTCTCTGAGAGTTTCCATGGGGCCAGATGACTGGTTGGTCCCAATCTGGCTTCTCCAAACGTCTCTGTGGGTTCCAGGCGACCGGAGGGTCCCACCTGGCAACCCCAACCAACATATGTATGGAACCAGGTGATCTCATTGTCCCAATCTGGTTTCCCCAAATGTATCCATGGGTTCTCTGATAGTCAATATAGCAGATCTGTATCCTTCCAGTCAGGGCCATGTACCCTGTCAGGCAAAATGTATTTTTGTCCTAGTTTTAAAAATGAGAGATGTCTTAAATCTCCACCCCCTGCTCATTTGGAAGAGGCTACATAGAACTCAGTCTTGCTTTCCCCCAACAAAGAATTTTTATTACCGCCATAAAACGTCAGCAAGCATACAGGTATACCCTGGATTTTCCCTCCAATCCTATTGTTTAATTGTACAAACTTTTAATGTCGAGTTTAATAATGCACATGACTGTCACAAACACAGGGACCACATTTTTGGAATGCTCACCTTTTTCCAATTATAATAGTATATCTTGCATAACTAAGAAACCACCGGAAGCCAGGGAAATGGGTTCTGAGCATCATAGAGATATCATATTTGATATCCATCTTCGTTAATATTGGTGACGGCAAACATGATGTCTCCATCTTGGATGTGGGACCCCCCCCATACCAAGATATGAAATCTGAAGGATTTTTATGTCTTGTGCAGCTGGGTGGGTTCACAAAACCGAGCCCCCGTGTGAGATAAACAACATGGGTGTCTCCTAGGGTTTTGGCCCCTTACTAAAAACCAGAACGGACATTTTAATTCATTCTTACCCCGGGACGTCAGACGCATGCACTCCTCGCTGCGTGGAGGAATCACACCTAATTTCCGGGGAGCCGCCCCCCCCACAGAATCTGAGACCATCACCTCGTGGCGCAGGTTTTGCTATTATTTACCCCTTTTATTTTAATAACTGTTTTATGCATATATGTAAATTGTCTCCTTTTATAATATCTTGTATATATTTTGTAAACACTGCCCCCCTTTGGGAGTAAATCATTATTATTTACCAGATTCGTTGTTCTTGTCCTATGTCGAGCAAACACGTTCCTCACCCGCTAATTCACGTTACCTAACGGGTACCCGATCCACCTGTTAAGCGATCGGTGGTGGCAGTATACCAGTATTTATGTGATATTGTGGTTTGAGGGTGGCTGGACGGAGGTATATATACGTTCCTGGAAGGAACTGGTGGTATATATACGTCCTGTCACATCACGTGCCACAATAGTCGACATAAATTAGAGCAGCTGCACCCGTGCTTATCCTCGGTCAATACCGTGTTTGACTAGCAGGATAAGGGGGCGCCAGAGGGCTGCAAGGTCTGACCAAGTGTGTTTTCATGACATACCCTTAGGCCGGAATCATGTAGAATCCAAATCTGTGTCTCTCTGGATGGAGCCATGCTACCAAACTGCTGTTCTGAAGAGTCTCTCTGATCTTTGATTCTCCTTGCAGCAGGATAGAAAATCCTTTTTATATTTACATATGTGGCTAAGGTCATCATTCACAGGTCAGGAGGAAGGTGCAGGGCTCAGGTCTCGTTGTTTGAACATTTCATCAATTTACATAGTTGGTATCCCCCTGCTATGTAAATCAACAACTAGCTGGCTTAGTACAATATACAATTAGCATATTAACAAACACTATTGTTTCCAGACCAAGAGAAGCCAACATTCAGGTTTATACAAATACTAGTCTGTCCTTCTTGACACACCAAATAAACACACACACATCCAAAAGTCAACACAAACACAATAGTATATTTCTCTTGGCCAAACAAATTTAAACATCTGGCTAATTAAGATTAGAAGCTGTGTCGTCACACATTGATAGTTCTGAGTGTCGATACCCTTTGATATATATGTTTTGTATTCGCTCCACCTCCCTGCGCCCCAGGCACAATTGTGCTGCACATATGCACTTTCTTTTCCTCTACCTGTAATTGTATTGTTAGTAACATTTGTTAGATATTTTGAAATATATCTTGGAGTCTTGATTGTTCTTTTTTTCTTCTGCTTCATATTCAGGGCAATATCCAGCTTTTGTTCTGACCATTTTGAGGTGCTGACTACTAATAGCTGTTGTCACCCAGTTTCCCCCATTGTGTTTATGAACCAGGTGGATCAGGATGGGCAGAACACATGGGTAGAAAGCTGCACAAATGTCACATTATGGCTTCTTCCATCTCTGAGTCGGATGAGCAGGTTACTCCATGTGTGGGATGCTATATAGGGGCGATGACTCCATGTTTATGCCTCATTGTGATCATATGATCCTCAAACGCCTTGAGTGGTGCCCACCTCATGAACACATTCGAAGGTGCTCTGTCCCGCGACCATGCGGTATGTGCAACGCCGTCCCCCATTATGACCCTATCTCCATTTTTGTCTATGAGTATTCAGAGCAGAACTCGGTGCTATTAACCCTTCATAGCTTCTGTCCGTGTGCCCTCACATGAGGAGGATGCATTGTCCTGGCGCGGCCCATGATGGGCACTTGCGGGGTCGTGGAGGTTCCCAGCTCATCAGCGCACCGTTCGTGCACTGCGTGGCCACGGCCAGGGGCTCGCACCTATCATCATCCTTTAATGAGGATCTGAATTTTCCATTTTATAGACTGAGCTGGAGCCGCTGTGGCCGCAGAGGAGGGTTCGGACAAAAGCCCCTGCTCATCTTATTCAGTACTGGGGTCATTATGTAAATGGCCCGAGCCCCCCAGGCACTCGCTGACACTGGCCATTGTAGGGTGATCAGGGAAGATAAAATCTCGCTGCTACTTATGGCTTTGTCTTCATTTTTACTTTGGTTAAGTATGAAACGCTCCAGCCATGTCCTGACAAGCGCAGCCCCCCACACCACTGGTTGCCCCTCACTGGACCTGAACATGCCGCCCTGCGACTCTAACTACATGAACAGTCCGTTACAGATTCACTCAGTTTTACATTGGATAATTCTACTGATCATCACATTTCCAAAAAAAAAAAAACTTTATGTCTTTCAGAGAGGGATCGGCTCCTAGCAAAAAAAAATGGGGTCCCTACTATCAGAGCTGTATTTGGTGTTCATGCTGCCCTAGGCACTCTAAGTCGTGACACCCCCTACTGATAACTCAGACTAAAAGTGCCCATACCCTTTAGATAGTAGTTAAAGTCCCCCATACACACCAGACTAATGTCGGCCAAACTCGCCGGTATTACCGGATTCAGTCGACAGTCTTAGTCTGCCTGCAGACGAGCGTATGAGAAATCACCTGAGGTTCATCCAGAAAACTTGGAAGATTTTTTTCTAATTTTCATCAGGTTTTAATCCATGTGTCTGGTTTTTATGTCCTTGTGCGATCCTTTTTTATACAGCTACTTTAAAACATCCCCATATGCACCCCCACAAATAGCCCGCACTCCCACATATATTTTATTTGTTATGCATTAGTTATACAGCGCCATCATTATCCTCAGCACTTTACAAACATTATGGGCACCGTCCCCATCGGGGCTCACAATCTACTGTACATTCCCCATCAGTCTTTGGAATGTGGGAGGAAACCGGAAAACCCGGAGGAAACCCACGAAAGGCAGGGAGAACATACAAACTCCTTGCAGATGTTGTCCTTGGTGGGATTGGAATCCAGGACCCCAGCGCTGCAAAGCAACAGTGCTAACCATTGAGCCACCGTGCTACCCGTATAGCCTGCACCCCCATATGTACCCCCACATATAGCCTGCATCACTATATGTACTCCCACATATAGCCTGCACCACTATATGTATCCCCACACACCTTCAGCACATCCTATATATACTCCCACATATAGCCTGCACCACTATATGTACCCCCAGATATAGCCTGCACCACTATATGTACCCCCACATATAGCCTGCACCACTATATGTACCCCCACATATAGCCTGCATCACTATATGTACTCCCACATATAGCCTGCACCACTATATGTACCCCTACACATAGCCTGCATCACTATATGTACCCCCACATATAGCCTGCACCACTATATGTACCCCCACATATAGCCTGCACCACTATATGTACCCCCACATATAGCCTGCACCACTATATGTACCCCCACATATAGCCTGCACCACTATATGTACTCCCACATATAGCCTGCACCACTATATGTACCCCCACATATAGCCTGCACCACTATATGTACCCCCACATATAGCCTGCACCACTATATGTACCCCCACATATAGCCTGCACCACTATATGTACTCCCACATATAGCCTGCACCACTATATGTACCCCTACACATAGCCTGCATCACTATATGTACCCCCACATATAGCCTGCACCACTATATGTACTCCCACATATAGACTGCACCACTATATGTACCCCCACATATAGCCTGCACCACTATATGTACTCCCACATATAGCCTGCACCACTATATGTACCCCCACATATAGCCTGCACCACTATATGTACTCCCACATATAGCCTGCACCACTATATGTACTCCCACATATAACCTGCACCACTATATGTACTCCCACATATAGCCTGCACCACTATATGTACTCCCACATATAGCCTGCACCACTATATGTACCCCCACATATAGCCTGCACCACTATATGTACTCCCACATATAGCCTGCACCACTATATGTACCCCCACATATAGCCTGTACCACTATATGTACTCCCACATATAGCCTGCACCACTATATGTACTCCCACATATAACCTGCACCACTATATGTACTCCCACATATAGCCTGCACCACTATATGTACCCCCACATATAGCCTGTACCACTATATGTACTCCCACATATAACCTGCACCACTATATGTACTCCCACATATAGCCTGCACCACTATATGTACTCCCACATATATCCTGCACCACTATATGTACCCCCACATATAGCCTGCACCACTATATGTACTTCCCATATAGCCTGCACCACTATATGTACCCCTACATACAGCCTGTACCACTATATGTACCCCCACATATAGCCTGCACCACTATATGTACCCCCACATATAGCCTGCACCACTATATGTACCCCCACATATAGCCTGCACCACTATATGTACCCCCACATATAGCCTGCTCCACTATATGTACCCCTACATATAGCCTGCACCACTATATGTACTCTCACATATAGCCTGCACCACTATATGTACTCCCACATATAGCCTGCACCACTATATGTACCCCCACATATAGCCTGCACCACTATATGTACCCCCACATATAGCCTGCACCACTATATGTACCCCCACATATAGCCTGCACCACTATATGTACCCCCACATATAGCCTGTACCACTATATGTACTCCCACATATAGCCTGCACCACTATATGTACCCCCACATATAGCCTGCACCACTATATGTACCCCCACATATAGCCTGCACCACTATATGTACCCCTACACATAGCCTGCACCGCTATATGTACCCCTACATATAGCCTGCACCACTATATGTACCCCTACATACAGCCTGTACCACTATATGTACCCCCACATATAGCCTGAACCACTATATGTACCCCCACATATAGCCTGCACCACTATATGTACCCCCACATATAGCATGCACCACTATATGTACCCCCACATATAGCCTGCTCCACTATATGTACCCCTACATATAGCCTGTACCACTATATGTACTCCCACATATAGCCTGCACCACTATATGTACCCCCACATATAGCCTGCACCACTATATGTACCCCCACATATAGCCTGCACCACTATATGTACCCCCACATATAGCCTGTACCACTATATGTACTCCCACATATAGCCTGCACCACTATATGTACCCCTACATATAGCCTGCACCACTATATGTACCCCTACATATAGCCTGCACCACTATATGTACCCCTACATATAGCCTGCACCACTATATGTACCCCTACATATAGCCTGCACCACTATATGTACCCCTACATATAGCCTGCACCACTATATGTACTCCCACATATAGCCTGCACCACTATATGTACCCCTACATATAGCCTGCACCACTATATGTACCCCTACATATAGCCTGTACCACTATATGTACTCCCACATATAGCCTGCACCACTATATGTACCCCTACATATAGCCTGCACCACTATATGTACCCCCACATATAGCCTGCACCACTATATGTACCTCTACATATAGCCTGCACCACTATATGTACTCCCACATATAGCCTGCACCACTATATGTACTCCCACATATAGCCTGCACCACTATATGTACCCCTACATATAGCCTGCACCACTATATGTACCCCTACATATAGCCTGCACCACTATATGTACCCCTACATATAGCCTGCACCACTATATGTACCCCTACATATAGCCTGCACCACTATATGTACCCCTACATATAGCCTGCACCACTATATGTACCTCTACATATAGCCTGCACCACTATATGTACTCCCACATATAGCCTGCACCACTATATGTACTCCCACATATAGCCTGCACCACTATATGTACCCCTACATATAGCCTGCACCACTATATGTACCCCTACATATAGCCTGTACCACTATATGTACTCCCACATATAGCCTGCACCACTATATGTACCCCTACATATAGCCTGCACCACTATATGTACCCCCACATATAGCCTGCACCACTATATGTACCTCTACATATAGCCTGCACCACTATATGTACTCCCACATATAGCCTGCACCACTATATGTACTCCCACATATAGCCTGCACCACTATATGTACCCCTACATATAGCCTGCACCACTATATGTACCCCTACATATAGCCTGCACCACTATATGTACCCCTACATATAGCCTGCACCACTATATGTACCCCTACATATAGCCTGCACCACTATATGTACCCCTACATATAGCCTGCACCACTATATGTACCTCTACATATAGCCTGCACCACTATATGTACTCCCACATATAGCCTGCACCACTATATGTACCCCTACATATAGCCTGCACCACTATATGTACCCCTACATATAGCCTGCACCACTATATGTACCCCTACATATAGCCTGCACCACTATATGTACCCCCACATATAGCCTGCACCACTATATGTACCCCTACATATAGCCTGCACCACTATATGTACTTCCCATATAGCCTGCACCACTATATGTACCCCTACATATAGCCTGCACCACTATATGTACCCCTACATATAGCCTGCACCACTATATGTACCCCTACATATAGCCTGCACCACTATATGTACTTCCCATATAGCCTGCACCACTATATGTACTCCCACATATAGCCTGCACCACTATATGTACTTCCCATATAGCCTGCACCACTATATGTACTCCAACATATAGCCTGCACCACTATATGTACTCTCACATATAGCCTGCACCACTATATGTACTCCCACATATAGCCTGCACCACTATATGTACCCCCACATATAGCCTGCACCACTATATGTACTTCCCATATAGCCTGCACCACTATATGTACCCCTACATACAGCCTGTACCACTATATGTACCCCCACATATAGCCTGCACCACTATATGTACCCCCACATATAGCCTGCACCACTATATGTACCCCCACATATAGCCTGCACCACTATATGTACTCCCACATATAGCCTGCACCACTATATGTACCCCTACATATAGCCTGCACCACTATATGTACCCCTACATATAGCCTGCACCACTATATGTACCCCTACATATAGCCTGCACCACTATATGTACCCCTACATATAGCCTGCACCACTATATGTACCCCTACATATAGCCTGCACCACTATATGTACTCCCACATATAGCCTGCACCACTATATGTACCCCTACATATAGCCTACACCACTATATGTACCCCTACATATAGCCTGCACCACTATATGTACCCCTACATATAGCCTGCACCACTATATGTACCCCTACATATAGCCTGCACCACTATATGTACCCCTACATATAGCCTGCACCACTATATGTACCCCCACATATAGCCTGCACCACTATATGTACTTCCCATATAGCCTGCACCACTATATGTACTCCCACATATAGCCTGCACCACTATATGTACTCCCACATATAGCCTGCACCACTATATGTACCCCCACATATAGCCTGCACCACTATATGTACCCCCACATATAGCCTGCACCACTATATGTACCACCACATATAGCCTGCACCACTATATGTACCCCCACATATAGCCTGCACCACTATATGTACCCCCACATATAGCCTGCACCACTATATGTACCCCCACATATAGCCTGCACCACTATATGTACCCCCACATATAGCCTGCTCCACTATATGTACTTCCCATATAGCCTGCACCACTATATGTACTCCCACATATAGCCTGCACCACTATATGTACCCCCACATATAGCCTGCACCACTATATGTACCCCCACATATAGCCTGCACCACTATATGTACCCCCACATATAGCCTGCTCCACTATATGTACTTCCCATATAGCCTGCACCACTATATGTACTCCCACATATAGCCTGCACCACTAAATGTACCCCCACATATAGCCTGCTCCACTATATGTACCCCCACATATAGCCTGCACCACTATATGTACCCCCACATATAGCCTGCACCACTATATGTACTCCCACATATAGCCTGCACCACTATATGTACCCCCACATATAGCCTGCTCCACTATATGTACCCCCACATATAGCCTGCACCACTATATGTACCCCTACATATAGCCTGCGCCACTATATGTACCCCTACACATAGCCTGCACCACTATATGTACCCCCACATATAGCCTGCGCCACTATATGTACTTCCCATATAGCCTGCTCCACTATATGTACCCCCACATATAGCCTGCTCCACTATATGTACCCCCACATATAGCCTGCTCCACTATATGTACCCCCACATATAGCCTGCGCCACTAAATGTACCCCCACATATAGCCTGCTCCACTATATGTACCCCCACATATAGCCTGCACCACTATATGTACCCCCACATATAGCCTGCACCACTATATGTACCCCCACATATAGCCTGCACCACTATATGTACCCCCACATATAGCCTGCTCCACTATATGTACCCCCACATATAGCCTGCACCACTATATGTACCCCCACATATAGTCTGCTCCACTATATGTACCCCCACATATAGCCTGCGCCACTAAATGTACTCCCACATATAGCCTGCACCACTATATGTACTCCCACATATAGCCTGCACCACAATATGTACCCCTACACATAGCCTGCACCACTATATGTACCCCCACATATAGCCTGCACCACTATATGTACCCCCACATATAGCCTGCTCCACTATATGTACCCCCACATATAGCCTGCGCCACTAAATGTACTCCCACATATAGCCTGCACCACTATATGTACCCCCACATATAGCCTGCTCCACTATATGTACCCCCACATATAGCCTGCTCCACTATATGTACCCCCACATATAGCCTGCACCACTATATGTACCCCCACATATAGCCTGCTCCACTATATGTACCCCCACATATAGCCTGCTCCACTATATGTACCCCCACATATAGCCTGCGCCACTATATGTACCCCCACATATAGCCTGCGCCACTAAATGTACCCCCACATATAGCCTGCTCCACTATATGTACCCCCACATATAGCCTGCTCCACTATATGTACCCCCACATATAGCCTGCACCACTATATGTACCCCCATATATAGCCTGCACCACTATATGTACTCCCACATATAGCCTGCACCACTATATGTACCCCCACATATAGCCTGCACCACTATATGTACCCCCACATATAGCCTGCTCCACTATATGTACCCCCACATATAGCCTGCTCCACTATATGTACCCCCACATATAGCCTGCACCACTATATGTACCCCCACATATAGCCTGCTCCACTATATGTACCCCCACATATAGCCTGCACCACTATATGTACCCCCACATATAGCCTGCTCCACTATATGTACCCCCACATATAGCCTGCTCCACTATATGTACCCCCACATATAGCCTGCACCACTATATGTACCCCCACATATAGCCTGCACCACTATATGTACCCCCACATATAGCCTGCTCCACTATATGTACCCCCACATATAGCCTGCGCCACTAAATGTACCCCCACACACAGCCTGTGATCGCATGTACCCCTCTTCCCTAATTACCTGTCACCAGTGCCTCTTCTGCTGCTTCCTGCCCTGGAAAACATTCATCTGTATCATGGCTCCGCCCATAAAAGTCACATGGGCATGACATCATCACAGGTCCTTCACCTCTATCATTTGCATTCCTCTTTCGGGCAGGGAGCTGATGGTGTTCCTCTGCCCATGCATCCCCCCCTCCAATGTAAATGGCGGCTTTCATACACCATTCAGCAGAAGTAGGAAGAAGAATTTTTTTGTTTTTTATTAAATCTTCCTACATGGTGGTGCTGCCCCCCGCAACTGGCTGCCCTAGGTACCCGCTCTCGGGTGCTTAGTGGTAAATACGGCCCTGCCTTCTAGTAAAGTTCAACATGGAGAAAGAGATTCGCCATTTGGTGAGCTGCATTGTGTGCTATATGTTCACAGACTTGCCGGAGGAAAAGACAAACTTTAAGCACCAGAAATGCAAGTGATGCGCCCCCTGGGCCGTGTGTGTGTGGGGATACCCGGAACCGGATCTTTAGTGGATGCTGGGGGTTGTAGTCCTTGTGTGGCGGGGACCCGGTCCCGTGGCTCAGGGTGGTCAACCCAAATGGCGGTCTATTTATAGGGTTTTTTTCTAGGACCATAGCCGCATCCCGCCTTGGGACCACTACCTGCCAGGTCAGCTCATGTGTTCGAGAGTTGACGGTTCTGCGGCACAGCCTCTCCTCGTAGAGAAACAGCTTGCTCCTCTCCTTCCACAGCTATTTGGCCTCTTCTGGAGCATCCGGATCAAGGTGGGCATCAGCCTGGGTCACCATCTCTTTTACCAGGCGGACTGCGGGGTCACTATCTTGTGTCTCTGCCCAGCCGTGGTAGGGTAAGGGATTGAACGTAGCGGTAGCAGAGCACCTCTCCTTTACGCAGTGGGAACACTGGGTGATCCCATGATGGTGGAATGCAGGGAGTTCAATTTCTTCCAGTTCTTCTGGATCCTCTCCCCCGTCCTGCAAGTTGGCATTTGCGCGCCCTGTCCAGTATTTGATAGTAAATTCATAATTGGACAGCCGGGCCATCCATCTCTGCTCTAGGGCACAAATTCTTGCGGTGTTCAGGTGTGTCAACGGGTTGTTGTCCGTGTACATAGTGAACCTAGAAGAAGCCAGGTAATGCTTGAAGCGTTCGGTGACCGCCCACACCACTGCCAGGAACTCTAGCTTGAAGGAGCTATAATTCTCAGGGTTTCTCTCTGTGGGTCTCAGCTTTCTGCTAGCAAAAGCAATTACCCGTTCTCTGCCCTGCTGGATCTGGGACAGTACGGCTCCTATCCCCACGTTACTGGCGTCGGTGTGGAGGATAAAAGGCTGGCCATAATCAGGGTAGGCCAGGATCTCATCCCCCCGTGAGGGCCATCTTCAGCTGGCGGAAAGACTCCTCCTCCAGCTTGTCCCACTTAAAGGGCTGCTTCTGACTTTTAGTCTTTGACTGACCTAACAGGAGGTCCTGCATAGGAGCTGCCATTTTGGTGAACCCGGAGATGAATCTTCGTTAGTAGCCTACCAACCCGAGGAACTGCTTCACTCCCTTTATTCTGGAGGGTCTTGGCCTGTCCTTAATCACCGTGATCTTGTCAGGGTCTGGGGCTACTCCGTCAGCACTCACCACGTGTCCCAGGTACTGTACTTTTGGCTTCAGTAGATGACACTTGGAGGGTTTCACCTTTAGGCCGAAGCCTGCCAGGGCATCGAACACTTCTGCCAGGTGCTTTAGATGGCCCTCATATGTCTTGGAATACACGATGACATCGTCCAGGTAGAGTAGGACCGTCTCGAAATTTCTGTGCCCCAGACAGCACTCCATCAGCCTCTGGAAGGTCCCTGGTGCGTTGCAGAGTCCGAACGGCATACAGTTGAATTCACTGAGACCCATCGGGGTGGTGAAGGCGGTCTTCTCCTTGTCTGACTCTGCTACAGGAACCTGCCAGTACCCGCTAGTGAGATCCAAAGTAGAGAAGAAGTTAGCAGATTTGAATGCAGCCAAAGACTCCTCTATCCTAGGTAACGGATACGCATCTTTGTGTGTTATTCTGTTGACCTTTCTATAATCTCACACATCCTCATCGTGCCATCTTTCTTTTTTTACAAGCACTAGAGGAGCTGCCCAGGGGCTACAGCTATCCCTGATCACCCAAGCCTCCTCCATTTCTCGTAACATACCCTTGGCATTCTGATAGTGTGCAGGGGGTACAGGCCGGTATCTCTCTTTTATGGGTGGATGGTCTCCTGTGGGGATTTGGTGTTCTACCCCCTTTACTTGCCCAAAGTCTAGCGGGTGTTTGCTAAAGACTCTTTTGTACTCCTGTACCACCCGGTAGACTCCCTGTTTCTGGTGTGGGGGAGTGGAGTCAGTGCCCACGTGCAGCTTCTGGCACCAGTCCTCCATTTGTTTTTTAGAGCCGTTACCTTCCTCTGGGGGAGATGGAGGCAAGGGTTCCACGGCTTTTACAGAGTTTTGGTTAATGGTGAACAATTTGGCTAGAGTGGCATACCGAGGCAAGTATACTTCTCTTTCCCCAATATTTAGGATGCGGATCGGCACCCTCCCATGGCGGACATCAACCAACCCCAGTGCTGTCAAAATGGTGGGCCTACTGTCTGATTAAACGGGTTCTACCATAGCTTGGTAGTCTCTACCTCTTAACCCGATTGCAGACCGGCACCAGATCATCATTTCGCTTTTTGGGGGCATGGCGATAGGGAACGGGTCACTCATCCTAACGCTACCAATCTCACCACTGGACAGTTCTACCTGTTGCCGCTTCATCAAGGCTCTGATCTCTTTTTGTAAGACACGCTGCTGGCTGGAGCTGGCGTTCATTGCAACCTGCTGTAATATAACATTTATCTCTGAAAGACAATTTTCAATAACGTTAGTACCCAAGGTTATTTTAGGGTGACTTTCACGACGGTCAATGTCCACAATAATCAGTCCCTGCGCCGGCAGTTCAACTTTACCAATTTTGATGGTCACCTGCTTGAACCCCAGCTGCGGCACGGGCTGACCATTGCTGGCGATGATGCTCAAGTCATTATCTGGGTAGCGGGTAATATCCGTGTCATCCCAGTACCGCTTGAAAAGTACATAGGGGATGGTGGTTACCTGTGACCCGGTGTCCAACAGTGCACTCATGGGAATGCCATCCAGTACCACAGGCAAGACCGGTCGTCCCCCCACATACTTGTCACGCCAGTTTGACGGGCCTGATGATCTTAAGCCTGGGGCTGGGCCCTCTGCCCCAGGTTGGGCTCGTTTAAATTACAGTACCTCGCAATATGTCCTGGCTGGCTGCAGCGGCAGCAGATGGGTTGTCCATCCTGGTCGAAGCGGTCCATTGGCTTCCCTCTGGACGGTGGGATCCTCTTCTGTCGGCGCCACGGGACGTCCTCAGGACTGGTAGCCAGCTGGATCTTTCCTAGAGAGGATACCTGTAACGACTGCACAGTCCTGGTTAGTGTGGCAACGCTCTTGGTCAGTTCTTGGACCTGATGGTGCAGGTCTGTAGACGGTGTACTATTCGTAGTCTGTGCATTGGCTCCTGCAGGTTCTATAGACTCCTCCTGGTAATAAGTAATAGCAGGGCGCCTGGAGGCCGCAACGCCACCGGGTGCGGGTTCTCGGAGTACCCGGATGGCTCTGTCCTTAAACTGTGCAAAGTCTAACTCAGGGTTCTGCAGGGCCATCAGGCGTAACTGGGTTCGGTGGGCGCTGGACAGCAGACCCTCAATGAATTGTTCAGTCAGCAGTTTATCTGCATTCCGCACACTGTCAGGGTCTGCCTGCTTAATGGCTCTCAGGGCCTCTTGCAAATTCAAAGCATAGTCTTTATACTGTCTTGGGCCCGCTGCTTGCACCCATAAAATCTCATTTTGATCTCTGCTGAGGTGCGGGTATCAAAAGTGTCCTTTAGACGGGCTAAATTCTCCTTCACGGTTCCCTTGTCCCTGACTGACCAGGACTTTACTTCTCGTTGGGCCGCACCAGTTAACTGGCCTATCAGTATGGTCACTTTTTGTTCCTCCGTCAGGGGGTATACTTTGAATAGGCTATACAGTCTCTCTTTAAAGTCGCTCAGGGTATGCGACTCCCCTGAGTACTGGGGCAACCAGGCCGCTCCGGGGATATAAGGCATCGTGAACGGCATTACTGCGGCAGCGGCCGCGCTGGCGGTGGCAGTTCCCTCCGCTTCTGACATCTTCTTCCCCCCTAGTCAACCGTGGCCTACGTTCCGTTGCTTTTCTTCTGTAGGTTGCGGCTCCGCAGGCGACCGTCGGGGGTTGAGGACCTTGCGTCGCGTCCTGGTGACGTCAGCGTCCGCTCGGTTCCTTTTAGGACCTTGTGCAGCATCTGTGCGTAAGGCGGGGCTCCAGTTCTCGCGCGCTTTCGTCGTCCATGCCCCTCTTCTTCCCACGCGGCGTCCCAAAGATGGCACCCGATGGCGGGAAAATGGCTGCGGATGGCGGGAAACTCCACCAAGGTAAGTATTACAGTCTTTCTTCAGGCATGCAGTACCCGTTGGTGGCGGGCACGAAATCCTGCCGACTACGCCAAAAAGTTGACGCACCCCCAGGGCCGTGTGTGTGTGGGGATACCCGGAACCGGATCTTTTATGGATGCTGGGGGTTGTAGTCCATGCGTGGCGGGGACCCGGTCCTGTGGCTCAGGGTGGTCAACCCAAATGGCGGTCTATTTATAGGGTTTTGTGATTAAATGTCCGACTACGCCACCCGTGGATTGCGGTCAGAGTGAACCGCCGCTGCAGGGCAGACCGCTGAGGCTGGTGTTGTGGGTGCAGCTGAGGGTAGTATAACTCCCCATGGGAGGAGTATAGCCTCAGGGCAGTAAATAGGAATGTTGGTGGTGATGGTGCGCGGGAGCAGCAGTAACCACACGGAGTCTGTCATGCAATTCAGGGTCTTTACTGTTGGTGGTATTAAGGGACCCGTCCGGAATACAGGTTAACAATGGAGGCCTGGTCAGTCTGAGAGCAACTGTGAAATCCCGCTGGTCAGGGGAAGTTTGTAGGCCTACCGTGCTGACTTCACTCTTTCTGGCTACCCTGCTGTAGTCGTATACCTATACGACGTC
This sequence comes from Phyllobates terribilis, assembly GCF_046119375.1. Lineage (NCBI taxonomy): Eukaryota > Metazoa > Chordata > Amphibia > Anura > Dendrobatidae > Phyllobates > Phyllobates terribilis. Next base: position 201,264,654 of record NW_027362768.1, on the reverse strand, counting down.
CCCTAGCCCACGTCTCTGAGTGTACCGTGTTGTTCTCGCCCGTATGACTGGCGACTCGGGCCTTCCGTACTTCTCACCCCTCCGGGGTAGTAGTGGTCCCTCTCGTGTGGCTGAGCCTCCGGGCTTCCTTGGGCCAGAGGACTTGAAGTCCCCTGCGTGGTGGTTTTCTGCTGCTGGGCTTATAACCTTCACAGCCTTGGACTCCAGTGTCCGGCTCTGTAAGTCTCTAGCCAGGACGAGCTCTGCTAGCTCTCCTCCTGGCCTTGTGTTCCTCCTCTGCCTACAGGGACTCCTCAGCCTGCTTCTGACCTGTCCCTATCTGCAACTTCACTGGAACCTTGTCTGGAACTTGTCTCTCTAACCCCGCCCCAGATCCAGTTTATAAAGGGCAGGTTTCTCCCCTCCCTGGACTGAGGCAGGAGGTGCTGCATGCTTATTGTCCTGAACCAGGGAACCTCCCACCTGCTCTCAGACATGACATTGCTGCCACTGTGGCGACCAGACCTGGGGTGCCACACAAGCTTGTGACTCTGTTAGAGGAAAAGATGCCAAGGCCTCAGGAGACAAAATCTGCCCTGAAGTTCATTAAAGAAGACGAGGATTTCCTTGACAGAGCAGAAGAATCTCTTCAGAATGTTGTAAGAGAAGAACTTTTCATCGTTCCTGCAGAAACTAATGACAGAGTAGAAATAATTATTCACAATGTTCGAAGAGAACCCGCTTTCAATGTTCCTGTAGAAGAAGAGAAATGACAGCAAGTGACCGAAAGAGGCAGGAGGATGAGGAGGCAGTCAGCACCCATAGCGCTGAAAAACCGCTACCAGGCTCTCACACAGGACAACCACGAAGATGTACATCAAAAAAGTGCTTTGCCCACAAAGAACACTCCAGTAAGAAGTCTGAAGCCTCTTGAAGGGAGAAAAAGAAGTGGTGTGGTGAAGATAAAAAGGAGAGTGGTGGTCGTGGGGGATTCCCTACTGAGAGGAACAGAGGCCGCTATCTGCCGACCGGACATCACCTCACGAGAAGTGTGCTGTCTTCCAGGTGCCCAAATCAAAGATGTGTCTGATAGGACATCAAGACTCTTCAGTGCTACAGATGACCACACACATTCACTAATACATGTAGGAACAAATGACAAAGCAAAGAAGGACCTGGAAACTATGCCGAAACTGAAGGAACTGGGAACGTAGGTCGTCTTCCCATCCATTCTCCCAGTGGATGAACATGGACCAAGAAGGTTGGACAGGATTCTACAGGTGAACAGCTGGCTACGTGGATGGTGCCATCAGCAACGTTTTGGGTTTCTTGACCATGGAGTGAATTACCTGTATGATGGACTCCGTGCTAGAGATGGGCAGCATGTTACGAAAATAGCAAAACCCATATTTGGTAGACGGCTTGCTACACTCATCAGGAGAGCTGTAAACTAGAGCAATATGGCATGGGAAATAATTGCCCAGGAAAAAGTATGCAGCTAATGAATTATTTTGAGAACCTGCTATTAGTAGTGGAAATAAAGAACAAAGATGTAACGCCGCCGCCTCTGCCTTCTGCCTCTCTCCCCAGGCAGAGGCGCCAATACACTTACTGCCGCGGCCCCTGGCCGGAGTGTCCCGCTCCTTCTTCCTTCCCTCTCTCTGTGTCTACCCGGGGGTAAGCGCATGGCACGCAGATTCCTGGGCACTGTGCTTAGGGGGCACGTGCTCTCGCCTCTTAAAGCGGCCGCGCATGCCATCCTAAAGTTTTCCTGGCCGATGGCCAGAGGTCACTGACAATTTAAGGCACCTCCTTCAACATAGAGGTGCCTGTACAATGTGTAAGTTTGTTTCCTAAACACTCCTGTTAGTTCTCAGGTACCAGCGCATGTATCTCCTTTTAACTGCCTGTTTATCAGCCGTATCCACCTGTTGGTCCATCTGCCGTGCCCGCCTGCCAGTCCATCTCCCGTGCCATTCTGCCTCTGCCTGCCTCCTGTCACTTTGGGGGTCAGCTGCCATCCACCAGAGGTCCGTCCAGAGTAGCACCTGTTCCACCTCCCTCGTCTCTCCCCTCAACATGGGGTCGTCAAGCCACCGTACATCTGAGGTCGGACTTGGTCAGGCTCCTAGTTACACCCCTCTGGGCTCTCCTCGGTACATGGCACAGTGGTTCCATCACCCGGCTCGTAACAAAAGACAACAAATTCTGAATAAAAATAGAGGATGCAAGAGAAACTGGCTAATAACTAAAATGTGTCTATACAGATGCACAGAGCATGGGAAAGAAACATGGAGAACTGGAGCTGCTAACACAGGAAGAGAGATATGACGTCATAGGCATCACTGAGACGTGGTGGGGTGATACAAATGATGGGAATACAAACCTTGAAGGCTACAACTTATTTATTACAAACAGGATTAACAAGAGGGGAGGAGGTGTTACATTGTATGTTAGGAAAGCGTATATCTCTACTATGATCCAAGCTTCATAGACTGGTAGCTCTGTAGAAACTGTTTGGGTAAAACTACAAGGAGAGAAGAACAGAAAGGACACTATTGTAGGTCTTTACTACAGGCCACCTGGACAGACTGAAGATATGGATGAATTATTTTTATATCAGGTGTCTTTGTTCTCAAAATAGTATGACAGTGATCATGGGAGATTTTAACTATTCAGATATTTGTTGGGAATCTTGCTCATGCAAAAGTAATGGGTCCAGAAATTTTTTAACTTCTCTCACCGACAACTTTATCTTTCAAAAGGTTGAAGAGAGAACAAGAGGATCTGCCATCTTGGACCTTATTCTTACAGATAGGGAGGAAATGGTTGAGGAAGTAAAGGTGGCTGGAGATTTAGGAGGCAGCGATCATGCTAACCTCGAATTTTGAATTACAAGAGGAGGAAGACATGCGAGTACTCAGACTTAAAGGTTGGACTTCAGAAATGCAGATTTTAATGGAATCAGAAAGAGGGTAAGAAAGGTCCAATGGCCGGATGTTCTAAAAGACAGAAATGTCCAAGAAGGATGGGAGATTTTGCTAAATGAAATTCTCACTGAACAATCAGAAACAATCCCAAAAAGAAGGAAGAATTGGAAGCATTTAAAGAGACCAGGGTGGATGAACACAGAACTTAAACACTTGTTAAAAATGAAAAAAGAAATGTATATTAAATGGAAAGAGGGGGAATATCAAAAGAAGAATATCATGCTGTCTGCAGGGAATGCAGGGCAAGCGTTAGAAGAGCTAAAGCCAGTCATGAAGTGAGGCTTGCAAGGGAGGCCAAAAGCAATAAAAAAGGATTTGGGGGGTAAGTCAAAAGCAAAAGAAAAGTCAAAGATGTTATACAGGATGAAAAGGGTGAAGTGGTCAAAATGATGCTGAGAAGACCGAACTTTTAAATTCCTATTTTGCGTCTGTGTTCTCTAAGAAAGTAAATGTAACATAAACTGATCTTCACTGTGCTATCGAAGGAATAAAAGAATTCACACTGTCTATAAACAGAGAGATAGTGAGGAAACACATAGCTAATTTACATGAATTTAAATCTGGTCCAGATTAATTACATCCTAGGGTAGTGAAAGAGATAGCAGAGGAAATTGCAGAAGCACTAGCCAGAATCTTTGAAAAATCCTGGAGAACAGGGGAAGTCCCAGAAGATTGGAAAAGGACAAATGTTGTCCCTGCCTTTAAAAAAGGAAAGAAGATGGAGTCAGGAAATTACAGGACAGTGAGCCTTACTTCTATACCTGGAAAGATCTTTGAACAAATTATTAAACCACATGTATGTAAGTATTTGGATAAGAATACACTAATTAACCAGAGCCAGCATGGGTTTGTAGCAAACAAGTCATGCCAGACTAATCTAATCTCCTTCTATGATGGAATCACTGACTGGGTGGATCATGGAAATGCTGTAGATCTAATATATCTTGACTTCAGCAAAGCATTTGATCAAGTATTTCATACTATCCTTATTAACAAAATGACCTAGTATGGGATTGGCAAGGCTACGGTTAGGTGGATTAATAACTGGCTCAGTGATCGTACTCAGAGTGGTAATAAATGGTTGCACATCCAATTAGAAGAGTGTTTCAAGTGGGATACCACAAGGCTCTGTCCTGGCCCCAGCGTTGTTCAACATTTTTATAAATGATCTCGATGAGCGAACTGTAGGTAAAAAAATCAAATTTGTAGACGATGCAAAGCTAGGAGGGATAGCTAACACTAGAAAAAACATGGAAAGGATTCAGAAGGATCTAGATAAGCTTCAACAATGGGCAGCGACTAATAGAATTTAACAGGGAGAAATGCAAGATTCTACATCTGGGCAAGAAAAACAAAAAGTGCATCTACAGAATGGGAGGAATAGAACTAAGCAACAGCATGTGTGAAAAAGACTTGGGTATACTAATAGATCACAGACTGCACATGAGTCAACAGTGTGATGCAGCAGCAAAAAAAGGCAAACACAGTTCTGGGATGTATTAAGAGAAGCATACAGTCTAGATCACGTGAAGTCATTATTCCCCTCTATTTCTCTTTGGTCAGACCTTATCTGGAATACTGTGTCAAATTTTGGGCACCACATTTTAAAAAAGACATGAAGAAACTGGAGCAAGTTCAGAGAAGAGCGACCAGAATGGTGACCGGTCTGCAAACAATGTCCTATGAGGAACGGTTAAAAGGATCTGGGAATGTTTAGCTTGCAAAAATGAAGGCTAAGAGGAGACTTAATAGCTGTCTACAAATATCTGAAGGGCTGTCACATTGTAGAAGGATCAACTTTATTCTCATTTGCACAAGGAAAGACTAGAAGCAATGGGATGAAACTAAATGGGAGGAGACACAGATTAGATATTAGAAAAAACTTTTTGACAGTTAGGGTGATTAATGAGTGGAACAGGCGGCCACGAGAGGTGGTGAGTTCCCCTTCAATGGACGTCTTCAAACAGAGGCTGGACAGATATCTGTCTGAGATGGTTTAGTGAATCCTCCATTGAGCCGGGGGTTGGACACGAGGACCCCAGAGATCCCTTCCAACTCTAACATTCTATGATCTATGACCCCCTGCCCTCCTCTTTAGATTGGCGGCTTGACACAACCCTACACCTCCGCGTCCTTTCTATAATAATAATGGAGGGATGTTACGAGCCAATGAGTCTTCCAGAAACTCAGAACTTTGGGTGTGGAGAGATTGGACCACGGGCCCCTTAGCAAAATCTTCCTCTATATCCAATATGAACATGGTCACATAACTCATTGCAGAACTCAATGTTAGGCCATGGTCCCACTATCAGTATTTGGTCAGTATTCTGTCAGTATATTTTCTCAGGAGTGGGAGCCAAAACCAGGAGTGGGTGATAAATACAGAATTGGTGACTTGTTTCTATTCTACCTTTTCTCTGATTGTTCCTCACCTGGTTTTGGCTCCAACTCCTGAGAAAAAACACTGACCGAATACTGATAGTGGGGCCAGTGGCAGCAGAACACAATGCAGAACTCAATGCAAAACTCAATACAGAACTTAATGAAGAATTAAATGCAGAACTCAATACTGGACTTGATACAGAACTCAATGGAAAACACAATACAGAACATAATGCAGAACTCAATGCAGAATTAATACAGAACTTAATGCAGAACTCAATACTAGACTCGATGCAGAAGTTAATTAAGAACTCCATGAAGAAGTCAATGCAGAACTTAATGGAGAACTCAGTTCTGAACTCAATGCATTACTCAATACAGAAATAGATACAGCACTTAATGTAGAATTCAAAGCAAACCTTAAAACGAAACTCAATACTGAACTTGATGCAGTACTTATTGCAAATCTCAATACAGAACTCAATAAAGAACTAAATACAGAATTCAATGCAAAACTCAATGCCAGGCAAAAGAACTCAATACTGAACTTAATGCAGAACTGAAAACACAACTCAATAGAAATAAGTGAACCCGAACTTTTAAGTTCGAGATTCGTACCGGAACTTTTCCTGCTCGTACCGGATTTTTTTGTACTGGAAAATTTCCGGCTCCAAAGTTCAGGTCCCCATAGATTTCAATGGGGTTCGGGTCCGCTCATCCCTACAACTCAGTGTAAACCTCAATACACAACTCAATGCAGAACTCAATGAAGTATTAAATGCAAAACTCAATGCCAGGCAGCAGCATTCAATACAGAACACCAAGCATGGCAGTGTCTTTGAGCCGCCGTAATATCGCCATGTTATTGCTGCTTGTGCCGCAGTTTTATATTCGATGATCTGCAGGGGACTTTATGACTTTCTTTCCTGCAGGTCAAAATGCAGTGAAGCTTTGGTGCGAGTTGCAGTAATGCTGCAATTTTACGGCAATGCTGCAATTTTACGGCAATGCTGCAGAGCTCCAGCTGTAGTGACATTTACTGACGACTTGTCTTAGATTACTGGATGCGCCATGCGGTTCTCACTGGAGACACTGCACCAGGGATGGACGTATAACAATGGCACAGGGGGCGTTACTTTGTGCTGTCCCTGGTGGTTGATGATGGTGGCAGACGCAGCATAATCCTCATTGCCACTTTCTGCAGGCTGCGGTCTGGCTCTCGTCCATTGTGCTCATGGCTTGTGATAATGGGATTCTCCCTTGAATATGAGGAATCCGCTGTGAGGAGCGGGACACGTTCCAGAGATCTCACCTGGTACAGGAGATTCAGGATGACAAGTTCAGCCAACGCCCCAACGTAAAAAGTCACCGGCTGTGGAGAACAAGGCTTCCCACTCATTCTGCACAAACAAGGATGCAAAAGCAGAAGTACAAAACTGCAGAATGTGAACCGGTCCCAATGTACACACACAGTGAAAGCTAAGACTAGAGGCATGGCAGGTATGACAGAGATGAGCGAACCAGAACTTAAAAGTTCGGGGTTCGTACAGCACAGTTAGGCTGTGTGCACACGATGCGTTTTTAATGCGTTTCCGCAGCGTTTTTGCAGCTGCGGAGACGCATTAAAAATGCATGGTAGAAGGGCTGCAATGTTCCCCAATGATAATCCGCTGTGCTGTGCACATGCTGCGGAAATTTCCGCTGCGGATTATCATTGCGGAAAAAAACGCAGCACTACCAATTATTTTGCGGAAGAGCTGCGTCTTCGCCGCCATTGACTTGCATTAGACCGCATGGATTATGCATCACTGTATATGTAGATGCGTAATCCTAGCGTGCTAATGTGCGGATGGTACCCGGGTGTAGAGGGGAGGAGAGTCTCCTCCACACCCAGGTACCATTAAAAAATCTGTAAAAAAAGAATAAAATAAACAATAAATGTATACTTACCTTCTGTCGGCCCGCGCACCGCTCCTGCTTGGTTCCCGGCACTTTGCAGTGAGTTGAAGGACCTGCGCTGACGTCGGAGTCATGTGACGGGTCACGTGACGCTGACGTCGGCAGGTCTTTCAATTCACTGTTGCCGGCAAGGGAGAACGGAGTGAGCGGGACACCGGGGGCCATCGGAGGGTAAGTATACATTATATTTTATTTTTACCACTCTCTGGGGTCACACTATATAAATCCATGCTGTTTGCATGGATTTATATAGTGTGACCTAGTTGTCACAAGCACTTTCCAAGTGATGCTAATTGCTTGGAAAGCGCTTGTCAATCCGCATGCTGAAATGTCAGTGGGTAACCGCTCCATTTCCGCATGTCCCTGGCAGGAAAACGCATGTACAATCCGCATGCGTTTTTTTCTGCCAGGGAGATGCAGAAACGCTCAGGAAAAAATCCTGAGCATTTCTGCATCGTGGGCACATAGCCTTAGGCTATCTGCACATGTTGAGTAAATGGATGCACAGAATTGACATGCTGCAGACTATTTTCTGCATCAAATCAGCAAGTCACAAATAAGCATCATGTGCATGACACTTCAGGTTTCTCATTCACTTTCCAGGCATCAGGATTGCTTCAGGTTTTGCTAGCAAATCTGCATGGCAAAAACGCACCAAATGTGCAACGTGTGCACAAGCCCCAAAGCTCAAGGAGTTGTGCCGGATCTACTTCTTTTCCTACTGAGTTGTGCTGGATTTCCTCTTTGTCCTCCTGAGTTGTGCCGAATCTCCTCCTTGTCCTCCTGAGTTGTGCCGGATATCCTGCTTGTCCTCGTGAGTTGGCTGGATCTCGTCCTTGTCCTCCTGAGTTGTGTCGGATCACCTCCTTGTCCTCCTGAGTTGTGCTGGACCTCCTCGTCCTCCTGAGTTGTGCAGGATCTCCTCCTTGTCCTTCTGAGTTGTGCCGGATATCCTGCTTGTCCTCCTGAGTTGGCTGGATCTCGTCCTCATCCTTCTGAGTTGTGCCGGATCTCTTCCTTGTCCAACTAAGTTGTGTCGGATCTCCTCCTTGTCCTCCTGAGTTGTGCCAGATCTCCTATTTGTTCTTCTGAGTTGTGCCAGATCTCCTCCTTGTCCTCCTGAGTTGTGTTGGATCTCCCCCTTGTCGTCCTGAGTTGTGCTGGACCTCCTCGTCCTCCTGAGTTGTGCAGGATCTCCTCCTTGTCCTCCTGAGTTGTGCCGGATCGCCTCCTTGTCCTTCTGAGTTGTGCCGGATCTCCTCCTTGTCCTCTTGAGTTGTGCCCGATCTCCTCCTTTTCCTCCAGAATTGTGTCGGATCTTCTCCTTGTTCTCCTTATCTTCCTGAGTTGTGCCAGATCTCCTCCTTGTTCTCCTGAGTTGGGCCGGATCTCCTCCTTGTCCTCCTGAGTTGTGCCGAATTTCCTACTTATCCTACTGAGTTGTGCCGGATCTTCTCCATTTCCTACTGAGTTGTACTGGATCTCCTCCTTTTCCTACTGAGTTGTTCCGGATCTCCTCCTTGTCCTTCTGAGTTGTGCCGGATCTCCTGCTTGTCCTCCTGAGTTGGCTGGATCTCCTCCTTATCCTCCTGAGTTGTGTCGGATCTCCTCTTTGTCCTGCTGAGTTGTGCCAGATCTCCTCCTTGTCCTCCTGAGTTGTGCCGGATCTCATCCTTATCCTCCTGAGTTGTGACGGATCTCGTCCTTGTCCTCTTGAATTCTACCGGATCTATTGTTTGTCCTTCTGAATTGTGCCGGATCTCCTCCTTGTCCTCCTGAGTTGTGTTGGATCTCCTCTTTGTCTTCCTTATCCTCCTGAGTTTTGCCGGATCTTCTCCTTGTCCTCCTGAGTTGTGCCGGATCTCCTCCTTGTCCTCCTGAGTTGTGTCGGATCCCCTCCTTGTCCTCCTGAGTTGTGCCGGATCTCCTCCTTGTTCTCCTGAGTTGAGCCGGATCTCCTCCTTTTCCTACTGAGTTGGGCTGGATCTCCTCCTTGTCCTCCTGAGTTGTGCCAGGCCTTCACCTTGTCCTCCTGAGTTGTGCCGGATCTCCTCCTTGTCCTACTGAGTTGTGCCAGATCTCCTCCTTGTCTTCCTAAGTTGGGCCGGAACTCCTCCTTGTCCTTCTGAGTTGTGCCGAATCTCCTCCTTATCCTCCTGAGTTGTGCCAGATCTCCTCCTTTTCCTACTGAGTTGTGCCGGATCACCTCCTTGCCCTCCTGAATTGTGCCGGATCTCCACCTTGTCCACCTGAGTTATGTCAGATCTCCACCTTGTCCACCTGAGTTATGTCAGATCTCATCCTTGTCCACCTGAGTTGTGCCGGATCTCCTCCTTGTCCTCCTGAGTTGTGCCAGATCTCCTTCCTGTCCTCATGAGTTGTGCTGGATTTCCTCCTTGTTCTCCTCAGTTGTGCTGGATCTCCTCCTTATCCTCCTGGGTTGTGCCGGATCTCCTTCTTTTCCTACTGAGTTGTGCCAGATCTCCTCCTTGTCCACCTGAGTTGTGCCGGATCTCCTCCTTGTCCTCCTGAGTTGTGCTAGATCTCCTCCTTGTCCGCCTGAGTTTTGACAGATCTCTTCCTTGTCCTCCTGAGTTGGGCAGAATCTCCTTCTTGTACTCCTTGAGTTGTGCCGGATCTCCTCCTTGTCCTCCTGAGTTGGGCTGGAACTCCTCCTTGTCCTCCTGAGTTGTGCCAAATCTCCTCCTTTTCCTACTGATATGTGCCGGATCTCCTCCTTGTCCTCCTGAGTTGTGCCAGATCTCCTCCTTGTCCTCAGTTGTGCCGGATCTCCACTTTGTCCTCCTGAGTTGTGTCAGTTCTCCTCCTTGTCCACCTGAGTTGTGCCGGATCTCCTCCTTGTCTTCCTGAGTTGTGCCGGATCTCCACCTTGTCCTCCTGAGTTGTGTCAGATCTCCTTCTTGTCCTCCTGAGTTGTGCCGGATTTCCTCCTTCATCTCCTCAGTTGTGCTATATCTCCTCCTTGTCCTCCTGAGTTGTGTCGGATCTCCCCCTTGTCGTCCTGAGTTGGGCGGGACCTCCTCCTTGTCCTTCTGAGTTGTCCCGGATCTCCTCCTTGTCCTCCTGAGTTGGGCCGGAACTCCTCCTTGTCTTCCTGAGTTGTGCCGAATCTCCTCATTATCCTCCTGAGTTGTGCCGGATCTCCTTCTTTTCCTACTGAGTTGTGCCGGATCTCCTCATTGTCCTCCTGAGTTGTGCTGTATCTCCTCCTTGTCCTCCTGAGTTGTGCCGGTTCTCCACCTTGTCCTTCTGAGTTGTGTCAGCTCTCCTCCTTGTCCATCTGAGTTGTGCCGGATTTCTTCCTTGTCCTCCTCAGTTGTGCTGGATCTCCTCCTTGTCCTCCTGACTTGTGTCGGATCTCCTCCTTGTCGTCCTGAGTTGTGCCGGAACTCCTCCTTGTCCTCCTGAGTTGTGCCGGATCTCCTCCTTGTCCTCCTGAGTTCGGCCGGAACTCCTCCTTGTCCTCCTGAGTTGTGCCGAATCTCCTCATTATCCTCCTGAGTTGTGCCGGATCTACTTCTTGTCCTCCTGAGTTGTGCCGGATCTCCTCCTTGTCCTCCTGAGTTGTGCCAGATCTCCTCCTTGTCCTCCTGAGTTGAGCCGGATCTCCTCCTTGTCCTCCTGAGTTGGATGGGATCTCCTCCTTATCCTCCTGAGTTGTGTCGGATCTCCTCTTGGTCCTGCTGAGTTGTGCCAGATCTCCTCCTTGTCCTCCTGAGTTGTGCCGGGTCTCATCCTTATCCTCCTGAGTTGTGACGGATCTTGTCCTTGTCCTCTTGAATTCTACCGGATCTATTCTTTGTCCTCCTGAATTGAGCCGGATCTCCTCCTTGTCCTCCTGAGTTGTGTTGGATCTCCTCTTTGTCTTCCTTATCCTCCTGAGTTTTGTCGGATCTCCTCCTAGTCCTCCTGAGTTGTGCCAGATCTCCTCCTTGTCCTCCTGAGTTGTGTCGGATCCCCTCCTTGTCCTCCTGAGTTGTGCCGGATCTCCTCCTTGTCCTCCTGAGTTGAGCCGGATCTCCTCCTTTTCCTACTGAGTTGGGCTGGATCTCCTCCTTGTCCTCCTGAGTTGTGCCGGATCTCCTCCTTGTCCTCCTGAGTTGTGCCAGACCTTCACCTTGTCCTCCTGAGTTGTGCCGGATCTCCTCCTTGTCCTACTGAGTTGTGCCAGATCTCCTCCTTGTCCTCCTGAGTTGTGTCGGATCCCCTCCTTGTCCTCCTGAGTTGTGCCGGATCTCCTCCTTGTCCTCCTGAGTTGAGCCGGAACTCCTCCTTTTCCTACTGAGTTGGGCTGGAACTCCTCCTTGTCCTCCTGAGTAGTGCTGGATCTCCTCCTTGTCCTCCTGAGTTGTGCCGGATCTCCGCCTTGTCCTCCTGAGTTGGATGGGATCTCCTCCTTTTCCTACTGAGTTGGGTGGGATCTCCTCCTTGTCCTCCTGAGTTGTGCTGGATCTCCTCCTTGTCCTCCTGAGTTGTGCCAGACCTCCACCTTGTCCTTCTGAGTTGTATCAAATCTCCTCCTTATCCACCTGAGTTGTGCCGAATCTCCTCCTTATCCTCCTGAGTTGTGCCAAGTCTCCTCCTTGTCCTCCTCAGTTGTGTTAGATGTCCTCTTTGTCCTCCTTATCCTCCTGAGTTGTACCAGATCTCCTCCTTGTCCTCCTGAGTTGTGCTGGATCTCCTCCTTTTCCTCCTGAGTTGTGTCAGATATTCTCCTTATCCTCCTGAGTTGTGCCTGATTTCTTCCTTGACGTCCTGAGTTGTGCTGGATCTCCTCCTTGTCCTCCTGAGTTGGGCCGGTACTCCTCCTTGTCCTCCTGAGTTGTGCCGGATCTCCTCCTTTTCCTACTGAGCTGTGCCCGATCTCCTCCTTTTCCTACTGAGTTGTGCACGATCTCCTCCTTTTCCTCCTGAGTTGTGCCGGATCGCCTCCTTGTCCTTCTGAGTTGTGCCGGATCTCCTCCTTGTCCAACTATGTTGTGTCGGATCTCCTCCTTGTCCTCCTGAGTTGTGCTAGATCTCCTCCTTGTCCTCCTGAGCTGTGCCAGATCTCCTCCTTGTCCTCTGAGTTGTGCCGGAACTCCTCCTTTTCCTGCAGAATTGGGTCAGATCTTCTCCTTGTTCTCCTTATCTTCCTGAGTTGTGCCAGATTTCCTCCTTGTCCTCCTGAGTTGGGCCGGATCTCCTCCTTGTCCTCCTGAGTTGTGCAGAATTTCCTACTTATCCTACTGAGTTGTGCCGGATCTTCTCCATTTCCTACTGAGTTGTGCTGGAGCTCCTCCTTGTCCTCCTGAGTTGTTCCGGATCTCCTCCTTGTCCTTCTGAGTTGTGCCGGATCTCCTGCTTGTCCTCCTGAGTTGGCTGGATCTCCTCCTTGTCCTCCTGAGTTGTGCCGGATCTCATCCTTATCCTCCTGAGTTGTGACGGATCTCGTCCTTGTCCTCTTGAATTCTACCGGATCTATTCTTTGTCCTCCTGAATTGTGCCGAATCTCCTCCTTGTCCTCCTGAGTTGTGTTGGATCTCATCTTTGTCTTCCTTATCCTCCTGAGTTTTGCCGGATCTTCTCCTAGTTCTCCTGAGTTGTGCCAGATCTCCTCCTTGTCCTCCTGAGTTGTGTCGGATCCCCTCCTTGTCCTCCTGAGTTGTGCCGGATCTCCTCCTTGTCCTCCTGAGTTGAGCCGGATCTCCTCCTTTTCCTACTGAGTTGGGCTGGATCTCCTCCTTGTCCTCATGAGTTGTGCCGGATCTCCTCCTTGTCCTGCTGAGTTGTGCCAGACCTTCACCTTGTCCTCCTGAGTTGTGCCGGATCTCCTCCTTGTCCTACTGAATTGTGCCAGATCTCCTCATTGTCTTCCTAAGTTGGGGCGGAACTCCTCCTTGTCCTCCTGAGTTGTGCCGAATCTCCTCCTTATCCTCCTGAGTTATGCCGGATCTCCTCCTTTTCCTACTGAGTTGTGCCGGATCTCCTCCTTGTCCTCCTGAGTTGTGCCAGATCTCCTTCCTGTCCTCATGAGTTGTGCCGGATTTCCTCCTTGTTCTCCTCAGTTGTGCTGGATCTCCTCCTTATCCTCCTGGGTTGTGCCGGATCTCCTTCTTTTCCTACTGAGTTGTGCCGGATCTCCTCCTTGTCCACCTGAGTTGTGCCGGATCTCCTCCTTGTCCTCCTGAGTTGTGATAGATCTCCTCCTTGTCCGCCTGAGTTTTTACAGATCTCTTCCTTGTCCTCCTGAGTTGGGAAGAATCTCCTTCTTGTACTCTTGAGTTGTGCCGGATCTCCTCCTTGTCCTCCAGAGTTGGGCCGGAACTCCTCCTTGTCCTCCTGAGTTGTGCCGAATCTCCTCCTTGTCCTCCTGAGTTGTGCCAAATCTCTTCATTATCCTCCTGAGTTGTGCCGGATCTCCTTCTTTTCCTACTGAGTTGTGCCAGATCTCCTCATTGTCCTCCTGAGTTGTGCTGTATCTCCTCCTTGTCCTCCTGAGTTGTGCCGGTTCTCCACCTTGTCCTCCTGAGTTGTGTCAGCTCTCCTCCTTGTCCACATGAGTTGTGCCTGATCTCCTCCTTGTCCTCCTGAGTTGTGCTAGATCTCCTTCTTGTCCTCCTGAGTTGTGCCAGATTTCTTCCTTGTCCTCCTCAGTTGTGCTGGATCTCCTCCTTGTCCTCCTGAGTTGTGTCGGATCTCCTCCTTGTCATCCTGAGTTGTGCCGGACTTCCTCCTTGTCCTCCTGAGTTGTGCCGGATCTCCTACTTGTCCTCCTGAGTTGTGCCGGATTTCCTCCTTGTCCTCCTCAGTTGTGCTGGAACTCCTCCTTGTCCTCCTGAGTTGTGTCGGATCTCCTCCTTGTCCTCCTGAGTTGTGTCAGATCTTCTCCTTGTCCACCTGAGTTGTTCCTGATCTCCTCCTTGTCCTCCTGAGTTGTGCCAGATCTCCTACTTGTCTTCCTGAGTTGTGCCGGATTTCCTCCTTGTCCTCCTCAGTTGTGCTGGAACTCCTCCTTGTCCTCCTGAGTTGTGTCGGATCTCCTCCATGTCCTCCTGAGTTGTGTCGGATCTCCTCCTTGTCCTCCTGAGTTGTGCCAGATCTCCTCCTTGTTCTTCTGAGTTGTGCCAGATCTCCTCCTTGTCCTCCTCAGTTGTGTTGGATCTCCTCTTTGTCTTCCTTTTCTTCCTGAGTTTTGCCTGATTTCCTCCTTGTCCTCCTGAGTTGTGCTAGATCTCCTCCTTATCCTCTTGAGTTGTGCCGGATCTCCTCCTTTTCCTCCAGAATTGTGTCGGATCTTCTCCTTGTCCTCCTTTTCCTCTTGAATTGTGCCGGATCTCCTCCTTGTCCTCCTGAGTTGTGCCGGATCTCGTCCTTGTCCTCCTGAGTTGTGTTAGTTCTCCTCCTTGTCCTCCTGAGTTTTGACAGATCTCTTCCTTGTCCTCATGAGTTGGGCCAGAACTCCTTCTTGTACTCTTGAGTTGTGCCGGATCTCCTCCTTGTCCTCCTGAGTTGTGCCAAGTCTCCTCCTTGTCCTCCTCAGTTGTGTTAGGTGTCCTCTTTGTCCTCCTTATCCTCCTGAGTTGTACCAGATCTCCTCCTTGTCCTCCTGAGTTGTGCTGGATCTCCTCCTTTTCCTCCTGAGTTGTGTCAGATATTCTCCTTATCCTCCTGAGTTGTGCCTGATTTCTTCCTTGACGTCCTGAGTTGTGCTGGATCTCCTCCTTGTCCTCCTGAGTTGGGCCGGTACTCCTCCTTGTCCTCCTGAGTTGTGCCGGATCTCCTCCTTTTCCTACTGAGCTGTGCCCGATCTCCTCCTTTTCCTACTGAGTTGTGCACGATCTCCTCCTTTTCCTCCTGAGTTGTGCCGGATCGCCTCCTTGTCCTTCTGAGTTGTGCCGGATCTCCTCCTTGTCCAACTATGTTGTGTCGGATCTCCTCCTTGTCCTCCTGAGTTGTGCCAGATCTCCTCCTTGTCCTCCTGAGCTGTGCCAGATCTCCTCCTTGTCCTCTGAGTTGTGCCGGAACTCCTCCTTTTCCTGCAGAATTGGGTCGGATCTTCTCCTTATTCTCCTTATCTTCCTGAGTTGTGCCAGATGTCCTCCTTGTCCTCCTGAGTTGGGCCGGATCTCCTCCTTGTCCTCCTGAGTTGTGCAGAATTTCCTACTTATCCTACTGAGTTGTGCCGGATCTTCTCCATTTCCTACTGAGTTGTGCTGGAGCTCCTCCTTGTCCTCCTGAGTTGTTCCGGATCTCCTCCTTGTCCTTCTGAGTTGTGCCGGATCTCCTGCTTGTCCTCCTGAGTTGGCTGGATCTCCTCCTTATCCTCCTGAGTTGTGTCGGATCTCCTCTTGGTCCTGCTGAGTTGTGCCAGATCTCCTCCTTGTCCTCCTGAGTTGTGCCGGATCTCATCCTTATCCTCCTGAGTTGTGATGGATCTCGTCCTTGTCCTCTTGAATTCTACCGGTTCTATTCTTTGTCCTCCTGAATTGTGCCGGATCTCCTCCTTGTCCTCCTGAGTTGTGTTGGATCTCCTCTTTGTCTTCCTTATCCTCCTGAGTTTTGCCGGATCTCCTCCTAGTCCTCCTGAGTTGTGCCAGATCTCCTCCTTGTCCTCCTGAGTTGTGTCGGATCCCCTCCTTGTCCTCCTGAGTTGTGCCGGATCTCCTCCTTGTCCTCCTGAGTTGAGCCGGATCTCTTCCTTTTCCTACTGAGTTGGGCTGGATCTCTTCCTTTTCCTCCTGAGTTGAGCCGGATCTCTTCCTTTTCCTACTGAGTTGGGCTGGATCTCCTCCTTGTCCTCCTGAGTTGTGCCGGATCTCCTCCTTGTCCTCCTGAGTTGTGCCAGACCTTCACCTTGTCCTCCTGAGTTGTGCCGGATCTCCTCCTTGTCCTACTGAGTTGTGCCAGATCTCCTCCTTGTCCTCCTGAGTTGTGTCGGATCCCCTCCTTGTCCTCCTGAGTTGTGCCGGATCTCCTCCTTGTCCTCCTGAGTTGAGCCGGATCTCCTCCTTTTCCTACTGAGTTGGGCTGGATCTCCTCCTTGTCCTCCTGAGTTGTGCTGGATCTCCTCCTTGTCCTCCTGAGTTGTGCCGGATCTCCTCCTTGTCCTCCTGAGTTGGATGGGATCTCCTGTTAGAACCTTGCTCTTAGGTTTTTTTTCCTTTGCTGGTCACATGACCTTGTTGGCCTATTTAATCCTGCTCCGCCCTTCTGGCTTTGCTGGACTTCATTGTATATCTACTTTCTAGCTAGCCTGTGCTCTGTGTCTTGCTCTGTTAGTTTGCTTGGTCTACTGACCTCTATGTTCTATATATTTTGTATGTTCGTCTGTCTGCTACTATTTCTGTTAGGAGGTGTCCCATATTCCTCCCAGTCCTTAGTACTTGTAGGGATTCCTTCCCCACATCTATAGGTCTCCGTACAGACTAGCTTAGGACTTTAGCAGGTCTGATCGCAGGATCAGGTCCCCTGTTACATCGTAGGGATTAAGCTGAGTTCTATCGTAGGGACAGATCTCCTCTCTTTCCTTAGCTCTGGTAGCAGAACATAACAGTAAGTCCAGCCAGCAAATTCTCTAAGGAAAGATTTTTCTGTTCCATCATGGTGTCGGTTCAGGATTTGGTTCATCGCCTGCAGGGACTCTCTCTGGAGGTGGCCGAGCTCCGTCAGCACGTGAGTAACTGTCCTGGAGCACATTTCTTGGAGCCTAAGGTATGTTTGCCGGATTTATTTTTTGGTGAACACCGAGAATTTTTTTCATTCAAAAATGCTTGCTTATTGTATTTTCGTTTGAGACCTAAGTCCTCTGGGGATGAATCCCAGCGCGTTGGGTTCATAATGTCACTTTTGCGCAAAGAGCCTCAGGAGTGGGCCTTTTCTTTGCAACCTAGTGATACATGCTTCAGATCAGTGGATAGTTTTTTTTCTGCTTTGGGACTATTATATGATGATCCTGACCGTGTCGCATCAGCTGAGACTGAGTTGAGACGTTTAAAACAGGGATCAGGTAATGTGGAAAAATATTGTACTCATTTCCGTCGTTGGTCTACTCAAACAGGGTGGAACGATTCTGCTCTGAAAAGTCTATTTCTTGCTGGGCTCAGTGAAAGGGTTAAAGACCTGCTAATTGCTTATCCTACACCTGAAGATTTGCAACAGGCTATGCAATTAGCTATACGGGTGGATAGGAGACTGCGTGCTAGGGTTAATGAGAGCAAATCCTCTGCTATGTCAGTTTCTGGTTATGAGAATGTGTGTACTAACAGTGGTGAACCGATGGAGATTGGATCGGTGGCACCTCGCTCTCAAGAAAAAGACCGTCGATTTTCTGAAGGCTTGTGTTTCTATTGCGGAAAATCTGGTCATTTGATTAAAGGCTGTGAGCTTCGTATGAAGAAAGAAAAAAAAATGGTCAGTCACGCCCGTATTGCCTGTTTAAATTCCAAGGGTATATTTTTAGCTGCTTCCACGATTGCTCAGAGAAAATTAATGGAATTTCGGGTGTTTGTTGATTGTGGGTCTACTCTGAATGTAATTGATGGGGGATTCGTGGAAAGACTCAATTTAGAACCTGAACCTTTATCATCCCCCATTGCTGTGGTTTCTGTGGATGGTTCCCCTTTGAAGAATATTACTCTCAAGGTCTGTGAATTTCCTCTCACTATTAATGGTGTTCACCATGAGAAATTGGATTTGCTAGTGTTGAATAACTTGCCTTCTCCAGTAATATTGGGATTGCCCTGGTTAAAATTTCATAATCCTGTACTGGATTGGTCTACCAGTGAAATTAAATCCTGGAGCCATAAATGTTATGACAAGTGTTGTAACGGGCGTATTGCAGCTGTGGATAGGGGAGAATTGCCTGTTCCTATTCAGGATTTTTGGAGAGTTTTTTCTGAGAAGGAATCGCAGGTTTTGCCTCCCCATAGAGACTATGATTGTTCTATTGAATTTGTCCCTGGAGCGACTCTTCCTAAAAGTCGTTTATTTAACCTCACTATTCCTGAGAGGAAGGCTTTGGAGGAATACATACAGACAAGTTTGGCCGCCGGTCACATTAGGCCCTCTAAGTCTCCTGTGGCGGTTGGATTTTTTTTTGTAAAAAAAAAGGACGGCGGTTTACGTCCTTGTCTGGATTTTCGTGAGATTAACAAAATTACTGTACGCAATCCTTACCCACTGCCATTGATTCCTGATCTGTTTAACCAGTTAATGGGGGCCAAGTGGTTCTCTAAAATTGACCTTAAGGGGGCATACAATCTGTTGCGCATGAAGGAGGGTGACGAATGGAAGACTGCTTTTAACACTGCTGTGGGTCATTTTGAGAATCTGGTTATGCCTTTTGGTCTTACTAATGCTCCTGCATTTTTTCAGAATCTGATTAATGACATCCTTAGACCTTTGATCGGTAAAAATGTGGTTGTGTATTTGGATGACATTTTGATTTATTCGCCAGATCTGGAGTCTCATTGGCGGAGCGTGCGTGAGGTATTACAGTTATTAATGGACAATTCGCTTTTTGCTAAGCTGGAGAAATGTGAGTTCGCTGTACAGAGAATTAGTTTTTTGGGCTACATTATCTCCAGCAAAGGTTTTGAGATGGATCCGGTTAAGGTTCAGGCTGTGCAGGAATGGCCTAGGCCTATTGGTATGAAATCGATACAGAGGTTTTTGGGTTTCGCCAATTACTACAGAAAATTCATAAAAAATTTTTCTAGTATTGTCAAACCTCTGACTGATCTCACCAGGAAAGGTGCTGATGCGGTTCAGTGGTCTTCTGAGGCCATTGAAGCTTTTGTGTATCTCAAGGAGAGGTTCACCTCTGCTCCCATCCTTATGCAGCCTGATGTGACTAGGCCGTTTTTGGTTGAGGTTGATGCTTCCTCTGTGGGGGTTGGCGCAGTATTGTCTCAGGATAACGGGGATGGATTACATCCCTGTGCCTTTTTTTTCAAAAAAATTTTCGGAGACTGAACTGAATTACGATATTGGTAATCGGGAATTATTGGCTATTAAACTCGCATTTGAACACTGGCGCCACTTCTTGGAAGGTGCGGAATTTCCCGTTCAGGTTCTTACGGATCATAAAAATCTGATATATCTTGATGCTGCCAAGCGCCTGAATGCCCGTCAGGCTAGGTGGGCACTGTTTTTCTCGCGGTTTAATTTCTCCGTTACTTACATCCCTGGTACTAAGAATGTTAAGGCGGATGCCTTGTCTCGCAGTTTTTCTCCCATAGTCGGTGCTGAGAAAGAGGAGAACATTTTACAAGAAGGTGTTGTGATAGCTGCTTTGGACTCCGTTTTGGAAGATGAGATTCTTAAAGCACAGGAGAATGCCCCATCTAACACTCCTCATGGGAGGTTGTTTGTGCCTGGGACCTTTAGGAGAGATTTGTTTGTTGAGTGTCACGAATCTCGGTTGGCAGGTCATCCCGGAATCTCTGAGACCAAGAGACTGGTGGGTCGCAGTTTTTGGTGGCCTGGATGGCAGAAGGAAGTCATTAAGTGGGTGCGTCAATGTACTATATGTGCTAGATCTAAGTCCTCACATACTCCTGCTGTGGGGTTGCTTTGTCCTTTGGAGGTTCCCAGTGCTCCTTGGACACATTTGGCTATGGACTTTATAACTGACCTTCCCCCCTCTGAGGGTTTTACTGTCATCTGGGTGGTCGTGGACCGTTTTAGCAAGATGTGTCACTTGGTTACTTTCGTCAAACTGCCCTGCGCTAAAACTCTCGCTAAGGCCTTTGTCAAGGAAATTGTCAGACTTCATGGCGTTCCTACTGACATTGTTTCTGATAGGGGTCCTCAGTTCGTGGCTCGTTTTTGGCGTGCCTTTTGTGATAGGTTGGGAGTTCATTTGTCGTTCTCGTCCGGATATCATCCTGAATCTAATGGCCAGACAGAAAGGAAAAACCAGGATGTTGAGCAGTTCTTGCGTTGTTTTGTGGCAGACAATCAAGAGGGGTGGTCTGAGTTTCTGCCACTTGCTGAATTTGCTCTGAACAATCATACATCTTCTTCTGCTGGTTGTTCGCCTTTTTTTTTGTTGTTCTGGGAGACATCCGTCGTTTGGGTCGTTCTCCAAGTTGGGATCTGCCGTGCCTGAGGAGGAGAATTTTTCCGGTGATTTGGAGAGAGTTTGCACGGATGTGCGTGGTAATCTTCAGGAGGCCAACAGAAAATCTAAAGACTACTTTGATAGGAAACGACAGGAGGTTTTGTTCGCTGTTGGTGACATGGTTTGGTTGTCCTCTAGGAATCTGCGGTTGAGGATTCCTTCAAAGAAATTGGGTCCCAAGTTTGTAGGGCCCTTTAAAGTGCTTCAGGTTGTCAACCAATCTGCTGTTAGGTTGGAGGTTCCTACCTCCTGGAGAATTAATCCGGTCTTTCATGTCTCTCTGTTGAAAAAAGCTGTTGTATCGGATTGTGACGCCTCTGCCTCTGTTCCTCCGGTGGTGGAGGACGGGGAAGATGAAATTTCTCGCATCCTTAACTCTAGACGGTATAGAGGTAGTTTGCAGTATCTTGTGGCCTGGAAAGGTTTCGGTCCCGAGGATAACTCTTGGGTGAGGTCGGATGATGTTTCCGCGTCCAGACTTATCAGAGCGTTTCACAGGAGATTTCCTGATAAGCCTGGTCCTAGGGGATCCGGAGGATCCTCTTAGAAGGGGGGGGTACTGTTAGAACCTTGCTCTTAGGTTTTTTTTCCTTTGCTGGTCACATGACCTTGTTGGCCTATTTAATCCTGCTCCGCCCTTCTGGCTTTGCTGGACTTCATTGTATATCTACTTTCTAGCTAGCCTGTGCTCTGTGTCTTGCTCTGTTAGTTTGCTTGGTCTACTGACCTCTATGTTCTATATATTTTGTTTGTTCGTCTGTCTGCTACTATTTCTGTTAGGAGGTGTCCCATATTCCTCCCAGTCCTTAGTACTTGTAGGGATTCCTTCCCCACATCTATAGGTCTCCGTACAGACTAGCTTAGGACTTTAGCAGGTCTGATCGCAGGATCAGGTCCCCTGTTACATCGTAGGGATTAAGCTGAGTTCTATCGTAGGGACAGATCTCCACTCTTTCCTTAGCTCTGGTAGCAGAACATAACATCTCCTCCTTTTCCTACTGAGTTGGGTGGGATCTCCTCCTTGTCCTCCTGAGTTGTGCTGGATCTCCTCCTTGTCCTCCTGAGTTGTGCCAGACCTCCACCTTGTCCTTCTGAGTTGTATCAAATCTCCTCCTTATCCACCTGAGTTGTGCCGAATCTCCTCCTTATCCTCCTGAGTTTTGCCGGATCTCCTCCTTGTCCTCCTGAGTTGTGCCAAGTCTCCTCCTTGTCCTCCTCAGTTGTGTTAGATGTCCTCTTTGTCCTCCTTATCCTCCTGAGTTGTACCAGATCTCCTCCTTGTCCTCCTGAGTTGTGCTGGATCTCCTCCTTTTCCTCCTGAGTTGTGTCAGATATTCTCCTTATCCTCCTGAGTTGTGCCCGATTTCTTCCTTGACGTCCTGAGTTGTGCTGGATCTCCTCCTTGTCCTCCTGAATTGGGCCGGTACTCCTCCTTGTCCTCCTGAGTTGTGCCGGATCTCCTCCTTTTCCTACTGAGCTGTGCCCGATCTCCTCCTTTTCCTACTGAGTTGTGCACGATCTCCTCCTTTTCCTCCTGAGTTGTGCCAGATCGCCTCCTTGTCCTTCTGAGTTGTGCCGGATCTCCTCCTTGTCCAACTATGTTGTGTCGGATCTCCTCCTTGTCCTCCTGAGTTGTGCCAGATCTCCTCCTTGTCCCCCTGAGCTGTGCCAGATCTCCTCCTTGTCCTCTGAGTTGTGCTGGAACTCCTCCTTTTCCTGCAGAATTGGGTCGGATCTTCTCCTTGTTCTCCTTATCGTCCTGAGTTGTGCCAGATCTCCTCCTTGTCCTCCTGAGTTGGGCCGGATCTCCTCCTTGTCCTCCTGAGTTGTGCAGAATTTCCTGCTTATCCTACTGAGTTGTGCCGGATCTTCTCCATTTCCTACTGAGTTGTGCTGAAGCTCCTCCTTGTCCTCCTGAGTTGTTCCGGATCTCCTCCTTGTCCTTCTGAGTTGTGCTGGATCTCCTGCTTGTCCTCCTGAGTTGGCTGGATCTCCTCCTTATCCTCCTGAGTTGTGTCGGATCTCCTCTTTGTCCTGCTGAGTTGTGCCAGATCTCCTCCTTGTCCTCCTGAGTTGTGCCGGATCTCATCCTTGTCCTACTGAGTTGTGCCAGATCTCCTCTTTGTCTTCCTTATCCTCCTGAGTTTTGCCGGATCTCTTCCTAGTCCTCCTGAGTTGTGCCAGATCTCATCCTTATCCTCCTGAGTTGTGACGGATCTCGTCCTTGTCCTCTTGAATTCTACCGCATCTATTCTTTGTCCTCCTGAATTGTGCCGGATCTCCTCCTTGTCCTCCTGAGTTGTGTTGGATCTCCTCTTTGTCTTCCTTATCCTCCTGAGTTTTGCCGGATCTCTTCCTAGTCCTCCTGAGTTGTGCCAGATCTCCTCCTTGTCCTCCTGAGTTGTGTTGGATCCCCTCCTTGTCCTCCTGAGTTGTGCCGGATCTCCTCCTTGTCCTCCTGAGTTAAGCCGGATCTCCTCCTTTTCCTACTGAGTTGGGCTGGATCTCTTCCTTGTCCTCCTGAGTTGTGCCGGATCTCCTCCTTGTCCTCCTGAGTTGTGCCAGACCTTCACCTTGTCCTCCTGAGTTGTGCCGGATCTCCTCCTTGTCCTACTGAGTTGTGCCAGATCTCCTCCTTGTCTTCCTAAGTTGGGGCGGAACTCCTCCTTGTCCTCCTGAGTTGTGCCGAATCTCCTCCTTTTCCTCCTGAGTTGTGCCGGATCTCCTCCTTTTCCTACTGAGTTGTGCCGGGTCTCCTCCTTGTCCTCCTGAATTGTGCCGGATCTCCACCTTGTCCACCTGAGTTATGTCAGATCTCATCCTTGTTCACCTGAGTTTTGCCGGATCTCCTCCTTGTCCTCCTGAGTTGTGCCAGATCTCCTTCCTGTCCTCATGAGTTGTGCCGGATTTCCTCCTTGTTCTCCTCAGTTATGCTGGATCTCCTCCTTATCCTCCTGGGTTGTGCCGGATCTCCTTCTTTTCCTACTGAGTTGTGCCGGATCTCCTCCTTGTCCACCTGAGTTGTGCCGGATCTCCTCCTTGTCCTCCTGAGTTGTGCCGAATCTCCTCATTATCCTCCTGAGTTGTGCCGGATCTCCTTCTTTTCCTACTGAGTTGTGCCAGATCTCTCATTGTCCTCCTGAGTTGTGCTGTATCTCCTCCTTGTCCTCCTGAGTTGTGCCGGTTCTCCACCTTGTCCTCCTGAGTTGTGTCAGCTCTCCTCCTTGTCCACATGAGTTGTGCCTGATCTCCTCCTTGTCCTCCTGAGTTGTGCTAGATCTCCTTCTTGTCCTCCTGAGTTGTGCCGGATTTCTTCCTTGTCCTCCTCAGTTGTGCTGGATCTCCTCCTTGTCCTCCTGAGTTGTGTCGGATCTCCTACTTGTCATCCTGAGTTGTGCCGGACTTCCTCCTTGTTCTCCTAAGTTGTGTCGGGTCTCCTACTTGTCCTCCTGAGTTGTGTCGGATCTCCTCTTGGTCCTGCTGAGTTGTGCCAGATCTCCTCCTTGTCCTCCTGAGTTGTGCCAGATCTCCTTCCTGTCCTCATGAGTTGTGCCGGATTTCCTCCTTGTTCTCCTCAGTTATGCTGGATCTCCTCCTTATCCTCCTGGGTTGTGCCGGATCTCCTTCTTTTCCTACTGAGTTGTGCCGGATCTCCTCCTTGTCCACCTGAGTTGTGCCGGATCTCCTCCTTGTCCTCCTGAGTTGTGCTAGATCTCCTCCTTGTCCGCCTGAGTTTTTACAGATCTCTTCCTTGTCCTCCTGAGTTGGGCAGAATCTCCTTCTTGTACTCTTGAGTTGTGCCGGATCTCCACCTTGTCCTCCAGAGTTGGGCCGGAACTCCTCCTTGTCTTCCTGAGTTGTGCCGAATCTCCTCCTTGTCCTCCTGAGTTGTGCCGAATCTCCTCATTATCCTCCTGAGTTGTGCCGGATCTCCTTCTTTTCCTACTGAGTTGTGCCAGATCTCTCATTGTCCTCCTGAGTTGTGCTGTATCTCCTCCTTGTCCTCCTGAGTTGTGCCGGTTCTCCACCTTGTCCTCCTGAGTTGTGTCAGCTCTCCTCCTTGTCCACATGAGTTGTGCCTGATCTCCTCCTTGTCCTCCTGAGTTGTGCTAGATCTCCTTCTTGTCCTCCTGAGTTGTGCCGGATTTCTTCCTTGTCCTCCTCAGTTGTGCTGGATCTCCTCCTTGTCCTCCTGAGTTTTGTCGGATCTCCTACTTGTCATCCTGAGTTGTGCCAGACTTCCTCCTTGTTCTCCTAAGTTGTGTCGGGTCTCCTACTTGTCCTCCTGAGTTGTGTCGGATCTCCTCTTGGTCCTGCTGAGTTGTGCCAGATCTCCTCCTTGTCCTCCTGAGTTGTGCCGGATCTCATCCTTATCCTCCTGAGTTGTGACGGATCTCGTCCTTGTCCTCTTGAATTCTACCGGATCTATTCTTTGTCCTCCTGAATTGTGCCGGATCTCCTCCTTGTCCTCCTGAGTTGTGTTGGATCTCCTCTTTGTCTTCCTTATCCTCCTGAGTTTTGCCGGATCTCCTCCTAGTCCTCCTGAGTTGTGCCAGATCTCCTACTTGTCATCCTGAGTTGTGTCGGATCCCCTCCTTGTCCTCCTGAGTTGTGCCAGATCTCCTCCTTGTCCTCCTGAGTTGAGCCGGATCTCCTCCTTTTCCTACTGAGTTGGGCTGGATCTCCTCCTTGTCCTCCTGAGTTGTGCCGGATCTCCTCCTTATCCTCCTGAGTTGTGCCAGACCTTCACCTTGTCCTCCTGAGTTGTGCCGGATCTCCTCCTTGTCCTACTGAGTTGTGCCAGATCTCCTCCTTGTCCTCCTGAGTTGTGTCGGATCCCCTCCTTGTCCTCCTGAGTTGTGCCGGATCTCCTCCTTGTCCTCCTGAGTTGAGCCGGATCTCCTCCTTTTCCTACTGAGTTGGGCTGGATCTCCTCCTTGTCCTCCTGAGTTGTGCTGGATCTCCTCCTTGTCCTCCTGAGTTGTGCCGGATCTCCTCCTTGTCCTCCTGAGTTGGATGGGATCTCCTCCTTTTCCTACTGAGTTAGGTGGGATCTCCTCCTTGTCCTCCTGAGTTGTGCTGGATCTCCACCTTGTCCTCCTGAGTTGTGCCAGACCTCCACCTTGTCCTTCTGAGTTGTATCAAATCTCCTCCTTATCCACCTGAGTTGTGCCGAATCTCCTCCTTATCCTCCTGAGTTTTGCCGGATCTCCTCCTTGTCCTCCTGAGTTGTGCCAAGTCTCCTCCTTGTCCTCCTCAGTTGTGTTAGATGTCCTCTTTGTCCTCCTTATCCTCCTGAGTTGTACCAGATCTCCTCCTTGTCCTCCTGAGTTGTGCTGGATCTCCTCCTTTTCCTCCTGAGTTGTGTCAGATATTCTCCTTATCCTCCTGAGTTGTGCCTGATTTCTTCCTTGACGTCCTGAGTTGTGCTGGATCTCCTCCTTGTCCTCCTGAGTTGGGCCGGTACTCCTCCTTGTCCTCCTGAGTTGTGCCGGATCTCCTCCTTTTCCTACTGAGCTGTGCCCGATCTCCTCCTTTTCCTACTGAGTTGTGCACGATCTCCTCCTTTTCTTCCTGAGTTGTGCCGGATCGCCTCCTTGTCCTTCTGAGTTGTGCCGGATCTCCTCCTTGTCCAACTATGTTGTGTCGGATCTCCTCCTTGTCCTCCTGAGTTCTGCCAGATCTCCTCCTTGTCCTCCTGAGCTGTGCCAGATCTCCTCCTTGTCCTCTTAGTTGTGCCGGAACTCCTCCTTTTCCTGCAGAATTGGGTCGGATCTTCTCCTTGTTCTCCTTATCTTCCTGAGTTGTGCCAGATGTCCTCCTTGTCCTCCTGAGTTGGGCCGGATCTCCTCCTTGTCCTCCTGAGTTGTGCAGAATTTCCTACTTATCCTACTGAGTTGTGCCGGATCTACTCCATTTCCTACTGAGTTGTGCTGGAGCTCCTCCTTGTCCTCCTGAGTTGTGCCGGATCTCCTGCTTGTCCTCCTCAGTTGGCTGGATCTCCTCCTTATCCTCCTGAGTTGTGTCGGATCTCCTGTTTGTCCTGCTGAGTTGTGCCAGATCTCCTCCTTGTCCTCCTGAGTTGTGCCGGATCTCATCCTTATCCTCCTGAGTTGTGACGGATCTCGTCCTTGTCCTCTTGAATTCTACCGGATCTATTCTTTGTCTTCCTGAATTGTGCCGGATCTCCTCCTTGTCCTCCTGAGTTGTGTTGGATCTCCTCTTTGTCTTCCTTATCCTCCTGAGTTTTGCCGGATCTCCTCCTAGTCCTCCTGAGTTGTGCCAGATCTCCTCCTTGTCCTCCTGAGTTGTGTCGGATCCCCTCCTTGTCCTCCTGAGTTGTGCCGGATCTCCTCCTTGTCCTCCTGAGTTGAGCCGGATCTCCTCCTTTTCCTACTGAGTTGGGCTGGATCTCCTCCTTGTCCTCCTGAGTTGTGCCGGATCTCCTCCTTGTCCTCCTGAGTTGTGCCAGACCTTCACCTTGTCCTCCTGAGTTGTGCCGTATCTCCTCCTTGTCCTACTGAGTTGTGCCAGATCTCCTCCTTGTCTTCCTAAGTTGGGGCGGAACTCCTCCTTGTCCTCCTGAGTTGTGCCGAATCTCCTCCTTATCCTCCTGAGTTGTGCCGGATCTCCTCCTTTTCCTACTGAGTTGTGCCGGGTCTCCTCCTTGTCCTCCTGAATTGTGACGGATCTCCACCTTGTCCACCTGAGTTATGTCAGATCTCATCCTTGTTCACCTGAGTTGTGCCGGATCTCCTCCTTGTCCTCCTGAGTTGTGCCAGATCTCCTTCCTGTTCTCATGAGTTGTGCCGGATTTCCTCCTTGTTCTCCTCAGTTGTGCTGGATCTCCTCCTTATCCTCCTGGGTTGTGCCGGATCTCCTTCTTTTCCTACTGAGTTGTGCCGGATCTCCTCCTTGTCCACCTGAGTTGTGCCGGATATCCTCCTTGTCCTCCTGAGTTGTGCTAGATCTTCTCCTTGTCCGACTGAGATTTTACAGATCTCTTCCTTGTCCTCCTGAGTTGGGCAGAATCTCCTTCTTGTACTCTTGAGTTGTGCCGGATCTCCTCCTTGTCCTCCAGAGTTGGGCCGGAACTCCTTCTTGTCCTCCTGAGTTGTGCCGAATCTCCTCCTTGTCCTCCTGAGTTGTGCCGAATCTCCTCATTATCCTCCTGAGTTGTGCCGGATCTACTTCTTTTCCTACTGAGTTGTGCCAGATCTCCTCATTGTCCTCCTGAGTTGTGCTGTATCTCCTCCTTGTCCTCCTGAGTTGTGCCGGTTCTCCACCTTGTCCTCCTGAGTTGTGTCAGCTCTCCTCCTTGTCCACATGAGTTGTGCATGATCTCCTCCTTGTCCTCCTGAGTTGTGCCAGATCTCCTTCCTGTCCTCATGAGTTGTGCCGGATTTCCTCCTTGTTCTCCTCAGTTGTGCTGGATCTCCTCCTTATCCTCCTGGGTTGTACCGGATCTCCTTCTTTTCCTACTGAGTTGTGCCGGATCTCCTCCTTGTCCACCTGAGTTGTGTCGGATCTCCTCCTTGTCCTCCTGAGTTGTGCTAGATCTCCTCCTTGTCCGCCTGAGTTTTTACAGATCTCTTCCTTGTCCTCCTGAGTTGGGCAGAATCTCCTTCTTGTACTCTTGAGTTGGGCCGGAACTCCTCCTTGTCCTCCTGAGTTGTGCCGAATCTCCTCCTTGTCCTCCTGAGTTGTGCCGAATCTCCTCATTATCCTCCTGAGTTGGGCCGGATCTCCTTCTTTTCCTACTGAGTTGTGCCAGATCTCCTCATTGTCCTCCTGAGTTGTGCTGTATCTCCTCCTTGTCCTCCTGAATTGTGCCAGTTCTCCACCTTGTCCTCCTGAGTTGTGTCAGCTCTCCTCCTTGTCCACATGAGTTGTGCCTGATCTCCTCCTTGTCCTACTGAGTTGTGCTAGATCTCCTTCTTGTCCTCCTGAGTTGTGCCGGATTTCTTCCTTGTCCTCCTCAGTTGTGCTGGATCTCCTCCTTGTCCTCCTGAGTTGTGTCGGATCTCCTACTTGTCCTCCTGAGTTGTGCCGGATTTCCTCCTTGTCCTCCTCAGTTGTGCTGGAACTCCTCCTTGTCCTCCTGAGTTGTGTCGGATCTCCTCCTTGTCCTCCTGAGTTGTGTCAGATCTTCTCCTTGTCCACCTGAGTTGTTCCTGATCTCCTCCTTGTCCTCCTGAGTTGTGCCAGATCTCCTACTTGTCTTCCTGAGTTGTGCCAGATTTCCTCCTTGTCCTCTTCAGTTGTGCTGGAACTCCTCCTTGTCCTCCTGAGTTGTGTCGGATCTCCTCCATGTCCTCCTGAGTTGTGTCGGATCTCCTCCTTGTCCTCCTGAGTTGTGCCAGATCTCCTCCTTGTTCTTCTGAGTTGTGCCAGATCTCCTTCTTGTCCTCCTCAGTTGTGTTGGATCTCCTCTTTGTCTTCCTTTTCTTCCTGAGTTTTGCCTGATTTCCTCCTTGTCCTCCTGAGTTGTGCTAGATCTCCTCCTTGTCCTCTTGAGTTGTGCCGGATCTCCTCCTTTTCCTCCAGAATTGTGTCGGATCTTCTCCTTGTCCTCCTTTTCCTCTTGAGTTGTGCCGGATCTCCTCCTTGTCCTCCTGAGTTGTGCCGGATCTCGTCCTTGTCCTCCTGAGTTGTGTTAGTTCTCCTCCTTGTCCTCCTGAGTTTTGACAGATCTCTTCCTTGTCCTCATGAGTTGGGCCAGAACTCCTTCTTGTACTCTTGAGTTGTGCCGGATCTCCTCCTTGTCCTCCTGAGTTGGGCCCGAACTCCTCCTTGTCCTCCTGAGTTGTGCCGAATCTCCTCCTTTTCCTACTGAGTTGTGCCGGATCTCCTCATTGTCCTCCTGAGTTCTGCTGGTTCTCCTCCTTGTCCTCCTCAGTTGTGCCGGAACTCCATCTTGTCCTCCTGAGTTGGGTCAGATCTCCTCCTTGTCCACCTGAGTTGTGCCGGATCTCCTCCTTGTCCTCCTGAGTTGTGCCAGATCTCCTTCTTGTCCTCCTGAGTTGTGCCGGATTTCCTCCTTCTTCTCCTCAGTTGTGCTGGATCTCCTCCTTGTCCTCCTG
Source organism: Phyllobates terribilis (assembly GCF_046119375.1). Classification (NCBI taxonomy): domain Eukaryota; kingdom Metazoa; phylum Chordata; class Amphibia; order Anura; family Dendrobatidae; genus Phyllobates; species Phyllobates terribilis. Next base: position 201,235,135 of record NW_027362768.1, on the reverse strand, counting down.
AGTTGGTCTGATCCCCTCCTTGTCGTCCTGAGTTGTGCCGGACCTCCTACTTGTCCTCATTAGTTGTGCCGGATCTCCTACTTGCCCTCCTGAGTTGGGCCGGATCTCCTCATTGTCCTCCTGAGTTGTGCAGAATCTCCTCCTTATCCTCCAGACTTGTGCTGGATCTCCTTCTTGTCCTCCTGAGTTGGCTGGTTCTCCTCCTTATCCTCTTGAGTTGTGTCGGATTTCCTCTTTGTCCTGTTGAGTTGTGCTGGATCTCCTCCTTGTCCTCCTGAGTTGGGCCGGAACTCCTCCTTGTCCTCCTGAGTTGTGCCGAATCTCCTACTTGTCCTCCTGAGTTGTGCCGGAAATCTTCATTGTCCTCCTGAGTTGTGCCGTATCTCCTACTTGTCCTCCTGAGTTGTGCCGGTTCTCCACCTTGTCCTCCTGAGTTGTGTCAGATCTCCTCCTTGTCCACCTGAGTTGTGCCAGATCTCCTTCTTGTCCTCCTGAGTTTTGCCGGATTTCCTCCTTGTCTTCCTCAGTTGTGCTGGATCTCCTCCTTGTCCTCCTGAGTTGTGTTCGATCTCCTCCTTGTCCTCCTGAGTGGTGTCGGATCTCCTCCATGTCCTCCTGAGTTGTGTCGGATCTCCTCATTGTCTTCCTGAGTTGTGCCAGATCTCCTCCTTGTTCTTCTGAATTGTACTAGATCTCCTCCTTGCCTCCTTGTCCTCTTGAGTTGTGCCGGATCTCCTCCTTTTCCTCAAGAATTGTGTCGGATCTTCTCCATGTCCTCCTTATCCTCCTGAGTTGTGCCGGATCTCCTCCTTGTCCTCCTGAGTTGTGCCGGATATCGTCCTTATCCTGAATTGTGCCGGATATCCTCCTTTTCCTCAAGAATTGTGCCGGATCTCCTCTTTGTCTTCTTTATCCTCCTGAGTTTTGCTGGTTCTCATCCTTGTCCTCCTGAGCTGTGCCGGATCTCCTCCTTGTCCTACTGAGTTGTGTCAGATCTCCTGCTTGTCCTCCTGAGTTGTGCCAGACCTCCTCCTTGTCCTCCTGAGTTGGGCCGGATCTCCTCCTTGTCCTCCTGAGTTGTGCCGATTCTCCTCCTTATCCTCCTCAGTTGTGCTGGATCTCCTCCTTTTCCTACTGAGTTGTGTCGGATCTCCTCCTTGTCCTCCTGTGTTGTGCCGGATCTCCTCCTTGTCCTCCTGAGTTGTGCCGGATCTCCTCCTTGTCCTCCTGAGTTGGGCCAGAACTCCGCCTTGTCCTCCTGAGTTGTGCCTAATCTCCTCTTTATCCTCCTGAGTTGTGACGGATCTCCTCCTTGTCCTCAAGAGTTGGGACGGATCTCCTCCTCATCCTCCTGAGTTGTGCAGAATCTCCTCCTTATCCTCCTGAGTTGTGCCGGAATTCCTCCTTTTCCTACTGAGTTGTGCTGGATCTCATCCTTGTCGTCCTGAGTTGTGCCGGATCTCCTCCTTGTCCTCCTGAGTTGTGCCGGATCTCCTCCTTGTCCTCCTGAGTTTTACCAGATCTATTCTTTGTCCTACTGAATTGTGCCGGATCTCCTCTTTTTCCACCTGTATTGTGTCGGATATGTTCTCCTTATCCTCCTGAGTTGTGCCAAATCTCCTCCTTGTCCTCCTGAGTTGGGCCGAATCTCCTCCTTATCCTCCTGAGTTGTGCAGGATCTCCTCCTTTTCCTACTGAGTTGTGCTGGATCGCCTCCTTGTCCTCCTGAGTTGTGCCAGATCTCCTCCTTGTCCTCCTGAGTTGGGCCAGATTTCCGCCTTGTCCTCCTGAGTTGTGCCAGATCTTCTACTTGGTTCTCCTGAGTTGTGCCAGATCTCGTCCTTGTCCTTCGCAGTTGTGCCGGATCTCCTCCTTATCCTCCTGAGTCGTGTCGGATCTCCTCCTTATCCTCCTGAGTTGTGCCGGATCTCCTCCTTATCCTCCTGAGTTGTACCGGATCTCCTTATCCACCTCAGTTGTACCGTATCTCTTCTTTGTCCTCCAGAGTTATGTCGGATCTCCTCTTTGTCCTTATTATCCTCCTGAGTTTTGCCGGATCCCCTCCTTGTCCTCCTGAGTTGTGCCGGATCTCCTCCTTGTCGTCCTGAGTTGTGCCGGATCTCCTCCTTGTCCTCCTGAGTTGTGCCGGATCTCCTCCTTGTCCTCCTGAGTTTTACCAGATCTATTCTTTGTCCTACTGAATTGTGCCGGATCTCCTCTTTTTCCACCTGTATTGTATCGGATATGTTCTCCTTATCCTCCTGAGTTGTGCCAAATCTCCTCCTTGTCCTCCTGAGTTGGGCCGAATCTCCTCCTTATCCTTCTGAGTTGTGCCGGATCTCCTCCTTTTCCTACTGAGTTGTGCTGGATCGCCTCCTTGTCCTCCTGAGTTGTGCCAGATCTCCCCCTTGTCCTCCTGAGTTGGGCCAGATTTCCGCCTTGTCCTCCTGAGTTGTGCCAGATCTTCTACTTGGTTCTCCTGAGTTGTGCCAGATCTCGTCCTTGTCCTTCGTAGTTGTGCCGGATCTCCTCCTTATCCTCCTGAGTCGTGTCGGATCTCCTCCTTATCCTCCTGAGTTGTGCCGGATCTCCTCCTTATCCTCCTGAGTTGTACCGGATCTCCTTATCCACCTGAGTTGTACCGTATCTCTTCTTTGTCCTCCAGAGTTATGTTGGATCTCCTCTTTGTCCTTATTATCCTCCTGAGTTTTGCCGGATCCCCTCCGTGTCCTCCTGAGTTGTGCCGGATCTCCTCCTTGTCCTCCTAAGTTGTGTCGGATTTTCTCCTTGTTTTCCTTATCCTCCTGAGTTGTGCCAGATCTCCTGCTTGTCCTCCTGAGTTGGGCTGCATCTCCTCCTTGTCCTCCTGAGTTGGGCCAGAACTCCTCCTTGTCCTCCTGAGTTGTGCCGAATCTCCTCTTTATCCTCCTGAGTTGTGCCGGATCTCCTCCTTGTCCTCATGAGTTGGGCCAGATCTCTTCCTTGTCCTCCTGAGTTGTGCCGAATCTCCTCCTTATCCTCCTGAGTTGTGCCGGATTTCCTCCTTTTCCTACTAAGTTGTGCCGGATCTCCTCCTTGTCCTCCTGAGTTGTGCCGGATCTCCTCCTTGTCCTCCTGAGTTGGGCCGGAACTCATCCTTGTCCTCCTGAGTTGTGCCCAATCTCCTCCTTTTCCTCCTGAGTTGTGCCGGATTTCCTCCTTTTCCTACTGAGTTGTGCTGGATCTCATCCTTGTCCTCCTGAGTTGTGCCGGATCTCCTCCTTGCCCTCCTGAGTTTGGCCGGATCTCCTCATTGTCCTCCTGAGTTGTGCAGAATCTCCTCCTTATCCTCCAGACTTGTGCCGGATCTCCTTCTTGTCCTCCTGAGTTGGCTGGTTCTCCTCCTTATCCTCCTGAGTTGTGTCGGATTTCCTCTTTGCCCTGTTGAGTTATGCCGGATCTCCTCCTTGTCCTCCTGAGTTGTGCCGGATCTCGTCTTTATCCTCCTGAGTTGTGAAGGATCTCGTCCTTGTCCTCTTGAGTTGTTCCAGATCTATTCTTTGTCATACTGAATTGTGCCGGATCTCCTCCTTGTCCTCCTGAGTTGTATTGGATCTCCTTTTTGTCCTCCTTATCCTCCTGAGTTTTGCTGGATCTCCTCCTTGTCCTCCTAAGTTGTGCCGGATCTCCTGCTTGTCCTCCTGAGTTGTGCCGGATCTCCTGCTTGTCCTCCTGAGTTGTGCCGGATCTCCTGCTTGTCCTCCTGAGTTGTGCCGGATCTCCTCCTTGTCCTCCTGCATTGTGCCAGATCGCCGCCTTTTCCACCTGTATTGTGTCGGATCTTCTCCTTGTTCTCCTTTTCCTCCTGAGTTGTGCCGGATCTCCTGCTTGTCCTCCTGAGTTGTGCCAGATCTCCTCCTTTTCCTCCTCAGTTGTGTCGGATCTCTTCTTTGTCCTCTTTAACCTCCTGAGTTTTGCCGGATCTCCTCCTTGTCCTCCTGAGTTGTGTCGGATCTCCTCCTTGTCCTCCTGAGTTGTGTCGGATCTAATCCTTGTCCTCCTGAGTTGTTCCGACTCTCCTCCTTGTCCTCCTGAGTTGGGCCGGAACTCCTCCTTGTCCTCCTGAGTTGTGCCGAATCTCCTCTTTATCCTCCTGAGTTGAGACGGATCTCCTCCTTGTCCTCATGAGTTGGGCCGGATCTCCTCCTTGTCCTCCTGAGTTGTGCCGAATCTCCTCCTTATACTCCTGAGTTGTGCCGGATTTCCTCCTTTTCCTACTGAGTTGTGCTGGATCTCATCCTTGTCCTCCAGAGTTATGCTGGATCTCCTCCTTGTCCTCCTGAGTTGTGCCGGATCTCCTCCTTGTCCTCCTGAGTTGGGCCGGAACTCCTCCTTGTCCTCCTGAGTGGTGCCGAATCTCCTCTTTATCCTCCTGAGTTGTGCTGGGTCTCCTCCTTGTCCTCATGAGTTGGGCCGGATCTCCTCCTTGTCCTCCTGAGTTGTGCCGAATCTCCTCCTTATCCTCCTGAGTTGTGCCGGATCTCCTGCTTGTCCTCCTGAGTTGGCTGGTTCCCCTCCTTATCCTCCTGAGTTGTGTCGGACTTCCTCTTTGTCCTGTTGAGTTATGCCCGATCTCCTCCTTGTCCTCCTGAGTTGTGCCGGATCTCGTCTTTATCCTCCTGAGTTGTGACGGATCTCGTCCTTGTCCTCTTGAGTATTACCGGATCTATTCTTTGTCCAACTGAATTGTGCCGGATCTCCTCCTTGTCCTCCTGAGTTGTGTTGGATCTCCTCTTTGTCCTCCTTATCCCCCTGAGTTTTGCTGGATCTCCTCCTTGTTCTCCTGAGTTGTGTTGGATCTCCTTTTTGTCCTCCTTATCCTCCTGAGTTTTGCCGGGTCTCCTCCATGTCCTCTTGAGTTGGGCCGGATCGCCTCCTTGTCCTCCAGAGTTGTGCCAGATCTCCACCTTTTCCACCTGTATTGTGTCGGATCTTCTCCTTGTTCTCCTTATCCACCTGAGTTGTGCCAGATCTCCTCCTTGTCCTCCTGAGTTGTGTCGGATCTCCTCCTTGTCCTCCTGAGTTGTGTCGGATCTCCTCCTTGTCCTCCTGAGTTGTGCCGGATCTCCTCCTTGTCCTCCTGAGTTGGGCTGGAACTCCTCCTTGTCCTCCTGAGTTGTGCCGAATTTCCTCTTTATCCTCCTGAGTTGTGCCGGAACTCTTCCTTGTCCTCATGAGTTGGGCCGAATCTCCTCCTTATCCTCCTGAGTTGTGCCGGATTTCCTCTTTTTCCTACTGAGTTGTGCTGGATCTCTTCCTTGTCCTCCAGAGTTATGCCAGATCTCCTCCTTGTCCTCCTGAGTTGGGCCGGAACTCCTCCTTGTCCTCCAGAGTTGTGCCGAATCTCCTCTTTATCCTCCTGAGTTGTGCTGGGTCTCCTCCTTGTCCTCATGAGTTGGGCCGGATCTCCTCCTTGTCATCCTGAGTTGTGCCGAATCTCCTCCTTATCCTCCTGAGTTGTGCCGGATATCCTTCTTGTCCTCCTGAGTTGGCTGGTTCTTCTCATTATCCTCCTGAGTTGTGTCGGACTTCCTCTTTGTCCTGTTGAGTTGTGCCCGATCTCCTCCTTGTCCTCCTGAGTTGTGCCGGATCTCGTCTTTATCCTCCTGAGTTGTGACAGATCTCGTCCTTGTCCTCTTGAGTATTATCGGATCTATTCTTGTCCTACTGAATTGTGCCGGATCTCCTGCTTGTCCTCCTGAGTTGTGCCGGATCTCCTCCTTGTCCTCCTGCGTTGTGCCGGATCTCCTGCTTGTCATCCTGAGTTGTGCCAGATCTCCTCCTTGTCCTCCTGTGTTGTGCCGGATCTCCTGCTAGTCCTCCAGAATTGTGCCGGATCTCCTTCTTGTCCTCCTCAGTTGTGATGGATCTCATCTTTGTTCTCTTTATCCTCCTGAGTTTTGTCGGGTCTCCTCCTCGTCCTCCTGAGTTGGGCCGGATCTCCTCCTTGTCCTCCAGAGTCGTGCCAGATCTCCACCTTTTCCACCTGTATTGTGTCGGATCTTCTCCTTGTTCTCCTTGTCCTCCTGAGTTGTGCGGGATCTCCTCCTTGTCCTCCTGAGTTGTGCCGGATCTCCTGCTTGTCCTCCTCAGTTGTGCCAGGTCTCCTCCTTGTTCTCCTCAGTTGTGCCGAATCTCCTCTTTATCCTCCTGAGTTGTGCCGGATCTCCTCCTTGTCCTCATGAGTTGGGCCGGATCTCCTCCTTGTCCTTCTAAGTTGTGCCGAATTTCCTCCTTATCCTCCTGAGTTGTGCCGGATTTCCTCCTTTTCCTACTGAGTTGTACTGGATCTCATCCTTGTCCTCCAGAGTTATGGCGGATCTCCTCCTTGTCCTCTTGATTTGGGCCGGAACTCCTCCTTGTCCTCCTGAGTTGTGCCGAATCTCCTCTTTATCCTCCTGAGTTGTGCTGGGTCTCATCCTTGTCCTCCTGAGTTGTGTCGGATCTACTCCTTGTCCTCCTGAGTTGTGCCGACTCTCCTCCTTGTCTTCCTGAGTTGGGCCAGAACTCCTCCTTGTCCTCCTGAGTTGTGCCGAATCTCCTCTTTATCCTCCTGAGTTGAGCCGGATCTCCTCCTTGTCCTCATGAGTTGGGCCGGATCTCCTCCTTGTCCTCCTGAGTTGTGCCGAATCTCCTCCTTATACTCCTGAGTTGTGCCGGATTTCCTCCTTTTCCTACTGAGTTGTGCTGGATCTCATCCTTGTCCTCCAGAGTTATGCTGGATCTCCTCCTTGTCCTCCTGAGTTGTGCCGGATCTCCTCCTTGTCCTCCTGAGTTGGGCCGGAACTCCTCCTTGTCCTCCTGAGTGGTGCCGAATCTCCTCTTTATCCTCCTGAGTTGTGCTGGGTCTCCTCCTTGTCCTCATGAGTTGGGCCGGATCTCCTCCTTGTCCTCCTGAGTTGTGCCGAATCTCCTCCTTATCCTCCTGAGTTGTGCCGGATCTCCTGCTTGTCCTCCTGAGTTGGCTGGTTCTCCTCCTTATCCTCCTGAGTTGTGTCGGACTTCCTCTTTGTCCTGTTGAGTTATGCTCGATCTCCTCCTTGTCCTCCTGAGTTGTGCCGGATCTCGTCTTTATCCTCCTGAGTTGTGACGGATCTCGTCCTTGTCCTCTTGAGTATTACCGGATCTATTCTTTGTCCAACTGAATTGTGCCGGATCTCCTCCTTGTCCTCCTGAGTTGTGTTGGATCTCCTCTTTGTCCTCCTTATCCCCCTGAGTTTTGCTGGATCTCCTCCTTGTTCTCCTGAGTTGTGTTGGATCTCCTTTTTGTCCTCCTTATCCTCCTGAGTTTTGCCGGGTCTCCTCCATGTCCTCCTGAGTTGGGCCGGATCGCCTCCTTGTCCTCCAGAGTTGTGCCAGATCTCCACCTTTTCCACCTGTATTGTGTCGGATCTTCTCCTTGTTCTCCTTATCCACCTGAGTTGTGCCAGATCTCCTCCTTGTCCTCCTGAGTTGTGTCGGATCTCCTCCTTGTCCTCCTGAGTTGTGTCGGATCTCCTCCTTGTCCTCCTGAGTTGTGCCGGATCTCCTCCTTGTCCTCCTGAGTTGGGCTGGAACTCCTCCTTGTCCTCCTGAGTTGTGCCGAATTTCCTCTTTATCCTCCTGAGTTGTGCCGGAACTCCTCCTTGTCCTCATGAGTTGGGCCGAATCTCCTCCTTATCCTCCTGAGTTGTGCCGGATTTCCTCTTTTTCCTAGTGAGTTGCGCTGGATCTCATCCTTGTCCTCCAGAGTTATGCCAGATCTCCTCCTTGTCCTCCTGAGTTGGGCCGGAACTCCTCCTTGTCCTCCAGAGTTGTGCTGAATCTACTCTTTATCCTCCTGAGTTGTGCTGGGTCTCCTCCTTGTCCTCATGAGTTGGGCCGGATCTCCTCCTTGTCATCCTGAGTTGTGCCGAATCTCCTCCTTATCCTCCTGAGTTGTGCCGAATTTCCTCTTTATCCTCCTGAGTTGTGCCGAATCTCCTCCTTATCCTCCTGAGTTGTGCCGGATTTCCTCTTTTTCCTACTGAGTTGTGCTGGATCTCATCCTTGTCCTCCAGAGTTATGCCAGATCTCCTCCTTGTCCTCCTGAGTTGGGCCGGAACTCCTCCTTGTCCTCCAGAGTTGTGCTGAATCTCCTCTTTATCCTCCTGAGTTGTGCTGGGTCTCCTCCTTGTCCTCATGAGTTGGGCCGGATCTCCTCCTTGTCATCCTGAGTTGTGCCGAATCTCCTCCTTATCCTCCTGAGTTGTGCCGGATATCCTTCTTGTCCTCCTGAGTTGGCTGGTTCTTCTCATTATCCTCCTGAGTTGTGTCGGACTTCCTCTTTGTCCTGTTGAGTTGTGCCCGATCTCCTCCTTGTCCTCCTGAGTTGTGCCAGATCTTGTCTTTATCCTCCTAAGTTGTGACAGATCTCGTCCTTGTCCTCTTGAGTATTATCGGATCTATTCTTGTCCTACTGAATTGTGCCGGATCTCCTCCTTGTCCTCCTGAGTTGTGTTGGATCTCCTTTTGTCCTCCTTATCCTCCTGAGTTTTGCTGTATCTCCTCCTTGTCCTCCTAAGTAGTGCCGGATCTCCTGCTTGTCCTCCTGAGTTGTGCCGGATCTACTCCTTGTCCTCCTGCGTTGTGCCGGATCTCCTGCTTGTCCTCCTGAATTGTGCCAGATCTCCTCCTTGTCCTCCTCAGTTGTGACGGATCTCATCTTTGTCCTCTTTATCCTCCTGAGTTTTGCCGGGTCTCCTCCTTGTCCTACTGAGTTGGGCCGGATCTCCTCCTTGTCCTCCAGAGTTGTGCCAGATCTCCACCTTTTCCACCTGTATTGTGTCGGATCTTCTCCTTGTTCTCCTTATCCTCCTGAGTTGTGCCGGATCTCCTCCTTGTCCTCCTGAGTTGTGCCGAATCTCCTGCTTGTCCTCCTGAGTTGTGCCAGATCTCCTCCTTGTCCTTCTCAGTTCTGCTGAATCTCCTCTTTATCCTCCTGAGTTGTGCCTTATCTCCTCCTTGTCCTCATGAGTTGGGCCGGATCTCCTCCTTGTCCTCCTGAGTTGTGCCGAATCTCCTCCTTATCCTCCTGAGTTGTGCCGGATTTCGTCCTTTTCCTACTGAGTTGTGCTGGATCTCATCCTTGTCCTCCACAGTTATGCTGGATCTCTTCCTTGTCCTCCTGAGTTGTGCCGGATCTACTCCTTGTCCTCCTGAGTTGTGCCAGGTCTCCTCCTTGTCCTCATGAGTTGGGCCGGATCTCCTCCTTGTCCTCCTGAGTTGTGCCGAATCTCCTCCTTATCCTCCTGAGTTGTGCCGGATCTCCTGCTTGTCCTCCTGAGTTGGCTGGTTCTCCTTCTTATCCTCCTGAGTTGTGTTGGACTTCCTCTTTGTCCTGTTGAGTTGTGCCAGATCTTCTCCTTGTCCTCCTGAGTTGTGCCGGATCTCGTCTTTATTCTCTTGAGTTGTGACGGATCTCGTCCTTGTCCTCCTAAGTTGTGCCGGATCTCCTGCTTGTCCTCCTGAGTTGTGCCGGATCTCCTCCTTGTCCTCCTGCGTTGTGCCGCATCTCCTGCTTGTCCTCCTGCGTTGTGCCAGATCTCCTCCTTGTCCTCCTCATTTGTGTGTGATCTCATTTTTGTCCTCTTTATCCTCCTGATTTTTGCCTGGTCTCCTCCTTGTCCTCCTGAGTTGTGCCGGATCTCCGCCTTTTCCACCTGTATTGTGTCGAATCTTCTCCTTGTTCTCCTTATCCTCCTGAGTTGTGCCGGATATCCTCCTTGTCCTCCTGAGTTGTGCCGGATCTCCTGCTTGTCCTCCTGAGTTGTGCCAGATCTCCTCCTTGTCCTCCTCAGTTGTGTCGGATCTCTTTCTTTGTCCTGTTTATCCTCCTGAGTTTTGCCGGATCTCCTCCTTGTCCTCCTGAGTTGTGTTGGATCTCCTCCTTGTCCTCCTGAGTTGTGTCGGATCTCCTCCTTGTCCTCCTGAGTTGTGCCAGATCTCCTCCTTGCCCTCCTGAGTTGGGCCGGAACTCCTCCTTGTCTTCCTGAGTTGTGCCGAATCTCCTCTTTATCCTCCTGAGCTGTGCTGGATCTCCTCCTTGTCCTCATGAGTTGGGCCAGATCTCCTCCTTGTCCTCCTGAGTTGTGCCGAATCTCCTCCTTATCCTCCTGGGTTGTGCCGGATCTCCTGCTTGTCCTCCTGAGTTGGCTGGTTCTCCTCCTTATCCTCCTGAGTTGTGTCGGATTTCTTCTTTGTCCTGTTGAGTTGTGCCGGATCTCCTCCTTGTCCTCCTGAGTTGTGCCGGATCTCGTCTTTATCCTCCTGAGTTGTGACGGATCTCGTCCTTGTCCTCTTGAGTATTACCGAATCTATTCATTGTCCTACTGAATTGTGCCGGATCTCCTCCTTGTCCTCCTGAGTTGTGTTGGATCTCCTCTTTGTCCTCCTTATCCCACTGAGTTTTGCTGGATCTCCTCCTTGTCCTCCTTACTTGTGCCGGATCTCCTCCTTGTCCTCCTGAATTGTGCCGGATCTCCTCCTTGTCCTCCAGGGTTGTGCCGGATCTTCTGCTTGTCTTCCTGAGTTGTGCCAGATCTCTTCCTTGTCCACCTCAGTTGTGTTGGATCTCATCTTTGTCCTCTTTATCCTCCTGAGTGTTTCCAGATCTCCTCCTGTCCTCCTGAGTTGGGCCGGATCTCCTCGTTTTCCACCTGTATTGTGTCGGATCTTCTCCTTGTTCTCCTTATCCTCCTTAGTTTTGCCGGATCTCCTACTTATCCTCCTGAATTGTGCCGTATCTCCTGCTTGTCCTCCTGAGTTGTGCCAGATCTCCTCCTTGTCCTCCTCAGTTGTGTCGGATCTCATCTTTGTCCTTTTTATCCTCCTGAGTTTTGCCAGATCTCCTCCTTGTCCTCCTGAGTTGTGCCGGATCTCCTCTTTGCCCTCCTGAGTTGGGCCGGATCTCCTAATTGTCCTCCTGAGTTGTGCCGGATCTCCTCCTTATCCTCCTGAGTTAGCTGGATGTCCTCCTTATCCTCCTGAGTTGTGTCAGATTTCCTCTTTGTCCCGTTGAGTTGTGCCGAATCTCCTCCTTGTCCTCCTGAGTTGTGCCGGATGTCGTCTTTATCCTCCTGAGTTGTGACGGATCTCGTCCTTGTCCTCTTAAGTTGTACCGGATCTATTCTTTGTCTTACTGAGTTGTGTCGGATCTCCTCCTTGTCCTCCTGAGTTGTGTTAGATCTCCTCTTTGTCCTCCTTATCCTCCTGAGTTTTGCTGAATCTCCTCCTTGTCCTCCTGAGTTGTGCCGGATCTCGTCTTTATCCTCCTGAGTTGTGCCGGATCTCCTCCTTGTCCTCCTGAGTTGTGTTGGATCTCCTCTTTGTCCTCCTTATCCCACTGAGTTTTGCTGGATCTCCTCCTTGTCCTCCTGAGTTGTGCCGGATCTCCTCCTTGTCCTCCTGAATTGTGCCGGATCTCCTCCTTGTCCTCCAGAGTTGTGCCGGATCTTCTGCTTGTCCTCCTGAGTTGTGCCAGATCTCTTCCTTGTCCTCCTCAGTTGTGTCGGATCTGATCTTTGTCCTCTTTATCCTCCTGAGTTTTGCCGGATCTCCTCCTTGTCCTCCTGAGTTGGGCCGGATCTCCTTGTTTTCCCCCTGTATTGTGTCGGATCTTCTCCTTGTTCTCCTTATCCTCCTTAGTTTTGCCGGATCTCCTACTTGTCCTCCTGAATTGTGCCGTGTCTCCTGCTTGTCCTCCTGAGTTGTGCAAGATCTCCTCCTTGTCCTCCTCAGTTGTGTTGGATCTCATCTTTGTCCTTTTTATCGTCCTGAGTTTTGCCGGATCTCCTCCTTGTCATCCTGAGTTGTACCGAATTTCTTCTCTATCCTCCTGAGTTGTGCTGGGTCTCCTCCTTGTCCTCATGAGTTGGGCCGGATCTCCTCCTTGTCCTCCTGAGTTGTGCCGGATTTCCTCCTTTTCCTACTGAGTTGTTCTGGATCTCATCCTTGTCCTCCTGAGTTGTGCCAGATCTCCTCCTTGCCCTCCTGAGTTGGGCCGGATCTCCTCATTGTCCTCCTGAGTTGTGCCGAATCTCCTCTTTATCCTCCTGTCTTGTGCCGTGTCTCCTGCTTGTCCTCCTGAGTTGCTCCAGATATCCTCCTTCTCCTCCTCAGTTGTGTCAGATCTCATCTTTGTCCTCTTTATCCACCTGAGTTTTGCCGGATTTCCTCCTTGTCCTCCTGAGTTGGGCCGGATCTCCTCCTTGTCCTCCTGAGTTGTGCTGGATCTCCTCCTTTTCCACCTGTATTGTGTTGAATCTTCTCATTGTTCTCCTTATCCTCCTGAGTTGTGCCAAATCTCCTCCTTGTCCTCCTGAGTTGGGCCGGATCTCATCCTTGTCCTCCTGAGTTGTGCCGAATCTCCTCCTTATCCTCCTGAGTTGTGCCGGATCTCCTCCTTTTCCTACTGAGTTGTGCTGGATCTCCTCCTTGTCCTTCTGAGTTGTGCCGGATCTCCCCCTTGTCCTCCTGAGTTGGACCGGATTTCCGCCTTGTCCTCCTGAGTTGTGCGAGATCTCGTCCTTGTCCTTCGCAGTTGTGCCGGATCTCCTCCTTATCCTCCTGAGTTGTGTCGGATCTCCTCCTTATCCTCCTGAGTTGTGCCGGATCTCTTCCTTATCCTTCTGAATTGTACCGGATCTCTTCCTTATCCTCCTGAGTTGTACCGGATCTCTTCTTTGTCCTTCTGAGTTGTGCTGGATCTCCTCCTTGTCCTCCAGAGTTGTGTCGGATCTTCTCTTTGTCCTCCTTATCCTCCTGAGTTTTTCTGCATCCCCTCCTTGTCCTCCTGAGTTGTGCCAGATCTCTTCCTTGTACTCCTGAGTTGTGTCAGATCTCTTCCTTATCCTCCTGAGTTGAGCCGGATCTCCTACTTGTCCTCCTGAATTGTGCCGGATCTCCTGCTTGTCCTCCTGAGTTCTGCCAGATCTCCTCCTTGTCCTCCTCAGTTGTGTCGGATCTCATCTTTGTCTTTTTTATCCTCCTGAGTTTTGCCGGATCTCCTCTTTGTCCTCCTGAGTTGTGTCGGATCTCCTCCTTGTCCTCCTGAGTTGTGCCGGATCTCCTCCTTGTCCTCCTGAGTTGTGCCGGATCTCCTCCTTGTCCTCCTGAGTTGTGCCGGATCTCCTCCTTGTCCTCATGAGTTGGGCCAGATCTTCTCCTTGACCTCCTGAGTTGTGCCGAATCTCCTCCTTATCCTCCTGAGTTGTGCCGGATTTCCTCCTTTTCCTACTGAGTTGTGCTGGATCTCATCCTTGTCCTCCTGAGTTGTGCCGGATCTCCTCCTTGTCCTCCTGAGTTGTGCCGGATCTCCTCCTTGTCCTCCTGAGTTGGGCCGGAACTCCTCCTTGTCCTCCTGAGTTGTGCCGAATCTCCTCTTTATCCTCCTGAGTTGTGCTGGGTCTCCACCTTGTCCTCGTGAGTTGGGCCGGATCTCCTCCTTGTCTTCCTGAGTTGTGCCGAATCTCCCTTTATCCTCCTGAGTTGTGCCGGATTTCCTCCTTTTCCTCCTGAGTTGTGCTGGATCTCATCCTTGTCCTCCTGAGTTGTGCCAGAACTTCTCCTTGCCCTCCTGAGTTGTGCCGTATCTCCTCATTGTCCTCCTGAGTTGTGCTGGATCTCATCCTTGTCCTCCTGAGTTGTGCCAGATCTCCTCATTGTCCTCCTGAGTTGTGCTGAATCTCCTTCTTATCCTCCTGACTTGTGCCGGATCTCCTGCTTGTCCTCCTGAGTTGGCTGGATCTCCTCCTTATCCTCCTGAGTTGTGTCAGATTTCCTCTTTGTACAGTTGAGTTGTGCCGGATCTCCTCCTTGTTCTCCTGAGTTGTGCCGGATCTCGTCTTTATCCTCCTGAGTTGTGACAGATCTCGTCCTTGTCCTCTTGAGTTGTACCGGATCTATTCTTTGTCCTATTGAATTGTGTCGGATCTCCTCCTTGTCCTCCTGAGTTGTGTTGGATCTCCTCTTTGTCCTCCTTATCCTCCTGAGTTTTTCTGGATCTCCTCCTTGTCCTCCTGAGTTGTGCCGGATCTCCTCCTTGTTCTCCTGAGTTGGGCCGGATCTCCTCCTTTTCCACCTGTATTGTGTCGTATCTTCTCCTTGTTCTCCTTATCCTCCTGAGTTGTACCAAATCTCCTCCTTGTCCTCCTGAGTTGTGCCAGATCTCCTCCTTGTCCTCTTTAGTTGTGTCGCATCTCCTCCTTGTCCTCCTGAGTTGTGCCAGATCTCCTCCTTGTCCTCCTGAGTTCTACCGGATCTCTTCCTTGTCCTCCTGAGTTGAGCCGGATCTCCTCCTTATCCTCCTGTGTTCTACCGGATGTCTTCTTTGTCCTCCTGAGTTTGTCGGACCTCCTCTTTGTCCTCCTTATCCTCCTGAGATGTGCCGGATTTCCTCTTTGTCCTCCTGAGTTGTGCCAAATGTCCTCCTTGTCTTCCTGAGTTGTGCCGGATCTCCTCCTTCTCCTCCTGAATTGTGCTGGATCTCCTCCTTGTCCTCCTGAGTTGTGTTGGATCTCCTCCTTGTCCTCCTGAGTTGTGCCAGATCTCCTCCTTGTCCTTCTGAGTTGTGCCAGATCTCCTCCTTGTCCTCTTTAGTTGTGTCGGATCTCCTCCTGAGTTGTGCCAGATCTCCTCCTTGTCCTCTTGAGTTGTGCCGGATCTCCTCCTTGTCCTCCTGAGTTGAGCCGGATCTCCTCCTTATCCTCCTGAGTTTTACCGGATCTTTTCTTTGGCCTCCTGAGTTGTGTCGGATCTCCTCCTTGTCCTCCTGAGTTGTGTCAGATCTATTTTTTGTCCTATTTATCCTCCTGAGTTGTGCCAGATCTCCTCCTTGTCCTCGTGAGTTGTGCTGGATTTCCTCCTTGTCCTCCTGAGTTGTTTCGGTTCTCCACCTTGTCCTCCTGAGTTGTGCCGGATCTCCTCCTTGTCCTACTGAGTTGGGCCGGATCTCCTCCTTGTTCTCCTGAGTTGTGCCGGATCTCCTCCTTATTCTCCTGAGTTGTGGCGGATCTCCTCCTTGTCCTCCTGAGTTGTGTCGGATCTCCTCCTTATCTTCCTGAGCTGTGCCTTATCTCCTCCTTATCCTCCTGAGTTGTGCCGGATCTCCTCCTTGTGCTCTTGAGTTGTGTCGGATCTCCTCCTTGTCCTGCTGAGTTGTGCCGAATCTCCTCCTTGTCTTTCTGAGTTGTGAGGGATCTCCTTATCCTCCTGAGTTGTGCCAGATCTCCTCCTTGTCCTCCTTAGTTGTGCCGGATCTCCTCCTTATCCTCCTGAGTTGTGCTGGATCTCCTTTTCCTACTCAGTTGTGCTGGATCTCCTCCTTATCCTCCTGAGTTGTGTCGGATCTCCTCTTTGTCCTGCTGAGTTGTGCCGGATCTCCTCCTTGTCGTCCTGAGTTGTGCCGGATTGCGTCCTTATCCTCCTGAGTTGTGCCAAATCTCATCCTTGTCCTCTTGAATTGTACCGGATCTCCTCCTTGTCCTCCTGAGATGTGTTGGATCTCTTTCTTGCCCTCCTTATCCTCCCGAGTTGTGCCGGATCTCCTCCTTGTCCTTCTGAGTTGTCCCGGATCTACTCCTTATCCTCCTGAGTTGTGCAGGATTTCCTCCTTGTCTTCCTGAGTTGTACTGGATCTCTTCTTTGTCCTCCTGAGTTTGTCGGATCTCCTCTTTGTCCTCCTTATCCTCCTGAGTTGTGCCGGATCTCCTCCTTGTCCTCCTGAGTTGGGCCAAATGTCCTCCTTGTCCTCCTGAGTTGTGTAGGATCTCGTCTTTATCCTCCTGAGTTGTGCCGGATCTCCTCCTTGTCCTCCTGAGTTGTGTTGGATCTCCTCTTTGTCCTCCTTATCCCACTGAGTTTTGCTGGATCTCCTCCTTGTCCTCCTGAGTTGTGCCGGATCTCCTCCTTGTCCTCCTGAATTGTGCCGGATCTCCTCCTTGTCCTCCAGAGTTGTGCCGGATCTTCTGCTTGTCCTCCTGAGTTGTGCCAGATCTCTTCCTTGTCCTCCTCAGTTGTGTTGGATCTCATCTTTGTCCTCTTTATCCTCCTGAGTTTTGCCGGATCTCCAACTTGTCCTCCTGAGTTGGGCCGGATCTCCTCGTTTTCCACCTGTATTGTGTCGGATCTTCTCCTTGTTCTCCTTATCCTCCTTAGTTTTGCCGGATCTCCTACTTGTCCTCCTGAATTGTGCCGTGTCTCCTGCTTGTCCTCCTGAGTTGTGCAAGATCTCCTCCTTGTCCTCCTCAGTTGTGTTGGATCTCATCTTTGTCCTTTTTATCCTCCTGAGTTTTGCCGGATCTCCTCCTTGTCATCCTGAGTTGTACCAAATTTCTTCTCTATCCTCCTGAGTTGTGCTGGGTCTCCTCCTTGTCCTTATGAGTTGGGCCGGATCTCCTCCTTGTCCTCCTGAGTTGTGCCGGATTTCCTCCTTTTCCTACTGAGTTGTTCTGGATCTCATCCTTGTCCTCCTGAGTTGTGCCAGATCTCCTCCTTGCCCTCCTGAGTTGGGCCGGATCTCCTCATTGTCCTCCTGAGTTGTGCCGAATCTACTCTTTATCCTCCTGTCTTGTGCCGTGTCTCCTGCTTGTCCTCCTGAGTTGCTCCAGATATCCTCCTTCTCCTCCTCAGTTGTGTCAGATCTCATCTTTGTCCTCTTTATCCACCTGAGTTTTGCCGGATTTCCTCCTTGTCCTCCTGAGTTGGGCCGGATCTCCTCCTTGTCCTCCTGAGTTGTGCTGGATCTCCTCCTTTTCCACTTGTATTGTGTTGAATCTTCTCATTGTTCTCCTTATCCTCCTGAGTTGTGCCAAATCTCCTCCTTGTCCTCCTGAGTTGGGCCGGATCTCATCCTTGTCCTCCTGAGTTGTGCCGAATCTCCTCCTTATCCTCCTGAGTTGTGCCGGATCTCCTCCTTTTCCTACTGAGTTGTGCTGGATCTCCTCCTTGTCCTTCTGAGTTGTGCCGGATCTCCCCCTTGTCCTCCTGAGTTGGACCGGATTTCCGCCTTGTCCTCCTGAGTTGTGCGAGATCTCGTCCTTGTCCTTCGCAGTTGTGCCGGATCTCCTCCTTATCCTCCTGAGTTGTGTCGGATCTCCTCCTTATCCTCCTGAGTTGTGCCGGATCTCTTCCTTATCCTCCTGAGTTGTACCGGATCTCTTCCTTATCCTCCTGAGTTGTACCGGATCTCTTCTTTGTCCTTCTGAGTTGTGCTGGATCTCCTCCTTGTCCTCCAGAGTTGTGTCGGATCTTCTCTTTGTCCTCCTTATCCTCCTGAGTTTTTCTGCATCCCCTCCTTATCCTCCTGAGTTGTGCCAGATCTCTTCCTTGTACTCCTGAGTTGTGTCAGATCTCTTCCTTATCCTCCTGAGTTGTGCCGGATCTCCTACTTGTCCTCCTGAATTGTGCCGGATCTCCTGCTTGTCCTCCTGAGTTCTGCCAGATCTCCTCCTTGTCCTCCTCAGTTGTGTCGGATCTCATCTTTGTCTTTTTTATCCTCCTGAGTTTTGCCGGATCTCCTCTTTGTCCTCCTGAGTTGTGTCGGATCTCCTCCTTGTCCTCCTGAGTTGTGCCGGATCTCCTCCTTGTCCTCCTGAGTTGTGCCGGATCTCCTCCTTATCCTCCTGAGTTGTGTCGGATCTCTTCCTTATCCTCCTGAGTTGTACCGGATCTCTTCCTTATCCTCCTGAGTTGTACCGGATCTCTTCTTTGTCCTTCTGAGTTGTGCTGGATCTCCTCCTTGTCCTCCAGAGTTGTGTCGGATCTTCTCTTTGTCCTCCTTATCCTCCTGAGTTTTTCTGCATCCCCTCCTTATCCTCCTGAGTTGTGCCAGATCTCTTCCTTGTACTCCTGAGTTGTGTCAGATCTCTTCCTTATCCTCCTGAGTTGTGCCGGATCTCCTACTTGTCCTCCTGAATTGTGCCGGATCTCCTGCTTGTCCTCCTGAGTTCTGCCAGATCTCCTCCTTGTCCTCCTCAGTTGTGTCGGATCTCATCTTTGTCTTTTTTATCCTCCTGAGTTTTGCCGGATCTCCTCTTTGTCCTCCTGAGTTGTGTCGGATCTCCTCCTTGTCCTCCTGAGTTGTGCCGGATCTCCTCCTTGTCCTCCTGAGTTGTGCCGGATCTCCTCCTTGTCCTCCTGAGTTGTGCCGGATCTCCTCCTTGTCCTCATGAGTTGGGCCAGATCTTCTCCTTGACCTCCTGAGTTGTGCCGAATCTCCTCCTTATCCTCCTGAGTTGTGCCGGATTTCCTCCTTTTCCTACTGAGTTGTGCTGGATCTCATCCTTGTCCTCCTGAGTTGTGCCGGATCTCCTCCTTGTCCTCCTGAGTTGTGCCGGATCTCCTCCTTGTCCTCCTGAATTGGGCCGGAACTCCTCCTTGTCCTCCTGAGTTGTGCCGAATCTCCTCTTTATCCTCCTGAGTTGTGCTGGGTCTCCTCCTTGTCCTCATGAGTTGGGCCGGATCTCCTCCTTGTCTTCCTGAGTTGTGCCTAATCTCCTCCTTATCCTCCTGAGTTGTGCCGGATTTCCTCCTTTTCCTCCTGAGTTGTGCTGGATCTCATCCTTGTCCTCCTGAGTTGTGCCGGAACTTCTCCTTGCCCTCCTGAGTTGTGCCGTATCTCCTCATTGTCCTCCTGAGTTGTGCTGGATCTCATCATTGTCCTCCTGAGTTGTGCCAGATCTCCTCATTGTCCTCCTGAGTTGTGCTGAATCTCCTTCTTATCCTCCTGACTTGTGCCGGATCTCCTGCTTGTCCTCCTGAGTTGGCTGGATCTCCTCCTTATCCTCCTGAGTTGTGTCAGATTTCCTCTTTGTACAGTTGAGTTGTGCCGGATCTCCTCCTTGTTCTCCTGAGTTGTGCCGGATCTCGTCTTTATCCTCCTGAGTTGTGACGGATCTCGTCCTTGTCCTCTTGAGTTGTACCGGATCTATTCTTTGTCCTATTGAATTGTGTCGGATCTCCTCCTTGTCCTCCTGAGTTGTGTTGGATCTCCTCTTTGTCCTCCTTATCCTCCTGAGTTTTTCTGGATCTCCTCCTTGTCCTCCTGAGTTGTGCCGGATCTCCTCCTTGTTCTCCTGAGTTGGGCCGGATCTCCTCCTTTTCCACCTGTATTGTGTCGTATCTTCTCCTTGTTCTCCTTATCCTCCTGAGTTGTACCAAATCTCCTCCTTGTCCTCCTGAGTTGTGCCAGATCTCCTCCTTGTCCTCTTTAGTTGTGTCGCATCTCCTCCTTGTCCTCCTGAGTTGTGCCAGATCTCCTCCTTGTCCTCCTGAGTTCTACCGGATCTCTTCCTTGTCCTCCTGAGTTGAGCCGGATCTCCTCCTTATCCTCCTGTGTTCTACCGGATGTCTTCTTTGTCCTCCTGAGTTTGTCGGACCTCCTCTTTGTCCTCCTTATCCTCCTGAGATGTGCCGGATTTCCTCTTTGTCCTCCTGAGTTGTGCCAAATGTCCTCCTTGTCTTCCTGAGTTGTGCCGGATCTCCTCCTTGTCCTCCTGAGTTGTGCCAGATCTCCTCCTTGTCCTTCTGAGTTGTGCCAGATCTCCTCCTTGTCCTCTTTAGTTGTGTCGGATCTCCTCCTGAGTTGTGCCAGATCTCCTCCTTGTCCTCTTGAGTTGTGCCGGATCTCCTCCTTGTCCTCCTGAGTTGAGCCGGATCTCCTCCTTATCCTCCTGAGTTTTACCGGATCTTTTCTTTGGCCTCCTGAGTTGTGTCGGATCTCCTCCTTGTCCTCCTGAGTTGTGTCAGATCTATTTTTTGTCCTATTTATCCTCCTGAGTTGTGCCAGATCTCCTCCTTGTCCTCGTGAGTTGTGCTGGATTTCCTCCTTGTCCTCCTGAGTTGTTTCGGTTCTCCACCTTGTCCTCCTGAGTTGTGCCGGATCTCCTCCTTGTCCTACTGAGTTGGGCCGGATCTCCTCCTTGTCCTCCTGAGTTGTGCCGGATCTCCTCCTTATTCTCCTGAGTTGTGGCGGATCTCCTCCTTGTCCTCCTGAGTTGTGTCGGATCTCCTCCTTATCTTCCTGAGCTGTGCCTTATCTCCTCCTTATCCTCCTGAGTTGTGCCGGATCTCCTCCTTGTGCTCTTGAGTTGTGTCGGATCTCCTCCTTGTCCTGCTGAGTTGTGCCGAATCTCCTCCTTGTCTTTCTGAGTTGTGAGGGATCTCCTTATCCTCCTGAGTTGTGCCAGATCTCCTCCTTGTCCTCCTTAGTTGTGCCGGATCTCCTCCTTATCCTCCTGAGTTGTGCTGGATCTCCTCCTTTTCCTACTGAGTTGTGCTGGATCTCCTCCTTATCCTCCTGAGTTGTGTCGGATCTCCTCTTTGTCCTGCTGAGTTGTGCCGGATCTCCTCCTTGTCGTCCTGAGTTGTGCCGGATTGCGTCCTTATCCTCCTGAGTTGTGCCAAATCTCATCCTTGTCCTCTTGAATTGTACCGGATCTCCTCCTTGTCCTCCTGAGATGTGTTGGGTCTCTTACTTGCCCTCCTTATCCTCCCGAGTTGTGCCGGATCTCCTCCTTGTCCTTCTGAGTTGTCCCGGATCTACTCCTTATCCTCCTGAGTTGTGCAGGATTTCCTCCTTGTCTTCCTGAGTTGTACTGGATCTCTTCTTTGTCCTCCTGAGTTTGTCGGATCTCCTCTTTGTCCTCCTTATCCTCCTGAGTTGTGCCGGATCTCCTCCTTGTCCTCCTGAGTTGGGCCAAATGTCCTCCTTGTCCTCCTGAGTTGTGTCGGATCTCCTCTTTGTCCTCCTGAGTTGTGTTGGATCTCCTCCTTGTCCTCCTGAGTTGTGCCAGATCTTCTCCTTGTCCTCCTGAGTTGTGCCAGATCTCCTCCTTGTCCTCTTTAGTTGTGTCGCATCTCCTCCTTGTCCTCCTGAGTTGTGCCAGATCTCCTCCTTGTCCTCCTGAGTTGGGCCAAATGTCCTCCTTATCCTCCTGAGTTGTGCCGGATCTCCTCTTTGTCCTCCTGAGTTGTGCCAGATCTCCTCCTTGTCCTCCTGAGTTGTGCCAGATCTCCTCCTTGTCCTTATTAGTTGTGTCGCATCTCCTCCTTGTCCTCCTGAGTTGTGCCAGATCTCCTCCTTGTTCTCCTGAGTTCTGCCGGATCTCCTCCTTGTCCTCCTGAGTTTTACCGGATCTCTTCTTTGTCCTCCTGAGTTTGTCGGATCTCCTCTTTGTCCTCCTGAGATGTGCCGGATTTCCTCTTTGTCCTCCTGTGTTGTGCCAAATGTCTTCCTTGTCCTCCTAAGTTGTGCCGGATCTCCTCCTTGTCCTTCTGAGTTGTGTTGGATCTCCTCCTTGTCCTACTGAGTTGTGCCAGATCTCCTCCTTGTCCTCCTGAGTTGTGCCAGATCTCTTCCTTGTCCTCCTGAGTTGAGCCGGATCTCCTCCTTGTCCTCCTGAGTTTTGCTGGATTTCCTCCTTGTCCTCTTGAGTTGTTTCGGTTCTCCACCTTGTCCTCCTGAGTTGTGCTCGATTTCCTCCTTGTCCTCCTGAGTTGTTTCTCTTCTCCTCCTTGTCCTCCTGAGTTGGGCCAGATCTCCTCCTTGTCCTCCTAAGTTGTGCCGGATCTCCTCCTTATTCTCCTGAGTTGTGGCGGATCTCCTCCTTGTACTCCTGAGTTGTGGCGGATCTCCTCCTTGTCCTCCTGAGTTGTGTCGGATCTCCTCCTTATCCTCCTGAGCTGTGCCGGATCTCCTCCTTATCCTCCTGAGTTGTGCCGGATCTCCTCCTTGTGCTCTTGAGTTGTGTCGGATCTCCTCCTTGTCCTGCTGAGTTGTGCCGGATCTCCTCCTTGTGTTTCTGAGTTGTGAAGGATCTCCTTATCCTCCTGAGTTGTACCAGTTGTAGAAGGTTAGAAGTTTCCTCTAGCAATAGGACAGATGCTAACTGTCTGATCGCTGGGACTCCCATCAATCCCTATAACGGCGCTGATTGGAGCATAGGCCGAGCATGTGCACCTTCATCCTGCTCATTCATAAAGGTGGGAGCGCTCCAGTAGAGCCGAGCGCAGGGCTCCGATACCTCTGGCGATCCCATTAACAAGGAATAGAGCAGAGCGGCACATGCACGACCCCCGCTCCATTCAGGCAGGGCTCTTCAGAGCTCTGTGCTCGGGATCGGTGCGAGTCCCATTGGTTGTGCCCCCGGCTGTCATGAAGTTATGCCTTATCCAATTGTTCGGAGGTAACTTCTAATTTTGGTACATACCCATTCATTTAAAAAAGGCGCAAATTAAATAAAGACAAACATAACATTCACTTCTGGAACCATCCTTACTCCAAAAAAAATGCAAAGACAATGGTGAATCAGGATCCATGTGTATCAGAAAACTGTAAAACAGTTCACTATGCCCTGATGCTCCCCTCCCCCACAGGCAGCGAGGATTCGCTGTGACTGCAGCCCACGTCTTGTCCTGGATGTTGGGATTATGAACATGTGGAAGTGTCACCTGCTCTCAGGTACAAGGCTCGGTCTATACACCTGTAGGTCGTCTTTCTCACTGACCTTTGACCTCTCGGACACGTAGGATCTGCAGGGACACATGATTTATGATTTACAGCGACTTCAGAATACGCCTCAGGTGCCATCAATAAACTGTGACCAGAAAAACTCTGAGCGGAAAGTCCTGTATTCTCTGCAGCCATTATTCCACCTGTCACAGGTATTTCCCCGATGCCGGATCCAGGGGGGAATCTGAGGGGCACAGATAGAACATATTCCCCCTAAACCAAAAAATCCCCAGAGAAGACACAGACAGAAGAGTCTGGAGGGAGACAGAGCAATCTGCAGGAGGAAGATGGAAGAGTCTAGAGGGGGAGGACCGAGGAATGTGGAGGAGGACAGAGGAGTCTGGAGGAGGAGAACAGAGGAGTCTGGAGGAGGACAGAGGAGTCTGGAGGAGAACAGAGGAGTCTGCAGAAGACTGAGGTGATTGGAGGAGTCTAGAGAAGGAGGACAACAGAGGAGTTGAGACTCAGAAAGAGAAGGACAGAGGTGTCTTAAGGAGGAGGTCAGAGGTGTCTGTAGGAGGGAAGAAGAACAGAGAAGTCTGGAGGGTGATAGAGTTGTCTGGAGGAGGAGGACAACAGAGGAGTCTGGAGGAGAAAGACTGAGGTGTCTGGAGAAGGAGGACAAATGAGTTTGAAGGCGGAGAGAAGTCTGAAGGAGGAGGACAGAAGGGTCTGCAGAAAGAGCTCAGAGGATTCGGGAGGAGGAGGACAGAGGAGTCTGGAACAAACAGAGGTGTTTGAAGGAGGACAGAGGAGACTGAATGAGGGGACAGAGAAGTCTTGAGGAGGACAGCAGAGGAGTTTGGAGGACAGGAACAGAGGAGTCTGGTGGGTGATAGAGTTGTCTTGAGGGGAAGGACAGCAGAGAACTCTGGAGGAGAGAGAAAAAGGAGTTTTGAAGAGTAGGAAAAAGGAGCATGGAGCGTTAGAAGGATAGAAGAGTCTGTATGGGACAGCAGAGTCTTGTGGAAGACAAAGGAGTCGGGAGGAGAACAGAGAAATATGAAGGAAGACAGAGGAATCTGGAGGAGGACGGGGCATTCTGGAGGAAGAAGACAGCGGAGTCTGGAGGAGGGGGACAGAGGAGTCTGTAAGAAGAAGACAGAGAAGTCTGAAGGAGCAAGACAGATTAGTTTGGAGGAGGACAGATGAGTCTGGAGGAGAAAGACAGATGTGTCTGGAGGAGGAGGATAGAGGAGTCTGAAAACAAAGGAGACTACAAAGGGGTCTGGAGGAGGGAGAGAGAGGGGTCTGAAGGACAATGAGAGAGGGGTCTGAAGGAGGAGTACGACAGAGGGGTCTCGAGAAGTTGGATGACAGAGAAGACTCCAGAAGGACGACAGAGGGGTCTTGAGGTGTTTGATGACAGAAGGGTCTAGAGAAGGAGGACAGAGGAGTCTCGATGAGGAGAGGCGCCTGGATGGGGATGACAGAAGAATCTGGAGGATGACAAATAGGATTGGAAGAGAGCAGAGGAGTTAGGAGGAGTAGGGAACAGATGAGTTTAGAGGAGATAGACAGAGATGTCTGAAGGAATGGGACAGAAGAGTCTGGAGGAGGAGACAGGAGTCTAGAGACAGATGAGTTTAGAGGAGATAGACAGAGATGTCTGGAGGAGGAGACAGGAGTCTAGAGACAGATGAGTTTTCTGGAGGAGGATAACAGAGGGGTCTGGAGGATGACAGATGGGTCTGTAGAGGGAGTCTGGAGGAAATGGATGCCAGAGGGGTCTTGAGGAGTTGGACGACTGACTGGTCTAGAGGAGGAGGGCAGAGGAGTCTGGAGAAGGAAAGGAGTCTGAAGAAGGATGACAGATGGATCTGTAGGAGAAGGAAGATGACAAATGGGTCTGGAGGAGGGTAGAGGAATCGGGAGGAAGAGGGAACAGAAGAGTTTGGAGGAGAAGGAGGACAGGGGAGTCTGGAGGAGACAGAGGTGTTTGGAAGAGGATAGAGGAGACTGGAGGATTGGACAGAGGAGTCTGTAACAAGAAGACAGAGAAGTTTGGAGGAGAATAGACAAGTCTGGAGGAGCAAGACAGAGGAGTCTGGATGATGCAGAGAAGTCTGAAGAAGACAGAGGAGTCAGAAGAGTCTGAAGGAAAAATGAAAAAAGGAGTTGGGAGGAGACAGAAGAGTTTGGAGGTGAAAGAAGAGTCTTGAGAAGGACAGATGAGTCTGGAGGAGACACAGGAGTCTTGAGGGGAGGATGACAGAGGAGTCTGCATGTTTTTCCCTGGTGGGTGTGCCTGTATTGAAGCCCCGCCCACATAATCTGATATAATAAGCTGCTCTGGATATTACAAGACTTGCTCTCTGTTGTTCTTCTGGCCTTTCCTACATATGGAAATATTGTCTGCACGCCAGCACGGTGCTGTCATGGAATGAAAACTGATCGAAACTATAGCAGGAAAGAAAAAACATGGGATGTTTTGCTGGAAAAGTCCATTGTCACGAGTGTGTGTGTGGGGGGGATTTTTCCATAATAAGTGCTCCCATTAATCATGCACCCGACTCCCCATGTGATGTTGTCGTTTCCATCCAACTCTTCTCTACAGTTTTCACTTTTACATTGAAATTCCAAAATTCTTCGCCTGTGGGAAAAGTGGATTCATCCTACAAAAACTTTCCTCAAGTTATCTGATGAAGCCTGTGGACCTTGATAGCAGCTGCCCCTTCCACGGTGCGCTCTTCAAACCTCTTACTATAACTTATATATAGAAACAAGGGCCATAGTCAGGCATATGGAAAACCTATAACACTCCAAGGGCCACAGGAGAAGCAGGGGCCCCATCTGTAAGCTCAGCGCAGATAGTACTTGTAGTAATGGATTCTGCCAGCTGCGGATCTCTGATAAATCCTTGTAATATGGAGGATTATCTGCAGGGGCCGTATTTTACGTTTCGTGGACACAGAGACCACAGTGCCAAATCCATGCCAACAATTCCTGAAGATTACACAGAGTAAATGAGCTCACCTCAATTCCTGGCACCGGGCTATGTAAGATCTGGTCCTGAGCTAATCTTATATCTGCAAAGTTCTGTATTCATGATATAGCCTATACCTCTCAAACATAAAAGATAAGACAAAAGGTCACATACTGTGCAGCACCAGAGCAAATTACATTTTATGTTAAGCCAATATCCTAATGATGCGCCCCCTGGGCCTGTGCTGTTGCAGGGGATACCCGGAGCCGGGTCTCTTGTGGGATGCTGGGGGTTGTAGTCTCCGTGTGGCGGCGACCCGGTCCGTGCCCAGGGTGGTCAAACCAGTGGCAGTCTATTGGTATTGTAATTGTCCGACTACGCCACCCGTGGATTGCGGTCAGTGGGGACCGCCGCTGCGCTGCCGACCGCTGAGGCAGATGTTGTTTGCGCAGCCGAGTATGGGATAACTCCCCATGGGAGAAGTATTGCCTCAGGGCAGCTAATGTGAGAGATGATGGGAGTGATGGTGTGAGTGTCCCAGTACTGATGGTGCTGGTGCGGCGATGAAACACAGAGACTTGTAATTGCAGTTTCCAAAGCTTTACTCATGGTTGTTATTCTGGTCACTTGTGCACATGAGGGACCGCCTGAGCCGTGCTGCGTTCACCAGGCAAGGGACTCAACCAACTCCCAGGCAATTCCAGAGCGTGGCACAGGGCTCCCTTCCTTTCCTTTCTCTGGCCGTCCCCACCAGTGACCCACCTTTGTCCAGCTCCCTCGGGCCTTCTCTGGGCACGCTGATCTCTGCGTCCCTGACCCTATATGGTATGCTTTCCTGGTGGATGTAGTGAGGGGTCGCACCAAGATGTGGTAACAACCTCCGGTCTTTGGCTGAGGAATCTGTTGCCTCCACCAATTTGGGTTCCGGTACCCTGTTCTGCCAACCCTTCACCCTGTATCTCCTGGGCATATGGGGTTCCTTCCGTCTTCGTGTCTCTGGGCCTTTCTCTGTGTTCCTTGCTTCCTTTCTCCTCTGTTCCAGTTCCTTTCTTACTTTCCTTTCTGTTCTTTCTTCTCTCTCTCTCAGGCTCCAGCCTTCTGACAAGGCCGGCCTGCAGAGCAGAGCCCATGCAGAGGCTCTGCTTCCTGTCTTCTCCTCTGACTCTTAACTCCTTCTCTGCACTGCACACCGTTCTAAGATGGTGCCCACCTTATATACCTCCTTCTGACACCCGAGCCCAGGTGACTAGCCACCAATGGGCTCCTACCTATGCCCAGAGACCCACCCCTATCTGCTCCTACACCACTGGGTTTTCCTCCCCCGCCCCACTCCAGCCAGGGACAGATGCTGTCCTGCCTGCACTTCTGTCTAGTGGGAGCACCGTTGACCTGTCCCTCGGAAATGGGGTGTGTGTGGTGCATGCAGCTAAACGAGTCCTGGTCCACACTCCATCCTTACCCGGGAGTGGAATATCACACCTCCGGTTTGAGGTGCAATACCCCTGTAGCAGCCGAGCCCTCGGGGTGCTACATTCCCCCCTGGTAAATCACAGCACGTCCTCGGGCTGGAAGAGAAGAAAACAATTTGAAAGCATACAAATTTTTAGAATGCATTCGCATATAAGACATTCAACAATTAACCCATCCCTTTATGGGAGGTACTCTTTTCCTTTTAAACGTTACTGGTATAAACATCGTAAAACATTATAAGACTTTCTTCACACACATATAGAATACTATAAACTCCTTTAGCAGCATATGAAACTTTTTCAGTATAAGACATTCTTAAACAAAAACATTTTCAAGTAAAACATTTTCAAGCAGATTCCTGAACTCTGGCCGCCGTGCAACCTGCGACCAGGAAAAGGTGCAACAGTCCATCCAATCCGCCTTGAGGCAGACGCCGCGGCCTCTGTACAAAACCAGTAGGGGGCTCTCCAGGAAGCGCAACTATTTACAGGGGTGGCCGCTCTCAGTCCTCGGCCAGTGGAGATAAGGGAGTGGCTGCTCACAGTCCTCAGCCTGGTTAGGGATTAGGGGCACACAGGTAACAGTCCCTTTAATAACTCCACACTAGTCCCAACGGGGACCACACTTCAATCAGCAACAGTTCTCATACCCCTACGGGTAACTATATACAGTTCCATTTACCGTTCCTTAGTAACGGTGTCCTCCTGATGCTTCTTCCTCGTAGTCTTCAGACCCGTCCGGGCCCTCTTAGCACTCGACCTTGCGACCAGGCCGGTGGTACTTCCTCTTTTGCCGCGCCCGGGGTCGAGGGGCGTGGCGCGGAACGGGGCGCGACCGCGGCTCCTGCCGCTTGAGGCCTAGTTGGGAGCAGTGGCGGCGCGGCAACGGGTGTGGTGAGTAGGGCTTCGGGCTCTGCGACGGTAGGCTGGGGCAGGCTTACAGCTGCTGGGCTCGGGGTGGTGACGTCCCCATTACCTGCCTCAGTCCTCGCGGCTCCCTCCGCGGCGTCGTCTCCGGCCTTCGTCCCTCCTGCACCATCCTCAGAGGCAGGCGTGCTCAAGGTTGCAGGTGGCGCCTCCTGCTGGCGGGTTCCAGCCTGCCGGGCCATCTCTCTTCTCCACTCGGCCAGCGCATTCTGCTGCGCCCGGACCATCCTCCGGTCCAAGTCCTCCAGCGCAGCCTGTGCACGCTCCAGGTCTCTGGGGAGCTGCGCCAGGATCTCCACCAGGCTGTATGGCGGTGCGGCCTGCAGCAGGCTCCGGACCAAGGTGTTGGCACTGCTGGACGCTTCCTCCATTTCCGGGTGCGGTCTGTCCAGACTGATCCAGACCGCACCCAGCCCCTCAGTTTTCTTTCCTATCCGCCCCCATGGGGGTTGGTCTTGAGGGCATCTGCTGACAATCACCTTCAGGGGCAGCCCCCCCACGCTGATGGACATCTCCACTGCTGCATTCATGGCTGGTGGGGGCGGGCTCCTTCTTTGGCGCCACTCTGGGACCTGGCCCACGATGGGAGGTGGCTTCCTGCTGTCCTTTGGTGCGCACATAATGGCGTCCGCTCTGCCAGGGCGGGAAAAACTGATGAAGATGGTGGGAAACGGTGCAAGATGGCGTCCGATGGCGGAATCGGCTCCGGATGGCGGGAAACGACTCCGGACAGCAGGAAACTTCTGGAAATGGCGGGAGACTCCTTTTCAAGGTACATGTACAAAAGTCTTTTTCAGGCACGCAGTCCGAATCCTCTTTTTTGCTCTCACAGTCCACAACACACAGTATGATGCCCCCATAGTAAATTCCCGCACACGCAGTATGATGCCCCCATAGTAAATTCCCGCACACACAGTATGATGCCTCCATAGTAAATTCCCGCACACACATTATGATGCCCCCATAGTAAATTCCCGCACACACATTATGATGCCCCCATAGTAAATTCCTGCTCACACAGTATGATGCCCTCACATAACATTCCACCCAAACAGTCAGAGTGGCGTAACTAGAGCCCGATGGGCCCCGATGCAAAATCTGGAACCGGCCCCACTCCCTGAATGTTGGTCAGATGCATGGGCCCTTGTAGCATTCTAAAATCCTATAATCCTACAAGAACATACAAATTGCACCCTCTCCCCCATTATGTAGTAATTTCCCCCGTCTTGTGGTCCTTTCTGGTATATACAATCATGGCCAAAAGTGTTGGCACCCTTTAAATTTTTCTAGAAAATGAAGGGTCGCTCCCAGAAAGTTATTGCAATTACACATATTTTGTTATATACGTTTATTTCCTTTGTGTATTGGAACAACACAAAAGAAACAGAGAAATAAAGGCAAATTGGACATAATTTCACACTAAACCCCAAAAATGGGTAAGAAAAAATTGTTGGCATCTTTCCAAAATTGTGGGTAAACAACTTTGTTTCAAGCATGTGATGCTTGTTCAGACTCACCTGTGGCAAGTAACCGGTGTGGGCAATATGAAAATCATCCCTGAAACCAGATAAAAAGGGGAGAAGTTGCCTCAATCTTTGCATTGTGTGTCTGTGTGTGCCACACCAAGCATGGAGAACAGAAAGAGGAGAAGAGAACTGTCTGAGGACTTGAGAACCAAAATTGTTGAACAATATCAAAAATCTCAAAGTTATAAATCCGTCTCCAGAGATCTTGATGTTCCTTTGTCCATGGTGCGCAAAATAATCAAGAAGTTTACAACCCATGGCACTTTAGCTAATCTCCCTGGATGTGGATGGCAGAGAAAAATTGATGAAAGGTTGCAACACAGGATAGTTCGGATGGTGGATAAGCAGCCCTAATCAACTCCAAAAGAAATTCAAGCTGTCCTGCAGGATCAGGTGCATCAGTGTCAGCGCGAACTATCCGTCCACATCTGAATGAAATGAAACGCCATGGCAGGAGAGCCAGGAGGACCCCACTGCTGAAACAGAGACATAAAAAAGCTAGACTGCAGTTTGCCAAAATGTACGTGAGTAAGCCAAAATCCTTCTGAGAAAGTATCTTGTGGACAAATGAGACTAATAGAGCTTTTTGGTAAAGCACATCATTCTACTTTTTACCGAAAATGGAATGAGGCCTACAAAGAAAAGAACACAGTACCTACAGTCAAATATGGTAGAGGCTCACAGATGTTTTGGGGTTGTTTTGCTGGCACTGGCACTGGGTGCCTTGACTGTGTGCAAGGCATCATGAAATCTAACGATTTTCAAAGGATTTTGGGTGACAATGTTGCGCCCAGTGTCAGAAAGCTGGGTGTGCGTCCTAGGTCATGGGTCTTCCAGCAGGACAATGACTACAAACATATTTCAAGAAGCTCCCTGAAATGGATGAAAACAAAACTCTGGAGAGTCCTGAAGTGGCAGCAATGAGTCCGGATCTAAATCCCATTGATCACCACAGCATGATGTCCCCACAGTACCTTGCCCCACACACAGTATGATGTCCCCACAGTACATTCCCCCCACACACAGTATGATGTCCCCACAGTACATTCCCCCACACACAGTATGATGTCTCCACAATACATTCCCCCCACACACAGTATGATGTCCCCACAGTACATCCACCACACACAGTATGATGTCCCCACAGTACATTCCCCCCACACACAGTATGATGTCTCCACAGTACATTCCCCCCACACACAGTATGATGTCCCCCACAGTACATTCCCCCACACACAGTATGATGTCCCCACAGTACATTCCCCCCACACAGTATGGTGTCCCCACAGCACCTCCCCCCCCTCACAGTATCATGTCCCCACAGTACACCCCCCCCACACAGTATGATGTCCCCACAGTACATTCCTCCACACACAGTATGATGTCCTCACAGTACATTCCCCACACACACAGTATGATGTCCCCACAGTACATTCCCCCACACACAGTATGATGTCTCCACAGTACATTCCCCCCACACACAGTATGATGTCTCCACAGTACATTCCCCCCACACACAGTATGATGTCTCCACAGTACATTCCCCCACACACAGTATGATGTCCCCACAGTACATTCCCCCACACACAGTATGATGTCCCCACAGTACATTCCCCCCACACACAGTATGATGTCCTCACAGTACATTCCCCACACACACAGTATGATGTCCCCACAGTACATTCCCCCACACACAGTATGATGTCCCCACAGTACATTCCCCCCACACACAGTATGATGTCTCCACAGTACATTCCCCCCACACACAGTATGATGTCTCCACAGTACATTCCCCCACACACAGTATGATGTCCCCACAGTACATTCCCCCACACACAGTATGATGTCTCCACAGTACATTCCCCCACACACATTATGATGTCTCCACAATACATTCCCCACACACAGTATTATGTCTCCACAATACATTCCCCCCACACAGTATGGTGTCCCCACAGTACATTTCCCCACACACAGTATGATGTCCCCACAGCACCTCCCCCCCCTCACAGTATCATGTCCCCACAGTACATCCCCCCCCCACACAGTATGGTGTCCCCACAGCACATTCCGCCACACACAGTATGATGTCCCCACAGTACATCCACCACACACAGCATGATGTCCCCACAGTACCTTGTCCCACACAGTATGATGTCCCCACAGTACATTCCCCCCACACACAGTATGATGTCTCCACAATACATTCCCCCACACACAGTATGATGTCCCCACAGTACATCCACCACACACAGTATGATGTCCCCACAGTATATTCCCCACACACAGTATGATGTCCCCACAGTACATTCCCCCCCACACAGTATGGTGTCCCCACAGCACCTTCCCCCCCTCACAGTATCATGTCCCCACAGTACATTCCCCCACACACAGTATGATGTCCTCACAGTACATTCCCCCCCACACAGTATGATGTCCCCACAGTACATTCCTCCCCACACAGTATGGTGTCCCCACAGCACATTCCGCCACACACAGTATGATGTCCCCACAGTACATCCACCACACACAGTATGATGTCCCCACAGAACATTCCCCCACCCACAGCATGATGTCCCCACAGTACCTTGCCCCACACACAGTATGATGTCCCCACAGTACATCCACCACACACTGTATGATGTCCCCACAGTACATTACCCCACACAGTATTTCTCCACAATACATTGCCCCACACAGTATCATGTCCCCACAGTACACCCCCCCCACACACAGTATGATGTCCCCACAATACATTCCCCCCACACAGTATGCTGTCCCCACAGTACATCCCCCCACACACAGTATGTTGTCCCCACAGTACATTCCCCCACACACAGTATGATGTCCCCACAATACATCCACCACACACTGTATGATGTCCCCACAGTACATCCACCACACACAGTATGATGTCTTCACAGTACATTCCCCACACACAGTATGATGACCCCACAGTACATTCCCCCACACACACAGTATGATGTCCTCACAGTACATTCCCCCACACACACAGTATGATGTCCCCACAGTACATTCCCCTCCACACAGTATGATGTCCCCACATTAAATTCCCTCACACACAGTATGATGTCCCCACAGTACATTCCCCCACACAGTATGATGTCCCCACAATACATTCCCCCCACACAGTATGATGTCCCCACAATACATTCCCCCTCACACACAGTATGATGTCCCCACAGTACATTCCCCCCACACAGTATGATGTCCCCACAATACATTCCTCCTCACACACAGTATGATGTCCTCACAGTACATTCCCCCACACACAGTATGATGTCCCCACAATACATTCCCCCCACACACAGTATGATGTCCCCACAATACATTCCCCCCACACACAGTATGATGTCCCCACAGTACATTCCCCCCCACACACAGTATGATGTCCCCACATTACATTCCCCACACACAGTATGATGTCTCCACAGTACATTCCCCACACACAGTATGATGTCCCCACAGTACATTCCCCACACACAGTATGATGTCTCCACAGTACATTCCCCACACACAGTATGATGTCCCCACAGTACATTCCCCACACACAGTATGATGTCTCCACAGTACATTCCCCACACACAGTATGATGTCCCCACAGTACATTCCCCCACACACAGTATGATGTCCTCACAGTACATTCCCCCACACACAGTATTATGTCCCCACAGTACATTCCCTCCACACACAGTATGATGTCCTCACAGTACATTCCCCAAACACAGTATGATGTCCTCACAGTACATTCCCCACACACAGTATGTTGTCCCCACAGTACATTCCCCCACACACAGTATGATGTCCCCACAATACATCCACCACACACTGTATGATGTCCCCACAGTACATCCACCACACACAGTATGATGTCTTCACAGTACATTCCCCACACACAGTATGATGACCCCACAGTACATTCCCCCACACACACAGTATGATG
Organism: Phyllobates terribilis; assembly: GCF_046119375.1. Classification (NCBI taxonomy): domain Eukaryota; kingdom Metazoa; phylum Chordata; class Amphibia; order Anura; family Dendrobatidae; genus Phyllobates; species Phyllobates terribilis. The sequence goes on along the minus strand of NW_027362768.1, from coordinate 201,201,756 downwards.
TCCTCACAGTACATTCCCCCACACACACAGTATGATGTCCCCACAGTACATTCCCCTCCACACAGTATGATGTCCCCACATTAAATTCCCTCACACACAGTATGATGTCCCCACAGTACATTCCCCCACACAGTATGATGTCCCCACAATACATTCCCCCCACACAGTATGATGTCCCCACAATACATTCCCCCTCACACACAGTATGATGTCCCCACAGTACATTCCCCCCACACAGTATGATGTCCCCACAATACATTCCTCCTCACACACAGTATGATGTCCTCACAGTACATTCCCCCACACACAGTATGATGTCCCCACAATACATTCCCCCCACACACAGTATGATGTCCCCACAATACATTCCCCCCACACACAGTATGATGTCCCCACAGTACATTCCCCCCCACACACAGTATGATGTCCCCACATTACATTCCCCACACACAGTATGATGTCTCCACAGTACATTCCCCACACACAGTATGATGTCCCCACAGTACATTCCCCACACACAGTATGATGTCTCCACAGTACATTCCCCACACACAGTATGATGTCCCCACAGTACATTCCCCACACACAGTATGATGTCTCCACAGTACATTCCCCACACACAGTATGATGTCCCCACAGTACATTCCCCCACACACAGTATGATGTCCTCACAGTACATTCCCCCACACACAGTATTATGTCCCCACAGTACATTCCCTCCACACACAGTATGATGTCCTCACAGTACATTCCCCAAACACAGTATGATGTCCTCACAGTACATTCCCCACACACAGTATGATGTCCCCACAGTACATTCCTCCACACACAGTATGATGTCTCCACTGTACATTCCCCCACACACAGTATGATGTCCTCACAGTATATTTCCCCACACACAGTATGATGTCCCCACAGTACATTCCTCCACACACAGTATGATGTCTCCACAGTACATTCCCCCACACACAGTATGATGTCCTCACAGTACATTTCCCCACACACAGTATGATGTCCTCACAGTACATTCCCCCACACACAGTATGATGTCCTCACAGTACATTCCCCCACACACAGTATGATGTCCTCACAGTACATTCCTCCACACACAGTATGATGTCTCCACAGTACATTCCCCCACACACAGTATGATGTCCTCACAGTACATTTCCCCACACACAGTATGATGTCCCCACAGTACATTCCCTCCACACACAGTATGATGTCCTCACAGTACATTACTCCACACATAGTATGATGTCTCCACAGTACATTCCCCCACACACAGTATGATGTCCCCACAGTACATTCCCCACACACAGTATGATGTCCCCACAGTACCTTCCCCACACACAGTATGATGTCGTCACAGTACATTCCCCCCACACACAGTATAATGTCCCCACAGTACATTCCCCCCCACACAGTATGATGTCCCCACAGTACATTCCCCCACACACAGTATGATGTCTCCACAGTACATTCCCCCTCACACAGTATGATGTCCCCACAGTACATTCCCCCACACACAGTATGATGTCCCCACAGTACATCCCCCCACACACAGTATGATGTCCCCTCAGTACATTCCCCCCATACACAGTATGATGTCCCCACAGTACATTCCCCCACACACAGTATGATGTCCCCACAGTACATTCCCCCCACACACAGTTTGATGTCCTCACAGTACATTCCCCCACACACAGTATGATGTCCTCACAGTACATTCCCCCACACACAGTATGATGTCCCCACAGTACATTCCCTCCACACACAGTATGATGTCCCCACAATACATTCCCCCCACACACAGTATGATGTCCCCACAATACATTCCCCCACACACAGTATGATGTCCCCACAGTTCATTCCCCCCACACACAGTATGATGTCACCACAGTACATTCCCCCCACACACAGTATGATGTCCCCACAATACATTCCCCCACACACAGTATGATGTCCCCACAGTTCATTCCCCCCACACACAGTATGATGTCACCACAGTACATTCCCCCACACACAGTATGATGTCCTCACAGTACATTCCCCCCCACACAGTATGATGTCCCCACAGTACATTCCCCCCCACACAGTATGGTGTCCCCACAGCACATTCCGCCACACACAGTATGATGTCCCCACAGTACATCCACCACACACAGTATGATGTCCCCACAGAACATTCCCCCACCCACAGCATGATGTCCCCACAGTACCTTGCCCCACACACAGTATGATGTCCCCACAGTACATCCACCACACACTGTATGATGTCCCCACAGTACATTACCCCACACAGTATGTCTCCACAATACATTGCCCCACACAGTATCATGTCCCCACAGTACACCCCCCCCCCACACACAGTATGATGTCCCCACAATACATTCCCCCCACACAGTATGCTGTCCCCACAGTACATCCCCCCACACACAGTATGTTGTCCCCACAGTACATTCCCCCACACACAGTATGATGTCCCCACAATACATCCACCACACACTGTATGATGTCCCCACAGTACATCCACCACACACAGTATGATGTCTTCACAGTACATTCCCCACACACAGTATGATGACCCCACAGTACATTCCCCCACACACACAGTATGATGTCCTCACAGTACATTCCCCCACACACACAGTATGATGTCCCCACAGTACATTCCCCTCCACACAGTATGATGTCCCCACATTAAATTCCCTCACACACAGTATGATGTCCCCACAGTACATTCCCCCACACAGTATGATGTCCCCACAATACATTCCCCCCACACAGTATGATGTCCCCACAATACATTCCCCCTCACACACAGTATGATGTCCCCACAGTACATTCCCCCCACACAGTATGATGTCCCCACAATACATTCCTCCTCACACACAGTATGATGTCCTCACAGTACATTCCCCCACACACAGTGTGATGTCCCCACAATACATTCCCCCCACACACAGTATGATGTCCCCACAATACATTCCCCCCACACACAGTATGATGTCCCCACAGTACATTCCCCCCCACACACAGTATGATGTCCCCACAGTACATTCCCCACACACAGTATGATGTCTCCACAGTACATTCCCCACACACAGTATGATGTCCCCACAGTACATTCCCCACACACAGTATGATGTCTCCACAGTACATTCCCCACACACAGTATGATGTCCCCACAGTACATTCCCCACACACAGTATGATGTCTCCACAGTACATTCCCCACACACAGTATGATGTCCCCACAGTACATTCCCCCACACACAGTATGATGTCCTCACAGTACATTCCCCCACACACAGTATGATATCCCCACAGTACATTCCCTCCACACACAGTATGATGTCCTCACAGTACATTCCCCACACACAGTATGATGTCCTCACAGTACATTCCCCACACACAGTATGATGTCCCCACAGTACATTCCTCCACACACAGTATGATGTCTCCACTGTACATTCCCCCACACACAGTATGATGTCCTCACAGTATATTTCCCCACACACAGTATGATGTCCCCACAGTACATTCCCTCCACACACAGTATGATGTCCTCACAGTACATTCCCCACACACAGTATGATGTCCCCACAGTACATTCCTCCACACACAGTATGATGTCTCCACAGTACATTCCCCCACACACAGTATGATGTCCTCACAGTACATTTCCCCACACACAGTATGATGTCCTCACAGTACATTCCCCCACACACAGTATGATGTCCTCACAGTACATCCCCCCACACACAGTATGATGTCCTCACAGTACATTCCTCCACACACAGTATGATGTCTCCACAGTACATTCCCCCACACACAGTATGATGTCCTCACAGTACATTTCCCCACACACAGTATGATGTCCCCACAGTACATTCCCTCCACACACAGTATGATGTCCTCACAGTACATTACTCCACACATAGTATGATGTCTCCACAGTACATTCCCCCACACACAGTATGATGTCCCCACAGTACATTCCCCACACACAGTATGATGTCCCCACAGTACATTCCCCACACACAGTATGATGTCGTCACAGTACATTCCCCCCACACACAGTATAATGTCCCCACAGTACATTCCCCCCCACACAGTATGATGTCCCCACAGTACATTCCCCCACACACAGTATGATGTCTCCACAGTACATTCCCCCTCACACAGTATGATGTCCCCACAGTACATTCCCCCACACACAGTATGATGTCCCCACAGTACATTCCCCCACACACAGTATGATGTCCCCTCAGTACATTCCCCCCATACACAGTATGATGTCCCCACAGTACATTCCCCCACACACAGTATGATGTCCCCACAGTACATTCCCCCCACACACAGTTTGATGTCCTCACAGTACATTCCCCCACACACAGTATGATGTCCTCACAGTACATTCCCCCACACACAGTATGATGTCCCCACAGTACATTCCCTCCACACACAGTATGATGTCCCCACAATACATTCCCCCCACACACAGTATGATGTCCCCACAATACATTCCCCCACACACAGTATGATGTCCCCACAGTTCATTCCCCCCACACACAGTATGATGTCACCACAGTACATTCCCCCCACACACAGTATGATGTCCCCACAATACATTCCCCCACACACAGTATGATGTCCCCACAGTTCATTCCCCCCACACACAGTATGATGTCCCCACAGTACATTCCCCACACACAGTATGATGTCCCCACAGTACATTCCCCCACACACAGTATGATGTCCCCACAATACATTCCCCCCACACAGTATGATGTCCCCACAGTACATTCCCCCACACACAGTATGATGCCCCCACAATACATTCCCCCCACACAGTATGATGTCCCCACAGTACATTCCCCCACACACAGTATGATGTCCCCTCAGTACATTCCCCCCATACACAGTATGATGTCCCCACAGTACATTCCCCCACACACAGTATGATGTCCTCACAGTACATTCCCCCACACACAGTATGATATCCCCACAATACATTCCCCCACACACAGTATGATGTCCCCACAGTACATTCCCCCACATACAGTATGATGTCCCCACAGTACATTCCCCCACACACAGTATGATGTCCTCACAGTACATTCCCTCCACACACAGTATGATGTCCCCACAGTACATTCCCCCCACACACAGTATGATGTCTCCACAGTACATTCCCCTACACACAGTATGATGTCTTCACAGTACATTCCACCACACACAGTATGATGTCCCCACAATACATTCCCCCACACACAGTATGATGTCCCCACAATACATTCCCCCACACACAGTATGATGTGCCCACAATACATTCCCCCACACACAGTATGATGTCCCCACAGTACATTCCCCCACACACAATATGATGTCCCCACAGTACATTCCCCCACACACAGTATGATGTCCCCACAATACATTCCCCCCACACACAGTATGATGTCTCGACAGTACTTCCCCCACACACAGTATGATGTCTCCACAGTACATTCCCTCCACACAGTATGATGTCCCCACAGTACATTCCTCCACACACAGTATGATGTCCTCACAGTACATTCCCCCCACACACCCCACACACAGTATGATGTCTCCACAGTACATTCCCCCACACACAGTATGATGTCCCCACAGTACATTCCCCCACACACAGTATGATGTCTCCACAGTACATTCCCCCACACACAGTATGATGTCCCCACAGTACATTCCCCCACACACAGTATGATGTCCTCACAGTACATTCCCTCCACACACAGTATGATGTCCCCACAGTACATTCCCCCCACACACAGTATGATGTCTCCACAGTACATTCCCCTGCACACAGTATGATGTCTTCACAGTACATTCCCCCACACACAGTATGATGTCCCCACAATACATTCCCCCACACACAGTATGATGTCCCCACAATACATTCCCCCACACACAGTATGATGTCCCCACAGTACATTCCCCCACACACAATATGATGTCCCCACAGTACATTCCCCCACACACAGTATGATGTCCCCACAATACATTCCCCCACACACAGTATGATGTCCTCACAGTACATTCCCCCCACACACAGTATGATGTCATCACAGTACATTCCCCACACACACAGTATGATGTCCCCACAGTACATTCCCCTACACACAGTATGATGTCCCCACAGTACATTCCCCCACACACAGTATGATGTCCCCACAATACATTCCCCCACACACAGTATGATGTCCTCACAGTACATCCCCACACACAGTATGATGTCCCCACAGTACATTCCCCACACACAGTATGATGTCCCCACAGTACATCCCCCCACACAGTATGATGTCCCCACAATACATTCCCCCTCACACACAGTATGATGTCCCCACAGTACATTCCCCCCACACAGTATGATGTCCCCACAATACATTCCTCCTCACACACAGTATGATGTCCTCACAGTACATTCCCCCACACACAGTATGATGTCCCCACAATACATTCCCCCCACACACAGTATGATGTCCCCACAATACATTCCCCCCACACACAGTATGATGTCCCCACAGTACATTCCCCCCCACACACAGTATGATGTCCCCACAGTACATTCCCCACACACAGGATGATGTCTTCACAGTACATTCCCCACACACAGTATGATGTCCCCACAGTACATTACCCCACACACAGTATGATGTCCTCACAGTACATTACTCCACACATAGTATGATGTCTCCACAGTACATTCCCCCACACACAGTATGATGTCCTCACAGTACATTCCCCCACACACAGTATGATGTCCCCACAGTACATTCCCCACACACAGTATGATGTCCCCACAGTACATTCCCCACACACAGTATGATGTCGTCACAGTACATTCCCCCCACACACAGTATAATGTCCCCACAGTACATTCCCCCACACACAGTATGATGTCTCCACAGTACATTCCCCCTCACACAGTATGATGTCCCCACAGTACATTCCCCCCACACACAGTTTGATGTCCTCACAGTACATTCCCCCACACACAGTATGATGTCCCCACAGTACATTCCCTCCACACACAGTATGATGTCCCCACAATACATTCCCCCCACACACAGTATGATGTCCCCACAATACATTCCCCCACACACAGTATGATGTCCCCACAGTTCATTCCCCCCACACACAGTATGATGTCACCACAGTACATTCCCCCCACACACAGTATGATGTCCCCACAATACATTCCCTCACACACAGTATGATGTCCCCACAGTTCATTCCCCCCACACACAGTATGATGTCCCCACAGTACATTCCCCACACACAGTATGATGTCCCCACAGTACATTCCCCCACACACAGTATGATGTCCCCACAATACATTCCCCCCACACAGTATGATGTCCCCACAGTACATTCCCCCACACACAGTATGATGTCCCCACAATACATTCCCCCCACACAGTATGATGTCCCCACAGTACATTCCCCCACACACAGTATGATGTCCTCACAGTACATTCCCCCACACACAGTATGATGTCCCCACAGTACATTCCCCCCATACACAGTATGATGTCCCCACAGTACATTCCCCCACACACAGTATGATGTCCTCACAGTACATTCCCCCACACACAGTATGATGTCCCCACAATACATTCCCCCACACACAGTATGATGTCCCCACAGTACATTCCCCCACACACAGTATGATGTCCCCACAGTACATTCCCCCACACACAGTATGATGTCCCCACAGTACATTTCCCCACACACAGTATGATGTCCTCACAGTACATTCCCTCCACACACAGTATGATGTCCCCACAGTACATTCCTCCACACACAGTATGATGTCCTCACAGTACATTCCCCCACACACAGTATGATGTCTCCACAGTACATTCCCCCACACACAGTATGATGTCCCCACAGTACATTCCTCCACACACAGTATGATGTCCCCACAGTACATTCCCCCACACACAGTATGATGTCTCCACAGTACATTCCTCCACACACAGTATGATGTCCCCACAGTACATTCCCCACACACAGTATGATGTCCCCACAGTACATTCCCCCACACACAGTATGATGTCTCCACAGTACATTCCCCCACACACAGTATGATGTCCCCACAGTACATTCCTCCACACACAGTATGATGTCCCCACAGTACATTCCCCCACACACAGTATGATGTCTCCACAGTACATTCCTCCACACACAGTATGATGTCCCCACAGTACATTCCCCCCACACACAGTATGATGTCCCCACAGTACATTCCCCCACACACAGTATGATGTCTCCACAGTACATTCCCCCACACACAGTATGATGTCCGCACAGTACATTCCCCCCACACACAGTATAATGTCCCCACAGTACATTCCCCACACACAGTATGATGTCTCCACAGTACATTCCCCCACACACAGTATGATGTCCCCACAGTACATTCCCCCACACACAGTATGATGTCCTCACAGTACATTCCCTCCACACACAGTATGATGTCCCCACAGTACATTCCCCCCACACACAGTATGATGTCCCCACAGTACATTCCCCCCACACACAGTATGATGTCTTCACAGTACATTCCCCCACACACAGTATGATGTCCCCACAATACATTCCCCCACACACAGTATGATGTCCCCACAATACATTCCCCCACACACAGTATGATGTCCCCACAGTACATTCCCCCACACACAATATGATGTCCCCACAGTACATTCCCCCACACACAGTATGATGTCCCCACAATACATTCCCCCCACACACAGTATGATGTCCTCAAAGTACATTCCCCCCACACACAGTATGATGTCATCACAGTACATTCCCCACACACACAGTATGATGTCCCCACAGTACATTCCCCCACACACAGTATGATGTCCCCACAGTACATTCCCCCACACACAGTATGATGTCCCCACAATACATTCCCCCACACACAGTATGATGTCCTCACAGTACATCCCCACACACACAGTATGATGTCCCCACAGTACATTCCCCACACATAGTATGATGTCCCCACAGTACATTCCCCCACACACAGTATGATGTCCTCACAGTACATTCCCTCCACACACAGTATGATGTCCCCACAGTACATTCCTCCACACACAGTATGATGTCCTCACAGTACATTCCCCCACACACAGTATGATGTCTCCACAGTACATTCCCCCACACACAGTATGATGTCCCCACAGTACATTCCTCCACTCACAGTATGATGTCATCACAGTACATTCCCCACACACACAGTATGATGTCCCCACAGTACATTCCCCCACACACAGTATGATATCCCCACAGTACATTCCCCCACACACAGTATGATGTCCCCACAATACATTCCCCTACACACAGTATGATGTCCTCACAGTACATCCCCACACACACAGTATGATGTCCCCACAGTACATTCCCCACACACAGTATGATGTCCCCACAGTACATTCCCCCCACACAGTATGATGTCCCCACAATACATTCCCCCTCACACACAGTATGATGTCCCCACAGTACATTCCCCCCACACAGTATGATGTCCCCACAATACATTCCTCCTCACACACAGTATGATGTCCTCACAGTACATTCCCCCACACACAGTATGATGTCCCCACAATACATTCCCCCCACACACAGTATGATGTCCCCACAATACATTCCCCCCACACACAGTATGATGTCCCCACAGTACATCCCCCCCCACACACAGTATGATGTCCCCACAGTACATTCCCCACACACAGGATGATGTCTTCACAGTACATTCCCCACACACAGTATGATGTCCCCACAGTACATTCCCCCACACACAGTATGATGTCCTCACAGTACATTACTCCACACATAGTATGATGTCTCCACAGTACATTCCCCCACACACAGTATGATGTCCTCACAGTACATTCCCCCACACACAGTATGATGTCCCCACAGTACATTCCCCACACAGTATGATGTCCCCACAGTACATTCCCCACACACAGTATGATGTCGTCACAGTACATTCCCCCCACACACAGTATGATGTCCCCACAGTACATTCCCCACACACAGTATGATGTCGTCACAGTACATTCCCCCCACACACAGTATAATGTCCCCACAGTACATTCCCCCACACACAGTATGATGTCTCCACAGTACATTCCCCCTCACACAGTATGATGTCCCCACAGTACATTCCCCCCACACACAGTTTGATGTCCTCACAGTACATTCCCCCACACACAGTATGATGTCCTCACAGTACATTCCCCCACACACAGTATGATGTCCCCACAGTACATTCCCTCCACACACAGTATGATGTCCCCACAATACATTCCCCCCACACACAGTATGATATCCCCACAATACATTCCCCCACACACAGTATGATGTCCTCACAGTACATTCCCCCCACACACAGTATGATGTCATCACAGTACATTCCCCACACACACAGTATGATGTCCCCACAGTACATTCCCCCACACACAGTATGATGTCCCCACAGTACATTCCCCCACACACAGTATGATGTCCCCACAATACATTCCCCCACACACAGTATGATGTCCTCACAGTACATCCCCACACACACAGTATGATGTCCCCACAGTACATTCCCCACACACAGTATGATGTCCCCACAGTACATTCCCCCCACACAGTATGATGTCCCTACAATACATTCCCCCTCACACACAGTATGATGTCCCCATAGTACATTCCCCCACACACAGTATGATGTCCTCACAGTACATTCCCTCCACACACAGTATGATGTCCCCACAGTACATTCCCCCCACACACAGTATGATGTCCCCACAGTACATTCCCCCCACACACAGTATGATGTCTTCACAGTACATTCCCCCACACACAGTATGATGTCCCCACAATACATTCCCCCACACACAGTATGATGTCCCCACAATACATTCCCCCACACACAGTATGATGTCCCCACAGTACATTCCCCCACACACAATATGATGTCCCCACAGTACATTCCCCCACACACAGTATGATGTCCCCACAATACATTCCCCCCACACACAGTATGATGTCCTCACAGTACATTCCCCCCACACACAGTATGATGTCATCACAGTACATTCCCCACACACACAGTATGATGTCCCCACAGTACATTCCCCCACACACAGTATGATGTCCCCACAGTACATTCCCCCACACACAGTATGATGTCCCCACAATACATTCCCCTACACACAGTATGATGTCCTCACAGTACATCCCCACACACACAGTATGATGTCCCCACAGTACATTCCCCACACACAGTATGATGTCCCCACAGTACATTCCCCCCACACAGTATGATGTCCCCACAATACATTCCCCCTCACACACAGTATGATGTCCCCACAGTACATCCCCCCCCACACACAGTATGATGTCTTCACAGTACATTCCCCACACACAGTATGATGTCCCCACAATACATTCCCCCCACACACAGTATGATGTCCCCACAGTACATCCCCCCCCACACACAGTATGATGTCCCCACAGTACATTCCCCACACACAGGATGATGTCTTCACAGTACATTCCCCACACACAGTATGATGTCCCCACAGTACATTCCCCCACACACAGTATGATGTCCTCACAGTACATTACTCCACACACAGTATGATGTCTCCACAGTACATTCCCCCACACACAGTATGATGTCCTCACAGTACATTCCCCCACACACAGTATGATGTCCCCACAGTACATTCCCCACACACAGTATGATGTCCCCACAGTACATTCCCCACACACAGTATGATGTCGTCACAGTACATTCCCCCCACACACAGTATGATGTCCCCACAGTACATTCCCCACACACAGTATGATGTCGTCACAGTACATTCCCCCCACACACAGTATAATGTCCCCACAGTACATTCCCCCACACACAGTATGATGTCTCCACAGTACATTCCCCCTCACACAGTATGATGTCCCCACAGTACATTCCCCCCACACACAGTTTGATGTCCTCACAGTACATTCCCCCACACACAGTATGATGTCCTCACAGTACATTCCCCCACACACAGTATGATGTCCCCACAGTACATTCCCTCCACACACAGTATGATGTCCCCACAATACATTCCCCCCACACACAGTATGATGTCCCCACAATACATTCCCCCACACACAGTATGATATCCTCACAGTACATTCCCCCCACACACAGTATGATGTCATCACAGTACATTCCCCACACACACAGTATGATGTCCCCACAGTACATTCCCCCACACACAGTATGATGTCCCCACAGTACATTCCCCCACACACAGTATGATGTCCCCACAATACATTCCCCCACACACAGTATGATGTCCTCACAGTACATCCCCACACACACAGTATGATGTCCCCACAGTACATTCCCCACACACAGTATGATGTCCCCACAGTACATTCCCCCCACACAGTATGATGTCCCTACAATACATTCCCCCTCACACACAGTATGATGTCCCCACAGTACATTCCCCCCACACAGTATGATGTCCCCACAATACATTCCTCCTCACACACAGTATGATGTCCTCACAGTACATTCCCCCACACACACAGTATGATGTCCCCACAGTACATTCCCCACACACAGGATGATGTCTTCACAGTACATTCCCCACACACAGTATGATGTCCCCACAGTACATTCCCCCCCACACACAGTATGATGTCCCCACAGTACATTCCCCACACACAGGATGATGTCTTCACAGTACATTCCCCACACACAGTATGATGTCCCCACAGTACATTCCCCCACACACAGTATGATGTCCTCACAGTACATTACTCCACACATAGTATGATGTCTCCACAGTACATTCCCCCACACACAGTATGATGTCCTCACAGTACATTCCCCCACACACAGTATGATGTCCCCACAGTACATTCCCCACACACAGTATGATGTCCCCACAGTACATTCCCCACACACAGTATGATGTCGTCACAGTACATTCCCCCCACACACAGTATAATATCCCCACAGTACATTACCCCACACACAGTATGATGTCTCCACAGTACATTCCCCCTCACACAGTATGATGTCCCCACAGTACATTCCCCCCACACACAGTTTGATGTCCTCACAGTACATTCCCCCACACACAGTATGATGTCCTCACAGTACATTCCCCCACACACAGTATGATGTCCCCACAGTACATTCCCTCCACACACAGTATGATGTCCCCACAATACATTCCCCCCACACACAGTATGATGTCCCCACAATACATTCCCCCACACACAGTATGATGTCCCCACAGTTCATTCCCCCCACACACAGTATGATGTCACCACAGTACATTCCCCCCACACACAGTATGATGTCCCCACAATACTTTCCCCCACACACAGTATGATGTCCCCACAGTTCATTCCCCCCACACACAGTATGATGTCCCCACAGTACATTCCCCACACACAGTATGATGTCCCCACAGTACATTCCCCCACACACAGTATGATGTCCCCACAATACATTCCCCCCACACAGTATGATGTCCCCACAGTACATTCCCCCACACACAGTATGATGTCCCCACAATACATTCCCCCCACACAGTATGATGTCCCCACAGTACATTCCCCCACACACAGTATGATGTCCTCACAGTACATTCCCCCACACACAGTATGATGTCCCCACAGTACATTCCCCCCATACACAGTATGATGTCCCCACAGTACATTCCCCCACACACAGTATGATGTCCTCACAGTACATTCCCCCACACACAGTATGATGTCCCCACAATACATTCCCCCACACACAGTATGATGTCCCCACAGTACATTCCCCCACACACAGTATGATGTCCCCACAGTACATTCCCCCACACACAGTATGATGTCCCCACAGTACATTCCCCCACACACAGTATGATGTCCTCACAGTACATTCCCTCCACACACAGTATGATGTCCCCACAGTACATTCCTCCACACACAGTATGATGTCCTCACAGTACATTCCCCCCACACACAGTATGATGTCTCCACAGTACATTCCCCCACACACAGTATGATGTCCCCACAGTACATTCCTCCACACACAGTATGATGTCCCCACAGTAAATTCCCCCACACACAGTATGATGTCTCCACAGTACATTCCTCCACACACAGTATGATGTCCCCACAGTACATTCCCCACACACAGTATGATGTCCCCACAGTACATTCCCCCACACACAGTATGATGTCTCCACAGTACATTCCCCCACACACAGTATGATGTCCCCACAGTACATTCCTCCACACACAGTATGATGTCCCCACAGTACATTCCCCCACACACAGTATGATGTCTCCACAGTACATTCCTCCACACACAGTATGATGTCCCCACAGTACATTCCCCCCACACACAGTATGATGTCCCCACAGTACATTCCCCCACACACAGTATGATGTCTCCACAGTACATTCCCCCACACACAGTATGATGTCCGCACAGTACATTCCCCCCACACACAGTATAATGTCCCCACAGTACATTCCCCACACACAGTATGATGTCTCCACAGTACATTCCCCCACACACAGTATGATGTCCCCACAGTACATTCCCCCACACACAGTATGATGTCCTCACAGTACATTCCCTCCACACACAGTATGATGTCCCCACAGTACATTCCCCCCACACACAGTATGATGTCCCCACAGTACATTCCCCCCACACACAGTATGATGTCTTCACAGTACATTCCCCCACACACAGTATGATGTCCCCACAATACATTCCCCCACACACAGTATGATGTCCCCACAATACATTCCCCCACACACAGTATGATGTCCCCACAATACATTCCCCCACACACAGTATGATGTCCCCACAGTACATTCCCCCACACACAATATGATGTCCCCACAGTACATTCCCCCACACACAGTATGATGTCCCCACAATACATTCCCCCCACACACAGTATGATGTCCTCACAGTACATTCCCCCCACACACAGTATGATGTCATCACAGTACATTCCCCACACACACAGTATGATGTCCCCACAGTACATTCCCCCACACACAGTATGATGTCCCCACAGTACATTCCCCCACACACAGTATGATGTCCCCACAATACATTCCCCCACACACAGTATGATGTCCTCACAGTACATCCCCACACACACAGTATGATGTCCCCACAGTACATTCCCCACACACAGTATGATGTCCCCACAGTACATTCCCCCCACACAGTATGATGTCCCCACAATACATTCCCCCTCACACACAGTATGATGTCCCCACAGTACATTCCCCCCACACAGTATGATGTCCCCACAATACATTCCTCCTCACACACAGTATGATGTCCTCACAGTACATTCCCCCACACACAGTATGATGTCCCCATAATACATTCCCCCCACACACAGTATGATGTCCCCACAATACATTCCCCCCACACACAGTATGATGTCCCCACAGTACATTCCCCCCCACACACAGTATGATGTCCCCACAGTACATTCCCCACACACAGGATGATGTCTTCACAGTACATTCCCCACACACAGTATGATGTCCCCACAGTACATTCCCCCACACACTGTATGATGTCCTCACAGTACATTACTCCACACATAGTATGATGTCTCCACAGTACATTCCCCCACACACAGTATGATGTCCTCACAGTACATTCCCCCACACACAGTATGATGTCCCCACAGTACATTCCCCACACACAGTATGATGTCCCCACAGTACATTCCCCACACACAGTATGATGTCGTCACAGTACATTCCCCCCACACACAGTATGATGTCCCCACAGTACATTCCCCACACACAGTATGATGTCGTCACAGTACATTCCCCCCACACACAGTATAATGTCCCCACAGTACATTCCCCCACACACAGTATGATGTCTCCACAGTACATTCCCCCTCACACAGTATGATGTCCCCACAGTACATTCCCCCCACACACAGTTTGATGTCCTCACAGTACATTCCCCCACACACAGTATGATGTCCTCACAGTACATTCCCCCACACACAGTATGATGTCCCCACAGTACATTCCCTCCACACACAGTATGATGTCCCCACAATACATTCCCCCCACACACAGTATGATGTCCCCACAATACATTCCCCCACACACAGTATGATGTCCCCACAGTTCATTCCCCCCACACACAGTATGATGTCACCACAGTACATTCCCCCCACACACAGTATGATGTCCCCACAATACATTCCCCCACACACAGTATGATGTCCCCACAGTTCATTCCCCCCACACACAGTATGATGTCCCCACAGTACATTCCCCACACACAGTATGATGTCCCCACAGTACATTCCCCCACACACAGTATGATGTCCCCACAATACATTCCCCCCACACAGTATGATGTCCCCACAGTACATTCCCCCACACACAGTATGATGTCCCCACAATATATTCCCCCCACACAGTATGATGTCCCCACAGTACATTCCCCCACACACAGTATGATGTCCTCACAGTACATTCCCCCACACACAGTATGATGTCCCCACAGTACATTCCCCCCATACACAGTATGATGTCCCCACAGTACATTCCCCCACACACAGTATGATGTCCTCACAGTACATTCCCCACACACAGTATGATGTCCCCACAATACATTCCCCCACACACAGTATGATGTCCCCACAGTACATTCCCCCACACACAGTATGATGTCCCCACAGTACATTCCCCCAAACACAGTATGATGTCCCCACAGTACATTCCCCCACACACAGTATGATGTCCTCACAGTACATTCCCTCCACACACAGTATGATGTCCCCACAGTACATTCCCCCCACACACAGTATGATGTCTCCACAGTACATTCCCCTACACACAGTATGATGTCTTCACAGTACATTCCCCCACACACAGTATGATGTCCCCACAATACATTCCCCCACACACAGTATGATGTCCCCACAATACATTCCCCCACACACAGTATGATGTCCCCACAGTACATTCCCCCACACACAATATGATGTCCCCACAGTACATTCCCCCACACACAGTATGATGTCCCCACAATACATTCCCCCCACACACAGTATGATGTCTCCACAGTACTTCCCCCACACACAGTATGATGTCTCCACAGTACTTTCCCTCCACACAGTATGATGTCCCCACAGTACATTCCTCCACACACAGTATGATGTCCTCACAGTACATTCCCCCCACACACAGTATGATGTCTCCACAGTACATTCCCCCACACACAGTATGATGTCCCCACAGTACATTCCTCCACACACAGTATGATGTCCCCACAGTACATTCCCCCACACACAGTATGATGTCTCCACAGTACATTCCTCCACACACAGTATGATGTCCCCACAGTACATTCCCCCCACACACAGTATGATGTCCCCACAGTACATTCCCCCACACACAGTATGATGTCTCCACAGTACATTCCCCCACACACAGTATGATGTCCGCACAGTACATTCCCCCCACACACAGTATAATGTCCCCACAGTACATTCCCCACACACAGTATGATGTCCCCACAGTACATTCCCTCCACACACAGTATGATGTCCCCACAGTACATTCCCCACACACACAGTATGATGTCCTCACAGTACATTCCTCCACACACAGTATGATGTCCTCACAGTACATTCCCTCCACACACAGTATGATGTCCTCACAGTACATTCCCTCCACACACAGTATGATGTCCTCACAGTACATTCCCCACACACAGTATGATGTCCCCACAGTACATTCCTCCACACACAGTATGATGCCCTCACAGTACATTCCCCACACACACAGTATGATGTCCCCACAGTACATTCCCCCACACACAGTATGATGTCCTCACAGTACATTCCCTCACACACAGTATGATGTCCCCACAGTACATTCCTCCACACACAGTATGATGTCCCCACAGTATATTCCCCACACACAGTATGATGTCCTCACAGTACATTCCCCCCACACAGTATAATGTCCCCACAGTACATTCCCCACACACAGTATGATGTCCTCACAGTACATTCCCCACACACAGTATGATGTCTCCACAGTACATTCCTCCACACACAGTATAATGTCCCCACAGTACATTCCCCCCACACACAGTATGATGTCCCCACAGTACATTCCCCCACACACAGTATGATGTCCCCACAGTACATTCCCCACACACACAGTATGATGTCCTCACAGTACATTCCCCCACACACAGTATGATGTCTCCACAGTACATTCCCCCCACACACAGTATGATGTCCCCACAGTACATTCCCCACACACAGTATGATGTCACCACAGTACATTCCCCCACACACAGTATGATGTCCCCACAGTACATTCCTCCACACACAGTATGATGTCCTCACAGTACATTCCTCCACACACTATGATGTCCCCACAGTACATTCCCCCCACACACAGTATGATGTCTCCACAGTACATTCCCCCCACACACAGTATGATGTCCTCACAGTACATTCCCCCCACACACAGTATGATGTCTCCACAGTACATTCCCCACACACAGTATGATGTCCCCACAGTACATTCCCCACACACAGTATGATGTCCCCACAGTACATTCCCCACACACAGTATGATGACCCCACAGTACATTCCTCCACACACAGTATGATGTCCTCACAGTACATTCCTCCACACACAGTATGATGTCTCCACAGTACATTCCCCCCACACACAGTATGATGTCCTCACAGTACATTCCCCCCACACACAGTATGATGTCTCCACAGTACATTCCCCCACACACAGTATGATGTCCCCAAAGTACATTCCCCACACACAGTATGATGTCCCCACAGTACATTCCCCACACAAAGTATGATGACCCCACAGTACATTCCCCCCACACACAGTATGATGTCTCCACAGTACATTCCCCCCACACACAGTATGATGTCCTCACAGTACATTCCCTCCACACACAGTATGATGACCCCACAGTACATTCCCCCCACACACAGTATGATGTCTCCACAGTACATTCCCCCACACACAGTATGATGTCCCCACAGTACATTCCCCACACACAGTATGATGTCCCCACAGTACATTCCCCACACACAGTATGATGACCCCACAGTACATTCCCCCCACACACAGTATGATGTCTCCACAGTACATTCCCCCCACACACAGTATGATGTCCTCACAGTACATTCCCCTCACACACAGTATGATGACCCCACAGTACATTCCCCCCACACACAGTATGATGTCTCCACAGTACATTCCCCCCACACACAGTATGATGTCCTCACAGTACATTCCCCCCACACACAGTATGATGTCTCCACAGTACATTCCCCCA
Source organism: Phyllobates terribilis (assembly GCF_046119375.1). Taxonomy (NCBI): domain Eukaryota; kingdom Metazoa; phylum Chordata; class Amphibia; order Anura; family Dendrobatidae; genus Phyllobates; species Phyllobates terribilis. Next base: position 201,182,307 of record NW_027362768.1, on the reverse strand, counting down.
CACACAGTATGATGTCCCCACAGTACATTCCCCACACACAGTATGATGTCTCCACAGTACATTCCCCCACACACAGTATGATGTCCCCACAGTACATTCCCCACACACAGTATGATGTCCCCACAGTACATTCCCCCACACACAGTATGATGTCCTCACAGTACATTCCCCACACACAGTATGATGTCCCCACAGTACATTCCCCCACACACAGTATGATGTCCTCACAGTACATTCCCCCACACACAGTATGATGTCCTCACAGTACATTCCCCACACACAGTATGATGTCCTCACAGTACATTCCCCACACACAGTATGATGTCCTCACAGTACATTCCTCCACACACAGTATGATGTCTCCACAGTACATTCCCTCCACACACAGTATGATGTCTCCACAGTACATTCCCCACACACAGTATGATGTCCCCACAGTACATTCCCCCACACACAGTATGATGTCCCCACAGTACATTCCCCACACACAGTATGATGTCCCCACAGTACATTCCCCCACACACAGTATGATGTCCTCACAGTACATTCCCCAACACACAGTATGATGTCATAGTTACATAGTTTATAAGGCCGAAAAAAGACAAGCGTCCATCCAGTTCAGCCTATTTCTTGTGCACTGCAGCTATTCCGCAGCGTTGATCCAGGGGAACGCAAAAAAAAACACCAAAACAAAACAAAAAAAAACAAAAAACCATGCGGTATAGGCCAATTGACATCATTGAGGAAAAAATTCACTTCCCGACACCAATCTGGATTAATTAACTATCACTAAGCATAAGATGTAATTTTATTGTTCTCCAGAAAGGCGTCCAGGCCTCTCTTGAACTCATTAAGTGAGTTGGACATCACCACTTCCTCTCCCAGAGAGTTCCAGAGTCTCACGGCTCTGACCGTAAAGAATCCCCTTCTATGCTGGTGCAGGAACCTCCTTTCCTCCAGACGCATAGTGTGACCCCTCGTCTTTGTCACCATCCTTGGTATAAACAGGTCATGGGAGAGATCTCTGTACTGCCCCCTGATGTATTTATACATGTTTATGAGGTCTCCCCTAAGCCTTCTCTTTTCCAACGTAAATAGGCCTAATTTTGACAACCTCTCTGGGTATTCTAGTCCCTCCATTCCCTTTATTACCTTAGTCGCCCTCCTGTCCCCACAATACATTCCCCCACACACAGTATGATGTCCTCACAGTACATTCCCTCCACACAGTATGATGTCCCCACAGTACATTCCTACACACACAGTATGATGTCCTCACAGTACATTCCCTCCACACAGTATGATGTCCCCACAGTACATTCCCCCACACACAGTATGATGTCCCCACAGTACATTCCCCCACACACAGTATGATGTCCTGACAGTACATTCCCCCACACACAGTATGATGTCCTCACAGTACATTCCCTCCACACACAGTATGATGTCCTCACAGTACATTCCCCCCCACACACAGTATGATGTCCCCACAGTACATTCCCCCCACACACACAGTATGATGTCCCCACAGTACATTCCTCCACACACAGTATGATGTCCTCACAGTACATTCCTCCACACACAGTATGATGTCCCCACAGTACATTCCCCCACACACAGTATGATGTCTCCACAGTACATTCCTCCACACACAGTATGATGTCCCCACAGTACATTCCCCCCACACACAGTATGATGTCCCCACAGTACATTCCCTCACACACAGTATGATGTCTCCACAGTACATTCCCCCACACACAGTATGATGTCCGCACAGTACATTCCCCACACACACAGTATGATGTCCTCACAGTACATTCCCCTCACACACAGTATGATGACCCCACAGTACATTCCCCCACACACAGTATGATGTCCTCACAGTACATTCCTCCACACACAGTATGATGTCCCCACAGTACATTCCCCCACACACAGTATGATGTCCCCACAGTACATTCCTTCCACACAGTATGATGTCTCCACAGTACATTCCCCCACACACAGTATGATGTCCTCACAGTACATTCCTCCACACACAGTATGATGTCCTCACAGTACATTCCTCCACACACAGTATGATGTCCCCACAGTACATTCCCTCCACACACAGAATGATGTCCTCACAGTACATTCCCTCCACACACAGTATGATGTCCTCACAGTACATTCCCTCCACACACAGTATGATGTCCTCACAGTACATTCCCCCCACACACAGTATGATGTCCTCACAGTACATTCTCCACACACAGTATGATGTCCTCACAGTACATCCCCACACACAGTATGATGTCCTCACAGTACATTCCCCACACACAGTATGATGCCCTCACAGTACATTCCCCCCACACACAGTATGATGTCCTCACAGTACATTACCCCACACACAGTATGATGTGCTCACAGTACATTCCCCCCACACACAGTATGATGTCTCCACATTACATTCCTCCACACATAGTATGATGTCCCCACAGTACATTCCCCCCACACACAGTATGATGTCCTCACAGTACATTCCCCCCACACACAGTATGATGTCTCCACAGTACATTCCTCCACACACAGTATGATGTCCCCACAGTACATTCCCCCACACACAGTATGATGTCTCCACAGTACATTCCTCCACACACAGTATGATGTCCTCACAGTACATTCCTCCACACACAGTATGATGTCCCCACAGTACATTCCTCCACACACAGTATGATGTCCTCACAGTACATTCCTCCACACACAGTATGATGTCCCCACAGTACATTCCCCCACACACAGTATGATGTCTCCACAGTACATTCCTCCACACACAGTATGATGTCCCCACAGTACATTCCCCCCACACACAGTATGATGTCCCCACAGTACATTCCCTCACACACAGTATGATGTCTCCACAGTACATTCCCCCACACACAGTATGATGTCCGCACAGTACATTCCCCACACACACAGTATGATGTCCTCACAGTACATTCCCCTCACACACAGTATGATGACCCCACAGTACATTCCCCCACACACAGTATGATGTCCTCACAGTACATTCCTCCACACACAGTATGATGTCCCCACAGTACATTCCCCCACACACAGTATGATGTCCCCACAGTACATTCCCTCCACACAGTATGATGTCTCCACAGTACATTCCCCCACACACAGTATGATGTCCTCACAGTACATTCCTCCACACACAGTATGATGTCCTCACAGTACATTCCTCCACACACAGTATGATGTCCCCACAGTACATTCCCTCCACACACAGTATGATGTCCTCACAGTACATTCCCTCCACACACAGTATGATGTCCTCACAGTACATTCCCTCCACACACAGTATGATGTCCTCACAGTACATTCCCCCCACACACAGTATGATGTCCTCACAGTACATTCTCCACACACAGTATGATGTCCTCACAGTACATCCCCACACACAGTATGATGTCCTCACAGTACATTCCCCACACACAGTATGATGCCCTCACAGTACATTCCCCCCACACACAGTATGATGTCCTCACAGTACATTACCCCACACACAGTATGATGTCCTCACAGTACATTCCCCCCACACACAGTATGATGTCCCACATTACATTCCTCCACACATAGTATGATGTCCCCACAGTACATTCCCCCCACACACAGTATGATGTCCCCACAGTACATTCCCCCCACACACAGTATGATGTCCTCACAGTACATTCCCTCCACACACAGTATGATGTCCCCACAGTACATTCCCCACACACAGTATGATGTCCCCACAGTACATTCCCCACACACAGTATGATGTCCTCACAGTACATTCCCTCCACACACAGTATGATGTCCTCACAGTACATTCCCTCCACACACAGTATGATGCCCTCACAGTACATTCCTCCACACACAGTATGATGTCCTCACAGTACATTCCTCCACACACAGTATGATGTCTCCACAGTACATTCCCCCACACACAGTATGATGTCTCCACAGTACATTCCCCACACACAGTATGATGTCCTCACAGTACATTCCCCCACACACAGTATGATGTCTCCACAGTACATTCCCCACACACAGTATGATGTCCTCACAGTACATTCCCCCACACACAGTATGATGTCCCCACAGTACATTCCCCACACACAGTATGATGTCCTCACAGTACATTCCTCCACACACAGTATGATGTCCCCACAATACATTCCCCCACACACAGTATGATGTCCTCACAGTACATTCCCCACACACAGTATGATGTCCCCACAGTACATTCCCCACACACAGTATGATGTCCTCACAGTACATTCCTCCACACACAGTATGATGTCCTCACAGTACATTCCTCCACACACAGTATGATGTCCCCACAATACATTCCCCCACACACAGTATGATGTCCTCACAGTACATTCCCCACACACAGTATGATGTCCCCACAGTACATTCCCCACACACAGTATGATGCCCTCACAGTACATTCCCCCACACACAGTATGATGTCTCCACAGTACATTCCCCACACACAGTATGATGTCCTCACAGTACATTCCCCCACACACAGTATGATGTCCCCACAGTACATTCCCTCCACACACAGTATGATGTCCTCACAGTACATTCCCTCCACACACAGTATGATGTCCTCACAGTACATTCCCCCCACACACAGTATGATGTCCTCACAGTACATTCTCCACACACAGTATGATGTCCTCACAGTACATCCCCACACACAGTATGATGTCCTCACAGTACATTCCCCACACACAGTATGATGCCCTCACAGTACATTCCCCCCACACACAGTATGATGTCCTCACAGTACATTCCCTCCACACACAGTATGATGTCCTCACAGTACATTCCCCCCACACACAGTATGATGTCTCCACATTACATTCCTCCACACATAGTATGATGTCCCCACAGTACATTCCCCCCACACACAGTATGATGTCCCCACAGTACATTCCCCCCACACACAGTATGATGTCCTCACAGTACATTCCCTCCACACACAGTATGATGTCCCCACAGTACATTCCCCACACACAGTATGATGTCCCCACAGTACATTCCCCACACACAGTATGATGTCCTCACAGTACATTCCCTCCACACACAGTATGATGCCCTGACAGTACATTCCCCCACACACAGTATGATGTCTCCACAGTACATTCCCCACACACAGTATGATGTCCTCACAGTACATTCCCCCACACACAGTATGATGTCTCCACAGTACATTCCCCACACACAGTATGATGTCCTCACAGTACATTCCCCCACACACAGTATGATGTCCCCACAGTACATTCCCCACACACAGTATGATGTCCTCACAGTACATTCCTCCACACACAGTATGATGTCCCCACAATACATTCCCCCACACACAGTATGATGTCCTCATAGTACATTCCCCACACACAGTATGATGTCCCCACAGTACATTCCCCACACACAGTATGATGTCCTCACAGTACATTCCTCCACACACAGTATGATGTCCTCACAGTACATTCCTCCACACACAGTATGATGTCCCCACAATACATTCCCCCCACACAGTATGATGTCCTCACAGTACATTCCCCACACACAGTATGATGTCCCCACAGTACATTCCCCACACACAGTATGATGCCCTCACAGTACATTCCCCCACACACAGTATGATGTCTCCACAGTACATTCCCCACACACAGTATGATGTCCTCACAGTACATTCCCCCACACACAGTATGATGTCCCCACAGTACATTCCCAACACACAGTATGATGTCCTCACAGTACATTCCTCCACACACAGTATGATGTCCCCACAATACATTCCCCCACACACAGTATGATGTCCTCACAGTACATTCCTCACACACAGTATTATGTCCTCACAGTACATTCCCCACACACAGTATGATGTCCTCACAGTACATTCCTCACACACACAGTATGATGTCCTCACAGTACATTCCCCCACACACAGTATGATGTCCTCACAGTACATTCTCCACACACAGTATGATGTCCCCACAGTACATTCCCCACACACAGTATGATGTCCTCACAGTACATTCCCCCACACACAGTATGATGTCCTAACAGTACATTCCTCGACACACAGTATGATGTCACCACAGTACATTCCCCACACACACAGTATGATGTCCCCACAGTACATTCCCTCCACACACAGTATGATGCCCTCACAGTACATTCCCCCCACACACAGTATGATGTCCCCACAGTACATTCCTCCACACACAGTATGATGTCCTCACAGTACATTCCCTCCACACAGTATGATGTCCCCACAGTACATTCCCCCCACACAGTATGATGTCCTCACAGTACATTCCCCCACACACAGTATGATGTCCTCACAGTACATTCCCCCCACACACAGTATGATGTCCCCACAGTACATTCCCCCACACACAGTATGATGTCCTCACAGTACATTCCCTCCACACACAGTATGATGTCCTCACAGTACATTCCCCCCCACACACAGTATGATGTCCCCACAGTACATTCCCCACACACAGTATGATGTCCTCACAGTACATTCCCTCCACACACAGTATGATGTCCCCACAGTACATTCCCCCACACACAGTATGATGTCCCCACAGTACATTCCCCCACACACAGTATGATGTCCTCACAGTACATTCCTCCACACACAGTATGATGTCCTCACAGTACATTCCCTCCACACACAGTATGATGTCCCCACAGTACATTCCCTCCACACACAGTATGATGTCCCCACAGTACATTCCCACCACACACAGTATGATGTCCTCACAGTACATTCCCCCACACACAGTATGATGTCCCCACAGTACATTCCCACCACACACAGTATGATGTCCCCACAGTACATTCCCCCACACACAGTATGATGTCCCCACAGTACATTCCCTCCACACACAGTATGATGTCCTCACAGTACATTCCTCCACACACAGTATGATGTCCTCACAGTACATTCCCTCCACACACAGTATGATGTCCCCACAGTACATTCCTCCACACACAGTATGATGTCCTCACAGTACATTCCTCCACACACAGTATGATGTCCCCACAGTACATTCCCCCACACACAGTATGATGTCCTCACAGTACATTCCTCCACACACAGTATGATGTCCTCACAGTACATTCCCCCACACACAGTATGATGTCCTCACAGTACATTCCCCCCACACAGTATAATGTCTCCACAGTACATTCCCTCCACACACAGTATGATGTCCCCACAGTACATTCCCCCACACACACAGTATGATGTCCTCACAGTACATTCCCTCCACACACAGTATGATGTCCTCACAGTACATTCCCCACACACAGTATGATGTCCCCACAGTACATTCCTCCGCACACAGTATGATGCCCTCACAGTACATTCCCCCCACACACAGTATGATGTCCTCACAGTACATTCCCCCCACACACAGTATGATGTCCTCACAGTACATTCCCCACACACAGTATGATGTCCTCACAGTACATTCCCCATACACACAGTATGATGTCCCCACAATACATTCCCCCACACACAGTATGATGTCCTCACAGTACATTCCCTCCACACCCAGTATGATGTCCTCACAGTACATTCCTCCACACACAGTATGATGTCTCCACAGTACATTCCCCCCACACACACAGTATGATGTCCCCACAGTACATTCCCTCCACACACAGTATGATGTCCCCACAGTACATTCCCCACACACACAGTATGATGTCCTCACAGTAAATTCCCTCCACACACAGTATGATGTCCTCACAGTACATTCCCTCCACACACAGTATGATGTCCTCACAGTACATTCCCCCACACACAGTATGATGTCCTCACAGTACATTCCCTCCACACACAGTATGATGTCCTCACAGTACATTCCCCACACACACAGTATGATGTCCTCACAGTACATTCCTCCACACACAGTATGATGTCCTCACAGTACATTCCCTCCACACACAGTATGATGTCCTCACAGTACATTCCTCCACACACAGTATGATGTCTCCACAGTACATTCCCCCCACACACACAGTATGATGTCCCCACAGTACATTCCCTCCACACACAGTATGATGTCCCCACAGTACATTCCCCACACACACAGTATGATGTCCTCACAGTACATTCCCTCCACACACAGTATGATGTCCTCACAGTACATTCCCTCCACACACAGTATGATGTCCTCACAGTACATTCCCTCCACACCCAGTATGATGTCCTCACAGTACATTCCCCACACACAGTATGATGCCCTCACAGTACATTCCCCCCACACACAGTATGATGTCCTCACAGTACATTCCCCCCACACACAGTATGATGTCCTCACAGTACATTCCCCACACACAGTATGATGTCCTCACAGTACCTTCCCCCCACACAGTATAATGTCCCCACAGTACATTCCTCCACACACAGTATGATGTCCTCACAGTACATTCCCCCCACACACAGTATGATGTCATCACAGTACATTCCCCCACACACAGTATGATGTCCTCACAGTACATTCCCCCCACACACACAGTATGATGTCCTCACAGTACATTCCCCCACACACAGTATGATGTCCCCACAATACATCCACCACACACTGTATGATGTCCCCACAGTACATTCCTCCACACACAGTATGATGTCCTCACAGTACATTCCTCCACACACAGTATGATGTCCTCACAGTACATTCCCCCCCACACACAGTATGATGTCCCCACAGTACATTCCCCCACACACAGTATGATGTCCTCACAGTACATTCCCCCACACACAGTATGATGTCCTCACAGTACATTCCCTCCACACACAGTATGATGTCCTCACAGTACATTCCCCCCCACACACAGTATGATGTCCTCACAGTACATTACCCCACACACAGTATGATGTCCTCACAGTACATTCCTCCACACACAGTATAATGTCCCCACAGTACATTCCCCCCACACACAGTATGATGTCCCCACAGTACATTCCCCCACACACAGTATGATGTCCTCACAGTACATTACCTCCACACACAGTATGATGTCCTCACAGTACATTCCCCCACACACACAGTATGATGTCCCCACAGTACATTCCCCACACACAGTATGATGTCCTCACAGTACATTCCCTCCACACACAGTATGATGTCCCCACAGTACATTCCCCCACACACAGTATGATGTCCCCACAGTACATTCCCCCACACACAGTATGATGTCCTCACAGTACATTCCTCCACACACAGTATGATGTCCTCACAGTACATTCCCTCCACACACAGTATGATGTCCTCACAGTACATTCCCCCACACACAGTATGATGTCCTCACAGTACATTCCCCCACACACAGTATGATGTCCTCACAGTACATTCCCTCCACACACAGTATGATGTCCTCACAGTACATTCCCCCCCACACACAGTATGATGTCCTCACAGTACATTACCCCACACACAGTATGATGTCCTCACAGTACATTCCTCCACACACAGTATAATGTCCCCACAGTACATTCCCCCCACACACAGTATGATGTCCCCACAGTACATTCCCCCACACACAGTATGATGTCCTCACAGTACATTACCTCCACACACAGTATGATGTCCTCACAGTACATTCCCCCCCACACACAGTATGATGTCCCCACAGTACATTCCCCACACACAGTATGATGTCCTCACAGTACATTCCCTCCACACACAGTATGATGTCCCCACAGTACATTCCCCCACACACAGTATGATGTCCCCACAGTACATTCCCCCACACACAGTATGATGTCCTCACAGTACATTCCTCCACACACAGTATGATGTCCTCACAGTACATTCCCTCCACACACAGTATGATGTCCTCACAGTACATTCCTCCACACACAGTATGATGTCCTCACAGTACATTCCTCCACACACAGTATAATGTCCCCACAGTACATTCCCCCCACACACAGTATGATGTCCCCACAGTACATTCCCCCACACACAGTATGATGTCCTCACAGTACATTCCCTCCACACACAGTATGATGTCCTCACAGTACATTCCCCCCACACACAGTATGATGTCCCCACAGTACATTCCCCACACACAGTATGATGTCCTCACAGTACATTCCCTCCACACACAGTATGATGTCCCCACAGTACATTCCCCCACACACAGTATGATGTCCCCACAGTACATTCCCTCCACACACAGTATGATGTCCCCACAGTACATTCCCACCACACACAGTATGATGTCCTCACAGTACATTCCCCCACACACAGTATGATGTCCCCACAGTACATTCCCACCACAACCAGTATGATGTCCCCACAGTACATTCCCCCACACAACAGTATGATGTCCTCACAGTACATTCCCTCCACACACAGTATGATGTCACCACAGTACATTCCTCCACACACAGTATGATGTCCTCACAGTACATTCCTCCACACACAGTATGATGTCCCCACAGTACATTCCCCCACACACAGTATGATGTCCTCACAGTACATTCCTCCACACACAGTATGATGTCCTCACAGTACATTCCCCCACACACAGTATGATGTCCTCACAGTACATTCCCCCCACACAGTATAATGTCTCCACAGTACATTCCCTCCACACACAGTATGATGTCCCCACAGTACATTCCCCCACACACACAGTATGATGTCCTCACAGTACATTCCCTCCACACATAGTATGATGTCCTCACAGTACATTCCCCACACACAGTATGATGTCCCCACAGTACATTCCTCCGCACACAGTATGATGCCCTCACAGTACATTCCCCCCACACACAGTATGATGTCCTCACAGTACATTCCCCCCACACACAGTATGATGTCCTCACAATACATTCCCCACACACAGTATGATGTCCTCACAGTACATTCCCCATACACACAGTATGATGTCCCCACAATACATTCCCCCACACACAGTATGATGTCCTCACAGTACATTCCCCCCACACACAGTATGATGTCATCACAGTACATTCCCCCACACACAGTATGATGTCCTCACAGTACATTCCCCCCACACACACAGTATGATGTCCTCACAGTACATTCCCCCACACACAGTATGATGTCTCCACAGTACATTCCCCCACACACAGTATGATGTCCCCACAGTACATTCCCCCCACACAGTATGATGTCCCCACAGTACATTCCCCCCACACACAGTATGATGTCCTCAGAGTACATTCCTCCACACACAGTATGATGTCCCCACAGTACATTCCCCCACACACAGTATGATGTCTCCACAGTACATTCCTCCACACACAGTATGATGTCCCCACAGTACATTCCCCCCACACACAGTATGATGTCCCCACAGTACATTCCCCCACACACAGTATGATGTCTCCACAGTACATTCCCCCACACACAGTATGATGTCCGCAGAGTACATTCCCCCCACACACAGTATAATGTCCCCACAGTACATTCCCCACACACAGTATGATGTCCCCACAGTACATTCCCTCCACACACAGTATGATGTCCCCACAGTACATTCCCCACACACACAGTATGATGTCCTCACAGTACATTCATCCACACACAGTATGATGTCCTCACAGTACATTCCCTCCACACCCAGTATGATGTCCTCACAGTACATTCCTCCACACACAGTATGATGTCTCCACAGTACATTCCCCCCACACACACAGTATGATGTCCCCACAGTACATTCCCTCCACACACAGTATGATGTCCCCACAGTACATTCCCCACACACACAGTATGATGTCCTCACAGTAAATTCCCTCCACACACAGTATGATGTCCTCACAGTACATTCCCTCCACACACAGTATGATGTCCTCACAGTACATTCCCCCACACACAGTATGATGTCCTCACAGTACATTCCCTCCACACACAGTATGATGTCCTCACAGTACATTCCCCACACACACAGTATGATGTCCTCACAGTACATTCCTCCACACACAGTATGATGTCCTCACAGTACATTCCCTCCACACACAGTATGATGTCCTCACAGTACATTCCTCCACACACAGTATGATGTCTCCACAGTACATTCCCCCCACACACACAGTATGATGTCCCCACAGTACATTCCCTCCACACACAGTATGATGTCCCCACAGTACATTCCCCACACACACAGTATGATGTCCTCACAGTACATTCCCTCCACACACAGTATGATGTCCTCACAGTACATTCCCTCCACACACAGTATGATGTCCTCACAGTACATTCCCTCCACACCCAGTATGATGTCCTCACAGTACATTCCCCACACACAGTATGATGCCCTCACAGTACATTCCCCCCACACACAGTATGATGTCCTCACAGTACATTCCCCCCACACACAGTATGATGTCCTCACAGTACATTCCCCACACACAGTATGATGTCCTCACAGTACCTTCCCCCCACACAGTATAATGTCCCCACAGTACATTCCTCCACACACAGTATGATGTCCTCACAGTACATTCCCCCCACACACAGTATGATGTCATCACAGTACATTCCCCCACACACAGTATGATGTCCTCACAGTACATTCCCCCCACACACACAGTATGATGTCCTCACAGTACATTCCCCCACACACAGTATGATGTCCCCACAATACATCCACCACACACTGTATGATGTCCCCACAGTACATTCCTCCACACACAGTATGATGTCCTCACAGTACATTCCTCCACACACAGTATGATGTCCTCACAGTACATTCCCCCACACACAGTATGATGTCTCCACAGTACATTCCCCCACACACAGTATGATGTCCTCAGAGTACATTCCTCCACACACAGTATGATGTCCCCACAGTACATTCCCCCACACACAGTATGATGTCTCCACAGTACATTCCTCCACACACAGTATGATGTCCCCACAGTACATTCCCCCCACACACAGTATGATGTCCCCACAGTACATTCCCCCACACACAGTATGATGTCTCCACAGTACATTCCCCCACACACAGTATGATGTCCGCACAGTACATTCCCCCCACACACAGTATAATGTCCCCACAGTACATTCCCCACACACAGTATGATGTCCTCACAGTACATTCCCCCCACACACAGTATGATGTCCTCACAGTACATTCCCCACACACAGTATGATGTCCTCACAGTACATTCCCCCCACACACAGTATGATGTCCCCACAGTACATTCCCTCCACACACAGTATGATGTCCTCACAGTACATTCCTCCACACACAGTATGATGTCCCCACAGTACATTCCCTCCACACACAGTATGATGTCCTCACAGTACATTCCCCCCACACACAGTATGATGTCCCCACAGTACATTCCCTCCACACACAGTATGATGTCCCCACAGTACATTCCCTCCACACACAGTATGATGTCTCCACAGTACATTCCCCACACACAGTATGATGTCCCCACAGTACATTCCCTCCACACACAGTATGATGTCCTCACAGTACATTCCCCACACACAGTATGATGTCCTCACAGTACATTCCCCCCACACACAGTATGATGTCCCCACAGTACATTCCCCACACACACAGTATGATGTCCTCACAGTACATTCCTCCACACACAGTATGATGTCCTCACAGTACATTCCCTCCACACACAGTATGATGTCCTCACAGTACATTCCTCCACACACAGTATGATGTCTCCACAGTACATTCCCCCCACACACACAGTATGATGTCCCCACAGTACATTCCCTCCACACACAGTATGATGTCCCCACAGTACATTCCCCACACACACAGTATGATGTCCTCACAGTACATTCCCTCCACACACAGTATGATGTCCTCACAGTACATCCCTCCACACACAGTATGATGTCCTCACAGTACATTCCCCCACACACAGTATGATGTCCTCACAGTACATTCCCTCCACACACAGTATGATGTCCTCACAGTACATTCCCCACACACACAGTATGATGTCCTCACAGTACATTCCTCCACACACAGTATGATGTCCTCACAGTACATTCCCTCCACACACAGTATGATGTCCTCACAGTACATTCCTCCACACACAATATGATGTCTCCACAGTACATTCCCCCCACACACACAGTATGATGTCCCCACAGTACATTCCCTCCACACACAGTATGATGTCCCCACAGTACATTCCCCACACACACAGTATGATGTCCTCACAGTACATTCCTCCACACACAGTATGATGTCCCCACAGTACATTCCCCCACACACAGTATGATGTCCTCACAGTACATTCCCTCCACACACAGTATGATGTCCTCACAGTACATTCCCTCCACACACAGTATGATGTCCTCACAGTACATTCCCCACACACAGTATGATGCCCTCACAGTACATTCCCCACACACAGTATGATGTCCTCACAGTACATTCCCCCCACACACAGTATGATGTCCTCACAGTACATTCCCCCCACACACAGTATGATGTCCTCACAGTACATTCCCCACACACAGTATGATGTCCTCACAGTACATTCCCCACACACAGTATGATGTCCTCACAGTACCTTCCCCCCACACAGTATAATGTCCCCACAGTACATTCCTCCACACACAGTATGATGTCCTCACAGTACATTCCCCCCACACACAGTATGATGTCCTCACAGTACATTCCCCCCACACACAGTATGATGTCCCCACAGTACATTCCCCCACACACAGTATGATGTCCCCACAGTACATTCCCCCACACACAGTATGATGTCCTCACAGTACATTCCCCAACACACAGTATGATGTCATAGTTACATAGTTTATAAGGCCGAAAAAAGACAAGCGTCCATCCAGTTCAGCCTATTTCTTGTGCACTGCAGCTATTCCGCAGCGTTGATCCAGGGGAACGCAAAAAAAAAACAAAACAAAACAAAAAAAACCAAAAAACCATGCGGTATAGGCCAATTGACATCATTGAGGAAAAAATTCACTTCCCGACACCAATCTGGATTAATTAACTATCACTAAGCATAAGATGTAATTTTATTGTTCTCCAGAAAGGCGTCCAGGCCTCTCTTGAACTCATTAAGTGAGTTGGACATCACCACTTCCTCTCCCAGAGAGTTCCAGAGTCTCACGGCTCTGACCGTAAAGAATCCCCTTCTATGCTGGTGCAGGAACCTCCTTTCCTCCAGACGCATAGTGTGCCCCCTCGTCTTTGTCACCATCCTTGGTATAAACAGGTCATGGGAGAGATCTCTGTACTGCCCCCTGATGTATTTATACATGTTTATGAGGTCTCCCCTAAGCCTTCTCTTTTCCAACGTAAATAGGCCTAATTTTGACAACCTCTCTGGGTATTCTAGTCCCTCCATTCCCTTTATTACCTTAGTCGCCCTCCTGTCCCCACAATACATTCCCCCACACACAGTATGATGTCCTCACAGTACATTCCCTCCACACAGTATGATGTCCCCACAGTACATTCCCCCACACACAGTATGATGTCCCCACAGTACATTCCCCCACACACAGTATGATGTCCTCACAGTACATTCCCCCACACACAGTATGATGTCCTCACAGTACATTCCCTCCACACACAGTATGATGTCCTCACAGTACATTCCCCCCCACACACAGTATGATGTCCCCACAGTACATTCCCCCCACACACACAGTATGATGTCCCCACAGTACATTCCTCCACACACAGTATGATGTCCTCACAGTACATTCCTCCACACACAGTATGATGTCCCCACAGTACATTCCCCCACACACAGTATGATGTCTCCACAGTACATTCCTCCACACACAGTATGATGTCCCCACAGTACATTCCCCCCACACACAGTATAATGTCCCCACAGTACATTCCCTCACACACAGTATGATGTCTCCACAGTACATTCCCCCACACACAGTATGATGTCCGCACAGTACATTCCCCACACACACAGTATGATGTCCTCACAGTACATTCCCTCCACACAGAGTATGATGTCCTCACAGTACATTCCCCACACACAGTATGATGTCCTCACAGTACATTCCCCACACACACAGTATGATGTCCCCACAGTACATTCCTCCACACACAGTATGATGCCCTCACAGTACATTCCCCCCACACACAGTATGATGTCCTCACAGTACATTCCCCCCACACACAGTATGATGTCCTCACAGTACATTCCCCACACACAGTATGATGTCCTCACAGTACATTCCCCCACACACAGTATGATGTCCTCACAGTACATTCCCCATACACACAGTATGATGTCCCCACAATACATTCCCCCAAAGACAGTATGATGTCCTCACAGTACATTCCCCCCACACACAGTATGATGTCCTCACAATGCATTCCCCCCACACACACAGTATGATGTCCCCACAGTACATTCCTACACACACAGTATGATGTCCCCACAGTACATTCTCCCACACACAGTATGATGTCTCCACAGTACATTCCTCCACACACAGTATGATGTCCCCACAGTACATTCCCCCCACACACAGTATGATGTCCCCACAGTACATTCCCCCACACACAGTATGATGTCTCCACAGTACATTCCCCCACACACAGTATGATGTCTGCACAGTACATTCCCCCCACACACAGTATAATGTCCCCACAGTACATTCCCCACACACAGTATGATGTCCCCACAGTACATTCCCTCCACACACAGTATGATGTCCCCACAGTACATTCCCCACACACACAGTATGATGTCCTCACAGTACATTCCCTCCACACACAGTATGATGTCCTCACAGTACATTCCCCACACACACAGTATGATGTCCCCACAGTACATTCCTCCACACACAGTATGATGCCCTCACAGTACATTCCCCCCACACACAGTATGATGTCCTCACAGTACATTCCCCCCACACACAGTATGATGTCCTCACAGTACATTCCCCACACACAGTATGATGTCCTCACAGTACATTCCCCCCACACAGTATAATGTTCCCACAGTACATTCCCCCCACACACAGTATGATGTCCCCATAGTACATTCCCCCACACACAGTATGATGTCCTCACAGTACATTCCCCCACACACAGTATGATGTCCTCACAGTACATTCCCTCCACACACAGTATGATGTCCTCACAGTACATCCCCCCCCACACACAGTATGATGTCCCCACAGTACATTCCCCCACACACAGTATGATGTCCTCACAGTACATTCCCCCACACACAGTATGATGTCCTCACAGTACATTCCCTCCACACACAGTATGATGTCCTCACAGTACATTCCCCCCCACACACAGTATGATGTCCTCACAGTACATTCCTCCACACACAGTATAATGTCCCCACAGTACATTCCCCCCACACACAGTATGATGTCCCCACAGTACATTCCCCCACACACAGTATGATGTCCTCACAGTACATTCCCTCCACACACAGTATGATGTCCTCACAGTACATTCCCCCCCACACACAGTATGATGTCCCCACAGTACATTCCCCACACACAGTATGATGTCCCCACAGTACATTCCCCCACACACAGTATGATGTCCTCACAGTACATTCCCTCCACACACAGCATGATGTCCCCACAGTACATTCCTCCACACACAGTATGATGTCCTCACAGTACATTCCCTCCACACACAGTATGATGTCCTCACAGTACATTCCCCCCACACACAGTATGATGTCCTCACAGTACATTCCTCCACACACAGTATAATGTCCCCACAGTACATTCCCCCCACACACAGTATGATGTCCCCACAGTACATTCCCCCACACACAGTATGATGTCCTCACAGTACATTCCCTCCACACACAGTATGATGTCCTCACAGTACATTCCCCCCCACACACAGTATGATGTCCCCACAGTACATTCCCCACACAGAGTATGATGTCCTCACAGTACATTCCCTCCACACACAGTATGATGTCCCCACAGTACATTCCCCCACACACAGTATGATGTCCCCACAGTACATTCCCCCACACACAGTATGATGTCCTCACAGTACATTCCTCCACACACAGTATGATGTCCTCACAGTACATTCCCTCCACACACAGTATGATGTCCCCACAGTACATTCCCTCCACACACAGTATGATGTCCCCACAGTACATTCCCACCACACACAGTATGATGTCCTCACAGTACATTCCCCCACACACAGTATGATGTCCCCACAGTACATTCCCACCACACACAGTATGATGTCCCCACAGTACATTCCCCCACACACAGTATGATGTCCCCACAGTACATTCCCTCCACACACAGTATGATGTCCCCACAGTACATTCCCCCACACACAGTATGATGTCCTCACAGTACATTCCTCCACACACAGTATGATGTCCCCACAGTACATTCCTCCACACACAGTATGATGTCCCCACAGTACATTCCCACCACACACAGTATGATGTCCCCACAGTACATTCCCTCCACACACAGTATGATGTCCTCACAGTACATTCCCCCATACACAGTATGATGTCCCCGCAGTACATTCCCACCACACACAGTATGATGTCCCCACAGTACATTCCCCCACACACAGTATGATGTCCCCACAGTACATTCCCTCCACACACAGTATGATGTCCTCACAGTACATTCCTCCACACACAGTATGATGTCCTCACAGTACATTCCCTCCACACACAGTATGATGTCCCCACAGTACATTCCTCCACACACAGTATGATGTCCTCACAGTACATTCCTCCACACACAGTATGATGTCCTCACAGTACATTCCCCCACACACAGTATGATGTCCTCACAGTACATTCCCCCCACACAGTATAATGTCCCCACAGTACATTCCCTCCACACACAGTATGATGTCCCCACAGTACATTCCCCCACACACACAGTATGATGTCCTCACAGTACATTCCCTCCACACACAGTATGATGTCCTCACAGTACATTCCCCACACACAGTATGATGTCCCCACAGTACATTCCTCCACACACAGTATGATGCCCTCACAGTACATTCCCCCCACACACAGTATGATGTCCTCACAGTACATTCCCCCCACACACAGTATGATGTCCTCACAGTACATTCCCCACACACAGTATGATGTCCTCACAGTACATTCCCCATACACACAGTATGATGTCCCCACAATACAGTCCCCCACACACAGTATGATGTCCTCACAGTACATTCCCCCCACACACAGTATGATGTCTTCACAGTACATTCCCCCACACACAGTATGATGTCCTCACAGTACATTCCCCCCACACACACAGAATGATGTCCTCACAGTACATTCCCCCACACACAGTATGATGTCTCCACAGTACATTCCCCCACACACA
Source organism: Phyllobates terribilis (assembly GCF_046119375.1). Lineage (NCBI taxonomy): Eukaryota > Metazoa > Chordata > Amphibia > Anura > Dendrobatidae > Phyllobates > Phyllobates terribilis. Next base: position 201,162,913 of record NW_027362768.1, on the reverse strand, counting down.
GTATGATGTCCCCACAGTACATTCCCCCCACACACAGTATGATGTCCTCACAGTACATTCCTCCACACACAGTTTGATGTCCCCACAGTACATTCCCCCACACACAGTATGATGTCTCCACAGTACATTCCTCCACACACAGTATGATGTCCCCACAGTACATTCCCCCCACACACAGTATGATGTCCCCACAGTACATTCCCCCACACACAGTATGATGTCTCCACAGTACATTCCCCCACACACAGTATGATGTCCGCACAGTACATTCCCCCCACACACAGTATAATGTCCCCACAGTACATTCCCCACACACAGTATGATGTCCCCACAGTACATTACTCCACACACAGTATGATGTCCTCACAGTACATTCCCCACACACAGTATGATGTCCCCACAGTACATTCCCTCCACACACAGTATGATGTCTCCACAGTACATTCCCCCCACACACACAGTATGATGTCCTCACAGTACATTCCCCACACACACAGTATGATGTCCTCACAGTACATTCCCCCACACACAGTATGATGTCCTCACAGTACATTCCCTCCACACAGTATGATGTCCCCACAGTACATTCCCCTCACACAGTATGATGTCCTCACAGTACATTCCCCCACACACAGTATGATGTCTCCACAGTACATTCCCCCACACACAGTATGATGTCCTCACAGTACATTCCCCCACACACAGTATGATGTCCTCACAGTACATTCCCCCACACACAGTATGATGTCCTCACAGTACATTCCCCCACACACAGTATGATGTCTCCACAGTACATTCCCCCACACACACAGTATGATGTCCTCACAGTACATTCCTCCACACACAGTATGATGTCCCCACAGTACATTCCCCCCACACACACAGTATGATGTCCCCACAGTACATTCCCCCCACACACAGTATGATGTCCACACAGTACATTCCCCCACACACAGTATGATGTCCCCACAGTACATTCCCTCCACACACAGTATGATGTCCTCACAGTACATTCCCCCCACACAGTATGATGTCCTCACAGTACATTCCCCCACACACAGTATGATGTCTCCACAGTACATTCCCCACACACAGTATGATGTCCTCACAGTACATTCCCCCACACACAGTATGATGTCCCCACAGTACATTCCCTCCACACACAGTATGATGTCCCCACAGTACATTCCCCACACACAGTATGATGTCCTCACAGTACATTCCCCCACACACAGTATGATGTTCCCACAGTACATTCCCCCACACACAGTATGATGTCCTCACAGTACATTCCCCCACACACAGTATGATGTCTCCACAGTACATTCCCCACACACAGTATGATGTCCTCACAGTACATTCCCCACACACACAGTATGATGTCCTCACAATACATTCCTCCACACACAGTATGATGTCCCCACAGTACATTCCCCACACACAGTATGATGTCCTCACAGTACATTCCCCCACACACAGTATGATGTCCTCACAGTACATTCCCTCCACACACAGTATGATGTCCCCACAGTACATTCCCTCCACACACAGTATGATGTCCCCACAGTACATTCCCTCCACACACAGTATGATGTCCTCACAGTACATTCCCCACACACAGTATGATGTCCCCACAGTACATTCCCTCCACACACAGTATGATGTCCCCACAGTACATTCCCTCCACACACAGTATGATGTCCCCACAGTACATTCCCACCACACACAGTATGATGTCCTCACAGTACATTCCCCCACACACAGTATGATGTCCCCACAGTACATTCCCACCACACACAGTATGATGTCCCCACAGTACATTCCCCCACACACAGTATGATGTCCCCACAGTACATTCCCTCCACACACAGTATGATGTCCTCACAGTACATTCCTCCACACACAGTATGATGTCCTCACAGTACATTCCCTCCACACACAGTATGATGTCCCCACAGTACATTCCTCCACACACAGTATGATGTCCTCACAGTACATTCCTCCACACACAGTATGATGTCCTCACAGTACATTCCCCCACACACAGTATGATGTCCTCACAGTACATTCCCCCCACACAGTATAATGTCCCCACAGTACATTCCCTCCACACACAGTATGATGTCCCCACAGTACATTCCCCCACACACACAGTATGATGTCCTCACAGTACATTCCCTCCACACACAGTATGATGTCCTCACAGTACATTCCCCACACACAGTATGATGTCCCCACAGTATATTCCTCCACACACAGTATGATGCCCTCACAGTACATTCCTCCCACACACAGTATGATGTCCTCACAGTACATTCCCCCCACACACAGTATGATGTCCTCACAGTACATTCCCCACACACAGTATGATGTCCTCACAGTACATTCCCCATACACACAGTATGATGTCCCCACAATACAGTCCCCCACACACAGTATGATGTCCTCACAGTACATTCCCCCCACACACAGTATGATGTCATCACAGTACATTCCCCCACACACAGTATGATGTCCTCACAGTACATTCCCCCCACACACACAGTATGATGTCCTCACAGTACATTCCCCCACACACAGTATGATGTCTCCACAGTACATTCCCCCACACACAGTATGATGTCCCCACAGTACATTCCCCGGACACAGTATGATGTCCCCACAGTACATTCCCCCCACACACAGTATGATGTCCTCACAGTACATTCCTCCACACACAGTTTGATGTCCCCACAGTACATTCCCCCACACACAGTATGATGTCTCCACAGTACATTCCTCCACACACAGTATGATGTCCCCACAGTACATTCCCCCCACACACAGTATGATGTCCCCACAGTACATTCCCCCACACACAGTATGATGTCTCCACAGTACATTCCCCCACACACAGTATGATGTCCGCACAGTACATTCCCCCCACACACAGTATAATGTCCCCACAGTACATTCCCCACACACAGTATGATGTCCCCACAGTACATTACTCCACACACAGTATGATGTCCTCACAGTACATTCCCCACACACAGTATGATGTCCCCACAGTACATTCCCTCCACACACAGTATGATGTCTCCACAGTACATTCCCCCCACACACACAGTATGATGTCCTCACAGTACATTCCCCACACACACAGTATGATGTCCTCACAGTACATTCCCCCACACACAGTATGATGTCCTCACAGTACATTCCCCCACACACAGTATGATGTCCCCACAGTATGATGTCCTCACAGTACATTCCCTCCACACACAGTATGATGTCCCCACAGTATGATGTCCTCACAGTACATTCCCTCCACACACAGTATGATGTCCCCACAGTACATTCCCCACACACAGTATGATGTCCTGACAGTACATTCCCTCCACACAGTATGATGTCCCCACAGTACATTCCCCCCACACACAGTATGATGTCCCCACAGTACATTCCCCCACACACAGTATGATGTCCCCACAGTATGATGTCCTCACAGTACATTCCCTCCACACAGTATGATGTCCTCACAGTACATTCCCTCCACACACAGTATGATGTCCCCACAGTACATTCCCTCCACACACAGTATGATGTCCCCACAGTACATTCCCCACACACACAGTATGATGTCCTCACAGTACATTCCCTCCACACACAGTATGATGTCCTCACAGTACATTCCCTCCACACACAGTATGATGTCCTCACAGTACATTCCCCACACACACAGTATGATGTCCCCACAGTACATTCCTCCACACACAGTATGATGCCCTCACAGTACATTCCCCCCACACACAGTATGATGTCCTCACAGTACATTCCCGCCACATACAGTATGATGTCCTCACAGTACATTCCCCACACACAGTATGATGTCCTCACAGTACATTCCCCCCACACAGTATAATGTCCCCACAGTACATTCCCCCCACACACAGTATGATGTCCCCACAGTACATTCCCCCACACACAGTATGATGTCCTCACAGTACATTCCCCCACACACAGTATGATGTCCTCACAGTACATTCCTCCACACACAGTATAATGTCCCCACAGTACATTCCCCCCACACACAGTATGATGTCCCCACAGTACATTCCCCCACACACAGTATGATGTCCTCACAGTACATTCCCTCCACACACAGTATGATGTCCTCACAGTACATTCCCCCCCACACACAGTATGATGTCCCCACAGTACATTCCCCACACACAGTATGATGTCCTCACAGTACATTCCCTCCACACACAGTATGATGTCCCCACAGTACATTCCCCCACACACAGTATGATGTCCCCACAGTACATTCCCCCACACACAGTATGATGTCCTCACAGTACATTCCTCCACACACAGTATGATGTCCTCACAGTACATTCCCTCCACACACAGTATGATGTCCCCACAGTACATTCCCTCCACACACAGTATGATGTCCCCACAGTACATTCCCACCACACACAGTATGATGTCCTCACAGTACATTCCCCCACACACAGTATGATGTCCCCACAGTACATTCCCACCACACACAGTATGATGTCCCCACAGTACATTCCCCCACACACAGTATGATGTCCCCACAGTACATTCCCTCCACACACAGTATGATGTCCTCACAGTACATTCCTCCACACACAGTATGATGTCCTCACAGTACATTCCCTCCACACACAGTATGATGTCCCCACAGTACATTCCTCCACACACAGTATGATGTCCTCACAGTACATTCCTCCACACACAGTATGATGTCCCCACAGTACATTCCCCCACACACAGTATGATGTCCTCACAGTACATTCCTCCACACACAGTATGATGTCCTCACAGTACATTCCCCCACACACAGTATGATGTCCTCACAGTACATTCCCCCCACACAGTATAATGTCTCCACAGTACATTCCCTCCACACACAGTATGATGTCCCCACAGTACATTCCCCCACACACACAGTATGATGTCCTCACAGTACATTCCCTCCACACACAGTATGATGTCCTCACAGTACATTCCCCACACACAGTATGATGTCCCCACAGTACATTCCTCCGCACACAGTATGATGCCCTCACAGTACATTCCCCCCACACACAGTATGATGTCCTCACAGTACATTCCCCCCACACACAGTATGATGTCCTCACAGTACATTCCCCACACACAGTATGATGTCCTCACAGTACATTCCCCATACACACAGTATGATGTCCCCACAATACATTCCCCCACACACAGTATGATGTCCTCACAGTACATTCCCTCCACACCCAGTATGATGTCCTCACAGTACATTCCTCCACACACAGTATGATGTCTCCACAGTACATTCCCCCCACACACACAGTATGATGTCCCCACAGTACATTCCCTCCACACACAGTATGATGTCCCCACAGTACATTCCCCACACACACAGTATGATGTCCTCACAGTAAATTCCCTCCACACACAGTATGATGTCCTCACAGTACATTCCCTCCACACACAGTATGATGTCCTCACAGTACATTCCCCCACACACAGTATGATGTCCTCACAGTACATTCCCTCCACACACAGTATGATGTCCTCACAGTACATTCCCCACACACACAGTATGATGTCCTCACAGTACATTCCTCCACACACAGTATGATGTCCTCACAGTACATTCCCTCCACACACAGTATGATGTCCTCACAGTACATTACTCCACACACAGTATGATGTCTCCACAGTACATTCCCCCCACACACACAGTATGATGTCCCCACAGTACATTCCCTCCACACACAGTATGATGTCCCCACAGTACATTCCCCACACACACAGTATGATGTCCTCACAGTACATTCCCTCCACACACAGTATGATGTCCTCACAGTACATTCCCTCCACACACAGTATGATGTCCTCACAGTACATTCCCTCCACACCCAGTATGATGTCCTCACAGTACATTCCCCACACACAGTATGATGCCCTCACAGTACATTCCCCCCACACACAGTATGATGTCCTCACAGTACATTCCCCCCACACACAGTATGATGTCCTCACAGTACATTCCCCACACACAGTATGATGTCCTCACAGTACCTTCCCCCCACACAGTATAATGTCCCCACAGTACATTCCTCCACACACAGTATGATGTCCTCACAGTACATTCCCCCCACACACAGTATGATGTCATCACAGTACATTCCCCCACACACAGTATGATGTCCTCACAGTACATTCCCCCCACACACACAGTATGATGTCCTCACAGTACATTCCCCCACACACAGTATGATGTCCCCACAATACATCCACCACACACTGTATGATGTCCCCACAGTACATTCCTCCACACACAGTATGATGTCCTCACAGTACATTCCTCCACACACAGTATGATGTCCTCACAGTACATTCCCCCCCACACACAGTATGATGTCCCCACAGTACATTCCCCCACACACAGTATGATGTCCTCACAGTACATTCCCCCACACACAGTATGATGTCCTCACAGTACATTCCCTCCACACACAGTATGATGTCCTCACAGTACATTCCCCCCCACACACAGTATGATGTCCTCACAGTACATTACCCCACACACAGTATGATGTCCTCACAGTACATTCCTCCACACACAGTATAATGTCCCCACAGTACATTCCCCCCACACACAGTATGATGTCCCCACAGTACATTCCCCCACACACAGTATGATGTCCTCACAGTACATTACCTCCACACACAGTATGATGTCCTCACAGTACATTCCCCCACACACACAGTATGATGTCCCCACAGTACATTCCCCACACACAGTATGATGTCCTCACAGTACATTCCCTCCACACACAGTATGATGTCCCCACAGTACATTCCCCCACACACAGTATGATGTCCCCACAGTACATTCCCCCACACACAGTATGATGTCCTCACAGTACATTCCTCCACACACAGTATGATGTCCTCACAGTACATTCCCTCCACACACAGTATGATGTCCTCACAGTACATTCCCCCACACACAGTATGATGTCCTCACAGTACATTCCCCCACACACAGTATGATGTCCTCACAGTACATTCCCTCCACACACAGTATGATGTCCTCACAGTACATTCCCCCCCACACACAGTATGATGTCCTCACAGTACATTACCCCACACACAGTATGATGTCCTCACAGTACATTCCTCCACACACAGTATAATGTCCCCACAGTACATTCCCCCCACACACAGTATGATGTCCCCACAGTACATTCCCCCACACACAGTATGATGTCCTCACAGTACATTACCTCCACACACAGTATGATGTCCTCACAGTACATTCCCCCCCACACACAGTATGATGTCCCCACAGTACATTCCCCACACACAGTATGATGTCCTCACAGTACATTCCCTCCACACACAGTATGATGTCCCCACAGTACATTCCCCCACACACAGTATGATGTCCCCACAGTACATTCCCCCACACACAGTATGATGTCCTCACAGTACATTCCTCCACACACAGTATGATGTCCTCACAGTACATTCCCTCCACACACAGTATGATGTCCTCACAGTACATTCCTCCACACACAGTATGATGTCCTCACAGTACATTCCTCCACACACAGTATAATGTCCCCACAGTACATTCCCCCCACACACAGTATGATGTCCCCACAGTACATTCCCCCACACACAGTATGATGTCCTCACAGTACATTCCCTCCACACACAGTATGATGTCCTCACAGTACATTCCCCCCACACACAGTATGATGTCCCCACAGTACATTCCCCACACACAGTATGATGTCCTCACAGTACATTCCCTCCACACACAGTATGATGTCCCCACAGTACATTCCCCCACACACAGTATGATGTCCCCACAGTACATTCCCTCCACACACAGTATGATGTCCCCACAGTACATTCCCACCACACACAGTATGATGTCCTCACAGTACATTCCCCCACACACAGTATGATGTCCCCACAGTACATTCCCACCACACACAGTATGATGTCCCCACAGTACATTCCCCCACACACAGTATGATGTCCCCACAGTACATTCCCTCCACACACAGTATGATGTCCTCACAGTACATTCCTCCACACACAGTATGATGTCCTCACAGTACATTCCCTCCACACACAGTATGATGTCACCACAGTACATTCCTCCACACACAGTATGATGTCCTCACAGTACATTCCTCCACACACAGTATGATGTCCCCACAGTACATTCCCCCACACACAGTATGATGTCCTCACAGTACATTCCTCCACACACAGTATGATGTCCTCACAGTACATTCCCCCACACACAGTATGATGTCCTCACAGTACATTCCCCCCACACAGTATAATGTCTCCACAGTACATTCCCTCCACACACAGTATGATGTCCCCACAGTACATTCCCCCACACACACAGTATGATGTCCTCACAGTACATTCCCTCCACACACAGTATGATGTCCTCACAGTACATTCCCCACACACAGTATGATGTCCCCACAGTACATTCCTCCGCACACAGTATGATGCCCTCACAGTACATTCCCCCCACACACAGTATGATGTCCTCACAGTACATTCCCCCCACACACAGTATGATGTCCTCACAATACATTCCCCACACACAGTATGATGTCCTCACAGTACATTCCCCATACACACAGTATGATGTCCCCACAATACATTCCCCCACACACAGTATGATGTCCTCACAGTACATTCCCCCCACACACAGTATGATGTCATCACAGTACATTCCCCCACACACAGTATGATGTCCTCACAGTACATTCCCCCCACACACACAGTATGATGTCCTCACAGTACATTCCCCCACACACAGTATGATGTCTCCACAGTACATTCCCCCACACACAGTATGATGTCCCCACAGTACATTCCCCCCACACAGTATGATGTCCCCACAGTACATTCCCCCCACACACAGTATGATGTCCTCAGAGTACATTCCTCCACACACAGTATGATGTCCCCACAGTACATTCCCCCACACACAGTATGATGTCTCCACAGTACATTCCTCCACACACAGTATGATGTCCCCACAGTACATTCCCCCCACACACAGTATGATGTCCCCACAGTACATTCCCCCACACACAGTATGATGTCTCCACAGTACATTCCCCCACACACAGTATGATGTCCGCAGAGTACATTCCCCCCACACACAGTATAATGTCCCCACAGTACATTCCCCACACACAGTATGATGTCCCCACAGTACATTCCCTCCACACACAGTATGATGTCCCCACAGTACATTCCCCACACACACAGTATGATGTCCTCACAGTACATTCATCCACACACAGTATGATGTCCTCACAGTACATTCCCTCCACACCCAGTATGATGTCCTCACAGTACATTCCTCCACACACAGTATGATGTCTCCACAGTACATTCCCCCCACACACACAGTATGATGTCCCCACAGTACATTCCCTCCACACACAGTATGATGTCCCCACAGTACATTCCCCACACACACAGTATGATGTCCTCACAGTAAATTCCCTCCACACACAGTATGATGTCCTCACAGTACATTCCCTCCACACACAGTATGATGTCCTCACAGTACATTCCCCCACACACAGTATGATGTCCTCACAGTACATTCCCTCCACACACAGTATGATGTCCTCACAGTACATTCCCCACACACACAGTATGATGTCCTCACAGTACATTCCTCCACACACAGTATGATGTCCTCACAGTACATTCCCTCCACACACAGTATGATGTCCTCACAGTACATTCCTCCACACACAGTATGATGTCTCCACAGTACATTCCCCCCACACACACAGTATGATGTCCCCACAGTACATTCCCTCCACACACAGTATGATGTCCCCACAGTACATTCCCCACACACACAGTATGATGTCCTCACAGTACATTCCCTCCACACACAGTATGATGTCCTCACAGTACATTCCCTCCACACACAGTATGATGTCCTCACAGTACATTCCCTCCACACCCAGTATGATGTCCTCACAGTACATTCCCCACACACAGTATGATGCCCTCACAGTACATTCCCCCCACACACAGTATGATGTCCTCACAGTACATTCCCCCCACACACAGTATGATGTCCTCACAGTACATTCCCCACACACAGTATGATGTCCTCACAGTACCTTCCCCCCACACAGTATAATGTCCCCACAGTACATTCCTCCACACACAGTATGATGTCCTCACAGTACATTCCCCCCACACACAGTATGATGTCATCACAGTACATTCCCCCACACACAGTATGATGTCCTCACAGTACATTCCCCCCACACACACAGTATGATGTCCTCACAGTACATTCCCCCACACACAGTATGATGTCCCCACAATACATCCACCACACACTGTATGATGTCCCCACAGTACATTCCTCCACACACAGTATGATGTCCTCACAGTACATTCCTCCACACACAGTATGATGTCCTCACAGTACATTCCCCCACACACAGTATGATGTCTCCACAGTACATTCCCCCACACACAGTATGATGTCCTCAGAGTACATTCCTCCACACACAGTATGATGTCCCCACAGTACATTCCCCCACACACAGTATGATGTCTCCACAGTACATTCCTCCACACACAGTATGATGTCCCCACAGTACATTCCCCCCACACACAGTATGATGTCCCCACAGTACATTCCCCCACACACAGTATGATGTCTCCACAGTACATTCCCCCACACACAGTATGATGTCCGCACAGTACATTCCCCCCACACACAGTATAATGTCCCCACAGTACATTCCCCACACACAGTATGATGTCCTCACAGTACATTCCCCCCACACACAGTATGATGTCCTCACAGTACATTCCCCACACACAGTATGATGTCCTCACAGTACATTCCCCCCACACACAGTATGATGTCCCCACAGTACATTCCCTCCACACACAGTATGATGTCCTCACAGTACATTCCTCCACACACAGTATGATGTCCCCACAGTACATTCCCTCCACACACAGTATGATGTCCTCACAGTACATTCCCCCCACACACAGTATGATGTCCCCACAGTACATTCCCTCCACACACAGTATGATGTCCCCACAGTACATTCCCTCCACACACAGTATGATGTCTCCACAGTACATTCCCCACACACAGTATGATGTCCCCACAGTACATTCCCTCCACACACAGTATGATGTCCTCACAGTACATTCCCCACACACAGTATGATGTCCTCACAGTACATTCCCCCCACACACAGTATGATGTCCCCACAGTACATTCCCCACACACACAGTATGATGTCCTCACAGTACATTCCTCCACACACAGTATGATGTCCTCACAGTACATTCCCTCCACACACAGTATGATGTCCTCACAGTACATTCCTCACACACAGTATGATGTCTCCACAGTACATTCCCCCCACACACACAGTATGATGTCCCCACAGTACATTCCCTCCACACACAGTATGATGTCCCCACAGTACATTCCCCACACACACAGTATGATGTCCTCACAGTACATTCCCTCCACACACAGTATGATGTCCTCACAGTACATCCCTCCACACACAGTATGATGTCCTCACAGTACATTCCCCCACACACAGTATGATGTCCTCACAGTACATTCCCTCCACACACAGTATGATGTCCTCACAGTACATTCCCCACACACACAGTATGATGTCCTCACAGTACATTCCTCCACACACAGTATGATGTCCTCACAGTACATTCCCTCCACACACAGTATGATGTCCTCACAGTACATTCCTCCACACACAATATGATGTCTCCACAGTACATTCCCCCCACACACACAGTATGATGTCCCCACAGTACATTCCCTCCACACACAGTATGATGTCCCCACAGTACATTCCCCACACACACAGTATGATGTCCTCACAGTACATTCCTCCACACACAGTATGATGTCCCCACAGTACATTCCCCCACACACAGTATGATGTCCTCACAGTACATTCCCTCCACACACAGTATGATGTCCTCACAGTACATTCCCTCCACACACAGTATGATGTCCTCACAGTACATTCCCCACACACAGTATGATGCCCTCACAGTACATTCCCCACACACAGTATGATGTCCTCACAGTACATTCCCCCCACACACAGTATGATGTCCTCACAGTACATTCCCCCCACACACAGTATGATGTCCTCACAGTACATTCCCCACACACAGTATGATGTCCTCACAGTACATTCCCCACACACAGTATGATGTCCTCACAGTACCTTCCCCCCACACAGTATAATGTCCCCACAGTACATTCCTCCACACACAGTATGATGTCCTCACAGTACATTCCCCCCACACACAGTATGATGTCCTCACAGTACATTCCCCCCACACACAGTATGATGTCCCCACAGTACATTCCCCCACACACAGTATGATGTCCCCACAGTACATTCCCCCACACACAGTATGATGTCCTCACAGTACATTCCCCAACACACAGTATGATGTCATAGTTACATAGTTTATAAGGCCGAAAAAAGACAAGCGTCCATCCAGTTCAGCCTATTTCTTGTGCACTGCAGCTATTCCGCAGCGTTGATCCAGGGGAACGCAAAAAAAAAACAAAACAAAACAAAAAAAACCAAAAAACCATGCGGTATAGGCCAATTGACATCATTGAGGAAAAAATTCACTTCCCGACACCAATCTGGATTAATTAACTATCACTAAGCATAAGATGTAATTTTATTGTTCTCCAGAAAGGCGTCCAGGCCTCTCTTGAACTCATTAAGTGAGTTGGACATCACCACTTCCTCTCCCAGAGAGTTCCAGAGTCTCACGGCTCTGACCGTAAAGAATCCCCTTCTATGCTGGTGCAGGAACCTCCTTTCCTCCAGACGCATAGTGTGCCCCCTCGTCTTTGTCACCATCCTTGGTATAAACAGGTCATGGGAGAGATCTCTGTACTGCCCCCTGATGTATTTATACATGTTTATGAGGTCTCCCCTAAGCCTTCTCTTTTCCAACGTAAATAGGCCTAATTTTGACAACCTCTCTGGGTATTCTAGTCCCTCCATTCCCTTTATTACCTTAGTCGCCCTCCTGTCCCCACAATACATTCCCCCACACACAGTATGATGTCCTCACAGTACATTCCCTCCACACAGTATGATGTCCCCACAGTACATTCCCCCACACACAGTATGATGTCCCCACAGTACATTCCCCCACACACAGTATGATGTCCTCACAGTACATTCCCCCACACACAGTATGATGTCCTCACAGTACATTCCCTCCACACACAGTATGATGTCCTCACAGTACATTCCCCCCCACACACAGTATGATGTCCCCACAGTACATTCCCCCCACACACACAGTATGATGTCCCCACAGTACATTCCTCCACACACAGTATGATGTCCTCACAGTACATTCCTCCACACACAGTATGATGTCCCCACAGTACATTCCCCCACACACAGTATGATGTCTCCACAGTACATTCCTCCACACACAGTATGATGTCCCCACAGTACATTCCCCCCACACACAGTATAATGTCCCCACAGTACATTCCCTCACACACAGTATGATGTCTCCACAGTACATTCCCCCACACACAGTATGATGTCCGCACAGTACATTCCCCACACACACAGTATGATGTCCTCACAGTACATTCCCTCCACACAGAGTATGATGTCCTCACAGTACATTCCCCACACACAGTATGATGTCCTCACAGTACATTCCCCACACACACAGTATGATGTCCCCACAGTACATTCCTCCACACACAGTATGATGCCCTCACAGTACATTCCCCCCACACACAGTATGATGTCCTCACAGTACATTCCCCCCACACACAGTATGATGTCCTCACAGTACATTCCCCACACACAGTATGATGTCCTCACAGTACATTCCCCCACACACAGTATGATGTCCTCACAGTACATTCCCCATACACACAGTATGATGTCCCCACAATACATTCCCCCAAAGACAGTATGATGTCCTCACAGTACATTCCCCCCACACACAGTATGATGTCCTCACAATGCATTCCCCCCACACACACAGTATGATGTCCCCACAGTACATTCCTACACACACAGTATGATGTCCCCACAGTACATTCTCCCACACACAGTATGATGTCTCCACAGTACATTCCTCCACACACAGTATGATGTCCCCACAGTACATTCCCCCCACACACAGTATGATGTCCCCACAGTACATTCCCCCACACACAGTATGATGTCTCCACAGTACATTCCCCCACACACAGTATGATGTCTGCACAGTACATTCCCCCCACACACAGTATAATGTCCCCACAGTACATTCCCCACACACAGTATGATGTCCCCACAGTACATTCCCTCCACACACAGTATGATGTCCCCACAGTACATTCCCCACACACACAGTATGATGTCCTCACAGTACATTCCCTCCACACACAGTATGATGTCCTCACAGTACATTCCCCACACACACAGTATGATGTCCCCACAGTACATTCCTCCACACACAGTATGATGCCCTCACAGTACATTCCCCCCACACACAGTATGATGTCCTCACAGTACATTCCCCCCACACACAGTATGATGTCCTCACAGTACATTCCCCACACACAGTATGATGTCCTCACAGTACATTCCCCCCACACAGTATAATGTTCCCACAGTACATTCCCCCCACACACAGTATGATGTCCCCATAGTACATTCCCCCACACACAGTATGATGTCCTCACAGTACATTCCCCCACACACAGTATGATGTCCTCACAGTACATTCCCTCCACACACAGTATGATGTCCTCACAGTACATCCCCCCCCACACACAGTATGATGTCCCCACAGTACATTCCCCCACACACAGTATGATGTCCTCACAGTACATTCCCCCACACACAGTATGATGTCCTCACAGTACATTCCCTCCACACACAGTATGATGTCCTCACAGTACATTCCCCCCCACACACAGTATGATGTCCTCACAGTACATTCCTCCACACACAGTATAATGTCCCCACAGTACATTCCCCCCACACACAGTATGATGTCCCCACAGTACATTCCCCCACACACAGTATGATGTCCTCACAGTACATTCCCTCCACACACAGTATGATGTCCTCACAGTACATTCCCCCCCACACACAGTATGATGTCCCCACAGTACATTCCCCACACACAGTATGATGTCCCCACAGTACATTCCCCCACACACAGTATGATGTCCTCACAGTACATTCCCTCCACACACAGCATGATGTCCCCACAGTACATTCCTCCACACACAGTATGATGTCCTCACAGTACATTCCCTCCACACACAGTATGATGTCCTCACAGTACATTCCCCCCACACACAGTATGATGTCCTCACAGTACATTCCTCCACACACAGTATAATGTCCCCACAGTACATTCCCCCCACACACAGTATGATGTCCCCACAGTACATTCCCCCACACACAGTATGATGTCCTCACAGTACATTCCCTCCACACACAGTATGATGTCCTCACAGTACATTCCCCCCCACACACAGTATGATGTCCCCACAGTACATTCCCCACACAGAGTATGATGTCCTCACAGTACATTCCCTCCACACACAGTATGATGTCCCCACAGTACATTCCCCCACACACAGTATGATGTCCCCACAGTACATTCCCCCACACACAGTATGATGTCCTCACAGTACATTCCTCCACACACAGTATGATGTCCTCACAGTACATTCCCTCCACACACAGTATGATGTCCCCACAGTACATTCCCTCCACACACAGTATGATGTCCCCACAGTACATTCCCACCACACACAGTATGATGTCCTCACAGTACATTCCCCCACACACAGTATGATGTCCCCACAGTACATTCCCACCACACACAGTATGATGTCCCCACAGTACATTCCCCCACACACAGTATGATGTCCCCACAGTACATTCCCTCCACACACAGTATGATGTCCCCACAGTACATTCCCCCACACACAGTATGATGTCCTCACAGTACATTCCTCCACACACAGTATGATGTCCCCACAGTACATTCCTCCACACACAGTATGATGTCCCCACAGTACATTCCCACCACACACAGTATGATGTCCCCACAGTACATTCCCTCCACACACAGTATGATGTCCTCACAGTACATTCCCCCATACACAGTATGATGTCCCCGCAGTACATTCCCACCACACACAGTATGATGTCCCCACAGTACATTCCCCCACACACAGTATGATGTCCCCACAGTACATTCCCTCCACACACAGTATGATGTCCTCACAGTACATTCCTCCACACACAGTATGATGTCCTCACAGTACATTCCCTCCACACACAGTATGATGTCCCCACAGTACATTCCTCCACACACAGTATGATGTCCTCACAGTACATTCCTCCACACACAGTATGATGTCCTCACAGTACATTCCCCCACACACAGTATGATGTCCTCACAGTACATTCCCCCCACACAGTATAATGTCCCCACAGTACATTCCCTCCACACACAGTATGATGTCCCCACAGTACATTCCCCCACACACACAGTATGATGTCCTCACAGTACATTCCCTCCACACACAGTATGATGTCCTCACAGTACATTCCCCACACACAGTATGATGTCCCCACAGTACATTCCTCCACACACAGTATGATGCCCTCACAGTACATTCCCCCCACACACAGTATGATGTCCTCACAGTACATTCCCCCCACACACAGTATGATGTCCTCACAGTACATTCCCCACACACAGTATGATGTCCTCACAGTACATTCCCCATACACACAGTATGATGTCCCCACAATACAGTCCCCCACACACAGTATGATGTCCTCACAGTACATTCCCCCCACACACAGTATGATGTCTTCACAGTACATTCCCCCACACACAGTATGATGTCCTCACAGTACATTCCCCCCACACACACAGAATGATGTCCTCACAGTACATTCCCCCACACACAGTATGATGTCTCCACAGTACATTCCCCCACACACAGTATGATGTCCCCACAGTACATTCCCCCCACACACAGTATGATGTCCTCACAGTACATTCCTCCACACACAGTTTGATGTCCCCACAGTACATTCCCCCACACACAGTATGATGTCTCCACAGTACATTCCTCCACACACAGTATGATGTCCCCACAGTACATTCCCCCCACACACAGTATGATGTCCCCACAGTACATTCCCCCACACACAGTATGATGTCTCCACAGTACATTCCCCCACACACAGTATGATGTCCGCACAGTACATTCCCCCCACACACAGTATAATGTCCCCACAGTACATTCCCCACACACAGTATGATGTCCCCACAGTACATTACTCCACACACAGTATGATGTCCTCACAGTACATTCCCCACACACAGTATGATGTCCCCACAGTACATTCCCTCCACACACAGTATGATGTCTCCACAGTACATTCCCCCCACACACACAGTATGATGTCCTCACAGTACATTCCCCACACACACAGTATGATGTCCTCACAGTACATTCCCCCACACACAGTATGATGTCCTCACAGTACATTCCCTCCACACAGTATGATGTCCCCACAGTACATTCCCCTCACACAGTATGATGTCCTCACAGTACATTCCCCCACACACAGTATGATGTCTCCACAGTACATTCCCCCACACACAGTATGATGTCCTCACAGTACATTCCCCCACACACAGTATGATGTCCTCACAGTACATTCCCCCACACACAGTATGATGTCCTCACAGTACATTCCCCCACACACAGTATGATGTCTCCACAGTACATTCCCCCACACACACAGTATGATGTCCTCACAGTACATTCCTCCACACACAGTATGATGTCCCCACAGTACATTCCCCCCACACACACAGTATGATGTCCCCACAGTACATTCCCCCCACACACAGTATGATGTCCACACAGTACATTCCCCCACACACAGTATGATGTCCCCACAGTACATTCCCTCCACACACAGTATGATGTCCTCACAGTACATTCCCCCCACACAGTATGATGTCCTCACAGTACATTCCCCCACACACAGTATGATGTCTCCACAGTACATTCCCCACACACAGTATGATGTCCTCACAGTACATTCCCCCACACACAGTATGATGTCCCCACAGTACATTCCCTCCACACACAGTATGATGTCCCCACAGTACATTCCCCACACACAGTATGATGTCCTCACAGTACATTCCCCCACACACAGTATGATGTTCCCACAGTACATTCCCCCACACACAGTATGATGTCCTCACAGTACATTCCCCCACACACAGTATGATGTCTCCACAGTACATTCCCCACACACAGTATGATGTCCTCACAGTACATTCCCCACACACACAGTATGATGTCCTCACAATACATTCCTCCACACACAGTATGATGTCCCCACAGTACATTCCCCACACACAGTATGATGTCCTCACAGTACATTCCCCCACACACAGTATGATGTCCTCACAGTACATTCCCTCCACACACAGTATGATGTCCCCACAGTACATTCCCTCCACACACAGTATGATGTCCCCACAGTACATTCCCTCCACACACAGTATGATGTCCTCACAGTACATTCCCCACACACAGTATGATGTCCCCACAGTACATTCCCTCCACACACAGTATGATGTCCCCACAGTACATTCCCTCCACACACAGTATGATGTCCCCACAGTACATTCCCACCACACACAGTATGATGTCCTCACAGTACATTCCCCCACACACAGTATGATGTCCCCACAGTACATTCCCACCACACACAGTATGATGTCCCCACAGTACATTCCCCCACACACAGTATGATGTCCCCACAGTACATTCCCTCCACACACAGTATGATGTCCTCACAGTACATTCCTCCACACACAGTATGATGTCCTCACAGTACATTCCCTCCACACACAGTATGATGTCCCCACAGTACATTCCTCCACACACAGTATGATGTCCTCACAGTACATTCCTCCACACACAGTATGATGTCCTCACAGTACATTCCCCCACACACAGTATGATGTCCTCACAGTACATTCCCCCCACACAGTATAATGTCCCCACAGTACATTCCCTCCACACACAGTATGATGTCCCCACAGTACATTCCCCCACACACACAGTATGATGTCCTCACAGTACATTCCCTCCACACACAGTATGATGTCCTCACAGTACATTCCCCACACACAGTATGATGTCCCCACAGTATATTCCTCCACACACAGTATGATGCCCTCACAGTACATTCCTCCCACACACAGTATGATGTCCTCACAGTACATTCCCCCCACACACAGTATGATGTCCTCACAGTACATTCCCCACACACAGTATGATGTCCTCACAGTACATTCCCCATACACACAGTATGATGTCCCCACAATACAGTCCCCCACACACAGTATGATGTCCTCACAGTACATTCCCCCCACACACAGTATGATGTCATCACAGTACATTCCCCCACACACAGTATGATGTCCTCACAGTACATTCCCCCCACACACACAGTATGATGTCCTCACAGTACATTCCCCCACACACAGTATGATGTCTCCACAGTACATTCCCCCACACACAGTATGATGTCCCCACAGTACATTCCCCGGACACAGTATGATGTCCCCACAGTACATTCCCCCCACACACAGTATGATGTCCTCACAGTACATTCCTCCACACACAGTTTGATGTCCCCACAGTACATTCCCCCACACACAGTATGATGTCTCCACAGTACATTCCTCCACACACAGTATGATGTCCCCACAGTACATTCCCCCCACACACAGTATGATGTCCCCACAGTACATTCCCCCACACACAGTATGATGTCTCCACAGTACATTCCCCCACACACAGTATGATGTCCGCACAGTACATTCCCCCCACACACAGTATAATGTCCCCACAGTACATTCCCCACACACAGTATGATGTCCCCACAGTACATTACTCCACACACAGTATGATGTCCTCACAGTACATTC
Organism: Phyllobates terribilis; assembly: GCF_046119375.1. Taxonomy (NCBI): domain Eukaryota; kingdom Metazoa; phylum Chordata; class Amphibia; order Anura; family Dendrobatidae; genus Phyllobates; species Phyllobates terribilis. Next base: position 201,142,762 of record NW_027362768.1, on the reverse strand, counting down.
CCCACACACAGTATGATGTCCCCACAGTACATTCCCTCCACACACAGTATGATGTCTCCACAGTACATTCCCCCCACACACACAGTATGATGTCCTCACAGTACATTCCCCACACACACAGTATGATGTCCTCACAGTACATTCCCCCACACACAGTATGATGTCCTCACAGTACATTCCCCCACACACAGTATGATGTCCCCACAGTATGATGTCCTCACAGTACATTCCCTCCACACACAGTATGATGTCCCCACAGTATGATGTCCTCACAGTACATTCCCTCCACACACAGTATGATGTCCCCACAGTACATTCCCCACACACAGTATGATGTCCTGACAGTACATTCCCTCCACACAGTATGATGTCCCCACAGTACATTCCCCCCACACACAGTATGATGTCCCCACAGTACATTCCCCCACACACAGTATGATGTCCCCACAGTATGATGTCCTCACAGTACATTCCCTCCACACAGTATGATGTCCTCACAGTACATTCCCTCCACACACAGTATGATGTCCTCACAGTACATTCCCCCACACACAGTATGATGTCCCCACAGTACATTCCCTCCACACACAGTATGATGTCTCCACAGTACATTCCCCCCACACACACAGTATGATGTCCTCACAGTACATTCCCCACACACACAGTATGATGTCCTCACAGTACATTCCCCCACACACAGTATGATGTCCTCACAGTACATTCCCTCCACACAGTATGATGTCCCCACAGTACATTCCCCTCACACAGTATGATGTTCTCACAGTACATTCCCCCACACACAGTATGATGTCTCCACAGTACATTCCCCCACACACAGTATGATGTCCTCACAGTACATTCCCCCACACACAGTATGATGTCCTCACAGTACATTCCCCCACACACAGTATGATGTCCTCACAGTACATTCCCCCACACACAGTATGATGTCTCCACAGTACATTCCCCCACACACACAGTATGATGTCCTCACAGTACATTCCTCCACACACAGTATGATGTCCCCACAGTACATTCCCCCCACACACACAGTATGATGTCCCCACAGTACATTCCCCCAACACACAGTATGATGTCCACACAGTACATTCCCCCACACACAGTATGATGTCCCCACAGTACATTCCCTCCACACACAGTATGATGTCCTCACAGTACATTCCCCCCACACAGTATGATGTCCTCACAGTACATTCCCCCACACACAGTATGATGTCTCCACAGTACATTCCCCACACACAGTATGATGTCCTCACAGTACATTCCCCCACACACAGTATGATGTCCCCACAGTACATTCCCTCCACACACAGTATGATGTCCCCACAGTACATTCCCCACACACAGTATGATGTCCTCACAGTACATTCCCCCACACACAGTATGATGTTCCCACAGTACATTCCCCCACACACAGTATGATGTCCTCACAGTACATTCCCCCACACACAGTATGATGTCTCCACAGTACATTCCCCACACACAGTATGATGTCCTCACAGTACATTCCCCACACACACAGTATGATGTCCTCACAATACATTCCTCCACACACAGTATGATGTCCCCACAGTACATTCCCCACACACAGTATGATGTCCTCACAGTACATTCCCCCACACACAGTATGATGTCCTCACAGTACATTCCCTCCACACACAGTATGATGTCCCCACAGTACATTCCCTCCACACACAGTATGATGTCCCCACAGTACATTCCCTCCACACACAGTATGATGTCCTCACAGTACATTCCCCACACACAGTATGATGTCCTCACAGTACATTCCCCCACACACAGTATGATGTCCCCACAGTACATTCCTCCACACACAGTATGATGTCCTCACAGTACATTCCCTCCACACACAGTATGATGTCCCCACAGTACATTCCCTCCACACACAGTATGATGTCCCCACAGTACATTCCCTCCACACACAGTATGATGTCCCCACAGTACATTCCTCCACACACAGTATGATTTCCTCACAGTACATTCCCCCACACACAGTATGATGTCCTCACAGTACATTCCCCACACACAGTATGATGTCCCCACAGTACATTCCCTCCACACACAGTATGATGTCCTCACAGTACATTCCCCCACACACAGTATGATGTCCTGACAGTACATTCCCTCCACACAGTATGATGTCCCCACAGTACATTCCCCCCACACACAGTATGATGTCCTCACAGTACATTCCTCCACACACAGTATGATGTCCTCACAGTACATTCCCCCACACACACAGTATGATGTCCTCACAGTACATTCCCCACACACAGTATGATGTCCCCACAGTACATTCCCCACACACAGTATGATGTCCTCACAGTACATTCCCCCACACACAGTATGATGTCCTGACAGTACATTCCCTCCACACACAGTATGATGTCCCCACAGTACATTCCCTCCACACACAGTATGATGTCCCCACAGTACATTCCTCCACACACAGTATGATGTCCTCACAGTACATTCCCCCACACACACAGTATGATGTCCTCACAGTACATTCCCCCACACACAGTATGATGTCCTCACAGTACATTCCCCACACACAGTATGATGTCCCCACAGTACATTCCCTCCACACACAGTATGATGTCCCCACAGTACATTCCCCACACACAGTATGATGTCCTGACAGTACATTCCCTCCACACAGTATGATGTCCCCACAGTACATTCCCCCCACACACAGTATGATGTCCCCACAGTACATTCCCCCACACACAGTATGATGTCCCCACAGTATGATGTCCTCACAGTACATTCCCTCCACACACAGTATGATGTCCTCACAGTACATTCCCTCCACACACAGTATGATGTCCTCACAGTACATTCCCCCACACACAGTATGATGTCCCCACAGTACATTCCTCCACACACAGTATGATGTCCTCACAGTACATTCCCCCACACACAGTATGATGTCCTCACAGTACATTCCCCACACACAGTATGATGTCCTCACAGTACATTCCCTCCACACACAGTATGATGTCCCCACAGTACATTCCCCACACACAGTATGATGTCCTGACAGTACATTCCCTCCACACAGTGTGATGTCCCCACAGTACATTCCCCGCACACACAGTATGATGTCCCCACAGTACATTCCCCCACACACAGTATGATGTCCCCACAGTATGATGTCCTCACAGTACATTCCCTCCACACACAGTATGATGTCCTCACAGTACATTCCCTCCACACACAGTATGATGTCCCCACAGTACATTCCCCCCACACACAGTATGATGTCCCCACAGTATGATGTCCCCACAGTATGATGTCCTCACAGTACATTCCCTCCACACACAGTATGATGTCCTCACAGTACATTCCCTCCACACACAGTATGATGTCCCCACAGTACATTCCCCCACACACAGAGGTTTTGGGGTTGAGGAGGGCAGGTGGCTGTGGGGGTAAGGGAAGTAGGAGGCTGTTTAATGAAGATAATGGTTTGCAGGGGGTTAGGGGTGCAGTTGGATGAGGGGAGGAACAGGTGAGGGGAGTAGAGTGTAGAGCTGTAGAGTGAGGGAAACTTGGGCTTTTGGGGTAAAGGCGGTTATGTAGGTGTAAGGTGAGTAGGGTAATGTGGCGCAAGGGGTTCATGAAGTTTTGGCATGGGGGGAACAGGGGCTGTTCTGTGGTGGATATGTGGGTTGTGAGGTGTTCAGTAAGGATATTTCCCATGTCAACATTTTCTGGGAGTTTTATTCCGCAGCAGCCTGTTATAACATCTCATGGGAATGCGGTTGGTGCTGGTGACTCAGGACTGCCGTGCAGAGTGGAAGCCCCAGGGTGATGGGCCCCTCACCTGCTCCGACATGCGTGCTCCTCCAAATATCTGACACTTCCAGAAATCTGGGAATCATCTCCTGTTCTTCTGTTCACAGGGGCAGATCCCCAGCTCCGTGTGTCACCCACCTGTCCTCTGCTGCATGGAGAGCAGAATCTATTCCATCCAATCCAGTCCCACCCAAACACATCAATCACATCAACCAAATCCAAACACATCCATCCACGTCCAATTACATCCAGCTACCTTCAATCAAATCCATCCACATAAATGACATCGAATCACATCCTACCACATTCAATCACATCAACTACATCCAATCACATCCAACTACATTCAGACAAATCCATCTATCTACATCAACCACTCACAATCATATCCTACCTCATCAAACCACATTCATTCACATCCCTCCACATCCAATCACATCTTACCATATTCAGTGACAACCAACCACATCAACCACATGCAATCACATTCTACCACATCCAACTACATTCAATCACATCCAAGCATCAAACACATCCAATCACATCCAATAACATCAACTTCATCTAATCCCGTAAAGCATATCCAACCAAATGAAATAACATCTAACCACATCCAATTCCATTACCACATCCAATCGCATAAACTAAATTAAATTACATCCCACCACATCGAATCCCATCAACCACATACAATCACATTTAATCATATCCATCTATATCCAATTACATCAACCACATCCAATAACATACTGTCACATTCAATCAAAATCACATACAACCACATCCAATTATATGCCATCACATTCAATCATATCCAATCACATCAACCAAATTCAATCACATCCAACCACATCAAATCCCATCAACTACATCTAATCCCATCAACCAAATCCAATCACATATAACCTCATTCAATCCCATCAAATATCATCCAACTACATCCAAACTCATCAATCACATGCGATTATATCTATCCATATCCAATTACATACAACCTCATCCAATCCCATCCAACCACCTCTAATTACATCCAAGCACATCAACCACATCCCATCCCAACAAATCACCCACATTCAACCAGATTCAATGCCATCACCCACATCCAACCACATTGCCTGACGTTAGATCTTTGGCTCCTATACTTGGTACCATAATGAGATGTTCCGCACAATGTGGACGCACTTTCTCTATTTCCTCACCGTTGTAAGATATCTGCTTGCTGTCACTTACTGGGGACCTTCACTTTGTCCTTCCAGCTGATGTGACTGTGTCTTGTCCTGGACACAGGGTTGGCGACAGTCGTCATTGCTTGTGTTGAGCCTTTCTACCGCGTCCGTCACATTCCGGCACCGGGAGATAAGAAGGTTCAGGAATCGTGAGATTCTGCTTGTTTTATTACTCGCCTGCATCGTCCTGTACATTGTGAAATCTTCAGAAACCACACAGAAAATCTGCCGTGTGTGAATATGGCCTATAAGTAACCACCATACATGAAGCCGCGTAGTCTCTTCCCAGTCCTCTCCATGTCGCCCCCCCGTCCATCCACGTCTCCTTTAAATTCTGTGCTGATGGCAGGATCCTTATCACTTTTCGGGGGTCCCTTGCTGGCCATTACCTCGGCATATCTCATGTGGCTGATAAGGGCTGTTTGCGTGTTTGGTCCTGTCAGGCAAAATTTATTTTTGTCCTAGTTTTCAAAATGTTGAACGGACAGCCAGCGATGTCTTAAATCTCCACCCTCTGTTCATTTGGAAGGGACATCCATAGAAATCTACTCTTGCTTCCCCCAAACAAGGAATTTTTATAACCGCCATAAACTTCAGCCAAAAGCAAGCATACTGGTCTACATTGGATTTCCCCTCCAAAGCCCTATTGTGTAACTGTACAAACTTTTAATGTCGAGTTTAATAATGCATATGACTGTCACATACACATGGACCCCATTTTTGGGATGCTCACCTTTTTCCAGTTATGATGGTGTATCTTTCATTACTGGGAAACCACAAGAAACCTAGGAAATGGGGTCTGAGCTACTGAACGTCATATAAATATCATATTTGATATCAATCTCCGTGAATATTGGTGACGGCAAACATAATGTATCCATCTTGGATGTGGGGCACCCCCCCATACCAAGATATGAAAGATGAAGGATTTTTATGTCTTGTGCAGCTGGGTAGGTTCACAAAACTGAGCCCTCATGTGAGGTAAACAACATGGGTGTGTCCTAGTGTTTTGCCTCCTTACAAAAAACCAGAACAGCCATGTTGGCTCATTCCAACCCAGGGACGTCAGACGCAAGCACTCCTCGCTGCGTGGAGGAATCACACCTAATTTCCGGGGAGCCGTCCCCCCACAGAATCTGAGACCATCACCTCGTGGCGCTGGTCTTGCTATTATTTACCCCTTTTATTTTAATAACTGTTTTATGCATATATGTAAATTGTCTCCTTTTATAATATCTTGTATATCTTTTGTAAACACTGCCCACTTTCGGGAGTAAATCATTATTATTTACCAGCTTCGTTCTTCTTGTCCTATATCGAGCAAACACGTTCCTCACCCGCTAATTCACGTTACCTAACGGGTACCCGATCCACCTGTTAAGCGATCGGTGGTGGCAGCATACTGTGTATTTATGTGATATTGTGGTTTGCGGGTGGCTGGATTGAGGTATATATACGTTCCTGGAAGGAACTGGTGGTATATATACGTCCTGTCACATCACGTGCCACAATAGTCGACATAAATGAGAGCAGCTGCGCCCCGTTGCTTATCCTCGGTCAATACCGTGTTTGACCAGCAGGATAAGGGGTGCGCCAGAGGGCTGCAAGGTCTGACCAAGTTTTCCTGACAGGTCCCGTGGCGTCCGCTCCAGGTGTTGCACCCGCCGTCTGTGTTGCGTTTATAGAATGATACATTTATAAATGTCGCACTTTTCCTAAGTTGTCAGGAGCTTTATCAGTGATTACGTTCTGCCGCCATCTTACTTTTTGTCATCTTGCCGCTCACCGAGATATTGTCCTAAGTACAGTCGTGGCCAAAAGTTTTGAGACAGACACAAATTGTGTTTTTCACCGTTTACTGCTCCCGTTTTTATAGTAATAATTTTCATGAACTCCTGATAGTTACATAGAAAGATCAGATGAATTGCTAAAAATTGCAGAGTCCTCCCTGGCCATGAACTTAAATGTCATTTCCACGGAATGTCAGCACTACCACAAAACGACCTGCTGACATCATTTCAGGGATCTTCTCGTTAACTCAGGAGAAAGTGTTAACGAGGATAAGGCAGCTGATATCACTAGTATCACTCTGTCGCGCTGATCGTATTATAAGAGCAGACTGGTGGCTTTAAAAGGCAGCAGATGCTTGAAATCATTGTCTTCTGTTAACCATGGTAACCTACAAGGAAAAGAGCAGTCATGATTGGTTTTCCTCACAAAGGCTTTACATGCAAGGACATTGCTGCTTGTAAGATTGCCCTTAAATCATCCATTTATCAGATCATTCAAAGAGAGAGATTTAATTTCTAAGGAGTAGAGATGAGAGAACCTGAACTATAAAGCTTGGGGTTGGTACCCGGTGCTGAACTCTGAACACGAATGTTAAATATTAATTACGTATATTCATTTTATTCTTAATTCTGTATCCATACACAAGATTGCATCAGCCTCGTGCTAGACCTTCAGGCTATTTTTAGCTCAGTGTAAGTTAATGCCATATATAGATAACAGATACTATGAGGGGGCTATATAAACCCTGTAAGAAAAAAGGAGAGGCTCGCTGGCCATTTCACAGGACACTAGACGAGGATCTACGCTGGCTGAGGAAACAGCTGCCGATGTAGGCCCAAGGAGACACATGCTTTACCCGGACATGTGCTTGACACAGATGGACGGGAGATATCCTTCAGGATCTAAGGAAACGATGGGTGAATCTATGGACAAATGGACAATCACTTTGTAACTATTTCATCTATTTTATATAACTACTGCAATTGTTCTTTTTAACGGACAAAGAATAAACCGCTACATTTTTTTATAAGAATATCGTGATATACAGTATATTTTTTAATCAATCACATCTGATACGAAGTCCTCTATAAAAATATACGTAAATAAGTATTTTTAACAACGAACGAGAGAGAGAGACTTTTGCAGTCCCCTAGCCCTTACTATGATCATTTTACAGCACCAAAGTTCGGGTTCCCATTGACTTCTATGGGGTTCATGTAGAGTTCTGGTACTCGAACTGAATTTTGGAATAAAGGTCAAACCCGATGAACCCGAACATCCACGGGTCCGCTCATCCCTACTAAGGAGGCTACATTAGGTCCCAAAAAAATCCAGCAGGCGCCAGCACCGTCTCCTACTGTAACAAAGATTCGACTATGGGATCGGCAGCAGTGCAGAGCTTGCTCAGGAGTGGCAGCAGCCGGAGTCAGCTCCTCTGCACACAGTGAGGCAACAGAGAAGAGAAGGTTAACCCTGGAAATATTGAGGCTTTACAGAAACTTCATGTATTTATCAATAAAATGTAACAACTTATGGAATGTTTATAATTGTCCTTCAGTAACCATAGAAACAGCCAACTAAGGCGGTGTTCACAAAGTGCTTTTCTCTGCTTTCAGTGGCTTGTGTCCGAGCTCCTGAAAAACAGGATTTATACATGCGCGCTGCTGGGGCCATTGATGGTTTGCTCTGTTGTGCATTATTTTTGGCCGTATACGCCGAGTAGACTGCGTCTTGGTGCTCGCCGCCAATAGGCGGATATGGCCGAAAATGACGCACCACAGTTCACACTGTGACTCCATCTGCACCATTACTGACAGCACACTCGCCTGAATCCCGTTACGAGGGGGTAAACACTGATGGAGCCACTGAACAGAGGGTAAACTGTGGCGTGAACGCCTCCTTGAGGATCGAAAAACACTGAAGCAGCAAATTGTAAAAATCAAAATTTGTGTCAGTCTCAAAGCTTTTGGCAACGACTGAACATTCTGTTCTGATCAGTAATTTAATGCCGCACTTCCGTCATCCCGCTGATTCTGAAACGTTCTAAAAGACGCATTTTTCAGGATCTCTGCTTGCTGTCACTTGAATGCAAATCCTGTCCTGCCCTTCTGCGACTCACAGCTGAGCGTTCGTAACAGTGTAGACAATCATCTGTGAACTGAACGTCTCATACTCTCATGTGGGGGACACAGGGGGTCACCGTGCAGGATCAGGGTCTGTCTTTTATGTCCCCCAGTACTCGGTAGCCAAGATAGAAAATTAGCTCAGAATATAATAGACAGGAGGAAACTGTCTAACTACTGGGCCCCTGACTACCGAGCCCCTCTCCAGCTGCACTGCACATATGACCTATAAGACCCCACATCTCTGCTGCTGTCTAGTTTCAGGTCAGTGACGGACCACCATTGGGTCCCTGAGCTCTGGCTGCAGCCCTGGATATCGCTGTCTGCGCTGCAGGCGGTCAGTGGTGCTGCAAGCGGTCAGTGGTGCTGCAGGTGTCCTGTGCAGGCGGTCAGTTGTGCTGCAGGCATCCTGTGCAGTCAGTTAGTGGTGCTGCAGGCGGGCAGTGTTGTTGCAGTCAGTCAGTGGTGCTGCAGGCGTCCTGTGCAGGCAGTCAGTGGTGCTGCAGGCATCCTGTGCAGGCGATCAGTGGTGCTGGAGGTGGTCAGTGGTGCTGCAGGCGTTCTGTGCAGGCGATCAGTGGTGCTGGAGGTGGTCAGTGGTGCTGCAGACGTCCTGTGCAGGCAGTCAGTGGTGCTGCAGGCATCCTGTGCAGGCAGTCAGTGGTGCTGCAGTCAGTCAGTGGTGCTACAGGGGTTCTGTGTAGAGATGAGCGTTGTTCTACTCGAACTGTTCGCCAATCTCAAATTCGAGCTGTTTTGGGCGGTGTTCGAGCCGTTCGGCGAACACGAACGATTTGAGAAAAATTCGGCTGTTCGAGGTTATGTTCGATAACTGTTCGTGCACCAAAATCATAACTGGATTTTTTCTCAGTAATGATGAAAATTAATGTTAATCCGCAGTTTGAGTGTACAGCGGGGCGGGGGGAGGGGCAGGGGATGGATCTCTGCAGGAACAATGAAGATCTCCATTTTTTTTTCTCTTTCCCGCATTTGCAGTGGGGAGGTGCAATCTGTCAGCCTATCAGCAGCGCACACACGGAGCGAAGTGCTTTTTTTCACACAAGCAAGGGCATGTGTGATTGGCAGTGTATGTCACATGTCCTTGCCCTATAAGACCAAGCCATTTTCCCCGTCGCCACCATTTTCTCACTGCTGCAGCTGCGTGTTAGACGGCACCGCTGTTGCTGTGTGCGCTATACCTTGTTAATTTCAAGCCAATTTTCGCACAAATCTACAGATAGCTTGGGAGCAGGGAATAGTTGTGATTGCAGTCCTTTTAAGGACTAGGTTACAGCATTTCCTACGACTTTTATCAGGCAGGTCTGTGCTCTTAAATAGATAGGTTGTGGGAGTAAAGACTAATTGTAATTGGAGTCCTTTTCAGGACTAGGTTACATCAGTTCCTATCAGTTTTTGCCAGGCAGGTCTGTGCCAGTGCTGTGCAAGTTTTTTTCACAGCATTTGGCTGAATCTAGCAAAGCTAATCCTTTTTGGCCTATTGCAGAGTGTGTTAGTCAGTGGAGTAGCCTATCTGTGTTGCAAGATATACCACCTGTGTATAGAATACCAATTTTTTTACTGCACCTAGTGAAGTAAAACCTTTTGGGCATAGCATCATTCTATTAGTCCATCTATACTGACCTCCATCAGGTTGCAAACTGAATATAATTTTTTTCTGCATCTAACCCAGCCAGTACTTTTGGGCTAATACCACAGTTTGGCCACTCAGCTCTGCTCGGTTCCCATCCATTGTTTTTTTGTGCAAACATCTCCAGAGTTGTGAATTAGTTAACCACCAAAATGAGTGGAAAAAGGCCTGCTGCTGGTGGAAAGGGGAATAGGCGTGTTGGGAAGGGGAAAAAAGGTTGTGTCCGTGGGGTAGGTGTTAAAGCAACAGTAACATCTGCAGAAGAAAGACCATCTTCCAGCCAAACTAAAATGTCTACTTCTTTAAGCGGACAATGTGATAAGATCCCTTTCTTACGGCCACGCCAATCGCTACAAATTCCAGATGAGGCACAAAAACAGCAGGTGCTTCAACGGATATCAAGTGCTCCTTTAAGTGGGCTCTCCTCCACATCAACTTCAACATCACAAATACTCCAGTCCTCAAAGGTGTCACCCCAATCGCACTTGCTTCCTCACAGCTCCCAAATCTCCAGCTGCCCGTCTGAGTATGAGGTAGAACAGATGGTTGAGTCTGCAGAGCTGTTTACTCATACTATAGCCTGTGAATCAGAGGTCGACTCCAGCGCTTCTGTGAATCCAGACGAGGAAATGATCTGCACTGATGCCCAGAATCTTTATGAGTCGGATCCAGGACCAGACGCAGAAGGTTCTGACCATAATGTAGACCCTCATTCCCAAACTGTAACTCCTGTTGGTGGAGACAATGAGGAAGACGATGATGAGACTCAAATACCTGATTGGAGCGACAACTTTAGTTTTTTGTCAGGGCAGGAACAGGTTGGCTCTGAGGACGACGGGTGTGATAACGCACAGGGTGATGATGATGAGGTTGGAGATCCCACTTACTGTCAACCCACAGTCAGCCAAGAGATGAGGTCAGCAGAGGAGGTGGAGGAAGATGCTAGTGACGACGAGGTCAGGTTGCGCCTTCCTGGACAGAGACGTAGTACTGGAAGCACGTCAACAACTGCATCCTCAAACACAACTCTGCCTCTCACCACAAGTCGTGGTGGCTCTTCAGGTCGCATGGGTGCTAAGCCTTGCATAGCCTGGGCATTTTTTCAGATCGATAAAGATGACCCAACTCGTGTTATCTGTAACATTTGTCAGCAAAAGCTAAGTAGAGGCCAAAAAATACATAGTTTGAGTACTTCATGCATGAACCGGCACATGGACATGAAGCATAAGTTGCAGTGGGAAGCTCACTGTGATAAAATGCGGCCTAGCTGGCCGGGCCAACCACCGTCTGCCATATCTTGTGCATCTGACTCGCCCCCTGGGCCAGTGCTGTAGTGCGGCGCGCGCGCGCGCGGGGGATACCCGGAGCCGGATCCGATGGGGGTAGTAGTCTTCGTGTGGCGGTGACCTGGTCCGCGCCCAGGGTGGTCAAACTAAGTGGCAGTTATTGGTATGATGGTATTAGTGTCCGACTACGCCACCCGTTGAATGCGGTTATGAAACCACCGCTGCAGGGCAGACCGCTGAGGCCGGTGGTATAGGTGTGCAGCAATGTTGATATAACCCCCAACGGGAGAAGTATGGCCTCAGGGCAGCGGATGTGGGTGATGTTGGGAGTGATGGTGTGGATGTCCCAGCACTAACGGTGCGACAAGGAAGCACGGAGACGCGAGGGTACAGTTCAGGGCCTTTACTGATGGTACAAGGCAAATTCCCCCAGGAGTACTGGCTAGTAGTTGGGGCCTGGTTAGTCTGCGAGTAAGCCGGAGTTCCCCTGGCCAGGTGGAGTTGTAGGCCTTCCCGTTAGTCTGTACCCTTCCTGGCTACCCTGCTTTCAGCGGTTACAAGTAGCCCACGTCCCTGGGTATACCGTGTGGTGCTCACCCGTATGGCTGGTGACCTGGGGCCTCCTGTTAGCCTCCGCTCCGGGATGGCGGTGCTGGTCCCTTCGTTGTGACTGAGCCTCCGGGCTTTTATGGCCAGAGGACCTGGAATCCCCTGCCGGATGGATTCTGCTGCTGGGTATATCTTAGTCCCCACAGCCTCGGACTCCTGTGTCCGGTTTTAGTACCTTCTCCCAGGGCGAGCTCTGCACGGCTCCAGCCCCTGGCGCTTCTCCTTGGCTCCTACAGAGCTCCTGATGTCTCTCTGTCCCTGTTTCTGCGTGCCCAGACCAGACTCCGTCTCTGTCTGGAACTCCCCTCTCTAACCCTGCCTCAGCCCCAGTTTATGTAGGGGAAGTTCTTCCCCTCCCAGGACTGGGCAGGAGGTGTGGCATGCTTAGGATTCCTGCCCAGGAGACCTCCCACCTGCTCACAGACGTAATACTGCTATTACTGTGGAAACCAGACCCCTGGGGTGCCACATTCCCCCCTAGTGAAATTTAGTACTCCCGGACTAAACATATATTTTTTTTTTTTTTAAACATAACAGGGTATAAACAATAACAATTAAATACATGAGATGGTCACGGCGTGTCCGTAACCGGGAAGCAATAAGGGTGTCCATTTCACCAAAGAACAGGGAGCCGTAACCAGGTAGGGGTCTGTCCTGCCCCGAGTCTTCAACAGTCTTTAGTCCATTCCTGGGTTACGCTCCAAACATATTTACAACAGAGTTCCGGTTACTCACTGTCCATAACCTGTCAGTCCATATAAAGAAATCTGTAACTGAAAAACATAATTAGCAAAGGCTACAACAAAACAGGTAAACATAAAATAGTTAAAGCAACTAGCCAACTTAGATTCTCCAACGTACGGGCATCTGGCCTCTGGTAACCCTAGTGGACCTACGGAGCTCACTAACTGGTCCTGCACTACAGGGTGTAGGAGGTGTTATGGGCAGGCTGGGCAGCTTTCTGCGCACTCTTTGGCTCACTAGGGGCACGGCAGGCTCACTACTAGCAGAGGGTTGATCCTCCTGTACTGCTGGTGTGGACTCTTCTGCCTCTTGGGCCGGCTGCTCTTCCAGCTCTACTGGTTCCTCTGTAGGCACTTGCGGGGCTGGCTGGAGAAAGGTGAGGACGGGTACCACGACAGCACCGTTTACTTGTGTCCAAGACCGGGGGAAGTCTCCGAGTACAGTCCTGATCATTTCTTCCCTTTCCTCTGCGGGTCGAGGGTTTTCTTGATCTTCTTCTTCAGGGTTTTGCAGCTGTTCGGGACACTTCTTCAGGTGGTCTCTGGAGACAACGGCTGTGGTTTCTCCTCCATCCTTACTGATCACGCAAATCTTTGGGTTCTCATGGCTTGATGGCAGTACGGTGTACGGGTCCTTCTCCCACTGGTCGTCCAACTTGTGGAGCCGTCTTTTCCTCTTCAAGACCTGCTCTCCAGGTACCAGGGGAACAGCGGGAGCATACTGATTATAAGCCTTCTCTTGCCTTTCTCTAGCTTGAGACAGACTTCGCTTCACGCTCTCCTGCACTTTCCGATACTGCTGCTGCCGTTCTGTATCCCAGTCTGCCTCTGGCGAGGTGTCCTCGGGCGTCAGGACTCCCATATCCAGGTCGATAGGCAGCTTACCAGGCCTCGCTCTCATTAGGTAAGCCGGGGTACAGTTGGTAGGACCTACAGGGATGTGGTTGTATAGGTCCACCAGATCAGGCAGCTTCTCAGGCCACATACTGCGTTCTTCCAGGGGCAATGTTTTCAGGAGGTCTATCACCACCTGGTTCATCTTCTCGCAGAGTCCATTAGTTTGTGGGTGATAGGGCATTGTTCTTATCTTCGTGCAGCCATACAGGTTGCAGAACTCCTGGAAGACTTCCGCTTCGAAGGCTGGCCCTTGGTCTGTCAGCACTTGGTCCGGGTACCCGTGTGGACGGCAGAAGTGCTGCTGGAAGGCTCTAGCTGCTGTTTGAGCTGTTAAGTCCTTGACCGGGACCACCACCAGGAACCGGGAGTAATGATCTACGATTGTGAGGGCGTAGACATACCCAGATCTGCTTGGAGCCAGTGTTAGAACCTTGCTGTTAGGTTTTTTTCCTTTGCTGGTCACATGAGCTTGTTGGCCTATTTAATCCTGCTCCGCCCTTCTGGCTTTGCTGGACTTCATTGTATATCTACTTTCTAGCTAGCCTGTGCTCTGTATCTAACTCTGTTAGTTTGCTTGGTCTACTGACCTCTATGTTCTATATATTTTGTTTGTTCGTCTGTCTGCTACTATTTCTGTTAGGAGGTGTCCCATATTCCTCCCAGTCCTTAGTACTTGTAGGGATTCCCTCCCCACATCTATAGGTCTCCGTACAGACTAGCTTAGGACTTTAGCAGGTCTGATCGCAGGATCAGGTTCCCTGTTACATCGTAGGGATTAAGCTGAGTTCTATCGTAGGGACAGATCTCCTCTCTTTCCTTAGCTTTGGTAGCAGAACATAACAGTAAGTCCAGCCAGCAAATTCTCTAAGGAAAGATTTTTCTGTTCCATCATGGTGTCGGTTCAGGATTTGGTTCATCGCCTGCAGGGACTCTCTCTGGAGGTGGCCGAGCTCCGTCAGCACGTGAGTAACTGTCCTGGAGCACATTTCTTGGAGCCTAAGGTATGTTTGCCGGATTTATTTTTTGGTGAACACCGAGAATTTTTTTCATTTAAAAATGCTTGCTTATTGTATTTTCGTTTGAGACCTAAGTCCTCTGGGGATGAATCCCAGCGCGTAGGGTTCATAATGTCACTTTTGCGCAAAGAGCCTCAGGAGTGGGCCTTTTCTTTGCAACCTAGTGATTCATGCTTCAGATCAGTGGATAGTTTTTTTTCTGCTTTGGGACTATTATATGATGATCCTGACCGTGTCGCATCAGCTGAGACTGAGTTGAGACGTTTGAGACAGGGATCAGGTAATGTTGAAAAATATTGTACTCATTTCCGTCGTTGGTCGACTCAAACAGGGTGGAACGATTCTGCTCTGAAAAGTCTATTTCTTGCTGGGCTCAGTGAAAGGGTTAAAGACCTGCTAATTGCTTATCCTACACCTGAGGATTTGCAACAGGCTATGCAATTAGCTATACGGGTGGATAGAAGACTGCGTGCTAGGGTTAATGAGAGCAAATCCTCTGCTATGTCAGTTTCTGGTTATGATAATGTGTGTACTAACAGTGGTGAACCGATGGAGATTGGATCGGTGGCACCTCGCTCTCAAGAAAAAGACCGTCGTTTTTCGGAAGGCTTGTGTTTCTATTGCGGAAAATCTGGTCATTTGATTAAAGGCTGTGAGCTTCGTATGAAGAAAGAAAAAAAAATGGTCAGTCACGCCCGTATTGCCTGTTTAAATTCCAAGGGTATATTTTTAGCTGCTTCCACGATTGCTCAGAAAAAATTAATGGAATTTCGGGTGTTTGTTGATTGCGGGTCTACACTGAATGTAATTGATGGGGGATTCGTGGAAAAACTCAATTTAAAACCCGAACCTTTATCATCCCCCATTGCTGTGGTTTCTGTGGATGGCTCCCCTTTGAAGAATATTACTCTCAAGGTCTGTGAATTTCCTCTCACTATTAATGGTGTTCACCATGAGAAATTGGATTTGGTAGTGTTGAATAACTTGCCTTCTCCAGTAATATTGGGATTGCCCTGGTTAAAATTTCACAATCCTGTACTGGATTGGTCTACCAGTGAAATTAAATCCTGGAGCCATAAATGTTATGACAAGTGTTGTAACGGGCGTATTGCAGCTGTGGATAGGGGAGAATTGCCTGTTCCTATTCAGGATTTTTGGAGAGTTTTTTCTGAGAAAGAATCGCAGGTTTTGCCTCCCCATAGAGACTATGATTGTACTATTGAATTTGTCCCTGGAGCGACTCTTCCTAAAAGTCGTTTATTTAACCTTACTATTCCTGAGAGGAAGGCTTTGGAGGAATACATACAGACAAGTTTGGCCGCCGGTCACATTAGGCCCTCTAAGTCTCCTGTGGCGGTTGGATTTTTTTTTGTAAAAAAAAAAGGACGGCGGTTTACGTCCTTGTCTGGATTTTCGTGAGATTAACAAAATTACGGTACGCAATCCTTACCCACTGCCATTGATTCCTGATCTGTTTAACCAGTTAATGGGGGCCAAGTGGTTCTCTAAAATTGACCTTAAGGGGGCATACAATCTGTTGCGCATGAAGGAGGGTGATGAATGGAAGACTGCTTTTAACACTCCTGTGGGTCATTTTGAGAATCTGGTTATGCCTTTTGGTCTTACTAATGCTCCTGCATTTTTTCAGAATCTGATTAATGACATCCTTAGACCTTTGATCGGTAAAAATGTGGTTGTGTATTTGGATGACATTTTGATTTATTCGCCAGATCTGGAGTCTCATTGGCGGAGCGTGCGTGAGGTATTACAGTTATTAATGGACAATTCGCTTTTTGCTAAGCTGGAGAAATGTGAGTTCGCTGTACAGAGAATTAGTTTTTTGGGTTACATTATCTCCAGCAAAGGTTTTGAGATGGATCCGGTTAAGGTTCAGGCTGTGCAGGAATGGCCTAGGCCTATTGGTTTGAAATCGATACAGAGGTTTTTGGGTTTCGCCAATTACTATAGAAAATTCATAAAAAATTTTTCTAGTATTGTCAAACCTCTGACTGATCTCACCAGGAAAGGTGCTGATGCGGTTCAGTGGTCTTCTGAGGCCATTGAAGCTTTTGTGTATCTCAAGGAGAGGTTCACCTCTGCTCCCATCCTTATGCAGCCTGATGTTACTAGGCCGTTTTTGGTTGAGGTTGATGCTTCCTCTGTGGGGGTTGGCGCAGTATTGTCTCAGGATAACGGGGATGGATTACATCCCTGTGCCTTTTTTTCAAAAAAATTTTCGGAGACTGAATTGAATTACGATATTGGTAATCGGGAATTATTGGCTATTAAACTCGCATTTGAACACTGGCGCCACTTCTTGGAAGGTGCGGAATTTCCCGTTCAGGTTCTTACGGATCATAAAAATCTGATATATCTTGATGCTGCCAAGCGCCTGAATGCCCGTCAGGCTAGGTGGGCACTGTTTTTCTCGCGGTTTAATTTCTCCGTTACTTACATCCCTGGTACTAAGAATGTTAAGGCGGATGCCTTGTCTCGCAGTTTTTCTCCCATAGTCGGTGCTGAGAAAGAGGAAAACATTTTACAAGAAGGTGTTGTGATAGCTGCTTTAGACTCCGTTTTGGAAGATGAGATTCTTAAAGCACAGGAGAATGCCCCATCTAACACTCCTCATGGGAGGTTGTTTGTGCCTGGGACCTTTAGGAGAGATTTGTTTGTTGAGTGTCACGAATCTCGGTTGGCAGGTCATCCCGGAATCTCTGAGACCAAGAGACTGGTGGGTCGCAGTTTTTGGTGGCCTGGATGGCAGAAGGAAGTCATTAAGTGGGTGCGCCAATGTACTATATGTGCTAGATCTAAGTCCTCACATACTCCTGCTGCAGGGTTGCTTTGTCCTTTGGAGGTCCCCAGTGCTCCTTGGACACATTTGGCTATGGACTTTATAACTGACCTTCCCCCCTCTGAGGGTTTTACTGTCATCTGGGTGGTCGTGGACCGTTTTAGCAAGATGTGTCACTTGGTTCCCTTCGTCAAACTGCCCTGCGCTAAAACTCTCGCTAAGGCCTTTGTCAAGGAAATTGTCAGACTTCATGGCGTTCCTACTGACATTGTTTCTGATAGGGGTCCTCAGTTCGTGGCTCGTTTTTGGCGTGCCTTTTGTGACAGGTTGGGAATTCATTTGTCGTTTTCGTCCGGATATCATCCTGAATCTAATGGCCAGACAGAAAGGAAAAACCAGGATGTTGAGCAGTTCTTGCGTTGTTTTGTGGCAGACAATCAAGAGGGGTGGTCTGAGTTTCTGTCACTTGCCGAATTTGCTCTGAACAATCATACATCTTCTTCTGCTGGTTGTTCGCCTTTTTTTTGTTGTTCTGGGAGACATCCGTCGTTTGGGTCGTTCTCCAAGTTGGGATCTGCCGTGCCTGAGGAGGAGAATTTTTCCGGTGATTTGGAAAGAGTTTGGACGGATGTGCGTGGTAATCTTCAGGAGGCCAACAGAAAATCTAAAGACTACTTTGATAGGAAACGACAGGAGGTTTTGTTCGCTGTTGGTGACATGGTTTGGTTGTCCTCTAGGAATCTGCGGTTGAGGATTCCTTCTAAGAAATTGGGTCCCAAGTTTGTAGGGCCCTTTAAGGTGCTTCAGGTTGTCAACCAATCTGCTGTTAGGTTGGAGGTTCCTACCTCCTGGAGAATAAATCCGGTCTTTCATGTCTCTCTGTTAAAAAAAGCTGTTGTGTCGGATGGTGATGCCTCTGCCTCTGTTCCTCCGGTGGTGGAGGACGGGGAATATGAAATTTCTCGCATCCTTGACTCTAGACGGTATAGAGGTAGTTTGCAGTATCTTGTGGCCTGGAAAGGTTTCGGACCCGAGGATAACTCTTGGGTGAGGTCAGATGATGTTTCCGCGTCCAGACTTATCAGAGCGTTTCACAGGAGATTTCCTGATAAGCCTGGTCCTAGGGGATCCGGAGGATCCTCTTAGAAGGGGGGGTACTGTTAGAACCTTGCTGTTAGGTTTTTTTTCCTTTGCTGGTCACATGACCTTGTTGGCCTATTTAATCCTGCTCCGCCCTTCTGGCTTTGCTGGACTTCATTGTATATCTACTTTCTAGATAGCCTGTGCTCTGTATCTAACTCTGTTAGTTTGCTTGGTCTACTGACCTCTATGTTCTATATATTTTGTTTGTTCGTCTGTCTGCTACTATTTCTGTTAGGAGGTGTCCCATATTCCTCCCAGTCCTTAGTACTTGTAGAAATTCCCTCCCCACATCTATAGGTCTCCGTACAGACTAGCTTAGGACTTTAGCAGGTCTGATCGCAGGATCAGGTTCCCTGTTACATCGTAGGGATTAAGCTGAGTTCTATCGTAGGGACAGATCTCCTCTCTTTCCTTAGCTCTGGTAGCAGAACATAACAGCCAGTTTCACATGGTCCAGGGCTACCAGTTCCAGTGGCTGTCGGGTGATGATGGGCTGCAAGGGAGTCTTCTGGCTGGCACGGTCCTTCTTTCTTAGGTGGCACGGTCCACAGTCTCTGCACCACCTCTCGATGGCTCCTCTCATGCCTACCCAGTAGAACCGCTCACGCAATAAGAACTCCAGCTTCTTCCACCCGAAATGTCCTGCTCCGTTGTGATACGCCTCCAGAATCATAGCCGCGTCTCGTCTGGGGACCACTACCTGCCAGGTCAACTCATGTGTTCGAGAGTTAACCATTCTCCGGCACAACTTCTCCCTGTAGAGGAACAGCCTACTTTTCTCCTTCCACAGTTGCTTAGTCTCCTCTGGGGCGTTTGGGTCCAGACTGGCATCGGCTTGGGTCAGCATTTCCTTCACCAGACGGAATGCAGGATCACTGTCTTGCGTCTCCGCCCAGTTGTAGTGGGGCAAGGGATTGAACGTCGCGGAGCGCCTGTCCTTCACACGGTGGGAATACAGGGTAATCCCATGACGGTGGAACGCAGGGAGCTCAACTTCTTCCAGATCTTCTGGATCTTCCCCTACGTCCGGTAAGTTCGGCATTCTAGACAGGGCATCCGCGTTGGCATTTGAGCGTCCTGCCCGGTATTTGATGGTGAATTCAAAGTTGGACAGGCGAGCCATCCATCTCTGTTCCAGAGCACCGAGCCTTGCAGTGTCCAGGTGTGTCAACGGGTTGTTATCCGTGTACACGATGAATTTGGAGGAGGCAAGGTAATGCTTGAAACGTTCGGTCACTGCCCACACTACTGCCAGGAACTCCAGCTTGAATGAGCTATAATTCTCAGGGTTCCTCTCGGTGGGTCGTAGCTTTCGGCTAGCGTAAGCGATTACCCGTTCTTTTCCTTGCTGGATCTGGGACAGCACGGCTCCTAGCCCGATGTTACTTGCGTCCGTGTGGAGGATAAAGGGCTGGCTGTAGTCTGGATATGCCAGGATTTCTTCCCCCATGAGGGCCATCTTCAGCTGGCTAAAGGACTCCTCTTCCAGCTTTTCCCACCTGAAGGGCGGCTTCTGGTTTTTGGCTTTTCGAGATTGACCTATCAGGAGGTCCTGCATAGGGGCTGCCATTTTGGTGAAACCGGGAATGAATCTTCGGTAGTAGCCTACCAACCCGAGGAACTGCCGCACTTCTTTTATGCTGGAGGGTCTTGGCCAGTCCTTAATCACGGTGATCTTATCAGGGTCAGGAGCCACTCCGTCAGCACTCACCACGTGTCCCAGGTATTGCACCTTTGGTTTCAGGAGGTGACACTTGGAGGGTTTCACCTTTAGGCCGTAGTTTGCCAGAGCTTCGAACACTTCTGCCAGGTGTTTCAGGTGGTACTCGTAGGTCTTGGAATAGACGATGACATCGTCCAGGTATAACAGGACCGTCTCGAAGTTCCGGTGTCCCAGACAGCATTCCATCAACCGTTGGAAGGTTCCTGGTGCGTTGCAGAGCCCGAACGGCATGCAGTTAAATTCGCTGAGACCCATCGGGGTGGTGAATGCGGTCTTCTCCCGGTCCGCCTCTGCTACAGGAACCTGCCAGTACCCGCTAGTGAGATCCAAAGTAGAGAAGAAGTTAGCAGATTTTAATGCAGCTAAGGACTCTTCTATCCTTGGTAACGGGTACGCATCTTTGTGTGTGATACGGTTGACCTTCCTGTAGTCTACACACATTCTCATAGTGTTGTCCTTCTTTTTCACTAAGACTAGTGGAGCTGCCCAGGGACTACAGCTGTCCCTGATTACCCCAGCCTCCTTCATGTCTCTAAGCATCCCCTTGGCGTGTTGGTAGTGTGCAGGGGGTACGGGTCGGTATCTCTCCTTTATGGGAGGATGGTCTCCCGTGGGGATGTGGTGTTCTACCCCCTTTACTTGCCCGAAGTCTAACGGGTGTTTACTAAACACTCTCTCGTACTCTTGAACCACCCGATAGACTCCTTGTTTCTGGTGTGAGGGAGTGGATTCGGTACCCAGATGTAGTTGCTGACACCAGTCCCCCACTGGTTTCTTAGAGCCGTTACCTTCCTCTGGTTGAGATGGAGGCAAGGGTTCCACGGCCTGTACAGAATTCTGGTTTATGGTGAACAATTTAGCTGGCGTGGCATACCGGGGCAGGTGTACTTCTCTCTCACCGATATTTATGATGCGAACGGGCACCCTCCCATGGCGTACATCGACCACCCCCCGTGCTGTCAAAATGGTGGGCCTACTGTCTGAGTAGACGGGTTCTACCATTGCTTGGTAGTCTCTACCTCTTAGACCAATAGCTGCCCGGCACCAAATCATCATCTCACTTTTTGGGGGCATGGCAATAGGGAAAGGATCACACATTCTCACGCTACCTATCTCACCACCAGATAGTTCCACCTGTTGCCGCTTCATCAGTGCCCGGATCTCTTTTTGGAGCACACGCTGCTGGCCGGAACTGGCGTTCTTGGCAACCTGCTGTAAAATGAGAATCACCTCTGCAAGACAATTTTCAATTACATTGGTTCCCAGGGTGATTCTAGGGTGACTCTCATGACGGTCTATGTCCACTATAATCAGTCCTTGTGCCGCCAGTTCGACTTTACCGATTTTAATGGTCACCTCCTTGAATCCCACCTGCGGCATGGGCTGACCATTGCTGGCGATGATACTCAGGTCGTCGTCTGGGTAGCGGGTTATGTCCGAATCATTCCACTACTGCTTGAAGAGCACGTACGGGATGGTGGTGACCTGTGACCCAGTGTCTAGTAGGGCACTCATAGGAATGCCATCCAGTACCACAGGCAAGATTGGACGTCCCCCTACGTATTTATCACGCCAGTTTGATGGGCCTGATGGTCTTATGCCTGGGGGTTGGCCCTCTACCCCAGGTTGTGCCCATTTAAATGACAGTACCTTGCCACATGTCCGGGTTCATTGCAGCGGCGGCAAATAGGTCGTCCGTCCTCGTTGTATCGATCGCTGGGTCTTCCTCTGGCCGGTGGGGTCCTCCTTGGTCGGCGCCACGGGATGTCCTCCGGTCCGGATGCCAGCTCGATCTTCCCTGCAGTAGAAACCTGTAAAGACTGCACAGTTCGGGTTAGCGCGGCAACGCTTTTAGTTAGCTCTTGGACCTGATGGTGCAGGTCTGTAGCCGGGTCATTGTTTAAAGCCTGCGCATCAGCTCCCACAGGCCCTGCCGACAAGGGCGCCGTCTCCTGGTGGTAAGTGGTAGTAGGGCGTCTGTGGGTCACAGCGCCACCTGGTGCCGGTTCTCGGAGCACCCGGATGGCTCTGTCCTTGAACTGTGCAAAGTCCAGATGAGGGTCCTGTAAGGCCATTGCCCGCAACTGGGTTCGGTGGGCATTGCAATGTAGACCCTCTATAAATTGTTCAGTCAACAGCTTGTCTTCGTTTCCCACGCCGTCAGGGTCGGCCTGCTTAATGGCTCTCAGGGCCTCTTGTAGGTTTAGTGCATAGTCCCTTATATTCTCATGTGCTCGCTGCTTGCACCCGTAGAATCTAAGCTTGATCTCGGCTGAGGTACGGGTATCAAAGGTGTCCTTCAGCCGGGCTAGTATCTCTGCGACAGTCCTCCTCCTCCCGAGTGGCCAGGACTTTACCTCCCTTTGGGCTGCCCCGATTAATTGGGCCACCAGGATGCTCACTTTTTGCGCCTCCGTGAGGGGATACACCTGGAAGAGGCTATCCAGCCTTTCTCTGAAGTCATTTAGGGTATGTGACTCCCCTGAGTACTGGGGTAGCCAGGCTGCCCCCGGGATATAGGGCATGGTGAAAGGCATGACCGCAGCAGCGGTGGCGCTGGCGGCGGCTGTGGCGGTGAAGCTCTCCTCCGTATCCGACATCCTCCTCCCCCCTAGTGGACCGTGGCCTACCTTGCGATGATCCTCTTCCGTAGGCCGCGGCTCCGCAGTCGATCGTCAGGGTTGAGGACCTTCCGTCGCGCTCCTGTGACGTCGGCGTCCGCTGGGCTCCTTCCAGGACCTTACGCAACGTCCGGACGTGAGGCGGGGCTTCAGTTCTCGCGGGCTTTCGGAGTCCACGCCCCTCTTCTTCCCGCGCGGCGCCCTCAAGATGGCGTCCAATGGCGGGAAAACTCCACGGATGGCGGGAAGAAGGCAGAAGATGGCGTTGGATGGCGGGAATCGGCTCCAGATGGCGGGAAACGACTCCGGACGGCGGGAAACTTCACCACAGGTAAGTATAAAAGTCTCTTTTTTTTTCAGGCACGCAGTACCCGGTGGTTGCGGGCACGTAATCCTGCCGACTACGCCAAAGTTGACTCGCCCCCTGGGCCAGTGCTGTAGTGCGGCGCACGCACGCGCGGGGGATACCCGGAGCCGGATCCGATGGGGGTAGTAGTCTTCGTGTGGCGGTGACCCGGTCCGCGCCCAGGGTGGTCAAACTAAGTGGCAGTTATTGGTATGATGGTATTAGTGTCCGACTACGCCACCCGTTGAATGCGGTTATGAAACCGCCGCTGCAGGGCAGACCGCTGAGGCCGGTGGTATAGGTGTGCAGCAATGTTGATATAACCCCCAACGGGAGAGGTATGGCCTCAGGGCAGCGGATGTGGGTGATGTTGGGAGTGATGGTGTGGATGTCCCAGCACTAACGGTGCGACAAGGAAGCACGGAGACGCGAGGGTACAGTTCAGGGCCTTTACTGATGGTACAAGGCAAATTCCCCCGGGAGTACTGGCTAGTAGTTGGGGCCTGGTTAGTCTGCGAGTAAGCCGGAGTTCCCCTGGCCAGGTGGAGTTGTAGGCCTTCCCGTTAGTCTGTACCCTTCCTGGCTACCCTGCTTTCAGCGGTTACAAGTAGCCCACGTCCCTGGGTATACCGTGTGGTGCTCACCCGTATGGCTGGTGACCTGGGGCCTCCTGTTAGCCTCCGCTCCGGGATGGCGGTGCTGGTCCCTTCGTTGTGACTGAGCCTCCGGGCTTTTATGGCCAGAGGACCTGGAATCCCCTGCCGGATGGATTCTGCTGCTGGGTATATCTTAGTCCCCACAGCCTCGGACTCCTGTGTCCGGTTTTAGTACCTTCTCCCAGGGCGAGCTCTGCACGGCTCCAGCCCCTGGCGCTTCTCCTTGGCTCCTACAGAGCTCCTGATGTCTCTCTGTCCCTGTTTCTGCGTGCCCAGACCAGACTCCGTCTCTGTCTGGAACTCCCCTCTCTAACCCTGCCTCAGCCCCAGTTTATGTAGGGGAAGTTCTTCCCCTCCCAGGACTGGGCAGGAGGTGTGGCATGCTTAGGATTCCTGCCCAGGAGACCTCCCACCTGCTCACAGACGTAATACTGCTATTACTGTGGAAACCAGACCCCTGGGGTGCCACACATCCGCGGCCTCTTCATCCTCTGTGAATGGGGGGACAGCAGTCACACCTGTTTTGGGGCGCAGACCTGCCACCTCTTTACCCGCAACAGCCAGCGTGATTGGCAGGTCATCATTTTCTTTGGAGGTGGTAACACCAGCTGGTGTTGAGCGCTGTCCGACATCGATAGCACCACCTTTGGATCAAGGCAACCTAACATGTCCGCCTGTATCTTCCTCACAGACCGGCAGTTTGCCGGGAACACCCTTATCAACCCCGTCTAAGCACAATAGCCAGCCCTCGGTCCCTCAGATGTGGACAAGTAAAAGACCATTTCCTCCTAGCCATGAGAAAGCTAAGAGGTTGAATTTCACCATCTGCAAGCTCTTGGCTACAGAAATGCTGCCTTTCCGCCTGGTGGACACAGAGGATTTTCGAGACCTTATGTCCGTCGCAGTGCCCCAGTACCAGATGCCCAGTCGGCACTACTTCTCAAATAAAGGTGTGCCTGCGCTCCACCAGAATGGCGCACACAACATCACCGCTTCTTTGAGAAACTCTGTGTGTGACAGGGTGCATTTCACCACAGACACTTGGACGAGTAGGCATGGACAGGGGCGTTACATGTCGCTGACTGGGCACTGGGTAACTATAGTGACAGCAGGACAAGGGGCTGCTGTCCAAGTCTTGCCGTCCCCACGAGTTGTGCGTCAATCCTCTTTATCTCAAGTTCCTCCACTGCTTCTGCCTCCTCAACCTCCTCTCGGTCTTCCACCTGCACCCAAAGCCTGTCTGGTCATGCCACAAGCTTTCTAACTGCGCAGAAGGGATCCTGCACACCTCCTTACTATGCTGGCAGTAGGGCTCAACGTCATCAGGCAGTTTTTACTTTGAAATGTCTGGGAAATGTGAGTCACACAGCTGAGGAGTTGTGGTCAGCTCTGGAGAACCAATTTCATGAATGGTTGTCTCCACTGGACCTGAAACCAGGGAAGGCCGTGTGCGACAATGCTGCAAACCTGGGTGCGGCCCTTCGCCGGGGCAATGTCACACACGTGCCTTGTATGGCTCACGTGTTGAACCTGGTTGTCCAGCAATTTTTAGCCCACTATCCCGGACTAGATGGCCTTCTGCAGGGGGCACGGTCGCTGTGTGCTCACTTCCGCCGTTCGCATCCCGCAGCTCAGCGACTTACATCTCTACAGAAGTCGTTGGGCCTGCCACTTCACCGGCTAAAATGCGATGTGCCTACAGGGTTCCCCTTCCTCAGTGTTCCCTCCCCCCACTCCAGCCAGGGACAGGGACTGTCGTGCCCATCTCAGGGGCATATTGGTCGCCCTGCCCCACGGCAATGTGGTGTAATGCATGCAGGTGTCGGGTCCTGATCCACACTCCATCCTTACCTGAGAGTGAGATATCACACCTCTGGGTGAGGCGCAATACCTCTGTAGCAACCGAGCCCTCAGGGTGCTACAGTTCCATTTATCTTCAGCCTAGGTGACGTATTGCGATACAGGGCCGTGATTTTGGCTATAAAAGGGTCCCCTAGACCCCTACCCCAAACTTTTTAAAAGAATAATATATGGCGTGCCAGGAGACTCTATGGAATGCTTTCTCAGCATCCAACGAGAGTATCTAATTACAAATTTTTAACTGCATCTAGCCCAGGAAATACTTTGTGCCTAGCAGCAGTGTTTGCTAGTCAGCGGATTATCCCGGCTGTTAAGCAAGCTACACCACCTGTAGTTTGGACACTTAATTTTTTCAAAGGAAATGCTTCGGGACCACGGGATACTCAGTGAAGAGCATCAGGAGGCACTCCAAGGCATAGGGGCTGGGACTGGCGGTAGGACGCCTTACGGTGGACCGCCAAGCTCGATCCTTATAAAAGCTTTTTAACTGCAGCAGCTTTAGTGGACGCTACTGGAGCTGGAATTACGCGGCTGCTGGCATGAGACTTGCCCTCCAATAGATCCTTGTAAAAGGATTTAAAGTGTATTTATTCAAATTAGAGAGACAATTTAAATTAAAAAGCTTAGAGCTGCCTCCACCACAGGGGGGCTCGCTCGACCCACCAGCGGACAGGCACCAGTATTGGGAGAGGGGGGCTGGCCGTCAGGGTTCACCGCGGCTCTGGCACAAACCCGGCGACACGGAGGTGGCACGGGCAGGAGCGGACTGGCCGTGTCGGCTTCTCACTTTTTGGATTTTAGAAGGGCATGACATGCCTATATCTGTGTCTCCCCCTCCTTTTACTCCTCCACCTCTTTTCTTTTCGCATGACTATATGTACTTGTCACTTTTCCATGTGTTAGTTGTGTCTTCTGAGCAGTTTGTCAGCTTTTGGACACCTCTGAAGGTGTTTTCTATGTGTTTCTATGTGTTTTTGTTTGCCTGCCATTGGTTTTAACGGTGTTCGAAGGTGTTCGACGAACAGTTCGGCGAACACACGGGTGTTCGACGAACCGAACCGAACTCGAACACTACGGGGGTGGCTCAACACTAGTCCTGTGCAGGCAGTCAGTGGTGCTGCAGGTGGTTAGTGGTGCTGCAGGCGTCCTGTGCAGGCAGTCAGTGGTGTTGAAGGCGTCCTGTGCAGGCAGTCAGTGGTGCTGCAGGCGTCCTGTGCAGGCAGTCAGTGGTGCTGCAGTAAGTCAGTGGTGCTACAGGGGTCCTGTGCAGGCAGACAGTGGTGCTGCAGGTGGCCATTGGTGCTGCAGGCGTCCTGTGCAGGCAGTCAGTGGTGCTACAGGGGTCCTGTGCAGGCAGTCAGTGGTGCTGCAGGCGGTCAGTGGTACTGCAGTCAGTCAGTGGTGCTACAGGGGTCCTGTGCAGGCAGTCAGTGGTGCTGCAGGCGTCCTGTGCAGGCAGTCAGTGGTGCTGCAGGCGTCCTGTGCAGGCAGTCAGTGGTGCTGCAGTCAGTCACTGGTGCTACAGGGGTCCTGTGTAGGCAGTCAGAGGTGCTGCAGGCGTCCTGTGTAGGCCGCTCCTCCGCGGATTCTGCTCCCACCATCACGGATTCATTCTTCCCTGTGTCCCAAGTTCTGTGACTTAACTCCTGAGGTTGTCAGTGATTAGAAACTTTTGTGTGTGTGTGTATTAAGCAGCTAAACTCCTGTCCTGTCCTCACCTAATCCTGTTCTCACAGCTGAGGGTTTAAGGAAATGTTTGGGTGCAAGTAATTATCTGTGAGCTGAACTGATACATTGTAACGAACTTATCAGGCAGGATGGAGACTTGTGCTCTAGATGTGTTTAGCTCACAAGGATCATCTGCCATGGACTCACCTGCAGGACTAGGTCAGGAGAAGTGTTCACAAGAATGTCCCATTCACTGTCAGCAAACAGCAATATTCTAAGTGTTGATCTGAGCATGTGCAGCCTCGTCTGCTACACCTGGGGCGGAGGGCCCAGTACATGGGCACCCTGGCACCGTGCCGCGAGGATCAGGCCAGATAACTGCGCTAATCCTGTACAAGTATTCATTAGTGCGTGGGTGAAATCTAACCAAGCCGTAAACCGGTTTCATTGAAATATTCATCTGCAATGAAGCAACAGGTTGTGAACGGCATCCAGCGAACGTTCTCCCTGAGCGGCGACATTGAGGAGACTTAGTGCAGGCTGCGATGTGTACAGACAAGGCCTTGAAAAAGTCTTCACACCCCGTGAACTTTTCCACATTTTTTCACGTTACACCCACAAACTTAAATATATTTTATTGGGATTTTCTGTGACACCGACACAAAGTAACGAGTATTAGTGACGTGTGAAGGAAATGATACAGGGTGTACTAAATATTTTAAGAATATAAATCTGAATATTGTGACATTGTGCATTTGTATTCAGCCCCCTGTAATCTGATGCCCCTAAATAACATCCCGAGTGACCAGTTCCCTCCAGAAGTCACATAATTAGTACATTGCGTCCTCCTGGGTGTGATTTCTTCTCAGTATAACTACAGCTGCTCATATTTTCTTGCATGAGAGAATCGCAGCACAGGTGCGGAGAGGACGGAGAACGTAATTTCTCCATTTTCTCTGGTCTCTGTGTCTGCAGATGTCGGACTGCACTCTGATGACATCCAAATGCAGTCCGATGTTTTACACACATCCATACACTTGTGTAACACCGGTGTCGGTATCTCTGCAGAGACGCCGAGATACCTACCGCCACACAGGTCCTCTGTCAGCACACTTAGTGAGCAATCGCGTGCACTTCCTTAATTTTAAAGAGACAGTGCGTGCACTCCTATTGTGCCCCTAGCCTATAGTTGGGAGGCACTTAGTACTTAAGGCACCTCCACCTGATGGTAGGTGCCTGAGCAACAATTGTGGTTAGTCAGTCTACAAGCTGCTAGCTAGTCATCAGGTCCCTGAACCAGTCCAGTTTAATCTGTACCAGTTCCAGTTCTGCTTTTCTGTTCCCGTACTGTCCGGCGGTATCTGAACCAGAAACTGCTCAGGCGGTACCTGAACCAGAAACCGCTCAGGCGGTACCAGAGCCTGAATTCCACAGTGCCAGTACCAGTTCTGATATCTGTCCCGTCTGAATGAGTGGTTACATCTGTATCCGGTCCTGCATTGGACTCCTAGTCCGTTCTTTAGTCGTTAGTTATGACTCTCCACAGTCCGTGGCCCAGTGGGTCCATAATCCACAAGTGTGACAACTTGTATGAGTGCACGTGATGGAAAGGTCGGAGCCACTCGCAGCATGCTGCTAAATCGGCATGAGAAAATAATCACAGATTTGCACTGATCCATAGAATAACATCAGGCCAGGTCTCTCCGATAAAACATCACATAGCACTCAGCCGTGTTATAGAGAGACGGACCCCAAAAGACTGCAGCGAAAGGTAGAGATACAGGCCCCAAAAGACTCCAGAGAAAGGTGGGAGAGACAGACCCCAAAAGACTGCAGCGAAAGGTGGGAGAGACAGACCCCAAAAGACTGCAGCGAAAGGTAGAGATACAGGCCCCAAAAGACTGCAGCGAAAGGTGGGAGAGACAGACCCCAAAAGACTGCAGCGAAAGGTGGGAGAGACAGACCCCAAAAGACTGCAGCGAAAGGTAGAGATACAGGCCCCAAAAGACTCCAGAGAAAGGTGGGAGAGACAGACCCCAAAAGACTGCAGCGAAAGGTGGGAGAGACAGACCCCAAAAGACTGCAGCGAGAGGTGGAGAGACCGACCCCAAAAGACTGCAGCAGAGAAAGCAGGAGATACAGACCCCAAAAGACTGCAGTGAAAGGTGGGAGAGAGAGACCCCAAAAGACTACAGCAGAGAAAGCAGGAGATACAGACCCCAAAAGACTGCAGCGAAAGCTGGAGAGACAGACCCCAAAAGACTGCAGCGAGAGGTGGAGAGACAGACCCCAAAAGACTGCAGCGAAAGGTGGGAGAGACAGACCCCAAAAGACTGCAGCGAAAGGTAGAGATACAGGCCCCAAAAGACTCCAGAGAAAGGTGGGAGAGACAGACCCCAAAAGACTGCAGCGAAAGGTGGGAGAGACAGACCCCAAAAGACTGCAGCGAAAGGTAGAGATACAGGCCCCAAAAGACTCCAGAGAAAGGTGGGAGAGACAGACCCCAAAAGACTGCAGCGAAAGGTGGGAGAGACAGACCCCAAAAGACTGCAGCGAAAGGTAGAGATACAGGCCCCAAAAGACTCCAGAGAAAGGTGGGAGAGACAGACCCCAAAAGACTGCAGCGAAAGGTGGGAGAGACAGACCCCAAAAGACTGCAGCGAAAGGTGGGAGAGACAGACCCCAAAAGACTGCAGCAAAAGGTGGGAGAGACAGACCCCAAAAGACTGCAGCGAAAGGTGGGAGAGACAGACCCCAAAAGACTGCAGCGAGAGGTGGAGAGACCGACCCCAAAAGACTACAGCAGAGAATGCAGGAGATACAGACCCCAAAAGACTGCAGTGAAAGGTGGGAGAGAGAGACCCCAAAAGACTACAGCAGAGAAAGCAGGAGATACAGACCCCAAAAGACTGCAGCGAAAGCTGGAGAGACAGACCCCAAAAGACTGCAGCGAAAGGTAGAGATACAGGCCCCAAAAGACTCCAGAGAAAGGTGGGAGAGACACACCCCAAAAGACTGCAGCGAAAGGTGGGAGAGACAGACCCCAAAAGACTGCAGCGAAAGGTGGGAGAGACAGACCCCAAAAGACTGCAGCGAAAGGTGGGAGAGACAGACCCCAAAAGACTGCAGCGAAAGGTGGGAGAGACAGACCCCAAAAGACTGCAGCGAGAGGTGGAGAGACCGACCCCAAAAGACTACAGCAGAGAAAGCAGGAGATACAGACCCCAAAAGACTGCAGCGAAAGCTGGAGAGACAGACCCCAAAAGACTGCAGCGAGAGGTGGAGAGACAGACCCCAAAAGACTGCAGCGAAAGGTGGGAGAGACAGACCCCAAAAGACTGCAGCGAAAGTTGGGAGAGACAGACCCCAAAAGACTGCAGCGAAAGGTGGGAGAGACAGACCCCAAAAGACTGCAGCAAGAGGTGGGAGAGACAGACCCCAAAAGATTGCAACAAGAGGTGGGAGAGACAGATACCAAAAGACTGCAGCTAAAGGAGGGAGAGACAGACCCCAAAAGACTGCAGCGAGAGGTGGAGAGACAGACCCCAAAAGACTGCAGCGAAAGGTGGGAGAGACAGACCCCAAAAGACTGCAGCGAAAGGTGGGAGAGACAGACCCCAAAAGACTGCAGCGAAAGGTGGGAGAGACAGACCCCAAAAGACTGCAGCAAGAGGTGGGAGAGACAGACCCCAAAAGATTGCAACAAGAGGTGGGAGAGACAGATACCAAAAGACTGCAGCTAAAGGAGGGAGAGGCAGACCCCAAAAGACTGCAGCTAAAGGAGGGAGAGACAGACCCCAAACGACTGCAGAGAAAGGTGGGAGAGACAGACCCCAAAAGACTGCAGCGAAAGCTGGAGAGACAGACCCCAAAAGACTGCAGCGAAAGCTGGAGAGACGGATCCCAAAAGACTGCAGCGAAAGGTGGAGAGACAGACCCCAAAAGACTGCAGCAGAGAAAGGTGGGAGAGACAGACACAAAAAGACTGCAGAGAAAGCAGAAGATACAGACCCCAAAAGACTGCAGTGAAAGGTGGGAGAGACAGACTCCAAAAGACTGCAGCGAAAGGTGGGAGAGACAGACCCCCAAAAACTGCAGAGAAAGCAGGAGATACAGACCCCAAAAGACTGCAGAGAAAGCAGGAGATACAGACCCCAAAAGACTGCAGTGAAAGGTGGGAGAGACAGACTCCAAAAGACTGCAGCGAAAGGTGGGAGAGACAGACCCCTAAAAACTGCAGAGAAAGCAGGAGATACAGACCCCAAAAGACTGCAGAGAAAGCAGGAGATACAGACCCCAAAAGACTGCAGCGAAAGCTGGAGAGACAGACCCCAAAAGACTGCAGCAAAAGGTGGGAGAGGCAGACCACAAAAGACTGCAGCGAAAGCTGGAGAGACAGACCCCAAAAGACTGCAGCGAAAGCTGGAGAGACAGACCCCAAAAGACTGCAGCAAGAGGTGGGAGAGACAGATACCAAAAGAGTGCAGCTAAAGAAGGGAGAGACAGACCCCAAATGACTGCAGCTAAAGGAGGGAGAGACAGACCCCAAACGACTGCAGAGAAAGGTGGGAGAGACAGACTCAAAAAAGACTGCAGCAAAAGGAGGGAGAAACAGACCCCAAAAGACTGCAGCGAAAGGTGGGAGAGACAGACCCCAAAAACCTGGTGTTCTATGACCCTTGTGCAGCATGGCAATTTCGGCAACTCCCAACACTGCTGTTTCTGGGCCTTCGTTAGCATTTCCGCTATAGCGACTCCCCCAACGTCACCTTCTGGCTTGCCCAGCAAGCATGTACCTTCCACAGCCTCACTGTCTTGCCACGGCTTGATAAGGTTGACGTGGTATATCTGGTATGGCTTATGTCGTCCCGGTTGATGAATCTTGTAGTTCACTTCACTAATTTTTTCCACCACCTCATACGGCTCTTGCCATTTGGCCAAGAACTTACTCTCCACCGTAGGAATTAGCACGAGGACTCGGTCTCCCGGATTGAATTGCCTCACTCTGGCTGACCGGTTGTAGACCCTGGCCTGAGCTTCTTGTGCCCGGAGGAGATGTTCTTTTACGATGGGCATCACCTTCGCAATCCTCTCCTGCATCAGAGTGATGTGCTCGATGATGCTCCTGTGGGGTGTGACCTCGGCTTCCCAGGTTTCCTTTGCGACATCCAGGAGACCCGCGGATGTCGGCCATACAGGAGTTTGAATGGCGAGAACCCCATAGAGGCCTGTGGAACCTCTCGAATGGAGAACAGATACGGTAGGAGACAGTCCCAATCTCTACCGTCCTTTTCTATGGCTTTCCTCAGCATACTCTTCAGAGTCTTATTAAACCTTTCCACAAGACCATCTGTCTGAGGATGGTATACTGAAGTCCACAGTTGGGAGATTTGCAGGACTTTGCATAACTCCCTCATCACCTTACTCATAAAGGGAGCTCCCTGGTCAGTCAGGATCTCCTTTGGTAAGCTTGTTCGGGAAAAAACGTGGACCAACTAATGGGCTATACTCTTTGCGGAGGAGTTTCTCAGAGGAATTGCTTCAGGATAGCGTGTGGCATAGTCCAGGATAGCTAATATATATTGATGCTCACAAGCAGATTTAACCAGGGGACCAACCAAGTCTATAACTGGCACATAGGACAAGACCTGCAATACTTCAATATTTACCGGTGACATCCGGGCCAATAGAACCTTTGCATAATCCGTTCCTGCGTTTTTTCTACTCCCAAATGTCCCCCCAAGACATGTGAATTGGCCATGTCCAACACCTTCCGTCTATAGGGGCCCGGCACTATTAATTGCTCCACACGCTCCTCCCTCACTTTCGTGACCTGGTACAACAACTCCCCACACAGCATAAAATGGGGAAACCTTGTGTCAGCCCCCGGCTCCTGTGCAACCCCATTTATGACGGTGACATTATTAAAGGCTTCCTTCACCATTAGGTCTCTATGTTGGGCGGACCCAGAATTCTCGCTGGTCACCCCTAACTCAGGAATGTCAGACACAGGGGACACTACCTCCTCATCCCCCACAAGAACACAAAAGGGAAACCCGTCTGACTCTGGGTGTGGTGATACCTCATCAGCGTTAGCTGGTTTCTTACCAGAGCCAGCAAACCCGGAACCCTTCCCCCACAGATCCTAAAATAAACAAACGTCCCGGTCTATAATAATGGAGTGCAACAAGTCCTGGATGACGCCGACGTCGTGGGAATCAGTACCATGGGCCATTTCAATGTCCACTCTGGCCATCGGATAGTCCTTAGTATCGCCATGAATGCACCGTACGCCGATCAGTTGGAGACTCCCAGAGTCTAGCAGCGCCGCTACCTGCCGCCCATTCACTTTCACGGGACACGCTTATGGCCCCCCGCTGGGTGGACAGTTCACACTGCAGGCCAGATACGTGTAATATGGACAGCAGCTTCCTACGCTGCAGTCCATCTGCTCGACAGTCAGGGGACAACGGGCGGCTATGTGGCCTGGGCCGTGGCACCTCCAGCAAATGATATCACCCGAAGGGACCTTGGGCACCACCTCCCGCGCCACTTTGGACCTTGGACACCCCACCCCCTTTTGGGGCTCTGCCCCCTGTTGGGACCCCCAGTGTGGAGTGGGCTGCCTTCTCAAGGGACCCGCGACTCCCTGGTTTCTCTCGACCAGTCCGATCAGTTCATCGGCATCCCAGGGATCACCTTGGGCAACCCAGGTCTGTATTGGCCTTGGCAGGGAATGCACATTACTACTCGCTCTACCATCTGTGCAAGCGTAGAGGACTCCGGCTGCAGCCATTTTTGGACCAGGTGCAAAAGTTCAAACATTTGGGAGCGAGGGGGGTTGTCCCGGTAATACGCCCAGCGGCCTTTGAAGCTCCAAGAACCTCCTTCTGCCAAAAAAATTTATTTGTACGTTTGATATAATAAAGGCAAAGTTGGCCAATAAAACAGTTGGTCTTGGTCTTTATTTCAAATGGAGGGGTTAAAAATGGGGGCGTTAAA
Organism: Phyllobates terribilis; assembly: GCF_046119375.1. Classification (NCBI taxonomy): domain Eukaryota; kingdom Metazoa; phylum Chordata; class Amphibia; order Anura; family Dendrobatidae; genus Phyllobates; species Phyllobates terribilis. The sequence goes on along the minus strand of NW_027362768.1, from coordinate 201,107,764 downwards.
TTCAGGTACGTGGCAAGGAAAAGGTCTCTACAATACTTGAGTCATGGCATCACAACAACCAGACAGAAGTATTCACACTTTTTTTAAAAAAAAGCAAAACTTTTGGTCGCCACTGGATGCTGAGCTTTGTATATAAATGTTGATATAGGGGGTGTACTCACTTATGCTGAGCACTGTATATAATGTACTAATAATACAGGGGGTGTACTCACTTATGCTGAGCGCTGTATATATAATGTACTGATAATACAGGGGTGTACTCACTTATGCTGAGCACTGTATATAATGTACTAATAATACAGGGGGTGTACTCACTTATGCTGAGTGCTGTATATATAATGTCCTGATAATACAGGGGGTGTACTCACTTATGCTGAGCACTGTATATAATGTACTGATAATACAGGGGGTGTACTCACTTATGCTGAGTGCTGTATATATAAGGGTGTACTCATTTATACTGAGCAGTTTGTATATAAAGTTCTGATAATACAGGGGTGTACTCATTTCTGTTGAGTGCTGTGCACATGGTGCAGCACTGTGTATGGAGCAGGACGGGCTGTAATGTGCGGGTGTGGAGGCGGCGTCAGTGCTGCACCGTGCAGTCGCTGATCACCAGTTTCCTGCAGAAATGATTGCTGCTGATTCATTATTATTGGTGTGTGGAGATGTTACAGGAAAAAGTTTTGTTGCATCGAGTTCTTGACCCATATATTACATCACTGAACTGAGAAGGGGCACGGCTTGGCAGAAAGGTCCTAAAAATGTGAGAAGAATGTGCCAAATTCTGCCAATATTAGGTGCCAACAAGTGTCGTGGAGTGAGCCGACCATAAGGTGTGTGGTGTCCAGAGAAGCTGCCAATGTACAGAGGCTTGCAAAAGTATTCACCCCCTTGCCTTTTAATCTATTTTGTTACATTACAACCTGTGTGTAATTATTTTTTTAATCCGATTTGTGTGTGATGCATCAGCACTAAATACTCCTTAAGTTCATAAAGTGAAGTGAGCAAAATATAGGCATAAATTACATTTATGGGATCAAATAACTAAAAATTAGCATGTGAATATGAATTCGCCCCTTTTGCTATGAAATCCCTAAAATTTTCTGGTACAAGCAATTCCCTTCGTAAGTCCTATGCTTAGTGACAGGACGTCCACCTGTGTGCAATCTAATCGTCACATGCCACGCAAGGTGTGGGAAAGACTTAGTGCAACACAGAGGGAAGAGGGAAAGGGAGCCCAGACACTAGGGAAAGGGGGGAGTGGAGACCTCCTAGTCTGGACTAGTGTCACCCTGTCTCAACTACCGTCCCTATATTGGCTCTTCACCAATCTCCACACACGTGCCTAGCCCTGACTTTCCCTGGCGTATGGCAACAAGGGTAGACTCTCAGGGTTTCACAGTGACAGGGGTGACACCGGGGAGATCACGCAATATTTCACCGTTGCCATCACTCTGTCAGGATTTCGTCAGGGATTCTCGAGCCCATGATTCCGTCAACTCACTACATCCCTTGAAAAAGGCTAGCACCGAAACACGCGTCAGGACGCCCATGTGCAGGACCTCATGGTGGCCACCTTCTCTATTAGGTAATGAGTTTTTGTGGGGATTCACAATTTATATACTGATATATACCAATGATTTGCTAATATTGATCCATTCTTGGTGTGCCCATTGGTTTGTCTTTCATCCATATGAGGATTTGATTTAAAAATAAGTGGTCCTTGCACATGTGGTATGCGATTTGGTGTTGTTTTTATGCATACATGTCTGTTTTTTGTCCACCTCTCTTCATTTATCCTGTTTAATAAAGATTTATATTTTTATATATTACAAATGACCTATAGATCGTCCTTTTTTGCTCTTGAGCTCCTCCTTTTTGTAGTATAGGTGGAGGGAAGCACTCCACTTCTGGCCATTATCGAACGGGACCCGTGCTACATATAAATATGTACTTCCAACATGAGTCCTGATCCATCCTCCGTGGATTCTTTTATGCCTAAGAGGAGACCTATCCACACACCCCCTGTGATGACATCACGGGGGCTGGTCTCCAGCCTTCATATTTTTATTAGATATCTGTTTTTTGCGATAACTTATCGTGGGTTGATCGTAGAGGCCCGAAAGTGATACCATATTTTCCGTTATGATTTTACCTTTCTCCAGAGACCACACACGGTATAGCTGCCGTCTGCTATTTTGTTACTTTTGCGCCACAGCCCCCCGGAGGGGCTCACAGCTACGGGAAAATATCCATATTGTTCCCTAGCTGACCCTGTCACTAAAAATATAGGTCCCATTATTATCGGAATTATGGAACTTACAATATTCAATATTTCGTGCCGGTGCCGGCCAGACTGGGGCTTCGGTAAAATTCCCTTTGACGTCCTGGGAATAAAGCCTCAATAGCTAGATGTAAATTGTTGTGGGTCTGTGTCTAATTATCCCCTGCCTCTGCCAGGGGGAAATACACTCGCATTTTAAGTGTGTTGGTAGTACCTTTCTTGTGCCAGCATTTGTTTACAAGCCCCTTCTGCTGTGGGTGATAATTTGCAGAGAGATCGCTCTTTAGATTGTCAGCTCTTCTCTTGAGACCAATACTATAAGAGAGGGGTGAGAGGGATTTCAGGGAAAAAATGTTAATATTTTCGAGGGAAGAGGGAAAAGGAGTCCAAACACTAGGGAAAGGGGGAGTGGAGACCTCCTAGTCTGGACTAGTGCCACCCTGTGTCAACTACCGTCCCATTATTAGCTCTTCACCAATCGCTGCACACGTGTCTCACCCTGGCGTATGGCTAAGGCTAGGGAAGGAAGGAGATGAGCACTAGTCGATCTCCACTAAAGTCTATAGGCAACAAGTGTAGACAAACAGGGGGGAATTGCTTAGCTTTAGACTACTCCAAACAAATGCTAACTTGGCCTCAAGCTCCAGAGAGGAGGGGTACTACTTTAGCTAAAGCCTCATCTACTATATAATCGGCTTATCCCGTCTGTCTGCCGGTCAAGGAAATCCTGCGTCGCTGATTGGTCCGGCCGCGGCCAATCAGCGACGCGGGATTTCAGAACAAGATGGCGGCCGTTAGCGGCTCATCTGCCCCACGGAGGTCAGCGGCGATGCAGCCGGGAGATGACCGGTGCTAGCCGGTCATCTCCCGGCTGCTCGCAACAGAAGTACCCCGACCGGCGGCCTCGCTCCCCAGTCCGCCCTTCACACTTGCCGCGTGGTCAGCGATGTTGTCACAAGCAGTATTGACAACATGACGTAATTACAAAATTCATTAGGGGCCCTGGGGGGATACATTGGGGGGTTAATTTAAAGTAGTGCACAACCCATTTAAACACTGCTTCGCTGATTAGTCGCGCCCGGTCAGCCGCATACATATTCTAGAATACCCGATGCGTTAGAATCGGGCCACCATCTAGTAAGTAATAATAAATATCGCCGGCACGTCCCTCTCAGACACACCAGATATTTATACACCCAGGCCAGGGAGCTAATTAGCCAGAGGGAGGTAGCCACTGGGCAGGGCCGGCTCCAGGTTTTTGTGGGCCCTGGGCGAAAGAGTCTCAGTGGGCCCCTTTAACACATACCACGATTCATGATGCACAGATACCGCAGAGAAATATATACATAGTACAATGCCGAAGATTTCACTTCTTACATTACATGAGTGATATCTATTGTAAATTCTACAATAGCACAGAAACCGGCGAATTGCTCCACACAGTATACTGGCCCCCATATAACGCTCCATACAGGATACTGGCCCCCATAAAACCCTCCATACAGGATACTGGTCCCCATATAACGCTCCATACAGAATACTGGCCCCCATATAACGCTCCATACAGGATACTGGCCCCCATATAACGCTCCATACAGGATACTGGCCCCCATATAACGCTCCATACAGAATACTGGCCCCCATATAACGCTCCATGCAGGCTGTGCCCCCACATAATGCTCCATGCAGGCTGTTCCCCCCACATAATGCCTCATGCAGGCTGTTCCCCCCACATAATGCCTCATGCAGGCTGTTCCCCCCACATAATGCCCCACGCAGGCTGTTCCCCCCACATAATGCCCGACACAGGCTGCTCCCCCTCAGATAATGCCCCATGCAGGCTCTTCCCTCCATATAATGCCCCATGTAGGATGTTACCCCCCCCTTATAATGCCCCATGCAGGATCTCACCCCCCTCCCTTATAATGCCCCATGCCGGATGTCACACACCCCCTCCCTTATAATGCCCCATGCAGGATGTCACACCCCCCTCCCTAATAATGCCCCATGCAGGATGTCACACCAACCCCCTTATAATGCCCCATCAGGAAGTCACCCCCCCTCCCTTATAATGCCCCATGCAGGATGTCACACCCCCCTCCCTAATAATGCCCCATGCAGGATGTCACACCAACCCCCTTATAATGCCCCATGCAGGAAGTCACCCCCCCTCCCTTATAATGCCCCATGCAGGATGTCACCCCCCCTCCCTTATAATGCCCCATGCAGGATGTCGCACACACCCCCTCCCTTATAATGCCCCATGCAGGATGTCACACACACCCCCTTATAATGCCCCATGCAGGATGTCAACCCCCCTCGCTTATAATGCCCCATGCAGGATGTCACACACACCCCCTCCCCTATAATGCCCCGTGCTGTATGTCACATCCCCCCTCCCTTATAATGCCCCATGCAGGATGTGACACACCCCCTCCCATATAATGCCCCATGCAGGATGTCACCCCCCCTCCCTTATAATGCCCCATGCAGGATGTCACACACCCCCTCCCTTATAATGCCCCATGCAAGATGTCACCCCCCCCTCGCTTATAATGCCTCATGCAGGATGTCACCCCCCCTTATAATGCCACATGCAGGATGTCACCCCCCCTCGCTTATAATGCCCCATGCAGGATGTCACCCCCCCCCTTATAATGCCCCATGCAGGATGTCACCCCCCCTCGCTTATAATGCCCCATGCAGGATGTCATCCCCCCCTCCCTTATAATGCCCCATGCAGGATGCCACCCCCTTTATAATGCCCCGTGCAGGATGTCACACCCCCTCACCCCACTCCCCCTTATAATGCCCCATGCAGGATGTCATCCCCCCTCCCTTATAATGCCCTATGCAGGATGTCACACCAACCCCCTTATAATACCCCATGCAGGATGTCACACCCCCTTATAATGCCCCATGCAGGATGTCAGACCCCCCCCTTATCATGCCCCATGCAGGATGTCACACCCCCCCTCCCTTATAATGCCCCATGCCGGATGTCACCCCCCCTTCCTTATAATGCCCCATGCAGGATGTCACCCCCCCTTATAATGCCCCATGCAGGATGTCACCCCCCCCCTTATAATGCCCCATGCAGGATGTCACACACCCTCCCTCCCTTATAATGCCCCATGCAGGATGTCACCCCCCCCCTTCGCTTATAATGCCTTATGCAGGATGTCACACACACAAACCCCCCCTTATAATGCCCCATGCGGGATTTCACCCCCCCTCCCTTATAACACCCCGTGCCAGATGTCACACCCCCCCTCGCCTCGCTTATAATGCCCCATGCAGGATGTCACCCTCCCTTATAATGCCCCATGCAGGATGTCACACCCCCCCCTTATAATGTCCCATGCAAGATGTCACACACCCCCCTCCCTTATAATGCCCCATGCAGGAGGTCACCCCCCTCCCTTATAATGCCCTATGCAGGATGTCACACCCCCCTCCCTTATAATGCCCCGTGCAGGATGTCACACCCCCCTCTCTTATAATGCCCCATGCAGTATGTCACACACCCCCTTATAATGCCCCATGTAGGATGTCATGCAACCCCCCCCTTATGATGCCCCATACAGGATGTCACGCAACCCCCCTCGCTTATAATGCCCCATGCAGGATGTCACACACCTCCCCCCCTTATAATGCCCCATGCAGGAAGTCACGCAACCCCCCTTATAATGCCCCATGCAGGATGTCACACCCCCGACGGCGAGTGGGCCCCCCCGCCTGCTCAGGGCCCCGACACTTGCCCGGGTGCGCCGGGTGCTGACGCCGGCCCTGCCGCTGGGTCCTAGAGACAGACAGCCTTTAAGATGTCTGTAATGCCAAACGTAGAGATCTCCTGCAACCAACTGCAGGGCGACTGTCTGTCACCTCTGACACACCCGTGACATCACGTCTGTCAGTATATACACTTTACCTTTTCTGAAAGGCCACAGCGGCTGCAACACCATTAACAAGAGACACCACTAACCAAACACCATGAAGACCAAGGAGATCTCCAAACAACACCATGAAGACCAAGGAGATCTCCAAACAACACCATTTAGACCAAGTAGATCTCCAAACACCACCATGAAGACCAAGGAGATCTCCAAACAACACCATGAAAATCAAGGAGATCTCCAAACACGCCAGGGACAGAATTGTTGAGAAGTACAAGTCAGGGTTGGGTTATAAAAAAAATATCCCCATCTCTGATGATCTCCAGAGCACCATCAAATCCATGATCATCAAATGGAAAGACCATGGTATCACAATAAACCTTCCAAGAGAGGGCTGCCCACCAAAACTCTCAGCCCAGGCAAGGAGGGCATTAATCAGAGATGCAGCACAGAGACCAAAGGTAACCCTGAAGGAGCTGCAGAGTTCCTAAGCAGAGACAGGAGTTTGGACCACAATAAGCCGTACCCTCCATAGAGGTGGCCTTTATGGAATAGTGGGCAGAAAAAAGCTTTTATTTGCACACAAAAGGATCATTTTGAGTTTGCTAAAAGACATGTGAGAGACTCCCCAAATGTATGGCGGAAGGGGCTGTGGTCAGATGAGACCAAAATTGAAGTTTTTGGCCACCAAGGTAAACAATATGTCAGGTGCCAAACCAACACAGCTCATCACCCCAAGAACACCATCCCCACAGTGAAACATGGTGGTGGCAGCATCATGCTGTGGGGATGTTTTTCGGCAGCAGGGACAGGGAAAATGGTCTGAGTTTAGGGTAAGATGGATGATGCGGGATGCAGGGATATTTTTGAGCAAAATTTGTTTCAGTCTGTCATTGATTTGAGACTGAGACGGAGGTTCAGCTTCCAACAAGACAATGACCCAAAGCATACTGCTAAAGTAACACTCGAGTGGTTTAAGGGGAAAAGTGTAAATGTTCTGGAGTGGCCGAGTCACAGCCCAAACCTTAGTCCAATGGAGAATCTGTGGCCAGACTTGAAAATTGCTGTTCTCCAGAGGAAACCATATAACGTGCAGGAGCTGGAACAGTTTTGCTTTGAGGAATGGGCAAAAATCCCAGTGGCAAGATGTGGAAAGCTCATAGAGACTTATCGAAAGCGACTTACAGCTGTAGTTGCCACAAAAGGAGGCTCTACAAAGTACTGACTTTAGGGGGGGTGAATAGTTATGCACACTGAAGTTTTCAGTAATTTTGTCCTATATGTTGTTTGCTTCACAATAAAGAGAAAACCAAATGTTCACAGTTGTTGGCATGTTCTTTACATGAACTGATGGAAACCCTCAAAAAAACAGTGAAATTCCGGGTTGAGGTAGAAAAACACAAAAAATGCCAAGGGGAGTGAATACTTTCACAAGCCAGTGTATCATCGGGCCCGCGTTACTGATGAGTTAGACTGGTCTCAGTGTACGCTATCTACATGGATCATCTGCTCCCTTCTTCATGCCCTTTTGCCGGTTCTGCCGCAGCAGACCCAGTGCTTGGCTCCATTACGCGAGTCCGGTGGAGGCAGGTGCTGAGCCGTCTCCTCCAGGCAGGTGACGACCAGGTAAGATCCTTCCACTGCACTCTAATTTGAGTCTTCATTACCCGAGAAAATGAAAGTTCAGAGGAAATGATTATACCTATCAGTGCTCTCCACCTTCATTACAGGTCAGGCCCGGAGTGAATCACGTCCTTTCTAGGACCTGAGAAAGTAAATACAAAACAGGACTGCGGCCAAGAAATCCTGGAGGACATGAGGCCATGGTGGGGTCTCTGAGGAGGCGTTGTGGGGGCAGTGGCCTCTCTGCCACTCATTCGAGTCTCCCTTCTGATGAGGGTTGGTTTAGCGCAATGTCCATGGGTGCATCAGCTCTGCAAATGGAAATGGTGCCCAGTGACACCAGAGGATTATCCCAGGGTTCATCTCTATGTAAGTCATCAGACTCCCCCCACTGATGGTGGTGGAGCTAATAATGGGGGAATTCAATCTTTCTGGTCTTCACTATTCCTTGATAACATGGTTGATCCAACCATAGATGGGGGAAGATGGACCATGCAGGCATTGGCCAGGATGGGTCCAGAGTCCCTCGTTGCGGTACTCGGTGAAGTTTGCAGATCCTAGAAATGCTATTGGGCCCCTTAAGGCCCGCGGGCCTGCTCATTCACGAGCATCCACGTTTATCTACAGTCTATGCCTTCCCCATACTCCATTGTGCGTGTCTCGGGGTCACTGGCGCGGCGTTTCTGGGTGCAGAGATTTCTAGGTCAGGTTTGAGGAGCCTCCACGTGCAGAGATCTCATGAGACTTCTCCTGAGTCCTGGGCATCTCTCCAAGGGAGCGGCTTTAACTTTTCCAGGCTCTATGATTAGAAAGTGACTGGACCAGATTGGGAAGGAAGTCATATTTAATTTCTTATGGAGTGAATGTCTTAGTCAGAGACAAGCCCACAATTCACTTACCCAAATAAATCACTTACCCAAATAAATCCTCCAGGTCCATGTGAGCCGCCACGTCCAACACCATGTGCCCCAGGGAACGCAGACTTAAATTTAGCAACAATCTTCTGTGTTTTATGACACCTTCCAAAATTGCTTCAGAACCTCTTCAGAGCATGAAGTGTCACCTGTAGACATTGCAAACAGGTCGCAGACAATGGAAAAAGTGATTGTGGAAACGTGTCCACCTGCTACAGAATCAGCAATACTGGAGAAGTGTAAATGGCGTATAATATTTCGATGCTTAAAAAACTTTTGCAGGAATAGTATCGCAGGGAAAATGTGCCCACCTCAGATGGACTTGTTACACTCCAGTAGGAATAGAGCGATGCTATTGCTAACCAACCATGTCTGGCTCTATGCTTTTAACGCACAACTGGCTTAGTATAAATGGCGTTCAATATTTAGATGCTGAGAAAAAATTGCAGAATTTGTATCACCTGACATTTAGCACACCTCAGATGGACTATTTTCACTGCTTGCACTATATAGCAATGCTATTGCAACCAACCAAGTCTGGCTGTATGCTTTTAACGCACATTTTAAGCAGTATAAATAGAGTATTATATTTATTTTCACAACAATTTGCTGAATTAAGATTAAAAAGAATATTAGTAGGCCTGAGAAGGGCTATTGATATGAGTTGCAGCAGAAATGACGTGCAATGAACCCTATCCTGTCCTGCACTATCCCTCCGGCACAATCTCTCCCTAAGTGCAGCTAACAGCTGTATTAATATTGATTAGAATTAGCCCTAATAAGGGCTGTTATTGCAGATGAAAGAAATAAAAGTGGTGTCGAATCACTGCCTATCCGCAGCTAAAATCCTTGTTCAGCAGCAGCTCTCCCTACTCTGCGGGGTAGACTGTGACGAGCATAGCGGCGCCAGGTCTTATATAGACCCGATGACGCTGTGCGGACAGCCAATCACTGCAATGCCACAACCAACATGGCTACGGCATTACAGTAACTGGCAGGCAATCCCTGCATGTTTATTGGCTGCCTAACAAGCGCCAAACATCCAGGGAGGGGACCCGAGATTCTGCCCGAACATTCAAAAAATACTCACTGAGTAACAAGCATTCCGAGCACGGTGATGCTCGAGCGAGTAGTGATCTACCATACCTCACAACTTTTGAAGATCAGAAAGAGAGACCAATTGTGCGGCGAGCTTAGCGCGGCATGGTAAATTTTGGCCACGCCACTGGCCACACTCCAATCCACAGCTATTTACTATCTCTTACTCCCCTGGCAGGAGGAGTTGTCAGAGGGGCGCTGGCAGTGAGGGACATTCAACAGACGCCTGAGATTGCAGGGCGCAGACCCAGATCCAGAACTGTCCGGTTGGGACTAGAGATGAACGGATGGATTCCCGGGTCTCTGGTCCAGGTCAGTGGTACTGGGCAGCTGCGACTCTCTTACGTTCCGGCGTCTGTTGATCACCCAAGGCCGGAGCGACGTCATCTGTGAATCCTGCTCATCTCTATTGTGGATTATTTTTTGTTCCTTCAGTTACAGTCGGAGCCGCCAGAACTTTCTCATCTGTATGCAGCTCCACTATATGACGTCCGGTGTCTGTAAGGCCGTGTTCACACGTAGCAGAAATACTGCAGGATCTGCACCAAACTACACAAAAACAATGTGCTCTGATTATTGCGGCATTTTTTAGACCTTATCCCCCGTATTTGATGCGTTTCTGGTGCAGATGTGAAGCCGTGTTTTTTATGTGCTTTTTATAGTACAGAAAAGCTTTTATTCTGCACTTAATAAAGTATTTGCAGTTTTTTACAGGCGGTTTTTTTATGCTCCACATAGAAGACGAGAGAAAAAGCACAAAAAACGCAGATCAGCAGTGACTTTAGACCACAGAGGGCAAAATTCTCATGAAATCACATCCACTTAACCTGGACAGTGAAACGCTGCAGAATTTCTGTGGAAAAGAAGCAGCAGAAAAATACACAACATTTACGCTACATGTGAACACGGACTAAATGTCTACGCAAAGTGGACGTGATTCCCTGAAATCTCTGCTTATTGTAGTCTAAAGACGTTGATGAACTCTGCGGTTTTGGTGCATTTTTCAATAGGCTTCATCTGAAAAAAACGCATGAAAAGAAAAAAAAGCTGTTACATTTTTCAGCGCAGAATCAAAGCTTTTCTGTAATATTAAAAAAGCATTAAAAACGCGGCTTCACATCTGAACCAAAAATGTGTCAAATATGGGGGAACATGATTAAAGAAACGCAAAGAAAGATGCAACAATTTACGCCATTTATTGATTTCTGTAAATAATTTAATTTCTGTGATGTGCGGCTCGTTACGATCAGAGACACCAAATATGTCTGATATTTGTTGATTTGTGATGTTTATTATTTGTTAATAAAGCCGATTAAAAATGACAATATTGTAATTGTATCACATTAAATCTTAGTAATTTTATAGGATAAAAATATCTTTTATTCTCCCTCTAGAATATAGAAACAGAAATACACATACTGTACCGTCTGCTGGTGTCACCTCATGTACTGTCTGCTGGTGTCACCTCATGTACTGTCTGCTGGAGTCACCTCATGTACTGTCTGCTGGTGTCACCTCATGTACTGTACTGTCTGCTGGTGTCACCTCATGTACTGTACTGTCTGCTGGAGTCACCTCATGTACTGTACTGTCTGCTGGAGTCACCTCATGTACTGTACTGTCTGCTGGTGTCACCTCATGTACTGTCTGCTGGTGTCACCTCATGTACTGTACCGTCTGCTGGTGTCACCTCATGTACTGTACTGTCTGCTGGTGTCACCTCATATACTGTCTGCTGGTGTCACCTCATGTACCGTCTGCTGGTGTCACCTCATGTACTGTCTGCTGGTGTCACCTCATGTACTGTACTGTCTGCTGGTGTCACCTCATGTACTGTACTGTCTGCTGGTGTCACCTCATGTACTGTCTGCTGGTGTCACCTCATGTACCGTCTGCTGGTGTCACCTCATGTACTGTACCGTCTGCTGGTGTCACCTCATGTACTGTACCGTCTGCTGGTGTCACCTCATGTACTGTACTGTCTGCTGGTGTCACCTCATGTACTGTCTGCTGGTGTCACCTCATGTACTGTCTGCTGGTCTCACCTCATGTACTGTACTGTCTGCTGGTGTCACCTCATGTACTGTACCGTCTGCTGGTGTCACCTCATGTACTGTACTGTCTGCTGGTGTCACCTCATATACTGTCTGCTGGTGTCACCTCATGTACCGTCTGCTGGTGTCACCTCATGTACTGTCTGCTGGTGTCACCTCATGTACTGTACTGTCTGCTGGTGTCACCTCATGTATTGTCTGCTGGTGTCACCTCATGTACTGTACTGTCTGCTGGTGTCACCTCATGTACTGCACTGTCTGCTGGTGTCACCTCATGTACTGTCTGCTGGTGTCACCTCATGTATCGTCTGCTGGTGTCACCTCATGTACTGTCTGCTGGTGTCACCTCATGTACTGTACTGTCTGCTGGTGTCACCTCATGTACTGTACTGTCTGCTGGTGTCACCTCATGTACTGTCTGCTGGTGTCACCTCATGTACTGTACTGTCTGCTGGTGTCACCTCATGTACTGTACTGTCTGCTGGTGTCACCTCTTATACTGTCTGCTGGTGTCACCTCATGTACCGTCTGCTGGTGTCACCTCATGTACTGTACTGTCTGCTGGTGTCACCTCATGCACTGTACTGTCTGCTAGTGTCACCTCATGTACTGTCTGCTGGTGTCACCTCATGTACCGTCTGCTGGTGTCACCTCATGTACCGTCTGCTGGTGTCACCTCATGTACTGTACTGTCTGCTGGTGTCACCTCATGTACTGTCTGCTGGTGTCACCCCATGTACTGTACTGTCTGCTGGTGTCACCTCATATACTGTCTGCTGGTGTCACCTCATGTACCGTCTGCTGGTGTCACCTCATGTACTGTACTGTCTGCTGGTGTCACCTCATGTACTGTCTGCTGGTGTCACCTCATGTACTGTACTGTCTGCTGGTGTCACCTCATGTACTGTCTGCTGGTGTCACCTCATGTACCGTCTGCTGGTGTCACCTCATGTACTGTACTGTCTGCTGGTGTCACCTCATGTACTGTCTGCTGATGTCACCTCATGCACTGTACTGTCTGCTGGTGTCACCTCATGTACTGTCTGCTGGTGTCACCTCATGTACCGTCTGCTGGTGTCACCTCATGTACTGTACTGTCTGCTGGTGTCACCTCATGTACTGTCTGCTGGTGTCACCTCATGTACTGTACTGTCTGCTGGTGTCACCTCATGTACCGTCTGCTGGTGTCACCTCGTGTACTGTCTGCTGGTGTCACCTCGTGTACTGTCTGCTGGTGTCACCTCATGCACCGTCTGCTGGTGTCACCTCATGTACTGTACTGTCTGCTGGTGTCACCTCATGTACTGTCTGCTGGTGTCACCTCATGCACTGTACTGTCTGCTGGTGTCACCTCATGTACTGTCTGCTGGTGTCACCTCATGCACTGCACTGTCTGCTGGTGTCACCTCATGTACTGCACTGTCTGCTGGTGTCACCTCATGTACTGTCTGCTGGTGTCACCTCATGCACTGCACTGTCTGCTGGTGTCACCTCATGTACTATCTGCTGGTGTCACCTCATGTACCGTCTGCTGGTGTCACCTCATGCACCGTCTGCTGGTGTCACCTCATGTACTGTACTGTCTGATGGTGTCACCTCATGTACTGTCTGCTGGTGTCACCCCATGTACTGTACTGTCTGCTGGTGTCACCTCATGTACTGTCTGTTGGTGTCACCTCATGTACTGTCTGCTGGTGTCACCTCATGTACTGTACTGTCTGCTGGTGTCACCTCATGTACTGTCTGCTGGTGTCACCTCATGTGCTGTACTGTCTGCTGGTGTCACCTCATGTACTGTCTGCTGGTGTCACCTCATGTACTGTACTGTCTGCTTGTGTCACCTTATGTACTGTCTGCTGGTGTCACCTCATGTACTGTCTGCTGGTGTCACCTCATGCACTGTACCGTCTGCTAGTGTCACCTCATGCACTGTCTGCTGGTGTCACCTCATGCACTGTCTGCTGGTGTCACCTCATGTACTGTCTGCTGGTGTCACCTCATATACTGTCTGCTGGTGTCACCCCATGTACTGTACTGTCTGCTGGTGTCACCTCATGTACTGTAGTGTCTGCTGGTGTCACCTCATGTACTGTCTGCTGGTGTCACCTCATGTACTGTCTGCTGGTGTCACCCCATGTACTGTACTGTCTGCTGGTGTCACCTCATGTACTGTCTGCTGGTGTCACCCCATGTACTGTACTGTCTGCTGGAGTCACCTCATGTACTGTCTGCTGGTGTCACCTCATGTACTGTCTGCTGGTGTCACCCCATGTACTGTACTGTCTGCTGGTGTCACCTCATGTACTGTCTGCTGGTGTCACCTCATGTACTGTCTGCTGGTGTCACCTCATGCACTGTACTGTCTGCTGGTGTCACCTCATGTACTGTCTGTTGGTGTCACCTCATGCACTGTACTGTCTGCTGGTGTCACCTCATGTACTGCCTGCTGGTGTCACCTCATGCACTGTACTGTCTGCTGGTGTCACCTCATGTACTGTCTGCTGGTGTCACCCCATGTACTGTACTGTCTGCTGATGTCACCTCATGTACTGTCTGCTGGTGTCACCCCATGTACTGTACTGTCTGCTGGTGTCACCTCATGTACTGTCTGCTGGTGTCACCTCATGTACTGTACTGTCTGCTGGTGTCACCTCGTGTACTGTCTTCTGGTGTCACCTCATGTGCTGTCTGCTGGTGTCACCTCATGTACTGCCTGCTGGTGTCACCTCATGCACTGTACTGTCTGCTGGTGTCACCCCATGTACTGTCTTCTGGTGTCACCTCATGTGCTGTCTGCTGGTGTCACCTCGTGTACTGTCTTCTGGTGTCACCTCATGTGCTGTCTGCTGGTGTCACTTCATGTACTGTCTGCTGGTGTCACCTCATGTACTGCCTGCTGGTGTCACCTCATGCACTGTACTGTCTGCTGGTGTCACCTCATGTACTGTCTGCTGGTGTCACCCCATGTACTGTACTGTCTGCTGATGTCACCTCATATACTGTCTGCTGGTGTCAACCCATGTACTGTACTGTCTGCTGGTGTCACCTCATGTACTGTCTGCTGGTGTCACCTCATGTACTGTACTGTCTGCTGGTGTCACCTCGTGTACTGTCTTCTGGTGTCACCTCATGTGCTGTCTGCTGGTGTCACCTCGTGTACTGTCTTCTGGTGTCACCTCATGTACTGCCTGCTGGTGTCACCTCATGCACTGTACTGTCTGCTGGTGTCACCTCGTGTACTGTCTTCTGGTGTCACCTCATGTGCTGTCTGCTGGTGTCACCTCGTGTACTGTCTTCTGGTGTCACCTCATGTGCTGTCTGCTGGTGTCACTTCATGTACTGTCTGCTGGTGTCACCTCATGTACTGCCTGCTGGTGTCACCTCATGCACTGTACTGTCTGCTGGTGTCACCTCATGTACTGTCTGCTGGTGTCACCCCATGTACTGTACTGTCTGCTGATGTCACCTCATATACTGTCTGCTGGTGTCAACCCATGTACTGTACTGTCTGCTGGTGTCACCTCATGTACTGTCTGCTGGTGTCACCTCATGTACTGTACTGTCTGCTGGTGTCACCTCGTGTACTGTCTTCTGGTGTCAACTCATGTGCTGTCTGCTGGTGTCACCTCATGCACCGTCTGCTGGTGTCACCTCATGTACTGTACTGTCTGCTGGTGTCACCTCATGTACCGTCTGCTGGTGTCACCTCATGTACTGTACTGTCTGCTGGTGTCACCTCATGCACTGTACTGTCTGCTGGTGTCACCTCATGTACTGTCTGCTGGTGTCACCTCATGTACCGTCTGCTGGTGTCACCTCATGTACCGTCTGCTGGTGTCACCTCATGTACTGTACTGTCTGCTGGTGTCACCTCATGTACTGTCTGCTGGTGTCACCTCATGTACTGTACTGTCTGCTGGTGTCACCTCATGTACTGCACTGTCTGCTGGTGTCACCTCATGTACTGTCTGCTGGTGTCACCTCATGTATCGTCTGCTGGTGTCACCTCATGTACTGTCTGCTGGTGTCACCTCATGTATCGTCTGCTGGTGTCACCTCATGTACTGTCTGCTGGTGTCACCTCATGTACTGTACTGTCTGCTGGTGTCACCTCATGTACTGTCTGCTGGTGTCACCTCATGTACTGTCTGCTGGTGTCACCTCATGTACTGTAGTGTCTGCTGGTGTCACCTCATGTACTGTCTGCTGGTGTCACCTCATGTACTGTACTGTCTGCTGGTGTCACCTCATATACTGTCTGCTGGTGTCACCTCATGTACCGTCTGCTGGTGTCACCTCATGTACTGTACTGTCTGCTGGTGTCACCTCATGCACTGTACTGTCTGCTGGTGTCACCTCATGTACTGTCTGCTGGTGTCACCTCATGTACCGTCTGCTGGTGTCACCTCATGTACCGTCTGCTGGTGTCACCTCATGTACTGTACTGTCTGCTGGTGTCACCTCATGTACTGTCTGCTGGTGTCACCCCATGTACTGTACTGTCTGCTGGTGTCACCTCATATACTGTCTGCTGGTGTCACCTCATGTAACGTCTGCTGGTGTCACCTCATGTACTGTACTGTCTGCTGGTGTCACCTCATGCACTGTACTGTCTGCTGGTGTCACCTCATGTACTGTCTGCTGGTGTCACCTCATGTACCGTCTGCTGGTGTCACCTCATGTACTGTACTGTCTGCTGGTGTCACCTCATGTACTGTCTGCTGGTGTCACCTCATGTACTGTACTGTCTGCTGGTGTCACCTCATGTACCGTCTGCTGGTGTCACCTCGTGTACTGTCTGCTGGTGTCACCTCGTGTACTGTCTGCTGGTGTCACCTCATGCACCGTCTGCTGGTGTCACCTCATGTACTGTACTGTCTGCTGGTGTCACCTCATGTACTGCACTGTCTGCTGGTGTCACCTCATGTACTGTCTGCTGGTGTCACCTCATGCACTGTACTGTCTGCTGGTGTCACCTCATGTACTGTCTGCTGGTGTCACCTCATGCACTGCACTGTCTGCTGGTGTCACCTCATGTACTGCACTGTCTGCTGGTGTCACCTCATGTACTGTCTGCTGGTGTCACCTCATGCACTGCACTGTCTGCTGGTGTCACCTCATGTACTATCTGCTGGTGTCACCTCCTGTACCGTCTGCTGGTGTCACCTCATGCACCGTCTGCTGGTGTCACCTCATGTACTGTACTGTCTGCTGGTGTCACCTCATGTACTGTCTGCTGGTGTCACCCCATGTACTGTACTGTCTGCTGGTGTCACCTCATGTACTGTCTGTTGGTGTCACCTCATGTACTGTCTGCTGGTGTCACCTCATCTACTGTACTGTCTGCTGGTGTCACCTCATGTACTGTCTGCTGGTGTCACCTCATGTGCTGTACTGTCTGCTGGTGTCACCTCATGTACTGTCTGCTGGTGTCACCTCATGTACTGTACTGTCTGCTTGTGTCACCTTATGTACTGTCTGCTGGTGTCACCTCATGTACTGTCTGCTGGTGTCACCTCATGCACTGTACCGTCTGCTGGTGTCACCTCATGCACTGTCTGCTGGTGTCACCTCATGTACTGTCTGCTGGTGTCACCTCATATACTGTCTGCTGGTGTCACCCCATGTACTGTACTGTCTGCTGGTGTCACCTCATGTACTGTAGTGTCTGCTGGTGTCACCTCATGTACTGTCTGCTGGTGTCACCCCATGTACTGTACTGTCTGCTGGTGTCACCTCATGTACTGTCTGCTGGTGTCACCCCATGTACTGTACTGTCTGCTGGAGTCACCTCATGTACTGTCTGCTGGTGTCACCTCATGTACTGTCTGCTGGTGTCACCCCATGTACTGTACTGTCTGCTGGTGTCACCTCATGTACTGTCTGCTGGTGTCACCTCATGTACTGTACTGTCTGCTGGTGTCACCTCATGTACTGTCTGCTGGTGTCACCCCATGTACTGTACTGTCTGCTGGTGTCACCTCATGTACTGTCTGCTGGTGTCACCTCATGTACTGTACTGTCTGCTGGTGTCACCTCGTGCACTGTCTGCTGGTGTCACCTCATGTGCTGTCTGCTGGTGTCACCTCATGTACTGTCTGCTGGTGTCACCTCATGTACTGTACTGTCTAATGGTGTCACCTCATGTGCTGTCTGCTGGTCTCACCTCATGTACTGTCTGCTGGTGTCACCTCATGTACTGTACTGTCTGCTGGTGTCACCTCATGTACTGTCTGCTGGTGTCACCTCATGTACCGTCTGCTGGTGTCACCTCATGCACTGTACTGTCTGCTGGTGTCACCTCATGTACTGTACTGTCTGATGGTGTCACCTCGTGTACTGTCTGCTGGTGTCACCTCATGTACTGTCTGCTGGTGTCACCTCATGTACTGTACTGTCTGATTGTGTCACCTCATGTACTGTCTGCTGGTGTCACCTCATGTACCGTCTGCTGGTGTCACCTCATGTACTGTCTGCTGGTGTCACCTCATGTACCGTCTGCTGGTGTCACCTCATGTACTGTCCGCTGGTGTCACCTCATGTACCGTCTGCTGGTGTCACCTCATGTACTGTCTGCTGGTGTCACCTCATGTACCGTCTGCTGGTGTCACCTCATGTACTGTCTGCTGGTGTCACCTCATGCACTGTACTGTCTGCTGGTGTCATCTCGTGTACTGTCTGCTGGTGTCACCTCATGTACTGTCTGCTGGTGTCACCTCATGTACCGTCTGCTGGTGTCACCTCATGTACTGTACTGTCTGCTGGTGTCACCTCATGTACTGTCTGCTGGTGTCACCTCGTGTACTGTCTGCTGGTGTCACCTCATGTACTGTCTGCTGGTGTCACCTCATGCACCGTCTGCTGGTGTCACCTCATGTACTGTACTGTCTGCTGGTGTCACCTCATGTACCGTCTGCTGGTGTCTCCTCATGTACTGTCTGTTGATGTCACCTCATGTACTGTACTGTCTGCTGGTGTCACCTCATGTACTGTCTGTGATGTCAACTCATGTACTGTCTGCTGGTCTCACCTCATGTACCGTCTGCTGGTGTCACCTCATGTACTGTCTGCTGGTGTCACCTCATGCACTGTACTGTCTGCTGGTGTCATCTCGTGTACTGTCTGCTGGTGTCACCTCATGTACTGTCTGATGGTGTCACCTCATGTACCGTCTGCTGGTGTCACCTCATGTACTGTCTGCTGGTGTCACCTCATGTACTGTACTGTCTGCTGGTGTCACCTCATGTACCGTCTGCTGGTGTCTCCTCATGTACTGTCTGTTGATGTCACCTCATGTACTGTACTGTCTGCTGGTGTCACCTCATGTACTGTCTGTGATGTCAACTCATGTACTGTCTGCTGGTCTCACCTCATGTACCGTCTGCTGGTGTCACCTCATTTACTGTCTGCTGGTGTCACCTCATGTACTGTACAGTCTGCTGGTGTCACCTCATGTACTCTCTGCTGGTGTCACCTCATGTACTGTCTGCTGGTGTCACCTCATGTACTGTCTGCTGGTGTCAACTCATGTACTGTCTGCTGGTGTCACCTCATGTACTGTCTGCTGGTGTCACCTCATGTACTGTACTGTCTGCTAGTGTCACCTGATGTACTGTCTGCTGGTGTCACCTCATGTACCGTCTGCTGGTCTCACCTCATGTACTGTACTGTCTGCTGGTGTCACCTCATGTACCGTCTGCTGGTGTCTCCTCATGTACTGTCTGTTGATGTCACCTCATGTACTGTACTGTCTGCTGGTGTCACCTCATGTACTGTCTGTGATGTCAACTCATGTACTGTCTGCTGGTCTCACCTCATGTACCGTCTGCTGGTGTCACCTCATGTACTGTCTGCTGGTGTCACCTCATATACTGTACAGTCTGCTGGTGTCACCTCATGTACTCTCTGCTGGTGTCACCTCATGTACTGTCTGCTGGTGTCAACTCATGTACTGTCTGCTGGTGTCACCTCATGTACTGTACTGTCTGCTAGTGTCACCTGATGTACTGTCTGCTGGTGTCACCTCATGTACCGTCTGCTGGTCTCACCTCATGTACTGTACTGTCTGCTGGTGTCACCTCATGTACTGTCTGCTGATGTCACCTCATGTGTTGTCTGCTGGTGTCACCTCATGCACTGTCTGCTGGTGTCACCTCATGTACTGTCTGCTGGTGTCACCTCATGTACCGTCTGCTGGTGTCACCTCATGTACTGTCTGCTGGTGTCACCTCATGTACCGTCTGCTGGTGTCACCTCATGTACTGTCTGCTGGTGTCACCTTATGTACCGTCTGCTGGTGTCACCTCATGTACTGTCTGTTGGTGTCACCTCATGTACTGTCTGCTGGTGTCACCTCATGTACCGTCTGCTGGTGTCACCTCATGTACTGTCTGATGGTGTCACCTCATGTACTGTCTGCTGGTGTCACCTCATGCACTGTACTGTCTGCTGGCGTCACCTCATGTACCGTCTGCTGGTGTCACCTCATGTACTGTCTGCTGGTCTCACCTCATGTACCACCGTCTGCTGGTGTCACCTCATGTACTGTCTGCTGGTGTCACCTCATGTACTGTACTGTCTGCTGGTGTCACCCCATGCACCGTCTGCTGGTGTCCCCTCATGTACTGTACTGTCTGCTGGTGTCACCTCATATACTGTCTGCTGGTGTCACCTCATGTACTGTACTGTCTGCTTGTGTCACCTCATGTACTGTCTGCTGGTGTCACCTCATGTACTGTCTGCTGGTGTCACCTCATGTACTGTACTGTCTGCTGGTGTCACCTCATGTACCGTCTGCTGGTGTCACCTCGTGTACTGTCTGCTGGTGTCACCTCGTGTACTGTCTGCTGGTGTCACCTCATGCACCGTCTGCTGGTGTCACCTCATGTACTGTACTGTCTGCTGGTGTCACCTCATGTACTGTCTGCTGGTGTCACCTCATGCACTGTACTGTCTGCTGGTGTCACCTCATGTACTGTCTGCTGGTGTCACCTCATGCACTGCACTGTCTGCTGGTGTCACCTCATGTACTGCACTGTCTGCTGGTGTCACCTCATGTACTGTCTGCTGGTGTCACCTCATGCACTGCACTGTCTGCTGGTGTCACCTCATGTACTATCTGCTGGTGTCACCTCATGTACCGTCTGCTGGTGTCACCTCATGCACCGTCTGCTGGTGTCACCTCATGTACTGTACTGTCTGATGGTGTCACCTCATGTACTGTCTGCTGGTGTCACCCCATGTACTGTACTGTCTGCTGGTGTCACCTCATGTACTGTCTGTTGGTGTCACCTCATGTACTGTCTGCTGGTGTCACCTCATGTACTGTACTGTCTGCTGGTGTCACCTCATGTACTGTCTGCTGGTGTCACCTCATGTGCTGTACTGTCTGCTGGTGTCACCTCATGTACTGTCTGCTGGTGTCACCTCATGTACTGTACTGTCTGCTTGTGTCACCTTATGTACTGTCTGCTGGTGTCACCTCATGTACTGTCTGCTGGTGTCACCTCATGCACTGTACCGTCTGCTAGTGTCACCTCATGCACTGTCTGCTGGTGTCACCTCATGCACTGTCTGCTGGTGTCACCTCATGTACTGTCTGCTGGTGTCACCTCATATACTGTCTGCTGGTGTCACCCCATGTACTGTACTGTCTGCTGGTGTCACCTCATGTACTGTAGTGTCTGCTGGTGTCACCTCATGTACTGTCTGCTGGTGTCACCTCATGTACTGTCTGCTGGTGTCACCCCATGTACTGTACTGTCTGCTGGTGTCACCTCATGTACTGTCTGCTGGTGTCACCCCATGTACTGTACTGTCTGCTGGAGTCACCTCATGTACTGTCTGCTGGTGTCACCTCATGTACTGTCTGCTGGTGTCACCCCATGTACTGTACTGTCTGCTGGTGTCACCTCATGTACTGTCTGCTGGTGTCACCTCATGTACTGTCTGCTGGTGTCACCCCATGTACTGTACTGTCTGCTGGAGTCACCTCATGTGCTGTCTGCTGGTGTCACCTCATGTACTGTACTGTCTGCTGGAGTCACCTCATGTACCGTCTGCTAGTGTCACCTCATGTACTGTCTGCTGCTGTCACCTCATGTACTGTACTGTCTGCTGGAGTCACCTCATGTACTGTCTGCAGGTGTCACCTCATGTACTGTACTGTCTGCTGGAGTCACCTCATGTACCGTCTGCTAGTGTCACCTCATGTACTGTACTGTCTGCTGGTGTCACCTCATGTACTGTCTGCTGGTGTCACCTCATGTACTGTACTGTCTGCTGGTGTCACCTCATGTACTGTCTGCTGGTGTCACCTCATGTACTGTACTGTACTGTCTGCTGGTGTCACCTCATGTACTGTCTGCTGGTGTCACCCCATGTACTGTACTGTCTGCTGGTGTCACCTCATGTACTGTCTGCTGGTGTCACCTCATGTACTGTACTGTCTGCATGTGTCACCTCATGTGCTGTCTGTTGGTGTCACCTCATGTACTGTCTGCTGGTGTCACCTCATGTACTGTACTGTCTGCTGGTGTCACCTCATGTACTGTCTGCTGGTGTCACCTCATGCACTGTACTGTCTGCTGGTGTCACCTCATGTACTGTCTGTTGGTGTCACCTCATGCACTGTACTGTCTGCTGGTGTCACCTCATGTACTGCCTGCTGGTGTCACCTCATGCACTGTACTGTCTGCTGGTGTCACCTCATGTACTGTCTGCTGGTGTCACCCCATGTACTGTACTGTCTGCTGATGTCACCTCATGTACTGTCTGCTGGTGTCACCCCATGTACTGTACTGTCTGCTGGTGTCACCTCATGTACTGTCTGCTGGTGTCACCTCATGTACTGTACTGTCTGCTGGTGTCACCTCGTGTACTGTCTTCTGGTGTCACCTCATGTGCTGTCTGCTGGTGTCACCTCATGTACTGCCTGCTGGTGTCACCTCATGCACTGTACTGTCTGCTGGTGTCACCCCATGTACTGTCTTCTGGTGTCACCTCATGTGCTGTCTGCTGGTGTCACCTCGTGTACTGTCTTCTGGTGTCACCTCATGTGCTGTCTGCTGGTGTCACTTCATGTACTGTCTGCTGGTGTCACCTCATGTACTGCCTGCTGGTGTCACCTCATGCACTGTACTGTCTGCTGGTGTCACCTCATGTACTGTCTGCTGGTGTCACCCCATGTACTGTACTGTCTGCTGATGTCACCTCATATACTGTCTGCTGGTGTCAACCCATGTACTGTACTGTCTGCTGGTGTCACCTCATGTACTGTACTGTCTGCTGGTGTCACCTCGTGTACTGTCTTCTGGTGTCACCTCATGTGCTGTCTGCTGGTGTCACCTCGTGTACTGTCTTCTGGTGTCACCTCATGTACTGCCTGCTGGTGTCACCTCATGCACTGTACTGTCTGCTGGTGTCACCTCGTGTACTGTCTTCTGGTGTCACCTCATGTGCTGTCTGCTGGTGTCACCTCGTGTACTGTCTTCTGGTGTCACCTCATGTGCTGTCTGCTGGTGTCACTTCATGTACTGTCTGCTGGTGTCACCTCATGTACTGCCTGCTGGTGTCACCTCATGCACTGTACTGTCTGCTGGTGTCACCTCATGTACTGTCTGCTGGTGTCACCCCATGTACTGTACTGTCTGCTGATGTCACCTCATATACTGTCTGCTGGTGTCAACCCATGTACTGTACTGTCTGCTGGTGTCACCTCATGTACTGTCTGCTGGTGTCACCTCATGTACTGTACTGTCTGCTGGTGTCACCTCGTGTACTGTCTTCTGGTGTCAACTCATGTGCTGTCTGCTGGTGTCACCTCATGCACCGTCTGCTGGTGTCACCTCATGTACTGTACTGTCTGCTGGTGTCACCTCATGTACCGTCTGCTGGTGTCACCTCATGTACTGTACTGTCTGCTGGTGTCACCTCATGCACTGTACTGTCTGCTGGTGTCACCTCATGTACTGTCTGCTGGTGTCACCTCATGTACCGTCTGCTGGTGTCACCTCATGTACCGTCTGCTGGTGTCACCTCATGTACTGTACTGTCTGCTGGTGTCACCTCATGTACTGTCTGCTGGTGTCACCTCATGTACTGTACTGTCTGCTGGTGTCACCTCATGTACTGCACTGTCTGCTGGTGTCACCTCATGTACTGTCTGCTGGTGTCACCTCATGTATCGTCTGCTGGTGTCACCTCATGTACTGTCTGCTGGTGTCACCTCATGTATCGTCTGCTGGTGTCACCTCATGTACTGTCTGCTGGTGTCACCTCATGTACTGTACTGTCTGCTGGTGTCACCTCATGTACTGTCTGCTGGTGTCACCTCATGTACTGTCTGCTGGTGTCACCTCATGTACTGTAGTGTCTGCTGGTGTCACCTCATGTACTGTCTGCTGGTGTCACCTCATGTACTGTACTGTCTGCTGGTGTCACCTCATATACTGTCTGCTGGTGTCACCTCATGTACCGTCTGCTGGTGTCACCTCATGTACTGTACTGTCTGCTGGTGTCACCTCATGCACTGTACTGTCTGCTGGTGTCACCTCATGTACTGTCTGCTGGTGTCACCTCATGTACCGTCTGCTGGTGTCACCTCATGTACCGTCTGCTGGTGTCACCTCATGTACTGTACTGTCTGCTGGTGTCACCTCATGTACTGTCTGCTGGTGTCACCCCATGTACTGTACTGTCTGCTGGTGTCACCTCATATACTGTCTGCTGGTGTCACCTCATGTAACGTCTGCTGGTGTCACCTCATGTACTGTACTGTCTGCTGGTGTCACCTCATGCACTGTACTGTCTGCTGGTGTCACCTCATGTACTGTCTGCTGGTGTCACCTCATGTACCGTCTGCTGGTGTCACCTCATGTACTGTACTGTCTGCTGGTGTCACCTCATGTACTGTCTGCTGGTGTCACCTCATGTACTGTACTGTCTGCTGGTGTCACCTCATGTACCGTCTGCTGGTGTCACCTCGTGTACTGTCTGCTGGTGTCACCTCGTGTACTGTCTGCTGGTGTCACCTCATGCACCGTCTGCTGGTGTCACCTCATGTACTGTACTGTCTGCTGGTGTCACCTCATGTACTGCACTGTCTGCTGGTGTCACCTCATGTACTGTCTGCTGGTGTCACCTCATGCACTGTACTGTCTGCTGGTGTCACCTCATGTACTGTCTGCTGGTGTCACCTCATGCACTGCACTGTCTGCTGGTGTCACCTCATGTACTGCACTGTCTGCTGGTGTCACCTCATGTACTGTCTGCTGGTGTCACCTCATGCACTGCACTGTCTGCTGGTGTCACCTCATGTACTATCTGCTGGTGTCACCTCCTGTACCGTCTGCTGGTGTCACCTCATGCACCGTCTGCTGGTGTCACCTCATGTACTGTACTGTCTGCTGGTGTCACCTCATGTACTGTCTGCTGGTGTCACCCCATGTACTGTACTGTCTGCTGGTGTCACCTCATGTACTGTCTGTTGGTGTCACCTCATGTACTGTCTGCTGGTGTCACCTCATCTACTGTACTGTCTGCTGGTGTCACCTCATGTACTGTCTGCTGGTGTCACCTCATGTGCTGTACTGTCTGCTGGTGTCACCTCATGTACTGTCTGCTGGTGTCACCTCATGTACTGTACTGTCTGCTTGTGTCACCTTATGTACTGTCTGCTGGTGTCACCTCATGTACTGTCTGCTGGTGTCACCTCATGCACTGTACCGTCTGCTGGTGTCACCTCATGCACTGTCTGCTGGTGTCACCTCATGTACTGTCTGCTGGTGTCACCTCATATACTGTCTGCTGGTGTCACCCCATGTACTGTACTGTCTGCTGGTGTCACCTCATGTACTGTAGTGTCTGCTGGTGTCACCTCATGTACTGTCTGCTGGTGTCACCCCATGTACTGTACTGTCTGCTGGTGTCACCTCATGTACTGTCTGCTGGTGTCACCCCATGTACTGTACTGTCTGCTGGAGTCACCTCATGTACTGTCTGCTGGTGTCACCTCATGTACTGTCTGCTGGTGTCACCCCATGTACTGTACTGTCTGCTGGTGTCACCTCATGTACTGTCTGCTGGTGTCACCTCATGTACTGTACTGTCTGCTGGTGTCACCTCATGTACTGTCTGCTGGTGTCACCCCATGTACTGTACTGTCTGCTGGTGTCACCTCATGTACTGTCTGCTGGTGTCACCTCATGTACTGTACTGTCTGCTGGTGTCACCTCGTGCACTGTCTGCTGGTGTCACCTCATGTGCTGTGTGCTGGTGTCACCTCATGTACTGTCTGCTGGTGTCACCTCATGTACTGTACTGTCTAATGGTGTCACCTCATGTGCTGTCTGCTGGTCTCACCTCATGTACTGTCTGCTGGTGTCACCTCATGTACTGTACTGTCTGCTGGTGTCACCTCATGTACTGTCTGCTGGTGTCACCTCATGTACCGTCTGCTGGTGTCACCTCATGCACTGTACTGTCTGCTGGTGTCACCTCATGTACTGTACTGTCTGATGGTGTCACCTCGTGTACTGTCTGCTGGTGTCACCTCATGTACTGTCTGCTGGTGTCACCTCATGTACTGTACTGTCTGATTGTGTCACCTCATGTACTGTCTGCTGGTGTCACCTCATGTACCGTCTGCTGGTGTCACCTCATGTACTGTCTGCTGGTGTCACCTCATGTACCGTCTGCTGGTGTCACCTCATGTACTGTCCGCTGGTGTCACCTCATGTACCGTCTGCTGGTGTCACCTCATGTACTGTCTGCTGGTGTCACCTCATGTACCGTCTGCTGGTGTCACCTCATGTACTGTCTGCTGGTGTCACCTCATGCACTGTACTGTCTGCTGGTGTCATCTCGTGTACTGTCTGCTGGTGTCACCTCATGTACTGTCTGCTGGTGTCACCTCATGTACCGTCTGCTGGTGTCACCTCATGTACTGTACTGTCTGCTGGTGTCACCTCATGTACTGTCTGCTGGTGTCACCTCGTGTACTGTCTGCTGGTGTCACCTCATGTACTGTCTGCTGGTGTCACCTCATGCACCGTCTGCTGGTGTCACCTCATGTACTGTACTGTCTGCTGGTGTCACCTCATGTACCGTCTGCTGGTGTCTCCTCATGTACTGTCTGTTGATGTCACCTCATGTACTGTACTGTCTGCTGGTGTCACCTCATGTACTGTCTGTGATGTCAACTCATGTACTGTCTGCTGGTCTCACCTCATGTACCGTCTGCTGGTGTCACCTCATGTACTGTCTGCTGGTGTCACCTCATGCACTGTACTGTCTGCTGGTGTCATCTCGTGTACTGTCTGCTGGTGTCACCTCATGTACTGTCTGATGGTGTCACCTCATGTACCGTCTGCTGGTGTCACCTCATGTACTGTCTGCTGGTGTCACCTCATGTACTGTACTGTCTGCTGGTGTCACCTCATGTACCGTCTGCTGGTGTCTCCTCATGTACTGTCTGTTGATGTCACCTCATGTACTGTACTGTCTGCTGGTGTCACCTCATGTACTGTCTGTGATGTCAACTCATGTACTGTCTGCTGGTCTCACCTCATGTACCGTCTGCTGGTGTCACCTCATTTACTGTCTGCTGGTGTCACCTCATGTACTGTACAGTCTGCTGGTGTCACCTCATGTACTCTCTGCTGGTGTCACCTCATGTACTGTCTGCTGGTGTCACCTCATGTACTGTCTGCTGGTGTCAACTCATGTACTGTCTGCTGGTGTCACCTCATGTACTGTCTGCTGGTGTCACCTCATGTACTGTACTGTCTGCTAGTGTCACCTGATGTACTGTCTGCTGGTGTCACCTCATGTACCGTCTGCTGGTCTCACCTCATGTACTGTACTGTCTGCTGGTGTCACCTCATGTACCGTCTGCTGGTGTCTCCTCATGTACTGTCTGTTGATGTCACCTCATGTACTGTACTGTCTGCTGGTGTCACCTCATGTACTGTCTGTGATGTCAACTCATGTACTGTCTGCTGGTCTCACCTCATGTACCGTCTGCTGGTGTCACCTCATGTACTGTCTGCTAGTGTCACCTCATATACTGTACAGTCTGCTGGTGTCACCTCATGTACTCTCTGCTGGTGTCACCTCATGTACTGTCTGCTGGTGTCAACTCATGTACTGTCTGCTGGTGTCACCTCATGTACTGTACTGTCTGCTAGTGTCACCTGATGTACTGTCTGCTGGTGTCACCTCATGTACCGTCTGCTGGTCTCACCTCATGTACTGTACTGTCTGCTGGTGTCACCTCATGTACTGTCTGCTGATGTCACCTCATGTGTTGTCTGCTGGTGTCACCTCATGCACTGTCTGCTGGTGTCACCTCATGTACTGTCTGCTGGTGTCACCTCATGTACCGTCTGCTGGTGTCACCTCATGTACTGTCTGCTGGTGTCACCTCATGTACCGTCTGCTGGTGTCACCTCATGTACTGTCTGCTGGTGTCACCTTATGTACCGTCTGCTGGTGTCACCTCATGTACTGTCTGTTGGTGTCACCTCATGTACTGTCTGCTGGTGTCACCTCATGTACCGTCTGCTGGTGTCACCTCATGTACTGTCTGATGGTGTCACCTCATGTACTGTCTGCTGGTGTCACCTCATGCACTGTACTGTCTGCTGGCGTCACCTCATGTACCGTCTGCTGGTGTCACCTCATGTACTGTCTGCTGGTCTCACCTCATGTACCACCGTCTGCTGGTGTCACCTCATGTACTGTCTGCTGGTGTCACCTCATGTACTGTACTGTCTGCTGGTGTCACCCCATGCACCGTCTGCTGGTGTCCCCTCATGTACTGTACTGTCTGCTGGTGTCACCTCATATACTGTCTGCTGGTGTCACCTCATGTACTGTACTGTCTGCTTGTGTCACCTCATGTACTGTCTGCTGGTGTCACCTCATGTACTGTCTGCTGGTGTCACCTCATGTACTGTACTGTCTGCTGGTGTCACCTCATGTACTGTCTGCTGGTGTCACCTCATGCACTGTACTGTCTGCTGGTGTCACCTCATGTACCGTCTGCTGGTGTCACCTCATGTACTGTCTGCTGGTGTCACCTCATGTGCTGTACTGTCTGCTGGTGTCACCTCATGTACTGTCTGCTGGTGTCACCTCATGTACTGTCTGCTGGTGTCACCTCATGTGCTGTACTGTCTGCTGGTGTCACCTCATGTACCGTCTGCTGGTGTCACCTCATGTACTGTCTGCTGGTGTCACCTCATGTACTGTACTGTCTGTTGGTGTCACCTCATGTGCTGTCTGCTGGTGTCACCTCATGTACCGTCTGCTGGTGTCACCTCATGTACTGTCTGCTGGTGTCACCTCATGTACCGTCTGCTGGTGTCACCTCATGTACTGTCTGCTGGTGTCACCTCATGTGCTGTACTGTCTGCTGGTGTCACCTCATGTACTGTCTGCTGGTGTCACCTCATGTACCGTCTGCTGGTGTCACCTCATGTACCATCTGCTGGTGTCACCTCATATACCGTCTGCTGGTGTCACCTCATGTACTGTCTGCTGGTGTCACCTCATGTATTGTCTACTGGTGTCACCTCATGTACTGTCTGCTGGTGTCACCTCATGTACTGTCTGCTGGTGTCACCTCATGTACTGTCTGCTGGTGTCACCTCATGCACTGTACTGTCTGCTGGTGTCATCTCGTGTACTGTCTGCTGGTGTCACCTCATGTACTGTCTGCTGGTGTCACCTCATGTACCGTCTGCTGGTGTCACCTCATGTACTGTACTGTCTGCTGGTGTCACCTCATGTACTGTCTGCTGGTGTCACCTCGTGTACTGTCTGCTGGTGTCACCTCATGTACTGTCTGCTGGTGTCACCTCATGCACCGTCTGCTGGTGTCACCTCATGTACTGTACTGTCTGCTGGTGTCACCTCATGTACCGTCTGCTGGTGTCTCCTCATGTACTGTCTGTTGATGTCACCTCATGTACTGTACTGTCTGCTGGTGTCACCTCATGTACTGTCTGTGATGTCAACTCATGTACTGTCTGCTGGTCTCACCTCATGTACCGTCTGCTGGTGTCACCTCATGTACTGTCTGCTGGTGTCACCTCATGCACTGTACTGTCTGCTGGTGTCATCTCGTGTACTGTCTGCTGGTGTCACCTCATGTACTGTCTGATGGTGTCACCTCATGTACCGTCTGCTGGTGTCACCTCATGTACTGTCTGCTGGTGTCACCTCATGTACTGTACTGTCTGCTGGTGTCACCTCATGTACCGTCTGCTGGTGTCTCCTCATGTACTGTCTGTTGATGTCACCTCATGTACTGTACTGTCTGCTGGTGTCACCTCATGTACTGTCTGTGATGTCAACTCATGTACTGTCTGCTGGTCTCACCTCATGTACCGTCTGCTGGTGTCACCTCATTTACTGTCTGCTGGTGTCACCTCATGTACTGTACAGTCTGCTGGTGTCACCTCATGTACTCTCTGCTGGTGTCACCTCATGTACTGTCTGCTGGTGTCACCTCATGTACTGTCTGCTGGTGTCAACTCATGTACTGTCTGCTGGTGTCACCTCATGTACTGTCTGCTGGTGTCACCTCATGTACTGTACTGTCTGCTAGTGTCACCTGATGTACTGTCTGCTGGTGTCACCTCATGTACCGTCTGCTGGTCTCACCTCATGTACTGTACTGTCTGCTGGTGTCACCTCATGTACCGTCTGCTGGTGTCTCCTCATGTACTGTCTGTTGATGTCACCTCATGTACTGTACTGTCTGCTGGTGTCACCTCATGTACTGTCTGTGATGTCAACTCATGTACTGTCTGCTGGTCTCACCTCATGTACCGTCTGCTGGTGTCACCTCATGTACTGTCTGCTAGTGTCACCTCATATACTGTACAGTCTGCTGGTGTCACCTCATGTACTCTCTGCTGGTGTCACCTCATGTACTGTCTGCTGGTGTCAACTCATGTACTGTCTGCTGGTGTCACCTCATGTACTGTACTGTCTGCTAGTGTCACCTGATGTACTGTCTGCTGGTGTCACCTCATGTACCGTCTGCTGGTCTCACCTCATGTACTGTACTGTCTGCTGGTGTCACCTCATGTACTGTCTGCTGATGTCACCTCATGTGTTGTCTGCTGGTGTCACCTCATGCACTGTCTGCTGGTGTCACCTCATGTACTGTCTGCTGGTGTCACCTCATGTACCGTCTGCTGGTGTCACCTCATGTACTGTCTGCTGGTGTCACCTCATGTACCGTCTGCTGGTGTCACCTCATGTACTGTCTGCTGGTGTCACCTTATGTACCGTCTGCTGGTGTCACCTCATGTACTGTCTGTTGGTGTCACCTCATGTACTGTCTGCTGGTGTCACCTCATGTACCGTCTGCTGGTGTCACCTCATGTACTGTCTGATGGTGTCACCTCATGTACTGTCTGCTGGTGTCACCTCATGCACTGTACTGTCTGCTGGCGTCACCTCATGTACCGTCTGCTGGTGTCACCTCATGTACTGTCTGCTGGTCTCACCTCATGTACCACCGTCTGCTGGTGTCACCTCATGTACTGTCTGCTGGTGTCACCTCATGTACTGTACTGTCTGCTGGTGTCACCCCATGCACCGTCTGCTGGTGTCCCCTCATGTACTGTACTGTCTGCTGGTGTCACCTCATATACTGTCTGCTGGTGTCACCTCATGTACTGTACTGTCTGCTTGTGTCACCTCATGTACTGTCTGCTGGTGTCACCTCATGTACTGTCTGCTGGTGTCACCTCATGTACTGTACTGTCTGCTGGTGTCACCTCATGTACTGTCTGCTGGTGTCACCTCATGCACTGTACTGTCTGCTGGTGTCACCTCATGTACCGTCTGCTGGTGTCACCTCATGTACTGTCTGCTGGTGTCACCTCATGTGCTGTACTGTCTGCTGGTGTCACCTCATGTACTGTCTGCTGGTGTCACCTCATGTACTGTCTGCTGGTGTCACCTCATGTGCTGTACTGTCTGCTGGTGTCACCTCATGTACCGTCTGCTGGTGTCACCTCATGTACTGTCTGCTGGTGTCACCTCATGTACTGTACTGTCTGTTGGTGTCACCTCATGTGCTGTCTGCTGGTGTCACCTCATGTACCGTCTGCTGGTGTCACCTCATGTACTGTCTGCTGGTGTCACCTCATGTACCGTCTGCTGGTGTCACCTCATGTACTGTCTGCTGGTGTCACCTCATGTGCTGTACTGTCTGCTGGTGTCACCTCATGTACTGTCTGCTGGTGTCACCTCATGTACCGTCTGCTGGTGTCACCTCATGTACCATCTGCTGGTGTCACCTCATATACCGTCTGCTGGTGTCACCTCATGTACTGTCTGCTGGTGTCACCTCATGTATTGTCTACTGGTGTCACCTCATGTACTGTCTGCTGGTGTCACCTCATGTACTGTCTGCTGGTGTCACCTCATGTACTGTCTGTTGGTGTCACCTCATGTGCTGTCTGCTGGTGTCACTTCATATACCGTCTGCTGGTGTCACCTCATGTACCGTCTGCTGGTGTCACCTCATGTACTGTACTGTCTGCTGGTGTCACCTCATGTACTGTCTGCTGGTGTCACCTCATGTACCGTCTGCTGGTGTCACCTCATGTACTGTCTGTTGGTGTCACCTCATATACCGTCTGCTGGTGTCACCTCATGTACTGTCTGCTGGTGTCACCTCATGTATTGTCTACTGGTGTCACCTCATGTACTGTCTGCTGGTGTCACCTCATGTACTGTCTGCTGGTGTCACCTCATGTACTGTCTGTTGGTGTCACCTCATGTGCTGTCTGCTGGTGTCACTTCATATACCGTCTGCTGGTGTCACCTCATGTACCGTCTGCTGGTGTCACCTCATGTACTGTACTGTCTGCTGGTGTCACCTCATGTACTGTCTGCTGGTGTCACCTCATGTACCGTCTGCTGGTGTCACCTCATGTACTGTACTGTCTGCTGGTGTCACCTCATGCACTGTACTGTCTGCTGGTGTCACCTCATGTACCGTCTGCTGGTGTCACCTCATGTACTGTCTGCTGGTGTCACCTCATGTACTGTCTGCTGGTGTCACCTCATGTACTGTCTGCTAGTGTCACCTCATGTACCGTCTGCTGGTGTCACCTCATGTACTGTCTGCTGGTGTCACCTCATGTACTGTCTGCTGGTGTCACCTCATGTACGCTATTGTCTGCTGGTGTCACCTCATGTACGCTATTGTCTGCTGGTGTCACCTTGTAGACCTATCTTCTCCTCACCTGCCCCCTCCATAGACTTTGGTGCTTACACACGGTCGGGGGCGGGAGGCCACACACCTGGTAGGACGAGTTGATGGAGCGGCTGAGAGGACTCAGTGATTCATGCTCCGCACCTTCATACAGAGACTTTCCTCCTGACAGTGAGGAGATGGGAATACTCATAAACCTGAAAAGAACCGGTCTCGGGGCCCGGTGACCACTGCTCGCCTGCTGGGTGTGGCCCCTACAGACAGGACTCAGAGCCACAGCAGGGCCCGGGGCTGTTACTACAATGGCTGCACCTCAGCATATGCGTCCTACGGTTTAGCTCTTGTGACAGCAGCCGCTCCCGGTGACACACGCGCCCGGCGCACGGGAGGAGCCCGCGCCTTGTTCTTCCTCACTGCCATCTCTGAAGCCTTTTGATCTCTCACCACAAATTGTTGGCACCTTCCAAAGAGACATGAAAGACTCTGCGGCGGGTCCCGACACGTCTCCTGGCACCGGCTGCCGCGGCGGTACTGATGAAGGGGCCCAGAAGATACCACCGAGGCTCAGCTCCACCCCGAGGGGTTAATAATATCTGAGAGGAAATCAGGAGGGTCTCACATACCAGAGAAAGGGAGCCGATCCGAGAGCGAAGACCCCAAAATGACAGTCTATGGAGACTGCACCCCAAATACAGCACCGTGTGCACTATAAGGAGACTGCACCCCAAATACAGCACCGTGTGCACTATAAGGAGACTGCACCCCAAATACAGCACCGTGTGCACTATAAGGAGACTGCACCCCAAATACAGGACTGTGTGCACTATAAGGAGACTGCTCCCCAAATACAGCACCGTGTGCACTATAAGGAGACTGCACCTCAAATACAGCACCGTGTGCACTATAAGGAGACTGCACCTCAAATACAGCACCGTGTGCACTATAAGGAGACTGCACCTCAAATACAGCACCGTGTGCACTATAAGGAGACTGCACCCCAAATACATCAATGTGTGCACTATAAGGAGACTGCTCCCCAAATACAGCACCGTGTGCACTATAAGGAGACTACACCCCAAATACAGCACCGTGTACATTATAAGGAGACTGCACCCCAAATACAGCACCATGTACACTATAAGGAGACTGCACCCCAAATACAGCACCGTGTGCGCTATAAGGAGACTGCACCCCAAATACAGCACCGTGTGCGCTATAAGGAGACTGCACCCCAAATACAGCACCGTGTGCGCTATAAGGAGACTGCACCCCAAATACAGGACCGTGTGCGCTATAAGGAGACTGCACCCCAAATACAGCACCGTGTGCGCTATAAGGAGACTGCACCCCAAATACAGGACCGTGTGCACTATAAGGAGACTGCACCTCAAATACAGCACCGTGTGCACTATAAGGAGACTGCACCCCAAATACAGCACCGTGTGCGCTATAAGGAGACTGCACCCCAAATACAGGACTGTGTGCACTATAAGGAGACTGCTCCCCAAATACAACACCGTGTGCACTATAAGGAGACTGCACCCCAAATACAGCACCGTGTGCACTATAAGGAGACTGCACCCCAAATACAGCACTGTGTGCACTATAAGGAGACTGCTCCCCAAATACAGGACCGTGTGCACTATAAGGAGACTGCACCCCAAATACAGCACTGTGTGCACTATAAGGAGACTGCTCCCCAAATACAGGACCGTGTGCACTATAAGGAGACTGCACCCCAAATACAGCACCGTGTGCACTATAAGGAGCCTGCACCCCAAATACAGCACTGTGTGCACTATAAGGAGACTGCTCCCCAAATACAGGACCGTGTGCACTATAAGGAGACTGCACCCCAAATACAGCACCGTGTGCACTATAAGGAGACTACACCCCAAATACAGCACCGTGTGCACTATAAGGAGACTGCACCCCAAATACAGCACTGTGTGCACTATAAGGAGACTGCTCCCCAAATACAGGACCGTGTGCACTATAAGGAGACTGCACCCCAAATACAGCACCGTGTGCACTATAAGGAGCCTGCACCCCAAATACAGCACTGTGTGCACTATAAGGAGACTGCTCCCCAAATACAGGACCGTGTGCACTATAAGGAGACTGCACCCCAAATACAGCACCGTGTGCACTATAAGGAGACTCCACCTCAAATACAGCACCGTGTGCACTATAAGGAGACTGCACCCCAAATACAGCACCGTGTGCACTATAAGGAGACTGCACCTCAAATACAGCACCGTGTGCACTATAAGGAGACTGCACCCCAAATACATCAATGTGTGCACTATAAGGAGACTGCTCCCCAAATACAGGACCGTGTGCACTATAAGGAGACTGCACCTCAAATACAGCACCGTGTGCACTATAAGGAGACTGCACCCCAAATACAGCACCGTGTGCGCTATAAGGAGACTGCACCCCAAATACAGGACTGTGTGCACTATAAGGAGACTGCTCCCCAAATACAACACCGTGTGCACTATAAGGAGACTGCACCCCAAATACAGCACCGTGTGCACTATAAGGAGACTGCACCCCAAATACAGCACTGTGTGCACTATAAGGAGACTGCTCCCCAAATACAGGACCGTGTGCACTATAAGGAGACTGCACCCCAAATACAGCACTGTGTGCACTATAAGGAGACTGCTCCCCAAATACAGGACCGTGTGCACTATAAGGAGACTGCACCCCAAATACAGCACCGTGTGCACTATAAGGAGCCTGCACCCCAAATACAGCACTGTGTGCACTATAAGGAGACTGCTCCCCAAATACAGGACCGTGTGCACTATAAGGAGACTGCACCCCAAATACAGCACCGTGTGCACTATAAGGAGACTACACCCCAAATACAGCACCGTGTGCACTATAAGGAGACTGCACCCCAAATACAGCACTGTGTGCACTATAAGGAGACTGCTCCCCAAATACAGGACCGTGTGCACCATAAGGAGACTGCACCCCAAATACAGCACCGTGTGCACTATAAGGAGCCTGCACCCCAAATACAGCACTGTGTGCACTATAAGGAGACTGCTCCCCAAATACAGGACCGTGTGCACTATAAGGAGACTGCACCCCAAATACAGCACCGTGTGCACTATAAGGAGACTACACCCCAAATACAGGACCGTGTGCACTATAAGGAGACTGCACCCCAAATACAGCACCGTGTGCACTATAAGGAGACTGCACCCCAAATACAGCACCGCGTGCACTATAAGGAGACTGCTCCCCAAATACAGCACCGTGTGCACTATAAAGAGACTGCACCTCAAATACAGCACCGTGTGCACTATAAGGAGACTGCACCCCAATTACAGCACCGTGTGCACTATAAGGAGACTGCACCCCAAATACAGCACCGTGTGCACTATAAGGAGACTGCACCCCAATTACAGCACCGTGTGCACTATAAGGAGACTGCACCCCAATTACAGCACCGTGTGCACTATAAGGAGACTGCACCCCAAATACAGCACCGTGTGCACTATAAGGAGACTGCACCCCAATTACAGCACCGTGTGCACTATAAGGAGACTGCTCCCCAAATACAGGACCGTGTGCACTATAAGGAGACTGCACCCCAAATACAACACCGTGTGCACTATAAGGAGACTGCACCCCAAATACAGCACCGTGTGCACTATAAGGAGACTGCACCCCAAATACAGCACCGTGTGCACTATAAGGAGACTGCACCCCAATTACAGCACCGTGTGCACTATAAGGAGACTGCACCCCAAATACAGGACCGTGTGCACTATAAGGAGACTGCACCCCAAATACAGGACCGTGTGCACTATAAGGAGACTGCACCCCAAATACAGCACTGTGTGCACTATAAGGAGACTGCACCCCAAATACAGCACCGTGTGCACTATAAGGAGACTGCACCCCAAATACAGCACCGTGTGCACTATAAGGAGACTGCACCCCAAATACAGGACCGTGTGCACTATAAGGAGACTGCACCCCAAATACAACACCGTGTGCACTATAAGGAGACTGCACCCCAAATACAGCACCGTGTGCACTATAAGGAGACTGCTCCCTAAATACAGCACCGTGTGGGAGACTGCACCCCAAATACAGCACCGTGTGCACTATAAGGAGACTGCACCCCAAATACAGCACCGTGTGCACTATAAGGAGACTGGACCCCAAATACAGCACCGTGTGCACTATAAGGAGACTACACCCCAAATACAGGACCGTGTGCACTATAAGGAGACTGCACCCCAAATACAGCACCGTGTGCACTATAAGGAGACTGCACCCCAAATACAGCACCGCGTGCACTATAAGGAGACTGCTCCCCAAATACAGCACCGTGTGCACTATAAGGAGACTACACCCCAAATACAGGACCGTGTGCACTATAAGGAGACTGCACCCCAAATACAGCACCGTGTGCACTATAAGGAGACTGCACCCCAAATACAGCACCGTGTGCACTATAAGGAGACTGCACCCCAATTACAGCACCGTGTGCACTATAAGGAGACTGCACCCCAAATACAGCACCGTGTGCACTATAAGGAGACTGCACCCCAATTACAGCACCGTGTGCACTATAAGGAGACTGCACCCCAATTACAGCACCGTGTGCACTATAAGGAGACTGCACCCCAAATACAGCACCGTGTGCACTATAAGGAGACTGCACCCCAATTACAGCACCGTGTGCACTATAAGGAGACTGCACCCCAAATACAACACCGTGTGCACTATAAGGAGACTGCACCCCAAATACAGCACCGTGTGCACTATAAGGAGACTGCACCCCAAATACAGCACCGTGTGCACTATAAGGAGACTGCACCCCAATTACAGCACCGTGTGCACTATAAGGAGACTGCACCCCAAATACAGGACCGTGTGCACTATAAGGAGACTGCACCCCAAATACAGGACCGTGTGCACTATAAGGAGACTGCACCCCAAATACAGCACTGTGTGCACTATAAGGAGACTGCACCCCAAATACAGAACCGTGTGCACTATAAGGAGACTGCACCCCAAATACAGCACCGTGTGCACTATAAGGAGACTGCACCCCAAATACAGGACCGTGTGCATTATAAGGAGACTGCACCCCAAATACAACACCGTGTGCACTATAAGGAGACTGCACCCCAAATACAGCACCGTGTGCACTATAAGGAGACTGCTCCCCAAATACAGCACCGTGTGGGAGACTGCACCCCAAATACAGCACCGTGTGCACTATAAGGAGACTGCACCCCAAATACAGCACCGTGTGCACTATAAGGAGACTGCACCCCAAATACAGCACCGTGTGCACTATAAGGAGACTACACCCCAAATACAGGACCGTGTGCACTATAAGGAGACTGCACCCCAAATACAGCACCGTGTGCACTATAAGGAGACTGCACCCCAAATACAGCACCGCGTGCACTATAAGGAGACTGCTCCCCAAATACAGCACCGTGTGCACTATAAGGAGACTACACCCCAAATACAGGACCGTGTGCACTATAAGGAGACTGCACCCCAAATACAGCACCGTGTGCACTATAAGGAGACTGCACCCCAAATACAGCACCGTGTGCACTATAAGGAGACTGCACCCCAATTACAGCACCGTGTGCACTATAAGGAGACTGCACCCCAAATACAGCACCGTGTGCACTATAAGGAGACTGCACCCCAATTACAGCACCGTGTGCACTATAAGGAGACTGCACCCCAATTACAGCACCGTGTGCACTATAAGGAGACTGCACCCCAAATACAGCACCGTGTGCACTATAAGGAGACTGCACCCCAATTACAGCACCGTGTGCACTATAAGGAGACTGCACCCCAAATACAACACCGTGTGCACTATAAGGAGACTGCACCCCAAATACAGCACCGTGTGCACTATAAGGAGACTGCACCCCAAATACAGCACCGTGTGCACTATAAGGAGACTGCACCCCAATTACAGCACCGTGTGCACTATAAGGAGACTGCACCCCAAATACAGGACCGTGTGCACTATAAGGAGACTGCACCCCAAATACAGGACCGTGTGCACTATAAGGAGACTGCACCCCAAATACAGCACTGTGTGCACTATAAGGAGACTGCACCCCAAATACAGAACCGTGTGCACTATAAGGAGACTGCACCCCAAATACAGCACCGTGTGCACTATAAGGAGACTGCACCCCAAATACAGGACCGTGTGCATTATAAGGAGACTGCACCCCAAATACAACACCGTGTGCACTATAAGGAGACTGCACCCCAAATACAGCACCGTGTGCACTATAAGGAGACTGCTCCCCAAATACAGCACCGTGTGGGAGACTGCACCCCAAATACAGCACCGTGTGCACTATAAGGAGACTGCACCCCAAATACAGCACCGTGTGCACTATAAGGAGACTGCACCCCAAATACAGCACCGTGTGCACTATAAGGAGACTACACCCCAAATACAGGACCGTGTGCACTATAAGGAGACTGCACCCCAAATACAGCACCGTGTGCACTATAAGGAGACTGCACCCCAAATACAGCACCGCGTGCACTATAAGGAGACTGCTCCCCAAATACAGCACCGTGTGCACTATAAGGAGACTACACCCCAAATACAGGACCGTGTGCACTATAAGGAGACTGCACCCCAAATACAGCACAGTGTGCACTATAAGGGGACTGCACCCCAAATACAGCACCGTGTGCTCTATAAGGAGACTGCACCCCAAATACAGCACCGTTTGCACTATAAGGAGACTACACCCCAAATACAGGACCGTGTGCACTATAAGGAGACTGCACCCCAAATACAGCACCGTGTGCACTATAAGGAGACTGCACCCCAAATACAGCACCGTGTGCACTATAAGGAGACTGCACCCCAAATACAGCACCGTGTGCACTATAAGGAGACTACACCCCAAATACAGGACCGTGTGCACTATAAGGAGACTGCACCCCAAATACAGCACCGTGTGCACTATAAGGAGACTGCTCCCCAAATACAGCACCGTGTACATTATAAGGAGACTGCACCCCAAATACAGCACCGTGTGCACTATAAGGAGACTGCACCCCAAATACATCACCGTGCGCACTATAAGGAGACTGCACCCCAAATACAGCACCGTGTGCACTATAAGGAGACTGCACCCCAAATACAGCACCGTGTGCACTATAAGGAGACTGCACCCCAAATACAGCACCGTGTACATTATAAGGAGACTGCACCCCAAATACAGCACCGTGTGCACTATAAGGAGACTGCACCCCAAATACAGCACCGTGTGCACTATAAGGAGACTGCACCCCAAATACAGCACCGTGTGCACTATAAGGAGACTGCACCCCAAATACAGCACCGTGTGCACTATAAGGAGACTGCTCCCCAAATACAGCACCGTGTGCACTATAAGGAGACTGCACCCCAAATACAGCACCGTGTGCACTATAAGGAAACTGCACTCCAAATACAGCACCGTGTGCACTATAAGGGGACTGCACCCCAAATACAGCACCGTGTGCACTATAAGGAGACTGCACCCCAAATACAGCACCGTGTGCGCTATAAGGAGACTGCACCCCAAATACAGGACTGTGTGCACTATAAGGAGACTGCTCCCCAAATACAACACCGTGTGCACTATAAGGAGACTGCACCCCAAATACAGCACCGTGTGCACTATAAGGAGACTGCACCCCAAATACAGCACCGTGTGCACTATAAGGAGACTGCACTCCAAATACAGCACCGTGTGCACTATAAGGAGACTACACCCCAAATACAGCACCGTGTGCACTATAAGGAGACTGCACCCCAAATACAGCACCGTGTGCGCTATAAGGAGACTGCACCCCAAATACAGGACTGTGTGCACTATAAGGAGACTGCTCCCCAAATACAGCACCGTGTGCACTATAAGGAGACTGCACTCCAAATACAGCACCGTGTGCACTATAAGGAGACTGCACCCCAAATACCGCACCGTGTGCACTATAAGGAGACTGCACCCCAAATACAGCACCGTGTGCACTATAAGGAGACTGCACCCCAAATACCGCACCGTGTGCACTATAAGGAGACTGCACCCCAAATACAGCACCGTGTGCACTATAAGGAGACTGCACCCCAAATACCGCACCGTGTGCACTATAAGGAGACTGCACCCCAAATACAGCACCGTATGCACTATAAGGAGACTGCACCCCAAATACAGCACCGTGTACACTATAAGGAGACTGCACCCCAAATACAGCACCGTGTACATTATAAGGAGACTGCACCCCAAATACAGCACCGTGTGCACTATAAGGAGACTGCACCCCAAATACAGCACCGTGTGCACTATAAGGAGACTGCACCCCAAATACAGCACCGTGTGCACTATAAGGAGACTGCTCCCCAAATACAGCACCGTGTGCACTATAAGGAGACTGCACCCCAAATACAGCACCGTGTGCACTATAAGGAGACTGCACCCCAAATACAGCACCGTGTGTGCTATAAGGAGACTGCACCCCAAATACAGGACTGTGTGCACTATAAGGAGACTGCTCCCCAAATACAGCACTGTGTGCACTATAAGGAGACTGCACCCCAAATACAGCACTGTGTGCACTATAAGGAGACTGCACCCCAAATACAGCACCGTGTGCACTATAAGGAGACTGCACCCCAAATACAGCACCGTGTGCACTATAAGGAGACTGTACCCCAAATACAGGACCGTGTGCACTATAAGGAGACTGCACCCCAATTACAGCACCGTGTGCACTATAAGGAGACTGCACCCCAAATACAGCACCGTGTGCACTATAAGGAGACTGCACCCCAAATACAGCACCGTGTGCACTATAAGGAGACTACACCCCAAATACAGGACCGTGTGCACTATAAGGAGACTGCACCCCAAATACAGCACCGTGTGCACTATAAGGAGACTGCACCCCAAATACAGCACCGTGTGCACTATAAGGAGGCTACACCCCAAATACAGGACCGTGTGCACTATAAGGAGACTACACCCCAAATACAGGACCGTGTGCACTATAAGGAGACTGCACCCCAAATACAGCACCGTGTGCACTATAAGGAGACTGCACCCCAAATACAGCACCGTGTGCACTATAAGGAGACTGCACCCCAATTACAGCACCGTGTGCACTATAAGGAGACTGCACCCCAATTACAGCACCGTGTGCACTATAAGGAGACTGCACCCCAAATACAGCACCGTGTGCACTATAAGGAGACTGCACCCCAATTACAGCACCGTGTGCACTATAAGGAGACTGCTCCCCAAATACAGGACCGTGTGCACTATAAGGAGACTGCACCCCAAATACAACACCGTGTGCACTATAAG
The DNA here is from genome assembly GCF_046119375.1 of Phyllobates terribilis. Lineage (NCBI taxonomy): Eukaryota > Metazoa > Chordata > Amphibia > Anura > Dendrobatidae > Phyllobates > Phyllobates terribilis. The sequence continues at coordinate 201,065,262 of NW_027362768.1, read as the reverse complement.
GAGACTGCACCCCAAATACAGCACCGTGTGCACTATAAGGAGACTGCACCCCAAATACAGCACCGTGTGCACTATAAGGAGACTGCACCCCAATTACAGCACCTTGTGCACTATAAGGAGTCTGCACCCCAAATACAGGACCGTGTGCACTATAAGGAGACTGCACCCCAAATACAGGACCGTGTGCACTATAAGGAGACTGCACCCCAAATACAGCACTGTGTGCACTATAAGGAGACTGCACCCCAAATACAGCACCGTGTGCACTATAAGGAGACTGCACCCCAAATACAGCACCGTGTGCACTATAAGGAGACTGCACCCCAAATACAGGACCGTGTGCACTATAAGGAGACTGCACCCCAAATACAACACCGTGTGCACTATAAGGAGACTGCACCCCAAATACAGCACCGTGTGCACTATAAGGAGACTGCTCCCCAAATACAGCACCGTGTGGGAGACTGCACCCCAAATACAGCACCGTGTGCACTATAAGGAGACTGCACCCCAAATACAGCACCGTGTGCACTATAAGGAGACTGCACCCCAAATACAGCACCGTGTGCACTATAAGGAGACTACACCCCAAATACAGGACCGTGTGCACTATAAGGAGACTGCACCCCAAATACAGCACCGTGTGCACTATAAGGAGACTGCTCCCCAAATACAGCACCGTGTGCACTATAAGGAGGCTGCACCCCAAATACAGCACCGTGTGCACTATAAGGAGACTACACCCCAAATACAGGACCGTGTGCACTATAAGGAGACTGCTCCCCAAATACAGCACCGTGTGCACTATAAGGAGACTACACCCCAAATACAGGACCGTGTGCACTATAAGGAGACTACACCCCAAATACAGCACCGTGTGCACTATAAGGAGACTGCTCCCCAAATACAGCACCGTGTGCACTATAAGGAGACTACACCCCAAATACAGGACCGTGTGCACTATAAGGAGACTGCACCCCAAAAACAGCACAGTGTGCACTATAAGGAGACTGCACCCCAAATACAGCACCGTGTGCACTATAAGGAGACTGCACCCCAAATACAGCACCGTGTGCACTATAAGGAGACTACACCCCAAATACAGGACCGTGTGCACTATAAGGAGACTGCACCCCAAATACAGCACCGTGTGCACTATAAGGAGACTGCACCCCAAATACAGCACCGTGTGCACTATAAGGAGGCTACACCCCAAATACAGGACCGTGTGCACTATAAGGAGACTACACCCCAAATACAGGACCGTGTGCACTATAAGGAGACTGCACCCCAAATACAGCACCGTGTGCACTATAAGGAGACTGCACCCCAAATACAGCACCGTGTGCACTATAAGGAGACTGCACCCCAATTACAGCACCGTGTGCACTATAAGGAGACTGCACCCCAATTACAGCACCGTGTGCACTATAAGGAGACTGCTCCCCAAATACAGGACCGTGTGCACTATAAGGAGACTGCACCCCAAATACAACACCGTGTGCACTATAAGGAGACTGCACCCCAAATACAGCACCGTGTGCACTATAAGGAGACTGCACCCCAAATACAGCACCGTGTGCACTATAAGGAGACTGCACCCCAATTACAGCACCTTGTGCACTATAAGGAGACTGCACCCCAAATACAGGACCGTGTGCACTATAAGGAGACTGCACCCCAAATACAGGACCGTGTGCACTATAAGGAGACTGCACCCCAAATACAGCACTGTGTGCACTATAAGGAGACTGCACCCCAAATACAGCACCGTGTGCACTATAAGGAGACTGCACCCCAAATACAGCACCGTGTGCACTATAAGGAGACTGCACCCCAAATACAGGACCGTGTGCACTATAAGGAGACTGCACCCCAAATACAACACCGTGTGCACTATAAGGAGACTGCACCCCAAATACAGCACCGTGTGCACTATAAGGAGACTGCTCCCCAAATACAGCACCGTGTGGGAGACTGCACCCCAAATACAGCACCGTGTGCACTATAAGGAGACTGCACCCCAAATACAGCACCGTGTGCACTATAAGGAGACTGCACCCCAAATACAGCACCGTGTGCACTATAAGGAGACTACACCCCAAATACAGGACCGTGTGCACTATAAGGAGACTGCACCCCAAATACAGCACCGTGTGCACTATAAGGAGACTGCACCCCAAATACAGCACCGTGTGCACTATAAGGAGGCTGCACCCCAAATACAGCACCGTGTGCACTATAAGGAGACTACACCCCAAATACAGGACCGTGTGCACTATAAGGAGACTGCTCCCCAAATACAGCACCGTGTGCACTATAAGGAGACTACACCCCAAATACAGGACCGTGTGCACTATAAGGAGACTACACCCCAAATACAGCACCGTGTGCACTATAAGGAGCCTGCTCCCCAAATGCAGCACCGTGTGCACTATAAGGAGACTACACCCCAAATACAGGACCGTGTGCACTATAAGGAGACTGCACCCCAAATACAGCACAGTGTGCACTATAAGGAGACTGCACCCCAAATACAGCACCGTGTGCACTATAAGGAGACTGCACCCCAAATACAGCACCGTGTGCACTATAAGGAGACTACACCCCAAATACAGGACCGTGTGCACTATAAGGAGACTGCACCCCAAATACAGCACCGTGTGCACTATAAGGAGACTGCACCCCAAATACAGCACCGTGTGCACTATAAGGAGACTGCACCCCAAATACAGCACCGTGTGCACTATAAGGAGACTACACCCGAAATACAGGACCGTGTGCACTATAAGGAGACTGCACCCCAAATACAGCACCGTGTGCACTATAAGGAGACTGCTCCCCAAATACAGCACCGTGTACATTATAAGGAGACTGCTCCCCAAATACAGCACCGTGTACATTATAAGGAGACTGCACCCCAAATACAGCACCGTGTGCACTATAAGGAGACTGCACCCCAAATACATCACCGTGCGCACTATAAGGAGACTGCACCCCAAATACAGCACCGTGTGCACTATAAGGAGACTGCTCCCCAAATACAGCACCGTGTGCACTATAAGGAGACTGCACTCCAAATACAGCACCGTGTGCACTATAAGGAGACTGCACCCCAAATACCGCACCGTGTGCACTATAAGGAGACTGCACCCCAAATACAGCACCGTGTGCACTATAAGGAGACTGCACCCCAAATACCGCACCGTGTGCACTATAAGGAGACTGCACCCCAAATACAGCACCGTATGCACTATAAGGAGACTGCACCCCAAATACAGCACCGTGTACACTATAAGGAGACTGCACCCCAAATACAGCACCGTGTACATTATAAGGAGACTGCACCCCAAATACAGCACCGTGTGCACTATAAGGAGACTGCACCCCAAATACAGCACCGTGTGCACTATAAGGAGACTGCACCCCAAATACAGCACCGTGTGCACTATAAGGAGACTGCTCCCCAAATACAGCACCGTGTGCACTATAAGGAGACTGCACCCCAAATACAGCACCGTGTGCACTATAAGGAGACTGCACCCCAAATACAGCACCGTGTGCACTATAAGGAGACTGCACCCCAAATACAGCACCGTGTGTGCTATAAGGAGACTGCACCCCAAATACAGGACTGTGTGCACTATAAGGAGACTGCTCCCCAAATACAGCACTGTGTGCACTATAAGGAGACTGCACCCCAAATACAGCACTGTGTGCACTATAAGGAGACTGCACCCCAAATACAGCACCGTGTGCACTATAAGGAGACTGCACCCCAAATACAGCACCGTGTGCACTATAAGGAGACTGTACCCCAAATACAGGACCGTGTGCACTATAAGGAGACTGCACCCCAATTACAGCACCGTGTGCACTATAAGGAGACTGCACCCCAAATACAGGACCGTGTGCACTATAAGGAGACTGCACCCCAAATACAGGACCGTGTGCACTATAAGGAGACTGCACCCCAAATACAGCACTGTGTGCACTATAAGGAGACTGCACCCCAAATACAGCACCGTGTGCACTATAAGGAGACTGCACCCCAAATACAGCACCGTGTGCACTATAAGGAGACTGCACCCCAAATACAGGACCGTGTGCACTATAAGGAGACTGCACCCCAAATACAGCACTGTGTGCACTATAAGGAGACTGCACCCCAAATACAGCACCGTGTGCACTATAAGGAGACTGCACCCCAAATACAGCACCGTGTGCACTATAAGGAGACTGCACCCCAAATACAGGACCGTGTGCACTATAAGGAGACTGCACCCCAAATACAACACCGTGTGCACTATAAGGAGACTGCACCCCAAATACAGCACCGTGTGCACTATAAGGAGACTGCTCCCCAAATACAGCACCGTGTGGGAGACTGCACCCCAAATACAGCACCGTGTGCACTATAAGGAGACTGCACCCCAAATACAGCACCGTGTGCACTATAAGGAGACTGCACCCCAAATACAGCACCGTGTGCACTATAAGGAGACTACACCCCAAATACAGGACCGTGTGCACTATAAGGAGACTGCACCCCAAATACAGCACCGTGTGCACTATAAGGAGACTGCACCCCAAATACAGCACCGTGTGCACTATAAGGAGGCTGCACCCCAAATACAGCACCGTGTGCACTATAAGGAGACTACACCCCAAATACAGGACCGTGTGCACTATAAGGATACTGCTCCCCAAATACAGCACCGTGTGCACTATAAGGAGACTACACCCCAAATACAGGACCGTGTGCACTATAAGGAGACTACACCCCAAATACAGCACCGTGTGCACTATAAGGAGACTGCTCCCCAAATGCAGCACCGTGTGCACTATAAGGAGACTACACCCCAAATACAGGACCGTGTGCACTATAAGGAGACTGCACCCCAAATACAGCACAGTGTGCACTATAAGGAGACTGCACCCCAAATACAGCACCGTGTGCACTATAAGGAGACTGCACCCCAAATACAGCACCGTGTGCACTATAAGGAGACTACACCCCAAATACAGGACCGTGTGCACTATAAGGAGACTGCACCCCAAATACAGCACCGTGTGCACTATAAGGAGACTGCACCCCAAATACAGCACCGTGTGCACTATAAGGAGACTGCACCCCAAATACAGCACCGTGTGCACTATAAGGAGACTACACCCCAAATACAGGACCGTGTGCACTATAAGGAGACTGCACCCCAAATACAGCACCGTGTGCACTATAAGGAGACTGCTCCCCAAATACAGCACCGTGTACATTATAAGGAGACTGCTCCCCAAATACAGCACCGTGTACATTATAAGGAGACTGCACCCCAAATACAGCACCGTGTGCACTATAAGGAGACTGCACCCCAAATACATCACCGTGCGCACTATAAGGAGACTGCACCCCAAATACAGCACCGTGTGCACTATAAGGAGACTGCTCCCCAAATACAGCACCGTGTGCACTATAAGGAGACTGCACTCCAAATACAGCACCGTGTGCACTATAAGGAGACTGCACCCCAAATACCGCACCGTGTGCACTATAAGGAGACTGCACCCCAAATACAGCACCGTGTGCACTATAAGGAGACTGCACCCCAAATACCGCACCGTGTGCACTATAAGGAGACTGCACCCCAAATACAGCACCGTGTGCACTATAAGGAGACTGCACCCCAAATACCGCACCGTGTGCACTATAAGGAGACTGCACCCCAAATACAGCACCGTATGCACTATAAGGAGACTGCACCCCAAATACAGCACCGTGTACACTATAAGGAGACTGCACCCCAAATACAGCACCGTGTACATTATAAGGAGACTGCACCCCAAATACAGCACCGTGTGCACTATAAGGAGACTGCACCCCAAATACAGCACCGTGTGCACTATAAGGAGACTGCACCCCAAATACAGCACCGTGTGCACTATAAGGAGACTGCTCCCCAAATACAGCACCGTGTGCACTATAAGGAGACTGCACCCCAAATACAGCACCTTGTGCACTATAAGGAGACTGCACCCCAAATACAGCACCGTGTGTGCTATAAGGAGACTGCACCCCAAATACAGGACTGTGTGCACTATAAGGAGACTGCTCCCCAAATACAGCACTGTGTGCACTATAAGGAGACTGCACCCCAAATCCAACACTGTGTGCACTATAAGGAGACTGCACCCCAAATACAGCACCGTGTGCACTATAAGGAGACTGCACCCCAAATACAGGACCGTGTGCACTATAAGGAGACTGCACCCCAATTACAGCACCGTGTGCACTATAAGGAGACTGCACCCCAAATACAGGACCGTGTGCACTATAAGGAGACTGCACCCCAAATACAGGACCGTGTGCACTATAAGGAGACTGCACCCCAAATACAGCACTGTGTGCACTATAAGGAGACTGCACCCCAAATACAGCACCGTGTGCACTATAAGGAGACTGCACCCCAAATACAGCACCGTGTGCACTATAAGGAGACTGCACCCCAAATACAGGACCGTGTGCACTATAAGGAGACTGCACCCCAAATACAAAACCGTGTGCACTATAAGGAGACTGCACCCCAAATACAACACCGTGTGCACTATAAGGAGACTGCACCCCAAATACAGCACCGTGTGCACTATAAGGAGACTGCTCCCTAAATACAGCACCGTGTGGGAGACTGCACCCCAAATACAGCACCGTGTGCACTATAAGGAGACTGCACCCCAAATACAGCACCGTGTGCACTATAAGGAGACTGCACCCCAAATACAGCACCGTGTGCACTATAAGGAGACTACACCCCAAATACAGGACCGTGTGCACTATAAGGAGACTGCACCCCAAATACAGCACCGTGTGCACTATAAGGAGACTGCACCCCAAATACAGCACCGTGTGCACTATAAGGAGGCTGCATCCCAAATACCGCACCGTGTACATTATAAGGAGACTGCACCCCAAATACAGCACCGTGTGCACTATAAGGAGACTACACCCCAAATACAGCACCGTGTGCACTATAAGGAGACTGCACCCCAAATACAGCACCGTGTGCACTATAAGGAGACTGCACCCCAATTACAGCACCGTGTGCACTATAAGGAGACTGCACCCCAATTACAGCACCGTGTGCACTATAAGGGGACTGCACACCAAATACAGCACCGTGTGCACTATAAGGAGACTGCACCCCAATTACAGCACCGTGTGCACTATAAGGAGACTGCTCCCCAAATACAGGACCGTGTGCACTATAAGGAGACTGCACCCCAAATACAACACCGTGTGCACTATAAGGAGACTGCACCCCAAATACAGCACCGTGTGCACTATAAGGAGACTGCACCCCAAATACAGCACCGTGTGCACTATAAGGAGACTGCACCCCAATTACAGCACCTTGTGCACTATAAGGAGACTGCACCCCAAATACAGGACCGTGTGCACTATAAGGAGACTGCACCCCAAATACAGGACCGTGTGCACTATAAGGAGACTGCACCCCAAATACAGCACTGTGTGCACTATAAGGAGACTGCACCCCAAATACAGCACCGTGTGCACTATAAGGAGACTGCACCCCAAATACAGCACCGTGTGCACTATAAGGAGACTGCACCCCAAATACAGGACCGTGTGCACTATAAGGAGACTGCACCCCAAATACAACACCGTGTGCACTATAAGGAGACTGCACCCCAAATACAGCACCGTGTGCACTATAAGGAGACTGCTCCCCAAATACAGCACCGTGTGGGAGACTGCACCCCAAATACAGCACCGTGTGCACTATAAGGAGTCTGCACCCCTTATACAGCACCGTGTGCACTATAAGGAGACTGCTCCCCAAATACAGCACCGTGTGCACTATAAGGAGACTACACCCCAAATACAGGACCGTGTGCACTATAAGGAGACTACACCCCAAATACAGCACCGTGTGCACTATAAGGAGACTGCTCCCCAAATACAGCACCGTGTGCACTATAAGGAGACTACACCCCAAATACAGGACCGTGTGCACTATAAGGAGACTGCACCCCAAATACAGCACAGTGTGCACTATAAGGAGACTGCACCCCAAATACAGCACCGTGTGCACTATAAGGAGACTGCACCCCAAATACAGCACCGTGTGCACTATAAGGAGACTACACCCCAAATACAGGACCGTGTGCACTATAAGGAGACTGCACCCCAAATACAGCACCGTGTGCACTATAAGGAGACTGCACCCCAAATACAGCACCGTGTGCACTATAAGGAGACTGCACCCCAAATACAGCACCGTGTGCACTATAAGGAGACTACACCCCAAATACAGTACCGTGTGCACTATAAGGAGACTGCTCCCCAAATACAGCACCGTGTACATTATAAGGAGACTGCACCCCAAATACAGCACCGTGTGCACTGTAAGGAGACTGCACCCCAAATACATCACCGTGCGCACTATAAGGAGACTGCACCCCAAATACAGCACCGTGTGCACTATAAGGAGACTGCACCCCAAATACAGCACCGTGTGCACTATAAGGAGACTGCACCCCAAATACAGCACCGTGTACATTATAAGGAGACTGCACCCCAAATACAGCACCGTGTGCACTATAAGGAGACTGCACCCCAAATACAGCACCGTGTGCACTATAAGGAGACTGCACCCCAAATACAGCACCGTGTGCACTATAAGGAGACTGCACCCCAAATACAGCACCGTGTGCACTATAAGGAGACTGCTCCCCAAATACAGCACCGTGTGCACTATAAGGAGACTGCACCCCAAATACAGCACCGTGTGCACTATAAGGAGACTGCACTCCAAATACAGCACCGTGTGCACTATAAGGGGACTGCACCCCAAATACAGCACCGTGTGCACTATAAGGAGACTGCACCCCAAATACAGCACCGTGTGCGCTATAAGGAGACTGCACCCCAAATACAGGACTGTGTGCACTATAAGGAGACTGCTCCCCAAATACAACACCGTGTGCACTATAAGGAGACTGCACCCCAAATACAGCACCGTGTGCACTATAAGGAGACTGCACCCCAAATACAGCACCGTGTGCACTATAAGGAGACTGCACTCCAAATACAGCACCGTGTGCACTATAAGGAGACTACACCCCAAATACAGCACCGTGTGCGCTATAAGGAGACTGCACCCCAAATACAGGACCGTGTGCACTATAAGGAGACTGCTCCCCAAATACAGCACCGTGTGCACTATAAGGAGACTGCACTCCAAATACAGCACCGTGTGCACTATAAGGAGACTGCACCCCAAATACCGCACCGTGTGCACTATAAGGAGACTGCACCCCAAATACAGCACCGTGTGCACTATAAGGAGACTGCACCCCAAATACCACACCGTGTGCACTATAAGGAGACTGCACCCCAAATACAGCACCGTGTGCACTATAAGGAGACTGCACCCCAAATACCGCACCGTGTGCACTATAAGGAGACTGCACCCCAAATACAGCACCGTATGCACTATAAGGAGACTGCACCCCAAATACAGCACCGTGTACACTATAAGGAGACTGCACCCCAAATACAGCACCGTGTACATTATAAGGAGACTGCACCCCAAATACAGCACCGTGTGCACTATAAGGAGACTGCACCCCAAATACAGCACCGTGTGCACTATAAGGAGACTGCACCCCAAATACAGCACCGTGTGCACTATAAGGAGACTGCTCCCCAAATACAGCACCGTGTGCACTATAAGGAGACTGCACCCCAAATACAGCACCGTGTGCACTATAAGGAGACTGCACCCCAAATACAGCACCGTGTGTGCTATAAGGAGACTGCACCCCAAATACAGGACTGTGTGCACTATAAGGAGACTGCTCCCCAAATACAGCACTGTGTGCACTATAAGGAGACTGCACCCCAAATACAGCACTGTGTGCACTATAAGGAGACTGCACCCCAAATACAGCACCGTGTGCACTATAAGGAGACTGCACCCCAAATACAGCACCGTGTGCACTATAAGGAGACTGCACCCCAAATACAGGACCGTGTGCACTATAAGGAGACTGCACCCCAAATACAACACCGTGTGCACTATAAGGAGACTGCACCCCAAATACAGCACCGTGTGCACTATAAGGAGACTGCTCCCCAAATACAGCACCGTGTGGGAGACTGCACCCCAAATACAGCACCGTGTGCACTATAAGGAGACTGCACCCCAAATACAGCACCGTGTGCACTATAAGGAGACTGCACCCCAAATACAGCACCGTGTGCACTATAAGGAGACTACACCCCAAATACAGGACCGTGTGCACTATAAGGAGACTGCACCCCAAATACAGCACCGTGTGCACTATAAGGAGACTGCACCCCAAATACAGCACCTTGTGCACTATAAGGAGACTGCTCCCCAAATACAGCACCGTGTGCACTATAAGGAGACTACACCCCAAATACAGGACCTTGTGCACTATAAGGAGACTGCACCCCAAATACAGCACAGTGTGCACTATAAGGAGACTGCACCCCAAATACAGCACCGTGTGCACTATAAGGAGACTGCACCCCAAATACAGCACCGTGTGCACTATAAGGAGACTACACCCCAAATACAGGACCGTGTGCACTATAAGGAGACTGCACCCCAAATGCAGCACCGTGTGCACTATAAGGAGACTGCACCCCAAATACAGCACCGTGTGCACTATAAGGAGACTGCACCCCAAATACAGCACCGTGTGCACTATAAGGAGACTACACCCCAAATACAGGACCGTGTGCACTATAAGGAGACTGCACCCCAAATACAGCACCGTGTGCACTATAAGGAGACTGCTCCCCAAATACAGCACCGTATACATTATAAGGAGACTGCACCCCAAATACAGGACCGTGTGCACTATAAGGAGACTGCACCCCAAATACATCACCGTGCGCACTATAAGGAGACTGCACCCCAAATACAGCACCGTGTGCACTATAAGGAGACTGCACCCCAAATACAGCACCGTGTGCACTATAAGGAGACTGCACCCCAAATACAGCACCGTGTACATTATAAGGAGACTGCACCCCAAATACAGCACCGTGTGCACTATAAGGAGACTGCACCCCAAATACAGCACCGTGTGCACTATAAGGAGACTGCACCCCAAATACAGCACCGTGTGCACTGTAAGGAGACTGCACCCCAAATACAGCACCGTGTGCACTATAAGGAGACTGCTCCCCAAATACAGCACCGTGTGCACTATAAGGAGACTGCACCCCAAATACAGCACCGTGTGCACTATAAGGAGACTGCTCCCCAAATACAGCACCGTGTGCACTATAAGGAGACTACACCCCAAATACAGAACCGTGTGCACTATAAGGAGACTGCACCCCAAATACAGCACAGTGTGCACTATAAGGAGACTGCACCCCAAATACAGCACCGTGTGCACTATAAGGAGACTGCACCCTAAATAAAGCACCGTGTGCACTATAAGGAGACTACACCCCAAATACAGGACCGTGTGCACTATAAGGAGACTGCACCCCAAATACAGCACCGTGTGCACTATAAGGAGACTGCACCCCAAATACAGCACCGTGTGCACTATAAGGAGACTGCACCCCAAATACAGCACCGTGTGCACTATAAGGAGACTACACCCCAAATACAGGACCGTGTGCACTATAAGGAGACTGCACCCCAAATACAGCACCGTGTGCACTATAAGGAGACTGCTCCCCAAATACAGCACCGTGTACATTATAAGGAGACTGCACCCCAAATACAGCACCGTGTGCACTGTAAGGAGACTGCACCCCAAATACATCACCGTGCGCACTATAAGGAGACTGCACCCCAAATACAGCACCGTGTGCACTATAAGGAGACTGCACCCCAAATACAGCACCGTGTGCACTATAAGGAGACTGCACCCCAAATACAGCACCGTGTACATTATAAGGAGACTGCACCCCAAATACAGCACCGTGTGCACTATAAGGAGACTGCACCCCAAATACAGCACCGTGTGCACTATAAGGAGACTGCACCCCAAATACAGCACCGTGTGCACTATAAGGAGACTGCACCCCAAATACAGCACCGTGTGCACTATAAGGAGACTGCTCCCCAAATACAGCACCGTGTGCACTATAAGGAGACTGCACCCCAAATACAGCACCGTGTGCACTATAAGGAGACTGCACTCCAAATACAGCACCGTGTGCACTATAAGGGGACTGCACCCCAAATACAGCACCGTGTGCACTATAAGGAGACTGCACCCCAAATACAGCACCGTGTGCGCTATAAGGAGACTGCACCCCAAATACAGGACTGTGTGCACTATAAGGAGACTGCTCCCCAAATACAACACCGTGTGCACTATAAGGAGACTGCACCCCAAATACAGCACCGTGTGCACTATAAGGAGACTGCACCCCAAATACAGCACCGTGTGCACTATAAGGAGACTGCACTCCAAATACAGCACCGTGTGCACTATAAGGAGACTACACCCCAAATACAGCACCGTGTGCGCTATAAGGAGACTGCACCCAAATACAGGACTGTGTGCACTATAAGGAGACTGCTCCCCAAATACAGCACCGTGTGCACTATAAGGAGACTGCACTCCAAATACAGCACCGTGTGCACTATAAGGAGACTGCACCCCAAATACCGCACCGTGTGCACTATAAGGAGACTGCACCCCAAATACAGCACCGTGTGCACTATAAGGAGACTGCACCCCAAATACCACACCGTGTGCACTATAAGGAGACTGCACCCCAAATACAGCACCGTGTGCACTATAAGGAGACTGCACCCCAAATACCGCACCGTGTGCACTATAAGGAGACTGCACCCCAAATACAGCACCGTATGCACTATAAGGAGACTGCACCCCAAATACAGCACCGTGTACACTATAAGGAGACTGCACCCCAAATACAGCACCGTGTACATTATAAGGAGACTGCACCCCAAATACAGCACCGTGTGCACTATAAGGAGACTGCACCCCAAATACAGCACCGTGTGCACTATAAGGAGACTGCACCCCAAATACAGCACCGTGTGCACTATAAGGAGACTGCTCCCCAAATACAGCACCGTGTGCACTATAAGGAGACTGCACCCCAAATACAGCACCGTGTGCACTATAAGGAGACTGCACCCCAAATACAGCACCGTGTGTGCTATAAGGAGACTGCACCCCAAATACAGGACTGTGTGCACTATAAGGAGACTGCTCCCCAAATACAGCACTGTGTGCACTATAAGGAGACTGCACCCCAAATACAGCACCGTGTGCACTATAAGGAGACTGCACCCCAAATACAGGACTGTGTGCACTATAAGGAGACTGCACCCCAAATACAGCACTGTGTGCACTATAAGGAGACTGCACCCCAAATACAGCACCGTGTGCACTATAAGGAGACTGCACCCCAAATACAGCACCGTGTGCACTATAAGGAGACTGCACCCCAAATACAGGACCGTGTGCACTATAAGGAGACTGCACCCCAAATACAACACCGTGTGCACTATAAGGAGACTGCACCCCAAATACAGCACCGTGTGCACTATAAGGAGACTGCTCCCCAAATACAGCACCGTGTGGGAGACTGCACCCCAAATACAGCACCGTGTGCACTATAAGGAGACTGCACCCCAAATACAGCACCGTGTGCACTATAAGGAGACTGCACCCCAAATACAGCACCGTGTGCACTATAAGGAGACTACACCCCAAATACAGGACCGTGTGCACTATAAGGAGACTGCACCCCAAATACAGCACCGTGTGCACTATAAGGAGACTGCACCCCAAATACAGCACCGCGTGCACTATAAGGAGACTGCTCCCCAAATACAGCACCGTGTGCACTATAAGGAGACTACACCCCAAATACAGGACCTTGTGCACTATAAGGAGACTGCACCCCAAATACAGCACAGTGTGCACTATAAGGAGACTGCACCCCAAATACAGCACCGTGTGCACTATAAGGAGACTGCACCCCAAATACAGCACCGTGTGCACTATAAGGAGACTACACCCCAAATACAGGACCGTGTGCACTATAAGGAGACTGCACCCCAAATGCAGCACCGTGTGCACTATAAGGAGACTGCACCCCAAATACAGCACCGTGTGCACTATAAGGAGACTGCACCCCAAATACAGCACCGTGTGCACTATAAGGAGACTACACCCCAAATACAGGACCGTGTGCACTATAAGGAGACTGCACCCCAAATACAGCACCGTGTGCACTATAAGGAGACTGCTCCCCAAATACAGCACCGTATACATTATAAGGAGACTGCACCCCAAATACAGCACCGTGTGCACTATAAGGAGACTACACCCCAAATACAGGACCGTGTGCACTATAAGGAGACTGCACCCCAAATACAGCACCGTGTGCACTATAAGGAGACTGCTCCCCAAATACAGCACCGTATACATTATAAGGAGACTGCACCCCAAATACAGGACCGTGTGCACTATAAGGAGACTGCACCCCAAATACAGCACCGTGTGCACTATAAGGAGACTGCACCCCAAATACAGCACCGTGTGCACTATAAGGAGACTGCACCCCAAATACAGCACCGTGTGCACTATAAGGAGACTGCTCCCCAAATACAGCACCGTGTGCACTATAAGGAGACTGCACCCCAAATACAGCACCGTGTGCACTATAAGGAGACTGCACTCCAAATACAGCACCGTGTGCACTATAAGGGGACTGCACCCCAAATACAGCACCGTGTGCACTATAAGGAGACTGCACCCCAAATACAGCACCGTGTGCGCTATAAGGAGACTGCACCCCAAATACAGGACTGTGTGCACTATAAGGAGACTGCTCCCCAAATACAACACCGTGTGCACTATAAGGAGACTGCACCCCAAATACAGCACCGTGTGCACTATAAGGAGACTGCACCCCAAATACAGCACCGTGTGCACTATAAGGAGACTGCACTCCAAATACAGCACCGTGTGCACTATAAGGAGACTACACCCCAAATACAGCACCGTGTGCACTATAAGGAGACTGCACCCCAAATACAGCACCGTGTGCGCTATAAGGAGACTGCACCCCAAATACAGGACTGTGTGCACTATAAGGAGACTGCTCCCCAAATACAGCACCGTGTGCACTATAAGGAGACTGCACTCCAAATACAGCACCGTGTGCACTATAAGGAGACTGCACCCCAAATACCGCACCGTGTGCACTATAAGGAGACTGCACCCCAAATACAGCACCGTGTGCACTATAAGGAGACTGCACCCCAAATACCGCACCGTGTGCACTATAAGGAGACTGCACCCCAAATACAGCACCGTGTGCACTATAAGGAGACTGCACCCCAAATACCTCACCGTGTGCACTATAAGGAGACTGCACCCCAAATACAGCACCGTATGCACTATAAGGAGACTGCACCCCAAATACAGCACCGTGTACACTATAAGGAGACTGCACCCCAAATACAGCACCGTGTACATTATAAGGAGACTGCACCCCAAATACAGCACCGTGTGCACTATAAGGAGACTGCACCCCAAATACAGCACCGTGTGCACTATAAGGAGACTGCACCCCAAATACAGCACCGTGTGCACTATAAGGAGACTGCTCCCCAAATACAGCACCGTGTGCACTATAAGGAGACTGCACCCCAAATACAGCACCGTGTGCACTATAAGGAGACTGCACCCCAAATACAGCACCGTGTGTGCTATAAGGAGACTGCACCCCAAATACAGGACTGTGTGCACTATAAGGAGACTGCTCCCCAAATACAGCACTGTGTGCACTATAAGGAGACTGCACCCCAAATACAGCACTGTGTGCACTATAAGGAGACTGCACCCCAAATACAGCACCGTGTGCACTATAAGGAGACTGCACCCCAAATACAGCACCGTGTGCACTATAAGGAGACTGCACCCCAAATACAGGACCGTGTGCACTATAAGGAGACTGCACCCCAAATACAACACCGTGTGCACTATAAGGAGACTGCACCCCAAATACAGCACCGTGTGCACTATAAGGAGACTGCTCCCCAAATACAGCACCGTGTGGGAGACTGCACCCCAAATACAGCACCGTGTGCACTATAAGGAGACTGCACCCCAAATACAGCACCGTGTGCACTATAAGGAGACTGCACCCCAAATACAGCACCGTGTGCACTATAAGGAGACTGCACCCCAAATACAGCACCGTGTGCACTATAAGGAGACTACACTCCAAATACAGGACCGTGTGCACTATAAGGAGACTGCACCCCAAATACAGGACTGTGTGCACTATAAGGAGACTGCTCCCCAAATACAACACCGTGTGCACTATAAGGAGACTGCACCCCAAATACAGCACCGTGTGCACTATAAGGAGACTGCACTCCAAATACAGCACCGTGTGCACTATAAGGAGACTACACCCCAAATACAGCACCGTGTGCACTATAAGGAGACTGCACCCCAAATACAGCACCGTGTGCGCTATAAGGAGACTGCACCCCAAATACAGGACTGTGTGCACTATAAGGAGACTGCTCCCCAAATACAGCACCGTGTGCACTATAAGGAGACTGCACTCCAAATACAGCACCGTGTGCACTATAAGGAGACTGCACCCCAAATACCGCACCGTGTGCACTATAAGGAGACTGCACCCCAAATACAGCACCGTGTGCACTATAAGGAGACTGCACCCCAAATACCGCACCGTGTGCACTATAAGGAGACTGCACCCCAAATACAGCACCGTGTGCACTATAAGGAGACTGCACCCCAAATACAGCACCGTGTGCACTATAAGGAGACTGCACTCCAAATACAGCACCGTGTGCACTATAAGGGGACTGCACCCCAAATACAGCACCGTGTGCACTATAAGGAGACTGCACCCCAAATACCGCACCGTGTGCACTATAAGGAGACTGCACCCCAAATACAGCACCGTGTGCACTATAAGGAGACTGCACCCCAAATACCGCACCGTGTGCACTATAAGGAGACTGCACCCCAAATACAGCACCGTGTGCACTATAAGGAGACTGCACCCCAAATACCGCACCGTGTGCACTATAAGGAGACTGCACCCCAAATACAGCACCGTATGCACTATAAGGAGACTGCACCCCAAATACAGCACCGTGTACACTATAAGGAGACTGCACCCCAATTACAGCACCGTGTACATTATAAGGAGACTGCACCCCAAATACAGCACCGTGTGCACTATAAGGAGACTGCACCCCAAATACAGCACCGTGTGCACTATAAGGAGACTGCACCCCAAATACAGCACCGTGTGCACTATAAGGAGACTGCTCCCCAAATACAGCACCGTGTGCACTATAAGGAGACTGCACCCCAAATACAGCACCGTGTGCGCTATAAGGAGACTGCACCCCAAATACAGGACTGTGTGCACTATAAGGAGACTGCTCCCCAAATACAACACCGTGTGCACTATAAGGAGACTGCACCCCAAATACATCACCGTGTGCACTATAAGGAGACTGCACTCCAAATACAGCACCGTGTGCACTATAAGGAGACTACACCTTAAATACAGCACCGTGTGCACTATAAGGAGACTGCACCCCAAATACAGCACTGTGTGCGCTATAAGGAGACTGCACCCCAAATACAGGACTGTGTGCACTATAAGGAGACTGCTCCCCAAATACAGCACCGTGTGCACTATAAGGAGCCTGCTCCCCAAATACAGCACCGTGTGCACTATAAGGAGACTACACCCCAAATACAGGACAGTGTGCACTATAAGGAGACTACACCCCAAATACAGCACTGTGTGCACTATAAGGAGACTGCTCCCCAAATTCAGCACCGTGTGCACTATAAGGAGACTGCACCCCAAATACAGCACCGTGTGCGCTATAAGGAGACTGCACCCCAAATACAGGACTGTGTGCACTATAAGGAGACTGCTCCCCAAATACAGCACCGTGTGCACTATAAGGAGACTGCACTCCAAATACAGCACCGTGTGCACTATAAGGAGACTGCACCCCAAATACCGCACCGTGTGCACTATAAGGAGACTGCACCCCAAATACAGCACCGTGTGCACTATAAGGAGACTGCACCCCAAATACCGCACCGTGTGCACTATAAGGAGACTGCACCCCAAATACAGCACCGTGTGCACTATAAGGAGACTGCACCCCAAATACCTCACCGTGTGCACTATAAGGAGACTGCACCCCAAATACAGCACCGTATGCACTATAAGGAGACTGCACCCCAAATACAGCACCGTGTACACTATAAGGAGACTGCACCCCAAATACAGCACCGTGTACATTATAAGGAGACTGCACCCCAAATACAGCACCGTGTGCACTATAAGGAGACTGCACCCCAAATACAGCACCGTGTGCACTATAAGGAGACTGCACCCCAAATACAGCACCGTGTGCACTATAAGGAGACTGCTCCCCAAATACAGCACCGTGTGCACTATAAGGAGACTGCACCCCAAATACAGCACCGTGTGCACTATAAGGAGACTGCACCCCAAATACAGCACCGTGTGTGCTATAAGGAGACTGCACCCCAAATACAGGACTGTGTGCACTATAAGGAGACTGCTCCCCAAATACAGCACTGTGTGCACTATAAGGAGACTGCACCCCAAATACAGCACTGTGTGCACTATAAGGAGACTGCACCCCAAATACAGCACCGTGTGCACTATAAGGAGACTGCACCCCAAATACAGCACCGTGTGCACTATAAGGAGACTGCACCCCAAATACAGGACCGTGTGCACTATAAGGAGACTGCACCCCAAATACAACACCGTGTGCACTATAAGGAGACTGCACCCCAAATACAGCACCGTGTGCACTATAAGGAGACTGCTCCCCAAATACAGCACCGTGTGGGAGACTGCACCCCAAATACAGCACCGTGTGCACTATAAGGAGACTGCACCCCAAATACAGCACCGTGTGCACTATAAGGAGACTGCACCCCAAATACAGCACCGTGTGCACTATAAGGAGACTGCACCCCAAATACAGCACCGTGTGCACTATAAGGAGACTACACCCCAAATACAGGACCGTGTGCACTATAAGGAGACTGCACCCCAAATACAGGACTGTGTGCACTATAAGGAGACTGCTCCCCAAATACAACACCGTGTGCACTATAAGGAGACTGCACCCCAAATACAGCACCGTGTGCACTATAAGGAGACTGCACTCCAAATACAGCACCGTGTGCACTATAAGGAGACTACACCCCAAATACAGCACCGTGTGCACTATAAGGAGACTGCACCCCAAATACAGCACCGTGTGCGCTATAAGGAGACTGCACCCCAAATACAGGACTGTGTGCACTATAAGGAGACTGCTCCCCAAATACAGCACCGTGTGCACTATAAGGAGACTGCACTCCAAATACAGCACCGTGTGCACTATAAGGAGACTGCACCCCAAATACCGCACCGTGTGCACTATAAGGAGACTGCACCCCAAATACAGCACCGTGTGCACTATAAGGAGACTGCACCCCAAATACCGCACCGTGTGCACTATAAGGAGACTGCACCCCAAATACAGCACCGTGTGCACTATAAGGAGACTGCACCCCAAATACAGCACCGTGTGCACTATAAGGAGACTGCACTCCAAATACAGCACCGTGTGCACTATAAGGGGACTGCACCCCAAATACAGCACCGTGTGCACTATAAGGAGACTGCACCCCAAATACCGCACCGTGTGCACTATAAGGAGACTGCACCCCAAATACAGCACCGTGTGCACTATAAGGAGACTGCACCCCAAATACCGCACCGTGTGCACTATAAGGAGACTGCACCCCAAATACAGCACCGTGTGCACTATAAGGAGACTGCACCCCAAATACCGCACCGTGTGCACTATAAGGAGACTGCACCCCAAATACAGCACCGTATGCACTATAAGGAGACTGCACCCCAAATACAGCACCGTGTACACTATAAGGAGACTGCACCCCAATTACAGCACCGTGTACATTATAAGGAGACTGCACCCCAAATACAGCACCGTGTGCACTATAAGGAGACTGCACCCCAAATACAGCACCGTGTGCACTATAAGGAGACTGCACCCCAAATACAGCACCGTGTGCACTATAAGGAGACTGCTCCCCAAATACAGCACCGTGTGCACTATAAGGAGACTGCACCCCAAATACAGCACCGTGTGCGCTATAAGGAGACTGCACCCCAAATACAGGACTGTGTGCACTATAAGGAGACTGCTCCCCAAATACAACACCGTGTGCACTATAAGGAGACTGCACCCCAAATACATCACCGTGTGCACTATAAGGAGACTGCACTCCAAATACAGCACCGTGTGCACTATAAGGAGACTACACCTTAAATACAGCACCGTGTGCACTATAAGGAGACTGCACCCCAAATACAGCACTGTGTGCGCTATAAGGAGACTGCACCCCAAATACAGGACTGTGTGCACTATAAGGAGACTGCTCCCCAAATACAGCACCGTGTGCACTATAAGGAGCCTGCTCCCCAAATACAGCACCGTGTGCACTATAAGGAGACTACACCCCAAATACAGGACAGTGTGCACTATAAGGAGACTACACCCCAAATACAGCACTGTGTGCACTATAAGGAGACTGCTCCCCAAATTCAGCACCGTGTGCACTATAAGGAGACTGCACCCCAAATACAGCACCGTGTACACTATAAGGAGACTACACCCCAAATACAGCACCGTGAGCACTATAAGGAGACTACACCCCAATTACAGGACAGTGTGCACTATAAGGAGACTGCACCCCAAATACAGGACCGTGTGCACTATAAAGAGACTGCACCCCAAATACAGCACCATGTGCACTATAAGGAGACTGCACCCCAAATACAGCACCGTGTACACTATAAGGAAACTGCACCCCAAATACAGGTCAGTGTGCACTATAAGGAGACTGCTCCCCAAATACAGGACAGTGTGCACTATAAGGAGACTGCACCCCAAATACAGCACCGTGTGCACTATAAGGAGACTGCACCCCAAATACAGCACCGTGTGCACTATAAGGGGAATACACCCCAAATACAGCACCGTGTGCACTATAAGGAGACTGCACCCCAAATACAGCACCGTGTGCACTATAAGGAGACTGCTCCCCAAATACAGCACCGTGTACACTATAAGGAGACTACACCCCAAATACAGCACCGTGTGCACTATAAGGAGACTACACCCCAAATACAGCACCATGTGCACTATAAGGAGACTGCACCCCAAATACAGCACCACGTGCACTATAAGGAGACTGCACCCCAAATACAGCACCGTGTGCACTACAAGGAGACTGCTCCCCAAATACAGCACCGTGTACACTATAAGGAGACTACACCCCAAATACAGCACCGTGTGCACTATAAGGAGACTGCACCCCAAATACAGCACCGTGTGCACTATAAGGAGACTGCTCCCCAAATACAGCACCGTGTACACTATAAGGAGACTGCACCCCAAATACAGCACCGTGTGCACTATAAGGAGTCTACACCCCAAATACAGCACCTTGTGCACTATAAGGAGACTGCTCCCCAAATACAGCACCGTGTACACTATAAGGAGACTACACCCCAAATACAGCACCGTGTGCACTATAAGGAGACTACACCCCAAATACAGCACCGTGTGCACTATAAGGAGACTGCTCCCCAAATACAGCACAGTGTACACTATAAGGAGACTACACCCCAAATACAGCACCGTGTGCATTATAAGGAGACTGCTCCCCTAATACAGCACCGTGTGCACTATAAGGAGACTGCTCCCCAAATACAGCACCGTGTACACTATAAGGAGACTACGCCCCAAATACAGCACCGTGAGCACTATAAGGAGACTACACCCCAAATACAGGACAGTGTGCACTATAAGGAGAGTGCACCCCAAATACAGGACAGTGTGCACTATAAGGAGACTGCACCCCAAATACAGCACCGTGTGCACTATAAGGAGACTGCTCCCCAAATACAGCACCGTGTGCACTATAAGGAGACTGCACCCCAAATACAGCACCGTGTGCACTATAAGGAGACTGCGCCCCAAATACAGCACCGTGTGCACTATAAGGAGACTGCACCCCAAATACAGGACAGTGTACACTATAAGGAGACTACACCCCAAATACAGCACCGTGTGCACTATAAGGAGACTGCACTCCAAATACAGCACCGTGTGCACTATAAGGAGACTGCACCCCACATACCGCACCGTGTGCACTATAAGGAGACTGCACCCCAAATACAGCACCGTGTCCACTATAAGGAGACTGCACCCCAAATACCGCACCGTGTGCACTATAAGGAGACTGCACCCCAAATACAGCACCGTGTGCGCCATAAGGAGACTGCACCCCAAATACCGCACCGTGTGCACTATAAGGAGACTGCACCCCAAATACAGCACCGTGTGCGCTATAAGGAGACTGCACCCCAAATACAGCACCGTATGCACTATAAGGAGACTGCACCCCAAATACTGCACCGTGTACACTATAAGGAGACTGCACCCCAAATACAGCACCGTGTACATTATAAGGAGACTGCACCCCAAATACAGCACCGTGTGCACTATAAGGAGACTGCACCCCAAATACAGCACCGTGTGCACTATAAGGAGACTGCACCCCAAATACAGCACCGTGTGCACTATAAGGAGACTGCACCCCAAATACAGCACCGTGTGCACTATAAGAAGACTGCTCCCCAAATACAGCACCGTGTGCACTATAAGGAGACTGCACCCCAAATACAGCACCGTGTGCACTATAAGGAGACTGCACCCCAAATACAGCACCGTGTGCACTATAAGGAGACTGCACCCCAAATACAGGACTGTGTGCACTATAAGGAGACTGCTCCCCAAGTACAACACCGTGTGCACTATAAGGAGACTGCACCCCAAATACAGCACCGTGTGCACTATAAAGAGACTGCACCACAAATACAGCACCGTGTGCACTGTAAGGAGACTGCACTCCAAATACAGCACTGTGTGCACTATAAGGGGACTGCACCCCAAATACAGCACTGTGTGCACTATAAGGAGACTGCACCCCAAATACAGCACCGTGTGCGCTATAAGGAGACTGCACCCCAAATACAGGACTGTGTGCACTATAAGGAGACTGCTCCCCAAATACAACACCGTGTGCACTATAAGGAGACTGCACCCCAAATACAGCACCGTGTGCACTATAAGGAGACTGCACCCCAAATACATCACCGTGTGCACTATAAGGAGACTGCACTCCAAATACAGCACCGTGTGCACTAAAAGGAGACTACACCCTAAATACAGCACCGTGTGCACTATAAGGAGACTGCACCCCAAATACAGCACTGTGTGCGCTATAAGGAGACTGCACCCCAAATACAGGACTGTGTGCACTATAAGGAGACTGCTCCCCAAATGCAGCACCGTGTGCACTATAAGGAGCCTGCTCCCCAAATACAGCACCGTGTGAACTATAAAGAGACTACACCCCAAATACAGCACTGTGTGCACTATAAGGAGACTGCTCCCCAAATACAGCACCGTGTGCACTATAAGGAGACTGCACCCCAAATACAGCACCGTGTACACTATAAGGAGACTACACCCCAAATACAGCACCGTGAGCACTATAAGGAGACTACACCCCAAATACAGGACAGTGTGCACTATAAGGAGACTGCACCCCAAATACAGGACCGTGTGCACTATAAAGAGACTGCACCCCAAATACAGCACCGTGTGCACTATAAGGAGACTGCACCCCAAATACAGCACCGTGTACACTATAAGGAAACTGCACCCCAAATACAGGTCAGTGTGCACTATAAGGAGACTGCTCCCCAAATACAGGACAGTGTGCACTATAAGGAGACTGCACCCCAAATACAGCACCGTGTGCACTATAAGGAGACTGCACCCCAAATACAGCACCGTGTGCACTATAAGGGGAATACACCCCAAATACAGCACTGTGTGCACTATAAGGAGACTGCACCCCAAATACAGCACCGTGTGCACTATAAGGAGACTGCTCCCTAAATACAGCACCGTGTACACTATAAGGAGACTACACCCCAAATACAGCACCGTGTGCACTATAAGGAGACTACACCCCAAATACAGCACCATGTGCACTATAAGGAGACTGCACCCCAAATACAGCACCACGTGCACTATAAGGAGACTGCACCCCAAATACAGCAAAGTGTGCACTATAAGGAGACTGCTCCCCAAATACAGCACCGTGTACACTATAAGGAGACTACACCCCAAATACAGCACCGTGTGCACTATAAGGAGACTGCACCCCAAATACAGCACCGTGTGCACTATAAGGAGACTGCTCCCCAAATACAGCACCGTGTACACTATAAGGAGACTGCACCCCAAATACAGCACCGTGTGCACTATAAGGAGACTACACCCCAAATACAGCACCTTGTGCACTATAAGGAGACTGCTCCCCAAATACAGCACCGTGTACACTATAAGGAGACTACACCCCAAATACAGCACCGTGAGCACTATAAGGAGACTACACCCCAAATACAGGACAGTGTGCACTATAAGGAGACTGCACCCCAAATACAGGACAGTGTGCACTATAAGGAGACTGCTCCCCAAATACAGCACCGTGTGCACTATAAGGAGACTGCACCCCAAATACAGCACCGTGTGCACTATAAGGAGACTGCGCCCCAAATACAGCACCGTGTGCACTATAAGGAGACTGCACCCCAAATACAGGACAGTGTACACTATAAGGAGACTACACCCCAAATACAGCACCACATGCACTATAAGGGGACTGCACCCCAAATACAGCACCGTGTGCACTATAAGGAGACTACACCCCAAATACAGCACCGTGTACACTATAAGGAGACTGCTCCCCAAGTACAGCACCGTGTGCACTATAAGGAGACTGCACCCCAAATACAGGACCGTGTGCACTATAAGGAGACTGCACCCCAAATACAGCACCGTGTGCACTATAAGGAGACTGCACCCCAAATACAGCACCGAGTACACTATAAGGAGACTGCACCCCAAATACAGCACCGTGTACACTATAAGGAGCCTGCACCCCAAATACAGCACCGTGTGCACTATAAGAAGGCTACACCCCAAATACAGCACCGTGTGCACTATAAAGAGACTGCACCCCAAATACAGGACTGTGTGCACTATAAGGAGACTGCTCCCCAAATACAGCACCGTGTGCACTATAAAGAGACTGCACCCCAATTACAGCACCGTGTGCACTATAAGGAGACTGCACCCCAAATACAGGACCGTGTGCACTATAAGGAGACTGCACCCCAATTACAGCACCGTGTGCGCTATAAGGAGACTGCACCCCAATTACAGCACCGTGTGCACTATAAGGAGACTGCACCCCAAATACAGGACCGTGTGCACTATAAGGAGACTGCACCCCAAATACAGCACCGTGTGCACTATAAGGAGACTGCACCCCAATTACAGCACCGTGTGCACTATAAGGACACTGCACCCCAAATACAGCACCGTGTACACTATAAGGAGACTGCACCCCAAATACAGCACCGTGTACACTATAAGGAGACTGCACCCCAAATACAGCACCATGTGCACTATAATGAGACTGCACCCCAAATACTGGACCATGTGCACTATAAGGAGACTGCACCCCAAATACAGCACCGTGTGCACTATAAGGAGACTGCACCCCAAATACAGCACCGTGTGCACTATAAGGAGACTACACCCCAAATACAGAACCGTGTGCACTATAAAGAGACTGCACCCCAAACACAGCACCGTGCACACTATAAGTAGACTGCACCCCAAATACAGCACCGTGTGCAATATAAGGAGACTGCACCCCAGATACAGCACCGTGTGCACTATAAGGAGACTGCACCCCAAATACAGCACCGTGTGCACTATAAGGAGACTGTACCCCAAATACAGGACAATGCACTATAAGGAGACTGCACCCCAAATACAGCACTGTGTGCACTCTAAGGAGACTGCTCCCCAAATACAGCACCGTGTACACTATAAGGAGACTGCACCCCAAATACAGCACCGTGTGCACTATAAGGAGACTACACCCCAAATACAGCACCTTGTGCACTATAAGGAGACTGCTCCCCAAATACAGCACCGTGTACACTATAAGGAGACTACACCCCAAATACAGCACCGTGTGCACTATAAGGAGACTACACCCCAAATACAGCACCGTGTGCACTATAAGGAGACTGCTCCCCAAATACAGAACCGTGTACACTATAAGGAGACTACACCCCAAATACAGCACCGTGTGCACTATAAGGAGACTGCTCCCCAAATACAGCACCGTGTGCACTATAAGGAGACTGCTCCCCAAATACAGAACCGTGTACACTATAAGGAGACTACACCCCAAATACAGCACCGTGAGCACTATAAGGAGACTACACCCCAAATACAGGACAGTGTGCACTATAAGGAGACTGCACCCCAAATACAGGACAGTGTGCACTATAAGGAGACTGCTCCCCAAATACAGCACCGTGTGCACTATAAGGAGACTGCACCCCAAATACAGCACCGTGTGCACTATAAGGAGACTGCGCCCCAAATACAGCACCGTGTGCACTATAAGGAGACTGCACCCCAAATACAGGACAGTGTACACTATAAGGAGACTACACCCCAAATACAGCACCACATGCACTATAAGGGGACTGCACCCCAAATACAGCACCGTGTGCACTATAAGGAGACTACACCCCAAATACAGCACCGTGTACACTATAAGGAGACTGCTCCCCAAGTACAGCACCGTGTACACTATAAGGAGACTGCACCCCAAATACAGCACCGTGTGCACTACAAGGAGACTGCTCCCCAAATACAGCACCGTGTGCACTATAAGAAGACTACACCCCAAATACAGCACCATGTGCACTATAAGGAGACTGCACCCCAAATACAGCACCGTGTGCACTATAAGGAGACTGCACCCCAAATACAGCACCGTGTGCACTATAAGGAGACTACACCAGAAATACAGCACCGTGTGCACTATAAGGAGACTGCACCCCAAATACAGCACCGTGTGCACTATAAGGAGACTACACCCCAAATACAGCACCGTGTGCACTATAAGGAGACTGCACCCCATATACAGCACTGTGCGCACTATAAGGAGACTGCACCCCAAATACAGCACAGTGTGCACTATAAAGAGACTGCTCCCCAAATACAGCACCGTGTGCACTATAAGGAGACTGCTCCCCAAATACAGCACCGTGTGCACTATAAGGAGACTGCACCCCAAATACAGCACCGTGTGCACTATAAGGAGACTGCACCCCAAATACAGCACTGTGCGCACTATAAGGAGACTGCACCCCAAATACAGCACCGTGTGCACTATAAGGAGACTGCACCCCAAATACAGCACCGTGTACACTATAAGGAGACTGCACCCCAAATACAGCACCACGTGCACTATAAGGAGACTGCACCCCAAATACAGCACCGTGTACGCTATAAGGCGACTGCACCCCAAATACAGCACCGTGTGCACTATAAGGAGACTGCACCCCAAATACAGGACCGTGTGCACTATAAGGAGCCTGCACCCCAAATACAGCACCGTGTGCACTATAAGAAGGCTACACCCCAAATACAGCACCGTGTGCACTATAAGGAGTCTGCACCCCTAATACAGCACCGTGTACACTATAAGGAGACTGCACCCCAAATACAGCACCGTGTGCACTATAAGGAGCCTGCAACCCTAATACAGCACCGTGTGCACTATAAGGAGACTGCACCCCAAATACAGCACAGTGTGCACTATAAAGAGACTGCACCCCAAATACAGCACCGTGTGCACTATAAGGAGACTGCTCCCCAAATACAGCACCGTGTGCACTATAAGGAGACTGCACCCCAAATACAGCACCGTGTGCACTATAAGGAGACTGCTCCCCAAATACAGCACCGTGTGCACTATAAGGAGGCTGCACCCCAAATACAACACCGTGTGCCCTATAAGGAGCCTGCACCCCTAATACAGCACCGTGTGCACTATAAGGAGACTGCACTCCAAATACAGGACCGTGTGCACTATAAGGAGCCTGCACCCCAAATACAGCACCGTGTGCACTATAAGAAGGCTACACCCCAAATACAGCACCGTGTGCACTATAAAGAGACTGCACCCCAAATACAGGACTGTGTGCACTATAAGGAGACTGCTCCCCAAATACAGCACCGTGTGCACTATAAAGAGACTGCACCCCAATTACAGCACCGTGTGCACTATAAGGAGACTGCACCCCAAATACAGGACCGTGTGCACTATAAGGAGACTGCACCCCAATTACAGCACCGTGTGCGCTATAAGGAGACTGCACCCCAATTACAGCACCGTGTGCACTATAAGGAGACTGCACCCCAAATACAGGACCGTGTGCACTATAAGGAGACTGCACCCCAAATACAGCACCGTGTGCACTATAAGGAGACTGCACCCCAAATACAGCACCGTGTACACTATAAGGAGACTGCACCCCAAATACAGCACCGTGTACACTATAAGGAGACTGCACCCCAAATACAGCACCATGTGCACTATAATGAGACTGCACCCCAAATACTGGACCATGTGCACTATAAGGAGACTGCACCCCAAATACAGCACCGTGTGCACTATAAGGAGACTGCACCCCAAATACAGCACCGTGTGCACTATAAGGAGACTACACCCCAAATACAGAACCGTGTGCACTATAAAGAGACTGCACCCCAAACACAGCACCGTGCACACTATAAGGAGACTGCACCCCAAATACAGCACCGTGTGCAATATAAGGAGACTGCACCCCAGATACAGCACCGTGTGCACTATAAGCAGACTGCACCCCAAATACAGCACCGTGTGCACTATAAGGAGACTGTACCCCAAATACAGCACCGTGTGCACTATAAGGAGACTGTACCCCAAATACAGGACAATGCACTATAAGGAGACTGCACCCCAAATACAGCACCGTGTGCACTATAAGGAGACTGCACCCCAAATACAGGACCGTGTACACTATAAGGAGACTGCACCCTATATACAGCAGTGTGTGCACTATAAGGAGATTACACCCCAAATACAGCACAGTGTGCACTATAAGGAGACTGCACCCCAAATACAGCACTGTGTGCACTCTAAGGAGACTGCACCCCAAATACAGCACTGTGTGCACTATAAGGAGACTGCGCCCCTAATACAGCACCGTGTGCTCTATAAGGAGACTGCACCCCAAATACATCACCACGTACACTATAAGGAGACTGCACCCCAAATACAGGACCGTGTGCACTATAAGGAGACTGCACCCCAAATACAGCACCACGTGCACTATAAGGAGACTGCACCCCAAATACAGGACCGTGTGCACTATAAAGAGACTGCACCCCAAATACAGGACCGTGTGCACTATAAGGAGACTGCACTCCATATACAGCACCGTGTGCCCTATAAGGAGACTGCACCCCAAATACAGGACAGTGTGCACTATAAGGAGACTGCACCCCATATACGGCACCTTGTGCACTATAAGGAGACTGCACCCCAAATACAGGACCGTGTGCACTATAAGGAGACTGCACCCCAAATACAGCACAGTGTGCACTATAAGGAGACTGCACCCCAAATACAGGACAGTGTGCACTGTAAGGAGACTGCACCCCAAATACAGCACCGTGTGCACTATAAGGAGACTGCACCCCAAATACTGCACCGTGTGCACTATAAGGAGACTGCTCCCCAAATACAGCACCACTTGCACTATAAGGAGACTGCACCCCAAATACAGGACCGTGTGCACTATAAGGAAACTGCACCCTAAATACAGCACCGTGTGCACTATAAGGAGACTGCACCCCAAATACAGCACCGTGTGCACTTTAAGGAGACTGCACCCCAAATACAGCACCGTGTGCACTATAAGGAGACTGCACCCCAAATCCAGGAACGTGTGCACTATAAGGAGACTGCACCCCAAATACAGCACCGTGTGCACTATTAGGAGACTGCACCCCAAATACAGCACCGTGTACTCTATAAGGAGACTGCACCCCAAATACAGCACCGTGTGCACTATAAAGAGACTGCACTCCAAATACAGCACCTTGCGCACTATAAGGAGACTGCACCCCAAATACAGCACTGTGTGCACTATAAGGAGACTGCGCCCCTAATACAGCACCGTGTGCACTATAAGGAGACTGCACCCCAAATAAAGCACCATGTGCACTATAAGGAGACTGCACCCGAAATACAGGACCGTGTGCACTATAAGGAGACTGCACCCCAAATACAGCACAGTGTGCACTCTAAGGAGACTGCACCCCAAATACAGGACCTTGTGCACTATAAGGAGACTGCACCCCAAATACAGCACCGTGTGCACTATAAGGAGACTGCACCCTAAATACAGCACTGTGTGCACTATAAGGAGATTACACCCCAAATACAGCACAGTGTGCACTATAAGGAGACTGCACCCCAAATACAGCACTGTGTGCACTCTAAGGAGACTGCACCCCAAATACAGCACCGTGTGCACTATAAGGAGACTGCACCCCAAATACAGCACCACGTACACTATAAGGAGACTGCACCCCAAATACAGGACCGTGTGCACTATAAAGAGACTGCACCCCAAATACAGCACCGTGTACACTATAAGGAGACTGCACCCCAAATACAGCACCGTGTACACTATAAGGAGACTACACCCCAAATACAGGACCGTGTGCACTATAAGGAGACTGCACCCCAAATACAGCACCGCGTGCACTATAAGGAGACTGCACCCCAAATACAGCACCACGTACACTATAAGGAGACTGCACCCCAAATACAGGACCGTGTGCACTATAAAGAGACTGCACCCCAAATACAGCACCGTGTACACTATAAGGAGACTGCACCCCAAATACAGCACCGTGTACACTATAAGGAGACTGCACCCTAAATACAGCACTGTGTGCACTATAAGGAGATTACACCCCAAATACAGCACAGTGTGCACTATAAGGAGACTGCACCCCAAATACAGCACTGTGTGCACTCTAAGGAGACTGCACCCCAAATACAGCACCGTGTGCACTATAAGGAGACTGCACCCCAAATACAGCACCACGTACACTATAAGGAGACTGCACCCCAAATACAGGACCGTGTGCACTATAAAGAGACTGCACCCCAAATACAGGACCGTGTGCACTATAAGGAGACTGCACCCCAAATACAGCACCGTGTGCACTATAAGGAGACTGCACCCCAAATCCAGAAACGTGTGCACTATAAGGAGACTGCACCCCAAATACAGCACCGTGTGCACTATTAGGAGACTGCACCCCAAATACAGCACCGTGTACTCTATAAGGAGAATGCACCCCAAATACAGCACCGTGTGCACTATAAAGAGACTGCACCCCAAATACAGCACCTTGCGCACTATAAGGAGACTGCACCCCAAATACAGCACTGTGTGCACTATAAGGAGACTGCGCCCCTAATACAGCACCGTGTGCACTATAAGGAGACTGCACCCCAAATACAGCACCGTGTGCACTATAAGGAGACTGCACCCGAAATACAGGACCGTGTGCACTATAAGGAGACTGCACCCCAAATACAGCACAGTGTGCACTCTAAGGAGACTGCACCCCAAATACAGGACCTTGTGCACTATAAGGAGACTGCACCCGAAATACAGGACCGTGTGCACTATAAGGAGACTGCACCCTAAATACAGCACTGTGTGCACTATAAGGAGATTACACCCCAAATACAGCACAGTGTGCACTATAAGGAGACTGCACCCCAAATACAGCACTGTGTGCACTCTAAGTAGACTGCACCCCAAATACAGCACCGTGTGCACTATAAGGAGACTGCACCCCAAATACAGCACCACGTACACTCTAAGGAGACTGCACCCCAAATACAGGACCGTGTGCACTATAAAGAGACTGCACCCCAAATACAGCACCGTGTACACTATAAGGAGACTGCACCCCAAATACAGCACCGTGTACACTATAAGGAGACTGCACCCTAAATACAGCACTGTGTGCACTATAAGGAGATTACACCCCAAATACAGCACAGTGTGCACTATAAGGAGACTGCTCCCCAAATACAGCACTGTGTGCACTCTAAGGAGACTGCACCCCAAATACAGCACCGTGTGCACTATAAGGAGACTGCACCCCAAATACAGCACCACGTACACTATAAGGAGACTGCACCCCAAATACAGGACCGTGTGCACTATAAAGAGACTGCACCCCAAATACAGGACCGTGTGCACTATAAGGAGACTGCACCCCAAATACAGCACCGTGTGCACTATAAGGAGACTGCACCCCAAATACAGCACAGTGTGCACTCTAAGGAGATTGCACCCCAAATACAGGACCTTGTGCACTATAAGGAGACTGCACCCCAAATACAGGACAGTGTGCACTGTAAGGAGACTGCACCCCAAATACAGCACCGTGTGCACTATAAGGAGACTGCACCCCAAATACTGCACCGTGTGCACTATAAGGAGACTGCACCCCAATACAGCATCACGTGCACTATAAGGAGACTGCACCCCAAATACAGGACCGTGTGCACTATAAGGAGACTGCACCCCAAATACAGCACAGTGTGCACTCTAAGGAGACTTCACCCCAAATACAGGACCTTGTGCACTATAAGGAGACTGCACCCCAAATACAGGACAGTGTGCACTATAAGGAGACTGCACCCCAAATACAGCATCACGTGCACTATAAGGAGACTGCACCCCAAATACAGGACCGTGTGCACTATAAGGAGACTGCACCCTAATTACAGCACCGTGTGCACTATAAGGTGACTACACCCCAAATACAGCACCGTGTGCTCTATAAGGAGACTGCACCCCAAATACAGCACCGTGTGAACTTTAAGGAGACTGCACCCCAAATACAGCACCGTGTGCACTATAAGGAGACTGCACCCCAAATCCAGGAATGTGTGCACTATAAGGAGACTGCACCCCAAATACAGCACCGTGTGCACTATTAGGAGACTGCACCCCAAATACAGCACCGTGTGCTCTATAAGGAGACTGCACCCCAAATACAGCACCGTGTGCACTATAAAGAGACTGCACCCCAAATACAGCACCGTGTGCACTATAAGGAGACTGCACCCCAAATACAGCACCGTGTGCACTATAAGGAGACTGCACCCCAAATACAGCACCGTGTGCACTATAAGGAGACTGCACCCCAAATACAGCACCGTGTGCACTATAAGGAGTCTGCACCCCAAATACAGCACCGTGTGCACTATCAGGAGACTGCACCTCAAATACAGCAAAGTGTGCACTATAAGGAGACTGCACCCCAAATACAGCACCGTGTGCACTATAAGGAGACTACACCCCAAATACAGCACTGTGTGCACTATAAGGAGACTACACCCCAAATACAGCACCGTGTACATTGTAAGGAGCCTGCACCCCAATACAGCACCGTGTACACTATAAGCGGACTGCACCCCAAATACAGGACCTTGTGTACTATAAGGAGACTGCACCCCAAATACAGGACAGTGTGCACTATAAGGAGACTGCACCCCAAATACAGCAACGTATGCACTATAAGGAGACTGCACCCCAAATACAGGACTGTGCACTATAAGGAGACTGCACCCCAAATACAGCACAGTGTGCACTATAAGGAGACTGCACCCCAAATACAGCACCGTGTGCACTATAAGGAGACTGCACCCCAAATACAGCACCGTGTGCACTATAATGAGACTGCACCCCAAATACAGCACTGTGTGCACTATAAGGAGCCTGCACCCCAAATATAGCACCGTGTGCACTATAAGGAGACTGCACCCCAAATACAGCACCGTGTGCACTATAAGGAGACTACACCCCAAATACAGCACCGTGTGCACTATAAGGAGACTGCACCCCAAATACAGGACCTTGTGCACTATAAGGAGACTGAACCCAAAATCCAGGATAGTGTGCACCATAAGGAGACTGCACCCCAAATACAGCACCGTGTGCACTATAAGGAGACTGCTCCCCAAATACAGCACCGCGTGCACGAAAAGGAGACTGCACCCCAAATACAGCACCGTGTGCACTATAAGGAGACTGCACCCCAAATACAGCACCGTGTGCACTATAAGGAGACTGCACCCCAAATACAGCACCGAGTACACTATAAGGAGACTGCACCCCAAATACAGCACCGTGTACACTATAAGGAGACTGCACCCCAAATACAGCACCGTGTGCACTATAAGGAGACTGCACCCCAAATACCGCACTGTGTGCACTATTAGGAGACTGCACCCCAAACACAGCACCGTGTGCACTATAAGGAGATGCACCCCAAATACAGCACCGTGTGCACTATAAGGAGACTGCACCCCAAATGCAGCACCGTGTACACTATAAGGAGACTGCACCCCAAATACAGCACCGTGTGCACTATAAGGAAACTGCACCCCAAATACAGCACCGTGTGCACTATAAGGAGACTGCACCCCAAATGCAGCACCGTGTACACTATAAGGAGACTGCACCCCAAATACAGCACCGTGTGCACTATAAAGAGACTACACCCGAAATACAGCACCATGTGCACTATAAGGAGACTGCACCCCAAATACAGCACCGTGTGCACTATAAGGAGACTGCACCCCAAATGCAGCACCGTGTACACTATAAGGAGACTGCACCCCAAATACAGCACCGTGTGCACTATAAAGAGACTACACCCCAAATACAGCACCATGTGCACTATAAGGAGACTGCACCCCAAATACAGCACCGTGTGCACTATAAGGAGACTGCACCCCAAATACAGGACCGTGTGCACTATAAGGAGACTGCACCCCAAATACAGCACCGTGTGCACTATAAGGGGACTGCACCCCAAATACTGCACCGTGTGCTCTATAAGGAGACTGCACTTAAAATACAGCACCGTGTGCACTTTAAGGAGTCTGCACCCCAAATACAGCACCGTGTACACTATAAGGAGACTGCACCCCAAATCCAGGACCGTGTGCACTATAAGGAGACTGCACCCCAAATACAGCACCGTGTGCACTATAAGGAGACTGCACCCCTAATACAGCACCGTGTGCTCTATAAGGAGACTGCACCCCAAATACAGCACCGTGTGCACTATAAAGAGACTGCACCCGAAATACAGGACCGTGTGCACTATAAGGAGACTGCTCCCCAAATACAGCACCGTGTACACTATAAGTAGACTGCACCTCAAATACAGCACAGTGTTCACTATAATGAGACTGCACCCCAAATACAGGACCGTGTGCACTATAAGGAGACTGCACCCCAAATACAGCACCGTGTGCACTATAAGGAGACTGCACCCCAAATGCAGCACCACGTGCACTATAAGGAGACTGCACCCCAAATACAGCACCGTGTGCACTATAAGTAGACTGCACCTCAAATACAGCACAGTGTTCACTATAATGAGACTGCACCCCAAATACAGCACCGTGTGCACTATAAGGAGACTACACCCCAAATACAGCACCGTGTGCACTATAAGGTGCCTGCACCCCAAATACAGGACAATGCACTATAAGGGGACTGCACCCCAAATACAGCACCGTGTGCACTATAAGGAGACTGCACCCCATATACAGCACCGTGTGCACTATAAGGAGACTGCACCCCAAATACAGCACCACGTGCACTATAAGGAGACTGCACCCCAAATACAGGACCGTGTGCACTATAAGGAGTCTGCACCCCAAATACAGCACAGTGTGCACTATAAGGAGACTGCACCTCAAATACAGCACAGTGTGCACTATAAGGAGACTGCACCCCAAATACAGCACCGTGTGCACTATAAGGAGACTACACCCCAAATACAGCACCGTGTGCACTATAATGAGACTGCAACCCAAATACAGCACCGTGTGCACTATAAGGTGCCTGCACCCCAAATACAGGACAATGCACTATAAGGGGACTGCTCCCCAAATACAGCACCGTGTGCATTATAAGGAGCCTGCACCCCAAATACAGCACCGTGTACATTATAAGGAGCCTGCACCCCAAATACAGCACCGTGTACACTATAAGGGGACTGCACCCCAAATACAGAACCTTGTGTACTATAAGGAGACTGCACCCCAAATACAGGACAGTGTGCACTATAAGGAGACTGCACCCCAAATACAGCACCGTGTGCACTATAAGGAGACTGCACCCCAAATACAGGACAGTGTGCACTATAAGGAGACTGCACCCCAAATACAGCACAGTGTGCACTATAAGGAGACTGCACCCCAAATACAGCACCGTGTGCACTATAAGGAGACTGCACCCCAAATACAGCACTGTGTGCACTATAAGGAGACTGCGCCCCTAATACAGCACCGTGTGCACTATAAGGAGACTGCACCCCAAATACAGCACCACGTGCACTATAAGGAGACTGTACCCCAAATACAGCACTACGTGCACTATAAGGAGACTGCACCCTAAATACAGGACCGTGTGCACTATAAAGAGACTGCTCCCCAAATACAGGAGCGTGTGCACTATAAGGAGACTGCACCCCTTATACAGCACCGTGTGCACTATAAGGAGACTGCACCCCAAATACAGCACCGTGTGCACTTTAAGGAGACTGCACCCCAAATACAGCACCGTGTGCACTATAAGGAGACTGCACCCCAAATACAGGACCGTGTGCACTATAAGGGGACTGCATCCCAAATACAGCACCGTGTGCGCTATAAGGAGACTGCACCCCAAATACAGCACCGTGCGCACTATAAGGAGACTGCACCCCAAATACAGCACCGTGTGCGCTATAAGGAGACTGCACCCCAAATACAGCACCGTGCGCACTATAAGGAGACTGCACCCCAAATACAGCACCGTGTGCACTATAAGGAGACTGCACCCGAAATACAGGACCGTGTGCACTATAAGGAGACTGCACCCCAAATACAGCACCACGTGCACTATAAGGAGACTGTACCCCAAATACAGCACTACGTGCACTATAAGGAGACTGCACCCTAAATACAGGACCGTGTGCACTATAAAGAGACTGCTCCCCAAATACAGGAGCGTGTGCACTATAAGGAGACTGCACCCCTTATACAGCACCGTGTGCACTATAAGGAGACTGCACCCCAAATACAGCACCGTGTGCACTTTAAGGAGACTGCACCCCAAATACAGCACCGTGTACACTATAAGGAGACTGCACCCCAAATCCAGGACCGTGTGCACTATAAGGAGACTGCACCCCAAATACAGCACCGTGTGCACTATTAGGAGACTGCACCCCAAATACAGCACCGTGTGCACTATAAGGAGTCTGCACCCCAAATACAGCACAGTGTGCACTATAAGGAGACTGCACCTCAAATACAGCACAGTGTGCACTATAAGGAGACTGCATCCCAAATACAGCAACGTGTGCACTATAAGGAGACTACACCCCAAATACAGCACCGTGTGCACTATAATGAGACTGCAACCCAAATACAGCACCGTGTGCACTATAAGGTGCCTGCACCCCAAATACAGGACAATGCACTATAAGGGGACTGCTCCCCAAATACAGCACCGTGTGCATTATAAGGAGCCTGCACCCCAAATACAGCACCGTGTACATTATAAGGAGCCTGCACCCCAAATACAGCACCGTGTACACTATAAGGGGACTGCACCCCAAATACAGGACAGTGTGCACTATAAGGAGACTGCACCCCAAATACAGCACCGTGTGCACTATAAGGAGACTGCACCCCAAATACAGGACAGTGTGCACTATAAGGAGACTGCACTCCAAATACAGCACAGTGTGCACTATAAGGAGACTGCACCCCAAATACAGCACCGTGTGCACTATAAGGAGACTGCACCCCAAATACAGCACTGTGTGCACTATAAGGAGACTGCGCCCCTAATACAGCACCGTGTGCACTATAAGGAGACTGCACCCCAAATACAGCACTGTGTGCACTATAAGGAGACTGCGCCCCCAATGCAGCACCGTGTGCACTATAAGGAGACTGCACCCCAAATACAGGACCGTGTGCACTATAAGGGGACTGCATCCCAAATACAGCACCGTGTGCGCTATAAGGAGACTGCACCCCAAATACAGCACCGTGCGCACTATAAGGAGACTGCACCCCAAATACAGCACCGTGTGCACTATAAGGAGACTGCACCCGAAATACAGGACCGTGTGCACTATAAGGAGACTGCACCCTAAATACAGCACTGTGTGCACTATAAGGAGATTACACCACAAATACAGCACAGTGTGCACTATAAGGAGACTGCACCCCAAATACAGCACCGTGTGCACTCTAAGGAGACTGCACCCCAAATACAGCACCGTGTGCACTATAAGGAAACTGCACCCCAAAAACAGCACCGTGTGCACTATAAGGTGACTGCACCCGAAATACAGGACCGTGTGCACTATAAGGAGACTGCACCCCAAATACAGCACCACGTGCACTATAAGGAGACTGCACCCCAAATACAGGACCGTGTGCACTATAAAGAGACTGCTCCCCAAATACAGGAGCGTGTGCACTATAAGGAGACTGCACCCCTTATACAGCACCGTGTGCACTATAAGGAGACTGCACCCCAAATACAGGACCGTGTGCACTATAAAGAGACTGCTCCCCAAATACAGGACCGTGTGCGCTATAAGGAGACTGCACCCCAAATACAGCACCGTGTGCACTTTAAATAGACTGCACCCAAAATACAGCACCGTGTACACTATAAGGAGACTGCACCCCAAATCCAGGACCGTGTGCACTATAAGGAGACTGCACCCCAAATACAGCACCGTGTGCACTATTAGGAGACTGCACCCCAAATACAGCACCGTGTGCTCTATAAGGAGACTGCACCCCAAATACAGCACCGTGTACACTATAAGGAGACTGCACCCCAAATACAGCACCGTGTACACTATAAGGAGACTGCACCCCAAATACACCACCGTGTGCACTATAAGGAGACTGCACTCCAAATACAGCACCGTGTAAACTATAAGGAGACTGCACCCCAAATACAGCACAGTGTGCACTATAAAGAGACTGCACCCCAAATACAGCACCGTGTGCACTATAAGGAGACTGCACCCCAAATGCAGCACCGTGTGCACTTTAAGGAGACTGCACCCCAAATACAGCACCGTGTACACTATAAGAAGACTGCACCCCAAGTACAGCACAGTGTGCACTATAAGGAGACTACACCCCAAATACAGCACCGTGTGCACTATAAGGAGACTGCACCCCAAATACAGGACTGTGTGCACTATAAGGAGACTGCTCCCCAAATACAGCACCGTGTGCACTATAAGGAGCCGGCTCCCCACATATAGCACCGTGTGCACTATAAGGAGACTACTCCCCAAATACAGCACCGTGCGCACTATAAGGAGACTGCACCAGGAATACAGCACCGTGCGCACTATAAGGAGACTGCACCCCAAATACAGCACAGTGTTCACTATAAGGAGACTGCACCCCAAATACAGCACCATGTGCACCATAAGAATACTGCACCCCAAATACAGCACCGTGTGCACTATAAGCAGACTGCACCCCAAATACAGGACTGTGTGCACTATAAGGAGACTGCACCCCAAATACAGCACCGTGTGCACTATAAGGAGACTGCACCCCAACTACAGCACCACGTGCACTATAAGGAGACTGCACCCCAAATACAGCACCACGTGCACTATAAGGAGACTGCACCCCAAATAAAGCACCTTGTGCTCTATAAGGAGACTGCACCCCAAATACAGCACCGTGTGCACTATAAAGAGACTGCACCCGAAATACAGGACCGTGTGCACTATAAGGAGACTGCACCCCATATACAGCACCGTGTGCACTATAAGGAGACTGCACCCCAAATGCAGCACCACGTGCACTATAAGGAAACAGCACCCCAAATACAGCACCGTGTGCACTATAAGGAGACTGCACCTCAAATACAGCACAGTGTGCACTATAATGAGACTGCACCCCAAATACAGCACCGTGTGCACTATAAGGAGACTACACCCCAAATACAGCACCGTGTGCACTATAAGGTGCCTGCACCCCAAATACAGGACAATGCACTATAAGGGGACTGCACCCCAAATACAGCACCGTGTGCACTATAAGGAGACTGCACCCCATATACAGCACCGTGTGCACTATAAGGAGACTGCACCCCAAATACAGCACCACGTGCACTATTTGGAGACTGCACCCCAAATACAGGACCGTGTGCACTATAAGGAGACT
Source organism: Phyllobates terribilis (assembly GCF_046119375.1). NCBI lineage: Eukaryota > Metazoa > Chordata > Amphibia > Anura > Dendrobatidae > Phyllobates > Phyllobates terribilis. The sequence continues at coordinate 201,024,747 of NW_027362768.1, read as the reverse complement.
GCACCCCAAATACAGCACCGTGTGCACTATAAGGAGACTACACCCCAAATACAGCACAGTGTGCACTATAAGGAGCCTGCACCCCAAATACAGCACCGTGTACACTATAAGGGGACTGCACCCCAAATACAGGACCTTGTGTACTATAAGGAGACTTCACCCCAAATACAGGACAGTGTGCACTATAAGGAGACTGCACCCCAAATACAGCACCGTGTGCACTATAAGGAGACTGCACCCCAAATACAGCACAGTGTGCACTATAAGGAGACTGCACCCCAAATACAGCACCGTGTGCACTATAAGGAGACTGCACCCCAAATACAGCACTGTGTGCACTATAAGGAGACTGCGCCCCTAATACAGCACCGTGTGCACTATAAGGAGACTGCACCCCAAATACAGCACTGTGTGCACTATAAGGAGACTACGCCCCCAATACAGCACCGTGTGCACTATAAGGAGACTGCACCCCAAATACAGGACCATGTGCACTATAAGGGGACTGCATCCCAAATACAGCACCGTGTGCGCTATAAGGAGACTGCACCCCAAATACAGCACCGTGCGCACTATAAGGAGACTGCACCCCAAATACAGCACCGTGTGCACTATAAGGAGACTGCACCCGAAATACAGGACCGTGTGCACTATAAGGAGACTGCACCCTAAATACAGCACTGTGTGCACTATAAGGAGATTACACCACAAATACAGCACAGTGTGCACTATAAGGAGACTGCACCCCAAATACAGCACCGTGTGCACTCTAAGGAGACTGCACCCCAAATACAGCACCGTGTGCACTATAAGGAGACTGCACCCCAAAAACAGCACCGTGTGCACTATAAGGTGACTGCACCCGAAATACAGGACCGTGTGCACTATAAGGAGACTGCACCCCAAATACAGCACCGTGTGCTCTATAAGGAGACTGCACCCCAAATACAGCACCGTGTGCACTATAAGGAGACTGCACCCCAAATACAGCACCACGTGCACTATAAGGAGACTGCACCCCAAATACAGCACCACGTGCACTATAAGGAGACTGCACCCCAAATACAGGACCGTGTGCACTATAAAGAGACTGCACCCCAAATACAGGAGCGTGTGCGCTATAAGGAGACTACACCCCAAATACAGCACCGTGTGCACTATAAGGAGACTGCACCCCAAATACAGGACCGTGTGCGCTATAAGGAGACTGCACCCCAAATACAGCACCGTGTGCACTTTAAGGAGACTGCACCCCAAATACAGCACCGTGTACACTATAAGGAGACTGCACCCCAAATCCAGGACCGTGTGCACTATAAGGAGACTGCACCCCAAATACAGCACCGTGTGCACTATTAGGAGACTGCACCCCAAATACAGCACCGTGTGCTCTATAAGGAGACTGCACCCCAAATACAGCACCGTGTACACTATAAGGAGACTGCACCCCAAATACAGCACCGTGTACACTATAAGGAGACTGCACCCCAAATACAGCACCGTGTGCACTATAAGGAGACTGCACCCCAAATACAGCACAGTGTGCACTAGAAAGAGACTGCACCCCAAATACAGCACCGTGTGCACTATAAGGAGACTGCACCCCAAATGCAGTACCGTGTGCACTTTAAGGAGACTGCACCCCAAATACAGCACCGTGTACACTATAAGAAGACTGCACCCAAAGTACAGCACAGTGTGCACTATAAGGAGACTGCACCCCAAATACAGCACCGTGTGCCCTATAAGGAGACTACACCCCAAATACAGCACCGTGTGCACTATAAGGAGACTGCACCCCAAATACAGGACTGTGTGCACTATAAGGAGACTGCTCCCCAAATACAGCACCGTGTGCACTATAAGGAGCCGGCTCCCCAAATATAGCACCGTGTGCACTATAAGGAGACTGCACGCCAAATACAGCACCGTGTGCACTATAAGGAGACTACACCCCAAATACAGCACCGTGCGCACTATAAGGAGACTGCACCAGAAATACAGCACCGTGTGCACTATAAGGAGACTGCACCCCAAATACAGCACCATGTGCACCATAAGGATACTGCACCCCAAATACAGCACCGTGTGCACTATAAGCAGACTGCACCCCAAATACAGGACTGTGTGCACTATAAGGAGACTGCACCCCAAATACAGCACCGTGTGCACTATAAGGAGACTGCACCCCAAATACAGGACTGTGTGCACTATAAGGAGACTGCACCCCAACTACAGCACCACGTGCACTATAAGGAGACTGCACCCCAAATACAGCACCACGTGCACTATAAGGAGACTGCACCCCAAATACAGGACCGTGTGCACTATAAGGAGACTGCACCCCAACTACAGCAACGTGCGCACTATAAGGAGACTGCACCCCAAATACAACACCGTGTGCACTATAAGATGACTGCACCCCAAATACAGCACCGTGTACACTATAAGGAGACTGCACCCCAAATACAGCACCGTGTGCACTATAAGGAGACTGCACCCCAAATACAGCACCGTGTGCACTATTAGGAGACTGCACCCCAAATACAGCACCGTGTACACTATAAGGAGACTGCACCCCAAATACAGCACCGTGTGCTCTATAAGGAGACTGCACCCCAAATACAGCACCGTGTGCACTATAAAGAGACTGCACCCGAAATACAGGACCGTGTGCACTATAAGGAGACTGCACCCCAAATACAGCACCGTGTGCTCTATAAGGAGACTGCACCCCAAATACAGCACCACGTGCACTATAAGGACACTGCACCCCAAATACAGCACCGTGTGCTCTATAAGGAGACTGCACCCCAAATACAGCACCGTGTGCACTATAAAGAGACTGCACCCGAAATACAGGACCGTGTGCACTATAAGGAGACTGCACCCCATATACAGCACCGTGTGCACTATAAGGAGACTGCACCCCAAATGCAGCACCACGTGCACTATAAGGAGACTGCACCCCAAATACAGCACCGTGTGCACTATAAGGAGACTGCACCTCAAATACAGCACAGTGTGCACTATAATGAGACTGCACCCCAAATACAGCACCGTGTGCACTATAAGGAGACTACACCCCAAATACAGCACCGTGTGCACTATAAGGTGCCTGCACCCCAAATACAGGACAATGCACTATAAGGGGACTGCACCCCAAATATAGCACCGTGTGCACTATAAGGAGACTGCACCCCATATACAGCACCGTGTGCACTATAAGGAGACTGCACCCCAAATACAGCACCACGTGCACTATTTGGAGACTGCACCCCAAATACAGGACCATGTGCACTATAAGGAGTCTGCACCCCAAATACAGCACAGTGTGCACTATAAGGAGACTGCACCTCAAATACAGCACAGTGTGCACTATAAGGAGACTGCACCCCAAATACAGCACCGTGTGCACTATAAGGAGACTACACCCCAATACTGCACAGTGTGCACTATAAGGAGCCTGCACCCCAAATACAGCACCGTGTACACTATAAGGGGACTGCACCCCAAATACAGGACCTTGTGTACTATAAGGAGACTTCACCCCAAATACAGGACAGTGTGCACTATAAGGAGACTGCACCCCAAATACAGCACCGTGTGCACTATAAGGAGACTGCACCCCAAATACAGCACAGTGTGCACTATAAGGAGACTGCACCCCAAATACAGCACCGTGTGCACTATAAGGAGACTGCACCCCAAATACAGCACTGTGTGCACTATAAGGAGACTGCGCCCCTAATACAGCACCGTGTGCACTATAAGGAGACTGCACCCCAAATACAGCACTGTGTGCACTATAAGGAGACTGCGCCCCCAATACAGCACCGTGTGCACTATAAGGAGACTGCACCCCAAATACAGGACCATGTGCACTATAAGGGGACTGCATCCCAAATACAGCACCGTGTGCGCTATAAGGAGACTGCACCCCAAATACAGCACCGTGCGCACTATAAGGAGACTGCACCCCAAATACAGCACCGTGTGCACTATAAGGAGACTGCACCCGAAATACAGGACCGTGTGCACTATAAGGAGACTGCACCCTAAATACAGCACTGTGTGCACTATAAGGAGATTACACCACAAATACAGCACAGTGTGCACTATAAGGAGACTGCACCCCAAATACAGCACCGTGTGCACTCTAAGGAGACTGCACCCCAAATACAGCACCGTGTGCACTATAAGGAGACTGCACCCCAAAAACAGCACCGTGTGCACTATAAGGTGACTGCACCCGAAATACAGGACCGTGTGCACTATAAGGAGACTGCACCCCAAATACAGCACCGTGTGCTCTATAAGGAGACTGCACCCCAAATACAGCACCGTGTGCACTATAAGGAGACTGCAACCCAAATACAGCACCACGTGCACTATAAGGAGACTGCACCCCAAATACAGCACCACGTGCACTATAAGGAGACTGCACCCCAAATACAGGACCGTGTGCACTATAAAGAGACTGCACCCCAAATACAGGAGCGTGTGCGCTATAAGGAGACTACACCCCAAATACAGCACCGTGTGCACTATAAGGAGACTGCACCCCAAATACAGGACCGTGTGCGCTATAAGGAGACTGCACCCCAAATACAGCACCGTGTGCACTTTAAGGAGACTGCACCCCAAATACAGCACCGTGTACACTATAAGGAGACTGCACCCCAAATCCAGGACCGTGTGCACTATAAGGAGACTGCACCCCAAATACAGCACCGTGTGCACTATTAGGAGACTGCACCCCAAATACAGCACCGTGTGCTCTATAAGGAGACTGCACCCCAAATACAGCACCGTGTACACTATAAGGAGACTGCACCCCAAATACAGCACCGTGTACACTATAAGGAGACTGCACCCCAAATACAGCACCGTGTGCACTATAAGGAGACTGCACTCCAAATACAGCACCGTGTACACTATAAGGAGACTGCACCCCAAATACAGCACAGTGTGCACTATAAAGAGACTGCACCCCAAATACAGCACCGTGTGCACTATAAGGAGACTGCACCCCAAATGCAGTACCGTGTGCACTTTAAGGAGACTGCACCCCAAATACAGCACCGTGTACACTATAAGAAGACTGCACCCAAAGTACAGCACAGTGTGCACTATAAGGAGACTGCACCCCAAATACAGCACCGTGTGCCCTATAAGGAGACTACACCCCAAATACAGCACCGTGTGCACTATAAGGAGACTGCACCCCAAATACAGGACTGTGTGCACTATAAGGAGACTGCTCCCCAAATACAGCACCGTGTGCACTATAAGGAGCCGGCTCCCCAAATATAGCACCGTGTGCACTATAAGGAGACTGCACCCCAAATACAGCACCGTGTGCACTATAAGGAGACTACACCCCAAATACAGCACCGTGCGCACTATAAGGAGACTGCACCAGAAATACAGCACCGTGTGCACTATAAGGAGACTGCACCCCAAATACAGCACCATGTGCACCATAAGGATACTGCACCCCAAATACAGCACCGTGTGCACTATAAGCAGACTGCACCCCAAATACAGGACTGTGTGCACTATAAGGAGACTGCACCCCAAATACAGCACCGTGTGCACTATAAGGAGACTGCACCCCAACTACAGCACCACGTGCACTATAAGGAGACTGCACCCCAAATACAGCACCACGTGCACTATAAGGAGACTGCACCCCAAATACAGGACCGTGTGCACTATAAGGAGACTGCACCCCAACTACAGCAACGTGCGCACTATAAGGAGACTGCACCCCAAATACAGCACCGTGTGCACTATTAGGAGACTGCACCCCAAATACAGCACCGTGTACACTATAAGGAGACTGCACCCCAAATACAGCACCGTGTGCTCTATAAGGAGACTGCACCCCAAATACAGCACCGTGTGCACTATAAAGAGACTGCACCCGAAATACAGGACCGTGTGCACTATAAGGAGACTGCACCCCAAATACAGCACCGTGTGCTCTATAAGGAGACTGCACCCCAAATACAGCACCACGTGCACTATAAGGAGACTGCACCCCAAATACAGCACCGTGTGCTCTATAAGGAGACTGCACCCCAAATACAGCACCGTGTGCACTATAAAGAGACTGCACCCGAAATACAGGACCGTGTGCACTATAAGGAGACTGCACCCCATATACAGCACCGTGTGCACTATAAGGAGACTGCACCCCAAATGCAGCACCACGTGCACTATAAGGAGACTGCACCCCAAATACAGCACCGTGTGCACTATAAGGGGACTGCACCTCAAATACAGCACAGTGTGCACTATAATGAGACTGCACCCCAAATACAGCACCGTGTGCACTATAAGGAGACTACACCCCAAATACAGCACCGTGTGCACTATAAGGTGCCTGCACCCCAAATACAGGACAATGCACTATAAGGGGACTGCACCCCAAATACAGCACCGTGTGCACTATAAGGAGACTGCACCCCATATACAGCACCGTGTGCACTATAAGGAGACTGCACCCCAAATACAGCACCACGTGCACTATTTGGAGACTGCACCCCAAATACAGGACCATGTGCACTATAAGGAGTCTGCACCCCAAATACAGCACAGTGTGCACTATAAGGAGACTGCACCTCAAATACAGCACAGTGTGCACTATAAGGAGACTGCACCCCAAATACAGCACCGTGTGCACTATAAGGAGACTACACCCCAAATACAGCACAGTGTGCACTATAAGGAGCCTGCACCCCAAATACAGCACCGTGTACACTATAAGGGGAATACACCCCAAATACAGGACAGTGTGCACTATAAGGAGACTGCACCCCAAATACAGGACCTTGTGTACTATAAGGAGACTTTACCCCAAATACAGGACAGTGTGCACTATAAGGAGACTGCACCCCAAATACAGCACCGTGTGCACTATAAGGAGACTGCACCCCAAATACAGGACAGTGTGCACTATAAGGAGACTGCACCCCAAATACAGCACAGTGTGCACTATAAGGAGACTGCACCCCAAATACAGCACCGTGTGCACTATAAGGAGACTGCACCCCAAATACAGCACTGTGTGCACTATAAGGAGACTGCGCCCCTAATACAGCACCGTGTGCACTATAAGGAGACTGCACCCCAAATACAGCACCGTGTGCACTATAAGTAGACTACACCCCAAATACAGCACCGTGTGCACTATAAGGAGACTGCACCCCAAATACAGGACTGTGTGCACTATAAGGAGACTGCTCCCCAAATACAGCACCGTGTGCACTATAAGGGGCCGGCTCCCCAAATATAGCACCGTGTGCACTATAAGGAGACTGGACCCCAAATACAGCACAGTGTGCACTATAAGGAGACTACACCCCAAATACAGCACCGTGTGCACTATAAGGAGACTACACCCCAAATACAGCACCGTGCGCACTATAAGGAGACTGCACCAGAAATACAGCACCGTGCGCACTATAAGGAGACTGCACCCCAAATACAGCACAGTGTGCACTATAAGGAGACTGCACCCCAAATACAGCACCATGTGCACCATAAGGATACTGCACCCCAAATACAGCACCGTGTGCACTATAAGCAGACTGCACCCCAAATACAGGACTGTGTGCACTATAAGGAGACTGCACCCCAAATACAGCACCGTGTGCACTATAAGGAGACTGCACCCCAACTACAGCACCACGTGCACTATAAGGAGACTGCACCCCAAATACAGCACCACGTGCACTATAAGGAGACTGCACCCCAAATACAGGACCGTGTGCACTATAAGGAGACTGCACCCCAACTACAGCAACGTGCGCACTATAAGGAGACTGCACCCCAAATACAGCACCGTGTGCACTATAAGATGACTGCACCCCAAATACAGCACCGTGTACACTATAAGGAGACTGCACCCCAAATACAGCACCGTGTGCACTATAAGGAGACTGCACCCCAAATACAGCACCGTGTGCACTATTAGGAGACTGCACCCCAAATACAGCACCGTGTACACTATAAGGAGACTACACCCCAAATACAGCACCGTGTACATTATAAGGAGACTGCACCCCAAATACAACACCGTGTGCACTATAAGGAGACTACACCCCAAATACAGCACCGTGTACACTATAAGGAGACTACACCCCAAATACAGCACTGTGTGCACTATAAGGAGACTGCACCCCAAATTCAGCACCGTGTGCACTATAAGGAGACTACACCCCAAATACAGCACTGTGTGCACTATAAGGAGACTGCACCCCAAATTCAGCACCGTGTGCACTATAAGGAGACTGCACCCCAAATACAGCACCGTGTACACTATAAGGAGACTGCACCCCAAATACAACACCGTGTGCACTATAAGGTGACTGCACCCGAAATACAGGACCGTGTGCACTATAAGGAGACTGCACCCCAAATACAGCACCACGTGCACTATAAGGAGACTGCACCCCAAATACAGCACCACGTGCACTATAAGGAGACTGCACCCCAAATACAGGACCGTGTGCACTATAAAGAGACTGCACCCCAAATACAGGAGCGTGTGCACTATAAGGAGACTGCACCCCTTATACAGCACCGTGTGCACTATAAGGAGACTGCACCCCAAATACAGGACCGTGTGCGGTATAGGGAGACTGCTCCCCAAATACAGCACCGTGTGCACTATAAGGGGCCGGCTCCCCAAATATAGCACCGTGTGCACTATAAGGAGACTGGACCCCAAATACAGCACAGTGTGCACTATAAGGAGACTACACCCCAAATACAGCACCGTGTGCACTATAAGGAGACTACACCCCAAATACAGCACCGTGCGCACTATAAGGAGACTGCACCAGAAATACAGCACCGTGCGCACTATAAGGAGACTGCACCCCAAATACAGCACAGTGTGCACTATAAGGAGACTGCACCCCAAATACAGCACCATGTGCACCATAAGGATACTGCACCCCAAATACAGCACCGTGTGCACTATAAGCAGACTGCACCCCAAATACAGGACTGTGTGCACTATAAGGAGACTGCACCCCAAATACAGCACCGTGTGCACTATAAGGAGACTGCACCCCAACTACAGCACCACGTGCACTATAAGGAGACTGCACCCCAAATACAGCACCACGTGCACTATAAGGAGACTGCACCCCAAATACAGGACCGTGTGCACTATAAGGAGACTGCACCCCAACTACAGCAACGTGCGCACTATAAGGAGACTGCACCCCAAATACAGCACCGTGTGCACTATAAGATGACTGCACCCCAAATACAGCACCGTGTACACTATAAGGAGACTGCACCCCAAATACAGCACCGTGTGCACTATAAGGAGACTGCACCCCAAATACAGCACCGTGTGCACTATTAGGAGACTGCACCCCAAGTACAGCACCGTGTACACTATAAGGAGACTACACCCCAAATACAGCACCGTGTACATTATAAGGAGACTGCACCCCAAATACAACACCGTGTGCACTATAAGGAGACTACACCCCAAATACAGCACCGTGTACACTATAAGGAGACTACACCCCAAATACAGCACTGTGTGCACTATAAGGAGACTGCACCCCAAATTCAGCACCGTGTGCACTATAAGGAGACTACACCCCAAATACAGCACTGTGTGCACTATAAGGAGACTGCACCCCAAATTCAGCACCGTGTGCACTATAAGGAGACTGCACCCCAAATACAGCACCGTGTACACTATAAGGAGACTGCACCCCAAATACAACACCGTGTGCACTATAAGGTGACTGCACCCGAAATACAGGACCGTGTGCACTATAAGGAGACTGCACCCCAAATACAGCACCACGTGCACTATAAGGAGACTGCACCCCAAATACAGCACCACGTGCACTATAAGGAGACTGCACCCCAAATACAGGACCGTGTGCACTATAAAGAGACTGCACCCCAAATACAGGAGCGTGTGCACTATAAGGAGACTGCACCCCTTATACAGCACCGTGTGCACTATAAGGAGACTGCACCCCAAATACAGGACCGTGTGCGGTATAGGGAGGCTGCACCCCAAATACAGCACCGTGTGCACTTTAAGGAGACTGCACCCCAAATACAGCACCGTGTACACTATAAGGAGACTGCACCCCAAATCCAGGACCGTGTGCACTATAAGGAGACTGCACCCCAAATACAGCACCGTGTGCACTATTAGGAGACTGCACCCCAAATACAGCACCGTGTGCTCTATAAGGAGACTGCACCCCAAATACAGCACCGTGTACACTATAAGGAGACTGCACCCCAAATACAGCACCGTGTACACTATAAGGAGACTGCACCCCAAATACAGCACCGTGTGCACTATAAGGAGACTGCACTCCAAATACAGTACCGTGTACACTATAAGGAGACTGCACCCCAAATACAGCACAGTGTGCACTATAAAGAGACTGCACCCCAAATACAGCACCGTGTGCACTATAAGGAGACTGCACCCCAAATGCAGTACCGTGTGCACTTTAAGGAGACTGCACCCCAAATACTGCACCGTGTACACTATAAGAAGACTGCACCCAAAGTACAGCACAGTGTGCACTATAAGGAGACTGCACCCCAAATACAGCACCGTGTGCACTATAAGGAGACTACACCCCAAATACAGCACCGTGTGCACTATAAGGAGACTGCACCAGAAATACAGCACAGTGCGCACTATAAGGAGACTGCACCCCAAATACAGCACAGTATGCACCATAAGGATACTGCACCCCAAATACAGCACCGTGTGCACTATAAGCAGACTGCACCCCAAATACAGGACTGTGTGCACTATAAGGAGACTGCACCCCAAATACAGCACCGTGTGCACTATAAGGAGACTGCACCCCAACTACAGCACCACGTGCACTATAAGGAGACTGCACCCCAAATACAGCACCGTGTGCACTATAAGGAGACTGCACCCCAAATACAGTACCGTGTGCACTATAAGGAGACTGCACCCCAAATACAGGACCGTGTGCACTATAAGGAGACTGCACCCCAACTACAGCAACGTGCGCACTATAAGGAGACTGCATCCCAAATACAGCACCGTGTGCACTATAAGGAGACTGCACCCCAAATACAGCACCGTGTACACTATAAGGAGACTGCACCCCAAATACAGCACCGTGTGCACTATAAGGAGACTGCACCCCAAATACAGCACCGTGTGCACTATTAGGAGACTGCACCCCAAATACAGCACCGTGTACACTATAAGGAGACTGCACCCCAAATTCAGCACCGTGTGCACTATAAGGAGACTGCACCCCAAATACAGCACCGTGTACACTATAAGGAGACTGCACCCCAAATACAACACCGTGTGCACTATAAGGAGACTGAACCCAAAATCCAGGACAGTGTGCACTATAAGGAGACTGCACCCCAAATACAGGACCGTGTGCTCTATAAGGAGACTGCACCCCAAATACAGCACCGTGTGCACTATATGGAGACTGCACCCCAAATACAGCACGTGTGCACTATAAGGAGACTGCACCCCAAATACAGCACCGTGTGCACTATAAGGAGACTGCACCCCAAATACATCACCGTGCGCACTATAAGGAGACTGCACCCCAAATACAGCACCGTGTAGACTGTAAGGAGACTGCACCCCAAATACACCACCGTGTGCACTATAAGGAGATTACACCCCAAATACAGAACTGTGTGCACTATAAGGGGACTGCACCCCAAATACAGCACCGCGTGCACTATAAGGAGACTGCACCCCAAATACATCACCGTGAGCACTATAAGGAGACTGCACCCCAAATACAGCACCGTGTGCACTATAAGGAGACTGCACCCCAAATACAGGACCGTGTACACTATAAGGAGGCTGCACCCCAAATACAGCACCGTGTGCACTATAAGGAGACTGCACCCCAAATACAGCACCGTGTGCACTATAAGGGGAATACACCCCAAATACAGCACCGTGTACACTATAAGGAGACTGCACCCAAAATACAGCACCGTTTGCACTATAAGGAGACTGCACCCCAAATACAGCACCATGTGCACTATAAGGAGACTGCACCCCAAATACAGGACCGTGTACACTATAAGGAGGCTGCACCCCAAATACAGCACCATGTGCACTATAAGGAGACTGCACCCCAAATACAGGACCGTGTACACTATAAGGAGGCTGCACCCCAAATACAGCACCGTGTGCACTATAATGAGACTTCACCCCAAATACAGCACCTTGTGCACTATAAGGGGAATACACCCCAAATACAGCACCGTGTGGGAGACTGCACCCCAAATACAGCACCGTTTGCACTATAAGGAGACTGCACCCAAAATACAGCACCGTTTGCACTATAAGGAGACTGCACCCCAAATACAGCACCGTGTGCACTATAAGGAGACTGCACCCCGAATACAGCACCGCGTGCACTATAATGAGACTGCACCCCAAATACAGGACATTGCACTATAAGGAGACTGCACCCCAAATACAGCACCGTGTACACTATAAGGGGAATACACCCCAAATACAGCACCATGTACACTACAAGGAGACTGCACCCAAAATACAGCACCGTGCGCACTATAATGAGACTACACCCCAAATACAGCACCTTGTGCACTATAAGGAGACTGCACCCCAAATACAGCACCGTGTACACTATAAGGAGACTGCACCCCAAATACAACACCGTGTGCACTATAAGGTGACTGCACCCGAAATACAGGACCGTGTGCACTATAAGGAGACTGCACCCCAAATACAGCACCACGTGCACTATAAGGAGACTGCACCCCAAATACAGGACCGTGTGCACTATAAAGAGACTGCACCCCAAATACAGGAGCGTGTGCACTATAAGGAGGCTGCACCCCTTATACAGCACCGTGTGCACTATAAGGAGACTGCACCCCAAATACAGGACCGTGTGCGCTATAGGGAGACTGCACCCCAAATACAGCACCGTGTGCACTTTAAGGAGACTGCACCCCAAATACAGCACCGTGTAAACTATAAGGAGACTGCACCCCAAATTCAGGACCGTGTGCACTATAAGGAGACTGCACCCCAAATACAGCACCGTGTGCACTATTAGGAGACTGCACCCCAAATACAGCACCGTGTACACTATAAGGAGACTGCACCCCAAATACAGCACCGTGTACACTATAAGGAGACTGCACCCCAAATACAGCACCGTGTGCACTATAAGGAGACTGCACTCCAAATACAGCACCGTGTACACTATAAGGAGTCTGCACCCCAAATACAGCACAGTGTGCACTATAAAGAGACTGCACCCCAAATACAGCACCGTGTGCACTATAAGGAGACTGCACCCCAAATGCAGTACTGTGTGCACTTTAAGGAGACTGCACCCCAAATACAGCACCGTGTACACTATAAGAAGACTGCACCCCAAATACAGCACCGTGTGCACTATAAGGAGACTGCACCCCAAATACAGGACTGTGTGCACTATAAGGAGACTGCTCCCCAAATACAGCACCGTGTGCACTATAAGGAGCCGGCTCCCCAAATATAGCACCGTGTGCACTATAAGGAGACTGCACCCCAAATACAGCACTGTGTGCACTATAAGGAGACTACACCCCAAATACAGCACCGTGTGCACTATAAGGAGACTACACCCCAAATACAGCACCGTGCGCACTATAAGGAGACTGCACCAGAAATACAGCACCGTGCGCACTATAAGGAGACGGCACCCCAAATACAGCACAGTATGCACTATAAGGAGACTGCACCCCAAATACAGCACCATGTGCACCATAAGGATACTGCACCCCAAATACAGCACCGTGTGCACTATAAGCAGACTGCACCCCAAATACAGGACTGTGTGCACTATAAGGAGACTGCACCCCAAATACAGCACCGTGTGCACTATAAGGAGACTGCACCCCAACTACAGCACCACGTGCACTATAAGGAGACTGCACCCCAAATACAGCACCACGTGCACTATAAGGAGACTGCACCCCAAATACAGGACCGTGTGCACTATAAGGAGACTGCACCCCAACTACAGCAACGTGCGCACTATAAGGAGACTGCACCCCAAATACAGCACCGTGTGCACTATAAGGAGACTGCACCCCAAATACAGCACCGTGTACACTATAAGGAGACTGCACCCCAAATACAGCACCGTGTGCACTATAAGGAGACTGCACCCCAAATACAGCACCGTGTGCACTATTAGGAGACTGCACCCCAAATACAGCACCGTGTACACTATAAGGAGACTGCACCCCAAATTCAGCACCGTGTGCACTATAAGGAGACTGCACCCCAAATACAGCACCGTGTACACTATAAGGAGACTGCACCCCAAATACAACACCGTGTGCACTATAAGGAGACTGAACCCAAAATCCAGGACAGTGTGCACTATAAGGAGACTGCACCCCAAATACAGGACCGTGTGCTCTATAAGGAGACTGCACCCCAAATACAGCACCGTGTGCACTATATGGAGACTGCACCCCAAATACAGCACGTGTGCACTATAAGGAGACTGCACCCCAAATAGAGCACCGTGTGCACTATAAGGAGACTGCACCCCAAATACATCACCGTGCGCACTATAAGGAGACTGCACCCCAAATACAGCACCGTGTAGACTATAAGGAGACTGCACCCCAAATACACCACCGTGTGCACTATAAGGAGACTACACCCCAAATACAGAACTGTGTGCACTATAAGGGGACTGCACCCCAAATACAGCACCGCGTGCACTATAAGGAGACTGCACCCCAAATACATCACCGTGAGCACTATAAGGAGACTGCACCCCAAATACAGCACCGTGTGCACTATAAGGAGACTGCACCCCAAATACAGGACCGTGTACACTATAAGGAGGCTGCACCCCAAATACATCACCGTGCGCACTATAAGGAGACTGCACCCCAAATACAGCACCGCGTGCACTATAAGGAGACTGCACCCCAAATACATCACCGTGTGCACTATAAGGAGACTGCACCCCAAATACAGCACCGTGTGCACTATAAGGGGAATACACCCCAAATACAGCACCGTGTACACTATAAGGAGACTGCACCCAAAATACAGCACCGTTTGCACTATAAGGAGACTGCACCCCAAATACAGCACCATGTGCACTATAAGGAGACTACACCCCAAATACAGCACCGTGTACACTATAAGGAGGCTGCACCCCAAATACAGCACCATGTGCACTATAAGGAGACTGCACCCCAAATACAGGACCGTGTACACTATAAGGAGGCTGCACCCCAAATACAGCACCGTGTGCACTATAATGAGACTTCACCCCAAATACAGCACCGTGTACACTATAAGGAGACTGCACCCAAAATACAGCACCGTTTGCACTATAAGGAGACTGCACCCCAAATACAGCACCGTGTGCACTATAAGGAGACTGCACCCCAAATACAGCACCGCGTGCACTATAATGAGACTGCACCCCAAATACAGGACAATGCACTATAAGGAGACTGCACCCCAAATACAGCACCGTGTGCACTATAAGGGGAATACACCCCAAATACAGCACCATGTACACTATAAGGAGACTGCACCCAAAATACAGCACCGTGCGCACTATAATGAGACTACACCCCAAATACAGCACCTTGTGCACTATAAGGAGACTGCACCCCAAATACAGCACCGTGTGCACTATAAGGAGACTGCACCCCAAATACAGCACCGTGTGCACTATAAGGAGACTGCACCCCAAATACAGGACCGTGTACACTATAAGGAGACTGCACCCAAAATACAGCACCGTGCGCACTATAATGAGACTACTCCCCAAATACAGCACCCTGTGCACTATAAGGAGACTGCACCCCAAATACAGCACCGTGTGCACTATAAGGAGACTGCACCCCAAATACAGGACCGTGTGCGCTATAAGGAGACTGCACCCCAAATACAGCACCGTGTGCACTTTAAGGAGACTGCACCCCAAATACAGCACCGTGTACACTATAAGGAGACTGCACCCCAAATCCAGGACCGTGTGCACTATAAGGAGACTGCACCCCAAATACAGCACCGTGTGCACTATTAGGAGACTGCACCCCAAATACAGCACCGTGTGCTCTATAAGGAGACTGCACCCCAAATACAGCACCGTGTACACTATAAGGAGACTGCACCCCAAATACAGCACCGTGTACACTATAAGGAGACTGCACCCCAAATACAGCACCGTGTGCACTATAAGGAGACTGCACTCCAAATACAGCACCGTGTACACTATAAGGAGACTGCACCCCAAATACAGCACAGTGTGCACTATAAAGAGACTGCACCCCAAATACAGCACCGTGTGCACTATAAGGAGACTGCACCCCAAATGCAGTACCGTGTGCACTTTAAGGAGACTGCACCCCAAATACAGCACCGTGTACACTATAAGAAGACTGCACCCAAAGTACAGCACAGTGTGCACTATAAGGAGACTGCACCCCAAATACAGCACCGTGTGCACTATAAGGAGACTACACCCCAAATACAGCACCGTGTGCACTATAAGGAGACTGCACCCCAAATACAGGACTGTGTGCACTATAAGGAGACTGCTCCCCAAATACAGCACCGTGTGCACTATAAGGAGCCGGCTCCCCAAATATAGCACCGTGTGCACTATAAGGAGACTGGACCCCAAATACAGCACTGTGTGCACTATAAGGAGACTACACCCCAAATACAGCACCGTGTGCACTATAAGGAGACTACACCCCAAATACAGCACCGTGCGCACTATAAGGAGACTGCACCAGAAATACAGCACCGTGCGCACTATAAGGAGACTGCACCCCAAATACAGCACAGTGTGCACTATAAGGAGACTGCACCCCAAATACAGCACCATGTGCACCATAAGGATACTGCACCCCAAATACAGCACCGTGTGCACTATAAGGAGACTGCACCCCAAATACAGGACTGTGTGCACTATAAGGAGACTGCACCCCAAATACAGCACCGTGTGCACTATAAGGAGACTGCACCCCAACTACAGCACCACGTGCACTATAAGGAGACTGCACCCCAAATACAGCACCACGTGCACTATAAGGAGACTGCACCCCAAATACAGGACCGTGTGCACTATAAGGAGACTGCACCCCAACTACAGCAACGTGCGCACTATAAGGAGACTGCACCCCAAATACAGCACCGTGTGCACTATAAGATGACTGCACCCCAAATACAGCACCGTGTACACTATAAGGAGACTGCACCCCAAATACAGCACCGTGTGCACTATAAGGAGACTGCACCCCAAATACAGCACCGTGTGCACTATTAGGAGACTGCACCCCAAATACAGCACCGTGTACACTATAAGGAGACTACACCCCAAATACAGCACCGTGTACATTATAAGGAGACTGCACCCCAAATACAACACCGTGTGCACTATAAGGAGACTACACCCCAAATACAGCACCGTGTACACTATAAGGAGACTACACCCCAAATACAGCACTGTGTGCACTATAAGGAGACTGCACCCCAAATTCAGCACCGTGTGCACTATAAGGAGACTACACCCCAAATACAGCACTGTGTGCACTATAAGGAGACTGCACCCCAAATTCAGCACAGTGTGCACTATAAGGAGACTGCACCCCAAATACAGCACCGTGTACACTATAAGGAGACTGCACCCCAAATACAACACCGTGTGCACTATAAGGTGACTGCACCCGAAATACAGGACCGTGTGCACTATAAGGAGACTGCACCCCAAATACAGCACCACGTGCACTATAAGGAGACTGCACCCCAAATACAGCACCACGTGCACTATAAGGAGACTGCACCCCAAATACAGGACCGTGTGCACTATAAAGAGACTGCACCCCAAATACAGGAGCGTGTGCACTATAAAGAGACTGCACCCCTTATACAGCACCGTGTGCACTATAAGGAGTTTGCACCCCAAATACAGGACCGTGTGCGCTATAGGGAGACTGCACCCCAAATACAGCACCGTGTGCACTTTAAGGAGACTGCACCCCAAATACAGCACCGTGTACACTATAAGGAGACTGCACCCCAAATCCAGGACCGTGTGCACTATAAGGAGACTGCACCCCAAATACAGCACCGTGTGCACTATTAGGAGACTGCACCCCAAATACAGCACCGTGTGCTCTATAAGGAGACTGCACCCCAAATACAGCACCGTGTACACTATAAGGAGACTGCACCCCAAATACAGCACCGTGTACACTATAAGGAGACTGCACCCCAAATACAGCACCATGTGCACTATAAGGAGACTGCACCCCAAATACAGGACCGTGTGCACTATAAGGAGACTGCACCCCAACTACAGCAACGTGCGCACTATAAGGAGACTGCATCCCAAATACAGCACCGTGTGCACTATAAGGAGACTGCACCCCAAATACAGCACCGTGTACACTATAAGGAGACTGCACCCCAAATACAGCACCGTGTGCACTATAAGAAGACTGCACCCCAAATACAGCACCGTGTGCACTATTAGGAGACTGCACCCCAAATACAGCACCGTGTACACTATAAGGAGACTGCACCCCAAATTCAGCACCGTGTGCACTATAAGGAGACTGCACCCCAAATACAGCACCGTGTACACTATAAGGAGACTGCACCCCAAATACAACACCGTGTGCACTATAAGGAGACTGAACCCAAAATCCAGGACAGTGTGCACTATAAGGAGACTGCACCCCAAATACAGGACCGTGTGCTCTATAAGGAGACTGCACCCCAAATACAGCACCGTGTGCACTATATGGAGACTGCACCCCAAATACAGCACGTGTGCACTATAAGGAGACTGCACCCCAAATACAGCACCGTGTGCACTATAAGGAGACTGCACCCCAAATACATCACCGTGCGCACTATAAGGAGACTGCACCCCAAATACAGCACCGTGTAGACTATAAGGAGACTGCACCCCAAATACACCACCGTGTGCACTATAAGGAGACTACACCCCAAATACAGAACTGTGTGCACTATAAGGGGACTGCACCCCAAATACAGCACCGCGTGCACTATAAGGAGACTGCACCCCAAATACATCACCGTGAGCACTATAAGGAGACTGCACCCCAAATACAGCACCGTGTGCACTATAAGGAGACTGCACCCCAAATACAGGACCGTGTACACTATAAGGAGGCTGCACCCCAAATACAGCACCGTGTGCACTATAAGGAGACTGCACCCCAAATACAGCACCGTGTGCACTATAAGGGGAATACACCCCAAATACAGCACCGTGTACACTATAAGGAGACTGCACCCAAAATACAGCACCGTTTGCACTATAAGGAGACTGCACCCCAAATACAGCACCATGTGCACTATAAGGAAACTGCACCCCAAATACAGGACCGTGTACACTATAAGGAGGCTGCACCCCAAATACAGCACCATGTGCACTATAAGGAGACTGCACCCCAAATACAGGACCGTGTACACTATAAGGAGGCTGCACCCCAAATACAGCACCGTGTGCACTATAATGAGACTTCACCCCAAATACAGCACCTTGTGCACTATAAGGGGAATACACCCCAAATACAGCACCGTGTACACTATAAGGAGACTGCACCCAAAATACAGCACCGTTTGCACTATAAGGAGACTGCACCCCAAATACAGCACCGTGTGCACTATAAGGAGACTGCACCCCAAATACAGCACCGCGTGCACTATAATGAGACTGCACCCCAAATACAGGACAATGCACTATAAGGAGACTGCACCCCAAATACAGCACCGTGTACACTATAAGGGGAATACACCCCAAATACAGCACCATGTACACTACAAGGAGACTGCACCCAAAATACAGCACCGTGCGCACTATAATGAGACTACACCCCAAATACAGCACCTTGTGCACTATAAGGAGACTGCACCCCAAATACAGCACCGTGTACACTATAAGGAGACTGCACCCCAAATACAACACCGTGTGCACTATAAGGTGACTGCACCCGAAATACAGGACCGTGTGCACTATAAGGAGACTGCACCCCAAATACAGCACCACGTGCACTATAAGGAGACTGCACCCCAAATACAGCACCACGTGCACTATAAGGAGACTGCACCCCAAATACAGGACCGTGTGCACTATAAAGAGACTGCACCCCAAATACAGGAGCGTGTGCACTATAAGGAGACTGCACCCCTTATACAGCACCGTGTGCACTATAAGGAGACTGCACCCCAAATACAGGACCGTGTGCGCTATAGGGAGACTGCACCCCAAATACAGCACCGTGTGCACTTTAAGGAGACTGCACCCCAAATACAGCACCGTGTACACTATAAGGAGACTGCACCCCAAATCCAGGACCGTGTGCACTATAAGGAGACTGCACCCCAAATACAGCACCGTGTGCACTATTAGGAGACTGCACCCCAAATACAGCACCGTGTGCTCTATAAGGAGACTGCACCCCAAATACAGCACCGTGTACACTATAAGGAGACTGCACCCCAAATACAGCACCGTGTACACTATAAGGAGACTGCACCCCAAATACAGCACCGTGTGCACTATAAGGAGACTGCACTCCAAATACAGCACCGTGTACACTATAAGGAGACTGCACCCCAAATACAGCACAGTGTGCACTATAAAGAGACTGCACCCCAAATACAGCACCGTGTGCACTATAAGGAGACTGCACCCCAAATGCAGTACTGTGTGCACTTTAAGGAGACTGCACCCCAAATACAGCACCGTGTACACTATAAGGAGACTGCTCCCCAAATACAGCACCGTGTGCACTATAAGGAGCCGGCTCCCCAAATATAGCACCGTGTGCACTATAAGGAGACTGCACCCCAAATACAGCACTGTGTGCACTATAAGGAGACTACACCCCAAATACAGCACCGTGTGCACTATAAGGAGACTACACCCCAAATACAGCACCGTGCGCACTATAAGGAGACTGCACCAGAAATACAGCACCGTGCGCACTATAAGGAGACTGCACCCCAAATACAGCACAGTATGCACTATAAGGAGACTGCACCCCAAATACAGGACCGTGTGCACTATAAGGAGACTGCACCCCAACTACAGCAACGTGCGCACTATAAGGAGACTGCATCCCAAATACAGCACCGTGTGCACTATAAGGAGACTGCACCCCAAATACAGCACCGTGTACACTATAAGGAGACTGCACCCCAAATACAGCACCGTGTGCACTATAAGAAGACTGCACCCCAAATACAGCACCGTGTGCACTATTAGGAGACTGCACCCCAAATACAGCACCGTGTACACTATAAGGAGACTGCACCCCAAATTCAGCACCGTGTGCACTATAAGGAGACTGCACCCCAAATACAGCACCGTGTACACTATAAGGAGACTGCACCCCAAATACAACACCGTGTGCACTATAAGGAGACTGAACCCAAAATCCAGGACAGTGTGCACTATAAGGAGACTGCACCCCAAATACAGGACCGTGTGCTCTATAAGGAGACTGCACCCCAAATACAGCACCGTGTGCACTATATGGAGACTGCACCCCAAATACAGCACGTGTGCACTATAAGGAGACTGCACCCCAAATACAGCACCGTGTGCACTATAAGGAGACTGCACCCCAAATACATCACCGTGCGCACTATAAGGAGACTGCACCCCAAATACAGCACCGTGTAGACTATAAGGAGACTGCACCCCAAATACACCACCGTGTGCACTATAAGGAGACTACACCCCAAATACAGAACTGTGTGCACTATAAGGGGACTGCACCCCAAATACAGCACCGCGTGCACTATAAGGAGACTGCACCCCAAATACATCACCGTGAGCACTATAAGGAGACTGCACCCCAAATACAGCACCGTGTGCACTATAAGGAGACTGCACCCCAAATACAGGACCGTGTACACTATAAGGAGGCTGCACCCCAAATACAGCACCGTGTGCACTATAAGGAGACTGCACCCCAAATACAGCACCGTGTGCACTATAAGGGGAATACACCCCAAATACAGCACCGTGTACACTATAAGGAGACTGCACCCAAAATACAGCACCGTTTGCACTATAAGGAGACTGCACCCCAAATACAGCACCATGTGCACTATAAGGAAACTGCACCCCAAATACAGGACCGTGTACACTATAAGGAGGCTGCACCCCAAATACAGCACCATGTGCACTATAAGGAGACTGCACCCCAAATACAGGACCGTGTACACTATAAGGAGGCTGCACCCCAAATACAGCACCGTGTGCACTATAATGAGACTTCACCCCAAATACAGCACCTTGTGCACTATAAGGGGAATACACCCCAAATACAGCACCGTGTACACTATAAGGAGACTGCACCCAAAATACAGCACCGTTTGCACTATAAGGAGACTGCACCCCAAATACAGCACCGTGTGCACTATAAGGAGACTGCACCCCAAATACAGCACCGCGTGCACTATAATGAGACTGCACCCCAAATACAGGACAATGCACTATAAGGAGACTGCACCCCAAATACAGCACCGTGTACACTATAAGGGGAATACACCCCAAATACAGCACCATGTACACTACAAGGAGACTGCACCCAAAATACAGCACCGTGCGCACTATAATGAGACTACACCCCAAATACAGCACCTTGTGCACTATAAGGAGACTGCACCCCAAATACAGCACCGTGTACACTATAAGGAGACTGCACCCCAAATACAACACCGTGTGCACTATAAGGTGACTGCACCCGAAATACAGGACCGTGTGCACTATAAGGAGACTGCACCCCAAATACAGCACCACGTGCACTATAAGGAGACTGCACCCCAAATACAGCACCACGTGCACTATAAGGAGACTGCACCCCAAATACAGGACCGTGTGCACTATAAAGAGACTGCACCCCAAATACAGGAGCGTGTGCACTATAAGGAGACTGCACCCCTTATACAGCACCGTGTGCACTATAAGGAGACTGCACCCCAAATACAGGACCGTGTGCGCTATAGGGAGACTGCACCCCAAATACAGCACCGTGTGCACTTTAAGGAGACTGCACCCCAAATACAGCACCGTGTACACTATAAGGAGACTGCACCCCAAATCCAGGACCGTGTGCACTATAAGGAGACTGCACCCCAAATACAGCACCGTGTGCACTATTAGGAGACTGCACCCCAAATACAGCACCGTGTGCTCTATAAGGAGACTGCACCCCAAATACAGCACCGTGTACACTATAAGGAGACTGCACCCCAAATACAGCACCGTGTACACTATAAGGAGACTGCACCCCAAATACAGCACCGTGTGCACTATAAGGAGACTGCACTCCAAATACAGCACCGTGTACACTATAAGGAGACTGCACCCCAAATACAGCACAGTGTGCACTATAAAGAGACTGCACCCCAAATACAGCACCGTGTGCACTATAAGGAGACTGCACCCCAAATGCAGTACTGTGTGCACTTTAAGGAGACTGCACCCCAAATACAGCACCGTGTACACTATAAGGAGACTGCTCCCCAAATACAGCACCGTGTGCACTATAAGGAGCCGGCTCCCCAAATATAGCACCGTGTGCACTATAAGGAGACTGCACCCCAAATACAGCACTGTGTGCACTATAAGGAGACTACACCCCAAATACAGCACCGTGTGCACTATAAGGAGACTACACCCCAAATACAGCACCGTGCGCACTATAAGGAGACTGCACCAGAAATACAGCACCGTGCGCACTATAAGGAGACTGCACCCCAAATACAGCACAGTATGCACTATAAGGAGACTGCACCCCAAATACAGCACCATGTGCACCATAAGGATACTGCACCCCAAATACAGCACCGTGTGCACTATAAGCAGACTGCACCCCAAATACAGGACTGTGTGCACTATAAGGAGACTGCACCCCAAATACAGCACCGTGTGCACTATAAGGAGACTGCACCCCAACTACAGCACCACGTGCACTATAAGGAGACTGCACCCCAAATACAGCACCACGTGCACTATAAGGAGACTGCACCCCAAATACAGGACCGTGTGCACTATAAGGAGACTGCACCCCAACTACAGCAACGTGCGCACTATAAGGAGACTGCACCCCAAATACAGCACCGTGTGCACTATAAGGAGACTGCACCCCAAATACAGCACCGTGTACACTATAAGGAGACTGCACCCCAAATACAGCACCGTGTGCACTATAAGGAGACTGCACCCCAAATACAGCACCGTGTGCACTATTAGGAGACTGCACCCCAAATACAGCACCGTGTACACTATAAGGAGACTGCACCCCAATTTCAGCACCGTGTGCACTATAAGGAGACTGCACCCCAAATACAGCACCGTGTACACTATAAGGAGACTGCACCCCAAATACAACACCGTGTGCACTATAAGGAGACTGAACCCAAAATCCAGGACAGTGTGCACTATAAGGAGACTGCACCCCAAATACAGGACCGTGTGCTCTATAAGGAGACTGCACCCCAAATACAGCACCGTGTGCACTATATGGAGACTGCACCCCAAATACAGCACGTGTGCACTATAAGGAGACTGCACCCCAAATAGAGCACCGTGTGCACTATAAGGAGACTGCACCCCAAATACATCACCGTGCGCACTATAAGGAGACTGCACCCCAAATACAGCACCGTGTAGACTATAAGGAGACTGCACCCCAAATACACCACCGTGTGCACTATAAGGAGACTACACCCCAAATACAGAACTGTGTGCACTATAAGGGGACTGCACCCCAAATACAGCACCGCGTGCACTATAAGGAGACTGCACCCCAAATACATCACCGTGAGCACTATAAGGAGACTGCACCCCAAATACAGCACCGTGTGCACTATAAGGAGACTGCACCCCAAATACAGGACCGTGTACACTATAAGGAGGCTGCACCCCAAATACAGCACCGTGTGCACTATAAGGAGACTGCACCCCAAATACAGCACCGTGTGCACTATAAGGGGAATACACCCCAAATACAGCACCGTGTGCACTATAAGGAGACTGCACCCCAAATACAGCACCGTGTACACTATAAGGAGACTGCACCCAAAATACAGCACCGTTTGCACTATAAGGAGACTGCACCCCAAATACAGCACCATGTGCACTATAAGGAGACTGCACCCCAAATACAGGACCGTGTACACTATAAGGAGGCTGCACCCCAAATACAGCACCATGTGCACTATAAGGAGACTGCACCCCAAATACAGGACAGTGTACACTATAAGGAGGCTGCACCCCAAATACAGCACCGTGTGCACTATAATGAGACTTCACCCCAAATACAGCACCGTGTACACTATAAGGAGACTGCACCCAAAATACAGCACCGTTTGCACTATAAGGAGACTGCACCCCAAATACAGCACCGTGTGCACTATAAGGAGACTGCACCCCAAATACAGCACCGCGTGCACTATAATGAGACTGCACCCCAAATACAGGACAATGCACTATAAGGAGACTGCACCCCAAATACAGCACCGTGTGCACTATAAGGGGAATACACCCCAAATACAGCACCATGTACACTATAAGGAGACTGCACCCAAAATACAGCACCGTGCGCACTATAATGAGACTACACCCCAAATACAGCACCTTGTGCACTATAAGGAGACTGCACCCCAAATACAGCACCGTGTGCACTATAATGAGACTGCACCCCAAATACAGGACAATGCACTATAAGGAGACTGCACCCCAAATACAGCACCGTGTGCACTATAAGGGGACTACACCCCAAATACAGCACCATGTACACTATAATGAGACTGCACCCCAATTACAGCACCGTGTGCACTATAAGGAGACTGCACCCCAAATACAGCACCGTGTGCACTATAAGGAGACTGCATCCCAAATACAGGACCGTGTACACTATAAGGAGACTGCACCCAAAATACAGCACCGTGCGCACTATAATGAGACTACTCCCCAAATACAGCACCCTGTGCACTATAAGGAGACTGCACCCCAAATACAGCACCGTGTGCACTATAAGGAGACTGCACCCCAAATACAGGACCGTGTGCGCTATAAGGAGACTGCACCCCAAATACAGCACCGTGTGCACTTTAAGGAGACTGCACCCCAAATACAGCACCGTGTACACTATAAGGAGACTGCACCCCAAATCCAGGACCGTGTGCACTATAAGGAGACTGCACCCCAAATACAGCACCGTGTGCACTATTAGGAGACTGCACCCCAAATACAGCACCGTGTGCTCTATAAGGAGACTGCACCCCAAATACAGCACCGTGTACACTATAAGGAGACTGCACCCCAAATACAGCACCGTGTACACTATAAGGAGACTGCACCCCAAATACAGCACCGTGTGCACTATAAGGAGACTGCACTCCAAATACAGCACCGTGTACACTATAAGGAGACTGCACCCCAAATACAGCACAGTGTGCACTATAAAGAGACTGCACCCCAAATACAGCACCGTGTGCACTATAAGGAGACTGCACCCCAAATGCAGTACCGTGTGCACTTTAAGGAGACTGCACCCCAAATACAGCACCGTGTACACTATAAGAAGACTGCACCCAAAGTACAGCACAGTGTGCACTATAAGGAGACTGCACCCCAAATACAGCACCGTGTGCGCTATAAGGAGACTGCACCCCAAATACAGCACCGTGTGCACTATAAGGAGACTGCACCCCAAATACAGGACTGTGTGCACTATAAGGAGACTACACCCCAAATACAGCACCGTGTGCACTATAAGGAGACTACACCCCAAATACAGCACCGTGTGCACTATAAGGAGACTGCACCCCAAATACAGGACTGTGTGCACTATAAGGAGACTGCTCCCCAAATACAGCACCGTGTGCACTATAAGGAGCCGGCTCCCCAAATATAGCACCGTGTGCACTATAAGGAGACTGGACCCCAAATACAGCACTGTGTGCACTATAAGGAGACTACACCCCAAATACAGCACCGTGTGCACTATAAGGAGACTACACCCCAAATACAGCACCGTGCGCACTATAAGGAGACTGCACCCCAAATACAACACCGTGTGCACTATAAGGAGACTACACCCCAAATACAGCACCGTGTACACTATAAGGAGACTACACCCCAAATACAGCACCGTGCGCACTATAAGGAGACTGCACCAGAAATACAGCACCGTGCGCACTATAAGGAGAGTGCACCCCAAATACAGCACAGTGTGCACTATAAGGAGACTGCACCCCAAATACAGCACCATGTGCACCATAAGGATACTGCACCCCAAATACAGCACCGTGTGCACTATAAGCAGACTGCACCCCAAATACAGGACTGTGTGCACTATAAGGAGACTGCACCCCAAATACAGCACCGTGTGCACTATAAGGAGACTGCACCCCAACTACAGCACCACGTGCACTATAAGGAGACTGCACCCCAAATACAGCACCACGTGCACTATAAGGAGACTGCACCCCAAATACAGGACCGTGTGCACTATAAGGAGACTGCACCCCAACTACAGCAACGTGCGCACTATAAGGAGACTGCACCCCAAATACAGCACCGTGTGCACTATAAGATGACTGCACCCCAAATACAGCACCGTGTACACTATAAGGAGACTGCACCCCAAATACAGCACCGTGTGCACTATAAGGAGACTGCACCCCAAATACAGCACCGTGTGCACTATTAGGAGACTGCACCCCAAATACAGCACCGTGTACACTATAAGGAGACTACACCCCAAATACAGCACCGTGTACATTATA
This sequence comes from Phyllobates terribilis, assembly GCF_046119375.1. Lineage (NCBI taxonomy): Eukaryota > Metazoa > Chordata > Amphibia > Anura > Dendrobatidae > Phyllobates > Phyllobates terribilis. The sequence continues at coordinate 200,996,861 of NW_027362768.1, read as the reverse complement.
AGGAGACTGCACCCCAAATACAACACCGTGTGCACTATAAGGAGACTACACCCCAAATACAGCACCGTGTACACTATAAGGAGACTACACCCCAAATACAGCACTGTGTGCACTATAAGGAGACTGCACCCCAAATTCAGCACCGTGTGCACTATAAGGAGACTACACCCCAAATACAGCACTGTGTGCACTATAAGGAGACTGCACCCCAAATTCAGCACCGTGTGCACTATAAGGAGACTGCACCCCAAATACAGCACCGTGTACACTATAAGGAGACTGCACCCCAAATACAACACCGTGTGCACTATAAGGTGACTGCACCCGAAATACAGGACCGTGTGCACTATAAGGAGACTGCACCCCAAATACAGCACCACGTGCACTATAAGGAGACTGCACCCCAAATACAGCACCACGTGCACTATAAGGAGACTGCACCCCAAATACAGGACCGTGTGCACTATAAAGAGACTGCACCCCAAATACAGGAGCGTGTGCACTATAAGGAGACTGCACCCCTTATACAGCACCGTGTGCACTATAAGGAGACTGCACCCCAAATACAGGACCGTGTGCGCTATAGGGAGACTGCACCCCAAATACAGCACCGTGTGCACTTTAAGGAGACTGCACCCCAAATACAGCACCGTGTACACTATAAGGAGACTGCACCCCAAATCCAGGACCGTGTGCACTATAAGGAGACTGCACCCCAAATACAGCACCGTGTGCACTATTAGGAGACTGCACCCCAAATACAGCACCGTGTGCTCTATAAGGAGACTGCACCCCAAATACAGCACCGTGTACACTATAAGGAGACTGCACCCCAAATACAGCACCGTGTACACTATAAGGAGACTGCACCCCAAATACAGCACCGTGTGCACTATAAGGAGACTGCACTCCAAATACAGTACCGTGTACACTATAAGGAGACTGCACCCCAAATACAGCACAGTGTGCACTATAAAGAGACTGCACCCCAAATACAGCACCGTGTGCACTATAAGGAGACTGCACCCCAAATGCAGTACCGTGTGCACTTTAAGGAGACTGCACCCCAAATACAGCACCGTGTACACTATAAGAAGACTGCACCCAAAGTACAGCACAGTGTGCACTATAAGGAGACTGCACCCCAAATACAGCACCGTGTGCACTATAAGGAGACTACACCCCAAATACAGCACCGTGTGCACTATAAGGAGACTGCACCAGAAATACAGCACCGTGCGCACTATAAGGAGACTGCACCCCAAATACAGCACCGTGTGCACTATAAGCAGACTGCACCCCAAATACAGGACTGTGTGCACTATAAGGAGACTGCACCCCAAATACAGCACCGTGTGCACTATAAGGAGACTGCACCCCAACTACAGCACCACGTGCACTATAAGGAGACTGCACCCCAAATACAGCACCACGTGCACTATAAGGAGACTGCACCCCAAATACAGGACCGTGTGCACTATAAGGAGACTGCACCCCAACTACAGCAACGTGCGCACTATAAGGAGACTGCACCCCAAATACAGCACCGTGTGCACTATAAGGAGACTGCACCCCAAATACAGCACCGTGTACACTATAAGGAGACTGCACCCCAAATACAGCACCGTGTGCACTATAAGGAGACTGCACCCCAAATACAGCACCGTGTGCACTATTAGGAGACTGCACCCCAAATACAGCACCGTGTACACTATAAGGAGACTGCACCCCAAATTCAGCACCGTGTGCACTATAAGGAGACTGCACCCCAAATACAGCACCGTGTACACTATAAGGAGACTGCACCCCAAATACAACACCGTGTGCACTATAAGGAGACTGAACCCAAAATCCAGGACAGTGTGCACTATAAGGAGACTGCACCCCAAATACAGGACCGTGTGCTCTATAAGGAGACTGCACCCCAAATACAGCACCGTGTGCACTATATGGAGACTGCACCCCAAATACAGCACGTGTGCACTATAAGGAGACTGCACCCCAAATACAGCACCGTGTGCACTATAAGGAGACTGCACCCCAAATACATCACCGTGCGCACTATAAGGAGACTGCACCCCAAATACAGCACCGTGTAGACTATAAGGAGACTGCACCCCAAATACACCACCGTGTGCACTATAAGGAGACTACACCCCAAATACAGCACCGTGTGCACTATAAGGAGACTGCACCAGAAATACAGCACCGTGCGCACTATAAGGAGACTGCACCCCAAATACAGCACCGTGTGCACTATAAGCAGACTGCACCCCAAATACAGGACTGTGTGCACTATAAGGAGACTGCACCCCAAATACAGCACCGTGTGCACTATAAGGAGACTGCACCCCAACTACAGCACCACGTGCACTATAAGGAGACTGCACCCCAAATACAGCACCACGTGCACTATAAGGAGACTGCACCCCAAATACAGGACCGTGTGCACTATAAGGAGACTGCACCCCAACTACAGCAACGTGCGCACTATAAGGAGACTGCACCCCAAATACAGCACCGTGTGCACTATAAGGAGACTGCACCCCAAATACAGCACCGTGTACACTATAAGGAGACTGCACCCCAAATACAGCACCGTGTGCACTATAAGGAGACTGCACCCCAAATACAGCACCGTGTGCACTATTAGGAGACTGCACCCCAAATACAGCACCGTGTACACTATAAGGAGACTGCACCCCAAATTCAGCACCGTGTGCACTATAAGGAGACTGCACCCCAAATACAGCACCGTGTACACTATAAGGAGACTGCACCCCAAATACAACACCGTGTGCACTATAAGGAGACTGAACCCAAAATCCAGGACAGTGTGCACTATAAGGAGACTGCACCCCAAATACAGGACCGTGTGCTCTATAAGGAGACTGCACCCCAAATACAGCACCGTGTGCACTATATGGAGACTGCACCCCAAATACAGCACGTGTGCACTATAAGGAGACTGCACCCCAAATACAGCACCGTGTGCACTATAAGGAGACTGCACCCCAAATACATCACCGTGCGCACTATAAGGAGACTGCACCCCAAATACAGCACCGTGTAGACTATAAGGAGACTGCACCCCAAATACACCACCGTGTGCACTATAAGGAGACTACACCCCAAATACAGAACTGTGTGCACTATAAGGGGACTGCACCCCAAATACAGCACCGCGTGCACTATAAGGAGACTGCATCCCAAATACATCACCGTGTGCACTATAAGGAGACTGCACCCCAAATACAGAACTGTGTGCACTATAAGGAGACTGCACCCCAAATACAGCACCGTGTGCACTATAAGGAGACTGCACCCCAAATACAGGACCGTGTACACTATAAGGAGGCTGCACCCCAAATACAGCACCGTGTGCACTATAAGGAGACTGCACCCCAAATACAGCACCGTGTGCACTATAAGGGGAATACACCCCAAATACAGCACCGTGTACACTATAAGGAGACTGCACCCAAAATACAGCACCGTTTGCACTATAAGGAGACTGCACCCCAAATACAGCACCATGTGCACTATAAGGAGACTGCACCCCAAATACAGGACCGTGTACACTATAAGGAGGCTGCACCCCAAATACAGCACCATGTGCACTATAAGGAGACTGCACCCCAAATACAGCACCGTGTACACTATAAGGAGGCTGCACCCCAAATACAGCACCGTGTGCACTATAATGAGACTTCACCCCAAATACAGCACCTTGTGCACTATAAGGGGAATACACCCCAAATACAGCACCGTGTACACTATAAGGAGACTGCACCCAAAATACAGCACCGTTTGCACTATAAGGAGACTGCACCCCAAATACAGCACCGTGTGCACTATAAGGAGACTGCACCCCAAATACAGCACCGCGTGCACTATAATGAGACTGCACCCCAAATACAGGACAATGCACTATAAGGAGACTGCACCCCAAATACAGCACCGTGTACACTATAAGGGGAATACACCCCAAATACAGCACCATGTACACTACAAGGAGACTGCACCCAAAATACAGCACCGTGCGCACTATAATGAGACTACACCCCAAATACAGCACCTTGTGCACTATAAGGAGACTGCACCCCAAATACAGCACCGTGTACACTATAAGGAGACTGCACCCCAAATACAACACCGTGTGCACTATAAGGTGACTGCACCCGAAATACAGGACCGTGTGCACTATAAGGAGACTGCACCCCAAATACAGCACCACGTGCACTATAAGGAGACTGCACCCCAAATACAGCACCACGTGCACTATAAGGAGACTGCACCCCAAATACAGGACCGTGTGCACTATAAAGAGACTGCACCCCAAATACAGGAGCGTGTGCACTATAAGGAGACTGCACCCCTTATACAGCACCGTGTGCACTATAAGGAGACTGCACCCCAAATACAGGACCGTGTGCGCTATAGGGAGACTGCACCCCAAATACAGCACCGTGTGCACTTTAAGGAGACTGCACCCCAAATACAGCACCGTGTACACTATAAGGAGACTGCACCCCAAATCCAGGACCGTGTGCACTATAAGGAGACTGCACCCCAAATACAGCACCGTGTGCACTATTAGGAGACTGCACCCCAAATACAGCACCGTGTGCTCTATAATGAGACTGCACCCCAAATACAGCACCGTGTACACTATAAGGAGACTGCACCCCAAATACAGCACCGTGTACACTATAAGGAGACTGCACCCCAAATACAGCACCGTGTGCACTATAAGGAGACTGCACTCCAAATACAGCACCGTGTACACTATAAGGAGACTGCACCCCAAATACAGCACCGTGTGCACTATAAGGAGACTGCACCCCAAATGCAGTACTGTGTGCACTTTAAGGAGACTGCACCCCAAATACAGCACCGTGTACACTATAAGAAGACTGCACCCCAAATACAGCACCGTGTGCACTATAAGGAGACTGCACCCCAAATACAGGACTGTGTGCACTATAAGGAGACTGCTCCCCAAATACAGCACCGTGTGCACTATAAGGAGCCGGCTCCCCAAATATAGCACCGTGTGCACTATAAGGAGACTGCACCCCAAATACAGCACTGTGTGCACTATAAGGAGACTACACCCCAAATACAGCACCGTGTGCACTATAAGGAGACTACATCCCAAATACAGCACCGTGCGCACTATAAGGAGACTGCACCAGAAATACAGCACCGTGCGCACTATAAGGAGACTGCACCCCAAATACAGCACAGTATGCACTATAAGGAGACTGCACCCCAAATACAGCACCATGTGCACCATAAGGATACTGCACCCCAAATACAGCACCGTGTGCACTATAAGCAGACTGCACCCCAAATACAGGACTGTGTGCACTATAAGGAGACTGCACCCCAAATACAGCACCGTGTGCACTATAAGGAGACTGCACCCCAACTACAGCACCACGTGCACTATAAGGAGACTGCACCCCAAATACAGCACCACATGCACTATAAGGAGACTGCACCCCAAATACAGGACCGTGTGCACTATAAGGAGACTGCACCCCAACTACAGCAACGTGCGCACTATAAGGAGACTGCACCCCAAATACAGCACCGTGTGCACTATAAGGAGACTGCACCCCAAATACAGCACCGTGTACACTATAAGGAGACTGCACCCCAAATACAGCACCGTGTGCACTATAAGGAGACTGCACCCCAAATACAGCACCGTGTGCACTATTAGGAGACTGCACCCCAAATTCAGCACCGTGTACACTATAAGGAGACTGCACCCCAAATTCAGCACCGTGTGCACTATAAGGAGACTGCACCCCAAATACAGCACCGTGTACACTATAAGGAGACTGCACCCCAAATACAACACCGTGTGCACTATAAGGAGACTGAACCCAAAATCCAGGACAGTGTGCACTATAAGGAGACTGCACCCCAAATACAGGACCGTGTGCACTATATGGAGACTGCACCCCAAATACAGCACGTGTGCACTATAAGGAGACTGCACCCCAAATAGAGCACCGTGTGCACTATAAGGAGACTGCACCCCAAATACATCACCGTGCGCACTATAAGGAGACTGCACCCCAAATACAGCACCGTGTAGACTATAAGGAGACTGCACCCCAAATACACCACCGTGTCCACTATAAGGAGACTACACCCCAAATACAGAACTGTGTGCACTATAAGGGGACTGCACCCCAAATACAGCACCGCGTGCACTATAAGGAGACTGCACCCCAAATACATCACCGTGAGCACTATAAGGAGACTGCACCCCAAATACAGCACCGTGTGCACTATAAGGAGACTGCACCCCAAATACAGGACCGTGTACACTATATGGAGGCTGCACCCCAAATACAGCACCGTGTGCACTATAAGGAGACTGCACCCCAAATACAGCACCGTGTGCACTATAAGGGGAATACACCCCAAATACAGCACCGTGTACACTATAAGGAGACTGCACCCAAAATACAGCACCGTTTGCACTATAAGGAGACTGCACCCCAAATACAGCACCATGTGCACTATAAGGAGACTGCACCCCAAATACAGGACCGTGTACACTATAAGGAGGCTGCACCCCAAATACAGCACCATGTGCACTATAAGGAGACTGCACCCCAAATACAGGACCGTGTACACTATAAGGAGGCTGCACCCCAAATACAGCACCGTGTGCACTATAATGAGACTTCACCCCAAATACAGCACCGTGTGCACTATAATGAGACTGCACCCCAAATACAGGACAATGCACTATAAGGAGACTGCACCCCAAATACAGCACCGTGTGCACTATAAGGGGAATACACCCCAAATACAGCACCATGTACACTATAAGGAGACTGCACCCAAAATACAGCACCGTTTGCACTATAAGGAGACTGCACCCCAAATACAGCACCGTGTGCACTATAAGGAGACTGCACCCCAAATACAGCACCGCGTGCACTATAATGAGACTGCACCCCAAATACAGGACAATGCACTATAAGGAGACTGCACCCCAAATACAGCACCGTGTGCACTATAAGGGGACTGCACCCCAAATACAGCACCATGTACACTATAAGGAGACTGCACCCCAAATACAGCACCGTGCGCACTATAATGAGACTACACCCCAAATACAGCACCTTGTGCACTATAAGGAGACTGCACCCCAAATACAGCACCGTGTGCACTATAATGAGACTGCACCCCAAATACAGGACAATGCACTATAAGGAGACTGCACCCCAAATACAGCACCGTGTGCACTATAAGGGGACTACACCCCAAATACAGCACCATGTACACTATAAGGAGACTGCACCCAAAATACAGCACCGTGCGCACTATAATGAGACTACACCCCAAATACAGCACCTTGTGCACTATAAGGAGACTGCACCCCAAATACAGCACCGTGTGCACTATAATGAGACTGCACCCCAAATACAGGACAATGCACTATAATGAGACTGCACCCCAATTACAGCACCGTGTGCACTATAAGGAGACTGCACCCCAAATACAGCACCGTGTGCACTATAAGGAGACTGCACCCCAAATACAGGACCGTGTACACTATAAGGAGACTGCACCCAAAATACAGCACCGTGCGCACTATAATGAGACTACTCCCCAAATACAGCACCCTGTGCACTATAAGGAGACTGCACCCCAAATACAGCACCGTGTGCACTATAATGAGACTGCACCCCAAATACAGGACAATGCACTATAATGAGACTGCACCCCAATTACAGCACCGTGTGCACTATAAGGAGACTGCACCCCAAATACAGCACCGTGTGCACTATAATGAGACTGCACCCCAAATACAGGACAATGCACTATAAGGAGACTGCACCCCAAATACAGCACCGTGTGCACTATAAGGGGACTACACCCCAAATACAGCACCATGTACACTATAAGGAGACTGCACCCAAAATACAGCACCGTGCGCACTATAATGAGACTACACCCCAAATACAGCACCTTGTGCACTATAAGGAGACTGCACCCCAAATACAGCACCGTGTGCACTATAATGAGACTGCACCCCAAATACAGGACAATGCACTATAATGAGACTGCACCCCAATTACAGCACCGTGTGCACTATAAGGAGACTGCACCCCAAATACAGCACCGTGTGCACTATAAGGAGACTGCACCCCAAATACAGGACCGTGTACACTATAAGGAGACTGCACCCAAAATACAGCACCGTGCGCACTATAATGAGACTACTCCCCAAATACAGCACCCTGTGCACTATAAGGAGACTGCACCCCAAATACAGCACTGTGTGCACTATAAGGGGAATACACCCCAAATACAGCACCGTGTACACTATAAGGAGACTGCACCCAAAATACAGCACCGTGTGCACTATAATGAGACTGCACCCCAAATACAGGACAATGCACTATAAGGAGACTGCACCCCAAATACAGCACCGTGTGCACTATAAGGAGAATGCACCCCAAATACTGCACCGTGTTCACTATAAGGAGACTGCACCCAAAATACAGCACCGTGCGCACTATAATGAGGCTACACCCCAAATACAGCACCGTGTGCACTATAAGGAGACTGCACCCCAAATACAGCACCGTGTGCACTATAAGGAGACTGCACCCCAAATACAGCACCGTGTGCACTATAAGGAGACTGCACCCCAAATACAGGACCGTGTACACTATAATGAGACTTCACCCCAAATACTGCACCGTGTGCACTATAAGGGGAATACACCCTAAATACAGCACCGTGTGCACTATAAGGAGACTGCACCCCAAATACAGCACTGTGTGCACTATAAGGAGACTGCACCCAAAATACAGCACCGTGTGCACTATAATGAGACTGCACCCCAAATACAGGACAATGCACTATAAGGAGACTGCACCCCAAATACAGCACCGTGTACACTATAAGGAGACTGCACCCAAAATACAGCACCGTGCGCACTATAATGAGACTACACCCCAAATACAGCACCGTGTGCACTATAAGGAGACTGCACCCCAAATACAGCACCGTGTGCACTATAAGGAGACTGCACCCCAAATACAGCACCGTGTACACCATAAGGAGACTGCACCCCAAATACAGCACCGTGTACACTATAAGGAGACTGCACCCCAAATACAGCACCGTGCGCACTATAATGAGACTGCACCCCAAATACAGCACCGTGTACACTATAAGGAGACTGCACCCCAAATACAGCACCGTGTACACTATAAGGAGACTGCACCCCAAATACAGCACCGTGCGCACTATAATGAGACTGCACCCCAAATACAGCACCGTGTACACTATAAGGAGACTGCACCCCAAATACAGCACCGTGTACACTATAAGTAGACTGCACCCCAAATACAGCACCGTGCGCACTATAATGAGACTACACCCCAAATACAGCACCTGAGCGGAAGAAGACGCTGCGCCGCGGTGGAGCGGAGGGAAGGTAGGTAGCATTTTTTCCTATACATTAAAGAACAGCGTCTGTCATCCCACTAGAAAACCTGCAAGATGTTCTGAAGACAAGCAGTCTAAGGGCATGGATTACTGAAACCTCGTCTTGTGGTCTGATGAGACCAAGATAAACTTATTTGATTCAGATGGTGTCAAGCGTGTGTGGCGGCCACCAGGTGAGGAGTACAAAGACAAGTGTGTTCTGCCTACAGTCAGGCATGGTGGGGGAGTGTCATGGTTTGGGGCTGCATGAGTGCTGCCGGCTGTGGGGACCATAAATGCCATCATTTACTGTGACATACTGAAGCAGAGCACGATCCCCTCCCTCCGGAAACCAGGCAGCAGGGCAGAATTCAGACATGATAACGACCCTAAACTCCTCCAAGACCACCACTGCCTTTTAAAGAAACTGCGGGTAAAGGTGCTGGACTGGCCATGCAAGTCTCCAGACATCCTCAACCGGATGGGGCCTCCTTAACCGGAAGGTGGAGAAGCTCAAGGTCTGCAACATCCACCAGCTCGTGATGTCGTCATGGAGGAGGGACGAGGATTCCAGCGGCCACCGGTGACGCTCTAGTGACCTCCATGCCCAAGGGAGTGAAGAAAATAATGGCAGCCACACAAAATACTGACACTTTGGCCGCAATTTGGCCATTTTCACTCAGGGGTGTACTTACTTTTGTAGCCAGCGGTTTAGACATGAATGGCTGTGTGTTACTGTCACACAGGCTGCACACGGATTACGTTACATTGTATCCAGTGTCAGATCTATAGTGTTGTCCCATGAAAAGATATAATACAGTATTTACAGAACTGTCAGGGGTGTACTTACTTTTGTGATATACTGTATATACCTGGATGAGGGACATATATACCAGGATGGGGATATACTGTATATAGTATATGTAGACTGCACCCCAAATACAGGACCATGTACAGCATATGGGGAACAGTTCATGGATGCACTTCATAATTATATCATTTTTGTTCCTTCTTTAGCCCCATCGCCCAGGGGTAACAAGTCCGTCCATGACATTTGTCCTCCTGGATCTCCCCCATCACCTGTGAGTGATATAATAGAGGAGTGGAAGGAACCGCAGCAACTCAGCCACGAAGTGGAGACCCCATAACTGAGCGGGGGGCCGAGTGCTGAGGAGCAGAAATGTCACCCCCGCTCTGCTGACCTCATAACTGCAGAGTCCAGACCTCCTCTGGTATAAACACTGCGCCCCGCCGGGAGCTTCATGGCAGAGCACCTGCTGCAGCCGTACATCACCAAGCACAATGCCGAGCGTCGGATGGAGTGGTGTAAAGTCGCCAGCACTGGACTCTGGAGGAGACGTGTTCTGTGCAGTGACGGATCGCACGTCTCTCTCTGCGTCTGATGGAGGAGGCTGATGATTCCCGGAGGACGTTACCCCCTGACTGCATTGTGTCCAGATGGTGGAGGATACTGCTATGGGCTGTTATCAGGGGGTGGCCGCGGACCCTCAGCTCCAGTGATGGGAAATCTTCATCACAAGACCTTGTGGACAATTGTAGCTTCAGCTTTATGGGAACAGTTTGGAGAAGACCCTTATCTGTCCACACAGAGCCCGGACCACAACCCCATCCATCCATCCCCCATGATGGTGCAGAGCACAAGGGCCATAACAGAGAGATGATTACTGCGGTTCACACATGATTGAGGGCAAACCTGAAGAAACCCGATGTAGCAGAGTGACAGCCATCATTGTATCACGTGGTTATAACGTACCACCTCCATGTATCTCATCTGACAGATGTGACGTGCGACATTCCTGCCCCCGGTGTAACCTCTGTACTGGCCCCTAATATTACATTGATTCTCGCACTGGCAGATGAGGGGCCGCGGCCCCCGGAGTGATGGTGGCATCCTGTCCCTCATAATGACTGGATACGTAGGGCAGCACGCTCCCCATTATATTCTATCAGCAGGTCAAGGAATCGCTCAGCGAGGGTTTCCAGATCTCGTTTTGCAGGTGGCAGTGATAGGGTTAATGGCGCCATAATGGTTTTGCCATAAAGAGTAATGGGACAGGTACACGTCCCCCAATGTCCTGCAACGGTGTCCATAGAAAAAGGGGCCCTGGATCCCAGTACTCCCATCATTGTGCTCTTCTATGGCCAGGACGAGGAGTAGAACCCCCATCATGTCTCGGCGGAGCTGAAGATCCGGCTTTATCACTAATGCCTTGTGCAGTCGGGGACCTGTCACAACAGGAAACTGACAATTCAGTGTCAGCCGCGGACGAGTCCATGAAGGCTCCCTTGGTTTCTCTGCTCGTGTTGTGGGTGAGGCCGCGCTAGTAATACCAGTGTAGGTGGCGGGATTATAGGATTAGGCTCTTTATGAGCAAGCAGGTGTAATGATCCACCATTAACCACTGAGTGGCTGCGGAGGAGGAGGTGTCCGGTGCAAAACCCAAATCTGGAGAAACAGGAAACATCCCTATGGAAGAACAAAGGGTAAAGCCGGATCACTGTAATATATGACCAGTATACACCGCACGACCCAACCACGGACCGGTATATACTGCACGACCCAACCACGGACCGGTATATACTGCACGACCCAACCACGCACTAGTATACACTGCACGACCCAGCCACGGACCGGTATACACCGCACGACCCAACCACGGACCGGTATACACTGCACGACCCAACCACGGACTAGTATACACTGCACGACCCAGCCACGGACCGGTATACACCGCACGACCCAACCACGGACCGGTATATACTGCACGACCCAACCACGGACCGGTATATACTGCACGACCCAACCACGCACTAGTATACACTGCACGACCCAGCCACGGACCGGTATACACCGCACGACCCAACCACGGACCGGTATACACTGCACGACCCAACCACGGACCAGTATACACCGCACAACCCAACCATGGACCGGTATACACTGCATGACTCAACCTCAGACCAGTATACCCCGCACGACCCAACCACAGACCAATATACACCGCACGACCCAACCACGGACGGTATACCCCGCACGACCCAACCACGGACCAGTATACACTGCACGACCCAACCACAGACCAATATACACTGCACGACCCAACCACGGACCGGTATACCACGCACGACCCAACCACGGACCAGTATACCCCGCACGACCCAACCACGGACCAATATACACCGCACGACCCAACCATGGACCGGTATACACCGCACAACCCAACCACAGACCGGTATACACCGCACGACCCAACCACGGACCGTTATACACCACACGACCCAACCACGGACAGGTATACACCGCACGACCCAACCACGGACCGGTATATACTGCACGACCCAACCACGGACCGGTATACACCGCACGACCCAACCACGGACCGGTATACACTGCACGACCCAACCACAGACCGGTATACACTGCACGACCCAACCACAGACCAGTATACACCGCACGACCCAACCACAGACCAATATACACTGCAGGACCCAACCACAGACCAGTATACACCGCACGACCCAACCACGGACCGGTATACACTGCACGACCCAACCACGGACCAGTATACACCGCACGACCCAACCATGGACCGGTATACACTGCATGACTCAACCTCAGACCAGTATACCCCGCACGACCCAACCACAGACCAATATACACCGCACGAGCCAACCACCTGCTGTATACCCCGTACGACCCAACCACGGACCAGTATACACTGCACGACCCAACCACAGACCAATATATACTGCACGACCCAACCACAGACCGGTATACCACGCACGACCCAACCACGGACCGGTATACCCCGCACGACCCAACCACGGACCAATATACACTGCACGACCCAACCACAGACCAATATACACTGCACGACCCAACCACGGACCGGTATACCACGCACGACCCAACCACGGACCAGTATACCCCGCACGACCCAACCACGGACCAATATACACCGCACGACCCAACCACGGACCGGTATACCCTGCACGACTCAACCTCAGACCAGTATACACCGCTCGACCCAACCACAGACCAATATACACTGCACGACCCAACCATGGACCGGTATACACCGCACAACCCAACCACAGACCGGTATACACCGCACGACCCAACCACGGACCGTTATACACCACACGACCCAACCACGGACAGGTATACACCGCACGACCCAACCACGGACCGGTATATACTGCACGACCCAACCACGGACCGGTATACACCGCACGACCCAACCACGGACCGGTATACACTGCACGACCCAACCACGGACCAGTATACACTGCACGACCCAACCACAGACCAGTATACACCGCACGACCCAACCACAGACCAATATACACTGCAGGACCCAACCACAGACCAGTATACACCGCACGACCCAACCACGGACCGGTATACACTGCACGACCCAACCACGGACCAGTATACACCGCACGACCCAACCATGGACCGGTATACACTGCATGACTCAACCTCAGACCAGTATACCCCGCACGACCCAACCACAGACCAATATACACCGCACGAGCCAACCACCTGCTGTATACCCCGTACGACCCAACCACGGACCAGTATACACTGCACGACCCAACCACAGACCAATATATACTGCACGACCCAACCACAGACCGGTATACCACGCACGACCCAACCACGGACCGGTATACCCCGCACGACCCAACCACGGACCAATATACACTGCACGACCCAACCACGGACCGGTATACCCTGCACGACTCAACCTCAGACCAGTATACACCGCTCGACCCAACCACAGACCAATATACACTGCACGACCCAACCATGGACCGGTATACACCGCACAACCCAACCACAGACCGGTATACATCGCACGACCCAACCACGGACCGGTATACACCACGCGACCCAACCACGGACCGGTATACACCGCACGACCCAACCACGGACCGGTATATACTGCACGACCCAACCACGGACCGGTATACACCGCACGACCCAACCACGGACCGGTATACACTGCACGACTCAATCACGGACCGGTATACACTGCACGACCCAACCACAGACCAGTATACACCGCACGACCCAACCACAGACCAATATACACTGCACGACCCAACCACAGACCAGTATACACCGCATGACCCAACCACAGCCCAGTATACACTACACATCTCAACCACAGACCAGTATACACCGAATGACCCAACCACAGACCAGTATACACCGAATGACCCAGTCATCAGACTTGTATAATGGAAGCTGCTTTATCAAGACCAGTATTCAGTGCCCTAAGTCACCAGTGCTCGCAGGAACGGAGCTGCCATATATTCTGTCCATGCCGTTGTTGGTAGATAAGGAGGAATGACGTCTGCAGGCATGAAGATGGCGTCTCAGGGATTGTGCTGATATCAGGAGGCTTCTTCCCTGTGTTAATAAATCTTCTGATTTGGGCTCGTAAGTGATTATGTAATGAGACTGTGATGACATCTGACCGCAACTGTGACGACAGCTGACCGCAACTGTGACGACAGCTGACCGCAACTGTGACGACAACTGTGCGCAACTGTGACGACAACTGTGCGCAACTGTGACCCAACACGACTGTGCTATCTGGGACTTGTGCAGCAAAAATCCACAAATTTACTGCCAGATTCTTCCCACCATCCTGGAGAAAACAACGAAATGTGAGGTTTTATTATTATTATTGATGGTATTATTGTCTGTAGTAACTTATGTGGAAAGTAAAAGGCTGTGCCACTCCAGCTCCTCATCCTCGACTCCATCGATCGTTTATTCATCACTGAAGGTGCAATTACACAGCAGTGAGTGATCCTAGGAGCGCTGACTGCCGAGTCAGCCGGCTGCCAATGCACTGACGGATGAGCAGAATCATTGGTCTCGGCAGCACATATTCCTGCATAAACAGGGAATGTGCTGGCGAGAACAGTGACAGCCTACACCCACATTAGCGATCATTCTGTGGTCGGTCTGACCAGACAGGCCAGTAAACGCCCGCCGCTCGGTTGCTATAAGCGCGCCATTACCTGGTTTTTCTTCTTGGGTTTTTATGCTTTTAGATCTGTAATTTTATCTCCTGTG
This sequence comes from Phyllobates terribilis, assembly GCF_046119375.1. Classification (NCBI taxonomy): domain Eukaryota; kingdom Metazoa; phylum Chordata; class Amphibia; order Anura; family Dendrobatidae; genus Phyllobates; species Phyllobates terribilis. The sequence continues at coordinate 200,981,272 of NW_027362768.1, read as the reverse complement.
ATCTTCTGCAGTTTCCGTCATACAGGATAAGGTTCAAGCTCCCAATTTTCCATTTTTACTTTGTCTCTTTATATTTTCTGTGTTGCAGATCTGCAATTTCATTTTATAATTGTTCTATCACTTTGTGCCTTCCATAGAAATCGGTAGTTCATTTTATCTGATCTTCAGGAACCTCAGAGATTCAGGATAAGGTATTCACACACAGAATTCTTTTTTACGGTTTTACTTAATAAATAAAAATATACAAAATTATAATTATTTTATTTTTTACATGTATTTCATTTAATTTTTTTATTTTTACTTTGTATCTTTTTCTTCATTGGAGAATCTTCAGGATCAGCCATTAGGTGAGAATCTTCTGTCACTCATTTGTTATCTGCTTTCTTCTTGTTTGTTACTTTTTAGGTTTATAATTCTTATCATTTCTCCATGTTCTACTATACATCCTTCTCTTTTTCTTCCTCTGTGATTCCATTTTCTGGGGTCGTTCGGACGCTGCTGATCCCTTTACTTTGTGTCTTTTTTCTTCATTGTTTTTCTTATTTTTTTGAATCTTTTGTTTTTCTTCACTTTTTAGCTGTATAATTGTAGATGTGCAAATTTTAGCATTTTTCTATTTTCTTCTTTCTTGTTATTTTGCTCTGTGATTTTACTTTCTGTGATCTTCAGGAGCCTCCCGCTCTCAGGATCAGGTATTAGCAGCTAATTATCAGCATAAACACCAAACACAGAGAGAAATGGGGAAAAAAAAACATCCCAAAGAACAAGAGAGGTTTCAGGTGAAGACAAGAAAGCTCCTTGAACTCAGGAACGCTGATCCCTCCAGACGTCACAGAGATAAGTGAGATCTTCTCTAGATCCCATCTGTATCCACAGTCATCTTCTGAACTGTTCCCGGCTCTTCCTTAATCTGTGTAAGACCTTGTAAAACATGTACCAGGCCACCTCACTACTGGCAGCGAAATAATCTCTGTACTGTCCATCTGTTAAACAGTGAATATATATTTATTCAGGAACAAAGATAACGCAGCTTACAACTGGTATTTCTTATAGCTAAGGATCTTAGCATCTTGTCTGTCAGCTTGCAAAGTGAAAGTAACCTGTGCTCCAGCTACTCACAGTGAACAGGAGCTTCCTGTATTTTTCTTAACAATGGATTATTAGCAATTATTATTATTGAAGATAGCAAGATGTCATGATTGCTTCACCCCAATATGTTGTTGGCAAAGTGTCCATTTCCACCATTTTGTTCAGGGTTGTGTGGTACAGTGGTCTGAAATACGATTCCGTTTTTCTTTAAAACGCTTTGTACCTCATTACTTGTATATTCACTTCCATTATCTGATTTTTTGCCATTCTTCTAAATTTGTCATATACTTCAGCGAGATATTTTTCAAGTTTCTCTAGAACATCATCTTTGCTGTGAAGCAAATAGACAACTGGATATCTTGAATAATCATCGATAAATGTAATAAAATATCTCTTTTTTGCAGGAGTTTGAGTGCTCATTGGACCACAAACATCTGTGTTTATTAAAGGGAACCTGTCAGGTCATTTCAAGCATCTAAACTGTCCCCAGTGTGTTGTTAGTGATGCAATGTGCATCACTAACACGTTATTGTTATTAAAAACGTTGGTCTAATCATTTGCAAAAAGCACTTTATATAATTATATGGTACCTGCTCGTTTAGTCATAGGGGTGTGCTTCATTTCCTCTTCAGTCACGGGCAGGGGTGGATTAAGAGTAGCAAGGGCCCGGGCAGTTTAAAAAGCGCGGGCCCCCGCCACACACACACCTGATGTATCACATGACAGGTCACATGATCCCCTGTGATAAATCATGTGATAGTTCACGTGAAATTAATTTGGCACAATATTAATATATTAATTATAATAATTTGTTTTACATTAATTGTATGACTTAATATTGAGCACAATTAAGTATGCTGACATCCTCTATATACAGTATGAGACCCTACACAAAATATGAGCTGCCACAATCCTCCCATACACAGCGGGAGGCCGCAAGTTGCCATCTACACACAGCAGTAGGCCGCACATAGCCATCTATACACAGCAGGAGGCCGCACGTAGCCATCTATACACAGCAGGAGGCCGCACGTAGCCATCTATACACAGCGGGAGGCCGCACGTAGCCATCTATACACAGCGGGAGGCCCCACGCAGCCATCTATACACAGCGGGGGGGCGCACGTAGCCATCTATACACAGCGGGAGGCCGCACGTAGCCATCTATACACAGCGGGAGGCCGCACATAGCCATCTATACACAGTGGGAGACCACATGTAGCCATCTATACACAGCGGGAGACCGCACGTAGCCATCTATACACAGCGGGAGGCCGCACGTAGCCATCTATACACAGCACGAGGCCCCACGTAGCCATCTATAGACAGCGGGAGGCCGCACATAGCCATCTATACAGCGGGAGGCCGCACGTAGCCATTTATACACAGCAGGCGGCCGCACGTAGCCATCTATACACAGCAGGAGGCCGCACGTAGCCATTTATACACAGCGGGAGGCCCCACGTAGCCATCCATACACAGCAGGAGGCCGCACGTAGCCATTTATACACAGCGGGAGGCCACACGTAGCCATCTATACAGCGGGAGGCCGCACGTAGCCATCTATACACAGCAGGAGGCCGAATGTAGCCATCTATACACAGCAGGAGGCCGCACGTAGCCATCTATACACAGCAGGGGGCCGCATGGTGCATCTATACACAGCGGGAGGCCGCACGGTGCCCCCCCAGAGACAGAGGGAGGCTGCACGCTGCCCCCCGAGAGACAGTGGGAGGCCGCACGGTGCCCCCCCAGAGACAGCGGGAGGCCGCGCGGTGCCATCTATACACAGCGGGAGGCCGCACGTAGCCATCTATACACAGCGGGAGGCTGCACGTAGCCATCTATACACAGCGGGAGGCCGCACATAGCCGTCTATACACAGTGGGAGACCGCATGTAGCCATCTATACACAGCGGGAGACTGCACGTAGCCATCTATACACAGCGGGAGGCCGCACGTAGCCATCTATACACAGCGGGAGGCCGCACGTAGCCATCTATACAGCGGGAGGCCGCACGTAGCCATTTATACACAGCAGGAGGCCGCACGTAGTCATCTATACACAGCAGGAGGCCGCACGTAGCCATCTATACACAGCAGGAGGCCGCACGTAGCCATTTATACACAGCGGGAGGCCCCACGTAGCCATCTATACACAGCACGAGGCCACACGTAGCCATCTATACAGCGGGAGGCCGCACATAGCCATCTATACACAGCAGGAGGCCGCATGTAGCCATCTATACACAGCAGGAGGCCGCACGTAGCCATCTATACACAGCAGGGGGCCGCATGGTGCATCTATACACAGCGGGAGACCGCACGGTGCCCCCCCCAGAGACAGAGGGAGGCTGCACGCTGCCCCCCCAGAGACAGCGGGAGGCCGCGTGGTGCCATCTATACACAGCGGGGGGCCGCACGTAGCCATCTATACACAACAGGGGGCCGCACGGCGCCATCTAAACACAGCAGGAGGCCGCACGGAACCATCTATACACAGCAGGGGGCCGCATGGCACCATCTATACACAGCAGGAGGCCGCATGATGCCATTTATACACAGCAGGGGGCCGCACGTAGCCATCTACACACAGCGGGAGGCTGCACGGTGCCATCTATACACAGTGGGAGGCCGCACGGCGACATCTATACACAGCAGGAGGCCGCACGGCGCCATCTATACACAGCAGGAGGCCACACGGCACCATCTATACACAGCAGGGGGCTGCACGGTGCCATCTATACACAGCAGGGGGCCGCACGGCACCATCTATACACAGCGGGAGGCCGTACGGCCCCCCCCAGGGACAGCGGGAGGCCGCACGGCGCCCCCCCAGAGACAGCGGGAGGCCGCACGCAGTCACGCACACACACACAAACATATACAGACATATACATACAGTGCAGACCAAAAGTTTGGACACACCTTCTCATTTAAAGATTTTTCTGTATTTGACCATGAAAATTGTACATTCACACTGAAGGCATCAAAACTATGAATTAACACATGTGGAATTATATACTTAACAAAAAAGTGTGAAACAACTGAAAATATGTCTTATATTCTAGGTTCTTCAAAGTAGCCACCTTTGAGTCACTGCCCACTCAATTTGATTGAGTGCGCTGACATCACTAGAATCCCGCGCTTGCGCCGTGTGTAGCCGTCCGCACTTGCGCAGTGTGGCGCTTGGAGCCACACCTGTGCAGTGTGTAGCCAGGTGTGCTTGCGCAGTGTGGCGCTTGGAGCCAAGCTTGTGCAGTGTGTAGCTGGGCGCGCTTGTGCAGTGTGGCGCTCGACACACTTGATGCTTGAAATTCCGTGACAGGTTCCCTTTAAGTACAGAAGTTGTACTGATTTTGTAGTATTATTCTAAGGAAAGGATTTTCTTGACATTTTCCCGTTAAGACAGCTAGTATATTTCATTGTTTGATTACACAGATCGACTGTGATACCATCAGCAAGTTGTTTTTGAACTAACTTTCTTATTGTTCCTGGGTCTCTATTTGCAAGATGCCTGTGCCACACATGGATACAATTCTTGTGCTGTTCATGTTTAGCAGTGTATACACTTTCCTTGCATTTTAGCTGGTACAACTCACCTTTGATGTTTCCTTCTGCTAGCGTGTGACCTTTTGAGATCATACAGCTGTCATCTTTAAATGTAATTTCATTTCCTTGTCTTGTGAGTTTCTTCACAGATAACAGATTGCTTTCAAGATTAGAGACATAGAGTCCATCCTTTATTGGGATCTTTCTGCTTTGTGTTGGGGAGACTTGACAATTAATGTAACCATCTCCTATTCCTTCTGAATTCATATGCTGATCATTAGCCAAGATCACTTTCTCTGACTTACTTTGGTCAAGGTTAGAGAGGCTTCTGTCATTAGTCATATGACTAGTTGCCCAAGAGTCTGTACACCATGCATGATTATTTTGCTTTTTCAGCTGGTTTATTCTGACTTTCCAGACTCTCCAGTCAGCCTTTAGGTGCCCTGAGTTCTTGCAGACAAAACACTTACTTGTGTTTCCTTTAAATTACTTTTTTTTTGGGTGGGACTTAGGTTTTTAAAGCGGATTCTGCTTAGGATACCCCAGTGCTGGTTACACTTTCTGTCTTTTGCTTATATTCATCTACTAGCTTTCTTTTGACATACCCCAATGTATGCGCATAATCTGGGTGTTCATCGAGTGCAGTCACAAGTATGTCATAGCTTTCTGATAGACCACTTAGTAGTAGTGCAGCAACATGGAAACCCTTTAGATCTTACCCAATGCCCCTCAGGCAGTCCACAATTTCTACAGTATTTCTTATGTAATCCTGCATATCTCGGCCCTTATTTAGCTTAGATTGATACAACTTTCTCATTAAATAGAGTTTACTGCTGAGGTTTAATATTTCATGCACTTTCTGCAGCTGTTCCCACATTTCTTTCTGATCATCATCTATACTGAGGGAGATAGTGCTTTTTGATCCTTTTTTACCCAGTCTTTTGGTAGTGGGTCAGGTCTAGACTCCTGTGTGTGTTTCCACGTACCTTCTTTTATCAGCAGCATCTTTACCTTGAATTTCCCGGATTGGTAGTTCTGGTTAGTCAGATTCGGCACTGTGAACTTCACAGAGTTACTGCTGGCTGCCATCTTTGCTTCTTCTTCTTAGTACATTGTTGTTCTCTATCATCTGGGCTGTTCTCTGGGTCTTTGGGTTACTGGGTCTCTGGGCCCATAACTTGTTGGCAGCGGATTAATCTCTGTATTGTCCAGCCGTTCAACAGTGAATATATGTATATTCAGGAACAAAGATAACACAGCTTACAACTGGCATTTCTTATAGCTTAGGATCTTAGCGTCTTGTCTGTCAGCTTGCAAAGTGAAAGTAAAATGTGCTTCAGCTACTCACAATGGTCAGGAACGTACTGTTTTGCTTTTTTTTTTAACAATGCATTACTGACAATGTAACACTATTGCTGGAGACAGAAACTCATGCACGATTAAACAGCAGCAAACAATAGTTGGCGCAATATATACAATAATAAGCATTATTCCAACAATAATAGATAGATAGATAATAGATAGATACAGTGGCGTGAAAAAGTGTTTGCCCCCTTCCTGATTTCTTATTCTTTTGCATGTTTGTCACTTAAATGTTTCAGATCACAAAACAAATGTAAATATTAGACAAAGATGACACAAGTAACCACAGAATGCAGTTTTTAAATTAAGGTCTTTATTATTAAGGGAAAAAGAAATCCAAACTTGCTGCTTGGGAGTTATGGTGGCACCAGCCAAGGAAATTGAACAATCAGGTATTGGTAGGTTAGTAGAGGGAGGAAAAATAAGGAGTTCAGTTTTTGAGAGATTCAGTTTCAGATAGAGGGAGGACATGATGTTAGACTCAGCGGACAGACAATCACTGGTATTTTGTATTAGAGTGGGGGTGATGCCAGGTGAAGAGGTGTATAGTTGGGTGTCATCAGCTTAGAGATGGTAATGAAAACCAAATCTGATAATGGTTTGCCCAATAAGGGCAGTATACAAGGAGAAGAGGAGGGGGCCTAGGACTGATCCTTTTGGAACCCCGATAGTAATGGGACGAGGAGAGGAAGAGGAGCCGGCAAAAGATACAGTGAAGGAGCGGTCAGAGAGGTAGGAGGAGAACCAGGAGAGAACGGTGTCCTTGAGGCCTATAGAGCGGAGCATAGTGAGGAGGAGCTGGTGATCCACGGTGTCTGCAGAGAGATCCAGGAGAATCAGCAGGGAGCAGTGACCATTAGATTTAGCTGTTAGTAGATCATTAGAGACTTTAGTGAGGGCAGTTTCCGTAGAGTGTGAGAAGCGGAAACCAGATTGTAAAGGGTCAAGAAGAGCGTTATCTGAGAGATTAGACAGAAGTGGACCAAGCGTTCTAGGAGTTTAGAGGTGAAGGGAAGATTAGAGATAGGTCTATAGTTAGCAGTGAGTTTTGCAATGAGTCTTTACAATGCTCTGGAGGAATTTTGGCCTCTTTTTTAAGGTCCGGCCACAGCATCTCAATCAGATTAAGGTCAGGACTTTGACTAGGCCACTCCAATGTCTTCGTTTTGATTTTCTTAAGCCATTAAGAGGTGGACTTGCTGTTGTGTTTTGGATCATTGTCCTGCTGCATAACCCAAGTATTCTTCAGCTTGAGGTCATGAACAGATGGCCGGACATTCTCCTTCAGGATTTTTTGGTAGACAGTAGAATTCATGGTTCCATTTACCACAGCAAGTCTTCCAAGTCCTGAAACAGCAAAACAGCCCCAGACCATCACACTACCACCACCATATTTTATTGTTGGTATGATGTTCACTTTCTGTAATGCTGTTACTTCAACGCCTTCCAAAAAGTTAAACTTTTGTCACGTCAGTCCACAGAGTGTTCTCCCAAAAGTCTTGGCAATCATCAAGATGAGCCTTTATGTTCAACTTCAACGAGCCTTTATGTTCTTTTTGCTCAGCAGTGGTTTTCATCTTGGAACTCTGCCATGCATGCCATTTTTGCCATGGTGGAGTCATGAACACTGACCTTAAGTGAGGCCTGCAGTTGTTTGGATGTTGTTGTGGGGTAATTTTGGTTGGCCTGCCACTCCTGGGTAGGTTCACCACTGTTCCATGTTTTCACCATTTGGGGATAATGTTCTCACTGAGGTTTGCTGGAGTCCCAAAGCTTTAGAAATGGCTTTATAACCTTTTACAGACTGTTAGATCTCAATTACTTTGTTTCTCATTTGTTCTTGAATTTCTTTGGATCGCAGCATGATGTCTAGCTTTTGAGGATCTTTTGGTCTTCTTCACTTTGTCAGGCAGTTTCTATTTAAGTGATTTCTTGATTGAGACCATGTGTGGCAGTAATCGGGACTGTGTGTGGCTAGGGAAACTAAACTCCGCTTCCCAAAGATGTGATAAACCACAATTCATTTATGTTTTATGGTGGGGCAATCATTTTTTCACACAGGTCCTTGTAGGTTTGGATTTCTTTTTACCTTAATAATAAAGACCTTCATTTAAAAACTGAATTTTGTGGTTACTTGTGTTACCTTTGTCTAATATTTACATTTGTTTTGTGATCTGAAACATTGAAGTGACAAACATGCAAAAGAATAAGACATCAGGAAGGGGGCAAACACTTTTTCAAACCACTGTACATGATAGAATAGATAGATAATAGATAGATAGATGATAGATAGATAGATAAATGATAGATAGATGATAGATAGATGATAGATAGATAGATGATAGATTGTGACTAGAGATGACTGAACCTAAACTTAAAAATTCGGGGTTTGTAGCAGAAAGTTGGTGTCTGGTGCTAAATGCCGAACAGAGACTTATCCCCGGAGTCCGTTGCAAAATTCGCAGTTCTGGGGGAAGTTTGGCAGGAGAGAGAGACGGAGAGAATTTTCCAGCTCAAAAGTGAGGGTACCATTTGTTTTCAATGAGGTTCAGGTTCCGCTGTAAATTCCAGTATAATTCTTCTACCTGAATCGAACTTTGCCATAAAGTTCGGGTTGGGTACCAGAATCTGAACTTCCATGGGTCTGCTCATCCTTAATTGTGATCCACAGCTCAGCTGATCCTGTACTATGGCAGACAATGAAGGGTGAGAACATTTGGGGGAATGAATTGTCTGCAGCACACAGAAAGTGTGTGACATCAGCGATGTATGACATCATAGCACTGTTGCAGCCATGTGACACAGTATGACATCACGACATGGGATCTCTGGCTTCCTCTGTGCTGCTCTTTCCTATATAATAGTGGTTGGCAGTGCCGCCCTCTCCTGCTAGTTGTGCCACTTTCCCTGATGAGAAGCCATGGCAGCAGACAGTGAATAGTCTTTAAGCCTGTCCCAACGCTCTTGGCGATTTGGCAATGTCAAACTTTAAGGAGCAGCGGACCAGCAACCAATTCTGTTTCCTGTTAAATGACCAGAGGTCCGTGTGAGAGAGTCAGGAACTGACAGAACCAACTGAGCCTGACATCTTGTCAGAAGTCGTCACGGGAGGAATCTTGGTGCTGCGTCCGTGATCCGGCCAGTGGGAGACGGCCCCATCGCCCTGACCAAACCGGCACGGCCGGTGAAATCACAGCTGAGGTCCATGATGGTTTGTGTTTTCGCTGACTTTGTTCCTCACGGCTCCACAGTGACCCAACATTACCGCGTGCCGGTGCTGTAGCAGAGGAGCGGGGAGCGGCTGCGTCATCCTGACCGTGGATTGTCACCGCGTTACTCGCCCGACCCCTGACACTTCTTCTAATTCCCAAGAATGAAGGAAAACCTAAAGGGAAAGTGTTTTCAGGACGTAAAAGAAAGAAACAATGGCTGGAGGCGATGAGCAGCATCGGTTCAGAAGAAGAGAAGAAATGTTCCCAACAGTGGAGAATCCGATGTGACGAGAGCCGATCATCTGATGGACGGATGGTGAAAGGATTCATGGATTCAGCTTGTCATCGGCAATAAAACACTTTCACATAAGTAATTCTCCTGTTCTCGGCCCCCTGGTGTTTGCATTTTTTTCCTTCCAATCCTGAGGGGGGATGGTAGTGAAGATGAAGTATTGCGATCCCCCTTTTGCTGCCCCCTGTACCCAGCCCAGCCCCCTCCATTCACACATTACTATGGTTGTGTCATTGTCAGGTTTCCTCTCTTATCTCCGCAGCAGATCTTTCTTATCACCCACTAGTGCCAGCTGCGTGCCCGCCTCAGATCTGCACGCTCATTGGTGACACTTTTTGGCACAGGAACAGCTTTACTCATGATGTTCTATGTAGGTGAGCAGGTCTGTGCCGTGTGCTGGGGCATAGCAGAAACGGGCAGGGAGCGGGCAGCAAAACAATGTAACAAAGCAGATCCTGGCACCATGGCAGTCACCGACCAACCTCATCCAGGTGTAGCTTGTTGTAGGGTCTGAAAGACAAAAGCTGATGCACAGACCCCTGAAACTTTCCACATCAGACAGACACCCCCTAATGTTCAGAACAGTAAGCGCAGCTCTGGAGTATAATACATGATGTAATTCAGGATCAGTAATGTAATGTATGTACACAGTGACTGCACCAGCAGAACAGTGAGTGCAGCTCTGGAGTATAATACAGGATGTAACTCAGGATCAGTAATGTATGCACACAGTGACTGCACCAGCAGAATAGTGAGTGCTGCTCTGGAGTATAATACAAGAGGTAACTCAGGATCAGTAATGTAATGTATGTACACAGTGACTGCACCAGCAGAATAGTGAGTGCAGCTCTGGAGTATAATACAGCATGTAACTCAGGATTAGTGATGAGCGAGCACTAAAATGCTCAGGTGCTCGTTGCTTGGGTCGAGCAAATCGAGCCCAATGTAAGCCTATGGGAAACTCGAGCATTTTTCTGGTGCCCCCCCCCCCCTCCCCCCAGAGGTCTGCAGAGGACCTAAAAATTGCCTAAATCGATGGGAACAGTGTTGAAATGACATGGGAGCAGCTTGCGGAAGACCCCTGGAAGCATCTCTGACTCCTAGGTCACTACTGTGAACAATGTTGTAAGTATTACGCCACTTTTACGGACTCACAATAAAACATACAAAAACGAAGCTAAAATGGATTTTCCTGGAAAAACATTAAGACATCCTTTCCAGGGTAATGACTTGTATATAAGGCAAAAAAACACACAAAAAAAATACTCCTCCACACCTTGGGTTATGTTCACACATAGCGTTTTTGATGTGTTTTTGCACTTTTGCATTGCTTTCAACGGTGAAAAATACATACACCGGTAAATGTCATTTTAACATTTTACTATCTTATCTGGCCATGTAGTGTGTGAGACATGATCAGACTCATCCACATCCTGTTTCATTTATGAAGGAGAGACTCTGAAAGTCACAAAGCTTGTTTTACAGGGCCATCAGGCGGCCCTTACTATTGTTAAAGGGTCAGCAGTTGGCCCTCACTATTGTTAAAGGGTCATCAGCCAGCTATGCTTTGTTGTTCCCATTATTAAAGAGTGGGTCTCCTATACTGTTATTGCATATGCAGTGACTGCAACGGCTGCCAAAAATATGGACACACCCCAATACCCATTTGAAGAGACATAGAGGAGGGCCTCATTAAACAAATTGTTCCCATTATTAAAGAGTGGGTCTCCTATAGTGGTAATGCCCATGCAGTGACTGCAAGGTCTGACAAAAAATTGGACGCACTCCAATACCCCTTTGAATAGACGTAGAGGAGGTCCTCATTAAAAAAATAGTTACCATTGTTAAGGAGTGGGTCTCCTATACTGATAATGCCCATGCACTAAGTGCATGGGCTGAAAAATATTTACCCCTGGGGGGTATTCATGAACATACAGTATACCGTACAGAATGTTAGAGGTAGGCCTCTAAAAATAATTCCTACGGGCATCATAAACACCATTAAAATTATGTGGGTGTTACATCACATTCACCCTGGTGATATGGTGGTAGAGGATGAGGAGAAGGAGAAGGAGGAGGACAACAGAAAATAGACAAAATCAGGAAGCGTGTACCCATGTATGGGTGTGAAGAGGTGCATGGGAACAGACTCCCCAAAAAAAGGTGACCGGATTTGACCTTATGTTACGCTGCTATCATCCGGTGGTGATGAGAAGTCTGGTCCAATCCCGCCCTTGTTCATTTTGATAAGAGTCAGCCTGTCAGCATTTTCAGTTGACAGGCGGATTATTATTAATTATTTCTATAGCGCCATTGATTCCATGGCGCTGTACATGAGAAGGGGTTACATACAAAATACAGATATCACTTACAGTAACAAATAAACAATGATAGACTATTACAGGGGGAAGAGGAGCCTGCCCTTGCGGGCTTACATTCTACAGGAATGGGGAGGGAGACAGTAGGTGGGGATGCGCCTATCAGTTATATTGGTTATAGTGCCTCCAGCGGCACTAAAAACCCGCTCTGACAAAACGTTAGCGGCAAGGCAGGCCTGGACCTCCAAGGCGTAGAGAGCCAGTTCATGCCACATGTCCATCTTGGATGCCCAATAATTATAAGGCACAAAGGAATCAAGGAGGACGCTGGTACATTTGGCAAGGTACTCCTTCAGCATCTTTCAAAACTTTTCCCTCCTTGTCAGACTACCCCGTGCATCAGGGCTTGTGCCATGGGAGGGTCTGTGAAAACTGTCTCACTGTAACATCCCTGGCGGCGTGCTTGCATGGTGCACCACCTCCCACCATGCAAGACCGTAATCTTACCTGTCAGTCCATGCTGCACTCTTTGTTTCAGTACCTGCTGTGTCCATGTCTCTTGTCTGAATGCTTAGGGCGTCGGCGCGGCTTTCTGCTTGTTTCTTATAGCTACTGTGTGCACAGTCCTAATGCGTCCCCAGCCTATTGCTGTGAGTCACTGGATACTTAAACCCCCTCCACCCAGTAGGAGGTGCCTGAGCAACACTTTCACTCAGTTTGTCTTTTGCAACTGAGTTGCCAGGTCCTGTTCTGACTCTAGTCTTCTTCTGCCACCCTGGGGGCTGAGTACCCAGGGCCTCTACCTGTACCTGTGACTTCTAGTCAGTTTCTGCCACCCTGGGGGCTGAGTTCCCAGGCTCGTTCCTGTATCTTGTTCCTGTTCAGATCCTGTCTGAACAGTGTCCTAGTCTGTTACTTGTTTGTCTCTATGTCTGTATCTTCCTTCTTTCCTACAGTATCTGAACCTGCACCTAACTCCAACTCGTTGTCTCTGTACTTCTGTTTGTGAGTCTTGTGTCCACTCGCTACTTCATTGTAAGTACCTTGTGTGTATCTGGTTCTGCTCATTCTGTGTCCCTCCCTCTGTATCTATCTCCTGTGTTCCAGCTATCTTCTTGTGTTTTCCAGTCTGTTCCATGTGAACAGAGCCCTGTCCTGTCTACCGCATCTGCGGGTTTTGCTTTGCTCTGCTTGTTCACCGCATCTGCGGTTTTGCTCTGCTTTGCTAGCTCACCGCATCTGCGGTTTTGCTCTGCTTTGCTTCTTCATCGCATTTGCGGTTTTGCTCTGCTTTGCTTGTTTACCGCATCTGCGGGTTTTGCTCTGCTTTGCTTGTTCACTGCATCTGCGGTTTTGCTCTGCTTTGTTTGTTCACCGCATCTGCGGTTTTTGCTCTGCTTTGCTTGTTCACCGCATCTGCGGGTTTTGCTCTGCTTTGCTAGTTCACCGCATCTGCGGTTTTGCTCTGCTTTGCTTGTTCACCGCATCTGCGGGTTTTGCTCTGCTTTGCTAGTTCACCGCATCTGCGGTTTTGCTCTGCTTTGCTTGTTCACCGCATCTGCGAGTTTTGCTCTGCTTTGCTTGTTCACCGCATCTGCGGTTTTGCTCTGCTTTGCTTGTTCACCGCAGCTGCGGGTTTTGCTCTGCTTTGCTTGTTCACCGCATCTGCGGGTTTTGCTCTGCTTTGCTTGTTCACCGCATCTGCGGTTGTGCTCTGCTTTGCTTGTTCGCCGCATCTGCGGGTTTTGCTCTGCTTTACTTGTTTACCGCATCTGCGGGTTTTGCTCCGCTCTGCTTGTCTACCGCACCTGCAGCTCTGTTCCTGTATCCCAGTCTGTACTGGTCCCTATCCTGCCTAGGTTCCTACTTGCCAGTACCCGCCTATCTGCATGCCAGCCGTGCCTCCCTGTGCCCACCTGTCTGAATGCCAGCCGTGCCTGCCAGTGCCCACCTGTCTGCATACCAGCTCTGCCTGTCAATATCCACCTGTCTGCATAACAGACGTGCCTGCCAGTACCCACCAGTCAATATGCCAGTTTAACCTGCCTGTTCCTGCATTCCCCGGTGTGGGTCAACAGCTGTGACAGGGGTCTGACCTGGAGTAGCACCTGGTCCCTCTGCTTGGTTCCTCCCTGGTTCACGGAGTCAACTGAGCCACCGTGCGACCTTGGTCGGACCGGGTTGATACTTAGTTACGCCCCTCCAGGCACTCCTTGGTTCATGGTACAGTGGGATCACTAATCACGTTCACGCCAGTCAGTCCGGGCGCTAGCGTAACACTCACACCTTTGACAGTGTTCTCCTGCCTCTACTGCATCGTATTTGTGTCTCTCTCACCTGTACTCTTTGGTCGTTCAAGGAACTCTGACCTCTGCCGCCACTGTTTTCAGATGGGAATTTTTTTAATAATTCCTCAACAAGTGCCTTCTGGTACTGCAACATTTTACTAGTCCTCTCCACCATGTGAAGGAGAGATAGAAAGTTCTCCTTGTAGCGTGGGTCTAGAAGTGTGACCAACCAGTAATTACTGTCGGCCAAAGTGTGTACAACGCAAGGGTCATGGGAAAGACAGAGGAACATAAAGTCAGCCATGTGTGCCAGACTGCCACCAGCCAAGTCTTCCCTGTCCTGACCAAGAGGACGACTGTCCATGCTCTCCTCCTCCTCATGCTCCTCCTGGTCCTCCTCCTCATTCTCCCTCTTCTCAGGCCATCCACGATGAACAGACGGTATGGCAGTTGTGTGGGTAGTACCGTCTGTAGCGCAGGAAACTAGCTCCTGTTCCTCCTCCTCTTCCTCCTACTTATTATCACCCCAATCCACGTTGGGATGAGATGAAACTGGGCTGTGTGGCATCACCCTGTATGGTTCCTTTCTCCATCTCATTGTGTTCCACCTGCAATGCCTCCTCTTTAATTGTGAGCAGAGAGCGTTTCAGAAGACAGAGAAGTGGGATGGTGATGCTAATTATGGCCGGTCACCGTCTTGGTGGAGTCCTCAAAGTTTTGGAGGACGGCACAGATGTCTGATATCCATGCCCAATCATCAGCTCTTATGTGCGGAGGCTGACCTGAATAACGACGGGTGTGTTGAAGCTGGTACTCAACAACTGCCCTCTTCTCACAAATCCTTCCCAACCTCTGCAATGTAGCGTTCTAACGTGTGGGAACATGGCGCACCAGTCGGTGAGCTGGAAGCTGCAAAAGCTGCTGGAGCACGGCGAGGGCGGCGGAAGCTGTAGGTGACTTTCGAAAACGGGCACACACGCGGCGTACTTTGACAAGCAGTTCAGGCAGATTCGGATAGGTTTGAGAAACCTCTGAACTACTAGGTTGAGCACATGGGCAGACATGGTTCATGTGTGATCTCGCCTCGCCTCAGAGCCGCCACCAGGTTCCGGCCATTGTCACACACGACCATGCCTGGCTGTAGCTTCAGCACAGACAGCCACAGATCTGCCTGCTCTTTTACAACTGTCAACAACTCTGCAGCGGTGTGCAGTTTGTCACCTAAGCATATTATCTTCAGCACAGCCTGTTGCAGCTTGGCTGAGGCAGTGCTGCAGTGCTTCCAGCCTCCCACTGATGTGGTCATTTCAGAGTTGGAGGCTGAGGAGGAGGAGGTGCAGAAGCTGTAGAATGTGGGGACAACCCTCATTGACACAGGACCCGCAATCCTCGTCGTCGGGAGGACGTGTTCCGCCCCAGGGTCCGACTGGGTCCGGGCTTCCACTATATTAACACAGTGTGCCGTCAGCGAGATGTACCGTCACTGGCTACAAGCACTTGTCCATGTTTCCGTGGTGAGGTGGACCTTCCCAGTAACTGCGTTGTTCAGGGCACGGGTAATGTTCTGGGACACGTGCTTGTGTAATGCGGGGACGGCACATCGGGAGAAATAGTGGCGGCTGGGGACCAAGTACCGAGGGACGGCCGCCGCCATGAGGTTGCAGAAAGATTCCGTCTCCACGAACCTAAAGGCAACATTTCAAGTGAAAGCATTTGAGAAATGCGGGAGTTTAGTATTGTGGCCTGTGGGGCGTTGGCTGCGTATTTGCGCTTGCATTCAAAGAACTGGGATAGGGACAACTGAACGCTGTGCTGGGTCAAGGATGTGGTTGCTGACGGTGATGGTTGCAAGTGTGCAAAGACAGATGCAGGACGGGAGGCATCTGCATCTTTGACTGCACCATGGACAGGGGATTGGCGTGCACGCACAACAGCAGAACAGGCAGTGGTGTCACCCGCAGACACTGTTTCTAGACCCTGGCATTAGGCCCAACTAGTCGGGTGCTTTGCTTTCATGTGCCTGATCATGCTGGTGGTGGTCAGGCGGGTATTTTTGCTGCCCCAACTGATGCTGGCATGGCAGAGGTTGCAAATGGCCTTTTTTGGGGTTATCTGGACAGTCTTTAAAAAGAGCCAGACTCTGGAAGACCTAACAGTTGTACTGGCAACTGCAATCGTGTTTGTGTACCAGGGACCAGTTGCCCGTCTTGTGTCTGTGGCCACCCCACTGATTCTTCCTGCCTGTTGTGGTGCTACGCCTCCTTCGCCCTCTATGCTGCTGTCTTCGCTATGCATGTCACCTTGCCAGGTTGGGTCAGTGACTTCATCGACCACCACCTCATCTTCCACGTACGCACCCTGGGCCTCCTCCTGACTTGGTAGCAATTGTGTCTCGTCATCATCATCCACCTCTTGCGACAATTTCCCACCGTCGCCTTCGTGTGACCGTGGCTGCTCAAATATTTGGGCATCGCTACACGCGATCTCCTCTTGCCCCACTTGAAGCTGGCCAGGCGAGAGGCCCGAATCTATAAATGGAAAAGTGAAAAGCTCTTCAGAGTGTCCAAGTGTGGGATCAGTTGTCTCCGGGCACTCGGCATGATGGAAGGAAGGAGGATCAGGGTGAGGAATATGCGGTTCAGACTCACGGCTACTGAGATTGGACCATGTGGAAGACAGGTTGGTGGTGGTGGTGGCGAAGTGACTGGAAGCATTATCTGCTATCCAACCAACAAACTTTTCACACTGCTCTGGCTTCAATAGTGTTGTTCCGTGGCCTCCTAGAAATTGGGAGAGGAAGGTAGTTCGACATAATGTGGGTGCTTCTTGTGAACCCTCAGCAGGCACAGTTTCATCTTGCCCGCGGACTTTGCCTCTGCGTGCACCATCACCATCACGTCCACTTCCCCTTCCCTTTCCACGCGCTTTGACCATTTTAAATTGAGTTTAATATTTGGCACGCTGCACGAAATGTCTGTACTATTACCGCAGTAATATGGGATCACAACTGATGACCACGTTTTTAGGCAGTGGCGTTAGAGATATGGTATTGGTCAGCGACTAAGTGTGAATAGGTTGAACAACACACATCTGGCAGTGCAGCTCTGGAGGATAATACAGGAGGTAACTCAGGATCAGTAATGTAATGTATGTACACAGTGACTGCTCCAGCAGAATAGTGAGTGCAGCTCTGGAGTATAATACAGGAGGTAACTCAGCATCAGTAATGTAATGTATGTACACAGTGACTGCACCAGCAGAATAGTGAGTGCAGCTCTGGAGTATAATACAGGATGTAACTCAGCATCAGTAATGTAATGTATGTACACAGTGACTGCACCAGCAGAATAGTGAGTGCAGCTCTGGAGTATAATGCAGGATGTAACTCAGGATCAGTAATATAATGTATGTACACAGTGACTGCACCAGCAGAATAGTGAGTGCAGCTCTGGATTATAATACAGGATTTAACTCAGGATCAGTAATGTAATGTATGTACTCAGTGACTGCACCAGCAGAATAGTGAGTGCAGCTCTGAAGTATAATACAGGATGCAACTCAGGATCAGTAATGTAATGTATGTACACACTGACTGCACCAGCAGAATAGTGAGTGCAGCTCTGGAGTATAATACAGGAGGTAACTCAGGATCAGTAATGTATGTACACAGTGACTGCACCAGCAGAATAGTGAGTGCAGCTCTGGAGTATAATACAGGATGTAACTCAGGATCAGTAATGTAATGTATGTACACAGTGACTGCACCAGCAGAATAGTGAGTGGAGCTCTGGAGTATAATACAGGATGTAACTCAGGATCAGTAATGTAATGTATGTACACAGTGACTGCACCAGCAGAATAGTGAGTGGAGCTCTGGAGTATAATACAGGATGTAACTCAGGATCAGTAATGTAATGTATATACACAGTGACTGCACCAGCAGAATGGTGAGTGCAGCTCTGGAGTATAATACAAGGGTGTAACTCAGGATCAGTAATGTAATGTATGTACACAGTGACTGCACCAGCAGAATAGTGAATGCAGCTCTGGAGTATAATACAGGATGTTACTCAGTATCAGTAATGTAATGTATTTACACAGTGACTGCACCAGCAGAATAGTGAGTGCAGCTCTGGAGTATAATACAGGATGTAACTCAGGATCAGTAATGTAATGTATATACACAGTGACTGCACCAGCAGAATAGTGAGTGCAGCTCTGGAGTATAATACAGGATGTAACTCAGGATCAGTAATGTAATATATATACACAGTGACTGCACCAGCAGAATAGTGAGTGCAGCTCTGGAGTATAATACAGGAGGTAACTCAGGATCAGTAATGTAATATATATACACAGTGACTGCACCAGCAGAATAGTGAGTGCAGCTCTGGAGTATAATACAGGAGGTAACTCAGGATCAGTAATGTAATGTATATACACAGTGACTGCACCAGCAGAATAGTGAGTGCAGCTCTGGGGTATAATACAGGAGGTAACTCAGGATCAGTAATGTAATGTATATACAGTGACTGCACCAGCAGAATAGTGAGTGCAGCTCTGGGGTATAATACAGGAGGTAACTCAGGATCAGTAATGTAATGTATGTACACAGTGACTGCACCAGCAGAATAGTGAGTGCAGCTCTGGAGTATAATACAGGAGGTAACTCAGGATCAGTAATGTAATGTATGTACACAGTGACTGCACCAGCAGAATAGTGAGAGCAGCTCTGGAGTATAATACAGGAGGTAACTCAGGATCAGTAATGTAATGTATGTACACAGTGACTGCACCAGCAGAATAGTGAGTGCAGCTCTGGAGTATAATGCAGGAGGTAACTCAGGATCAGTAATGTAATGTATGTACATAATGACTGCACCAGCAGAATAGTGAGTTCAGCTCTTCAGTATAATACAGGAGGTAACTCTGGATCAATGCAGGCAATGCCTGTACTCTTTATATGTACTCTTCGGACCTTCGTGCTTCTCCTGCTTTGCTGTCGGGGTAGTTGTCTCTACAGATGCAGAATAGCGGATGTCCTTGTAGAATAGACCTGAGGACATCATATATGGCGGTTGCAGCACTTCAGGCAGCGGTGGTCACTTCATCAGTCGTCTTATCAGCTGCTGGATACTGAGATCTGTCAGATTGTGGTCACTGAGATGTTCAAAGACTTTGCTTCCTTTGTTCTTGTGATACTGGACATGTTATCAGATGCTCAAATATTCACCCCTCAAAAGCTGAGCACACAGATAAGCTGCAGGGTCCACAATTTGCAGAGCATCGCAGCTAAGAGAGAAGGTGCCAGCCAATACATGTGTCCATCCACAAAGCTGACATTAGACTGACTGTAGGACAGGAGACTACAATCTATTACTCCCTGTTATCAGCCATTACTGGGGGAGGTGACTGTAGGACAGGAGACTACAATCTATTACTCCCTGTTATCAGCCATTACTGGGGGAGGTAAATATAGGATAGGAGACTAAAATCTATTACTCCCTGTTATCAGCCATTACTGGGGGACAGGAGACTACAATAAGTTACTCCCTGCTGAGAGTAGGAGCTGTATGTGGAGCTCCAGGTCTTCCAGGAGGAGGCCCATAGTCTGCCTCTGTTCTCCCCAGGGAGAGGCAGGCTTTCTGGGAGGCCAGCATGGCTTCCCAGGCTTTTGTTTCCCGGTCCATGCCGGCGTTGGACATTGAGCAACAGCAACCGGCCCAGGAGGGAGTGACGAGATCAGGAACAGTGAGGAACACCGTACCTACCTACTCCAACCCTGAGACGGTTCATCGCCCACCCACATAGGGAGACCAGGGTGCCCCAGGCTCCAGGAAGAAGAGCCCAGCAACATCCTGGGGGAAGATGAGCTCTAGCGAGTCCCCGAGTGGTCGCCATGTTGCGAGAGTATGAGGACGCTGGTGAAGCGCTAATCCAGCTGAAAGAGGAGCTGCGGGAGGCCCGGGTCCTGAACACCCGGGCGTCTAACAAAGACCCGTGACCTCCCAGAGGTTTAAAGCCCTCAGAGACAAGGTGTCAGGGATCACCAAACAGGGACGACACAGGGGAGATCACGCAATATCTCACTGTGCCGTCACGCTGTCAGTATTTCGTCTAAAATCGCGAGCACGCGATCCAGACTACTCACTAAATGGATATTGGCAAATGACCAGTGAGAGTATGGCGTCACATCTCTGGGTTCCAAAGCCTGGAATCCATGTGTACGCCCGTCCCATCACTGTCAGCTTCACGATAGCCCAATTTTTATTATTATTCTTTGCCACCACCGGCAGTTTGAAATATAATACAGGCCTGGCCGGACGCCTGTGTTTTGGTAGTGTGTATGGCTTCAGGGAAGGGAACGATTACAGGGCAAAAGAAACAGAACTATTACATTTTATATTTAATCCAAAAAAGGAGGCAGTGTTTAGGAAAAATATAAACAAGAATGTTACAAAGGAGACATTAAAATACATAAGCAGTTACATAAAATAAACAGGAAAAAAGAAAAACTTACACTATACGATCGCGTAGATGATTCAATATAGGTGGAGGAGGGGCTCCCAAGTTTGATTATGCTGTTACCGAACAGGACCTGTTGCTTATAATCCTTATACCCCCCTGGCAATGAGTGCTCCTCTAATGTCCAGGAGTTCTCTTATACCTAAGGGGAGATTTTACCACATGCCCCTTGTGGTGACATCATGTGAGCTGGTCTCCAGCCTGCACATTTTTATTAAAAACACTAACTTCTGCAATAGCTCAGAAGCGTGCAAACGACGACATTTTTTCCTTTATGATTTTATCTTCAGTTAGAGACCACACATCGCATAGTTGCAGTCTGCTGTTCTGGTGGTTTTGTGCTACAGCTCTATGTAGCGTTTTTCAGCGGCAGAAAAAATATCCCTATCATTCCCTCACTGATTTTACCTCTAAAAATATGGATCCCGTCATTGCCGGATGTATGGAACTCACAATATTTCATATCGGAGTCGACGTGGCTATGGCTGGTGGCCTGGAATTGTTTGTGAGTGCCTTTTAACTTAACGAACCATTTCCTCTTTGCTCCAAACTCTAGCCTGGGAAAAGGTGTCCATCTATCTCAGGTCTGTGTTAAGAGGAAACACATTTGCATTTTAGTTAGCTTGTAACACGTCACGGCTGGCATTTGATTGTGTAAGGCCTCCATCAAGACTATGTTAATTAGGGCTTTTGTGCTGAGCAGAAGGGGAAGAATGGTCAATATCTGGGTCAGGGAAATATGGAAGAACATTTTCAATATTCCTCAATACTTCCCTGACACAAGGTGGTCAGGTTAGTGCTCCTCCGGGAGGGGATTGATAAAAGCGCAGATCCCTTCCTGGAGAGGATTAAGAACCAGCGGCTGTTCTCGGAAATGAAGGGGTTGAACACCTCTGGAGAACCGCCAACTGGCATCCTTACTGAAGAGAAGGGAAAGGATGAAGAGGTGACTGGAGTCCCAGCTGCTGGAGCAAACAGAGAGAGTGAGGGGCAGAGCCAGAGACTAAGAGGCCTCCCTGCAGGGCAGAGGACACCAACAACATAGACTGGTGTGTCGAGGGAGGACGAGGAGGAAGAAGATGGATTGCTGAGGGAGATTTGGCTGATGGAGTCTCCTGTAGACCTGACTCAATTTTCTTTCGGGGAGGACGATCCAGTGGAGGAGACGACAAAGAAGAATAATAATAAGAAGACCGAAAGAGCTGCACAGGAGGTGGTGAATTACAAGTATGTACCAATGTCTGATGTTGCATCTGCCACCTCCTGTGTAAACCCCACCAAACCTAAAGGCACGGGCTCTGGAGTGGGTCCGAGGCAGAGGCAAGGTGGGGAGAGGAGGAGGACATCCGGCGATGCTGCCATCTGTGCGGGGAACGGTGCAGGGGGCGAGGCTGTGGAGGTACTTACGGCATCGGACATAGCAAATCCTGTGGAGTTTCCCTCCCTGCCCTCTGCGGCGAAGCTGGTTATCACCGGGGCCGGGGAGGCTGGGAGGGATGTACACGCTGCTGCGAGAGGGGGGAGCACCGCTCCAGCATCAGGCATGGTGGCTCCTGGAGTCGGTGAAGTGAGGCGCACTGTGGTGACAGGGGCGCAGTGTGCCTCAGTGGAGGAGAAAAGGCGTGTGGATGGGACAGGGGAACCACATACAAAAAATGGTGCTGCAGACAAGCAGCAGAGAAAAACAGCTGGAAAGAACACTGGGCGCACTGCTGCGACAGAGGGGCAGTGTGCCCCAGTGCCTAAATAAGACTCTAAGGCCCCAAAGTCTGTGGGTACAGGGCAGGCAGTGGTGCCCGACAGCAACTCCTAGACGCGCTGAGGAGAGGGGAGAGCTCCATCTCTGTAGAGGGGAGGGAGGTTGATCTGTCTTTCTGGATAGAGAGACATGGTCTTTCAATCTTCCGAGATGGAGGGGCAGAGACTGTCTAGTCTCTACCAACAACGGGGCAGAGGAGTAACCGTAGGAACGTGGCCCGTCTCCAGTGGGTAAGCAAGGATGCCTGTCCTGATAGGTCGAAGGTGGTTGAGCTCCTGCTGGAGATGGGCTTTGCGGCATATGACATCTTTGCCTTGCTTCATCCCTATGGGACCTCCTACTTCGATGTCAGCTTCGTGAGACCGGAGGGCCTTGAGCTTTTCTGGTCTCGCCATGAGCTGGCTCGGAGTCGCCCCGAATGGCAGGATTTCTTTCCTTTGGCAATAACCCACCAGAATTCAGTCAGGAAAGTGACCGTTTTGACTAGTAATGAGTCGCTTTCCTGTATGGACATTACAACCTGGGTAAGTCGATACGGAGAGATCACGATATTCCTCAAAAGAATCTCTATGACCATGGTATCTGGTCAGGGGCCTGGACCTTCATGGTGAGATTGAAGGTTTCAGGAAACATTGCTAACCATATCCCCTCCTCAACCTTTTTGGGGAGGGATAGGATCTTGATTTTCTATCTGGGGCAGCCTAAGGTCTGTCACAGGTGCGGTAGCCCCACACACTTCAGTGCGCAGTGTACCACCCAGAAATGCGCACTGTGTGGGGACCTTGGTCATCTTGCTGCTGCCTGTCGCAGGATTAGGTGTAACTTATGTGGTGACCTCGGTCACCCGTTCAGTCGCTGTCCGCGTTCCTTCGCCAATGTGGTCCTGAAAGCAGCAGGTGCGTGTTACACGCACGCCGCTAGGTTCAGATAGGGAGAGACGGGATTCATGAATTGTTTGGAATCCTGGGGGAACTGTTACTCAGGGCGACCATAGGCTGCAGCTTCCCTCAGTCACACGATAGATTCAGTTGCTGACCAGACTCATCTGACAAGAGTCTTTTTCAACAGTTTAACAGTGGAATTTAATCTGAAGCACGGCCAGTGCAATTCAGGGATATTACAGCAACTATCTTCATTACAGTACAGTCTGAGTTTCTTGAACAACCGGCTCCAGTAACAATACAGTAGTTTCTTCACAAGGCACAGTATTACAGTCTCTTCAGTAGCATAATTCAGCATAGATTAGATCTCTTAGCAGCACACTTCTATGCATACACAACCACAGGCTTTTCCTTCACAGGAACACAATAATACACAGCATTCTTTATCCTGCATGGAGATGGAGGGGGGAAGGTTTGATGAGGGAGATGATCCCTGTGACACAATTCCTTCCAGTCCCTATCTTCCTGCCCGATAATACTCTGCACTGTTAGTTCAGGGAGTTTATCTGACCTGAGTTTAGTTTCTCTCCTGTTCTGAATCCTGTTCAGTTGCCTTCTGTCAGATCCAGATAACAGGACACCTTTCTCTTCGGCTTCAGCCAGACTACAATAACAAGTTCCCCACAATCCCCCTGGGGCTCTGCTAAAACACTCCCTGTCTCCTGTAACTGTGTTAACCCCTCTAGTTGCTGGATGCTTCTGAAGCACAACACTTCCTGTCTCCTGTGCTTGTGTTATTTGTAACAGTTGCTGGATGCTTTAGAAGCAACAGCACTACTTCTTCATGTCACATGCGGGACATGTGAAAGCTGGGACTAATCTTGCCGGTGAAGGGACCAGTAGGGATGGGGAGGCAGGAATCGGTGAGGAACAAGCTGCCGCCATCCAACACCAGGCGGCGGGAACAGTGCTGTGGGGACAGGGGGAAGGGAGTAATGTCCCTAAACTCTGACCCAGGTACTTCACATGCAGCTGAGGATGCTAAAGACAGCGAACTGAGAGAGGAAGTCAAGAGACTTGAAAGGGAGGAGCAAGAGGACGCCATGTCTTCCCAGGAACCTTCATCCGGTGACAGTCTTGATGAAGGAGAGGGGGAGTGGTCACAGAAAAGGAGAAAGGGTAACAGGAGGACAGCCAGTGGAAGGAAGGGGACAAGGTCTCGAGCTGCCTCTTTAGAGTACGACCCCTCTGACACTCTGGCCCTGATCCAGGTGCCATTGGAAGGTCCAGCCGTCCCTTCTCTGGTGGATCCCTCCAACCAGTTCCGGGCCCTCCAAGACTTCCCTCCGTAGGGGGAGGATGGGGACCCGGGCCGGAGGTTGCGGACAAGGTGGTTGGGGCTCAGGAGGTGGCTGGGTTTTCCTCTCAGGGGGCAAATTAAAAGCCTACTGAGTGGGAGACTAATCCAGGACCACCAGGCAAGAATGTATGTAAGGAGAGAATGGATGAGTCTGTTTGTCTTAAGCGCACTAAAAACCCATCATTATCAGAGGAAGAGGTTGGGACTGTCAGTGGTGGGAAGAAAAAGGCTATCTACTTCAATCAATCATGATGGCGGCACCCACCCCGTTGACGCTGGCAACTATTAATGTTTGCAGCATAAAGTCAGATGCGGCAGGATGCATGGCTTTTCCATTTCTCGGCCAACTTGACGCCGACATGTTGTTTTTGCAGGAGACAAGGTTGACCGATATATCAACGTTGCATAAAGCAAAGTGGAAGTGGAGGCATGGGCCCTCCTAATGGTCTCTTTGGGCCCAAGACATGTAGTGGGGTGGCGGTCGTTTTTAAGACCGCAGTGGTTGAATGCAGATGAGTGATCGAATTAGAAATGGGGAGATGCTTGATCCTAGATGTCTCCATGGAGGGACAGGAGCTTCAGCTCATTAACATCTATGGTCCCAAGTCCAAGTGGGACCACAAATGTCTCTTCCTGAAGAACAAACCTTTTTTATTTTCGAGTCGGCATGTGGTCTTCATAGGGGATTTCAACAATGTCATGAGATCCTGTGATAGAGGAGGTTCCGGAGACCAGCTGGGTTATAACTGCGTCGCGTTAAACAGGATAGTAAGTGAGGCTCGCCTGGTGGATGTTGACATCCTGCACAATTCAGGCCACATGGGATTCACCTTTTTTAGAGGTAGTCAGTGCATGTCTATGATAGACAGGTTTTATTTGAAGGAGGAGGCCGTCTCTTCACCGTTGTCGGTTGTGGAAGTTGAGTTCTCCAATCACTGTTTGATTATGTTTTCTCTGAATGTTACAAAGACTCCTCGGATGGGAAGAGGTTATTGGAAGCTCAATTCGTCACTCCTTGAGGAAGAAGCTGTAAGATGGTCCTTTGAGGAATTCCTTCAGAGCCAGGTACCATTGCTGGGCCTAAGTAACATTAAGTCAGAGTGGTGTGAGATGTTCAAACATCGGATGGCGAGATTCTTCCGGCAGCTCTCGAACCTCAGAAGCCTGAACAGGGATCGCCTGTATCAGAGGCTGAGGAGGAAACTCGAGCATCTTGTCTCGACTGGAGGTGGCCGCGAGGAGATCTCCAGAGTGAAGTCCTTGCTGAAGAGGTGTCAGTACGATAGGCATGCATCTTTGGTTTTCGAGAGGGACTACGGGAAGTACTGCTCGCCCGACCCTTACAGAAACTGTAAGATGTCAGTGAATAGTAAGATAGTGACGGGGCTGATGGACTGTACGGGGTCCCTGAGAAGGTCCAGATCAGGCATCTTGGAGGTCGTCAGTTCCTACTACTCGCACCTCTTGGGAAGGAGGGAGCTGGATCGTGACGGGATGTCGGCTTTTCTGGCTGAAGCTGTTCCTGACCTCTCGCTGGGTGGTTTGGCAGAAGCGATCAAAGAAGAGGAAGTGAGACTGGCGATCGATGGGCTTAGGCCCAAAAAGTCGCCAGGTCCGGATGGCTTAACATCCGAGTTCTTTAGGACCTTTAGGGACTCTTTGGTCCCCTTCTTGACTCAGGTGTTTAATGAGTGTCTCTCCTCGGGCACTCTGCCGAGATCATTGAGGGGGTCAGCTTTGATTATTTTGTTGAAGGGTCAGGATCCGTCACATATTAAGAATTAGCATCCCATAGCATTTCTCAATGTGGACAGGAAAATTTTGGCTAAGATACTTTTAAACAGGCTGGTGAAGTTTGCACCCCGGCTCCTTTCGGAGGCTCAGCACTGGTGTGTTCCTGGCCGTAGCACTTTTAGTGCTGTTCTAGGTGTCCGAGAGGCCATGGAGCAAGGCAGGGCGGGTATTTGGAAGGGGTTCTTGCTGACCCTGGATCAGGCAAAAGCCTTTGATCGGGTTAACCACGAGTACCTCTGGTCCACTCTTTTGAGGTATGATCTGCCTGGAGGGTTTGTGGACTGGCTTAAGACCTTGTATGCAGGGGCTGAGACTTTCCCTCTGGTAAATGGGTGGATTGGACAACCTTTCGGGGTAGGATCTGGTGTCCGTCAGGGCTGTCCTCTTAGCCCTTTGCTTTACGCGTTTGCAATTGATCCCTTCCTCAGAAGGATCGATTGTGGACCGTTGGTGGGGGTGCGGATGGGCGGGGCGGCGCCCGAGGCTATCCTGAGGGTAGTGGCCTACGCGGATGATGTCACCGTCTTTGTTTCTTCGCAAGAGGAGGAGGTGGTGATGTCAGAAGTGGAGCGCTACTCGGAGGTATCCGGGTCCAAGGTCAACCAGGATAAGTGTGAGAGTCTCTGGCTGGGGCGCAGATCTTCCAGACACCCTCCCCGAACCCCAAGAACATGCCAAAGTCCTGGGCATCGAATTCAGCCAGGGTGATTAAACTGGGAAGGCAGAATTAAAGGTGTCGCCCAAAGAGTGGACCAATGGAAGGGTTGGTCTTTGACCCTGAGGGAAAGGGTTGACCTGTGCAAAGCTTTCCTGCTCCCCTTGCTAATCTACCTGGGCAGCGTCTGTGTCTTGCCAGAGCCTCTCTGGACACGTGTCTACAGTCTGTTTTTCCAAATGTTATGGGGGAACTGACTGAACCTAGGCAAGCGGGAGGTCACTTACCACATGAGGAGACTAGGGGGGTTGAATATGGTGAACCCCGTGGTGTTCCTAGTGAACACCTTCTTGGAAAGAGAGGGCTCCTCCGTGGGTATTCTCCTGCAAGGGATGGTTTCAGCCTTTCTTCCAGGAATGGGAGACAGGGGGAAGATTGAAGGATCTTCGCACACCACACGGGCATCTCCCGGCTTACGTTACCCCGGTTCTGAAAATGATCCGCCGATGGGGTGTGGGAATGTGGGAGGTGAGGTCCCTCCCGAGGAAACTCCTCAATATGAGGGTTCTGCTTTCTCATTTTCAGAGTCCATTGGTCCTCAAAGACTGCCCAAGTCGGGATCTGGAGGTTGGGTTGAGTTTGTTAAATTCTAGCAGGATCCCCAAGAAGTACTGGGACTTGACTTGGCGCTGCTTCCATGGTAAGTTGTATGTGAGGGATAATTTGAAGTACAGGAGCTCCGAGGACAGGATTTGCCCCCATGAGGCTTGTGCTAACATGCTGGAAAGCATGGAGCACTTCCTGCTTCATTGTCCCTTTAATACAGAGGTGTACAACAGGGTGGGGGCTTCCATTGGTTGGCCGCGGCTGGCTACTCTGTCCTATGCCGGGTGGGCCTATGGAGCGTTCGGAGACCTTGGGAGAAGGGACCGAGACACTTTATTCATAGTCAGGTATTTCACGTGGAACGCACGAGTTTTAGTCTCGACGCAGAGTAAAATCCTCCATGTAGATGAAGTCTGTAGGAACATCCTAGGTGACCTGGTGAAGGTACGTTCTCTGGAGTATGAAAGACTGGGTGCCCGGAGGGCGGCCCGTCTCTGGAGGGGCTTTTCCTTCAGGGTGCCTTAGTCCGGTAGTACTCCTATATCCTGGTGGTGGGCTGATGTCTTTCCACCCTACATTTTTGTTTTGTATTTATGTCAACTGAATAGAAGGTTTGCCGGCATCGAACTTGAGCCTTGGATGGTGAGTATGTAGGTTGTGTTCTGTATATAATGTATAATAGGGGGTTTTAGTTAGGTTGGGTGGGGGATTTGGGGGAGGTTTTCATCAGCGGTGATAAGAGGACTGATCTGGCCTGGTCCAGGCCCCGCCTGGGGAAAAACTTTGGGGCCTGATCCTAGCTCGGAGTAATCCTGAACTTTGTGGCCAGAGCTGGATCAGGGGTGGTGGGATAGTTAGTGTAGGTCTGTGTTTTATATACAGTACAGACCAAAAGTTTGGACACACCTTCTCATTTAAAGATTTTTCTGTATTTTCATGACTATGAAAATTGTACATTCACACTGAAGGCATCAAAACTATGAATTACCACATGTGGAATTATATACTTAACAAAAAAGTGTGAAACCACTGCAAATATGTCTTATATTCTAGGGTCTTCACAGTAGCCACCTTTTGCTTTGATGACGGCTTTGCACACTCTTGGCATTCTCTTGATGAGCTTCAAGAGGTAGTCACCGGAAATGGTCTTCCAACAATCTTGAAGGAGTTCCCAGAGATGCTTAGCACTTGTTGGCCCTTTTGCCTTCACTTTGCGGTCCAGCTCACCCCAAACCATCTCGATTGGGTTCAGGTCTGGTGACTGTGGAGGCCAGGTCATCTGGCGTAGCCCCCCATCACTCTCCTTCTTGGTCAAATAGCCCTTACACAGCCTGGAGGTGTGTTTGGGGTCATTGTCCTGTTGAAAAATAAATGATGGTCCAACTAAACGCAAACCGGATGGAATAGCATGCCGCTGCAAGATGCTGTGGTAGCCATGCTGGTTCAGTATGCCTTCAATTTTGAATAAATCCCTAACAGTGTCACCAGCAAAGCCCCCCCACACCATCACACCTCCTCCTCCATGCTTCACGGTGGGAACCAGGCATGTAGAGTCCATCCGTTCACCTTTTCTGCGTCGCACAAAGACACGGTGGTTGGAACCAAAGATCTCAAATTTGGACTCATCAGACCAAAGCACAGATTTCCACTGGTCTAATGTCCATTCCTTGTGTTCTTTAGCCCAAACAAGTCTCTTCTGCTTGTTGCCTGTCCTTAGCAGTGGTTTCCTAGCAGCTATTTTACCATGAAGGCCTGCTACACAAAGTCTCCTCTTAACAGTTGTTGTAGAGATGTGTCTGCTGCTAGAACTCTGTGTGGCATTGACCTGGTCTCTAATCTGAGCTGCTGTTAACCTGCGATTTCTGAGGCTGGTGACTCGGATAAACTTATCCTCAGAAGCAGAGGTGACTCTTGGTCTTCCTTTCCTGGGGCGGTCCTCATGTGAGCCAGTTTCTTTGTAGCGCTTGATGGTTTTTGCAACTGCACTTGGGGACACTTTCAAAGTTTACCCAATTTTTCGGACTGACTGACCTTCATTTCTTAAACTAATGATGGCCACTCGTTTTTCTTTACTTAGCTGCTTTTTTCTTGCCATAATACAAATTCTAACAGTCTATTCAGTAGGACTATCAGCTGTGTATCCACCAGACTCCTGCACAACACAACTGATGGTCCCAACCCCATTTATAAGGCAAGAAATCCCACTTATTAAACCTGACAGGGCACACCTGTGAAGTGAAGACCATTTCCGGTGACTACCTCCTGAAGGTCATCAAGAGAATGCCAAGAGTGTGCAAAGCAGTCACCAAAGCAAAAGGTGGCTACTGTGAAGACCCTAGAATATAAGACATATTTTCAGTTGTTTCACACTTTTTTGTTAAGTATATAATTCCACATGTGGTAATTCATAGTTTTGATGCCTTCAGTGTGAATGTACAATTTTCATAGTCATGAAAATACAGAAAAATCTTTAAATGAGAAGGTGTGTCCAAACTATAGGTCTGTACTGTATATATATTAAAAATTACAAGAAAATACAAAAAAAAATTTAAAAAAATTGTTCATGTCACTATTGTGTATATTGTTATTTTTGGTTTTCTGTGGTGTGAATGAGGTGCGGTAAGGGGGTGACTAAGGTCAGGCAGTGGGACCAGTAGGTTAGTGTTAGTTCCCGGTTGTATATACGTTATATTAGGTTTAGTGTTTTATTGTATATAATCTTGTATATAGGACGGTGTTTTATGTGTATATAGGACGGTGTGAGTGTTGTGTGGGATTGTATATAGTAGTATGAATGAAGCTGGGCCGGGGGTCTTATAGGTTTTATAATAGTTATTTCTTCTCTATGTATATATTCCTGGGGGGGTTCTGTTCTCTCTCTGTAGGTCGGATCTTCTATTTTCTGTGATTTGTGTCGGGTTTTTGTCGTCTTGTTCTGCAGTTTTGTTCTTATGTTTTGTGTCCTGTAGTGTATTCTTCTATCAATAAAAAAGACCTACAATCTATTACTCCCTGTTATCAGCCAATACTGGGGCAGGTGACTACAATCTATTACTCCCTGTTGTCAGCCACTATTATAAGCCGTCACCCCTTCTGCCTGTATACACTGTATATCGGTGTCGGGGACGATCGCTGCATTCAGATCAGTGATCGGAGTTCTCTCCTCGTCCTCTTCTCCTCTGGACTCAGGTGCGATGTTCTGCGGTGAAGGATCTCTCATCATCGGCTGAGATTAATTACTCGCTGTCGTTATCGTGTTGAGTGCGCTGTGATTGTTCCTTCGAGTGGCTGTATACAGAGAGCAGCAGCGCGCTCAACCGTCCCCGGGCGCCAAACGCAGCATCGCAACAAAGCCGGAGTCGTCAGCGCACGCGGGGGCCGGAGGGTTATTACATCCTGGGCGTCTGACAAGTGGATCTCTATCAACCAAGAAAACAGGGCAACAAAGGCCGCGGCGCTGAGGACGGGGACAGAAATAAAGGACGTGACTGGATATAAATAATCGGACGGATAATAAGAAGATGCGAGCGAAGCAGATGAGCCCCCGACACTACGACGCCGCCTCAGGGGTCTCATGAGGTCAGGAAAGTGTCAGATGGTGACATCCCAGATGTTAGGACCCCCAGTTAGAAATAATCCACCCCGACCAACCGGTACGAGGCTGTAACCATTGGGGGGAGAGGCCGCCGGCATATCAGGGTCCGGGTGACTTTCTGCCACATAAGAGGATGGCACCACCTGAGCATGCGGGGCCCCTGTGGAGACTTTACATTGGGGCCCCTGTGGAGACTTTACATTGGGGCCCCTGTGGAGACTTTACATTGGGGCCCCTGTGGAGACTTTACATTGGGGCCCAGAAGCTGCGAGTTCTATTTCTGGAGTCATCGCACATTGATGGGGCATCCGGGGACGAAGCGGAACACCACAAATACGGACCCCCTCCAAGTCCTCTTGGCCCCCACAGCCCTCACGGTTCTTCTCTGGGACCCCATGATCGACCATAGGTTCAGCTCTTGTCTTCTGTGTTCCCGACACCTTCTTATATGCTTCACCACAGACACTGAAACCTCCTAAATTAAGGATGTGGTCACACTAAGATTTTTGGAGCAGAAAACTCTCCAAAACATCCTCAAAAATGAAAAACTCTCCAAAAACTCCGCAAAAAGACTGTGCACGTGGTACATTCTGTAAATGGGATATAGTCAGCACAGGGCATCACAGGGATCTGTACCGGGAGCAGTGGGGACCGCGGGGATCTGTACCGGGAGCAGTGGGGACCGCAGGGATCTGTACCGGGAGCAGTGGGGACCGCAGGGATCTGTACCGGGAGCAGTGGGGACCGCAGGGATCTGTACCGGGAGCAGTGGGGACCGCAGGGATCTGTACCGGGAGCAGTGGGGACCGCGGGGATCTGTACCGGGAGCAGTGGGGACCGCAGGGATCTGTACCGGGAGCAGTGGGGACCGCAGGGATCTGTACCGGGAGCAGTGGGGACCGCAGGGATCTGTACCGGGAGCAGTGGGGACCGCAGGGATCTGTACCGGGAGCAGTGGGGACCGCGGGGATCTGTACCGGGAGCAGTGGGGACCGCAGGGATCTGTACCGGGAGCAGTGGGGACCGCAGGGATCTGTACCGGGAGCAGTGGGGACCGCAGGGATCTGTACCGGGAGCAGTGGGGACCGCAGGGATCTGTACCGGGAGCAGTGGGGACCGCGGGGAAATGTACCGGGAGCAGTGGGGACCGCAGGGATCTGTACCGGGAGCAGTGGGGACCGCAGGGATCTGTACCGGGAGCAGTGGGGACCGCAGGGATCTGTACTGGGAGCAGTGGGGACCGCAGGGATCTGTACCGGGAGCAGTGGGGACCGCAGGGATCTGTACTGGGAGCAGTGGGGACCGCGGGGATCTGTACTGGGAGCAGTGGGGGCCGCAGGGATCTGTACCGGGAGCAGTGGAGACCGCAGGGATCTGTACTGGGAGCAGTGGGGACCACAGGGATCTGTACTGGGAGCAGTGGGGACCACAGGGATCTGTACCGGGAGCAGTGGGGACCGCAGGGATCTGTACTGGGAGCAGTGGGGACCGCAGGGTTCTGTACTGGGAGCAGTGGGGACCGCAGGGATCTGTACTGGGAGCAGTGGGGACAGCAGGGATCTGTACTGGGAGCAGTGGGGACCACAGGGATCTGTACCGGGAGCAGTGGGGGCCGCAGGGATCTGTACTGGGAGCAGTGGGGACAGCAGGGATCTGTACTGGGAGCAGTGGGGACCGCAGGGATCTGTACCGGGAGCAGTGGGGACCGCAGGGATCTGTACCGGGAGCAGTGGGGACTGCAGGGATCTGTACTGGGAGCAGTGGGGACCGCAGGGATCTGTACTGGGAGCAGTGGGGGCCGCAGGGATCTGTACCGGGAGCAGTGGAGACCGCAGGGATCTGTACTGGGAGCAGTGGGGACCACAGGGATCTGTACTGGGAGCAGTGGGGACCACAGGGATCTGTACCGGGAGCAGTGGGGTCCGCAGGGATCTGTACTGGGAGCAGTGGGGACCGCAGGGTTCTGTACTGGGAGCAGTGGGGACCGCAGGGATCTGTACTGGGAGCAGTGGGGACAGCAGGGATCTGTACTGGGAGCAGTGGGGACCACAGGGATCTGTACCGGGAGCAGTGGGGGCCGCAGGGATCTGTACCGGGAGCAGTGGGGACCGCGGGGATCTGTACCGGGAGCAGTGGGGACCACAGGGATCTGTACCGGGAGCAGTGGGGACCGCAGGGATCTGTACTGGGAGCAGTGGGGACCGCAGGGATCTGTACTGGGAGCAGTGGGGACCACAGGGATCTGTACCGGGAGCAGTGGGGACTGCAGGGATCTGTACTGGGAGCAGTGGGGACCGCAGGGATCTGTACTGGGAGCAGTGGGGACAGCAGGGATCTGTACTGGGAGCAGTGGGGACCACAGGGATCTGTACCGGGAGCAGTGGGGGCCGC
This sequence comes from Phyllobates terribilis, assembly GCF_046119375.1. Classification (NCBI taxonomy): domain Eukaryota; kingdom Metazoa; phylum Chordata; class Amphibia; order Anura; family Dendrobatidae; genus Phyllobates; species Phyllobates terribilis. Next base: position 200,947,593 of record NW_027362768.1, on the reverse strand, counting down.
AGGGATCTGTACTGGGAGCAGTGGGGACAGCAGGGATCTGTACTGGGAGCAGTGGGGACCGCAGGGATCTGTACCGGGAGCAGTGGGGACCGCAGGGATCTGTACCGGGAGCAGTGGGGACTGCAGGGATCTGTACTGGGAGCAGTGGGGACCGCAGGGATCTGTACTGGGAGCAGTGGGGGCCGCAGGGATCTGTACCGGGAGCAGTGGAGACCGCAGGGATCTGTACTGGGAGCAGTGGGGGCCGCAGGGATCTGTACTGGGAGCAGTGGGGACCGCAGGGTTCTGTACTGGGAGCAGTGGGGACCGCAGGGATCTGTACTGGGAGCAGTGGGGACAGCAGGGATCTGTACTGGGAGCAGTGGGGACCACAGGGATCTGTACCGGGAGCAGTGGGGGCCGCAGGGATCTGTACCGGGAGCAGTGGGGACCGCGGGGATCTGTACCGGGAGCAGTGGGGACCACAGGGATCTGTACCGGGAGCAGTGGGGACCGCAGGGATCTGTACTGGGAGCAGTGGGGACCACAGGGATCTGTACCGGGAGCAGTGGGGGCCGCAGGGATCTGTACTGGGAGCAGTGGGGACCGCGGGGATCTGTACCGGGAGCAGTGGGGACCACAGGGATCTGTACCGGGAGCAGTGGAGACCGCAGGGATCTGTACTGGGAGCAGTGGAGACCGCAGGGATCTGTACTGGGAGCAGTGGGGACCGCAGGGATCTGTACTGGGAGCAGTGGGGACTGCAGGGATCTGTACTGGGAGCAGTGGGGACTGCAGGGATCTGTACTGGGAGCGGTGGGGACCGCAGGGATCTGTACCGGGAGCAGTGGGGGCCGCAGGGATCTGTACCGGGAGCAGTGGGGACCGCGGGGATCTGTACCGGGAGCAGTGGGGACCACGGGGATCTGTACCGGGAGCAGTGGGGACCGCAGGGATCTGTACTGGGAGCAGTGGGGACCACAGGGATCTGTACCGGGAGCAGTGGGGGCCGCAGGGATCTGTACTGGGAGCAGTGGGGACCGCGGGGATCTGTACCGGGAGCAGTGGGGACCACAGGGATCTGTACCGGGAGCAGTGGAGACCGCAGGGATCTGTACTGGGAGCAGTGGAGACCGCAGGGATCTGTACTGGGAGCAGTGGGGACCGCAGGGATCTGTACTGGGAGCAGTGGGGACTGCAGGGATCTGTACTGGGAGCAGTGGGGACTGCAGGGATCTGTACTGGGAGCGGTGGGGACCGCAGGGATCTGTACCGGGAGCACTGGGGGCCGCAGGGATCTGTACTGGGAGCGGTGGGGACCGCAGGGATCTGTACCGGGAGCAGTGGGGACCGCAGGGATCTGTACCGGGAGCAGTGGGGACCGCAGGGATCTGTACTGGGAGCAGTGGGGACCGCAGGCATCTGTACCGGGAGCAGTGGGGGCCGCAGGGATCTGTACCGGGAGCAGTGGGGACCGCAGGGATCTGTACAGGGAGCAGTGGGGATCGCAGGGATCTGTACAGGGAGCAGTGGGGACCGCAGGGATCTGTACCGGGAGCAGTGGGGACCGCAGGGATCTGTACCGGGAGCAGTGGGGACCGCAGGGATCTGTACCGGGAGCAGTGGGGACCGCAGGGATCTGTACCGGGAGCAGTGGGGACCGCAGGGATCTGTACCGGGAGCAGTGGGGACCGCAGGGATCTGTACAGGGAGCAGTGGGGACAGAAGTGATCTGTACCGGGAGCAGTGGGGACAGAAGTGATCTGTACCGGGAGCAGTGGGGACCGCAGGGATCTGTATCGGGAGCAGTGGGGACTGCAGGGATCTGTACTGGGAGCAGTGGGGGCCGCAGGGATCTGTACCGGGAGCAGTGGGGACTGCAGGGATCTGTACAGGGAGCAGTGGGGACCGCAGGGATCTGTACAGGGAGCAGTGGGGACAGCAGGGATCTGTACAGGGAGCAGTGGGGACCGCAGGGATCTGTATCGGGAGCAGTGGGGACTGCAGGGATCTGTACTGGGAGCAGTGGGGGCCGCAGGGATCTGTACCGGGAGCAGTGGGGACTGCAGGGATCTGTACAGGGAGCAGTGGGGACCGCAGGGATCTGTACAGGGGGCAGTGGGGACCACAGGGATCTGTACTGGGAGCAGTGGGGACCGCAGGGATCTGTACCAGGAGCAGTGGGGGCCGCAGGGATCTGTACCGGGAGCAGTGGGGACCGCAGGGATCTGTATCGGGAGCAGTGGGGACCGCAGGGATCTGTACTGGGAGCAGTGGGGGCCGCAGGGATCTGTACCGGGAGCAGTGGGGACTGCAGGGATCTGTACTGGGAGCAGTGGGGGCCGCAGGGATCTGTACCGGGAGCAGTGGGGACTGCAGGGATCTGTACAGGGAGCAGTGGGGACCGCAGGGATCTGTACAGGGAGCAGTGGGGACAGCAGGGATCTGTACAGGGAGCAGTGGGGACCGCAGGGATCTGTATCGGGAGCAGTGGGGACTGCAGGGATCTGTACTGGGAGCAGTGGGGGCCGCAGGGATCTGTACCGGGAGCAGTGGGGACTGCAGGGATCTGTACAAGGAGCAGTGGGGACCGCAGGGATCTGTACAGGGAGCAGTGGGGACCGCAGGGATCTGTACCGGGAGCAGTGGGGACCGCAGGGATCTGTACCGGGAGCAGTGGGGGCCGCAGGGATCTGTACCGGGAGCAGTGGGGACCGCAGGGATCTGTACCGGGAGCAGTGGGGACCGCAGGGATCTGTACTGGGAGCAGTGGGGGCCGCAGGGATCTGTACCGGGAGCAGTGGGGACCGCAGGGATCTGTACTGGGAGCAATGGTAGCTGCAGGGAGCTAGGACCGATTATTTTTAACTTTTTTATTAATGACCTTGTGGAATGGAAATTGAGAGTAAAGTATTGGTCTTTGCTGACGACAACAAATAAATATATTAAAGTCTTTAAATATCCATGGCCCCTTCCTAGTCTAATATATCAGCAGCTGTCTGTTTAGCCTTTGCTGGTTAGTAATAATAGGGGGACCCCATGTCAATTTTTTTTTTGGTCCCCCTTTTTTAAGCAAACAGCTGTGAGCTGTTATTAATAGCCTGGCAACCTTTATGGTTATTGGCCCCTTCCCAGAATATTAACACCAACCCCCAGCTGTTGGCTTTCCCTCAGCTGGTTAGGAAAATTAAGGGTCACCTCATGCCGTTTTTTTAAATGTATTTATTTACTTAATACGTGCGATACACAAACAGCAGGTGCTGACTCCAACTCTCTTCAGTGTCGCCTGGCCCCGCTAATCGCAGGGAGACCAGGCGACAATGATGAGAGTTGTAGTTAGCTCTATTCCCAGGCGGCGTGTGCAGAAAATGATGAGAGTTTTATTCCTGTACTGGAGACACATGTGAAGGGACCTTACACAGGATGGAGGCCTCTCCTATATTACACAGGATGGAAGCCTCTCCTATATTACACGGGATGGAGGCCTCTCCTATAGTACATGGAATGGAGGCCTCTCCTATATTACACGGGATGGAAGCCTCTCCTATATTACACAGGATGGAAGCCTATCCTATATTACACGGGATGGAGGCCTCTCCTATAGTACATGGAATGGAGGCCTCTCCTATATTACACGGGATGGAGGCCTCTCCTATAGTACATGGAATGGAGGCCTCTCCTATATTACACGGGATGGAGGCCTCTCCTATATTACACGGGATGGAGGCCTCTCCTATAGTACATGGAATGGAGGCCTCTCCTATATTACACGGGATGGAAGCCTCTCCTATAGTACATGGAATGGACGCCTCAGAGGGGATCTCATTTACATGTATAATATATGTGGGGTCAGTACAGAGGACGGCACAGGACTTATTCCTTCCATAGACCACACTAAGGACCAGGGGGCTCATTACAGGGGGAAGAAAGGCGATTCCAGCAGCTAAACAGGAAAGGATTCTCTACAGTCAGAGCAGAGACTGCGGAATACCGACCACAAGAGGAAGTAATGGCCGACACTATAACAGCTTTATACAGGGGCCGACACTATAACAGCTTTATACAGGGGCCGACACTATAATAGCTTTATACAGGGGCCGACACTATAATAGCTTTATACAAGGGCCGACACTATAACAGCTTTATACAGGGGCCGACACTATAACAGCTTTATACAGGAGCCGACACTATAACAGCTTTATACAGGGGCCGACACTATAACAGCTTTATACAGGGGCCGACACTATAACAGCTTTATACAGGGGCCGACACTATAACAGCTTTATACAGGAGCCGACACTATAACAGCTTTATACAGGGGCCGACACTATAACAGCTTTATACAAGGGCCGATACTATAACAGCTTTATAGAGGGGGCCGACACTATAACGGCTTTATACAAGGGCCGACACTATAAAGCTTTATACAGGGGTCAGATGATTCCTCAGTACAGAACATTGTGGGTTATAGATAATTTAGTGATATGATGTATAATTGGTTGAGGAAGGAGAAGGTGATGGGCCGGGGGCTTATATCAACCTGTGTAACTATATAAGTAACTTCTTTTTCCCACTTTGGAAACTCTCCGAAACTCCTCAAAATCTGTGAGGGTGACTGTGCACAGAGTCGTTTTGGGCAGAATCTCTCATAATCTTCCTCCAAAGCTCAAAATTCACCAAAAACTCCTCATAAACACTCAGTGTGCACAGAGCCAAAGTCTCCAGGACTTGGCCGAGGTTCCAGAATTTTCTCATTATTGTACCAGCACTTTCTATTATATCATACAATACTACAGACCACCGCTGCTGCAGAGCCTCCATCGTGACCAGGCTGGGAACAGAGACACCACACCTCTGATGTGTTGTTACAATGTATTAGTGCAGACAATTTAGGTTGTAGTTTAGTCTGGATACCGGTCATGTATCCGCTGGATCCAGATTCTTTTTGTGACTGGATGTAAACAAGAATGTTTCCACTCACTGACATCAAGCAGAGGTAAGGAAAATGGAAAATCATCGCAAGACAAAGACCCCGATTCACCATGCTGATGTTGATGATGGGGTGCTGGAGTCAGAGGGGCACGTCTCCCACATAACAGATCACCTGCGCTGCGTCCAAACTGCTGCGTTGTATAATAGAAGCGCTGTGGATGGATTTATAGAAATCTCCTGCCCCCTGGGCTTCTATTAGCCGCCGCTTTAGGAGTCGCAGCATCTCAATTATCGGCAGTGGAGACGCTGCTAATCTCCGCAACAGAAATCTCCCCAATAGAATGGATAGGGTGCGGTAACTCAATGAACACATGAGGATTTACCTGAGAGATCGGACACAGCAAAAATACGCTGCTTACAAAACGCTGCTATCCCAATTGTAATAAATCTGGCACGTATGAAAAGTAGCGTGTGTCTCTGTGTTCCTCGGTGCGCTGCACCACGCCTCCATGCTCCTCCGTGCTCCTCCGTGTTTCTCCATCATTCTCTGTGCTCCTCCCTGCGCCTCCATGTGCCAATCTGTGTACCTTCCTGCTCCTCCATGCACCTCTGTGCTCCTGCATGCTCTTCCCTGCTCCTCGGTGCTCCTTCCTGCGCCTCCGTGCTCCTCCCTGCGCCTTCGTGCTCCTCCGTGCCTCCATGCTCCTCCCTACATCTCTGTGCTCCTCCGTACTCCTCCATGCTCCTCCCTGCACCTCCGTGCTCCTACGTACTCTTCCGTGCTCCTCCCTACACCTCCGTGTTCTTCCCTGCGCCTCCGTGCTCCTCCCTGCACCTCCGTGCTCCTCCCTGCACCTCTGTGCTCCTCCATACTCCTCCATACTCCTCCCTCCAACTCTGTGCTCCTCCCTGCGCCTCCGTGCTCCTCCATACTCCTCCGTGCACCTCCATACTCCTCCCTGCACCTTCGTGCTCCTAAATACTCCTCTGTGCTCCTCCCTGCACCTCCCTGCACCTTCGTTCTTCTCTCTGCGCCTCTGTGCTCCTCCCTGCACCTCCGTTCTCCTCTCTGTGCCTCTGTGCTCCTCTCTGCTCGCTCCTCTGTGCTCCTCCCTGCGCCTCCATGCTCCTCTCTGCACCTCCATGCTCCTCCCTGCACCTTCGTACTCCTCCGTGCACCTCCATACTCCTCCCTGCACCTTCGTACTCCTCCGTGCTCCTCCCTGCACCTCCGTGCTCCTCCCTGCACCTCCGTTCTCCTCTCTGCGCCTTTGTGCTCCTCTCTGCTCGCTCCCCTGTGCTCCTCCCTGCGCCTCCATGCTCCTCTCTGCACCTCCGTGCTCCTCCCTGCACCTCTGTGCTGCTCCCTGCACCTCCGTACTCCTCTGTGTTACGAGTCCGGGTGGTGGAACCTCTGTGCTGCGGTGCAAGGAGGGTCCAGAGGGGAGTAACTAGATATCAACTCGGACCGACCAAGGTCGTACAGCGGCTCAATCGACTACGTGACCAGGGAAGGACCGAGCAGAGGGACCAGGTGCTACTCTGGGGACCGACCTTGTATGAGAGCAGGTGACTCCCACAGGTCAGAAGGCATGGACTGACCGGTACAGCAGATGAGCACGGCAGGCAGGCTGACGGATGATCCAGGCAGACTTACAGGCAGGCACAGCAGGTAACAAGCAGGAGCCTCCTGGTAGGCTGACAGGTAGGCCTGGCAGGTAACAAGCAGGAGCCTCCAGGTAGGCTGGCTAGTAGGCACGGCAGGTAACAGGCAGGTGCTTGCAGGTAACAGGTGGGTTGGGCCCATAGACAGACTGGCGGACTGGACCGTAGGCAGACTGTCGGGCTGGAGAGTAGACAAGCAGCCGGGCAGGACTGGTAGTCAGGCTGGCGGGCAGGACTGGTAGTCAGGCTGGCAGGCAGGCAGGACTTGTAGTCAGGCTTAGCAACGGGACCTGAGGGCTGAAGCAGAGTTTAACACACAAAGCTACAACCTTGCACGGGCACCTCCATATTGGAGGAGGTGCCTTTTATAGGGGAAGTCCTCCGGCCATTGGCCGGGGACTTTTTTGGACGGCGCGCGCGGCCCCTTTAAGAATGAGGGAGCGCGCGCCCTAAGCACAGAGCCGGGGAAGCTGCGTGCACCAGCAGCAGCTGCAGGGAGGCCAGAAGACGCCGGAGCAGGACCGTGGCGGTAAGGAGGACGGCGTCTCTACCAGGCAGGAGGCAGAGATGCCGATGCTACAGTACCCCCCCCCATTTACGCCCCTTCTTTTTCAGGCCAGCAAGACATTTTTTAAGGAGAAGAGGGGCGTGGATGTTCTCCCTGGGTTCCCAAGTTCTCTCCTCTGGGCCAAACCCCTTCCAATCCACCAGAAAAAAGGTTTTCCCTCTTACCCTCTTGGTGGCCAGAATGTTCTCTGCGTCACAGACGTCTTCAGCGGAGACCGGAGCTGGGGAGGTACCTGGATTGTCGGAAAAAAAATTAAGCACAACTGGTTTGAGGAGAGATACGTGGAAGGAGTTAGGAATCCGTAAGGTGGCCGGGAGTTTTAACTTGTAGGCCACTGGGTTGATTTGCTTGAGGACTTCAAACGGGCCGATGAAATGTGGACCCAACTTATAGAAGGGTATTTTGAGACGAACATGTTTGGAGGAGAGCCAAACCTTGTCTCCCGGACGGAATTGAGGTGGATCCAGACGTCTCTTATCAGCATGTTTCTTCATCCGCTCGGAGGATTGAAGAAGTGCGGATCTAGTGTCCTCCCAAATAGTGGAAAATTCGCTGACCAGAGACTCCGCGGCAGGGTTGTCCACTGAAGCGGAAACGGGAAACGGAATCCGGGGATGTTGACTGTAGACCACAAAGAACGGGGACTTGGAAGAAGATTCGCTCTCATGGTTGTTGTAGGAGAACTCGGCCCATGGTAGGAGCTCCACCCAATCGGTATGGTGAGCGTTGACGAAATGCCGGAGGAAGCTGGTAAGGATCTGGTTGATACACTCCACTTGGCCATTGGACTGCAGATGATAAGCAGAGGAGAAATCCAGGGTGACATCCAGCAGCTTACACGTAGCTCTCCAGAAGCGTGAAGTGAACTGGACCCCTCGATCAGACACAATGTGGAGGGGTAGGCCGTGGAGACGAAAAATGTGATGGATGAAGTCCTTAACCAGCACAGATGCAGACGGGAGACCAGGCAGAGGGATGAAGTGGGCCATTTTAGAAAAGCGGTCAGCGACCACCCAAATGATCGTACAACCGGCAGAAACAGGGAGATCAGTAATAAAGTCCATAGCAATGTGTTGCCACGGGGCAGCAGGTACAGGAAGAGGCAGGAGACGGCCGGCAGGAAGATGTCTGGGAACCTTGTTACGGGCACAGGACGAACAGGCCGTGACGAAGTCTACCACATCCTGGCGCAGGGTAGGCCACCAGTAATGCCGGGTAATGAGCAGGAAGGTCTTCCTCTGGCCAGCATGGCCGGCTAGTTTAGATGAATGACCCCAGTGAAGAACCTTCTTACGATCCGGAACCGCTACAAACGTCTTACCGGGTGGGAGACGAGACAGATCCAAGGGGGCCACATTCATCACTTTGGAGGGATCGATGATATGCATAGGCTCCTCCTCTTGATCGGAAGACAGGAAGGATCGGGACAAGGCGTCTGCTTTTATGTTCTTGTTTGCCGGGCGGTAATATAGGGTAAAGTTAAAGCGGGCGAAGAACAAAGACCACTGGGCCTGACGCGGATTGAGTCTTTGGGAGTTCTGAAGATAAGCCAAGATTTTGTGGTCAGTATAAATGACCACCGGGTGCAGAGTCCCCTCGAGCAGGTAACGCCACTCCTCCAGCGCCAATTTGATGGCTAGCAGTTCTCGGTCTCCTATGGAGTAGTTGCGCTCAGCCGAGGAGAAGAGCTTGGAGAAGAAGCCGCAGGTTACCATTCTCCCAGATGGAGATTTCTGGGTGAGCACCACTCCGGCTGTGGAAGAGGAAGCATCAACCTCCAGAAAGAATTGTTTGTTGTTATCCGGACGGTGCAGCACAGGGGCAGAAGAGAAGGCTTGTTTTAAAGAGAGGAAGGCCTCCTCCTCCGCTACGGACGGCCATTCCTTAGGATTTGCTCCCTTTCGGGTGAGCGCAGAGTTGGGAGCAGTCCGGGAAGAGAAATGCGGGATGAAGAGATGGTAATAGTTGGCGAAGCACAGGAATCGCTGAATCGCCTTCAACCCCTCCGGACGGGGCCACTTTAAGATGGCAGAGACCTTCTCGGGGTCCATCCGTAGACCTGTCTTAGAGATAATATGTAACATCCCTGGCGGCGTGCTTGCATAGTGCACCACCTCCCACTATGCAAGCCCGCAATCTTACCTGTCAGTCCATGCTGCACTCTTTGCTCCAGTACCTGCTCTGTCCATGTCTCTTATCTGATTGCTTAGGGCGTTTGCGTGGCTTTCTGCTGGTTTCTTATAGCTACTATGTGCACAGTCCTAATGCATCCCTAGCCTATTGCTGTGAGTCACTGGATACTTAAACCCCCTCCACCCAGTGAGAGGTGCCTGAGCAACACTTTCTTACAGTCTGTGTTCTGTGCAACTGTTTGTGTCCTGTCATGACTCTGTTTCCGCCACCCTGGGGGCCGAGTACCCAGGGCCACTACCTGTATCTCTGACTTCTAGTCTGTTTCCACCACCCTGGGGGCTGAGTTCCCAGGCTCGTTCCTCTATCTTATTCCCGGTTCAGTTCCTATATGAACAGTGTCCCAGCCCATTACTTGTTTCTCTCTATGTCCGTACCTTCCCTTTGCCTGCAGTGTCTGAACTTGCACCTAACTCCAACTGGTTGTCTCTGTACTTTTGTTCGTGAGTTTTGTGTCCACTCGCTACTTCATTGTAAGTACCTTGTGTGTATCTGGTTCTGCTTGTTCCCTTTCCCTTCCTCCGTATCTACCTCCTGTGTTCTAACCATCTTCCTGCATTTTCCAGTCTGTTCCATGTGAACAGAGCCTTGTCCTGTCTGCCTTCACTTTCTGCTCTGTTCTGCTCTGTTTGTTCAGGCTTTGCTCCGCTTGGTTACCGCACCTGCGGTTCTATTCTGCTCTGCTTGTTCACCGCTCCGGCGGTTCCGCTCTGCTTTGCTTGTTCACCGCGCCTGCAGTTTTGCTCCGCTCTGCTTGTTCACCGTGCCTGCGGTTTTGCTCTGCTCAGCTTGTCTACAGCATCTGCAGGTTTTGCTCTGCTCAGCTTGTCTACCGCATCTGCGGGTTTTGCTCTGCTCAGCTTGTCTACCGTATCTGCGGGTTTTACTCTGCTCAGCTTGTCTACCGAATCTGCGAGTTTTGCTCTGCTCAGCTTGTCTACCGCATCTGCGGGTTTTGCTCTGCTCAGCTTGTCTACCGCACCTGCGGCTCCGTTCCTGTGTCCCAGTCTGTACAGGTCCTTATCCTGCCTGCGTTTCTACCGGCCAGTACCCGCCTCTCTGAATGTCAGCTGTGCCCGCCGGTGCCCACCTGTTTGCACGCCAGCCGTGCCTGCCAGTGCCCACCTGTCTGCATACCAGCTGTGCTTGTCAATATCCACCTGTTTGCATACCAGCCGTGTTTGCCAGTACCCACCTGCCTACATGCCAGTCTAACCTGCCTGTTCCTGCATTCCCCGGTGTGGGTCAACAGCTGTGACCGGGGTCTGACCTGGAGTAGCACCTGGTCTCTCTGCTCGGTTCCTCCTTGGTTCACGGAGTCGATTGAGCCGCCGTGCGACCTTGGTCGGATCGGGTTGATACTTAGTTACACCCCTCCAGGCACTCCTCGGTTCATGGTACAGTGGGATCACTAATCTCACTCACGCCAGTCAGTCCGGGCGCGAGCGTAACATAATATAGCCCAGGAACGGAAGAGAGGACTGCTCGAAGAGGCATTTCTCAAACTTTGCATATAGGTGATTCTGCCTGAGCCTAAGCAGGACCTGACGAACATCCCTCCGATGTGAGGGAAGATCCGGGGAGAAGACCAAGATATCGTCCAGGTACACCACCACGCAAGAATATAAGAGGTCACGGAAGATGTTATTAACTAATTCTTGGAAGACGGCGGGAGCATTACAGAGACCGAAGGGCATCACACAGTATTCATAGTGACCTTCCCGGTTATTGAATGCCGTCTTCCACTCGTCTCCTTGGCGGATCTGGACCAGGTTATACGCCCCACGAAGATCGAGCTTGGTGAAGATCTTCGCGCCTTTAAGGCAGTCGAACAGCTCAGAGATGAGCGGCAGGGGGTATTTGTTTTTGACAGTGATTTGGTTGAGTCCTCTATAATCGATACATGGACGTAGTGAACCGTCTTTCTTTTTAACGAAGAAGAATCCGGCTCCAGCCGGGGAGGAAGATTTCCGGAAGAATCCCCTAGTCAGATTTTCTTCAATGTACTCCGACATGGCCCGGGTTTCGGCCAATGACAACGGATAGATACGCCCATGGGGTGGAGTGGCACCGGGTATCAGGTCGATAGGGCAATCATATGGCCTATGGGGTGGCAGAGTCTCTGCCTTCTTCTTGTCGAAGACATCAGCATAGGACCAGTAGGGTGCCGGTAGACCGGGTAAATTAGTCGGAGTAGATGGGGGTCGAGCCGGGCGAACCGGAACCAGGCAGGTCTCATGGCAATCCTGCCCCCAACGGAGCACCTCACCGGATTGCCAATTCAGAACGGGTTCATGTTTCTGTAGTCAGGGTAGACCTAGCAAAAGGGGGTGAGAGAGTCCGGAAAGCACATGGAAGGAAATCCTCTCAGACTGCAGCATTCCCACCTGCAGGGTTACGGGCTCTGTGACGAGTAAGATGGTCACCGGAAGGAGTCTTCCAGCCAATGGTTCGGCCAGAGGTTTGGTAGGAATCTGATACTTCTCTACAAGGGACTGGGATATGAGATTCCCAGCGGCTCCGGAATCCAGATTTGCGGTTTCAAAGAAACGGTTCTCTCCACAGGAAATGGAGACGGATAAAGTCAAGAACGGAGAGGATTTACTTTTGCCTAGGACGACCTCTCCGAGCGGTCCTAGACACTGGAGTTTCCAGGCTTCACCGGGCAGGAAAGAATCAGGTGCTCCTTACTACCACAGTAGAAACAGCTCCTCTCGGCTCGGCGTGTCTCTCTGTGAGATTTGACCATCTTGGTCTGGTCGATCAGCATAGGTTCAGGCGAGCGTGCCCGGGGAGTTGCAGGTTGGGAAGAAGGGTTCTGGAAAGCAGGAGCAAGACGAGGAAATCTTCTCTCCCGGGTAGTCTTCTTCGCACGTTCTAGGAAACGGATGTCAATCCGGGTTGCTGTGACACCAGGTCATCCAGGGTGGTAGGAATGTCCCGGCCGTCTAACTCGTCCTTAATCGGACCAGAAAGGCCCTCCCAGAAGGTGGACACCAGGGCCTCGTTGTCCCAGGCAAGCTCAGAAGCGAGGGTACGGAACCGTATGGCATACTGGGCCACGGTGAGACTCCATTGGCGGAGACAGAGCAATGAGGAGGCAGTAGAGATCCTACGTCCGGGTTCATCGAAGACCTTCCGGAAGGCAGTGAGGAAAGCCGGAAGATCGGACACCAGGGAGTCCCCTCTCTCCCATAGAGGGTTAAGCCATGCCAATGCTTCCCCGGTGAGGTGAGACATGATGAACGCCACCTTGGCCCGGTCGGAGGGAAACTGATGTGGCAGAAGTTCAAAGTGCAGCGTGCACTGGTTCAGAAAGCCCCGATATAGGACGGGGTCACCTCCAAAACGAGGCACAGAAATCCGGGGTCCTAGGCTAGATGCCGTGGTACTGGTAGGCAGCGGCTCTGCCGGAGCGGATGTCGCTCGACTTGAGGCAGACACAGGTGGGACAGACAGCGTGTCCAGGCGAAAGTTGACAGACCGCAGGAAGGTCAGGATGGTTTCCTGTTGGGATCTCTGACGAGAAAAGTCCTGGTACAGGTCAGCAAGCGAAGGGCCCTGGGGGCCACCGGGTTCCATGGCCCGTGCCAACTGTTACGAGTCCGGGTGGTGGAACCTCTGTGCTGCGGTGCAAGGAGGGACCAGAGGGGCGTAACTAGGTATCAACTCGGACCGACCAAGGTCGTACGGTGGCTCAATCGACTCCGTGACCAGGGAAGGACTGAGCAGAGGGACCAGGTGCTACTCTGGGGTCCGACCTTGTATGAGAGCAGGTGACTCCCACGGGTCAGAAGGCAGGGACTGACCGGTACAGCAGATGAGCACGGCAGGCAGGCTGACGGGTGATCCAGGCAGACGGACAGGCAGGCTCGGCAGGTAACAAGCAGGAGCCTCCAGGTAGGTTGACAGGTAGGCACGGCAGGTAACAAGCAGGAGCCACCAGGTAGGCTGGCTAGTAGGCATGGCAGGTAACAGGCAGGTGCTTCCAGATAAGCAGGTGGGTTGGACCCATAGACAGACTGGCGGACTGGACTGTAGGCAGACTATCGGGCTGGAGAGTAGACAAGCAGGCGGGCAGGACTGGTAGTCAGGCTGGCGGGCAGGACTGGTAGTCAGGCTGGCAGGCAGGCAGGACTTGTAGTCAGGCTTAGCAACGGGACCTGAGGGCTGAAGCAAAGTTTAACACACAAAGCTACAACCTTGCACGGGCACCTCCATATTGGAGGAGGTGCCTTTTATAGGGGAAGTCCTCTGGCCATTGGCTGGGGGCTTTTTAGGACGGCGCGCACGGCCCCTTTAAGAGGGAGGGAGCGCGCGCGCGCGCCCTAAGCACAGAGCCGGGGAGGCTGCGTGCACCAGCAGCAGGTGCAGGGAGGCCAGAAGACGCCGGAGCAGAACCGCGGCGGTAAGGAGGATGGCGTCTCTGCCGGGCAGGAGGCAGAGACGCCGATGCTACACTCTGTACTCCTCCGTGCTCCTCCCTGTGCCTCTGTGCTCCTCTGTACTCCTCCCTGTGCCTCCGTACTCCTCCATACTCCTCCCTCTGACTCTGTGCTCCTCCCTGCGCCTCCGTGCTCCTCCGTGCACCTCCATACTCCTCCCTACACCTTAGTGCTCCTAAATACTCCTCCGTGCTCCTCCCTGCACCTCCGTGCTCCTCCCTGCACCTCCGTTCTCCTCTCTGCGCCTCTGTGCTCCTCTCTGCTCCTCCATACTCCTCTCTGCACCTCTGTGCTCCTCCCTGCACCTCTATGCTGCTCCCTGCACCTCCGTGCTCCTCTGTACTCCTCCGTGCTCCTCCCTGTGCCTCCATACTCCTCTCTGAACCTCCGTGCTCCTCTCTGCACCTCTGTGCTCCTCTCTGCACCTCTGTGCTCCTCTGTACTCCTCCGTGCTCCTCCCTGCACCTCCGTGCTCCTCCCTGTACCTCCGTTCTCCTCCCTGCACCTCAGTGCTCCTCTGTACTCCTCCGTGTTCCTCCGTGCACCTCCGTGCTCCTCTCTGCACCTCTGTGCTCCTCTGTACTCCTCCGTGCTCCTCCCTGCACCTCTGTGCTCCTCCCTGTGCTCCTCCCTGTACCTCCGTTCTCCTCCCTGCACCTCAGTGCTCCTCTGTACTCCTCCATGCTCCTCCCTGTGCCTCTGTGCTCCACTATACTCCTCCGTGCTCCTCCCTGTGCCTCTGTACTCCTCTCTGCACCTCTGTGCTCCTCCCTGCACTTCTGTGCTCCTCTGTACTCCTCCGTGCTCCTCCCTGCACCTCAGTGCTCCTCCCTGCACCTCTAACCTCCTCTATACTCCTCTGCCGGGCAGGAGGCAGAGACGCCGATGCTACACTCGGTACTCCTCCATGCTCCTCCCTGTGTCTCTGTGCTCCTCTGTATTCCTCCCTGCGCCTCCGTACTCCTCCATACTCCTCCCTCCGACTCTATGCTCCTCCCTGCACCTCCGTGCTCCTCCGTGCACCTCCATACTCCTCCCTACACCTTAGTGCTCCTAAATAATCCTCCGTGCTCCTCCCTGCACCTCCATGCTCCTCCCTGAACCTCCGTTCTCCTCTCTGCGCCTCTGTGCTCCTCTCTGCTCCTCCCTGCGCCTCCATACTCCTCTCTGCATCTCCGTGCTCCTCCCTGCACCTCTGTGCTGCTCCTGGCACCTTCGTGCTCCTCCCTGTGCCTCCGTACTCCTCTCTGCACCTCCGTGCTCCTCTCTGCTCCTCTCTGCACCTCTGTGCTCCTCTGTACTTCTCCGTGCTCCTCCCTGCACCTCTGTGCTCCTCTCTGTGCTCCTCCCTGCACCTCCGTTCTCCTCCCTGCACCTCAGTGCTCCTCTGTACTCTTCCGTGCTCCTCCCTGTGCCTCTGTGCTCCACTATACTCCTCCGTGCTCCTCCCTGCGCCTCTGTACTCCTCTCTGCACCTCTGTGCTCCTCCCTGCACTACTGTGCTCCTCTGTACTCCTCCGTTCTCCTCCCTGCACCTCTGATCTCCTCTATACTCCTCCCTGCACCTCCATGCTCCTCTCTGCACCTCCGTGCTCCTCCCTTCACCTCCGTGCTCCTCCCTGTGCCTCTGTGCTCCTCCCTGCGCCTCCATACTCCTCTCTGCAACTCTGTGCTCCTCCCTGCACCTCTGAGCTCCTCTGTGCTCCTCCCTGCACCTCCGTGCTCCTCTCTGCGCCTCCGTGCTCCTCCCTGCACCTCTGTGCTCCTCCCTCCACCTCTGTGCTTCTCCCTGCACCTCTGAGCTACTCTGAACTCCTCTGTGCTTCTCTCTGCACCTCCGTGCTCCTCACTGCGGCTCCGTGCTCCTCCCTGCGCCTCAGTGCTCCTCCCTGCGCCTCCCTGCTTCTCCCTGCACCTCCGTGCTCCTCCCTGCGCCTCCGTGCTCCTCTCTGCGTCTCCGTGACCCTCCGTGCTTCTCCCTGCGCCTCCTTGATCCTCTCTGCGCCTCCGTGCTCCTCCCTGCACCTCTGTGCTCCTTCCTGCACCTCTGTGCTAATCCCTGCACCTCCGTGCTCCTCTCTGCACCTCTGTGCTCCTCCCTGCACCTCTGTGCTGCTCCCTGTACCTCCGTGCTCCTCTGTACTCCTCCGTGCTCCTCCCTGTGCCTCCGTACTCCTTTCTGCACCTCCGTGCTCCCCTCTGCGCCTCTGTGCTCCTCTCTGTACCTCCGTGCTCCTCTGTACTCCTCTGTGCTCCTCCCTGTACCTCCGTGCTCCTCCCTGTGCTCCTCCCTGCACCTCAGTGCTCCTCTGTACTCCTCCCTGTGCCTGTGCTCCACTATACTCCTCCCTGCGCCTCTGTACTCCTCTCTGCACCTCTGTGCTCCTCCCTGCATCTCAGTGCTCCTCTGTACTCCTCCATGCTCCTCCCTGTGCCTGTGCTCCACTATACTCCTCCCTGCGCCTCTGTACTCCTCTCTGCACCTCTGTGCTCCTCCATGCACCTCTGTGCTCCTCCGTGCTCCTCCCTGCACCTCCGTGCTCCTCCCTGCACCTCTGAGCTCCTCTGTACTCCTCCCTGAACCTCCATGCTCCTCTCTGCACCTCCATGCTCCTCCCTGCACCTCCATGCTCCTCTGTACTCCTCCGTGCTCCTCCCTGTGCCTCCGTACTCCTCTCTGCACCTCCATGCTCCTCTCTGCACCTCTGTGCTCCTCCCTGCACCTCCGTGCTCCTCCCTGTGCTCCTCCCTGCACCTCCGTGCTCCTCCCTGCACCTCCGTTCTCCTCCCTGCACCTCAGTGCTCCTCTGTACTCCTCCATGCTCCTCTGTACTCCTCTCTGCACCTCTGTGCTCCTCCCTGCACCTCTGTGCTCCTCTGTACTCCTATGTGCTCCTCCCTGCACCTCCGTGCTCCTCCCTGCACCTCTGAGCTCCTCTGTACTCCTCCCTGCACCTCCATGCTCCTCTCTGCACCTCCGTGCTCCTCCCTGCACCTCCGTGCTCCTCTGTACTCCTCTGTTCTCCTCCCTGTGCCTCTGTGCTCCTCCCTGCACCTCCGTACTCCTCTCTGCACCTCTGTGCTCCTCCCTGCACCTCTGAGCTCCTCTGTGCTCCTCCCTGCACCTCCGTGCTCCTTTATGCGCCTCCGTGCTCCTCCCTGCACCTCCGTGCTCCTCCCTGCACCTCTGTGCTTCTCCCTGCACCTCTGAGCTCCTCTGTACTCCTCTATGCTCCTCTGCACATCCGTGCTCCTCCCTGCGCCTACGTGCTTCTCCCTGAGCCTCCATGCTCCTCCCTGCGCCTCCATGCTCCTCTCTGCGCCTCCGTGCTCCTCCCTGCACCTCCGTGCTCCTCCCTGCACCTCCGTGCTCCTCCCTGCACCTATGTGCTCCTACCTGCACCTCTGTGCTTCTCCCTGCACCTCCGTGCTCCTCCCTGCACCTCTGTGCTTCTCCCTGCACCTCCGTGCTCCTCCCTGCACCGTCGTGCTCCTCCCTGCACATCTGTGCTTCTCCCTGCACCTCTGTGCTTCTCCCTGCACCTCTGTGCTTCTCCCTGCACCTCCGTGCTTCTCCCTGCACCTCCGTACTCCTCCCTGCACCTCCGTGCTCCTCCGTACACTGTGTCACCAATCTTACTTTAGTCTGTAGACCAGCCGTGGTATCCCACCCTGTTCTCTTCCCTGAGCTGCAGCTATTTTGGTGGAGTTGGGCAAAAATGAAAACTCTTGTGACTTGTGAATGTGATTTATTGCAGAATTCTGGTGAAATCACTTTGATGAATCGCGGCCAAAGTCTATTAGAAAGAAGAGTCCAGTATTCAGTATATAACAACTCTGCTGACAGACGGCCGACGCCTGGGGAACATGGCAGCCGGGGCACGGGGTCCTACTGCCTCTGCACCCGGCTCCTCTGTGACCTCAACATAAAGAGGTGAATGAGGAGCAGAGACGGCGGCGGCTCATTCACAAAGTGTCAGCAGAGATAAGAACTGCTGAGACCTGGTCCCCGGCATTATCACTGCCGCACACACCACCACATCACAGCTCAGACCGGGGCTCCTGCTCCCCCCAATGCTGCTTATCTTGCCCCCGGCCCAACAGTTCCCCCCGTTATCAGAACCACCACTGTCACTGCAGGAACAGACGTTACATAGCGGCTCACACCGAGGATAAAAGGGGAGAGACGCATCTCCAAATAGGCTGTCAGGGGAGCAGAGGGCACCAGTATCCCGTACCCCGAGTGTCATTATCCCATACCCCAAGTGTCAGTATCTCGTACCCCGAGTGTCATTATCCCGTACCCCCAGTGTCATTATCCCGTACCCCGAGTGTCATTATCCCGTACCCCGAGTGTCATTATCCTGTACCCCCAGTGTCATTATCCCGTACCCCGAGTGTCATTATCCCGTGCCCCGAGTGTCATTATCCTGTACCCCGAATGTCATTATCCTGCACCCCTACTGTCAGTGTCAATATCCTGTACCATGAGGGTCATTGTCATTATCCTGTACCCCGAGGGTCAGTGTCATTATCCTGTACCCCCAGTGTCATTATCCTGCACCCCTACTGTCAGTGTCAATATCCTGTACCCCGAGTGTCAGTGTCATTATCCTGTACCCCGAGTGTCATTATCCTGTACCCTGAGTGTCATTATCCCGCACCCCGAGGGTCATTATCCTGTACCCCGAGTGTCATTATCCCGTACCCCGAATGTCATTATCCCGTACCCCGAGGGTCATTATCCCGTACCCCGAGTGTCATTATCCCGTACCCCAAGGGTCATTATCCCGTACCCCGAGGGTCAGAGTCATTATCCTGTACCCCGAGCGTCAGTGTCATTATCCTGTACCCCGAGTGTCATTATCCCGCACCCCGAGTGTCATTATCCTGTACCGAGTGTCATTATCCTGTACCCCGAATGCCATTATCCAGTACCCTGAGTGTCATTATCCCGTACCCCAAGTGTCATTATCCCGTACCCCGAGTGTCATTATCCCGTACCCCGAGTGTCATTATCCTGCACCCCTACTGTCAGTGTCAATATCCTGTACCCCAAGGGTCACTGTCATTATCCTGTACCCCCAGTGTCATTATCCTGCACCCCTACTATCAGTGTCAATATCCTGTACCCCGAGTGTCAGCGTTATTATCCTGCACCCCAAGTGTCATTATCCCGTACCCCAAGTGTCATTATCCCGTACCCTGAGTGTTATCCCGTACCCCGAGTGTCATTATCCCGTACCCCAAGTGTCATTATCCCGTACCCCGAGTGCCAATATCCCGTACCCCGAGTGTCATTATTCCGTACCCCGAGTGCCATTATCCCGTACCCCGAGTGTCATTATCCTGTACCCCGAGTGTCATTATCCCATACCCCGAATGTCATTATCCCGTACCCCGAGGGTCAGCGTTATAATCCCGTACCCCGAGTGTCAGCGTGATTATCCTGTACCCCGAGGGTCAGAGTCATTATTCTGTACCCCGAGTGTCATTATCCCATACCCCGAATGTCATTATCCCGTACCCCAAGGGTCAGCGTTATAATCCCGTACCCCGAGGGTCAGCGTGATTATCCTGTACCCCGAGGGTCAGAGTCATTATCCTGTACCCCGCGTGTCAGCGTCATTATCCTGTACACCAAATGCCATTATCCCATACCCCGAGTGTCATTATCCTCTACCCCGAGTGTCATTATCCCGTACCCCGAGTGTCATTATCCCGCACCCCTAGTGTCATTATCCTGTACCCCGAGTGTCATTATCTCGCACCCCGAGTGTCATTATCCCGTACCCCGAGTGTCATTATCCTCTACCCCGAGTGTCATTATCCCGTACCCCGAATGTCATTATCCCGTACCCCCAGTGTCATTATCCCGTACCCCGAGTGTCATTATCCCGTACCCCAAGTGTCATTATCCCGTACCCCGAGTGTCATTATCCCGTACCCCGAGAGTCATTATCCTGCACCCCTACTGTCAGTGTCAATATCCTGTACCCCGAGGGTCATTGTCATTATCCCGTACCCCGAGTGTCATTATCCTGCAGCCCAAGTGTCATTATCCCGTACCCCCAGTGTCATTATCCTGTACCCCGAGTGTCATTATCCCGTACCCCGAGTGTCATTATCCCGTACCCCGAATGTCATTATCCTGCACCCCTACTGTCAGTGTCAAAATCCTGTACCCCGAGTGTCAGCGTCATTATCCTGCACCCCAAGTGTCATTATCCCGTACCCCGAGTGTCATTATCCCGTACCCCGAGTGTCATTATCCTGTACCCCGAGTGTCATTATCCCGTACCCCGAGTGTCATTATCCCGTACCCTGAGTGTCATTATCCTGCACCCCTACTGTCAGTGTCAAAATCCTGTACCCCGAGTGTCAGCGTCATTATCCTGCACCCCAAGTGTCATTATCCCGTACCCCGAGTGTCATTATCCTGTACCCCGAGTGCCATTATCCCGTACCCTGAGTGCCATCCCGCACCCCGAGTGTCATTATCCTGTACCCCGAGTGTCATTATCCCGTACCCCGAATGTCATTATCCCGTACCCTGAGTGCCATCCCGCAACCCGAGTGTCATTATCCTGTACCCCGAGTGTCATTATCCCGTACCCCGAATGTCATTATCCTGTACCCCGAGGGTCAGCGTTATAATCCCGTACCCCGAGTGTCAGAGTCACTATCCTGTACCCCGAGGTTCAGAGTCATTATCCTGTACCCCGAATGCCATTATCTCGTACCCCGAGTGTCATTATCCTCTACACCCACTGTCAGTGTCAATATCCTGTACCCCGAGCGTCAGCTTCATTATCCTGCACCCCAAGTGTCATTATCCCGTACCCCGAGTGTCATTATCCCGTACCCCAAGTGTCATTATCCCGTACCCCCAGTGTCATAATCCCGTACCCCGAGTGTCATTATCCCGTACCCCGAGTGTCATTATCCCATACCCCGAGTGTCATTATCCTCTACCCCGAGTGTCATTATCCCGAACCCCGAATGTCATTATCCCGTACCCCCAGTGTCATTATCCCGTACCCCAAGTGTCATTATCCCGTACCCCGAGTGTCATTATCCCGTACCCCCAGTGTCATTATCCCGTACACCGAGTGTCATTATCCCGTACCCCGAGTGTCATTATCTTGCACCCTACTGTCAGTGTCATTATCCTGTACACCGAGGGTCAGTGTCATTATCCTGCAGCCCAAGTGTCATTATCCCGTACCCCCAGTGTCATTATCCTGTACCCCGAGTGTCATTATCCCGTACCCCGAGTGTCATTATCCTGCACCCCTACTGTCAGTGTCAATATCCTGTACCCCGAGTGTCAGCGTCATTATCCTGCACCCCAAGTGTCATTATCCCGTACCCCGAGTGTCATTATTCCGTACCCCGAGTGTCATTATCCTGTACCCCAAGTGTCATTATCCCGTACCACGAGTGCCATTATCCCGTACCCCGAGTGCCAATATCCCGTACCCCGAGTGTCATTATTCCGTACCCCGAGTGCCATTATCCCGTACCCCGAGTGTCATTATCCTGTACCCCGAGTGTCATTATCCCGTACCCCGAATGTCATTATCCCGTACCCCGAGGGTCAGCGTTATAATCCCGTACCCGAGGGTCAGCGTGATTATCCTGTACCCCGAGGGTCAGAGTCATTATCCTGTACCCCGCGTGTCAGCGTCATTATCCTGTACACCAAATGCCATTATCCCATACCCCGAGTGTCATTATCCTCTACCCCGAGTGTCATTATCCCGTACCCCGAGTGTCATTATCCCGCACCACTAGTGTCATTATCCTGTACCCCGAGTGTCATTATCTCGCACCCCGAGTGTCATTATCCCGTACCCCGAGTGTCATTATCCTCTACCCCGAGTGTCATTATCCCGTACCCCGAATGTCATTATCCCGTACCCCCAGTGTCATTATCCCGTACCCCGAGTGTCATTATCCCGTACCCCAAGTGTCATTATCCCGTACCCCGAGTGTCATTATCCCGTACCCCGAGAGTCATTATCCTGCACCCCTACTGTCAGTGTCAATATCCTGTACCCCGAGGGTCATTGTCATTATCCCGTACCCCGAGTGTCATTATCCTGCAGCCCAAGTGTCATTATCCCGTACCCCCAGTGTCATTATCCTGTACCCCGAGTGTCATTATCCCGTACCCCGAGTGTCATTATCCCGTACCCCGAATGTCATTATCCTGCACCCCTACTGTCAGTGTCAAAATCCTGTACCCCGAGTGTCAGCGTCATTATCCTGCACCCCAAGTGTCATTATCCCGTACCCCGAGTGTCATTATCCCGTACCCCGAGTGTCATTATCCTGTACCCCGAGTGTCATTATCCCGTACCCCGAGTGTCATTATCCCGTACCCTGAGTGTCATTATCCTGCACCCCTACTGTCAGTGTCAAAATCCTGTACCCCGAGTGTCAGCGTCATTATCCTGCACCCCAAGTGTCATTATCCCGTACCCCGAGTGTCATTATCCTGTACCCCGAGTGCCATTATCCCGTACCCTGAGTGCCATCCCGCACCCCGAGTGTCATTATCCTGTACCCCGAGTGTCATTATCCCGTACCCCGAATGTCATTATCCCGTACCCTGAGTGCCATCCCGCAACCCGAGTGTCATTATCCTGTACCCCGAGTGTCATTATCCCGTACCCCGAATGTCATTATCCTGTACCCCGAGGGTCAGCGTTATAATCCCGTACCCCGAGTGTCAGAGTCACTATCCTGTACCCCGAGGTTCAGAGTCATTATCCTGTACCCCGAATGCCATTATCTCGTACCCCGAGTGTCATTATCCTCTACACCCACTGTCAGTGTCAATATCCTGTACCCCGAGCGTCAGCTTCATTATCCTGCACCCCAAGTGTCATTATCCCGTACCCCGAGTGTCATTATCCCGTACCCCAAGTGTCATTATCCCGTACCCCCAGTGTCATAATCCCGTACCCCGAGTGTCATTATCCCGTACCCCGAGTGTCATTATCCCATACCCCGAGTGTCATTATCCTCTACCCCGAGTGTCATTATCCCGAACCCCGAATGTCATTATCCCGTACCCCCAGTGTCATTATCCCGTACCCCAAGTGTCATTATCCCGTACCCCGAGTGTCATTATCCCGTACCCCCAGTGTCATTATCCCGTACACCGAGTGTCATTATCCCGTACCCCGAGTGTCATTATCTTGCACCCTACTGTCAGTGTCATTATCCTGTACACCGAGGGTCAGTGTCATTATCCTGCAGCCCAAGTGTCATTATCCCGTACCCCCAGTGTCATTATCCTGTACCCCGAGTGTCATTATCCCGTACCCCGAGTGTCATTATCCTGCACCCCTACTGTCAGTGTCAATATCCTGTACCCCGAGTGTCAGCGTCATTATCCTGCACCCCAAGTGTCATTATCCCGTACCCCGAGTGTCATTATTCCGTACCCCGAGTGTCATTATCCTGTACCCCAAGTGTCATTATCCCGTACCACGAGTGCCATTATCCCGTACCCCGAGTGCCAATATCCCGTACCCCGAGTGTCATTATTCCGTACCCCGAGTGCCATTATCCCGTACCCCGAGTGTCATTATCCTGTACCCCGAGTGTCATTATCCCGTACCCCGAATGTCATTATCCCGTACCCCGAGGGTCAGCGTTATAATCCCGTACCCGAGGGTCAGCGTGATTATCCTGTACCCCGAGGGTCAGAGTCATTATCCTGTACCCCGCGTGTCAGCGTCATTATCCTGTACACCAAATGCCATTATCCCATACCCCGAGTGTCATTATCCTCTACCCCGAGTGTCATTATCCCGTACCCCGAGTGTCATTATCCCGCACCACTAGTGTCATTATCCTGTACCCCGAGTGTCATTATCTCGCACCCCGA
This sequence comes from Phyllobates terribilis, assembly GCF_046119375.1. NCBI lineage: Eukaryota > Metazoa > Chordata > Amphibia > Anura > Dendrobatidae > Phyllobates > Phyllobates terribilis. The sequence continues at coordinate 200,923,910 of NW_027362768.1, read as the reverse complement.
GTGTCATTATCCCGTACCCCGAGTGTCATTATCCTCTACCCCGAGTGTCATTATCCCGTACCCCGAATGTCATTATCCCGTACCCCCAGTGTCATTATCCCGTACCCCGAGTGTCATTATCCCGTACCCCAAGTGTCATTATCCCGTACCCCGAGTGTCATTATCCCGTACCCCGAGAGTCATTATCCTGCACCCCTACTGTCAGTGTCAATATCCTGTACCCCGAGGGTCATTGTCATTATCCCGTACCCCGAGTGTCATTATCCTGCAGCCCAAGTGTCATTATCCCGTACCCCCAGTGTCATTATCCTGTACCCCGAGTGTCATTATCCCGTACCCCGAGTGTCATTATCCCGTACCCCGAATGTCATTATCCTGCACCCCTACTGTCAGTGTCAAAATCCTGTTCCCCGAGTGTCAGCGTCATTATCCTGCACCCCAAGTGTCATTATCCCGTACCCCGAGTGTCATTATCCCGTACCCCGAGTGTCATTATCCTGTACCCCGAGTGTCATTATCCCGTACCCCGAGTGTCATTATCCCGTACCCTGAGTGTCATTATCCTGCACCCCTACTGTCAGTGTCAAAATCCTGTACCCCGAGTGTCAGCGTCATTATCCTGCACCCCAAGTGTCATTATCCCGTACCCCGAGTGTCATTATCCTGTACCCCGAGTGCCATTATCCCGTACCCTGAGTGCCATCCCGCACCCCGAGTGTCATTATCCTGTACCCCGAGTGTCATTATCCCGTACCCCGAATGTCATTATCCCGTACCCTGAGTGCCATCCCGCAACCCGAGTGTCATTATCCTGTACCCCGAGTGTCATTATCCCGTACCCCGAATGTCATTATCCTGTACCCCGAGGGTCAGAGTCACTATCCTGTACCCCGAGGTTCAGAGTCATTATCCTGTACACCGAATGCCATTATCTCGTACCCCGAGTGTCATTATCCTCTACACCCACTGTCAGTGTCATTATCCTGTACCCCGAGGGTCAGAGTCATTATCCTGTACCCCGCGTGTCAGCGTCATTATCCTGTACACCAAATGCCATTATCCCATACCCCGAGTGTCATTATCCTCTACCCCGAGTGTCATTATCCCGTACCCCGAGTGTCATTATCCCGCACCCCTAGTGTCATTATCCTGTACCCCGAGTGTCATTATCTCGCACCCCGAGTGTCATTATCCCGTACCCCGAGTGTCATTATCCTCTACCCCGAGTGTCATTATCCCGTACCCCGAATGTCATTATCCCGTACCCCCAGTGTCATTATCCCGTACCCCGAGTGTCATTATCCCGTACCCCAAGTGTCATTATCCCGTACCCCGAGTGTCATTATCCCGTACCCCGAGAGTCATTATCCTGCACCCCTACTGTCAGTGTCAATATCCTGTACCCCGAGGGTCATTGTCATTATCCCGTACCCCGAGTGTCATTATCCTGCAGCCCAAGTGTCATTATCCCGTACCCCCAGTGTCATTATCCTGTACCCCGAGTGTCATTATCCCGTACCCCAGTGTCATTATCCCGTACCCCGAATGTCATTATCCTGCACCCCTACTGTCAGTGTCAAAATCCTGTACCCCGAGTGTCAGCGTCATTATCCTGCACCCCAAGTGTCATTATCCCGTACCCCGAGTGTCATTATCCCGTACCCCGAGTGTCATTATCCTGTACCCCGAGTGTCATTATCCCGTACCCCGAGTGTCATTATCCCGTACCCTGAGTGTCATTATCCTGCACCCCTACTGTCAGTGTCAAAATCCTGTACCCCGAGTGTCAGCGTCATTATCCTGCACCCCAAGTGTCATTATCCCGTACCCCGAGTGTCATTATCCTGTACCCCGAGTGCCATTATCCCGTACCCTGAGTGCCATCCCGCACCCCGAGTGTCATTATCCTGTACCCCGAGTGTCATTATCCCGTACCCCGAATGTCATTATCCCGTACCCTGAGTGCCATCCCGCAACCCGAGTGTCATTATCCTGTACCCCGAGTGTCATTATCCCGTACCCCGAATGTCATTATCCTGTACCCCGAGGGTCAGCGTTATAATCCCGTACCCCGAGTGTCAGAGTCACTATCCTGTACCCCGAGGTTCAGAGTCATTATCCTGTACACCGAATGCCATTATCTCGTACCCCGAGTGTCATTATCCTCTACACCCACTGTCAGTGTCAATATCCTGTACCCCGAGCGTCAGCTTCATTATCCTGCACCCCAAGTGTCATTATCCCGTACCCCGAGTGTCATTATCCCGTACCCCAAGTGTCATTATCCCGTACCCCCAGTGTCATAATCCCGTACCCCGAGTGTCATTATCCCGTACCCCGAGTGTCATTATCCCATACCCCGAGTGTCATTATCCTCTACCCCGAGTGTCATTATCCCGAACCCCGAATGTCATTATCCCGTACCCCCAGTGTCATTATCCCGTACCCCGAGTGTCATTATCCCGTACCCCGAGTGTCATTATCCCGTACCCCCAGTGTCATTATCCCGTACACCGAGTGTCATTATCCCGTACCCCAAGTGTCATTATCCCGTACCCCGAGTGTCATTATCTTGCACCCTACTGTCAGTGTCATTATCCTGTACACCGAGGGTCAGTGTCATTATCCTGCAGCCCAAGTGTCATTATCCCGTACCCCCAGTGTCATTATCCTGTACCCCGAGTGTCATTATCCCGTACCCCGAGTGTCATTATCCTGCACCCCTACTGTCAGTGTCAATATCCTGTACCCCGAGTGTCAGCGTCATTATCCTGCACCCCAAGTGTCATTATCCCGTACCCCGAGTGTCATTATCCCATACCCCGAGTGTCATTATCCTGTACCCCAAGTGTCATTATCCCGTACCCCGAGTGCCATTATCCCGTACCCCGAGTGTCATTATCCCGTACCCTGAGTGTCATTATTCCGTACCCCGAGTGCCATTATCCCGTACCCCGAGTGTCATCCCGCACCCCGAGGATCATTATCCCGCAACCCGAGTGTCATTATCCTGTACCCCGAGTGTCATTATCTCGTACCCCGAATGTCATTATCCCGTACCCGAGGGTCAGCGTTATAATCCCGTACCCCGAGTGTCAGCGTCATTATCCTGTACCCCGAGGTTCAGAGTCATTATCCTGTACACCGAGTGTCAGTGTCATTATCCTGTACCCCGAGTGTCAGTGCCATTATCCCGTACCCTGAGTGTCATTATCCTACACCCCCACTGTTCGTGTCAATATCCTGTACCCCGAGTGTCAGCGTTATTATCCTGCACCCCAAGTGTCATTATCCCGTACCCCGAGTGTCATTATCCCGTACCCCCAGTGTCATAATCCCGTACCCCCAGTGTCATTATCCCGTTCCCCTAGTGTCATTATCCCGTACCCCGAGTGTCATTATCCCGCAGCTCGAGTGTCATTATCCTGTACCCCGAGTGTCATTATCCCGCACCCCGAGTGTCATTATCCCATACCCCGAGTGTCATTATCCTCTACCCCGAGTGTCATTATCCCGTACCCCGAGTGTCATTATCCCGTACCCCCAGTGTCATTATCCCGTACCCCGAATGTCATTATCCCGTACCCCGAGTGTCATTATCCCGTACCCCCAGTGTCATTATCCCGTACCCCGAGTGTCATTATCCTGTACCCCAAGTGTCATTATGCCGTACCCCGAGTGTCATTATCCCGTACCCCGAGTGTCATTATCCTGCACCCCTACTGTCAGTGTCAATATCCTGTACCCCGAGGGTCATTGTCATTATCCTGTACCCCAAGGGTCAGTGTCATTATCCTGTACCCCCAGTGTCATTATCCTGCACCCCTACTGTCAGTGTCAATATCCTGTACCCCGAGTGTCAGCGTCATTATCCTGCACCCCGAGTGTCAGTGTCATTATCCTGTACCCCGAGTGTCGTTATCCTGTACCCCGAGTGCCATTATCCCGTACCAAGTGCCATTATCCCGTACCCCGAGTGTCATCCCGTACCCTGAGTGTCATTATCCCGCAAACCGAGTGTCATTATTCTGTACCCTGAGTGTCATTATCCCGTACCCCGAGTGTCATTATTCTGTACCTCGAGTGTCATTATCCCGTACCCCCAGTATCATTATCCCGTACCCCGAGTGTCATTATCCCGTACCCCAAGTGTCATTATCCCGTACCTCGAGTGTCATTATCCCGTACCCCAAGTGTCATTATCCTGCACCCCTACTGTCAGTGTCAATATCCCGTAACCCGAGTGTCAGCGTCATTATCTTGCACCCCGAGTGTCAGTGTCATTATCCTGTACCCCGAGTGTCGTTATCCTGTACCCTGAGTGTCATTATCCCGCACCCCGAGTGTCATTATCCTGTACCCCGAGTGTCAGTGTCATTATCCTGTACCCCAAGTGTCAGTGTCATTATCCCCTGTACCATACTGTCAGTGTCATTGTCCTGTACCCTGAGCGTCAGTGTCATTATCCTGTACCCCGATTGTCAGCATCATTATTCTGTACCCTGAGTGTCAGCGTCATTATCCTGTACCCCGAGTGTCAGTGTCATAATCCAGTACCCCGAGTGTCATTATCTTGTACCCCGAGTGTCAGTTTCATTATCCTGTACCCCGAGGGCCAGTGTCATTATCATGTACCCCGAGTGTCAGTGTCATTATCCTGTACCCCGAGTGTCAGTTTTATTATCCTGTACCCCGAGTGTCAGTGTAATTATTCTGTACCCCGAGTGTCAGTGTCATTATCCTGTATCAAGAGTGTCAGTGTCATTATCCTGTACCCCGAGTGTCAGTGTCATTGTCAGGCAAAATGTATTTTTGTCCTAGTTTAAAAAATGAGAGATGTCTTAAATCTCCACCCCCTGCTCATTTGGAAGAGACCGACATAGAACTCACTCTTTCTCCCCCCAAACAAGGAATTTTTATTACCGCCATAAAACCTCAGCTAAAGAACAAGCATTCAGGTATAAACTGGAACTCCCTCCAAAATCCTATTGTCTAACTGTACAAACTTTTAATGTCGAGTTTAATAATGCACATGACTGTCACAAACACAGGGACCACATTTTTGGAATGCTCACCTTTTTCCAATTATAATAGTATATCTTGCATAACTGAGAAACCACCGGATACCCGGGAAATGGATTCTGAGCTTTTGAGCGTCATAGAGATATCATATTTGACATCCATCTTCATGAATATTAGTGACGGCAAACATGATGTCTCCATCTTGGATGTGGGACTCCCCCATACCAAGATATGAAATCTGAAGGATTTTTATGTCTTGTGCAGCTGGGTGGGTTCACAAAACCGAGCCCCCGTGTGAGGTAAACAACATGGGTGTCTCCTAATGTTTTGGCCTCTTACTTAAAACCAGAACGGACATTTTACTTCATTCTTACCCTGGGACGTCGGACGCATGCACTCCTCGTTGCGTGGAGGAATCACACCTAATTTCTGGGGAGCCGCCCCCCCCCCCCCCCCCCCCCAGGATCTGAGACCATCACCTCGTGGCGCAGGTTTTGCTATTATTTACTCCTTTTATTTTAATAACTGTTTTATGCATATATGTAAATTGTCTCTTTTATAATATCTTGTATATCTTTTGTAAACACTGCCCACTTTTGGGAATAAATCATTATTATTTACCAGCTTCGTTCTTCTTGTCCTATGTCGAGCAAACACGTTCCTCACCCGCTAATTCACGTTACCTAACGGGTACCCGATCCACCTGTTAAGCGATCGGTGGTGGCAGTATACCAGTATTTATGTGATATTGTGGTTTGAGGGTGGCTGGCGGAGGTATATATACGTTCCTGGAAGGAACTGGTGGTATATATACGTCTTGTCACATCACGAGCCGCAATAGTCATCATAAATTAGAGCAGCTGCGCCCGTGCTTATCCTCGGTCAATACCGTGTTTGACCAGCAGGATAAGAGGGCGCCAGAGGGCTGCAAGGTCTGACCAAGTGTTTTTCGTGACAATTGGTGGCAAGCGGTGGGATCATAGGACATTAGTGATCTGGTCTGAGCAATCATTCCTCTCACTAAAAACTTGCACGGTTCTTACCTGGACCCTGCACAAAAGTTTTGAAGATCGAACTCAGTGTTTATTAGATCTGAGACAATACTGTATGTGTAGCAGTTACCCCTACCCTTCTTCGATTTTTCTTTTCTATCTGTATTTTGGTGATCATGGTCATCGTTGGGGAGCTCCGGTACAGCCAGCAGAAAAAGGACACTCTTATTGGAATATGTATAACCAAAGGCATTGACCACCGCAACAAAAACAAAGAACAAATGGTTGCTGCACTGGCGCAACTGGAGGCAGAGCAAGCCCTTCTCCAGACCTCAGCAGGGCCAGGGGTCAGCCGAGATATGGACAGTACTACTGCAGGGGTCCAACCTGTAGATGCACGCCGTGTCAGCGACCAGAGCAGCGTGGACCCCTATCTGCAGATGGCTCTACAGCAACCTCCTGCAAAGGATCATGAAGGACGGCTGAAAGTCATTCAGCAGCACCAGGAGGCCGAGAGAGCCCATCGAGAGGCCGAGAGAGCCGAGCGAGCCGAGCAAGAGGCCGAGCTAGCCAAGCGAGAGGCCCAAGCTCAGAGGGCCCATGATCCCAGCATCCACCTCACGGAACGGTGAGACCAACAATGCGATCCTGTTTAAGCCCCGTCCAGAGCATTTTCCTGTGCTGGAAAAGGACGGTGACCTCGACACCTTTCTGAGGGGTTTTGAAAAGACTTGCAGACAATACCAGCTGCCGGAGGGCCAGTGGGCCCGATACTTAACTGCAGGGCTGCGAGGCAAAGCTCTGGATGTGTTTGTGGCTCTTCCTCCGAGCCTCGATGGGAACTATGATGCCATTAAGCAGGCCCTGATCCAGAGGTTCCAACTGACTCCTGAGGTGTACCGTAAAAAGTTCCGGAACCTCCAACGTGGACCGCACGACAGTTACAGCGATGTGGTGCATGGGCGCCGAACCAACTTTGAGCAGTGGATCCAAGGACTGTCAGCGACCACCTTTGAGCAGCTAAAGGACCTGATGGTGAAAGACCAGTTCCTGCATCTGTGTCCGACTGAGGTACAGCAGTTCGTGATGGATCGGGAGCCACCAGATGCCAATAAAGCAGCGCAGATCGCAGACACCTACGAGGCCAACCGGAGACCAGAGGTGCGGAAGCCGGTCGTCGCCAGCTGGAAAGGGGGTAAGCCATCAACCACCATCCCTACCCCTGCCAGTCGACCTTCCGGAGGCCTTTTCCCCGTTACCAATGCCCGGCCTGCATCTGATGCCCGCAGGTGTTATTTCTGCAACCAGACTGGTCATCTCAGCGCCACTTGCCCAGAGAAGTAGAGGAAGAACCCCCCATCCAAGGCCCCAGGGCCTAATGCATCAGTTCTTTTGGTGGGTGGGCCGGTTGGGAGGGCCTGTGAAAACTTGCAGTCTGTCCCTGTGTCGGACACTGTCACTGTAGGCCTCAAGGACACTGGGGCCGAACTAACCCTCATCCAACCCGAACTGGTGTCCGCTGAAGAGCTTATTCCGGGAAAGACCCTGACTGTCACCGGGATTGGGGGCGTCCGATGCCCCTTGCCCATGGCCCGGGTTTTTATTGATTGGGGTGTGGGGAGCGGGGTGAAGGAAGTGGGAGTATCTGCAAACCTACCTGCAAATGTTTTGTTGGGAACTGATTTGGGGAGGATGCTTGCTTATTATGTCCCTGACCCCCCTCCTCGAACTGATACGGTTGGTAAGGTTAATGCTGATACTGTGAATGTCAATGCTTTACCTGCTGCTGCTGCTGCTGCTGATGATGATGATGATGTTGTATTGGAAGGTGCAGGAGAACTCAGCCATGTCACGTTGCGGGGTGATATTGCTAAGGATCCCCTAGCAGGAACAAGTGTCAGTGCTAAGGGTAATGGGGAGAGGCACAGGGACCATGAAGCAGGTGGTGCTGTGCCAGCGACCAGTGTCACAACAGATGGTGACCTGGTTGATGGTGGCTGCCCCATACATAGCACTGTGCCTGAGGTAATGGGGGAGGATGGGGAAGTAGTACTCATAGCCGCAGAGGCTGAAGGGACGGTGTTATTCCCCGGGGAGACGGCCTATATAGCCGCTGTTACCCGCAGTCAGAGTGCCCAGAACACAAGTAACGCCCTGCCTTCTGGACCCTCCTCGGACAGAGGAATAACAGAATCAGGTATGGACCCAGAGCCGGTCCCAGAGGGTCCCAGTGAGGACGTGGCCTTAACCTCACTTCTGGCTTCCTCCAGCCAGGAGTTTCAGGCAGCTCTGCACTCAGATGCTAGCCTAGGGATGTTAAGGAGCCTCGCTGAGAAGCCCACCTCCGAGTCTGATAAGGAGAGGGTATTCTGGGACCAAGGGAGGTTGTACCGGGAGACAGTTCCCTGTACACCCCAACAGGAGGGGCTGAGGGAAAGACAGCTGGTTTCTGGGATGAGTTGTTGCGGATCGCCCATGAAATTCCACTCGCTGGACACTTGGGGGTCAGCAAAACCAAGGCCCGGCTGTCTCACCACTTTTATTGGCCCAAAATGAGGACGGATGTGGTGAACTACTGTCACTCCTGCACCACATGTCAAAGAGTGGGAAAGTCAGGGCCGGCCCCCAAAGCCCCCCTGATCTCTTTGCCAGTGATAGAGGAGCCTTTCCAGAGGATTGCTGTGGACATTGTGGGACCACTGGCCATACCCAGCAGCTCTGGAAAACGTTTCATCCTTACCATGGTAGACTATGCTACATGGTATCCGGAGGCAGTAGCCCTGTCCTCAATTAGGGCAGATAAGGTGGCGGACGCCCTCTTGTCCATCTTTTCGCGAGTAGGCTTCCCCATGGAGATGCTTACCGACCAGGGGACTCAGTTCATGTTGTGAGGGTCGTGATGACATTCCACTCGTCCTCCAGTCACTCCAAATTAAGGCTATGAGCATGGGTCAACCATTCAAAGAATGAGTCAGACAACAAGCTGGTTCAAACTCAGAGCACGCTCAAAAGACTACTACACACAACGTTCTCAGCAATGTTCTGAGTTTATTCCTACATACACAAACCTAAATACACTACATAATGGGGAGGGGATAGGGGTTGTCCGGAGCGGGGTAAGCCATGAAAGTCCAGTGTCTGGCCACTCCTGATTGGTCCACATCTCCTTATCTCAGTCTCTGGGCAGATATTGCAGCCGTCAGCTTATAATCTTGTTTCGTTTCTCTGAAATAAGTCTTGGCAACACTGGAACTGTCTTAGTTTAAGTTTCGATTTGAGTATTACGTAGCAAGGAAAGCTTATTGTTATAAGACACAAAATGGTGGTTAGTACATTAGCAAAAAAGCGTATAAAAGTTACAAAAGTATAAAAGTTACAAATATATATATTCTCTTTTACCCCGACATTCCCCCCTAAACACTAAGCTTTCCTTTGCTTCGGGGCCTTTGAGACTGTCCATGTGTGGGGAGAGGGGTGGTGGATTTCTTCACCCAATCATCTTAGAAGCTGCCCCCTTATGGGACGCCCCCAAACAATTGAGCCCTACCCTAAATGACACATGGAGTTCTCCCAACTGTCCCTAAACTAAATCTCTCAATTGAACTTTGTCATGGGGGGGCTGGTCAGGCTTGTTCAAAGGAGTGTATTTCTCCATATCTTCTCTTGATTCAGAAAGGTCCCGGAGGTTGGGACAGCATTGGTTATATTTTTCCTGTATAAGGGGACTATGCAGCACAGGACCACCAGGCCCAATACTAGTAGACCTCCCATTACTAGACAAACTTGTTGGAGGAATCCCTTGAGCCCTCCCAACCAACCTGAGAAGAAGGAGGTATCTACCCCTGTGTGGTAGCTGTCCACCCTGGGACAGACAGTAAGCATATGGAAAGGATATAGAAGAAGGTAGTCATCTTTTATAGACTCGCTTTGTCTCTCTTGCAGTGGGAGGCGTGAATCCAGGTGCTCTTGCCCTCAAGCTTCAGAGCCGTCAGGGTGGTGAGAAGCACAATGTACGGTCCCTCGAACCGCGGCTGGAGACAGTCTTTCCGGACAAACTTCTTCACATACACTAGATCGCCTGGGATGAAATCATGTACTGCATCACCTGTAGATTCTGGGAGAGAAGCAGATACTGGAGAGTGGGTGTTAGTCAATTCTCTAGACAAGGCAATCACAAATTTTACCACTCTATCATGTGTTTCAGACAACTCTTGGGGCCTAATCTCTCCTATCTTGGGTGGGGTCCCAAACAAAATTTTATAGGGAGTCAGCCCATGTTTGGCCTGAGGAGTGTGTGTGATATGATACAATACTATGGGGAGTAGGTCGGGCCAGGGGAGGGCATGATCTTAGGTCATTTTCAAGAGCTGGGTCTTGAGTGTGGAATTCATTCTCTCCACTTTGCCTGAACTGGCAGGATGGTATGGAGTGTGGAGGCCCAAATCTGTTCCCAACATGTTCCAGAGTTCTTTGTAAATATTTGCTGTGAAAGCTGGTCCTTGGTCCGATTCTATGACTTGGGGAACTCCAAATCTGCAGGCAATTTTGGTGATCAGTTTCTTGGCTGTGACTTTAGCAGTCATGTTGACAACCGGGTAGGCCTCGGGCCAGGCTGAGAACATATCCACGGCTACCAAAACGTACTCCTATTTTCCTGCTTTAGGCATTTGGATATGGTCGACTTGTATTCTCTGCCAAGGGTAGTCTGGTTTAGCCAGGTGTTGGAGAGGGACCCGTGCCGTACACGTTGGGTTGCAGGTAGCGCAGACAGAGCAGGATTTTGAGTACGCAGTCACAGTGGAAGAGATTCCGGGTGCAAAGTACAGTTTCTTGATACATGCCAAGGCTTGATTCTTTCCTCTGTGTGTAGGCCCGTGAGCCCATGCTGCCACAGCTGAGTACATGCGTCTAGGCAAGCAAGGCTTCCCATCCACTTGGTAAAGAGTCGAGTTGACCTTTGAATCTTTGCGACCTGCCAGCACAGCTCCTGCCGCTTTCCATTGCTTGACTTCTTCAGTGGGGGGTCTTCCTTTGTTCCTCACACAATTTTTCTTCAGGCATCCTGACCCCCCTGGATTCCACTCGTGTCTCCGCTGGACTTGTATGGTCTTCCGCCGGCTGTTCTTTGGCTCTTGCTCTAGTGAGCGTCACAGCTACGGTTTGCAGGGTCTCCCCCATCTCTTCTTCCTTTTCCTGCCACTTTGATGACACATTCTCCACTGCCGCAGTCTTGGCTGCTTGGTCAGCTAGGTGGTTGCCCCTGGCTTCTCTGGATTCTAGTCTTCCATGAGCCTTGACCTTGATAACAGCAACCTTAATGGGTAGTTCCAGGGCCTTCATTAGGGCCTTAATCCATGAGGCTTGTTTCACTGGTGTACCTGCAGCTGTGATGAATCCTCTAGACTTCCATAAGAGTCCAAAATCGTTGCAAATTCCATGTCCATACCTGGAATCGGTATATATATTCGCCGTTGTTCCTGCTGCCAGGTGGCAGGCCTCTGTGAGAGCCACAAGTTCAGCTTCTTGTGCAGACATGTATGGTGGTAGAGCTTCAGCCTTGAGGACTGTTAGGTCCGTTGTGACAGCATATCCCGTGTGGAACTTCCCTTGAGGGTCTGCGAGCGGATGTGCCACCATATTCTCTGGAGCAGAAGTCTCTTCCTGCAAAATTTTTATACAATCATGAGGTTCCACCAATGGACCTTCACCCTCTTCACCTTCCCCCCTAGAAGGTGGAAGCAAAGTGGCAGGATTGATAGTCAGACATCTGGTAAATGTTATATTGGAGGGCAACAATAGGGAACACTGCAACCGCAGGTGTCTTTGGTTGGTTAGATGTTTCGGAGATGTTTGTTGCAGAACAGCTGAGAGATCATGGCCGGCCTGTATAACTAGATCATGTCCAAGGACGATATCAGCTGACTTGTCAAGGAGGATGTGAGCAGCGTGGACCGCCTTAAGGCACGTGGGGGCAGTTCGGGCGACAGGGTCCAGGCGGGCTGAGTAGTAGCCCAAAGGCCGATACTTATGATCATAGCATTGTGCTAGAACTCCAGAGGCATGACTTTCCGATTCCGAGACAAAAAGGTGAAATGGCTGAGTATAGTCTGGTAAGCCCAAGGCCGGGGCAGAGACAACAGCCTGTTTAAGGCGGTCAAAACATAGTCTGTGTTGATGAGAAACACGTGGATCTTCAGCATGAAGCCAAACTGAGCCTTCATCCATGAGACAGTCGTACAGAGGTTGCATGAGCTTTGAGGCATCAGGGATCCATTGCCTGCAGTAAGTGATGAGGCCAAGGAAAGTCTGCATAGCGGAGTAGGTGGTTGGGAAGGTGATATCCATGATGGCTTGTTTTCTTTCTTCAGTCAGATGTCTAGCACCTTGTGATATACAATGTCCGAGAAAAATGACCTTGGGCAGACACCATTGGACTTCGCCTTTCGAGACTTTACAGTTAGCTGAGTGAAGAAACCAGAATAGGGATGCTGACATCTCTGGCAAATTTTCTTCAGTGCCACAGAGTAAAAGATCATCCACATACTGTAGAAGGGTGACCTGAGGGTTCTCTTGAACCCATGGCTCCAGAATAGACTTCATAGAATGAGTGAATTGGTTAGGAGAGTTCTGGGCTCTTTGCGGAGTCCTGGTCCATGTAAGCTGTGCTCCTTGAAAGGTGAAGGCAAAAAGAAACCACGAATCTTCATGTAAGGGTATACTGAAGAAGGCGTTGGCCAGATCTAACACCGTAAACAAGGTGGCCGTTGGAGGCACCTGAGACAAGAGGGTGTTTGGGTTGGGTACCACTGGAGTTTCTAAAATGGTAGCTGCATTGACGGCTCTGAGATCCTGAACCAACCGGTATCTTGGAGGCTCTCCCGGAACGGTTTTCTTTTTTACAGGAAAGAGGGGTGTATTGCATGGAGATACACATCTGACAAGGACTCCTGATTCCAGGAGCGAAGCGATTTGGGTACCCAAGCTTTGTTCTTCTGCAGCCTTGAGGGGGTATTGTGGCAACCGTGGGTACCTGTGTCCAGGCTTGAGGTGTACTCGGACCGGGGGAACCTGCAGGAGGCCGACGTCCTCTGGCCCACTGGACCACAGAGAGTGAGGTTGTATGGTCATCATCATGAGAGGGAAGGCTTTAAGAACACAGCGGTCTTCAGTCCCTTGTTCGGAATGAGGGTCCCGCAAAAGAAGCTCCATACCATGGTTTCCGAAGGTAATTGTTGCCTTCATCCGCTCTAAGAGATCGGCTCCCAACAGATTGACAGGGCAAGTTTCAGAGACCAAGAATCTTGTGAGTACTCCGGTGAACGGTCCTGCAGACACAGGGACTGTGAGTGGAGAGGAAATATGTTGGCCTTCCACCCCAACACAGGTGAGGGTATCCGGTGATAGGGATACAGAAGGAGGGAGCTGTGCAGAGGAAATGACAGATGTGGCCGCCCCAGTGTCCACCAGGAACTCCAGTGGTTGATGGTCCACCTGTAAAGTGACAGTCCCACAGGCGGCCGTGAGATGCGTAGCCGGGAAAGTGGACACTGGTTGACTGAGCCGTCATTGGCGTGGATGAGATGGTTCACGGGAAGGTCCATGGTTGTATGGACCGTCACGGAACGACCGGTCATGGTACTGTCTGCGGGTTGGACAGTCTCTGAGGATGTGGTCAAGGCTACCACACTTCCAACACAACATTCGTCCTCCAGAATCACGAGATTGTCTTCTGTTTCTAGATGGTCCCTTGTCATCTCTTCTGTCTTGTTTTCTATATGTGGGAGGAGTATCATCACCTGTGCCTTTAACCATTACCCACTTGATTCCATGTTGGTTGCCAGGGGGTGGGTAGCTTTCTTGAGCTTGATATACCATGGCAGGAGCGGTTTTCTTCTTTGGCTTAGTATCCTTTTCCATTTTTAGCATTGATTTTTGGAAAGCTTTAACGATGTCCACCGCGTCGTTGAAAGAAGAAGAACAAATCTCGGGCCGTACTCTCAGGACTTCATCTCTGAGAGCGTCTCGTAGGCCATCTACTAGGGCCTGAACCAACAGGGCGGCCTGCGTCTTGACGTGAGGACTGTATCCGAGATCCTCAAAATGCATGCTGAGTCTTGCAGCATATCTTTCCACAGATTCATCATGGTCTTGTTGAACATCTTATACAGACCCAGCTTGATCTGACAAGCGATCCTGAGCCCAGGCTTTTAACTGTTTCATGTATTCTAGGCCGGATTCATACGTACTAAGGGGTCCTGCTTTTGTGGAATCCATGGCCTTTTGAAAGCTCTCCGTTTTCGGCTAAGTGAGCCTGGCATTCTGCAGCCAGAGTAGAACCAGCAGCAAAAACAATTTTACGAGCCAATCCTCCAGCATGGGTCATAGGGTGTTTGCAGGGTTGATTATGGCCCCCACCCGATGTGTAAGGATGTCACCATAGCCTATTGACAGAGTGACAGGGCGTCCTGATGGGTCTACTAGATTCCGGGAGCGGCAGGGGTCCCAGACTTCTGAGGGGCTGGGGGGTGGTGCTCTTTCAGCAGTTGCTTGGAGCAAGGACCGGAGTATGGGTAATGAATGTGGGGTGGAGGATGCCATAGGAGACGTATGGGGTAAAGGGGGGTGGGGGCTGGAGTATCTTGAGCCCATCCCTCATCTGGCTCCGTATCGTCTTGAGTAACAGTATGTTGGCGGAGGGAGAGCAGTCTGGCCTGAAATTCTGGGGAGTTGAGGAGGATATCCCCAGGGTTGTGGGTGACTCCCATAGGAAACAGGGGAAGCGTCTCAGCATCGTGGACTGGAGAAGAGGGTGTCACATTAGTTTCAGATGGGTGCTCTGGGACTGCGGGCTTTTCCACCTGTGCTGGTGGCTGGTAATATGCACCGGACGGATCTAGTAGTGGATATAGGCCGGATTGGGGCTTTCCGGGCCTCCCACAACAAGTAAGAGGTGTAGCAAGATGGCCGTGGGAGGGAGGAGTTAGAGTGGAAGTGGGATTGTTCTTGGGGGCAGGGAAAGGTGTAGTAAGATGGCCGTTGGAGGAAGGAGGGGGGAGTGGGGGTGGGATTGTTCTTGGGGGCAGGGAAAGGTGTAGTGACAGGCATCAACGGGGTTACGGCCAATTTAGGGTCACATAACAAATCACATTCTGCAGCTTTCATGTATCCGAACAAAGGCTCGGCATTCTCTGTTCCCCCCTGCACCATCTACTCTAAGATGTGCCTGAGCCTGGTGCAGAAGTCCTCACCCAGCTTTCCCAATTTCTGTGTAACACATTCTTTCTACACTGAAAACTAAAGCCTGCCTGTACTGGATAAGCTTATCATATTATACAAATTCCTAACATTCTTCTTGCCTTCTTGCCTTCCCGTAACTCCACTAATTGGCTTAACTCCCACAGCAGCATTCCGCAACTTACGAGATCTTTCAAATTTGAATATACGCAACATTTTCTTATAGAATGCAATGATGTCGCGACTCAGATCACTGGTGCAGTCCACAGGTCTCCACTCCTCAGTGTAGAGCACACCTCAATACACTGATGAGATAGAGAGACACCTCAATCTATCTCCTTTCCTACCACGGCACCACCCGACAGTGTAGAGACACCTCAATACACTGATGAGATAGAGAGACACCTCAATCTATCTCCTTTCCTACCACGGCACCACCCGACAGTGTAGAGACACCTCAATACACTGATGAGATAGAGAGACACCTCAATCTATCTCCTTTCCTACCACGGCACCACCCGACAGTGTAGAGACACCTCAATACACTGTTTCCTAACCTTGACTTTACAGCAGTCTCTGTGTTAGACGAAGAGCACTCCTCAATTCGTCACAGATTCTTTCTCCCTTACACTACAATTCAGGAATGCTTTGAAACCTCGACTATCAGTTACGGGAGGCAGCTATCTAAGAAAAGTACAGTGACCGGGGGAGGAGGAGGTGGTGTGCACACGAGCACGCGCAGGCATGCGACGTCACTCGTTTTAACACTTGCTGGTTCAGGACGTGGTGCGGGACGCCTGAGGTCTCACCACTCGACCGATCACCCACCCAGATCCAACCTGACAACCCAACAGGAACCGCTGCGGCTGACACACAGGCAAGTGAGACATATAAAATACATCTCAACTTACCGTGTTCGATGGAGGTTGATCAGGCCTCAAATTCAGCCACCGCGGTCACCACCAGGGAAATCAGCGATATGGGTCCGGGAGGGCGGCGTACCGCTAGCCACGCCGCACGTTGAGCGCCATTTGTGAGGGTCGTGATGACATTCCACTCGTCCTCCAGTCACTCCAAATTAAGGCTATGAGCATGGGTCAACCATTCAAAGAATGAGTCAGACAACAAGCTGGTTCAAACTCAGAGCACGCTCAAAAGACTACTACAGACAACGTTCTCAGCAATGTTCTGAGTTTATTCCTACATACACAAACCTAAATACACTACATAATGGGGAGGGGATAGGGGTTGTCCGGAGCGGGGTAAGCCATGAAAGTCCAGTGTCTGGCCACTCCTGATTGGTCCACATCTCCTTATCTCAGTCTCTGGGCAGATATTGCAGCCGTCAGCTTATAATCTTGTTTCGTTTCTCTGAAATAAGTCTTGGCAACACTGGAACTGTCTTAGTTTAAGTTTCGATTTGAGTATTACGTAGCAAGGAAAGCTTATTGTTATAAGACACAAAATGGTGGTTAGTACATTAGCAAAAAAGCGTATAAAAGTTACAAAAGTATAAAAGTTACAAATATATATATTCTCTTTTACCCCGACAATGTCACGCTTAATAGAGTAAGAAAATGCAGGTGCAGCATCTGGTATCGAGCGCGTATCATCCCCAAACCAATTGTTTGTGTGAGCGATTCAACAGTACCCTCAAACAGATGTTAAAAATGCTGGTTGAGACCCAGGGACGCGACTGGGAGCGTTACCTCCCACACCTGTTATTTGCTTATAGAGAGGTTCCACAGGCCTCGACGGGGTTCTCCCCCTTTGAGCTCCTGTATGGCAGGCGTGTCCGAGGACCCCTTGGGTTGATAAGGGAATTCTGGGAAGAAGAGCCGAGCTCCCCAGGAGTGTCCTCCGTGGAGTATGTCATGCGCTTCCGTGACAAGATGCAGACCTTGACGCAGTTGGTGCATGACAAAATGGCGCAAGCCCATGCTGACCAGAAGCATTGGTACGACCAGAACGCCCGTGAGTGGACCTACCAGGTGGGTCAGAAGGTGTGGGTGCTGGTCCCCATACCAAAGGACAAGCTTCAGGCGGCCTGGGAAGGCCCGTACGTCATTCACCAACAGCTCAACCCGGTCACCTACGTGATCACCCTTGACCACGCGCGGGGTAGGCGGAAGGCTTTTCACGTTAATATGATGAAGGCTCATCAGGAACGTGGAGCCTGCGTCCTACCGGTTTGCAGCCTGCCCGAGGATGGGGAGGACGACCCCCTCTTGGACATGCTGGCCCAAGCGAAGGCAAGCGGGTCCCTAGAGGATGTAGAGATAAGCGCCTTGCTATCCGCAGACCAGAGGTCTCAGATGCGAGCAGTGCTGAAACCCTTCCAAGCAGTGTTCACCAACCTGCCTGGCAGGACTGAAGTGGCGGTCCATGAAGTGGACACCGGGAATCATGCCCCACTCCGGCGGACAGCCTATCGAATCTCCGACGAGGTGCAGCATGTCATGCGCCAGGAGGTCGAGGAGATGCTGAAGTTGGGGGTGATTATGCGGTCCAAGAGTGCATGGGCCTCACCTGTAGTCCTGGTGCCAAAGAAGGACCGGACCACCCGGTTCTGTGTGGACTACAGGGGGCTCAACGCTATCACAGCCTCTGATGCACAATCAATGCCACGCGTTGAGGATCTGCTGGAGCGGTTAGCCAGCGTGAGCTATCTCTCCATTATGGATCTGAGTCGGGGATATTGGCAGATTCCCTTGAGCCCCAAGGCCCAGGAGAAGTCCGCCTTTATCACCCCCTTCGGATTGTATGAATCCACGGTCATGCCTTTTGGCATGAAAAATGCCCCGGCCACGTTCCAGCGAATGGTCAACCACCTGCTTCAGGGACTGGAGAGGTACGCAGTGGCGTACCTGGATGATATTGCCGTCTTCAGTCCCACCTGGGAGGATCACCTCGAGCATCTGCAGCAGGTGCTCGGGCGCATTCACCAGGCGGGCTTGACCATTAAGCCTGGAAAGTGCCAGATGGGCATGAACGAGTTCCACTACCTGGGGCACCGGGTAGGTGGGGGTACTCTGAAGCCAGAGCCTGGGAAGGTGGACACTATCGTGTCCTGGCCCACCCCCCAGGACCAAGAAACAGGTGCAGTCCTTCTTGGGCACCGCAGGGTACTATAGATGCTTTGTACAAGACTATAGTAGCCTTGCGAAGCCCTTGACAGACCCCACCAGGAGGAGCCTACCCCATTCAGTCAAATGGACAGATGAATGCGAGGTGGTCTTTCGGGCTTTGAAGACTGCCCTGAGCAGCTCTCCTGTGCTAAAGGCGGTCGACGGCACAAGGCCACTCTTCGTACAGACCGACGCCAGTGAGTTTGGCCTCGGTGCTGTACTCAGCCAGGTCGACTCAGGGAACCAAGAACACCCCGTGTTGTACCTAAGTCGGAAACTGCTGCCGAGGGAAGTGGCCTATTCCACCATAGAGAAGGTGTGCCTGGCCATTGTATGGGCCCTTAATCGTTTACAGCCTTACTTGTACGGGCGCCCCTTCACTGTCGTGACTGACCACAACCCCCTGAGTTGGCTGCACACCATGTCCGGTGCCAACGGAAGGTTGTTACGCTGGAGCCTCACCCTCCAGCAGTACGACTTTACCGTTCAACACCGCAAAGGCTACGAGCATGGCAATGCCGATGGGTTCCCGGAGAGGGGAACCTCCAGAGATACGCCTGGAGGAGTACCAGAAGGTCCTACCTCCATAGCGCAGTCTAAAAAGGGGGAGGTGTCAGGCAAAATGTATTTTTGTCCTAGTTTTAAAAATGAGAGATGTCTTAAATCTCCACTCCCTGCTCATTTGGAAGAGGCTACATAGAACTTCTCTGCCTTCCCCAAACCAGGAATTTTTATGACCACCATAAAGCCTCAGCCCAGAGCAAGCATTCTGGTCTAAACTGGAAATTCCCTCCAAGATCCTATTGTCCAACTGTACAAACTTTTAATGTCGATTTTAATAATGCACATGACTGTCACAAACACAGGGACCACATTTTTTAGATGTTCACCTTTTTCCAATTGTGATGGTGTGGTTTTCATGGCTGGGAGACCACCAGGAACCTGGGAAATGGATTCTGAGCTTCTGAGCGTCATAGAGATATCATATTTGATATCCATCTTCATGAACAGTGGTGACGGCAAACATGATGTCTCCTTCTTGGATGTGGGACCCCCCATACCAAGATATGAAATCTGAAGGATTTTTATGTCTTATGCAGCTGGGTGGGTTCACAAAACCGAGCCCCCGTGTGAGGTAAACAACATGGGTGTCTCCTAATGTTTTGGCCTCTTACTTAAAACCAGAACGGCCATTTAATTCATTCTTACCCTGGGACATCAGACGCAAGCATCCCTCGCTGCGTGGAAGAATCACATCTGAGACCATCACCTCGTGGCGCAGGTTTTGCTATTATTTACCCCTTTTATTTTAATAACTGTTTATGCATATATGTAAATTGTCTCTTTTATAATATCTTGTATATCTTTTGTAAACACTGCCCACTTTCGGGAGTAAATCATTATTATTTACCAGCTTCGTTCTTCTTGTCCTATGTCGAGCAAACACGTTCCTCACCCGCTAATTCACGTTACCTAATGGGTACCCGATCCACCTGTTAAGAGATCGGTGGTGGTAGTATACCAGTATTTATGTGATATTGTGGTTTGAGGGTGGCTGGACGGAGGTATATATACGTTCCTGGAAGGAACTGGTGGTATATATACAGTACAGACCAAAAGTTTGGACACACCTTCTCATTTAAAGATTTTTCTGTATTTTCATGACTATGAAAATTGTACATTCACACTGAAGGCATCAAAACTATGAATTACCACATGTGGAATTATATACTTAACAAAAAAGTGTGAAACAACTGAAAATATGTCTTATATTCTAGGTTCTTCAAAGTAGCCACCTTTTGCTTTGCACACTCTTGGGATTCTCTTGATGAGGTTCAAGAGGTAGTCACCGGTAATGGTTTTCACTTCACAGGTGTGCCCTGTTGGGTTTAATAAGTGGGATTTCTTGCCTTATAAATGGGGTTGGGACCATCAGTTGTGTTGTGCAGAAGTCTGGTGGATACACAGCTGATAGTCCTACTGAATAGACTGTTAGAATTTGTATTATGGCAAGTAAAAAGCAGCTAAGTAAAGAAAAACGAGTGGCCATCATTACTTTAAGAAATGAAGGTCAGTCAGTCTGAAAAATTGGGAAAACTTTGAAAGTGTCCCGAAGTGCAGTTGCAAAAACCATCAAGCGCTACAAAGAAACTGGCTCACATGAGGACCGCCCCAGGAAAGGAAGACCAAGAGTCACCTCTGCTTCTGAAGATAGGTTTATCTGAGTCACCAGCCTCAGAAATCGCAGGTTAACAGCAGCTCATATTAGAGACCAGGTCAATGCCACACAGAGTTCTAGCAGCAAACACATCTCTACAACAACTGTTAAGAGGAGACTTTGTGCAGCAGGCCTTCATGGTAAAATAGCTGCTAGGAAACCACTACTAAGGACAGGCAACAAGCAGAAGAGACTTGTTTGGGCTAAAGAACACAAGGAATGGACATTAGACCAGTGGAAATTTGTGCTTTGGTCTGATGAGTCCAAATTTGAGTTCTTTGGTTCCAACCACCGTGTCTTTGTGCGACGCAGAAAAGGTGAACGGATGGACTCTACATGCCTGGTTCCCACCGTGAAGCATGGAGGAGGAGGTGTGATGGTGTGGGGGGGCTTTTCTGGTGACACTGTTGGGGATTTATGCAAAATTGAAGGTATACTGAACAAGCATGGCTACCACAGCATCTTGCAGAGGCATGCTATTCCATCCGGTTTGCGTTTAGTTGGACCATCATTTATTTTTCAACAGGACAATGACCCCAAACACCTCCAGGCTGTGTAAGGGCTATTTGACCAAGAAGGAGAGTGATGGGGGGCTACGCCAGATGACTTGGCCTCCACAGTCACCAGACCGGAACCCAATCGAGATGGTTTGGGGTGAGCTGGCCCGCAGAGTGAAGGCAAAAGGGCCAACAAGTGCTAAGCATCTCTGGGAACTCCTTCAAGATTGTTGGGAGACCATTTCCGGTGACTACCTCTTGAAGCTCATCAAGAGAATGCCAAGAGTGTGCAAAGCAGTCATCAAAGCAAAAGGTGGCTACTATGAAGACCCTAGAATATAAGACATATTTTCAGTTGTTTCACACTTTTTTGTTAAGTATATAATTCCACATGTGTTAATTCATAGTTTTGATGCCTTCAGTGTGAATGTACAATTTTCATAGTCAAGAAAATACAGAAAAATCTTTAAATGAGAAGGTGTGTCCAAACTTTTGGTCTGTACTGTACGTCCTGTCACATCACGTGCCACAATAGTCGACATAAATTAGAGCAGCTGCGCCCGTGCTTATCCTCGGTGAATACCGTGTTTGACCAGCAGGATAAGGGGGCGCCAGAGGGCTGCAACTTCTGACCAAGTGTTTTCCATGACACTGCTACTCCCATCATCACCATCCTCATTCTAAGGCCACGGCCTCACTATCAGTATTTGGTCAGTATTCGGTCAGTGTTTTTCCTCAGGAGTGGGAGCCAAAACCAGGTGAGGAACAATCAGAGAAAAGGTATAATAGAAACAAGTCACCAATTCTGCATTTATCACCCACTCCTGAGAAAAAATACTGACCGGATACTGAGAGTGGGGCCGTGGCCTTTTGGGAGCAGTGGGAATGTTCCAGTTACCATGGACCCTAGGCAGCTGTCGCGTTTCTCTTGTCTCGGTGTCGCTCTTCGCTCCGGGCTGCGGATTCCTTTGCGTCGTCTTCTTCCTCCTCGTTGTCACTGGTGTATCAGAGGTGACAGACAGTTGCCCTGCAGTTGGTTGCAGGAGATCTCTACGTTTGGCATCACAGACATCTTCTTAGAGGCTTGCTGTCTCTAGGACCCAGCGGCTACCTTCCTCTGGCTAATTAGCTCCCTGGCCTGGGTGTATAAATACCTGGTGTGTCTCAGAGGGAGGTGTCGGCGATATTCATTACTACTTGTGAGGCTTTAGCAAGAGCAATACTTCGTCCTCTCTGGAGCTTGAGGACATGTGCGCATTTCTTTGGAGTCGTCTAAAGCTAAGCAATCCCCCCCCTGTTTGTCTACCCTTGTTGTCTATAGTGTTTAGTGGAGATCGACTAGTGCTCATCTCCTCCCTTCCCTAGCCTTAGCCATACGCCAGAGAAAGACAGGGCGAGGCACGCGTGTGGCGATTGGTGAAGAGTAGTGTTGAGCGAACATGCTCGACACTGCTCGGTACTCGCCCGAGCATCACGCTACTCGGGTTGTTCGGCGAGCACCGAGCATTTCCGGGTTACTCGGGCGGGAGCTCGGGTCTCCGCCCTGCATGTTTGGCGCTCTTTCAGAGCCAATGAACATGCAGTGATTGCCAGACAGTCACCGTAATGCCGCAGCCATGTTGGTTGTGGGCATTACATTGATTGGCTGGCCGCACAGCGTCACCTCGAGTATTTAAAACCAGGCGCCGCCATCTTGGACACAGTCGCTCCGGATCAGACAGTGTAGGGACAGCGCTGCTGATTTAGGGAGAGATATATACTGCGAAATAGTTAGTGTAGGGTCTGTAAAGGCTGCCAGATCAAACAAACAGTCCTTCTCAGGACTAATATCCATCCCAGATATCAGGCAGGCAGGCTGTATAGGAGACGCAGTGGTTATACCAGCAAACGCTGCATTACAGTCCTGTGTGCTCCTGTTGCTGAAATTGCTGGACTTAGCTCCAGGTCTGGGGGGCCAGGAAAAATCCTTCTTTTTCATCTAAATCCTCTTTTTTTTTTACTCCTTCACACTGTACAAATACCCGTCTTATTAACCTTTTGGTGTCGTCGTCCCCCCCCCCAAAAAAAAAGGGTGTCTGTGACAGTTCAGACACGAATATATCTGTTGAAAATAGTCTGGTGTGGGCTAGAGAAACAGAAGTGTGGTTTTGCAGTTCCACGGTTCAAACCTCTGTATTATCCACTTTTGGGCCATTTGTATCTAAAAAAAAACAGTTTGAGTGTGTCGCTCACTGTTCAGCCGCAAATATATATATTTAAAAAAGTCTGTTATACACCAGTAAATTAAAACTGTGGTTTTGCAGTTCCACGGTAAAAAAATCTCTATTATCCTGCTTTGGTATTTTTTGCTGTAAAGAAAAACAGTAATAGTGTCTCCTGATTGTTCAGACACAAATATATCTGTTTAAGAGTCTGGTATACACCAGTAAATTAAAACTGTGGTTTTGCTGTTCCACGGTAAAAATTCTCTATGATCCTGTTTTTCGCATTTTTGCCTTAAAAAAAACAGTAGTGTCTCCTGACTGTTCAGACACAAAAATATATCTGTTGAAAATAGTCTGTTGTAGGCCCGACAAATCCCAGTGTGGTTTTGCAGTTCCACGGGTCAAATCTCTGTATTATCCACTTTTGGGCCGTTTGTATCTAAAAAAAAAACAGTTTGAGTGTGTCGCTCACTGTTCAGCCGCAAATATATATATTTAAAATTTTATGGTATACCCCAGTAAACAATAACTGTGGTTTTGCCATTCCACGGTTAAAAATCTCTATTATTCAGGTTTTGGTATTTTTTCCGTAAAGAAATACAGTAATAGTTTCTCCCTGATTGTTCTGATTGTTTAAAAGAGTCGGGTGTAGACCAGAGAAATAGAACTGTGGTTTTCCTCTTCCACGGTTCTAATCTACTTTTTATTACCCTTTTTCCATTAATAGTGCGAGTGTAAGATATTTTACTTCCTTTACAATGGGCAAGGGACGTGGAAGTGGACGTTCTGGTGATGGTGCGTGCTGAGGACGGGGCCGTGGCCAAGGAGAAAATGTGCCACAACCAACAGCCACATCTTCTCGCTCCCACTTCTTGACCGAATTACTAGGGAAGCACAGAACAACACCAGTATTGCGGATAATACTTCCAGTTACCTGGGCACCACCACCTCCGGTCTGTCTTCCACACGGTCAACTCTTAGAAGCCGTGAGTCTCGACCGCATACTCCTCCTCACCCTGATGCTCCTTCCTCCTACCATGCCGAGTGTCGTCAGACAGCAACTGATCCCACACTTGGACACTCTGAAGAGCTGTTCACTAGTCCATTTCCAGATTTGTGCCCCTCGCCTGCTCCGCTTGAAGTGGTGGAAGAGGAGATCCCATGTAGCGATGCCCAAATATTTGAACAGCCACGGCCACAGGAAGTCGACGCTGGCAATTTGTCACAAGAGGTGGACGATGACGAGACCCAATTGCCAGGAAGTGAGGAGGAGGATCGTGGTGCTCAAGTGGAAGAGGAGGAGGTGGTGGATGATCTAGTAACTGACCCAACGTGGCAGGAGGACACGCAGAGCGAGGCCAGCAGCACACAGGGTGAGGGAGGCAGAGTACCCCAACAGGCAGGAAGAAGCAGTGTGGTGGCCGCACACAGAAGGCGGACAACAGTTCCCCGTAACACCAACACGAGGGACGTTGCCAGTACAACCGGTAAGTCTTCCAGAGTCTGGAATTTTTTAAAAGACTCTGCTGATAACCCCAAAAAGGCCATTTGTACCACCTGCCAGGACAGCATCAGCAGGGGTGACAAAACTACCAGCTTGACCACCACCAGCATGATCAGGCACATGGCAGCAAAGCACCCGACTTTGTGGGGTGAACCCCAGGGTCCACGACCAGTGTCAGCGGGTGTCACCACTGCTTCTTCTGCTGTTGTGCGTGCAATAGAACCCCCTGTTGTGTGTGCAAGGCAATCCACTGTCCATACTGCATGCAAAGATGCCCCCTCCTCTCAGTCTTCACTTGTTATGGCAGTTTCTCAAGAAACAGCATCAACGTCCACGTCCACGTCCCACCGCTGCGTTCAATTGTCCATATCCCAGACCTTTGAACGAAAGTGGAAATTTGCAGCTAACGCCCCACAGGCCACAGTCCTAAATTCGCACATTTCACGACTGCTTGCGTTGGAAATGCCGCCTTTTAGGCTGGTAGAGACGGAATCCTTCCGCAACCTTATGGCGGTGGCCGTCCCTCGGTACTCGGTCCCCAGCCGACACTATTTTGCCCGGTGTGCCGTCCCCGCACTACACAAGCACGTGTCCCAAAACATCTGCCATGCCCTAAACAACTCAGTTACTGGGAGAGTCCACCTGACAATGGACACGTGGACAAGTGCTTGTGGCCAGGGACGGTACATCTCCCTGACGGCACACTGGGTAAACATAGTGGAAGCCGGGATCCAGTCGGACCTTGGGACGGAACACATCCTCCCCACACCGAGGATTGCGGGCCCTATGTCAGTCAGAGTTACCCCCACAGTGTACAGCTCCTGCGCATCATCCTCCTCCTCATGTTTAGCCTCCATCTCAGATATCACCACATCAGTTACAAGCTGGAAGCACTGCAGTACTGCCTCCGCCAAGCGGCAACAGGCTGTGCTGAAACTCATAAGCTTAGGTGATAAACCTCACACTGCTTGTGAGTTGTGGACAGCTGTGAAAGAGCAGGCAGATCTGTGGCTGACACCGCTGAACCTACATCCAGGCATGGTTGTGTGTGACAATGGCCGTAACCTGGTGGCGGCTCTGAGGCGAGATCACACACGTACCATGCCTTGCTCATGTGCTTAACCTCATGGTTCAGCGGTTTCTTAAATCGTACCCCGAGTTGCCAGATCTGCTCGTCAAAGTACGCCGCCTGTCAGCTCATTTCCGCAAGTCGGCTACAGCTTCCGCCGCCCTTGCTGTGTTGCAGCAGCGTTTGCAGCTTCCGGCACACCGACTCATGTGTGATGTCCACACACACGTTGGAACTCTACCCTCCACATGTTGCAAAGGATTTGTGAGCAGAATAGAGCAGTTGTGGAGTACCAGCTGCAACAAGGCCATCGATATTCAGGTCAGACTCCACACATAAGACCTCAGGAGTGGACCTGGATGTCTGACATATGTACCATCTTGACAAACTTTGAGGAGTCCACCAAGATGGTGAGTGGCGATGACGCCATCATTAGCGTTAGCATCCCACTTGTCTGTCTTTTGCAATGCTCTCTGCAGAGAATTAAAGAGGAGGCATTGCAACCAGAGTATGATGAGATGGATCAAGAAGCCGTAGCGGTCGATTACACACAGCCCAGCCTCATCTCATCCCAACGTGCATTGGGGGACAATGAGGGAGAGGAGGAGGAGGAGGAAGAACAGGAGCTTGCATCATGCGCTGTAGACGGTAGTACCTGTACAACTGTCATACCATCGGTTCAGCGTGGGAGGCCTGAGGACAGGGGGGAGGAGGAGGAGGAGGAGAGCATGGTCAGTCGTCATCTTGGTGAGTACACGGAAGTCTTGCCCGTTACCAGTCTGGCACGCATGGCTGACTTTATGTTACGCTGCCTTGACAGTGACCCTCGCGTTGTCAAAATGTTGGGTGACAGTCATTACTGGTTGGTGACACTTTTAGACCCCCGCTACAAGGAGAACTTTCACTCTCTTATTCCTGAGGTGGAGAGGTCTACAAAAATGGGGCAGTACCAGAAGGCCCTTGCTGCAGAACTGTTAAAAAAATTCCCATCTGAACACGCTAGCGGCAGAGATCACAGTTCGTTGCCCAACCAAGGCGTACATGCGAGAGAGACGCAACTCCAATCCAGCAGAGGCAGGGGAACACTGTCAATGTTCTGGGACAGTTTTCTCAGACCCTCCCTTCGGACAGACCCTGAGACGCGGGGTACTCTCACAAGGAGTGGAAAGTTTCAAAAGATGGTGAGGGAGTACCTTGCCGACCGTACCAGCGTCCTCCGTGATTCCTCTGTGCCTTTTAATCATTGGGTATCCAAGCTGGACACTTGGAATGAACTCGCTCTGTACGCCTTGGAGATCCTGGCCTGCCCTGCCGCTAGCGTGTTATCGGAGCGTGTTTTTAGTGCCGCTGGGGGAATTATAACTGATAAGCGCACTCACCTGTCAACTGACAATGCTGACAAGCTGACCCTTATCAAAATGAACAAGGGATGGATTGGGCCAGACTTCTCATCACCACCAAATGACAGCAGAGTAACATAAAGTCAAATCCACTGTGTTATTTCGGGAGGTGTATTCACATGCACCGCTTCACACCCACACATGGGTATACGCTTCCTCATTTCGGCTGTTTTATGTTCTTCTCCTTATCCTCAGCCTCCACCACCACTATACCACCAGGGTGACCGTGGTCCGTGTTGCCATTATTGAAAGTTCCTCCGTCCTTATTTTTGTCATCTTTTGCTTGGAAGGCATAGGCAAAGACTATGGGAGACTCACTCCCCAATAATGGGAATAATGTTTGTAATATTCTGTACTGCATGGCTCTTGTAAGGGGCATTGCAAGTTCCTCCGTCCTAATTTTTGGCAGCTTTTGCTTGGAAGGCATAGGCAAAGACTATGGGAGACCCACTCCCCAATAATGGGAATAATGTTTGTAATATGCTGTACTGCATGGCTCTTGTAAGGGACATTGCAAGTTCCTCCATCCTAATTTTTGGCAGCTTTTGCTTGGAAGGCATAGGCAAAGACTATGGGAGACCCACTCCCCAATAATGGGAATAATGTTTGTAATATGCTGTACTGCATGGCTCATGTAAGGGGCATTGCAAGTTCCTCCGTCCTAATTTTTGGCAGCTTTTGCTTAGAAGGCATAGGCAAAGACTATGGGAGACCCACTCCCCAATAATGGGAATAATGTTTGTAATATGCTGTACCGTATGGCTCCTGTAAGGGGCATTAAAACCGTCTTGTTAAGCTACTGCGACCTCCACGTCTCTTCCAAGGGGCATTAAAACCGTCTTGTTAAGCTACTGGGACCTCCACGTCTCTTCCGAGGGGCATTAAAACCGTCTTGTTAAGCTACTGTGACCTCCACCACTTTTCCAAGGGGCATTAAAACCGTCTTGTTAAGCTATTGTGACCTTCACGTCTCTTCCGAGGGGCATTAAAACCGTCTTGTTAAGCTACTGCGACCTCCACCACTTTTCCAAGGGGCATTAAAACCGTCTTGTTAAGCTACTGTGACCTCCACCACTTTTCCAAGGGGCATTAAAACCATCTTGTTAAGCTACTGGGACCTCCACGTCTCTTCCGAGGGGCATTAGAACCATCTTGTTAAGCTACTGGGACCTCCACGTCTCTTCCGAGCGGCATTAAAACAGTCTTGTTAAACCATTCTGAACTCCACAGCTCTTCCAAGAGGCATTGAAATGTTGTTTTTAATTAACTCTAACCTCCACGACTCTTCCAACGGGCATTGCATTTCCTCCTAATTTTAGTCAGCTTTAGCTTTTCAATGCATAGGCGAATACTAAGGGAGACCCACTCTCCAATAATGGGTAGAAGGTTTTTAGTATGCTGTAATCCACGTCTGTTTCAAGGGGCATTGCAGTTCCTCATAATTTTTGGAAAGCCTTCCATTCACTGCTTAGGCCAACAGTGTACAGGAGACCCAGTTTCTATAAATGGAAAAAACGGTTTAGTTAAGGCCCTCTGACCTCCATGTCACTTCCAAGGGGCATTGGAGTGCCTCGAAATTTTTGGTAGGCATTGCACTCACTGTATGCCCTATAACTGTGTAGCCGAACCGCTCCTTATGGTACAGAAACATATCCTACAAGACATGTGCGGTTGACTGGCCTGATATTGATGTGAATGGTCCCTGTTCCTCCTGCTCTTTCTCCTTTGCCACCACCTCATCCATCATTTATCACCTGAAGCTTTGTTTTAACGGGAGTCATAGAACTGGGATAGTAGCAAGAAAACATCCAGCAATCCTCGGAGGAGGTAGGAGATGCGCTAAAACGCTGACTACCTCAGACCTAGCTGCTACTACATGCATGCGCTAGCATTCCAAGGAACAGAAAGCTAAGGAGATGGATGGCCTCATGATCATGAATAATTTACTCGTTGTGTAGGAGGCTGACCACTGCTGCTGTCTACCTTTTGAACTTTGTGTTGAAGCCTGATTGACCCAGGACCCGCAATCCTCTATGTTTGGATGACGTGTTGCATCCCAGTGTCCAACTGTGTCCCGGCGTCCACAATATTAACCCAGTGTGAAGGCGTCAGTGAGATGGACCATCCCTGGCCACATTCACTTGTCCACGTGTTTGTGGTTAGGCTGTCCTTCAAATAGGGGCGGCTGGGGACCGTGTGTGTACACCCGGCCGCGGGGCGGCTGGGGACCGAGTATGGAAACCCGGCCTCCCCCTGGCGGCTGGGGACCGAGCGTGGACACCCGGCCGCCGGGCGGCTGGGGACTGAGTATGGATACCAGGCCGCCGACGCAGCCATGACGTGGTGGCCAAATTCCGCCTCCACATGCCTAAAAGGCTCAATTTCAAGTGCAAGCAAGCTAGCAGTATGGCATTGCAGCCTGGGGGTGGGTGGGTGGCAGGCTGCACACTTACGCTTGCATTCCAAGAAAACAAAGCAGATGCTAACTTCTATCCTCATCATGCTCCTCACCTTGGCACTCTCAACTCCCCTGATGGAGAAGCCAGGGCCCACCGGAGGAGTCTGGTTCTCTGGTGGGCTCGTCCAATGCAGCTCTAAAGCAGGCCGGGCTAAGAAAAGTGTGTGGGGGGAAGTTGACAGGAGAAATAGGGGCGGCTGGGGACCATTTATGGACACCCGGCTGCCCCCAGGCGGCTGGGGACCGTGTGTGGACACCTGGCCGTGGGGCGGCTGGGGACCGAGTATGGAAACCCGGCCTCCCCCTGGCGGCTGGGGACCGAGCGTGGACACCCGGCCGCCTGGCGGCTGGGGACTGAGTATGGATACCAGGCTGCCGACGCAGCCATGACGTGGTGGCCAGATTCCGCCTCCACATGCCTAAAAGGCCCAATTTCAAGTGCAAGCAAGCTAGCAGTATGGTATTGCAGCCTGGGGGTGGGTGGGTGGCAGGCATCACACTTACGCTTGCATTCCAAGAAAACAAAGCAGATGCTAACTTCTATCATCAGCATGCTCCTCACCTTGGCACTCTCAACTCCCCTGATGGAGAAGCCAGGGCCCACCGGAGGAGTCTGGTTCTCTGGTGGGCTCGTCCAATGCTGCCCTAAAGCAGGCCAGGCTAAGAAAAGTGTGGGGGAAGTTCAGCGGAGAAATAGGGGCGGCTGGGGACCGTTTATGGACACCCGGCCGCCCCCAGGCGCCTGGGGACCGTGTGTGGACACCCGGCCGCCGGGCGGCTGGGGACTGAGTATGGATACCAGGCCGCCGACGCAGCCATGACATGGTGGCCGGCGTCTGCCTCCACATGCCTAAGCAAGCTAGCAGTATGGTATTACAGCCTGGGGGTGGGTGGGTGGTTGGTTGCATACTTGCGCTTGAATTGCAAGGAATGGAGGAGGTACAATTGAACACTGCTCTGGGAGAAGGACTTGCACGGGGATAGTTGCAAGTCTGCATCTTCTGATGCGGCAAGGATCACTTCTGATGGGCACACTTTTAGGCATTGGCCTGGGTGTCAGAGATGCTTCCAGGGGTCTTCCCCATGCTGTTCCCATGTCTTTTCAGCACTGTATGCATGTGTCACACAGCACATGGCCAGATAAGGTTGTAAAATGTTAAAATGACATTTCCCGATGAATGCATTTGTCACGGTTGAAAGCAATACAGAAGTGCAAAAATGCATAAAAAATGCTACTTGTGAACATAGCCCAAGGTGTGGAGGAGTATTTTTGTTTTTAGTTATTTATTTTACCTTATGCACAAGTCATTACCCTGGAAAGGAAGTTCCTTAACATATTTCACAGGAAAGCAGTTTCAGTTTAGTTTTTGAACGTTTTATTGTGAGCCCTTAAAAGTGGCTTAATACCTCTGACCACGTCGTTGACAGCAGTGACCTGGGGGTCAGAAATGCTTCCTGGGGCGATCCCCATGCTGTCCCCATGTCTTTTGAGCACTGTCACTATCGTTTTGGGCACTTTTTAGTCTTTCTACAGACTGCCGGGGGTGCCGCCGCAAAAATGCTCGGGTCTCCCATAGACTAAAAATGGGCTCTTTGCTCTGGTTGAGCACACGAGTAACACGGTGAGCTCGGCCCGAGCTTCGAGCACCCGAGCATTTTAGTGCTCGCTCAACACTAGTGAAGAGCCAATATAGGGTCGTTAGGGGAGACAGGGTGACGCTAGATCAACCTAGGAGGTCTCCACTTCCCCCCTTTCCCTAGAGTCTGGGCTCCCTTTCCCTCTCCCCTCTTGTTGCGCTAAGTCTTTCCCACACCCACACTCGTCTTTCATTCTACAGGAAATCCTATATGGAAGCCGGAGATTTCCTGGACTGGTCGAGTTTCCCCCTGGGGTTAAATTCACGTAGACGGTGCTGGATCTGGGTCCCCGTTGACCCTCCCCCGCCTCTTTGGTATTAGTACATGGGGATATGTCACCTCGGCCTCATGGGACTGCACGGAGGGCGTCCGGAATGCGATCTGTCTTCAATGGAGGCGCTGGGGTCCTGGGACCTGTGTATTGTGAGGCCGCGCTCTGTATGTGGTGGAATCTGGGACAGGAGGCTGCGGGGGAGGGAAGGTATAGGATTGCCGCCTTTGTGCAAGTGTCATGAATATCGGACCTGGATTTCCAATGTTGAAGCAGTTTTCCGGTTTTGTGCAATATAATTATTGCAGACTGAAAAATTCTGTCATTTCTAATCTCAAAACCTAAACACTGGACTGACACATTGTATCGAAGTTTAACGACTGTGCATTTTACAACCTGGACGCCAGACCAATACATTGTAACAAACTCTCAGCACAGGACGGAGATTCCTGTTCACATTACAGTAAATATCCCGGGAGTAAAACAGAGGAGAATTGGTGGTCGACCCCGTAACGTTTACGGGGTCTGTGAAATGGGGGATCCAATGCTGGGCATCATACTGTGTATTGGGGGCGGACACAGACAGGAACAAAACACGGCCCCTGTGCAGTCCAATGGCTCCTCATAATGCACAATGTCACTTGATAGGAGGTAGAAGTAGCCCCCCCCATCTCTTGGGCCCCTGCATACCCCGGGGGTATGTGCGCCCCTGCTGAAGAGGTCATTTCTATGGCACACACGTAAGGGTATGTGCACACGATGCAGAAATGAAGCAGAAAATTTCTGCATCATTTCTGCATCTCCCTGGCAGAAAAAACGCATGCAGATTGACAAGCGCTTTCCAGGCGATTTTAGCATCACCTGGAAAGTGCTTGACAACTAGGTCACACTATATAAATCCATGCAAACAGCAAACAGCATGGATTTATATAGTGTGACCCGAGAGAGTGTATATACTTACCTCCGATGACCCGCGCTGTCCTGCTTTACAAAGTTCCCGGCTGCCGGCAACTTTGAATTGAAAGACCTGCCGACGTCAGCGTCACGTGACCCGTCACATGACTCTGACGTCAGCGCAGGTCCTACAACTCACTGCAAGTGCCGGGAACCAAGCAGGAGCGCTGCGCGGGCCGACAGAAGGTAAGTATACATTTATTTTTTATTTTATTCTTGTTTTACAGCTTTTTTAATGGTACCTGGGTGTGGAGGAGACTCTCCTCCCCTCTACACCCGGGTACCATCCGCATATTAGAACGCGCCAATAGCGCAAGTACAGATGCTGTCTTGCGGAATTGGCGCGTTCTAATGCAAGTCAATGGCGGCGAAATCGCCGCGTTTCCGCAAAATTAATTGACATGCTGCGGATTTTTGACCGCAGCGTTCACGCTGCGGAAAAATCCGCATCATGGGCACAGCGCATGCGGATTTCCATTGGGGAACATTGCTTCCCTTCTACCATGCGTTTTTCATGCGTTTCCGCGGCGTTTACGCAACTGCAAAAACGCCGCGGAAACGCATGAAATACGCATCGTGTGAACTCAGCCTAATGGAAGATTCCTAAATGGAGGTGATTGCTTTCATTTTGAATCTTTTCTTGGGTCCCGGCCCGACCCCCTGACGGATTCCTCCACCTCAAGTCTCAATGACTTTCTTAAATGGCTGAAAGGTCTTTAATTAACTCCTGTTGTTAATTAGAGGAGCAGGAAGATTAACTAATGGCATCAGCTCAGCGGGGATAAAGCGTGTTTAGGCTGCAGGATTGGGAAGGATTAGAGGACTGGGATCATTCATGGAGATGTCGCCTCGATGAATTCAGCTAATGTGAGCACAGACATTCCCCTGATCACAGGAGTGAGGGTCCTGACATCACATTCAGGTAAGGGGGGGTCAATTATAGGCAATGTCGGTGCAAATCGCAGCATTAGAGCAAATGCACAAGCGGCTCCTCGGCTGCAGAACTTTCAGTGACTGACAATCAGTTCCTCTATCTGACCTTCTGCCGATGTGAAGATTTCTGCAAACCGCATTCAGATGAATGGACGCCACAGAAGAGCCGCACGGTGGGAATTAAACCTTCACAGGAGTAAAACCCTGGAGCATTATATATGGTCACAGTCTTGATCGGCTGCAGGTCTAATGATCTCAAATGATTAGGAAGAAGGATGTCACTTTTCCAATTCCTTTCTTGCACTTCTAACTTTAATATATATATATATATATATATATATATATATATATATATATACATACAGTATATACACATAGTACTAAAAATCTGCATGTGTGACTGTGACCTTATGGGGATTCTCTCCGCTGGCCGATCATCCCTGATTCATCATCCCGTTCACACGGAGACACTTTGTAGTCGCATGAATTATTCTGGGGAGAAAATAATGAAACAAAACTTCTTGTTTACAAAATATCGATAATAAACAAATAAACAACGTATCAATGTGAGAATGAGTGAACGTGCCGTGTAACCTGTCTGCACACTTCCATAGCCTTGTGGATGCTTCCCACCGGCTGTAATGAACTTTTCCTTGTGGCGTCGGAGCTGCGGCCTCCATGTTATCTGCACAGGAAGAGATGAGCAGTGAAAGCCGCAGATGGGAACAGAGGAGGAAATCACACGAGCGACGTGGTCTTCGTATGGAACTAAAGCTGCATGGAAACCCCCATACACATTAGACTAATGTCTGCCGATATTAGTGGGGCCCCGGAACACTGAAGGTCGGGGGAGATGTCGATCGTACATGTCTGATTTCGGACCACCAATTGCAATGTTCTCCTGGAGATAAACCGGTGTTGGCCAAATAACAGAGGAGGGCCGGCGATGCGAGCGCAGCGGAGAGGCGCGGGAGAACTCTTTGAAGCATCGTTTGGCAGACAGCTGTCTAATGTGTATGGAAGCTTAAAGGGGTTGTCCACTACTTTTACATTGATGCCCTATCCGTAGGATCTGCCTATTCAATTGAATAGGAGGTGGATCTGCAGTACACCGCGGCGGCCACTACCATTTGACGGCGGAGCCCCGCAGGTGAGCACTTCCGGTCGGATGCCGCCGCCGGCACCGATAACAGCTGATCGGCATGGGTGGGACTCCGGCCAATCATACATTGATGCCCTATGCACTATGGATAGGGCATCAAGCATCTTTAACACACCGATTTCTGCCCAATCTTACAGATTATACATCGGTTCTGAATTCGCCATTTATGCCAACGGACATTCTCGTCTTCGCATGTGCTGATATCGTAAAATCAACCTTCCTGTCTCGGATGCCGGAGTCGTTTTCCATGTGTCTCTTTATTTAATCGCTACAATGTTTGTGTCCGATCAGATCTCATCCATTTATACACCAGAGGATTGTCTGCAATTGTAACCACCCCTCCACTGTGTGAGCAGGACGCGGTCCCGGTGCCCTAAATGTAATAGATGTTCCTCATCCTCTGACAGCAAACAGATATCTTGAAAATGATGAGGAATCTGAAGCGAAAAGAGTATTTATTAATGTACACGCACCAATTCTACACATTTAATAAGAGTTAGACGCGTTTTACATCTCTCCCGCGGCTTCGCAATGGCGCCCAGAAAAAGGGTGTCCAAGAGAAAAAACAGATTTATTAACACAATATCCCATTTCTTTGCCAAAAAATAACGATGTGAAGTGTACGGCTCAGGTAAAAGTGGCGCTGATTTCTATGTACATCATACACCGCATTAATAAATCTGCTCCAAATGTGCCAGAATTCAGCCTGGACACCGGGAGGCAACGAGGAGAGGAAAGGACCAGGGAAATGAGACTCATCCCATATCTCCACTGCACAGTACCACTCCTCCTGTATATATACACTGCACAGTACCACTCCTCCTGTCCTGTATATATACACTGCACAGTACCACTCCTCCTGTCCTGTATATATACACTGCACAGTACCACTCCTCCTGTCCTGTATATATACACTGCACAGTACCACTCCTCCTGTATATATACACTGCACAGTACCACTCCTCCTGTATATATACACTGCACAGTACCACTCCTCCTGTATATATACACTGCACAGTACCACTCCTCCTGTATATATACACTGCACAGTACCACTCCTCCTGTATATATACACTGCACAGTACCACTCCTCCTGTATATATACACTGCACAGTACCACTCCTCCTGTATATATACACTGCCCAGTACCACTCCTCCTGTCCTGTATATATACACTGCACAGTACCACTCCTCCTGTCCTGTATATATACACTGCACAGTACCACTCCTCCTGTCCTGTATATATACACTGCACAGTACCACTCCTCCTGTATATATACACTGCACAGTACCACTCCTCCTGTATATATACACTGCACAGTACCACTCCTCCTGTATATATACACAGCACAGTACCACTCCTCCTGTATATATACACAACACAGTACCACTCCTCCTGTATATATACACTGCACAGTACCACTCCTCCTGTATATATACACAGCACAGTACCACTCCTCCTGTATATATACACTGCACAGTACCACTCCTCCTGTCCTGTATATATACACTGCACAGTACCACTCCTCCTGTCCTGTATATATACACTGCACAGTACCACTCCTCCTGTATATATACACTGCACAGTACCACTCCTCCTGTATATATACACTGCACAGTACCACTCCTCCTGTATATATACACTGCACAGTACCACTCCTCCTGTATATATACACTGCACAGTACCACTCCTCCTGTATATATACACTGCACAGTACCACTCCTCCTGTATATATACACTGCACAGTACCACTCCTCCTGTCCTGTATATATACACTGCACAGTACCACTCCTCCTGTATATATACACTGCACAGTACCACTCCTCCTGTATATATACACAGCACAGTACCACTCCTCCTGTATATATACACAGCACAGTACCACTCCTCCTGTATATATACACTGCACAGTACCACTCCTCCTGTATATATACACAGCACAGTACCACTCCTCCTGTATATATACACTGCACAGTACCACTCCTCCTGTATATATATACACTGCACAGTACCACTCCTCCTGTATATATACACTGCACAGTACCACTCCTCCTGTCCTGTATATATACACTGCCCAGTACCACTCCTCCTGTCCTGTATATATACACTGCACAGTACCACTCCTCCTGTATATATACACTGCACAGTACCACTCCTCCTGTCCTGTATATATACACTGCACAGTACCACTCCTCCTGTATATATACACTGCACAGTACCACTCCTCCTGTCCTGTATATATACACTGCACAGTACCACTCCTCCTGTATATATACACTGCACAGTACCACTCCTCCTGTCCTGTATATATACACTGCACAGTACCACTCCTCCTGTATATATACACTGCACAGTACCACTCCTCCTGTCCTGTATATATACACTGCACAGTACCACTCCTCCTGTATATATACACAGCACAGTACCCCTCCTCCTGTATATATACACAGCACAGTACCACTCCTCCTGTATATATACACTGCACAGTACCACTCCTCCTGTATATATACACTGCACAGTACCACTCCTCCTGTCCTGTATATATACACTGCACAGTACCACTCCTCCTGTATATATACACTGCACAGTACCACTCCTCCTGTATATATACACTGCACAGTACCACTCCTCCTGTATATATACACAGCACAGTACCCCTCCTCCTGTATATATACACAGCACAGTACCACTCCTCCTGTATATATACACAGCACAGTACCACTCCTCCTGTATATATACACAGCACAGTACCACTCCTCCTGTATATATACACTGCACAGTACCACTACTCCTGTATATATACACAGCACAGTACCACTCCTCCTGTATATATACACAGCACAGTACCACTCCTCCTGTATATATACACTGCACAGTACCACTCCTCCTGTATATATACACTGCACAGTACCACTCCTCCTGTATATATACACAGCACAGTACCACTCCTCCTGTATATATACACAGCACAGTACCACTCCTCCTGTATATATACACTGCACAGTACCACTCCTCCTGTATATATACACTGTACAGTACCACTCCTCCTGTATATATACACAGCACAGTACCACTCCTCCTGTATATATACACTGCACAGTACCACTCCTCCTGTATATATACACTGCACAGTACCACTCCTCCTGTATATATACACAGCACAGTACCACTCCTCCTGTATATATACACAGCACAGTACCACTCCTCCTGTATATATACACTGCACAGTACCACTCCTCCTGTATATATACACTGCACAGTACCACTCCTCCTGTATATATACACTGCACAGTACCGCTCCTCCTGTATATATACACTGCACAGTACCGCTCCTCCTGTATATATACACTGCACAGTACCACTCCTCCTGTATATATACACTGCACAGTACCACTACTCCTGTCCTGTATATATGTTACACGAACGCCGGCTAAGTTCAGATAGGGGCGAGACCGGTTACATGAATTCGTTGGAATCCTCGTGGAACCGTCACTCAGGGCGACCGTAGGCTGCAGCTCAGGCACATGATAGATTCAGTTGCTGACTAGACACATCTGACAAGAGTCTTCATAAACGGTACAACAGTAACATTTAATGAGGCACGGCCAGTGCAATGCAAACGTCTCTTTGAGCAACAGGCTCCAGTAATAACAGTACAGTCTCCTTTGCAGCACAGCAGTACACAGTCTATTATCCGGTAGCACAGTACAGTACAGTTTTAATGCATAAACAACCACAGGCTTTTCCTTCACAAGGACTCAATAGTACACAGCATTCTTTATCCTGCTTGGAGATGAAGGGGGGAGGGTTTGATGAGGAAGATGATCCCTATGACAGGATTCCTTCCAGTCCTTATCTTGCAGCCCGATAATACTCCGCACTGTTAGCTCAGGGAGACTATCTGACCTGTGTTTAGCTTCCCTCCTGACCTGAATTGTGTTCCCTTGCTTTCTGTGAGATGCAGATCATACACGACCTTTCTCTTCGCCTCTAGCCAGACAGTAAACAACTTCCCCACAATCCCTCTGGAGCTCTGCTAAAACACTCCCTGTTTCCTGTGACTGTGTTAACCCTTCTAGCTGCTGGATGCTTCTGGAGCACAACACTTTCTGTCTCCTGTTCTTGTGTTACTTCTAATAGTTGCTGGATGCTTTTGAAGCCACAGCACTACTTCTGCATGTCACACTCTTCCCTCCTTTTTGAATGTCGTCCAGAATCCGTTGAATCGCCTTCAATCCCTCCGGTCGGGGCAACTTTAAGACGGCTGACACCTTCTCGGGATCTATGCACAGACCGGTCTCAGAAATGATGTAACCAAGAAATGGCAAGGAGGTCTGCTCAAAGAGGCATTTCTCGTATTTAGCATACAGGCGATTCTTCCGAAGCCTCAGCAGAACCTGACGTCCATCCCTCCGGTGTGAAGGCAGATCCGGGGAGAACACCAAGACGTCATCCAGGTACACCACCATGCAGGAATACAGGAGATCTTGGAAGATGTCGTTAACTAGCTCCTGGAAGATGGCTGGAGCATTACAGTGACCGGAGGGCATCACGCGGTATTAGTAGTGACCGTCCCGGGTGTTGAATGCCGTCTTTCACTCCCTGGCGAATCCGGACCAGATTGTATGCCCCCCGAAGATCGAGCTTTTAGGCGGTCAAACAACTCTGAGATGAGAGGCAGGAGGTACTTATTTTTGATGGTAATCTGGTTTAGACCCCTATAGTCAATACAAGGATGAAGCGAGCTGTCTTTCTTCTTGACGAAGAAGAAACCTGCTCCAGCCGGAGAGGTGGATTTCGGATAAATCCCCTAACAAGATTCTCCTCAATGTACTCAGACATGGCGCGGGTCTTGGCCAACGACAAGGGATAGATTCGCCCAGGAGGAGGTGAGGCACCAGGTATTAGGTCGATGGGGCAATCATACGGCCTATGAGGTGGTAGTGTCTCAGCCTCCTTTTTGTCAAAGACATCCACATAGGACCAGTAGGGTGCCGGCAGGCCAGGTAGGTTAGCCGGCGTAGACGGGGCTCGAGCAGAACGAACCAGAACCAAACAGGATTCATGGCATTCCTGCCCCCAACAGAGCACTTCACCAGATCTCCAATTCAGGACGGGCTCATGTCTCTGTAACCAGGGCAGACCAAGCAAGAGGGGATGAGAGAGACTGGACAGCACGCGAAAGGAGATCTTCTCCGAGTGCAGCATTCCCACCTGAAGAGTTACAGGCTCAGTGACCAGCAAGATGGTTTCCGGAAGAAGCTTCCCATCCACTGAGGAAACCGCCAAAGGTTCAGCCAGACGTACTGTAGGAATCTGATAACGCTCTACAACGGCCTGTTGAATGAGATTCCCTCCGGAATCCAGAAAGGCAGTCTCGAAGAAGCGAGTCTCACCACTGGTGGCAGAAACGGAAAGAGTCAAGGACGGAGAGGAAGAACTCTTGCCTAGGATAACCTCTCCGAGTGATCCTAGACACTGGAGTTTCCTGGTCTCTCCGGGCAGGAACTGATCAGATGCTCTATACTGCCACAATAGAAGCAACTCCCCTCGGCGCGTCTCCTGGCGAGACTTGACCATCTTGGCTTGGTCAATTTGCATTGGCTCTGGAGAAGACACCCGGGGGATTGCTGGTTGCGAGACAGGCCTTTGGAAGGTTGGAGCGAGACGCGGAGGTCTTCTCTCCCGGGTCATCTCCTTAGCACGTTCCAGAAAGCGGATGTCGATCCGGGTAGCTAAAGACACCAGGTCATCCAGGGTGGGAGGTATGTCTCGGCCGGCTAGCTCATCCTTGATCCGTCCAGAAAGGCCCTCCCAAAAGGTGGACACCAGTGCCTCATTATTCCAGGCCAGTTGAGATGCGAGGGTGCGGAAACACACGGCATACCGTCCCACAGAAAGACTCCCTTGACAGAGTCGGAGAAGTGAGGAGGCAGTAGAAGATCTTTGTCCAGGTTCATCGAACACCTTCCGGAAAGCCGCGAGGAAGGCCTGGAGAATGGACACCAGAGGATCCCCTCTCTCCCACAGAGGGTTAAGCTACACCAACGCCTCTCCGGTGAGGTGAGACATGATGAACGCCACCTTGGCCCGGTCGGAGATGAACTGGTGTGCCAGAAGTTCAAAGTGCAGCGTGCACTGATTTATGAAGCCCCGACATAGGACAGGGTCCCCATCGAAACATGGAGGCGCAGAAAGCCGGGGTCCTAAGCCGGGTGCCACAGCGCCACAGGGTTGAGGTGCCACCGGATCGGGTACCGCCGGAGTGGGTGCCGCTCGATTAGAGACGGACACCGTCAGAGCAGACAGCGTGTCCAGGCGGGAGTTGACTGTCTGCAGATAGGACAGGATAGTCTCCTGTTGGGATCTCTGATGAGAGACCTCCTAGAATAAGTCAGAGAGCGAATGAGCCTGGGAGCCACCGGATTCCATGGCCTGTGCAAACTGTTATGGGTCCGGGTGGTGGAATCTCTGTGCTTAGTTGACTCCGTGAACCAAGGAGGGACCGGGCAGGTGAACCAGGTGCCACTCTGGGACCAACCTTGTGTGAGAGCAGGTGACTCCCACGGGTCAGATAATAGGAGCTGACCGGTACAGCGGATGAGCATGGCAGGTAGGCTGGCGGGTGATCCGGGTAGACAGGCAGGCGGGTACGGCGGATAGCCAGACAGGTACTCCGGGTAAACGAGCAGGCGGGTACGGCAGGTAACTGGCAGGTGCTCAGGGTAGGCAGGCTGGCGGGCACGGCTGATAGACTGGCGGGCAGGACTGTTAGACAGACTGGCGGGCAGGACTGTTAGACAGACTGACGGGCAGGACTGTTAGACACACTCGAGGGCAGGACTGTTAGACAGACTGGCGGGCAAGGAACCTGAGGGCTGAGGAGAGTGTTAGCACACAAACAACAACCTTGCACAGGCACCTCCATTTTGGAGGAGGTGCTTAATATAGGGGCAGTCCTCCGGCCATTGGCCGGGGACTCTTTAGGACGGCGAGCGCGGCCCCTCCAAGAGCGAGGGCGCGCGGGCGCGTGCGCCCTAAGCACAATGCCCGGGAGGCTGCGCGCAGTGTGCGCCTTAGCAGCAGGGGAACAGGAAGACGCCGGACCGGGACCGCAGCGGTGAGGGGAACAGCGTCTCTGCCCGGCAGGAGGCAGAGACGCCGATGCTATACCTGGTCCATAGAAAGATACCTGTTCCAGTCGACAGTCCTTAGCACTTGACTCGGTTCACCAAGTGCCTCATACATCAACATCACGGGCCTCCTCACTTCTTGAGTCGACATCCTCCTCATGGGTTGTTCCTCAGAAACCACGGTTTCTTCGGTCACAGGAGTTTCTTCCGCCGCACTCATTTCCTATGCTTCCTCAGATGCTCTTAGAGCTGCCTCTATAAGTTCCTGTACTTCTCCTGAATTGCCTTTTTTCTGAACGGTCTGGTAATTCCGCTCCTCCTGAGTGTCAATCGGTCTCTTCAGGGACCGGTGTTTGATCATCAGATCTGAATTGGACTTCATCTGTACTCCTTGGTACAAATTCTGGAGCCTCAGGACTTAGTTCACTCTCCTGAGGATGGTACATCCCTCTCCTTGCCAGTCCGAGAAATACAACGATGTGTTCTTCTTTATCGCAACTTTCAAGGTCACTATCCACCTCCGGAGCTTCTGTCTGTGGTGGTCCCTTAGCCGATCTCGGACGATGTCAGTCTACTTCTGGGAAGTCTTGTTGTGGTGCGAGATAATCACGGGGTAGTAGTAAATTCTGATGGACTATTCTGGTTTTCTTGTCTCCCGTTTCCAATCGGATTTCATACATTGGGCTGTCATCAGCTTTCCTCTTTACGACCACATAAACCTTGTCTTCCCAGTACGAATGAAGTTTTCCTGGACCACCTTTCTCACATACGTTCTTGACAAGCACCCAGTTTCCCGGTGCCAATTCTACTACATAACATTTTCGATCATAGTACTCCTTACTCTTGCTCTGTCCTTGCGTAACCACTTTGGACGCTATGTTGTATGCCTCTGCCATCTGTTCCTTCCATTTCCGAAAGTACTCCGCATACGTTCTGTAAGTCTCTGACACCGGAGTATCGAACATGATGTCAATTGGCAGTCTTGGCGATTGACCATACAATAGGAAAAAGGGTGAGTAACCCGTTGCATCGCTCTTTGTACAGTTATAGGCATGTAACACTTTTGACATAGAACTCTTCCAGTCTTTCTTCTCATCAGCTGTTAAAGTGCGCAACATCGACAATAATGTCCGGTTAAAACGTTCCACTTGTCCATTACCCTCTTGGTGATAGGGCGTTGTATGGGATCTCTGAATTCTACAGTACTTTCCTAGCTTGGCAAAGAGCTGGTTCTCAAATTCTCTTCCGTGGTCGTGGTGTAACCTCGTAGGGAACCCAAACCTCAAAGCAAAATCATTGAAGATCTTCTCTGCCACTGTTCAACCCGATTTATTGGTGGTGGCATATGCTTGAACAAATCGAGTAAAATGGTCCATCACCACCAATATGTATTCATAGCCACCCTTGCACGTCTCGAGATGTAGAAAGTCTATTGAGACCAT
Organism: Phyllobates terribilis; assembly: GCF_046119375.1. Lineage (NCBI taxonomy): Eukaryota > Metazoa > Chordata > Amphibia > Anura > Dendrobatidae > Phyllobates > Phyllobates terribilis. Next base: position 200,880,650 of record NW_027362768.1, on the reverse strand, counting down.
CCAAAACGGATACGTAGTTTGGATGTTGCCCATAGGTGCCCGGGTTGATGTGTTGGGACGTTTATCTTTCAGACACCCACACTCCCTGGTCACGTACCTCTCAATATCTTTCTGCATGTACGGCCAGAAGAAACGTTCACGGATCAAGTTTGTTGTCCTTTCCACTCCCAGGTGTCCCATGTTTTCATGGAGTTCTTTGAAGACCAACCTACGGAATACTCTGGGTAGTACCAACTGCTGATTTTGTCCTCCTTTACGATACAGTCTTCACTGAGGCAGAGCTTCGTCCATTCTTTAACTAAAATAGATACTGCTGGTGACTCATTATCTCTCTCCCGTTTACTTGGAAACCGATTTTGGTCCACATAAAGTAGTATTCTACCAATTATTTGATCTTCCCGTTTTACTCTACGGATTTTTCATTTTGGTAGTTTTTGAATGGACAAAGGGTCATCTTGTTCTCTTGCTTTTACACTGGCTTCCACGGTCAACGGACACCACAATGGTGTGTCTTTCTCCTGATAAGCTTGCACTGCTTGGGTAGTGCTCTCAATTGCTTCCAGACTGACTTTCTCAGAGCATTCTTGCATGAACTCCTCAGGCTCTAGTGGCATTCTCGACAGTCCATCAGCATCTGCATTGCATTTTCCTGGCCTGTACTTGATGCTGAAATTGAAGTCAGCTAGTTCAGCTACCCATCTCTGACCTGTCGCATTCAGTTTAGCTGTAGTGAGGACATAGTTCAAAGGGTTGTTGTCAGTGTAAACCTCAAACTCTTTGCTGTAATAGAGATAATCTCTAAATCATTCACAGATAGCCAATGTCAATGCCAGGAACTCCAATTTTCCAGAATGTAGATGGTAATTCTTCTCGGCGTCTGTCGACGTTCTAGAACCATAACCGATGACTCTCAATTTTCCATCTTGATGCTGATACAGGGCAGCTCAAAGTTTGACTTGAGAAGTGTCACAATGAAGAACAAATGGTAAGTTGAAATCAGGATATCCCAAGATGGGTGGTTTAACCAGGTAGTCTACTAGATCTTCCAATACCTCCTGGTGGTCTGCTGTCCAGAGAATGGGCTGTTGGGACGAAACGGCATTGTTTCTTTTAAGCCCGATCCTACCGGCATTCTACTTTTTCTCCGTGGGTGTTGTTGACTCTGACGTCCCCCCCTAGAGGACGTTGTAAAAAAATACTTCTTTCTGTATTTTTTCTCTATTGAGGACTTCTCAAAGTATCAATATCAAGATATTCTTATAAAAAAAAGTATCTATTTATTCTCGGGTTGTCCATTAAAAATAATTATTTCAGACGGTGCATACAATAATTGGTTACAAAGTGATTGTCCATTTGTCCATAATTAGCTTAATAGTTGAGATTCACCCATCTTTCCCTGGGATCCTGGATGGTAGATTGCGTCTGTCTGTGTCCAGCATGTGTGTCCGGATGACACCATGTGTCCAGGTAAAGAACGTGTTTCCTTGGGCCAACATCAGCAGCGGTTTACACACAGAACCTCATCCTGTGTCCTGTGGAACGGCAAGAGAGCCCCCCCCCCCTGTCTCTAACATGGGCTTTTATGGCACCTGTTATTCCGCATATGGTAGTGAACTAAAAATACACACACAAATAGCGCATGTCAGCTAAAAATCCTAACACGATGGCTGATACAATCTGTATGGTACAGAATTAAGAATCCTTCTAAACATGTCTCCATGCTTCTCTGGAATTCTGATGGAGCTGAACTGAGCCCAAACGGTATGCGAATCCATTCATATAACCCCCACAGTGTGATAAATGCTGTCAAAGGTCTACTGAACTCTTCAACAAACCCTTGATGGTATGCTTTACCCTGATCGAGGACAGAGAATCAGGTACTTCCTGATAGGCTATCCAGCATATCTTGAATCTTTGGTATCAGGTGCCGATCAGGTACTGACTTTCGGTTTAGTTCCCGGTAATCACAGCAGACTCTCAACGTACCGTCCTTCTTCCTAACACAAACAATAGGAGAGAAATAAGATGACTTCGACTTTTGGACCCAACCTCTATTGATGAGATCTTGTAAATATTCTTTCACTTCACGGTGTAATGGTTTCGGCACAGACATGTAACTTCTGGCTACTGGGGTCGTATCTTTCAAATTGATTTTCAACTGCAACGACGAGATACAACCTATATCAGAGTCATCTTTGGAGAATGCATGACACTCTTCTCTCAGCATCTGTTTTGCTACCGCTCGATCTTCAGCACACAAGTGTTACAGGGGTACTGGGGGATCCCAGGACCCAGAGGTGGGTCATGCAATTTCCTCTCCTGGACAACTCCTGTTCCTTGGTGGGGTGACTGAATTCACGGTAGACCCCTGGGTGGGTCTCACACTGGCTGGATATACCGTTTTAACGGTTTCGATGTGAACTAACACAGTCTTTGGATCCAGTCTAATTTCGTGTTTTGTAGTATTCATCATCGGTACTATCACTCGAGCAAACCCACCAGTAGAAATTGTAAGCACAGTCTCACCTTGAACTAGGCCTTCCGGAAGTTCTGAAGAGTCTTTTGGCACGAACGATCTTTTCTGGGCTTTTCTTCCCGTTTCTACTCAAACTCCAAACCTCACCCCCACCATTTGGTTTGTGAATCACATTTTCCGCCACAGCGTTGGGTATGGCAAGTGATGTGGCAGTTGCATCCACCACCAGCGTCCCTGACTTGTGTTTCGTGATGACCTCACTGATTACATTATAGCCTAGGATAGGATCCTCTGCCACGTTCTGATCACTGGTCACGAGAAAAGGTACCAAAAGCTCAATAGTGTTGCTGTCTTTGTGGCCCTCAGTTGGAAAGTCACATCCACCCAGCCTATGAAACAGATTTCGGTCTGATTGACAGCTTTGCCGTGGAGTTCCACTGGTCCTAAGAGTTCTTTTTGTGAACGAAGGCAGGTATGTGACAGGTTGCGCCTTCTCCATTCTTCATTTAAAAGGTTCGCTTGGGATTCTGTGTCCCACAGTGCTTTTATCAGGAGTCCATCTAGCTGGCACTGAATAAAGCACCTTTCACTGATTAGGCTGATGAGACTATCTTTACTGACTGAGGAATCCTCCTCCCAGGAGTACATCTTTTGACCTCTGCACTGGGCATTATGTAACTGATGCCCCTGTCTCTCTTGCAGCTGTTGTAGACGGGAACACACTTGGTGATAGTGCTGATGCAGTCGTTTTACCTCATGCGCCGTTCTGGGGTTTGGTGAGGTTTGGATTTGCTTCTGGGGCCTCCTCTGTGTCGCGGTTACCAGCCGCCCTGCACTGGCAACCTCCTGTCTTTTAACCCAAATGACCGTGACCATTGGCACTCCTTGGCATAATGTCCTTCCTCACCACATCTTAGACAGTGGACACATACCATACTCCGATTTGATGAACGGCACGCTTCACAAGCCGGGTATCTTCTGTTTTGGAACCCACTCCTGGGTCTGATGGATACCGGTTCTGGCCTGGAACGAATCAACTTTTTCACCTCAATCAACTCGACTCGCAGTTCTCCTATTACTTTCTTCCAGTCAACGCTGGCGGTTCTCTCTTTTGTTGGAGAATTAAGGTTCCCTCTCGGAGGTGGCACTGGAGGGTCTCCATGATGATCTTCGGACTGGCCACCGGGGGTCTCCAACTCTAGCTGATTCATTTTGGTGGTTTTAGGAGCAGAGCCTTTCTTTAACTTCTGTTTGCTCTTTGACTCCAAACTAGTGGCCTCATTCATTTTTTCAATTAGGACTTGGTGCAGAATGCCAGGATCTTCTAGGTGCTGTTTCAGCTGCAACTTGATGTCTTTGCTGATTAACCCCATTCCCAATGATCTCAAGAACTTCTTCTGGACTAGTCCAGCATCAAACTTCTCTTCTGCTTCTACATCTCTGGATGCAAACAACAGTCTATCCTTCAGTTCAATTGCTCTGAACAAGAAACTTTGGGGTAATTCATTATATTTCTGTGAGAGGTTAATGAGTCGGTGGAAGAATTCTGAAGTACTCTCCTTTTTAGTGCCCTTTTAAAATCATCTTCAGTTGTTGCAAGGTCACTTGACTTTTCATTTCTAGCATACTACAGAGGTTTAGTCCTGGGCTGATCACTTTCACCACTCCCTCAACGATCTCATCTGGCTGGTAGCCTTTCTGTAAGCCTGCATCGATCTGGTGCAACAAGTTCATATAAGACAGTTTCTCTTTCTGTTCACACTCTCCAATCTGTCCCAGGATCTTGAATTTTTTCCTTATGGTGATTTGTGGTGTTAGAGAGGACTATTGCGCAGGCACTGGGGGGTCACTCTTACTTTCCGGCGCCTGCGCAATAAAGAACTGCGGCGCAGAGCGCAGGTAGACGGGGCAGGGATGAAGCAAAGAATGGTCAATGTGAGCGGCGCTTTGCGCATGCCCGGATGTCAGGGAGCACAGTGCACGTCACAGGGCCCAGTAACATGCAGGGGAGGGGGAGGGATATGCTAAGTAAGCAGAGAGGCGGAGATTTAGGGGAATAATAAGCACATAGGCGGGGACTTTTTCCCGTCCCCTGGACGCCGAGCCTGTGGAAAAAAGAATTGATTAAAGTGCTTTTCTCTGCAATCAGACCTCTGCTATAGGCCATACAGTTAAGTATAGATTTACTTTTCTATACCCTGTAATGGCAATAGTAGAGGTCTGATATCGCCCAGGGGGTTACAGATTCCCTTTAAGTGTCTCTTTGAGCAACAGGCTCCAGTAACAACAGTACAATCTCCTTCACAGCACAGTAGTACACAGTCTATTCAGTAGCATAGTACAGCACAGCTTTAATGCATACATAACCACAGACTTTTCCTTCACAAGGGCACAGCATTCTTTATCCTGCATGGAGATGGAGAGGGGGGAGGGTTTGATGAGGGAGATTATCCCTATGACAGGATTCCTTCCAGTCCAATAATACTCCGCACTGTTAGCTCAGGGGGTCTAACTGACCTGTGTCTATCTTCCCTCCTGATCTGAATTTGGTTCCCTTGCCTCCTGTGAGATGCAGATCACACACCACCTTTCTCTTCAGCTCTAGCCAGACAGTAAACAACTTCCCCACTATCCCCCTGGGGCTCTGCAAAAACACTCCCTGTCTCCTGTGACTGTGTTAACCCCTCTAGTCACTGAATGCTTCTGGAGCGCAACACTTTCTGTCTTCTGTGTTTGTGTTATTTCCAATAGTTGCTGGATGCTTTTGAAGCAATAGCACTACTTCTGCATGTCATATATATACACTGCACAGTACCACTTCTCCTGTCCTGTATACGTATATACACTGCACAGTACCACTTCTCCTGTCCTGTATACGTATATACACTGCACAGTACCACTCTTCCTGTCCTGTATATAGACACTGCATAGTACCACTCCTCCTGTCCTGTATATATACGCTGCACAGTACCACTCCTCCTATACTGTATATATACACTGCACAGTACCACTCCTCCTGTCCTATATATATACACTGCACAGTACCACTCCTCCTGTCCTGTATATATACACTGCACAGTACCACTCCTCCTGTCCTGTATATATACACTGCACAGTACCACTTCTTCTGTCCTGTATATATACACTGCACAGTACCACTCCTCCTGTCCTATATATATATATACACTGCACAGTATCACTTCTTCTGTCCTGTATATATACACTGCACAGTACCACTTCTCCTGTCCTGTATATATACACTGCACAGTAACTCTTCTCCTGTCCTGTATATATACACTGCACAGTACCACTCCTCCTATCCTGTATATATACACTGCACAGTACCACTCCTCCTGTCCTGTATATATACACTGCACAGTACCACTCCTCCTGTCCTGTATATATACACTGCACAGTACCACTCCTCCTGTCCTGTATATATACACTGCACAGTACCACTCCTCCTGTCCTGTATATATACACTGCACAGTACCACTCCTCCTGTCCTGTATATATACACTGCACAGTACCACTCCTCCTGTCCTGTATATATGCACTGCACAGTACCACTCCTCCTGTCCTGTATATATACACTGCACAGTACCACTCCTCCTGTCCTGTATATATACACTGCCCAGTACCACTCCTCCTGTCCTGTATATATACACTGCACAGTACCACTCCTCCTGTATATATACACTGCCCAGTACCACTCCTCCTGTCCTGTATATATGCACTGCACAGTACCACTCCTCCTGTCCTGTATATATACACTGCACAGTACCACTCCTCCTGTCCTGTATATATACACTGCACAGTACCACTCCTCCTGTATCTATACACTGCACAGTACCACTCCTCCTGTCCTGTATATATACACTGCACAGTACCATTCCTCCTGTCCTGTATATATACACTGCCCAGTACCACTCCTCCTGTCCTGTATATATACACTGCACAGTACACCTCTATATCCTGTATATATATACACTGCAGGTCTTTTTTTTATTGATAGAATAAGTACAGTACATGACAGAACAATAATACATTACAGGACACCGAACATAGGAACAAAACAAGACGACAAATCACAGAAAATAGAAACAAAATAAATCACCGCAGGAATATATATATATATATACAGGAAATAAATATTATAAAACCTATAAAACCCCCGGCCCAGCTTCATTCATACTACTATATACAATCCCACACAACGCTCACACCGTCCTATATACACATAAAACACCGTCCTATATACAAGATTATATACAATAAAACACTAAACCTAATATAACGTATATACAACCGGACACTAACACTAACCTACTGGTCCCACTGCCTGACCTTAGTCACCCCCTTACCGCACCTCATTCACACCACAGAAAACCAAAAATAACAATATATACAATAGTGACATGAACAATTTTTTTTTTTTTTTTTTATATTTTTTTTGTAATTTTTAATATATACATAAAACACAGACCTACACTAACTATCCCGCCACCCCTGATCTAGCTCTGGCCACAAAGTTCAGGATTACTCCGAGCTAGGATCAGGCCCCAAAGTTTTTCCCCAGGCGGGGCCTGGATCAGGCCAGATCAGTCCTCTTATCACCGCCGATGAAAACCCCCCCAAATCACCCACCCAACCTAACTAAAACCCCCTATTATACATTATATACAATATATACAGAACACAACCTACACACTCACCATCCAAGGCTCAAGTTCGATGCCGGCAAACCTTCTATTCAGGAGACAGAAATACAAAACAAAAATCTAGGGTGGAAAGACATCAGCCCACCACCAGGATATTGGAGTACTACCGGACTAAGGCACCCTGAAGGAAAAGCCCCTCCAGAGACGGGCCGCCCTCCGGGCACCCAGTCTTTCATACTCCAGAGAACGTACCTTCACCAGGTCACCTAGGATGTTCCTACAGACTTCATCTACATGGAGGATTTTACTCTGCGTCGAGACTAAAACTCGTGCGTTCCACGTGAAATACCTCACCACTGCGCTGACTATGAATAAAGTGTCTCGGTCCCTTCTCCCAAGGTCTCCGAACGCTCCATAGGCCCACCCGGCGTAGGACAGAGTAGCCAGCCGCGGCCAACCAATGGAAGCCCCCACCCTGTTGTACACCTCTGTATTAAAGGGACAATGAAGCAGGAAGTGCTCCATGCTTTCCAGCACGTTAGCACAAGCCTCACGGGGGCAATTCCTGTCCTCGGAGCTCCTGTACTTCAAATTGTCCCTCACATACAGCTTACCATGGAAGCAGCGCCAAGTCAAGTCCCAGTACTTCTCGGGGATCCTGGTAGAATTTAACAAACTCAACCCAACCTCCAGATCCCGACTTGGGCAGTCTTTGAGGGCCAATGGACTCTGAAAATGAGAAAGCAAGACCCTCATATCGAGGAGTTTCCTCGGGAGGGACCTCACCTCCCACATTCCCAGACCCCACCGGCGGATCATTTTCAGAACCGGGGTAACATAAGCCGGGAGATGCCCGTGTGGTGTGCGAAGATCCTTCAATCTTCCCCCTGTCTCCCATTCCTGGAAGAAAGGCTGAAACCATCCCTTGCAGGAGAATACCCACGGAGGAGCCCTCTCTTTCCAGAGGTTTGCCACGTTCACCTTCAAGAAAGTGTTCACTAGGAACACCACGGGGTTCACCATATTCAAACCCCCTAGTCTCCTCGTGCGGTAAGTGACCTCCCGCTTGACTAGGTTCAGTCTGTTCCCCCATAACATCTGGAAGAACAGACTGTAGACCCGTGTCCAGAGAGGCTCTGGCAAGACACAGACGCTGCCCAGGTAGATTAGCAAGGGGAGCAGGAAAGCTTTGCACAGGCCAACCCTTTCCCTCAGGGTCAAAGACCAACCCCTCCATTGGTCCACTCTTTGGGCGACACCTTTGATTCTGCCTTCCCAGTTTTTCGTGGGGTAATCACCCTGGCCGAATTCGATGCCCAGGACTTTGGCATGTTCTTGGGGTTCGGGGAGGGTATCCGGAAGATCAAACCCGGGATCTCCGCCTCCCAGCCAGAGACTCTCACACTTATCCTGGCTGACCTTGGACCCGGATGCCTCCGAGTAGCGCTCCACTTCTGACATCACCGCTGCTGCCTCCTCTTGCGAAGAAACAAAGACGGTGACATCGTCCGCGTAGGCCACCACCCTCAGGATAGTCTCCGGCGCCGCCCCGCCCATCCGCACCCCCGCCAACGGTCTACAATCGATCCTTCTGAGGAAGGGATCGATCGCAAACGCGTAAAGCAAAGGGCTAAGAGGACAGCCCTGACGGACACCGGATCCTACCCCAAAAGGTCGTCCAATCCACCCATTCACCAGAGGGAAAGTCTCAGCCCCTGCATACAAGGTCTTAAGCCAGTCCACAAACCCTCCAGGCAGACCATACCTCAAAAGAGTGGACCAGAGGTACTCGTGGTTAACCCGATCAAAGGCTTTTGCCTGATCCAGGGTCAGCAAGAACCCCTTCCAGAGGCCCGCCCTGCCTTGCTCCACGGCCTCTCGGACACCTAGAACAGCACTAAAAGTGCTACGGCCAGGAACGCAACAGTGCTGAACCTCCGAAAGGAGCCGGGGTGCAAACTTCACCAGCCTGTTGAAAAGTATCTTAGCCAAAATCTTCCTGTCCACATTGAGAAGTGCTATGGGACGCCAGTTCTCAATGCGTGACGGATCCTTACCCTTTGACAAAATGATCAAAGCTGACCTCCTTAATGATCTCGGCAGAGTGCCCGAGGAGAGACACTCGTTAAACACCTGAGTCAAGAGGGGGACCAAAGAGTACCTAAAGGTCCTAAAGAACTCGGATGTTAAGCCATCCGGACCTGGCGACTTTTTGGGCCTAAGCCCATCGATCGCCAGTCTCACTTCCTCTTCTTTGATCGCTTCTGCCAAATCGCCCAGCGAGAGGTCAGCCCCTGGCTCAGGAACAGATTCAGCCAGGAAAGCCGACATCCCGTCACGATCAAGCTCCCTCCTTCCCAAGAGGTGCGAGTAGTAGGAACTGACAACCTCCAAGATCCCTGATCTGGACCTTCTCAGGGACCCCGTACTGTCCACCAGCCCCGTCACTATCTTACTATTCACTGACATCTTACAGTTTCTGTAAGGGTCGGGCGAGCAGTACTTCCCGTAGTCCCTCTCGAAAACCAAAGATGCGTGCCTATCGTACTGACACCTCTTCAGCAAGGACTTCACTCTGGAGATCTCCTCGCGGCTACCTCCAGTCGAGACAAGATGCTCGAGTTTCCTCCTCAGGCTCTGATACAGGCGATCCCTGTTCAGGCTTCTGAGGTTCGAGAGCTGCCGGAAGAATCTCGCCACCCGATGTTTGAACATCTCCCACCACTCCGACTTAGTGTTACTTAGGCCCAGCAATGGTACCTGGCTCTGAAAGAATTCCTCAAAAGACCGTCTTACAGCTTCTTCCTCAAGGAGTGATGAATTCAGCTTCCAATAGCCTCTTCCCATCCGAGGAGTCTCTGTAACGTTGAGAGAAAACATAATCAAACAGTGATCGGAGAACTCCACCTCCACAACCGACAACGGCGAAGAGACGGCCTCCTCCTTCAAATAAAACCTATCTAGCCTAGACCTGCACTGACTACCTCTAAAAAAGGTGAATCCCGTGTCGCCCGGGTTGTGCCGGATGTGGACATCCACCAGGCGAGCCTCACTCACTATCCTGTTTAACGCGACGCAGTCATAAGCCAGTCGGTCTCCGGAACCTCCTCTATCACAGGATCTCGTGACATTGTTGAAATCCCCTCCGAAGACCACCTGCCGACTCGAAAATAAAAAAGGTTTGATCTTCAGGAAGAGACATTTGCGGTCCCACTTGGACTGGGAACCATAGATGTTAATGAGCCGAAGCTCTTGTCCCCCCATGGAGACATCTAGGATCAAGCATCTCCCCATTTCTAATTCGATCACTCGTCTGCATTCAACCGCTGCGGTCTTAAAAAGGACCGCCACCCCGCTATACGGCTCGGCCGCAAGAGACCAGTAGGAGGGCCCATGCCTCCACTCCCGCCTTGCTTTATGCAAGGTTGATATATCGGTCAACCTGGTCTCCTGCAAAAACAAAATGTCGGCGTCAAGTTGGCCGAGAAAATGAAAGGCCGTGTACCTTGCCGCATCTGACTTTATGCTGCAAACATTAATAGTTGCCAGCGTCAACGGGGTGGGTGCCGCCATCATGATTGATTGAATTAGATAGCCTTTTTCTTCCCACCACTGACAGTCCCAACCTCTTCCTCTGATAATGACGGGTTTTTAGTGCGCTTAAGACAAACAGATTCATCCATTCTCTCCTTACATAGATTCTTGCCCTCGTCTGGTGGTCCTGGGTTAGTCATCCCCCCAGAGGGCTTTGTATTTGCCCCCCGAGAGGAAGACCCAGCCATCTCCTGAGCCCCAACCACCTTGTCCGCAACCTCCGGCCCCGGGTCCCCACTTCCCCCCTCCAGAGGGAGGTCCTGGAGAGCCCCGAACCGGTTGGAGAGATCCACCAGAGGGGGGGCGGCTGAACCCTCCAATGGCGCTTGGATCATGGCCAGAGAGTCAGAGGGGTCGCACTCCAAAGAGGCAGCTCAAGACCTGGTCCCCCTCCTACCTCTGGCCGTTTTCCTGTTACCCTTTTTCTTTTTCTGTGACCACTCCCCCTCTCCCTCATCTAGACTGTCACCAGAAGAGGGTTCCTGGGAAGACGTGGCGTCCTCTCGCTCTTCCCTTTCAAGTCTCTTGACTTCCTCGCTCAATTCACTGTCTTTAGGATCCTTAGCTGCAAGTGAAGTACCTGGGTCAGAGTTTAGGGACATTACTCCCTGCCCCCTGTCCCCACGGCGCTTCTCCTGCCGCCTGATGGTGGATGGCGGCAGCTTGCTCCTCACCGGATCCCTGCCTCCCCCGCCCCTACTGGTCCCTTCACCGGCAAGATTAGTCCCGGCTTGCGCCTGTCCCACACTCGCCGCTTTCAGGACCGCATTGGCGAAGGAACGCGGACAGCGACTGAACGGGTGACCGAGGTCACCACACAAGTTACACCTAATCCTGCGACAGGCAGCAGCAAGATGACCGAGGTCCCCACACAGTGCGCATTTCTGGGTGGTACACTGCGCACTGAAGTGTGTGGGGCTACCGCACCTGTGACAGACCTTAGGCTGCCCCCGGTAGAAAATCAAGATCCTATCCCTCCCCAAAAAGGTTGAGGAGGGGATATGGGTAACAGTGTTTCCCGAAACCTTCAATCTCACCATGAAGGTCCAGGCCCCTGACCAGATACCATGGTCATCCAGATTCTTTTCGGGAATATTGGTGACCTCTCCGTATCTACTCACCCAGGTGGTAATGTCCATACAGGAAAGCGACTCGTTACTAGTCAGAACGGTCACTTTCCTGACTGAATCTTGGCGAGTTATTGCCAGGGGAAAGAGACCATGCCATTCGGGGCGACTCCGAGCCAGCTCATGGCGAGACCAGAAAAGCTCAAGGCCCTCCGGTCTCACGAAGCTGACATCGAAGTAGGAGGTCCCGTAGGGATGGATCAAGGCAAAGATGTCATATGCCGCAAAGCCCATCCCCAGCAGGAGCTCAACCACCTTCGACCTATCAGGACAGGCATCCTTGCTTACCCACTGGAGACGGACCACGTTCCTACGGTTACTCCTCTGCCCCGTTGTCGGCAGAGACCAGACAGTCTCTGCCCCTCTATCTCGGAAGGCTGAAAGACCATGTCTCTCTATCCAGAAAGACAGATCAACCTCCCTCCCCTCTACAGTGATGGAGCTCTCCCCTCTCCTCAGGGCGTCCAGGAGCTGCTGTTGCAAGTCACCATCCCCAGGGCCACCAGACGAGGGCGCACTACTACCCCCAGCGCTGACAGCTTCTGAATAGCTTTGGGCTGAAGCCCCCGCCAATGCTGGGGGGGCAGCGGGACCAGCACCTACTTCCCCCCCACCAACACCAGTGCTGCTCCCACCATTCACTCCAGTACTATTCACACCATTCGCAGGACCATTACTCCCATCGTTCACTCCACTACTACTCACACCATTCGCAGGACCATTACTCCCACCATTCATTACACCACTACCCCCAACATTTGCTACACCACAACTCCCACCATTCCCACAACTCCCAGCTTTCATTCCACCACTACCCCCACCATTTGCTACATCATCATTCACTGCACCACTACCCCCACCATTTGCTGCATCATCATTCACTGTACCACTAATTCCACCATTCCTACTACTCTCATCATCTGCTCCACCATTACTCTCACCATCTGCTCCACCATTACTCCCATCATTCACTACACCACTATTTCTATTCTCTTTACTTGTCACCCCATTACCTCTGCTGTTCTCTGCACCTTCCACAGTCACCTCCATTCCTTCCTCCCTTGTGTCTGGTGTCTCTGCACTCACACCTGCTGGGCCGGGGGAGGGGAGCACTTCCAGAGACTCCTTTCCCTGCAGCACCACACCCGTTTCCCTTTGGTTGCTGCTGGCTTTCTGCAGGTCGTCTGCTGGAGCGCCCCGCCCCCCTACTGCAGCATTTTGGTCCTTGTTCTGGCCAGACTGTTTTCTCGGCACCTCTGCCCGCCCTGCACCCACAGACTTTGGGGTCTTAGTGTCCTTTTTGGGCGCTGGGGCACACTGCCCCCCTGTCGCAGCAGTGTGCCCAGTGTTCTTTGCAGATGTGTTTTTCACATCCTTTCCTGCCCCCCCAGCCCCGGTGATAACCGGCTTAGCCGCAGAGGGCAGGGTGGGAAACTCCACAGAACTTCCTATGTCCGGCGCTGTGAGTACCTCCACAGCCTCGCCCCCTGCACTGTTCCCCGCACAGATGGCAGCATCGCCGGACGTCCGCCTCCTCTCCCCACCTTGCCTCTGCCTCGAGCCCACTGCAGAGCCCGTGCCTTTAGGTTTGGTGGGGTTTAAACAGAAGGTGGCAGGTGCAACATCAGACATTGGTACATACTTATAACTCACCACCTCCTGTGCAGCTCCTCCGGTCTTCTTCTTCTTCCTCTTCCCTGTCTCCTCCACTGGTTTGTCCTCACCGAAGGAAAACCGCGTCAGGTCCACTGGAGACTCCAGCAGTCGGATCTCCCTCAGCAGTCCTCCTTCCTCCTCCTCCCCCGACACTCCAGCCTCTGCTGTGGGAGTCCTCTGCCCTGCAGGGAGACCACTTGAGCTCCGGCTCTGCCCCTCACTGGCTCCAGCAACTGAGACTCCAGTCACCTCTTCATCCTCCTCCTCCTCTTCACTAAGGACGCCGGCTGGCGGTTCTCCTGAGGTGTTTAACCCCTTCATTTCTGAGAACCGCCGCTGGTTCTTAAACCTCTCCAGGAAGGGACCTGCGCTTTTCTCAATCCCCTCCCGGAGGAGCACTAACCTGACCACCTCGTCTCTGAGGGCTTTAACCCTCTGGGAGGTCGCGGGTCTCTCCTTGTTGGACGCCCGGGTGTTCAGGACCCGGGCCGCCCTCAGCTCCTCTTTCAGCTGGGTTAGTGCTTTGCCGGCGTCCTCGTACTCTCGCAACGTGGCGACCACTCGGGAGGAGAAGGAACTTGTGGACTCGCTGGAGCTCATCTCCCCCCAGGATCTTGCTGGGCTCTTGTTCCTGGGGCCTGGGGTGCCCCGGTCTCCCTCTCTGGGCTGGCGGTGAACAGTCTCGGGGTTGGAGCAGGTGGATGTATTCTTCCTCACCCTTCCCGATCTCCTCACTCCCTCCTGGGCCGGTTGTTGAGGCTCCTTCTCCCCCGCCGGCATAGACCGGGGGATAGGAGGCTGGGAAGCCATGCCGGCCTCCCAGTAAGCCTGCCTCTCCCTGGGGAGAAGAGAGGCAGACGACAACCCTCCTCCTGGAAGACCTGGAGCTCCACAGACAGCTGCTACTCTCAGCACCACTCCTCCTGTCCTGTATATATACACTGCACAGTACCACTCCTCCTGTCCTGTATATATACACTGCCCAGTACCACTCCTCCTGTCCTGTATATATACACTGCACAGTACCACTCCTCCTGTATATATATACACTGCACCGTACCACTCCTCCTGTCCTGTATATATACACTGCCCAGTACCACTCCTCCTGTATATATACACTGCCCAGTACCACTCCTCCTGTCCTGTATATATACACTGCACAGTACCACTCCTCCTGTATATATACACTGCCCAGTACCACTCCTCCTGTATATATACACTGCACAGTACCACTCCTCCTGTCCTGTATATATACACCGCACAGTACCACTTCTCCTGTCCTGTATATATACACTGCACAGTACCACTCCTCCTGTCCTGTATATATACACTGCCCAGTACCACTCCTCCTGTCCTGTATATATACACTGCACAGTACCACTCCTCCTGTCCTGTATATATACACTGCCCAGTACCACTCCTCCTGTCCTGTATATATACACTGCACAGTACCACTCCTCCTGTATATATATACACTGCACCGTACCACTCCTCCTGTCCTGTATATATACACTGCCCAGTACCACTCCTCCTGTATATATACACTGCCCAGTACCACTCCTCCTGTCCTGTATATATACACTGAACAGTACCACTCCTCCTGTATATATACACTGCCCAGTACCACTCCTCCTGTATATATACACTGCCCAGTACCACTCCTCCTGTCCTGTATATATACACTGCCCAGTACCACTCCTCCAGTATATATACACTGCCCAGTACCACTCCTCCTGTATATATACACTGCCCAGTACCACTCCTCCTGTCCTGTATATATACACTGCCCAGTACCACTCCTCCTGTATATATACACTGCCCAGTACCACTCCTCCTGTCCTGTATATATACACTGCTCAGTACCACTCATCCTGTCCTGTATATATACACTGCACAGTACCACTCCTCCAGTATATATACACTGCCCAGTACCACTCCTCCTGTATATATACACTGCCCAGTACCACTCCTCCTGTCCTGTATATATACACTGCCCAGTACCACTCCTCCTGCCCTGTATATATACACTGCACAGTACCACTCCTCCTGTCCTGTATATATACACTGCACAGTACCACTCCTCCTGTCCTGTATATATACACTGCACAGTACCACTCCTCCTGTCCTGTATATATACACTGCACAGTACCACTCCTCCTGTCCTGTATATATACACTGCCCAGTACCACTCCTCCTGTATATATACACTGCCCAGTACCACTCCTCCTGTCCTGTATATATACACTGCCCAGTACCACTCCTCCTGTCCTGTATATATACACTGCCCAGTACCACTCCTCCTGTCCTGTATATATACACTGCCCAGTACCACTCCTCCTGTCCTGTATATATACACTGCCCAGTACCACTCCTCCTGTATATATACACTGCCCAGTACCACTCCTCCTGTCCTGTATATATACACTGCCCAGTACCACTCCTCCTGTATATATACACTGCCCAGTACCACTCCTCCTGTCCTGTATATATACACTGCCCAGTACCACTCCTCCTGTCCTGTATATATACACTGCCCAGTACCACTCCTCCTGTCCTGTATATATACACTGCCCAGTACCACTCCTCCTGTATATATACACTGCACAGTACCACTCCTCCTGTCCTGTATATATACACTGCACAGTACCACTCCTTCTGTATATATACACTGCCCAGTACCACTCCTCCTGTCCTGTATATATACACTGCCCAGTACCACTCCTCCTGTCCTGTATATATACACTGCACAGTACCACTCCTCCTATCCTGTATATATACACTGCACAGCACCACTCCTCCTGTCCTGTATATATACACTGCCCAGTACCACTCCTCCTGTCCTGTATATATACACTGCACAGTACCACTCCTCCTGTCCTGTATATATACACTGCACAGTACCACTCCTCCTGTCCTGTATATATACACTGCACAGTACCACTTCTCCTGTCCTGTATATATACACTGCACAGTACCACTCCTCCTGTCCTGTATATATACACTGCACAGTACCACTCCTCCTGTCCTGTATATATACACTGCCCAGTACCACTTCTCCTGTCCTGTATATATACACTGCCCAGTACCACTCCTCCTGTCCTGTATATATACACTGCACAGTACCACTCCTCCTGTATATATACACTGCCCAGTACCACTTCTCCTGTCCTGTATATATACACTGCCCAGTACCAGTCCTCCTGTATATATACACTGCCCAGTACCACTCCTCCTGTCCTGTATATATACACTGCCCAGTACCACTCCTCCTGTCCTGTATATATACACTGCACAGTACCACTCCTCCTGTATATATACACTGCACAGTACCACTCCTCCTGTATATATACACTACCCAGTACCACTCCTCCTGTCCTGTATATATACACTGCACAGTACCACTCCTCCTGTATATATACACTGCACAGTACCACTCCTCCTGTATATATACACTGCACAGTACCACTCCTCCTGTATATATACACTGCCCAGTACTACTCCTCCTGTCCTGTATATATACACTGCCCAGTACCACTTCTCCTGTCCTGTATATATACACTGCCCAGTACCACTCCTCCTGTATATATACACTGCCCAGTACCACTCCTCCTGTCCTGTATATATACACTGCCCAGTACCACTCCTCCTGTCCTGTATATATACACTGCCCAGTACCACTCCTCCTGTCCTGTATATATACACTGCCCAGTACCACTCCTCCTGTCCTGTATATATACACTGCCCAGTACCACTCCTCCTGTCCTGTATATATACACTGCCCAGTACCACTTCTCCTGTCCTGTATATATACACTGCCCAGTACCACTCCTCCTGTCCTGTATATATACACTGCCCAGTACCACTTCTCCTGTCCTGTATATATACACTGCCCAGTACCACTTCTCCTGTCCTGTATATATACACTGTACAGTACCACTCCTCCTGTCCTGTATATATACACTGCACAGTACCACTCCTCCTGTCCTGTATATATACACTGCACAGTACCACTCCTCCTGTCCTGTATATATACACTGCACAGTACCACTCCTCCTGTCCTGTATATATACACTGCCCAGTACCACTCCTCCTGTCCTGTATATATACACTGCACAATACCACTCCTCCTGTCCTGTATATATACACTGCACAGTACCACTCCTCCTGTATCTATACACTGCACGGTACCACTCCTCCTGTCCTGTATATATACACTGCACAGTACCACTCCTCCTGTCCTGTATATATACACAGCACAGTACCACTCCTCCTGTCCTGTATATATACACTGCACAGTACCACTCCTCCTGTCCTGTATATATACACTGCACAGTACCACTCCTCCTGTATATATACACTGCCCAGTACCACTCCTCCTGTCCTGTATATATACACTGCACAGTACCACTCCTCCTGTATATATATACACTGCACCGTACCACTCCTCCTGTCCTGTATATATACACTGCCCAGTACCACTCCTCCTGTATATATACACTGCCCAGTACCACTCCTCCTGTCCTGTATATATACACTGCACAGTACCACTCCTCCTGTATATATACACTGCCCAGTACCACTCCTCCTGTATATATACACTGCACAGTACCACTCCTCCTGTATATATACACTGCACAGTACCACTCCTCCTGTATATATACACTGCACAGTACCACTCCTCCTGTATATATACACCGCACAGTACCACTTCTCCTGTCCTGTATATATACACTGCACAGTACCACTCCTCCTGTCCTGTATATATACACTGCACAGTACCACTCCTCCTGTATATATACACTGCCCAGTACCACTCCTCTTGTCCTGTATATATACACTGCCCAGTACCACTCCTCCTGTCCTGTATATATACACTGCCCAGTACCACTCCTCCTGTATATATACACTGCCCAGTACCACTCCTCCTGTCCTGTATATATACACTGCTCAGTACCACTCATCCTGTCCTGTATATATACACTGCACAGTACCACTCCTCCAGTATATATACACTGCCCAGTACCACTCCTCCTGTATATATACACTGCCCAGTACCACTCCTCCTGTCCTGTATATATACACTGCCCAGTACCACTCCTCCTGCCCTGTATATATACACTGCACAGTACCACTCCTCCTGTCCTGTATATATACACTGCACAGTACCACTCCTCCTGTCCTGTATATATACACTGCACAGTACCACTCCTCCTGTCCTGTATATATACACTGCACAGTACCACTCCTCCTGTCCTGTATATATACACTGCCCAGTACCACTCCTCCTGTATATATACACTGCCCAGTACCACTCCTCCTGTCCTGTATATATACACTGCCCAGTACCACTCCTCCTGTCCTGTATATATACACTGCCCAGTACCACTCCTCCTGTCCTGTATATATACACTGCCCAGTACCACTCCTCCTGTCCTGTATATATACACTGCCCAGTACCACTCCTCCTGTATATATACACTGCCCAGTACCACTCCTCCTGTCCTGTATATATACACTGCCCAGTACCACTCCTCCTGTATATATACACTGCCCAGTACCACTCCTCCTGTCCTGTATATATACACTGCCCAGTACCACTCCTCCTGTCCTGTATATATACACTGCCCAGTACCACTCCTCCTGTCCTGTATATATACACTGCCCAGTACCACTCCTCCTGTATATATACACTGCACAGTACCACTCCTCCTGTCCTGTATATATACACTGCACAGTACCACTCCTTCTGTATATATACACTGCCCAGTACCACTCCTCCTGTCCTGTATATATACACTGCCCAGTACCACTCCTCCTGTCCTGTATATATACACTGCACAGTACCACTCCTCCTATCCTGTATATATACACTGCACAGCACCACTCCTCCTGTCCTGTATATATACACTGCCCAGTACCACTCCTCCTGTCCTGTATATATACACTGCACAGTACCACTCCTCCTGTCCTGTATATATACACTGCACAGTACCACTCCTCCTGTCCTGTATATATACACTGCACAGTACCACTTCTCCTGTCCTGTATATATACACTGCACAGTACCACTCCTCCTGTCCTGTATATATACACTGCACAGTACCACTCCTCCTGTCCTGTATATATACACTGCCCAGTACCACTTCTCCTGTCCTGTATATATACACTGCCCAGTACCACTCCTCCTGTCCTGTATATATACACTGCACAGTACCACTCCTCCTGTATATATACACTGCCCAGTACCACTTCTCCTGTCCTGTATATATACACTGCCCAGTACCAGTCCTCCTGTATATATACACTGCCCAGTACCACTCCTCCTGTCCTGTATATATACACTGCCCAGTACCACTCCTCCTGTCCTGTATATATACACTGCACAGTACCACTCCTCCTGTATATATACACTGCACAGTACCACTCCTCCTGTATATATACACTACCCAGTACCACTCCTCCTGTCCTGTATATATACACTGCACAGTACCACTCCTCCTGTATATATACACTGCACAGTACCACTCCTCCTGTATATATACACTGCACAGTACCACTCCTCCTGTATATATACACTGCCCAGTACTACTCCTCCTGTCCTGTATATATACACTGCCCAGTACCACTTCTCCTGTCCTGTATATATACACTGCCCAGTACCACTCCTCCTGTATATATACACTGCCCAGTACCACTCCTCCTGTCCTGTATATATACACTGCCCAGTACCACTCCTCCTGTCCTGTATATATACACTGCCCAGTACCACTCCTCCTGTCCTGTATATATACACTGCCCAGTACCACTCCTCCTGTCCTGTATATATACACTGCCCAGTACCACTCCTCCTGTCCTGTATATATACACTGCCCAGTACCACTTCTCCTGTCCTGTATATATACACTGCCCAGTACCACTCCTCCTGTCCTGTATATATACACTGCCCAGTACCACTTCTCCTGTCCTGTATATATACACTGCCCAGTACCACTTCTCCTGTCCTGTATATATACACTGTACAGTACCACTCCTCCTGTCCTGTATATATACACTGCACAGTACCACTCCTCCTGTCCTGTATATATACACTGCACAGTACCACTCCTCCTGTCCTGTATATATACACTGCACAGTACCACTCCTCCTGTCCTGTATATATACACTGCCCAGTACCACTCCTCCTGTCCTGTATA
Source organism: Phyllobates terribilis (assembly GCF_046119375.1). Classification (NCBI taxonomy): domain Eukaryota; kingdom Metazoa; phylum Chordata; class Amphibia; order Anura; family Dendrobatidae; genus Phyllobates; species Phyllobates terribilis. The sequence continues at coordinate 200,859,943 of NW_027362768.1, read as the reverse complement.
TATACACTGCACAATACCACTCCTCCTGTCCTGTATATATACACTGCACAGTACCACTCCTCCTGTATCTATACACTGCACGGTACCACTCCTCCTGTCCTGTATATATACACTGCACAGTACCACTCCTCCTGTCCTGTATATATACACAGCACAGTACCACTCCTCCTGTCCTGTATATATACACTGCACAGTACCACTCCTCCTGTCCTGTATATATACACTGCACAGTACCACTCCTCCTGTATATATACACTGCCCAGTACCACTCCTCCTGTCCTGTATATATACACTGCACAGTACCACTCCTCCTGTATATATATACACTGCACCGTACCACTCCTCCTGTCCTGTATATATACACTGCCCAGTACCACTCCTCCTGTATATATACACTGCCCAGTACCACTCCTCCTGTCCTGTATATATACACTGCACAGTACCACTCCTCCTGTATATATACACTGCCCAGTACCACTCCTCCTGTATATATACACTGCACAGTACCACTCCTCCTGTATATATACACTGCACAGTACCACTCCTCCTGTATATATACACTGCACAGTACCACTCCTCCTGTATATATACACCGCACAGTACCACTTCTCCTGTCCTGTATATATACACTGCACAGTACCACTCCTCCTGTCCTGTATATATACACTGCACAGTACCACTCCTCCTGTATATATACACTGCCCAGTACCACTCCTCTTGTCCTGTATATATACACTGCCCAGTACCACTCCTCCTGTCCTGTATATATACACTGCCCAGTACCACTCCTCCTGTATATATACACTGCCCAGTACCACTCCTCCTGTCCTGTATATATACACTGCCCAGTACCACTCCTCCTGTCCTGTATATATACACTGCACAGTACCACTCCTCCTGTATATATACACTGCCCAGTACCACTCCTCCTATCCTGTATATATACACTGCACAATACCACTCCTCCTGTCCTGTATATATACACTGCACAGTACCACTTCTCCTGTATATATACACTGCACAGTACCACTCCTCCTGTCCTGTATATATACACTGCCCAGTACCACTCCTCCAGTATATATACACTGCCCAGTACCACTCCTCCTGTATATATACACTGCCCAGTACCACTCCTCCTGTCCTGTATATATACACTGCCCAGTACCACTCCTCCTGTATATACACACTGCACAGTACCACTCCTCCTGTCCTGTATATATACACTGCCCAGTACCACTCCTCCTGTATATATACACTGCCCAGTACCACTCCTCCTGTCCTGTATATATACACTGCCCAGTACCACTCCTCCTGTATATACACACTGCACAGTACCACTCCTCCTGTCCTGTATATATACACTGCCCAGTACCACTCCTCCTGTATATATACACTGCCCAGTACCACTCCTCCTGTCCTGTATATATACACTGCCCAGTACCACTCCTCCTGTATATATACACTGCCCAGTACCACTCCTCCTGTCCTGTATATATACACTGCCCAGTACCACTCCTCCTGTCCTGTATATATACACTGCCCAGTACCACTCCTCCTGTCCTGTATATATACACTGCCCAGTACCACTCCTCCTGTCCTGTATATATACACTGCCCAGTACCACTCCTCCTGTATATATACACTGCCCAGTACCACTCCTCCTGTATCTATACACTGCACAGTACCACTCCTCCTGTCCTGTATATATACACTGCACGGTACCACTCCTCCTGTATATATACACTGCCCAGTACCACTCCTCCTGTCCTGTATATATACACTGCCCAGTACCACTCCTCCTGTATATATACACTGCCCAGTACCACTCCCCCTGTATCTATACACTGCACAGTACCACTCCTCCTGTATCTATACACTGCACAGTACCACTCCTCCTGTCCTGTATATATACACTGCAGGTCTTTTTTTTATTGATAGAATAAGTACAGTACATGACAGAACAATAATACATTACAGGACACCGAACATAAGAACAAAACAAGACGACAAATCACAGAAAATAGAAACAAAATAAATCACCGCAGGAATATATATATATACAGGAAATAAATATTATAAAACCTATAAGACCCCCGGCCCAGCTTCATTCATACTACTATATACAATCCCACACAACGCTCACACCGTCCTATATACACATAAAACACCGTCCTATATACAAGATTATATACAATAAAACACTAAACCTAATATAACGTATATACAACCGGGAACCAACACTAACCTACTGGTCCCACTGCCTGACCTTAGTCACCCCCTTACCGCACCTCATTCACACCACAGAAAAACAAAAATAACAATATACACAATAGTGACATGAACAATTTTTTTTTTTTTTTTTTTTATATTTTATATTTTTTTTGTAATTTTTAATATATATACATAAAACACAGACCTACACTAACTATCCCGCCACCCCTGATCCAGCTCTGGCCACAAAGTTCAGGATTACTCCGAGCTAGGATCAGGCCCCAAAGTTTTTCCCCAGGCGGGGCCTGGACCAGGCCAGATCAGTCCTCTTATCACCGCCGATGAAAACCCCCCCAAATCCCCCACCCAACCTAACTAAAACCCCCTATTATACATTATATACAATATATACAGAACACAACCTACACACTCACCATCCAAGGCTCAAGTTCGATGCCGGCAAACCTTCTATTCAGGAGACAGAAATACAAAACAAAAATCTAGGGTGAAAAGACATCGGCCCACCACCAGGATATAGGAGTACTACCGGACTAAGGCACCCTGAAGGAAAAGCCCCTCCAGAGACGGGCCGCCCTCCGGGCACCCAGTCTTTCATACTCCAGAGAACGTACCTTCACCAGGTCACCTAGGATGTTCCTACAGACTTCATCTACATGGAGGATTTTACTCTGCGTCGAGACTAAAACTCGTGCGTTCCACGTGAAATACCTCACCACTGCGCTGACTATGAATAAAGTGTCTCGGTCCCTTCTCCCAAGGTCTCCGAACGCTCCATAGGCCCACCCGGCGTAGGACAGAGTAGCCAGCCGCGGCCAACCAATGGAAGCCCCCACCCTGTTGTACACCTCTGTATTAAAGGGACAATGAAGCAGGAAGTGCTCCATGCTTTCCAGCACGTTAGCACAAGCCTCACGGGGGCAATTCCTGTCCTCGGAGCTCCTGTACTTCAAATTGTCCCTCACATACAGCTTACCATGGAAGCAGCGCCAAGTCAAGTCCCAGTACTTCTCGGGGATCCTGCTAGAATTTAACAAACTCAACCCAACCTCCAGATCCCGACTTGGGCAGTCTTTGAGGGCCAATGGACTCTGAAAATGAGAAAGCAAGACCCTCATATCGAGGAGTTTCCTCGGGAGGGACCTCACCTCCCACATTCCCAGACCCCACCGGCGGATCATTTTCAGAACCGGGGTAACATAAGCCGGGAGATGCCCGTGTGGTGTGCGAAGATCCTTCAATCTTCCCCCTGTCTCCCATTCCTGGAAGAAAGGCTGAAACCATCCCTTGCAGGAGAATACCCACGGAGGAGCCCTCTCCTTCCAGAGGTTTGCCACGTTCACCTTCAAGAAAGTGTTCACTAGGAACACCACGGGGTTCACCATATTCAAACCCCCTAGTCTCCTCGTGCGGTAAGTGACCTCCCGCTTGACTAGGTTCAGTCTGTTCCCCCATAACATCTGGAAGAACAGACTGTAGACCCGTGTCCAGAGAGGCTCTGGCAAGACACAGACGCTGCCCAGGTAGATTAGCAAGGGGAGCAGGAAAGCTTTGCACAGGCCAACCCTTTCCCTCAGGGTCAAAGACCAACCCCTCCATTGGTCCACTCTTTGGGCGACACCTTTGATTCTGCCTTCCCAGTTTTTCGTGGGGTAATCACCCTGGCCGAATTCGATGCCCAGGACTTTGGCATGTTCTTGGGGTTCGGGGAGGGTGTCCGGAAGATCAAACCCGGGATCTCCGCCTCCCAGCCAGAGACTCTCACACTTATCCTGGCTGACCTTGGACCCGGATGCCTCCGAGTAGCGCTCCACTTCTGACATCACCGCTGCTGCCTCCTCTTGCGAAGAAACAAAGACGGTGACATCGTCCGCGTAGGCCACCACCCTCAGGATAGTCTCCGGCGCCGCCCCGCCCATCCGCACCCCCGCCAACGGTCTACAATCGATCCTTCTGAGGAAGGGATCGATCGCAAACGCGTAAAGCAAAGGGCTAAGAGGACAGCCCTGACGGACACCGGATCCTACCCCAAAAGGTCGTCCAATCCACCCATTCACCAGAGGGAAAGTCTCAGCCCCTGTATACAAGGTCTTAAGCCAGTCCACAAACCCTCCAGGCAGACCATACCTCAAAAGAGTGGACCAGAGGTACTCGTGGTTAACCCGATCAAAGGCTTTTGCCTGATCCAGGGTCAGCAAGAACCCCTTCCAGAGGCCCGCCCTGCCTTGCTCCACGGCCTCTCGGACACCTAGAACAGCACTAAAAGTGCTACGGCCAGGAACGCAACAGTGCTGAACCTCCGAAAGGAGCCGGGGTGCAAACTTCACCAGCCTGTTGAAAAGTATCTTAGCCAAAATCTTCCTGTCCACATTGAGAAGTGCTATGGGACGCCAGTTCTCAATGCGTGACGGATCCTTACCCTTTGACAAAATGATCAAAGCTGACCTCCTTAATGATCTCGGCAGAGTGCCCGAGGAGAGACACTCGTTAAACACCTGAGTCAAGAGGGGGACCAAAGAGTCCCTAAAGGTCCTAAAGAACTCGGATGTTAAGCCATCCGGACCTGGCGACTTTTTGGGCCTAAGCCCATCGATCGCCAGTCTCACTTCCTCTTCTTTGATCGCTTCTGCCAAATCGCCCAGCGAGAGGTCAGCCCCTGGCTCAGGAACAGATTCAGCCAGGAAAGCCGACATCCCGTCACGATCAAGCTTCCTCCTTCCCAAGAGGTGCGAGTAGTAGGAACTGACAACCTCCAAGATCCCTGATCTGGACCTTCTCAGGGACCCCGTACTGTCCACCAGCCCCGTCACTATCTTACTATTCACTGACATCTTACAGTTTCTGTAAGGGTCGGGCGAGCAGTACTTCCCGTAGTCCCTCTCGAAAACCAAAGATGCGTGCCTATCGTACTGACACCTCTTCAGCAAGGACTTCACTCTGGAGATCTCCTCGCGGCTACCTCCAGTCGAGACAAGATGCTCGAGTTTCCTCCTCAGGCTCTGATACAGGCGATCCCTGTTCAGGCTTCTGAGGTTCGAGAGCTGCCGGAAGAATCTCGCCACCCGATGTTTGAACATCTCCCACCACTCCGACTTAGTGTTACTTAGGCCCAGCAATGGTACCTGGCTCTGAAAGAATTCCTCAAAAGACCGTCTTACAGCTTCTTCCTCAAGGAGTGATGAATTCAGCTTCCAATAACCTCTTCCCATCCGAGGAGTCTCTGTAACGTTGAGAGAAAACATAATCAAACAGTGATCGGAGAACTCCACCTCCACAACCGACAACGGCGAAGAGACGGCCTCCTCCTTCAAATAAAACCTATCTAGCCTAGACCTGCACTGACTACCTCTAAAAAAGGTGAATCCCGTGTCGCCCGGGTTGTGCCGGATGTGGACATCCACCAGGCGAGCCTCACTCACTATCCTGTTTAACGCGACGCAGTCATAAGCCAGCCGGTCTCCGGAACCTCCTCTATCACAGGATCTCGTGACATTGTTGAAATCCCCTCCGAAGACCACCTGCCGACTCGAAAATAAAAAAGGTTTGATCTTCAGGAAGAGACATTTGCGGTCCCACTTGGACTGGGAACCATAGATGTTAATGAGCCGAAGCTCTTGTCCCCCCATGGAGACATCTAGGATCAAGCATCTCCCCATTTCTAATTCGATCACTCGTCTGCATTCAACCGCTGCGGTCTTAAAAAGGACCGCCACCCCGCTATACGGCTCGGCCGCAAGAGACCAGTAGGAGGGCCCATGCCTCCACTCCCGCCTTGCTTTATGCAAGGTTGATATATCGGTCAACCTGGTCTCCTGCAAAAACAAAATGTCGGCGTCAAGTTGGCCGAGAAAATGAAAGGCCGTGTACCTTGCCGCATCTGACTTTATGCTGCAAACATTAATAGTTGCCAGCGTCAACGGGGTGGGTGCCGCCATCATGATTGATTGAATTAGATAGCCTTTTTCTTCCCACCACTGACAGTCCCAACCTCTTCCTCTGATAATGACGGGTTTTTAGTGCGCTTAAGACAAACAGATTCATCCATTCTCTCCTTACATAGATTCTTGCCCTCGTCTGGTGGTCCTGGGTTAGTCGTCCCCCCAGAGGGCTTTGTATTTGCCCCCCGAGAGGAAGACCCAGCCATCTCCTGAGCCCCAACCACCTTGTCCGCAACCTCCGGCCCCGGGTCCCCACTTCCCCCCTCCAGAGGGAGGTCCTGGAGAGCCCCGAACCGGTTGGAGAGATCCACCAGAGGGGGGGCGGCTGAACCCTCCAATGGCGCTTGGATCATGGCCAGAGAGTCAGAGGGGTCGCACTCCAAAGAGACAGCTCGAGACCTGGTCCCCCTCCTACCTCTGGCCGTTTTCCTGTTACCCTTTTTCTTTTTCTGTGACCACTCCCCCTCTCCCTCATCTAGACTGTCACCAGAAGAGGGTTCCTGGGAAGACGTGGCGTCCTCTCGCTCTTCCCTTTCAAGTCTCTTGACTTCCTCGCTCAATTCACTGTCTTTAGGATCCTCAGCTGCAAGTGAAGTACCTGGGTCAGAGTTTAGGGACATTACTCCCTGCCCCCTGTCCCCACGGCGCTTCTCCTGCCGCCTGATGGTGGATGGCGGCAGCTTGCTCCTCACCGGATCCCTGCCTCCCCCGCCCCTACTGGTCCCTTCACCGGCAAGATTAGTCCCGGCTTGCGCCTGTCCCACACTCGCCGCTTTCAGGACCGCATTGGCGAAGGAACGCGGACAGCGACTGAACGGGTGACCGAGGTCACCACACAAGTTACACCTAATCCTGCGACAGGCAGCAGCAAGATGACCGAGGTCCCCACACAGTGCGCATTTCTGGGTGGTACACTGCGCACTGAAGTGTGTGGGGCTACCGCACCTGTGACAGACCTTAGGCTGCCCCCGGTAGAAAATCAAGATCCTATCCCTCCCCAAAAAGGTTGAGGAGGGGATATGGGTAACAGTGTTTCCCGAAACCTTCAATCTCACCATGAAGGTCCAGGCCCCTGACCAGATACCATGGTCATCCAGATTCTTTTCGGGAATATTGGTGACCTCTCCGTATCTACTCACCCAGGTGGTAATGTCCATACAGGAAAGCGACTCGTTACTAGTCAGAACGGTCACTTTCCTGACTGAATCTTGGCGAGTTATTGCCAGGGGAAAGAGACCATGCCATTCGGGGCGACTCCGAGCCAGCTCATGGCGAGACCAGAAAAGCTCAAGGCCCTCCGGTCTCACGAAGCTGACATCGAAGTAGGAGGTCCCATAGGGATGGATCAAGGCAAAGATGTCATATGCCGCAAAGCCCATCCCCAGCAGGAGCTCAACCACCTTCGACCTATCAGGACAGGCATCCTTGCTTACCCACTGGAGACGGACCACGTTCCTACGGTTACTCCTCTGCCCCGTTGTCGGCAGAGACCAGACAGTCTCTGCCCCTCTATCTCGGAAGGCTGAAAGACCATGTCTCTCTATCCAGAAAGACAGATCAACCTCCCTCCCCTCTACAGTGATGGAGCTCTCCCCTCTCCTCAGGGCGTCCAGGAGCTGCTGTTGCAAGTCACCATCCCCAGGGCCACCAGACGAGGGCGCACTACTACCCCCAGCACTGACAGCTTCTGAATAGCTTTGGGCTGAAGCCCCCGCCAATGCTGGGGGGGCAGCGGGACCAGCACCTACTTCCCCCCCACCAACACCAGTGCTGCTCCCACCATTCACTCCAGTACTATTCACACCATTCGCAGGACCATTACTCCCATCGTTCACTCCACTACTACTCACACCATTCGCAGGACCATTACTCCCACCATTCATTACACCACTACCCCCAACATTTGCTACACCACAACTCCCACCATTCCCACAACTCCCAGCATTCATTCCTCCACTACCCCCACCATTTGCTACATCATCATTCACTGCACCACTACCCCCACCATTTGCTGCATCATCATTCACTGTACCACTAATTCCACCATTCCTACTACTCTCATCATCTGCTCCACCATTACTCTCACCATCTGCTCCACCATTACTCCCATCATTCACTACACCACTATTTCTATTCTCTTTACTTGTCACCCCATTACCTCTGCTGTTCTCTGCACCTTCCACAGTCACCTCCATTCCTTCCTCCCTTGTGTCTGGTGTCTCTGCACTCACACCTGCTGGGCCGGGGGAGGGGAGCACTTCCAGAGACTCCCTTCCCTGCAGCACCACACCCGTTTCCCTTTGGTTGCTGCTGGCTTTCTGCAGGTCGTCTGCTGGAGCGCCCCGCCCCCCTACTGCAGCATTTTGGTCCTTGTTCTGGCCAGACTGTTTTCTCGGCACCTCTGCCCGCCCTGCACCCACAGACTTTGGGGTCTTAGTGTCCTTTTTGGGCGCTGGGGCACACTGCCCCCCTGTCGCAGCAGTGTGCCCAGTGTTCTTTGCTGATGTGTTTTTCACATCCTTCCCTGCCCCCCCAGCCCCGGTGATAACCGGCTTAGCCGCAGAGGGCAGGGTGGGAAACTCCACAGAACTTCCTATGTCCGGCGCTGTGAGTACCTCCACAGCCTCGCCCCCTGCACTGTTCCCCGCACAGATGGCAGCATCGCCGGACGTCCGCCTCCTCTCCCCACCTTGCCTCTGCCTCGAGCCCACTGCAGAGCCCGTGCCTTTAGGTTTGGTGGGGTTTAAACAGAAGGTGGCAGGCGCAACATCAGACATTGGTACATACTTATAACTCACCACCTCCTGTGCAGCTCCTCCGGTCTTCTTCTTCTTCCTCTTCCCTGTCTCCTCCACTGGTTTGTCCTCACCGAAGGAAAACCGCGTCAGGTCCACTGGAGACTCCAGCAGTCGGATCTCCCTCAGCAGTCCTCCTTCCTCCTCCTCCCCCGACACTCCAGCCTCTGCTGTGGGAGTCCTTTGCCCTGCAGGGAGACCACTTGAGCTCCGGCTCTGCCCCTCACTGGCTCCAGCAACTGAGACTCCAGTCACCTCTTCATCCTCCTCCTCCTCTTCACTAAGGACGCCGGCTGGCGGTTCTCCTGAGGTGTTTAACCCCTTCATTTCTGAGAACCGCCGCTGGTTCTTAAACCTCTCCAGGAAGGGACCTGCGCTTTTCTCAATCCCCTCCCGGAGGAGCACTAACCTGACCACCTCGTCTCTGAGGGCTTTAACCCTCTGGGAGGTCGCGGGTCTCTCCTTGTTGGACGCCCGGGTGTTCAGGACCCGGGCCGCCCTCAGCTCCTCTTTCAGCTGGGTTAGTGCTTTGCCGGCGTCCTCGTACTCTCGCAACGTGGCGACCACTCGGGAGGAGAAGGAACTTGTGGACTCGCTGGAGCTCATCTCCCCCCAGGATCTTGCTGGGCTCTTGTTCCTGGGGCCTGGGGTGCCCCGGTCTCCCTCTCTGGGCTGGCGGTGAACAGTCTCGGGGTTGGAGCAGGTGGATGTATTCTTCCTCACCCTTCCCGATCTCCTCACTCCCTCCTGGGCCGGTTGTTGAGGCTCCTTCTCCCCCGCCGGCATAGACCGGGGGATAGGAGGCTGGGAAGCCATGCCGGCCTCCCAGTAAGCCTGCCTCTCCCTGGGGAGAAGAGAGGCAGACGACAACCCTCCTCCTGGAAGACCTGGAGCTCCACAGACAGCTGCTACTCTCAGCACCACTCCTCCTGTCCTGTATATATACACTGCACAGTACCACTCCTCCTGTCCTGTATATATACACTGCCCAGTACCACTCCTCCTGTCCTGTATATATACACTGCACAGTACCACTCCTCCTGTATATATATACACTGCACCGTACCACTCCTCCTGTCCTGTATATATACACTGCCCAGTACCACTCCTCCTGTATATATACACTGCCCAGTACCACTCCTCCTGTCCTGTATATATACACTGCACAGTACCACTCCTCCTGTATATATACACTGCCCAGTACCACTCCTCCTGTATATATACACTGCACAGTACCACTCCTCCTGTCCTGTATATATACACCGCACAGTACCACTTCTCCTGTCCTGTATATATACACTGCACAGTACCACTCCTCCTGTCCTGTATATATACACTGCCCAGTACCACTCCTCCTGTCCTGTATATATACACTGCACAGTACCACTCCTCCTGTCCTGTATATATACACTGCCCAGTACCACTCCTCCTGTCCTGTATATATACACTGCACAGTACCACTCCTCCTGTATATATATACACTGCACCGTACCACTCCTCCTGTCCTGTATATATACACTGCCCAGTACCACTCCTCCTGTATATATACACTGCCCAGTACCACTCCTCCTGTCCTGTATATATACACTGCACAGTACCACTCCTCCTGTATATATACACTGCCCAGTACCACTCCTCCTGTATATATACACTGCCCAGTACCACTCCTCCTGTCCTGTATATATACACTGCCCAGTACCACTCCTCCAGTATATATACACTGCCCAGTACCACTCCTCCTGTATATATACACTGCCCAGTACCACTCCTCCTGTCCTGTATATATACACTGCCCAGTACCACTCCTCCTGTATATATACACTGCCCAGTACCACTCCTCCTGTCCTGTATATATACACTGCTCAGTACCACTCATCCTGTCCTGTATATATACACTGCACAGTACCACTCCTCCAGTATATATACACTGCCCAGTACCACTCCTCCTGTATATATACACTGCCCAGTACCACTCCTCCTGTCCTGTATATATACACTGCCCAGTACCACTCCTCCTGCCCTGTATATATACACTGCACAGTACCACTCCTCCTGTCCTGTATATATACACTGCACAGTACCACTCCTCCTGTCCTGTATATATACACTGCACAGTACCACTCCTCCTGTCCTGTATATATACACTGCACAGTACCACTCCTCCTGTCCTGTATATATACACTGCCCAGTACCACTCCTCCTGTATATATACACTGCCCAGTACCACTCCTCCTGTCCTGTATATACAGTCATATGAAAAAGTTTGGGCACCCCTATTAATCTTAAGCTTAATGTTTTATAAAAATTGGTGTTTTTGCAACAGCTATTTCAGTTTGATATATGTAATAACTGTTGGACACAGTAATGTTTCTGCCTTGAAATGAGGTTTATTGTGCTAACAGAAAATGTGCAATCTGCATTCAAACAAAATTTGACCGGTGCATAAGTATGGGCACCCTTATCATTTTCTTGTTTTAAATACTCCTGCCTACTTTTTACTGACTTACTAAAGCACTTTTTTTGGTTTTGTAACCTCATTGAGCTTTGAACTTTATAGCCAGGTGTATGCAATCATGAGAAAAGCTACTTAAAGTGGCCACTTGCAAGTTGTTCTCCTGTTTGAATCTCCTCTGAAGAGTGGCATCATGGGCTCCTCAAAACAACTGTCAAATGATCTGAAAACAAAGATTATTCAACATAGTTGTTCAGGGGAAGGATACAAAAAGCTGTCTCAGAGATTTAACCTGTCAGTTTCCACTGTGAGGAACATAGTAAGGAAATGGAAGAACATAGGGACAGTTCTTGTTAAGGCCAGAAGTGTCAGGACAAGAAAAACATCAGAAAGGCAGAGAAGAAGAATGGTGAGATCAGTCAAAGACAATCCTCAGATCACCTCCAGAGAGCTGCAGCATCAACTTGCTGCAGATGGTGTCACTGTGCATCGGTCAACTATACAACGCACTTTGCACAAGGAGAAGCTGTATGGGAGAGTGATGCGAAAGAAGCCGTTTCTGCAAGTACGCACAAACAGAGTCGGCTGAGGTATGCAAAAGCACATTTGAAGAAGCCTATTTCTTTTTGGAAGAAGGTCCTGTGGACTGATGAAACCAAGATTGAGTTGTTTGGTCATACAAAAAGGCGTTATGCATGGTGGCAAAAAAACACAGCATTCCAAGAAAAACACTTGCTACCCACAGTAAAATTTGGTGGAGGTTCCATCATGCTTTGGGGCTGTGTGGCCAATGCCGGCACCGTGAATCTTGTTAAAGTTGAGGGACGCATGGATTCCACTCAGTATCAGCAGATTCTTGGCAATAGTGTTCAAGAATCAGTGATAAAGTTGAAGTTACGCAGTGGATGGATCTTTCAGCAAGACAATGATCCAAAACACCGCTCCAAATCTACTCAGGCATTCATGCAGAGGAACAATTACAATGTTCTGGAATGGCCATCCCAGTCCCCAGACCTGAATATCATTGAACATCTGTGGGATCATTTGAAGAGGCTGTCCATGCTCGGCGACCATCAAACTTAACTGAACTGGAATTGTTTTGTAAAGAGGAATGGTCAAAAATACCTTCATCCAGGATCCAGGAACTCATTAAAAGCTACAGGAAGCGACTAGAGGCTGTTATTTTTGCAAAAGGAGGATCTACTAAATATTAATGTCACTTTTCTGGTGAGGTGCCCATACTTATGCACCTGTCAAATTTTGTTTGAATGCAGATTGCACATTTTCTGTTAGTACAATAAACCTCATTTCAAGGCAGAAACATTACTGTATCCAACAGTTATTACATAGATCAAACTGAAATAGCTGTTGCAAAAACACCAATTTTTATTAAACATTAAGCTTAAGATTAATAGGGGTGCCCAAACTTTTTCATATGACTGTATACACTGCCCAGTACCACTCCTCCTGTCCTGTATATATACACTGCCCAGTACCACTCCTCCTGTCCTGTATATATACACTGCCCAGTACCACTCCTCCTGTCCTGTATATATACACTGCCCAGTACCACTCCTCCTGTATATATACACTGCACAGTACCACTCCTCCTGTCCTGTATATATACACTGCACAGTACCACTCCTTCTGTATATATACACTGCCCAGTACCACTCCTCCTGTCCTGTATATATACACTGCCCAGTACCACTCCTCCTGTCCTGTATATATACACTGCACAGTACCACTCCTCCTATCCTGTATATATACACTGCACAGCACCACTCCTCCTGTCCTGTATATATACACTGCCCAGTACCACTCCTCCTGTCCTGTATATATACACTGCACAGTACCACTCCTCCTGTCCTGTATATATACACTGCACAGTACCACTCCTCCTGTCCTGTATATATACACTGCACAGTACCACTTCTCCTGTCCTGTATATATACACTGCACAGTACCACTCCTCCTGTCCTGTATATATACACTGCACAGTACCACTCCTCCTGTCCTGTATATATACACTGCCCAGTACCACTTCTCCTGTCCTGTATATATACACTGCCCAGTACCACTCCTCCTGTCCTGTATATATACACTGCACAGTACCACTCCTCCTGTATATATACACTGCCCAGTACCACTTCTCCTGTCCTGTATATATACACTGCCCAGTACCAGTCCTCCTGTATATATACACTGCCCAGTACCACTCCTCCTGTCCTGTATATATACACTGCCCAGTACCACTCCTCCTGTCCTGTATATATACACTGCACAGTACCACTCCTCCTGTATATATACACTGCACAGTACCACTCCTCCTGTATATATACACTACCCAGTACCACTCCTCCTGTCCTGTATATATACACTGCACAGTACCACTCCTCCTGTATATATACACTGCACAGTACCACTCCTCCTGTATATATACACTGCACAGTACCACTCCTCCTGTATATATACACTGCCCAGTACTACTCCTCCTGTCCTGTATATATACACTGCCCAGTACCACTTCTCCTGTCCTGTATATATACACTGCCCAGTACCACTCCTCCTGTATATATACACTGCCCAGTACCACTCCTCCTGTCCTGTATATATACACTGCCCAGTACCACTCCTCCTGTCCTGTATATATACACTGCCCAGTACCACTCCTCCTGTCCTGTATATATACACTGCCCAGTACCACTCCTCCTGTCCTGTATATATACACTGCCCAGTACCACTTCTCCTGTCCTGTATATATACACTGCCCAGTACCACTCCTCCTGTCCTGTATATATACACTGCCCAGTACCACTTCTCCTGTCCTGTATATATACACTGCCCAGTACCACTTCTCCTGTCCTGTATATATACACTGTACAGTACCACTCCTCCTGTCCTGTATATATACACTGCACAGTACCACTCCTCCTGTCCTGTATATATACACTGCACAGTACCACTCCTCCTGTCCTGTATATATACACTGCACAGTACCACTCCTCCTGTCCTGTATATATACACTGCCCAGTACCACTCCTCCTGTCCTGTATATATACACTGCACAATACCACTCCTCCTGTCCTGTATATATACACTGCACAGTACCACTCCTCTTGTCCTGTATATATACACTGCACAGTACCACTCCTCCTGTCCTGTATATATACACTGCCCAGTACCACTCCTCCTGTATCTATACACTGCACGGTACCACTCCTCCTGTCCTGTATATATACACTGCACAGTACCACTCCTCCTGTCCTGTATATATACACAGCACAGTACCACTCCTCCTGTCCTGTATATATACACTGCACAGTACCACTCCTCCTGTCCTGTATATATACACTGCACAGTACCACTCCTCCTGTATATATACACTGCCCAGTACCACTCCTCCTGTCCTGTATATATACACTGCACAGTACCACTCCTCCTGTATATATATACACTGCACCGTACCACTCCTCCTGTCCTGTATATATACACTGCCCAGTACCACTCCTCCTGTATATATACACTGCCCAGTACCACTCCTCCTGTCCTGTATATATACACTGCACAGTACCACTCCTCCTGTATATATACACTGCCCAGTACCACTCCTCCTGTATATATACACTGCACAGTACCACTCCTCCTGTATATATACACTGCACAGTACCACTCCTCCTGTATATATACACTGCACAGTACCACTCCTCCTGTATATATACACCGCACAGTACCACTTCTCCTGTCCTGTATATATACACTGCACAGTACCACTCCTCCTGTCCTGTATATATACACTGCACAGTACCACTCCTCCTGTATATATACACTGCCCAGTACCACTCCTCTTGTCCTGTATATATACACTGCCCAGTACCACTCCTCCTGTCCTGTATATATACACTGCCCAGTACCACTCCTCCTGTATATATACACTGCCCAGTACCACTCCTCCTGTCCTGTATATATACACTGCCCAGTACCACTCCTCCTGTCCTGTATATATACACTGCACAGTACCACTCCTCCTGTATATATACACTGCCCAGTACCACTCCTCCTGTATATATACACTGCCCAGTACCACTCCTCCTATCCTGTATATATACACTGCACAATACCACTCCTCCTGTCCTGTATATATACACTGCACAGTACCACTTCTCCTGTATATATACACTGCACAGTACCACTCCTCCTGTCCTGTATATATACACTGCCCAGTACCACTCCTCCAGTATATATACACTGCCCAGTACCACTCCTCCTGTATATATACACTGCCCAGTACCACTCCTCCTGTCCTGTATATATACACTGCCCAGTACCACTCCTCCTGTATATACACACTGCACAGTACCACTCCTCCTGTCCTGTATATATACACTGCCCAGTACCACTCCTCCTGTATATATACACTGCCCAGTACCACTCCTCCTGTCCTGTATATATACACTGCCCAGTACCACTCCTCCTGTATATACACACTGCACAGTACCACTCCTCCTGTCCTGTATATATACACTGCCCAGTACCACTCCTCCTGTATATATACACTGCCCAGTACCACTCCTCCTGTCCTGTATATATACACTGCCCAGTACCACTCCTCCTGTATATATACACTGCCCAGTACCACTCCTCCTGTCCTGTATATATACACTGCCCAGTACCACTCCTCCTGTCCTGTATATATACACTGCCCAGTACCACTCCTCCTGTCCTGTATATATACACTGCCCAGTACCACTCCTCCTGTCCTGTATATATACACTGCCCAGTACCACTCCTCCTGTATATATACACTGCCCAGTACCACTCCTCCTGTATCTATACACTGCACAGTACCACTCCTCCTGTCCTGTATATATACACTGCACGGTACCACTCCTCCTGTATATATACACTGCCCAGTACCACTCCTCCTGTCCTGTATATATACACTGCCCAGTACCACTCCTCCTGTATATATACACTGCCCAGTACCACTCCCCCTGTATCTATACACTGCACAGTACCACTCCTCCTGTATATATACACTGCACAGTACCACTCCTCCTGTCCTGTATATATACACTGCACGGTACCACTCCTCCTGTATCTATACACTGCACAGTACCACTCCTCCTGTCCTGTATATATACACTGCACGGTACCACTCCTCCTGTCCTGTATATATACACTGCACAGTACCACTCCTCCTGTATATATACACTGCCCAGTACCACTCCTCCTGTCCTGTATATATACACTGCCCAGTACCACTCCTCCGGTCCTGTATATATACACTGCACAGTACCACTCCTCCTGTCCTGTATATATACACTGCACAGTACCACTCCTCCTGTATATATACACTGCACAGTACCACTCCTCCTGTCCTGTATATATACACTGCACAGTACCACTCCTCCTGTCCTGTATATATACACTGCCCAGTACCACTCCTCCTGTCCTGTATATATACACTGCACGGTACCACTCCTCCTGTCCTGTATATATACACTGCACAGTACCACTCCTCCTGTATATATACACTGCCCAGTACCACTCCTCCTGTCCTGTATCTATACACTGCACAGTACCACTCCTCCTGTCCTGTATATATACACTGCACGGTACCACTCCTCCTGTATCTATACACTGCACAGTACCACTCCTCCTGTCCTGTATATATACACTGCACGGTACCACTCCTCCTGTCCTGTATATATACACTGCACAGTACCACTCCTCCTGTATATATACACTGCCCAGTACCACTCCTCCTGTCCTGTATATATACACTGCCCAGTTCCACTCCTCCTGTATATATACACTGCCCAGTACCACTCCTCCTGTCCTGTATATATACACTGCACAGTACCACTCCTCCTGTATATATACACTGCCCAGTACCACTCCTCCTGTCCTGTATCTATACACTGCACAGTACCACTCCTCCTGTCCTGTATATACACACTGCACAGTACCACTCCTCCTGTCCTGTATATATACACTGCATGGTACCACTCCTCCTGTCCTGTATATATACACTGCACAGTACCACTCCTCCTGTATATATACACTGCCCAGTACCACTCCTCCTGTCCTGTATATATACACTGCCCAGTACCACTCCTCCGGTCCTGTATATATACACTGCACAGTACCACTCCTCCTGTCCTGTATATATACACTGCACAGTACCACTCCTCCGGTCCTGTATATATACACTGCACAGTACCACTCCTCCTGTCCTGTATATATACACTGCACAGTACCACTCCTCCTGTCCTGTATATATACACTGCACAGTACCACTCCTCCTGTCCTGTATATATACACTGCACAGTACCACTCCTCCTGTCCTGTATATATACACTGCACAGTACCACTCCTCCTGTCCTGTATATATACACTGCACAGTACCACTCCTCCTGTATCTATACACTGCACAGTACCACTCCTTCTGTATATATACACTGCACAGTACCACTCCTCTTGTATATATACACTGCACAGTACCACTCCTCCTGTCCTGTGTATATACACTGCACAGTACAGCTCCTCCTGTATATATACACTGCACAGTACCACTCCTCCTGTCCTGTGTATATACACTGCACAGTACAGCTCCTCCTGTATATATACACTGCACAGTACCACTCCTCCTGTCCTGTATATATACACTGCACAGTACCACTCCTCCTGTATATATACACTGCACAGTACCACTCCTCCTGTCCTGTGTATATACACTGCACAGTACAGCTCCTCCTGTATATATACACTGCACAGTACCACTCCTCCTGTCCTGTATATATACACTGCACAGTACCACTCCTCCTGTCCTGTATATATACACTGCACAGTACCACTCCTCCTGTATATCAGGTGTAATTTTACAGAATTATTCAGTATTTCTGTTTGGTGTTGTGGAACTTATCTCCCTCTTGTGGACAGATCTGAGACTGCTGGACAATTATCCACTCAATGACAGGTCTCTGATCTTTGGAGCTGACACTTTCTGGTCACAGATATAAGATTATTTGAACATTAATAATTAGTTGATTATGAGACAAAAGGGGCTGCAGGGCTCCACACACAGAACCACCTGTCTCGGGGTGGGGGAGGGGGTGAGGCTGATTTATGGGGCTGAGGGGCCCTGCGAACTTGACCCAATCCCATCCCACCTCATCCCTAACCTTACCACAGTCTTCATCCCAACCCTAACCCACCTCTTCAACCTGTCACTAACAACTGGTGTCTTCCCCTCATGTTTCAAACATGCCGCAATCACACCCATCCTCAAAAAGCCCTCCCTTGACTCATCCTCTGTGACTAGCTATCGCCCCATATCACTTCTCCCCTTTGCCTCAAAACTACTGGAACAACACGTCCATTCTGAGCTGTCCTCCCACCTCTCCTCCTGCTCCCTCTTCCACCGCCTACAATCTGGTTTCCGACCGCACCATTCTACTGAAACTGCCCTGACTAAAGTCACCAACGACCTACTAACCGCCAAATCCAAGCGACACGACTCTGTCCTCCTCCTCCTTCTGGACCTGTCATCTGCCTTTGACACAGTGGACCATTCCCTCTTACTACAGACTCTCTCATCTCTCGGCATCACAGACTTGGCCCTATCCTGGATCTCCTCATACCTAACAGACCGGACATTCAGCGTCTCCCACTCATACATACCCCCCAACTGACCTATCTATCAACGTCAATGGCTGCCCACTCTCCCCAGTCCATCAAGCTCGCTGCCTCGGGGTAACTCTGGACTCTGACCTCTCCGTCACACCACATATCCAAGCCCTTTCCACTTCCTGCCGACTCCAACTCAAAAATATCTCCAGGATCCGCACATTCCTCAACCACGAATCTGCAAAAACACTAGTGCACGCCCTCATCATCTCCCGCCTCGACTACTGCAACCTCCTGCTCTGTGGCCTCCCCTCTAACACTCTCTTGTGCCCCTCCAATCCATCCTAAACTCTGCTGCCCGACTAATCCACCTGTCCCCCCGCTATTCCCCGGCCTCTCCCCTCTGTCAATCCCTTCACTGGCTCCCCATTGCTCAGAGACTCCAGTTCAAAACCCTAAATCTGGCATACAAAGCCATCCACAACCTGTCTCCTCCATACATCTGTGACCTAGTCTCCCGGTACTTACCTGCACGCAACCTCCGATCCTCAAAAGAACTCCTTCTCTACTCCCCTCTTATCTCCTCTTCCCACAATTGCATACAAGATTTCTCCTGTGCTTCCCCCCTACTCTGGAACTCTCTACCCCAACACATCAGACTCTCATCTACTGTGGAAACCTTCAAAAGGAACCTGAAGACCCACCTCTTCCGACAAACCTACAACCTGCAGTAACCACCGCTCCACCATACCGCTGCACGACCAGCTCTACCCTCACCTACTGTATCCTCACCCATCCCCTGTAGACTGTGAGCCCTCGCGGGCAGGGTCCTCGCTCCACCACATCACTGCACGACCAGCTCTATCCTCACCTACTGTATCCTCACCGAACCCTTGTAGATTGTGAGCCCTCGCAGGCAGGGTCCTCTCTCCACCATACCGCTGCACGACCAGCTCTACCCCCACCTACTGTATCCTCATCCATCCCCTGTAGATTGTGAGCCCTCGCGGGCAGGGTGCTCGCTCCACCATACCGCTGCACGACCAGCTCTACCCTCACCTACTGTATCCTCACCCATCCCCTGTAGACTGTGAGCCCTCGCGGGCAGGGTCCTCGCTCCACCATACCGCTACACGACCAGCTCTACCCTCACCTACTGTATCCTCACCCATCCCCTGTAGACTGTGAGCCCTCGCGGGCAGGGTCCTCGCTCCACCATACCGCTGCACGACCAGCTCTACCCTCACCTACTGTATCCTCACCCATCCCCTGTAGACTGTGAGCCCTCGCGGGCAGGGTCCTCGCTCCACCATACCACTGCACGACCAGCTCTACCCTCACCTACTGTATCCTCACCCATCCCCTGTAGATTGTGAGCCTTCGCGGGCAGGGTGCTCGCTCCACCATACCGCTGCACGACCAGCTCTACCCTCACCTACTGTATCCTCACCCATCCCTTGTAGACTGTGAGCCCTCGCGGGCAGGGTCCTCGCTCCACCATACCGCTACACGACCAGCTCTACCCTCACCTACTGTATCCTCACCCATCCCCTGTAGACTGTGAGCCCTCGCGGGCAGGGTCCTCGCTCCACCATACCGCTGCACGACCAGCTCTACCCTCACCTACTGTATCCTCACCCATCCCCTGTAGACTGTGAGCCCTCGCGGGCAGGGTCCTCGCTCCACCATACCACTGCACGACCAGCTCTACCCTCACCTACTGTATCCTCACCCATCCCCTGTAGATTGTGAGCCCTCGCGGGCAGGGTGCTCGCTCCACCATACCGCTGCACGACCAGCTCTACCCTCACCTACTGAATCCTCACCCATCCCCTGTAGATTGTGAGCCCTCGGGGGCAGGGTCCTCGCTCCACCATACCGCTACACGACCAGCTCTACCCTCACCTACTGTATCCTCACCCATCCCCTGTAGATTGTGAGCCCTCGGGGGCAGGGTCCTCGCTCCACCATACCGCTACACGACCGGCTCTACCCTCACCTACTGTATCCTCACCCATCCCCTGTAGATTGTGAGCCCTCAGGGGCAGGGTCCTCGCTCCACCATACCGCTGCACTACCAGCTCTACCCTCACCTACTGTATCCTCACCCATCCCCTGTAGATTGTGAGCCCTCGGGGGCAGGGTCCTCGCTCCACTATACTGCTACACGACCAGCTCTACCCTCACCTACTGTATCCTCACCCATCCCTTGTAGATTGTGAGCCCTCGGGGGCAGGGTCCTCGCTCCACCATACCGCCGCACGACCAGCTCTACCCTCACCTACTGTATCCTTACCCATCCCCTGTAGATTGTGAGCCCTCGGGGGCAGGGTCCTCGCTCCACCATACCGCTACACGACCAGCTCTACCCTCACCTAGTGTATCCTCACCCATCCCCTGTAGATTGTAAGCCCTCAGGGGCAGGGTCCTCGCTCCACCATACCGCTACACGACCAGCTCTATCCTCACCTACTGTATCCTCACCCATCCCTTGTAGACTGTGAGCCCTCGCAGCAGGGTCCTCGCTCCACCATACCGCTCCACGACCAGCTCTACCCTCACCTACTGTATCCTCACCCATCCCCTGTAGACTGTGAGCCCTCGCGGGCAGGGTCCTCGCTCCACCATACCGTTGCACGACCAGCTCTACCCTCACCTACTGTATCCTCACCCATCCTTTGTAGATTGTGAGCCCTCGCGGGCAGGGTCCTCGCTCCACCATACCGCTTCACGACCAGCTCTACCCTCACCTACTGTATCCTCACCCATCCCCTGTAGATTGTGAGCTCTCGCGGGCAGGGTCCTCGCTCCACCATACCGCTCCACGACCAGCTCTACCCTCACCTACTGTATCCTCACCCATCCCCTGTAGACTGTGAGCCCTCGCGGGCAGGGTCCTCGCTCCACCATACCGCTGCACGACCAGCTCTACCCTCACCCATCCCCTGTAGACTGTGAGCCCTCGCGGGCAGGGTCCTCGCTCCACCATACCGCTACACGACCAGCTCTACCCTCACCTACTGTATCCTCATCCATCCCCTGTAGACTGTGAGCCCTCGCGGGCAGGGTCCTCGCTCCACCATACCGCTGCACGACCAGCTCTACCCTCACCCATCCCCTGTAGACTGTGAGCCCTCGCGGGCAGGGTCCTCGCTCCACCATACCGCTACACGACCAGCTCTACCCTCACCTACTGTATCCTCATCCATCCCCTGTAGACTGTGAGCCCTCGTGGGCAGGGTCCTCTCTCCACCATACCGCTGCACGACCAGCTCTACCCTCACCTACTGTATCCTCACCCATCCCCTGTAGACTGTGAGCCCTCGCGGGCAGAGTCCTCGCTCCACCATACCGCTACACGACCAGTTCTACCCTCACCTACTGTATCCTCACCCATCCCTTGTAGACTGTGAGCCCTCGCGGGCAGGGTCCTCGCTCCACCATACCGCGGCACGACCTCCTCTACCCTCACCTACTGTATCCTCACCCATCCCCTGTAGATTGTGAGCCCCCGCGGGCAGGGTCCTCACTCCACCATACCGCTGCACGACCAGCTCTACCCTCACCTACTGTATCCTCACCCATCCCCTATAGACTGTGAGCCCTCGCGGGCAAGATCCTCGCTCCACCATACCGCTGTACGACCAGCTCTACCCTCACCTACTGTATCCTCACCCATCCCCTGTAGACTGTGAGCCCTAGCGGGCAGGGTCCTCGCTCCACCATACCGCTGTACGACCAGTTCTACCCTCACCTACTGTATCCTCGCCCATCCCCTGTAGACTGTGAGCCCTCGCGGGCAGGATCCTCGCTCCACCATACTGCTGTACGACCAGTTCTACCCTCACCTACTGTATCCTCACCCATCCCCTGTAGATTGTGAGCCCCCGCGGGCAGGGTCCTCACTCCACCATACCGCTGCACGACCAGCTCTACCCTCACCTACTGTATCCTCACCCATCCCCTGTAGACTGTGAGCCCTCGCGGGCAGGGTCCTCGCTCCACCATACTGCTCCACGACCAGCTCTACCCTCACCTACTGTATCCTCACCCATCCCTTGTAGATTGTGAGCCCTCGCGGGCAGGGTCCTCGCTCCACCATACCGCTGCATGACCAACTCTACCCTCACCTACTGTATCCTCACCCATCCCTTGTAGATTGTGAGCCCTCGCGGGCAGGGTCCTCGCTCCACCATAACGCTGCACGACCAGCTGTACCCTCACCTACTGTATCCTCACCCATCCCCTGTAGATTGTGAGCCCTCGCGGGCAGGGTCCTCGCTCCACCATACCGCTGCACGACCAGCTCTACCCTCACCTCCTGTATCCTCACCCATCCCCTGTAGATAGTGAGCCCTCGCGGGCAGGGTGCTCGCTCCACCATACCGCTGCACGACCAGCTCTACCCTCACCTACTGTATCCTCACCCATCCCTTGTAGATTGTGAGCCCTCGCGGGCAGGGTCCTCGCTCCACCATACCGCTGCACGACCAGCTCTACCCTCACCTACTGTATCCTCACCCATCCCTTGTAGATTGTGAGCCCTCGCGGGCAGGGTCCTCGCTCCACCATACTGCTGCACGACCAGCTCTACCCTCACCTACTGTATCCTCACCCATCCCTTGTAGATTGTGAGCCTTCGCGGGCAGGGTCCTCGCTCCACCATACCGCTGTACGACCAGCTCTACCCTCACCTACTGTATCCTCACCCATCCCTTGTAGATTGTGAGCCCTCGCGGGCAGGGTCCTCGCTCCACCATACTGCTGCACGACCAGCTCTACCCTCACCTACTGTATCCTCACCCATCCCTTGTAGATTGTGAGCCCTCGCGGGCAGGGTCCTCGCTCCACCATACTGCTGCACGACCAGCTCTACCCTCACCTACTGTATCCTCACCCATCCCTTGTAGATTGTGAGCCCTCGCGGGCAGGGTGCTCGCTCCACCATACCGCTGCACGACCAGCTCTACCCTCACCTACTGTATCCTCACCCATCCCTTGTAGATTGTGAGCCCTCGCGGGCAGGGTCCTCGCTCCACCATACCGCTGCACGACCAGCTCTACCCTCACCTACTGTATCCTCACCCATCCCTTGTAGATTGTGAGCCCTCGCGGGCAGGGTCCTCGCTCCACCATACTGCTGCACGACCAGATCTACCCTCACCTACTGTATCCTCACCCATCCCTTGTAGATTGTGAGCACTCGCGGGCAGGGTCCTCGCTCCTCCTGTACCAGTCGCTGTCGTGTTTTTGCTATGTATACCCCTTTTTCACATGTAAAGTGCCATGGAATAAATGGCGCTATAATAATAAGTAATAATAATGTGTAACCAGCTGCTGGTGACCGGTGTAATCACACAGGCCATGTCCACACGCTCAGTATTTGGTCAGTATTTTACATCAGTATTTGTAGTCAAAACCAGGAGTGGGTGATAAATGCAGAAGTGGTGACGAGTTTCTCTTATACTTTTCCTCTGATTGTTCTATTCCTGGTTTTGGCTACAAATACTGATAGTGTGAATGACGCGCCCCCTGGGCCAGTGTTGTTGGGGATACCCGGAGCCGGATCAGATGGGGGTTGTAGTCTCCGAGTGGCTGTGACCCGGTCCGTGCCCAGGGTGTCAAGCTCAGTGTGTGGCAGTCCTTATGATGTTACTAGATGTTCTTTTGTGTCGACTACGCCACCCGTTGATTTGCGGTCAAAAGGCCGCCGCTGCAGCAGGGTCCGCTGAGGCTGATGATGTGAGTGCAGCTTAGGTAGTATAACCCCCAACGGGAGGGGTATAGCCTCAGGGGGTCAGCCGTGGAGGATGGTGGTTGTGAAGGGGCAGCAAAGAGACTCAGAGGCATAAAATGCAGTTCCAGGGTTTTACTTACTGGTGTTGCTCGGGTCACTGTGTACAGCAGTGACCACCCGAGCCGTGCTGCGTCCACCAGGTCCTGGACTCGGTCAACTCCCAGGCAACTCCGGAGTGTGGTCCTGAGCTCCTTTCTGACTCTCCCTTCTTCTGGCCGTTCCCACCAGGGATCCACCTAAGTCCGGCTCCCTCGGGCCCTCTTGTTGGTAAACCCTTGTCTCTGGGTTCCCTGACCCTATTCTTGGTCTGCCTTCCGGGTGGATTTAGTGGGTGGTCGTGGCAGATCCTGCCCATGACCTCCGGTCTCTGGCTGAGGATTAGTGCTGTAGCCTCCACCAGCTTGGGATCCGGTACCCTGTTGCCGACCCTTCACCCTATTAGCTCTCTTATGGGCTCTTGGGGTCCCCTCTGCGCCTCTGGGTCTCTCTTCCTTCTCCTCTGCTCTGCTTCTCAGGCTCTCAGACAGACTGTCTGACTGGCTGACTGACAACTGACTGACCGTGATCTAAGATGGTTCCCACCTTATATACTCCCTCTATGTGTGAGCTCAGGTGACCAGCACCCAATGAGCTCCTAACTTTACCCAGGCTGCTCCCCCTATCTGCCCCTACACTACTGGGATGTTCCACCCCCCTCCCACTCCAGCCAGGAACAGACACTGTCGTACCTGCACATTTCTCTAGTGGGAGTACCATCGGTCTGTTCCCCGGAAATGGGATGTGTGTAGTGCATGCAGCCTACTAGCTCAGTTCCACACTCCATCCTTACCCGGGAGTGGAATATCACACCTCTGGGTTGAGGTGCAATACCCCTGTAGCAGCCGAATCCTCAGGGTGCTACATTCCCCCCTGGTAAATCACAGCACGTCCTCGGGCTGTAAGACAACAAAACATCAAAACATACAATTTTTTTTTTTCATAAACATATAAAACATCATATATATATCAGCAATAAACTTTTCATATAAATAACATTCTTGTTTCTGGTTCCTCCGGTCACGGTGCAACTTGTGACCGGGTAAAGTGCGACAGTCTCTCTTGGAATAAAACAGTTCCCTATAAAACCGGTAGGGGGCGCTTTAAAAAGCGCAACTATATACAAGGGGAATATGGCCGCTCTCAGTCCTCGGCCAGGTATTAGGAAAGGAATGACCGCTCTCAGTCCTCGGTCAGTGGGAATAGGGACACACGGGTTTCAGTTCAATCTGCTGGTCCCAACGGGGACTATATTTTAACTAGAACAGTTCTTATACCCTGACGGGTAACTATGTACAGTCTCTCTCTACCGTACTTCAACGACGGCGTCCTCCTGCTCCTTCTTTAGATTCTTCAGACCCGTCCGGGTCCTCTTGCTCCTCCTCACACCGCAGCTCCTCCTCCGTCAGGCGATGCACATGGAGGGCGTAGGGTCCTTTGGCACACTTGTGCCGGGTGAAGGTGACCTCGTCCCCTACATACAGGTCACGACCTCTGTGTCCCTCCGGCAGATGGCTTTCTACATCTCTGCGGGTTACAAAGACGTCGCCGGGGGTCTGATGGTCTCTAATGAAGCCCCATCCGTGCTGCATGTTGAATTTTATCACAGTCCCGGTGGAAGGGGGACCATGTGCTGCACGGGGATTCCTCCTGGTCCGGCTCTTCTGCTCCGCGCTTCTTATCTGCATTTGCTGTTCCCGGACCCGCCTCTCTCTCCGCTCCCTCTCGAAGACCTCGAGCTGCTGCCGGCAGCACTCTGCACGCTCTGCTGCGGCCGCCCGAGTCTCCTGAGTGAACCCCATGAGGTCTTCTCCGGTGGGGTCCCACTCGAACTGTGCCTCCTCCAGCGGGGGCGAGGTCCTCTTTACAGGCTTCGGAGCCGGAATCAGGGGCTCGTCTAGGGGTCTCTCTTTCCGGAGTCGGGGATGGTGAAACTCCGGTGGCCATATAAAGGGCTGCCCATCCGGGCACGTATGCTGGGCAAATAGATTTTCACCCAGGTGCGGCACTCTAGATGTTGAGGGCGCGTTGATGGTAGTGGCGCCCGGGTCGACCAGGCCTTGCGACCAGGCTTGGGGCACCCTAAAGGCAAAGGGCACCGTAAGAACGGCGGCGCCCGTGGTTACTCGGCCCTGCGGCCAGGCCGGTGGCTCCGCGGAGGTAGGGGGCGCTGTTGGTATTGCGGCGCCCGGGGGTACTAGGCCTTGCGACCAGGCCGGTGGTATTTCCTGCTTGGCCACGCTCGAGGTCGAGGCGTGTGACGTCACAGGGGTCGCGGCCGCGGTTTCCGGTTGAGGCCTAGTCGGCGGCGGTGACGATGCAGCGACGGGCACGGCAGGGGGAACTTCGGGCTCTGCGACGGGGAGCTGGGGCAGGCACGCGGTTTCCCGGCTCGGGGTAGAGACGTCCCCTTTACCTGCCTCCGTCCGTTCAGCTCCCTTCTCGGCGCCGTCTCCTGCCTTCATTCCTCCTGCGCCATCCTCAGAGGCGGTCTGTCTCCTCGTCTCAGGTGGCGTGCTCCGCTGACGGGTTTCGGTCTGCTGGGCCATCTCTCGGCTCCACTCCGCCAACGTCTCTCGCTGGACCCGGGCCATCCTCCGTGCGAGGCCCTCCAACGCGGTCTGTGCACACTCCCGGTCTCGGGGGAGCTGTGCTAGGATCTCCAGCAGGCCTTCTGGAGTGGCGACCTGCAACAGGCTCCTGACCACTGGGTCGGTGCTGCCTGACTCTCCCTCCATCTCCGGGTAGGCTCTCTCTAGACTCTCTTCCAGACGTCTCGTCTCCGGGTGCGCTCTCTCCAGACTGCTCCAGGCGACACCCATCTTTGTTCTCTTGTTCTGTCTCCGCCCACATTGAGGGTGGTCCCGGGGCAACTTAGTGATTGTCAGTTCCAGGGGCAGTTCTCTTACGCTGATGGACACTTCCAGCATCACAGTCTCTGTTGGTGGGCGCGGTTTCCGCTTTTGGCGCCATTCTTCGACCTGGCCCACGATGGGAGGTGGCCTTTTGCCACCCTCTGGCACGCCCATAATGGCGTCCGCTCCCCCAAGGCGGGAAATCTTCGGAAATGGCGGGAATCGTCTCCCAGTGGCGGGAAACTCCATGGATGGCGGGAAAAAGCTGCAAATGGCGGACAACCGGCGGGAAACGACCTGTGATGGGGTCCGTTGGCGGTGACCCTCCGGAACCGGCGGGAGACTTCTTTTTGAGGTAACGGTGAACTTTTCTTCAGGCACGCAGTACCCGGTTGTTGCGGGCACGTTATCCTGCCGACTACGCCAAAGTTGACGCGCCCCCTGGGCCAGTGTTGTTGGGGATACCCGGAGCCGGATCAGATGGGGGTTGTAGTCTCCGAGTGGCTGTGACCCGGTCCGTGCCCAGGGTGTCAAGCTCAGTGTGTGGCAGTCCTTATGATGTTACTAGATGTTCTTTTGTGTCGACTACGCCACCCGTTGATTTGCGGTCAAAAGGCCGCCGCTGCAGCAGGGTCCGCTGAGGCTGATGATGTGAGTGCAGCTTAGGTAGTATAACCCCCAACGGGAGGGGTATAGCCTCAGGGGGTCAGCCGTGGAGGATGGTGGTTGTGAAGGTGCAGCAAAGAGACTCAGAGGCATAAAATGCAGTTCCAGGGTTTTACTTACTGGTGTTGCTCGGGTCACTGTGTACAGCAGTGACCACCTGAGCCGTGCTGCGTCCACCAGGTCCTGGACTCGGTCAACTCCCAGGCAACTCCGGAGTGTGGTCCTGAGCTCCTTTCTGACTCTCCCTTCTTCTGGCCGTTCCCACCAGGGATCCACCTAAGTCCGGCTCCCTCGGGCCCTCTTGTTGGTAAACCCTTGTCTCTGGGTTCCCTGACCCTATTCTTGGTCTGCCTTCCGGGTGGATTTAGTGGGTGGTCGTGGCAGATCCTGCCCACGACCTCCGGTCTCTGGCTGAGGATTAGTGCTGTAGCCTCCACCAGCTTGGGATCCGGTACCCTGTTGCCGACCCTTCACCCTATTAGCTCTCTTATGGGCTCTTGGGGTCCCCTCTGCGCCTCTGGGTCTCTCTTCCTTCTCCTCTGCTCTGCTTCTCAGGCTCTCAGACAGACTGTCTGACTGTCTGACTGACAACTGACTGACCGTGATCTAAGATGGTTCCCACCTTATATACTCCCTCTATGTGTGAGCTCAGGTGACCAGCACCCAATGAGCTCCTAACTTTACCCAGGCTGCTCCCCCTATCTGCCCCTACACTACTGGGATGTTCCACCCCCCTCCCACTCCAGCCAGGAACAGACACTGTCGTACCTGCACATTTCTCTAGTGGGAGTACCATCGGTCTGTTCCCCGGAAATGGGATGTGTGTAGTGCATGCAGCCTACTAGCTCAGTTCCACACTCCATCCTTACCCGGGAGTGGAATATCACACCTCTGGGTTGAGGTGCAATACCCCTGTAGCAGCCGAATCCTCAGGGTGCTACATGAACGTGGCCAGAAAAGAAGTCCGACAACTCCAATAATTTGGAGGAATGATGAGTTGGTAATACAAAAATTATGTCCCCCGCAACACAGGGCCCCTCCATGCACTGTGATGCCCGCGGGGCACCTCCATGCACTGTGATGCCCGCGGGGCCCCTCCATGCACTGTGATGCCTGCGCGGCCCCTTCATGCACTGTGATGCCTGCGCGGCCCCTCCATGCACTGTGATGCCCGGGGGCCCCTCCATGCACTGTGATGCGTGCGGAGCCCCTCCATGCACTGTGATGCCCCTCTTAAAACGCTCCAGTTCTGATATAACCTCCAGACATTACACCATATGTGACTGATATCAGCCCCTCTTATAACGCTCCAGTACTGATATAACCTCCAGACATTACATCATATGTGACTGATATCAGCCCCTCTTATAACGCTCCAGCACTGATATAACCTCCAGACATTACACCATATGTGACTGATATCAGCCCCTCTTATAACGCTCCAGTACTGATATAACCTCCAGACATTACACCATATGTGACTGATATCAGCCCCTCTTATAACGCTCCAGTACTGATATAACCTCCAGACATTACACCATATGTGACTGATATCAGCCCCTCTTATAACGCTCCAGCACTGAAATAACCTCCAGACATTACACCATATGTGACTGATATCAGCCTCTTATAACGCTCCAGTACTGATATAGCCTCCAGACATTACATCATATGTGACTGATATCAGCTCCTCTTATAACGCTCCAGCGCTGATATAACCTCCAGACATTACATCATATGTGACTGATATCAGCCCCTCTTATAACGCTCCAGCACTGATATAACCTCCAGACATTACACCATATGTGACTGATATCAGCCCCTCTTATAACGCTCCAGCACTGAAATAACCTCCAGACATTACACCATATGTGACTGATATCAGCCTCTTATAACGCTCCAGTACTGATATAGCCTCCAGACATTACATCATATGTGACTGATATCAGCTCCTCTTATAACGCTCCAGTATTGATATAACCTCCAGACGTTACATCATATGTGACTGATATCAGCCTCTTATAACGCTCCAGTACTGATGTAACCTCCAGACATTACATCATATGTGACTGATATCAGCCCCTCTTATAACGCTCCAGCACTAAAATAACCTCCAGACATTACACCATATGTGACTGATATCAGCCTCTTATAACGCTCCAGTACTGATATAGCCTCCAGACATTACATCATATGTGACTGATATCAGCCCCTCTTATAACGCTCCAGTACTGATATAACCTCCAGATATTACATCATATGTGACTGATATCAGCCCCTATTATAATGTTCCAGTACTGATATAACCTCCAGACATTACACCATATGTGACTGATATCAGCCTCTTATAATGCTCCAGTGCTGATATAACCTCCAGACATTACATCATATGTGACTGATATCAGCCCCTATTATAACGCTCCAATACTGATATAACCTCCAGACATTACACCATATGTGACTGATATCAGCCCCTCTTATAACGCTCCAGTATTGATATAACCTCCAGACGTTACATCATATGTGACTGATATCAGCCTCTTATAACGCTCCAGTACTGATATAACCTCCAGACATTACATCATATGTGACTGATATCAGCCTCTTATAACGCTCCAGTACTGATATAACCTCCAAACATTACACCATATGTGACTGATATCGGCTCCTCTTATAACGCTCCAGTACTGATATAACCTCCAGACATTACACCATATGTGACTGATATCAGCCCCTCTTATAACGCTCCAGTACTGATATAACCTCCAGACATTACATCATATTTGACTGATATCAGCCTCTTATAACGCTCCAGTACTGATATAACCTCCAGACATTATATAATATGTGACTGATATCAGCCTCTTATAAAGCTCCAGTACTGATATAACCTCCAGATATTACATCATATGTGACTGATATCAGCCCCTCTTATAACGCTCCAGTACTGATATAACCTCCAGACATTACACCATATGTGACTGATATCAGCCTCTTATAACGCTCCAATACTGATATAACCTCCAGACATTACACCATATGTGACTGTTATCAGCCCCGCTTATAACGCTCCAGTACTGATATAACCTCCAGACATGACATCATATGTGACTGATATCAGCTCCTCTTATAACGCTCCAGCACTGATATAACCTCCAAACATTCCATCATATGTGACTGATATCAGCCCCTCTTATAACGCTCCAGTACTGATATAACCTCCAGACATTACATCATATGTGACTGATATCAGCCTCTTATAACGCTCCAGTACTGATATAACCTCCAGACATTACACCATATGTGACTGATATTAGCCCCTCTTATAACGCTCCAGTACTGATATAACCTCCAGACATTACATCATATGTGACTGATATCAGCCCCTCTTATAACGCTCCAGCACTGATATAACCTCCAGACATTACACCATATGTGACTGATATCAGCCTCTTATAACGCTCCAGTACTGATATAACCTCCAGACATTACACCATATGTGACTGATATCAGCCCCTCTTATAAAGCTCCAGTACTGATATAACCTCCAAACATTACATCATATGTGACTGATATCAGCCCCTCTTATAACGCTCCAGTACTGATATAACCTCCAGACATTACATCATATGTGACTGATATCAGCCCCTCTTATAACGCTCCAGCACTGATATAACCTCCAGACATTACACCATATGTGACTGATATCAGCCACTCTTATAACGCTCCAGTACTGATATAACCTCCAGACATTACACCATATGTGACTGATATCAGCCCCTCTTATAACGCTCCAGTACTGATATAACCTCCAGACATTACATCATATGTGACTGATATCAGCCCCTCTTATAACGCTCCAGCACTGAAATAACCTCCAGACATTACACCATATGTGACTGATATCAGGCTCTTATAACGCTCCAGTACTGATATAGCCTCCAGATATTACATCATATGTGACTGATATCAGCCCCTCTTATAACGCTCCAGTACTGATATAACCTCCAGACATTACATCATATGTGACTGATATCAGCCCCTCTTATAACGCTCCAGTACTGATATAACCTCCAGACATTACATCATATGTGACTGATATCAGCCCCTCTTATAATGCTCCAGTACTGATATAACCTCCAGACATTACACCATATGTGACTGATATCAGCCTCTTATAATGCTCCAGTGCTGATATAACCTCCAGACATTACATCATATGTGACTGATATCAGCCCCTATTATAACGCACCAATACTGATATAACCTCCAGACATTACACCATATGTGACTGATATCAGCCCCTCTTATAACGCTCCAGTACTGATATAACCTCCAGACATTACATCATATGTGACTGATATCAGCCCCTCTTATAACGCTTAGGCACTGATATAACCTCCAGACATTACACCATATGTGACTGATATCAGCCCCTCTTATAACGCTCCAGTATTGATATAACCTCCAGACGTTACATCATATGTGACTGATATCAGCCTCTTATAACGCTCCAGTACTGATGTAACCTCCAGACATTACATCATATGTGACTGATATCAGCCCCTCTTATAACGCTCCAGCACTGAAATAACCTCCAGACATTACACCATATGTGACTGATATCAGCCTCTTATAACGCTCCAGTACTGATATAGCCTCCAGACATTACATCATATGTGACTGATATCAGCCCCTCTTATAACGCTCCAGTACTGATATAACCTCCAGACATTACATCATGTCCTGCTTTTTGTACCTGCTGTGGGTCACACCCCTTGTGCGTCCTCAGCCTATTGCTGTCTGACACTTGGTATATAGCTCAGCAGCTCCCTTCTATCCCTGCCTGAGCATAGTGTTTTCCTTCAGTGTGTGCTTGCACTCTGAAGGTGCCAGGTCCCGTCTTTGTTTCCTTGTCTGCCTTTCCTGGAGGCTGTATTTCCAGGCCTGTCTGAACTAAGTCCTGTATGTCTCCTGCTTTTTGTATCAGTTCCCGTGTCTGAACTGAGTCCTGTATGTCTCCTGCTTTTTGTATCAGTTCCCGTGTCTGAACTGAGTCCTGTATGTCTCCTGCTTTTTGTATCAGTTCCCGTGTCTGAACTGAGTCCTGTATTTCTCCTGCTTTGCGGTATCAGCTCCCGTGTCTGAACTGTGTCCTGTATGTCTCCTGCTTTGCGGTATTAGTTCCCGTGTCTGAACTAAGTCCTGTATGTCTCCTGCTTTGCGGTATTAGTTCCCGTGTCTGAACTAAGTCCTGTATGTCTCCTGCTTTGCGGTATTAGTTCCCGTGTCTGAACTGAGTCCTTTCTGTGTATCTTGTCTGTCCTGTCTGAACACGCTCCTAGCCTGTTCCTCCCGCCTTCTAGGAGCCGATTACCTAGACCCGCTCCTGTATCTTGTCTGTCCTGTCTGAACACGCTCCTTGCCTGTTCGTCCCGCCTCTCTGGGGGCAGTATTCCCAGACCCGCTCCTGTATCCCGCTGCAGTGTCGGTCTCCTCCGTACACTCAGTTCCAGTCTGAACTCTCTCCTATCCTTTACCTGTTTTGCCTCTATGTCCGTTCCCTTCCTTTTTCTGCAGAGTCTGAACTCGTACCTAACTCCTGCTTGTTGTCTCTGCAAGTACTGTGTGAGTATCTGGCTCTGTCTTTCCCTTCCTGTCTGTTCCGTGTGAACAGAGTCCTGTCCTGCCCTGCTTCTGCCCGCTGCTCCGGCAGTCCTGTCCTGCCCTGCTTCTGCCCGCTGCTCCGGCAGTCCTGTCCTGCCCTGCTTCTGCCCGCTGCTCCGGCAGTCCTGTCCTGCCCTGCTTCTGCCCGCTGCTCCGGCAGTCCTGTCCTGCCCTGCTTCTGCCCGCTGCTCCGGCAGTCCTGTCCTGCCCTGCCTGTACCCCTCTGCCTGTAATGTTCCTGAGTCCCAGTGTGTACTGGGCCCTATCCCGCCTGTGTTCCTACCTGCTAGTGCCTCCCTGTCTGCACTCTAGCTGTGCTTGCCTTTACCCCCCTGCCTGCATACCCGCCTGCCTGCATACCAGTCGTGCCTGCCTATACCCACCAGTCTGTGTGCCAGCCTACCAGCCTGTTCCTGTATTCCCCTGTGTGGGTCAACAGCCGTGTCCGGGGTCTGTCCTGGAGTAGCTCCTGGTCCCTCTGCTCGGTTCCTCCTTGGTGCACTGGCGTCGTATGCCGTCGTGCGACCCTGGTCGGATCGGGTGAATACTTAGTCACGCCCCTCCAGGCATTCACTCTCCGGCACGGTCCAGTGGAATCACTACCAATCACACGCACACGCCGCTTAGCCCGGGCGTGTGCATAACAGCATGCTCAGGCCATGGTTCCCGTTGAGCCCCACTGCCTTCGCCCTCTGAGAAGTTTTCCAGCGAATATATGCATTAAAATAAATAAATAAATTTTTTTTCTCTTAGCTGAGTTCCAGGCGAAATTACGCACCGTCCAGATGGATCTATCAGCTCTCGTTCCTGCGGATCCGCCACGTTACTATGGGGATCCAAGACAGTGTCGTGCATTTGTGGAGCAATGCATGCTACACTTTAAGGCCTACCCTCTCTATTTTCCTTCCGATTGGGCTAAAGTGGCCTTTATTATGTCTTACCTGGCGGGTGATGCCTTGGAATGGATCAACCCCCTATATGAAACACAGGATCCGATCCTCCGGGACCTAATGGCCTTCCTGGTGGCCTTTCTAATGGTCTTCGATGATCCTAACCCGGAGGCTCCTGCTGAAGCTTCACCTCCCAATATCCCGGAGCAGCCCCGATGGGTAATGTGTGTGGATAGCGCAATAGTCCTCCAGCCCAATGAGACTACTGCCCACCCAGAATCCTCACAGGGTGACTACGCTTTCCGGAATACTTCTCTCAACCTCAAGAGGCAGTCCAGACGTGCTAGACTTAGAGGCAAGCCGTCACGCCAGGGTCTGTCCTCCCTGAGACCTCCTGACCCCAACCTTGAAGTCCCTACTGAAGCTTCACCTCCCTGTATCCCGGAGAAACCCCAATGGGTAATGTGCGTGGGTAGTGCACCAGTTCTCCTGCCCGAAGAGACTTCTGCCCATCCAGACTCCACACAGGAGAACTTCCTGCACCCGGCATCAGATGCTTCTCTCTCTTTAACCGGTGTGCATGTCCAAGGATGCTCCAAAGCTGTGGTTACCTCTGAGTCTGTGCACCTCTCCTACCTGGCGGAGGATCCCCTGTTGCCTCCTGAATCCTCCGGGATACCACTCGATGACAAATGGAGAGAGACTTCTCTACACCCGGTACTCAATACTTTGTCCGCTTCGTCCTGTGAGCCTGACAATGGGTACCCCAAAGTGGTAGTTACCTCCGAGTCTCTACACCCCTCCGACCAGGCGGAGGATCTCCAGTTGTCTCCTGAACCCTTCGGGGTGCTACCTGGTAGCGAAAGGACAGAGACTCTCCTATACTCTGTACCTGATACCTCGCTCGCTTCGTCCAGTGAGTCCAACTTAGTATACTCCGAAGCAGAGGTTACTCCTGAGTCTCTACACCCCTCCGACCAGGCGGAGGACCTCCAGTTGTGTTCAGAATCCTTCGGGGTGCCACCTGGTGGTGAATGGACAGAGACTTTCCTATATCCTGGATCTGATGCCTCGCTTGCTTCGTCCAGTGAGTCCGACCTAGTGTACTCTGAAGCAGAGGTTACCCGTGAGTCTCTACACCCCTCTGACCAGGCGGAGGACCGCCAGCTGTCTCCAGAACCCTTCGGGGTGCCACCTGGTGGTGAATGGACAGAGACTTTCCTATACTCGGTACCCGATACCTCGCCTGCTTCCTCCAGTGAGTCCAACCTAGTGTACTCCGAAGCAGAGGTTACTCCCGAGTCTCTACACCCCTCCGACCAGGCGGAGGACCTCCAGTTGTGTTCAGAACCCTTCGGGGTGCCACCTGGTGGTGAATGGACAGAGACTTTCCTATACTCGGTACCCGATACCTCGCCTGCTTCCTCCAGTGAGTCCGACCTAGTGTACTCTGAAGCAGTTGTTTTCTCTGAGCCTCTGCACTCTTCTGACCCGGCGGAGGACCTCCAGTTGTTTCCTGAATCCTCCGGGGTACCACCAGATAACAAAGAGACAGTGACTTTTCCTCATTATGTACCTGATAACCCGTCTATTTTTTCCTGTGAGCTTGACAAGATGTACCTCGAAGCAAAGATTACCCTCAAGTCTCTGTCCCCCTCCAACCCAGTGAACGACTGGTCCTCGAATTCCCTGCGGAAGATTCTGGCAGGCCTGAAGAAGAGGGGGCGTAAGGGGGGAGGTACTGTAACATACCTGGCGGCGTCCTTGCATAGTGGTCCATCTCCCACTGTGCAGGAGCGCGCACTTGATCTCCTGTCCAGAATGTCTCTCTGGCTTCCCTCCATGCTGTCTGTTTGTGTCTGTCTCTGCTGCTTAAGGGCGGCGCCCGATCACTTCCTGCTTTTTGTACCTGCTGTGGGTCACACCCCTTGTGCGTCCTCAGCCTATTGCTGTCTGACACTTGGTATATAGCTCAGCAGCTCCCTTCTATCCCTGCCTGAGCATAGTGTTTTCCTTCAGTGTGTGCTTGCACTCTGAAGGTGCCAGGTCCCGTCTTTGTTTCCTTGTCTGCCTTTCCTGGAGGCTGTATTTCCAGGCCTGTCTGAACTAAGTCCTGTATGTCTCCTGCTTTTTGTATCAGTTCCCGTGTCTGAACTGAGTCCTGTATGTCTCCTGCTTTTTGTATCAGTTCCCGTGTCTGAACTGAGTCCTGTATGTCTTCTTCTTTTTGTATCAGTTCCCGTGTCTGAACTGAGTCCTGTATTTCTCCTGCTTTGCGGTATCAGCTCCCGTGTCTGAACTGTGTCCTGTATGTCTCCTGCTTTGCGGTATTAGTTCCCGTGTCTGAACTAAGTCCTGTATGTCTCCTGCTTTGCGGTATTAGTTCCCGTGTCTGAACTAAGTCCTGTATGTCTCCTGCTTTGCGGTATTAGTTCCCGTGTCTGAACTGAGTCCTTTCTGTGTATCTTGTCTGTCCTGTCTGAACACGCTCCTAGCCTGTTCCTCCCGCCTTCTAGGAGCCGATTACCTAGACCCGCTCCTGTATCTTGTCTGTCCTGTCTGAACACGCTCCTTGCCTGTTCGTCCCGCCTCTCTGGGGGCAGTATTCCCAGACCCGCTCCTGTATCCCGCTGCAGTGTCGGTCTCCTCCGTACACTCAGTTCCAGTCTGAACTCTCTCCTATCCTTTACCTGTTTTGCCTCTATGTCCGTTCCCTTCCTTTTTCTGCAGAGTCTGAACTCGTACCTAACTCCTGCTTGTTGTCTCTGCAAGTACTGTGTGAGTATCTGGCTCTGTCTTTCCCTTCCTGTCTGTTCCGTGTGAACAGAGTCCTGTCCTGCCCTGCTTCTGCCCGCTGCTCCGGCAGTCCTGTCCTGCCCTGCTTCTGCCCGCTGCTCCGGCAGTCCTGTCCTGCCCTGCTTCTGCCCGCTGCTCCGGCAGTCCTGTCCTGCCCTGCTTCTGCCCGCTGCTCCGGCAGTCCTGTCCTGCCCTGCTTCTGCCCGCTGCTCCGGCAGTCCTGTCCTGCCCTGCCTGTACCCCTCTGCCTGTAATGTTCCTGAGTCCCAGTGTGTACTGGGCCCTATCCCGCCTGTGTTCCTACCTGCTAGTGCCTCCCTGTCTGCACTCTAGCTGTGCTTGCCTTTACCCCCCTGCCTGCATACCCGCCTGCCTGCATACCAGTCGTGCCTGCCTATACCCACCAGTCTGTGTGCCAGCCTACCAGCCTGTTCCTGTATTCCCCTGTGTGGGTCAACAGCCGTGTCCGGGGTCTGTCCTGGAGTAGCACCTGGTCCCTCTGCTCGGTTCCTCCTTGGTGCACTGGCGTCGTATGCCGTCGTGCGACCCTGGTCGGATCGGGTGAATACTTAGTCACGCCCCTCCAGGCATTCACTCTCCGGCACGGTCCAGTGGAATCACTACCAATCACACGCACACGCCGCTTAGCCCGGGCGTGTGCATAACACATTACACCATATGTGACTGATATCAGCCCCTCTTATAACGCTCCAGTACTGATATAACCTCCAGACATTACACCATATGTGACTGATATCAGCCCCTCTTATAACGCTCCAGTACTGATATAACCTTCAGACATTACATCATATGTGACTGATATCAGCCCCTCTTATAACGCTCCAGCACTGAAATAACCTCCAGACATTACACCATATTTGACTGATATCAGCCTATTATAACGCTCCAGTACTGATATAGCCTCCAGACATTACATCATATGTGACTGATATCAGCCCCTCTTATAACGCTCCAGTACTGATATAACCTCCAGACATTACATCATATGTGACTGATATCAGCCCCTCTTATAACGCTCCAGTACTGATATAACCTCCAGACATTACATCATATGTGACTGATATCAGCCCCTCTTATAATGCTCCAGTACTGATATAACCTCCAGACATTACACCATATGTGACTGATATCAGCCTCTTATAACGCTCCAGTGCTGATATAACCTCCAGACATTACATCATATGTGACTGATATCAGCCCCTATTATAACGCTGCAATACTGATATAACCTCCAGACATTACACCATATGTGACTGATATCAGCCCCTCTTATAACGCTCCAGTACTGATATAACCTCCAGACATTACACCATATGTGACTGATATCAGCCTCTTATAACGCTCCAGTACTGATATAACCTCCAGACATTACACCATATGTGACTGATATCAGCCTCTTATAACGCTCCAGTACTGATATAACCTCCAGACATTACACCATATGTGACTGATATCAGCCCCTCTTATAACGCTCCAGTACTGATATAACCTCCAGACATTACATCATATGTGACTGATATCAGCCCCTCTTATAACGCTCCAGTACTGATATAACCTCCAGACATTACATCATATGTGACTGATATCAACCCCTCTTATAACGGTCCAGTACTGATATAACCTCCACACATTACATCATATGTGACTGATATCAGCCCCTCTTATAACGCTCCAGTACTGATATAACCTCCAGACATTACACCATATGTGACTGATATCAGCCCCTCTTATAACGCTCCAGTACTGATATAACCTCCAGACATTACACCATATGTGACTGATATCAGCCTCTTATAACGCTCCAGTACTGATATAACCTCCAGACATTACACCATATGTAACTGATATCAGCCCCCCTTATAACGCTCCAGTACTGATATAACCTCCAGACATTACATCATATGTGACTGATATCAGACTCTTATAACACTCCAGTACTGATATAAACTCCAGACATTACACCATATGTGACTGATATCAGCCTCTTATAACGCTCCAGTACTGATATAACCTCCAGATATTACACCATATGTGACTGATATTAGCCCCTCTTATAACGCTCCATTACTGAAATAACCCCCAGACATTACACCATATGTGACTGATATCAGCCTCTTATAATGCTCCAGTACTGATATAACCTCCAGATATTACACCATATGTGACTGATATTAGCCCCTCTTATAACGCTCCATTACTGAAATAACCCCCAGACATTACACCATATGTGACTGATATCAGCCCCTCTTATAACGCTCCATTACTGATATAACCTCCAGACATTACATCATATGTGACTGATATCAGCACCTCTTATAACGCTCCAGTACTGATATAACCTCCAGACATTACACCATATGTGACTGATATCAGCTCCTCTTATTACGCTCCAGTACTGATATAACCTCCAGACATTACACCATATATGACTGATATCAGCCTCTTATAACGCTCCAGTACTGATATAACCTCCAAACATTACACCATATGTGACTTATATCAGCCCCTCTTATAACGCTCCAGTACTGATATAACCTCCAGACATTACATCATATGTGACTGATATCAGCTCCTCTTATAACGCTCCAGTACTGATATAACCTCCAGACATTACACCATATGTCACTGATATCAGCCCCTCTTATAACGCTCCAGTACTGATATAACCTCCAGACATTACATCATATGTGACTGATATCAGCCCCTCTTATAACGGTCCAGTACTGATATAACCTCCAGACATTACACCATATGTGACTGATATCAGCCTCTTATAACGCTCCAGTACTGATATAACCTCCAGACATTACACCATATGTGACTGATATCAGCCTCTCTTATAACGCTCCAGTACTGATATAACCTCCAGGTATTACATCATATGTGACTGATATCAGCCTCTTATAACGCTCCAGTACTGATATAACCTCCAGACATTACATCATATTTGACTGATATCAGCCTCTTATAACGCTCCAGTACTGATATAACCTCCAGAAATTACATCATATGTGACTGATATCAGCCCCTCTTATAACGCTCCAGTACTGATATAACCTCCAGACATTACACCATATGTGACTGATATCAGCCCCTCTTATAACGCTCCAGTACTGATATAACCTCCAGACATTGCACCATATGTGACTGATATCAGCCTCTTATAACGCTCCAGTACTGATATAACCTCCAGACATTACATCATATGTGACTGATATCAGCTCCTCTTATAACGCTCCAGTACTGATATAACCTCCAGGTATTACACCATATGTGACTGATATCAGCCCCTCTTATAACACTCCAGTACTGATATAACCTCCAGGCATTACATCATATGTGACTGATATCAGATCCTCTTATAACGCTCCAGTACTGATATAACCTCCAGACATTACATCATATGTGACTGATATCAGCCTCTTATAACGCTCCAGTACTGATATAACCTCTAGACATTACATCATATGTGACTGATATCAGCCCCTCTTATAACGCTCCAGTACTGATATAACCTCCAGACATTAAACCATATGTGACTGATATCAGCCTCTCTTATAACGCTCCAGTATTGATATAACCTCCAGACATTACATCATATGTGACTGATATCAGCCTCTTATAATGCTCCAGTACTGATATAACCTCCAGACATTACACCATATGTGACTGATATCAGCCTCTTATAACACTCCAGTACTGATATAACCTCCAGACATTACATCATATGTGACTGATATCAACCCCTCTTATAACGGTCCAGTACTGATATAACCTCCACACATTACATCATATGTGACTGATATCAGCCCCTCTTATAACGCTCCAGTACTGATATAACCTCCAGACATTACACCATATGTGACTGATATCAGCCCCTCTTATAACGCTCCAGTACTGATATAACCTCCAGACATTACACCATATGTGACTGATATCAGCCTCTTATAACGCTCCAGTACTGATATAACCTCCAGACATTACACCATATGTAACTGATATCAGCCCCCCTTATAACGCTCCAGTACTGATATAACCTCCAGACATTACATCATATGTGACTGATATCAGACTCTTATAACACTCCAGTACTGATATAAACTCCAGACATTACACCATATGTGACTGATATCAGCCTCTTATAACGCTCCAGTACTGATATAACCTCCAGATATTACACCATATGTGACTGATATTAGCCCCTCTTATAACGCTCCATTACTGAAATAACCCCCAGACATTACACCATATGTGACTGATATCAGCCTCTTATAATGCTCCAGTACTGATATAACCTCCAGATATTACACCATATGTGACTGATATTAGCCCCTCTTATAACGCTCCATTACTGAAATAACCCCCAGACATTACACCATATGTGACTGATATCAGCCCCTCTTATAACGCTCCATTACTGATATAACCTCCAGACATTACATCATATGTGACTGATATCAGCACCTCTTATAACGCTCCAGTACTGATATAACCTCCAGACATTACACCATATGTGACTGATATCAGCTCCTCTTATTACGCTCCAGTACTGATATAACCTCCAGACATTACACCATATATGACTGATATCAGCCTCTTATAACGCTCCAGTACTGATATAACCTCCAAACATTACACCATATGTGACTTATATCAGCCCCTCTTATAACGCTCCAGTACTGATATAACCTCCAGACATTACATCATATGTGACTGATATCAGCTCCTCTTATAACGCTCCAGTACTGATATAACCTCCAGACATTACACCATATGTCACTGATATCAGCCCCTCTTATAACGCTCCAGTACTGATATAACCTCCAGACATTACATCATATGTGACTGATATCAGCCCCTCTTATAACGGTCCAGTACTGATATAACCTCCAGACATTACACCATATGTGACTGATATCAGCCTCTTATAACGCTCCAGTACTGATATAACCTCCAGACATTACACCATATGTGACTGATATCAGCCTCTCTTATAACGCTCCAGTACTGATATAACCTCCAGGTATTACATCATATGTGACTGATATCAGCCTCTTATAACGCTCCAGTACTGATATAACCTCCAGACATTACATCATATTTGACTGATATCAGCCTCTTATAACGCTCCAGTACTGATATAACCTCCAGAAATTACATCATATGTGACTGATATCAGCCCCTCTTATAACGCTCCAGTACTGATATAACCTCCAGACATTACACCATATGTGACTGATATCAGCCCCTCTTATAACGCTCCAGTACTGAT
Organism: Phyllobates terribilis; assembly: GCF_046119375.1. Taxonomy (NCBI): domain Eukaryota; kingdom Metazoa; phylum Chordata; class Amphibia; order Anura; family Dendrobatidae; genus Phyllobates; species Phyllobates terribilis. The sequence goes on along the minus strand of NW_027362768.1, from coordinate 200,816,897 downwards.
ATAACCTCCAGACATTACACCATATGTGACTGATATCAGCCTCTTATAACGCTCCAGTACTGATATAACCTCCAGACATTACATCATATGTGACTGATATCAGCTCCTCTTATAACGCTCCAGTACTGATATAACCTCCAGGTATTACACCATATGTGACTGATATCAGCCCCTCTTATAACACTCCAGTACTGATATAACCTCCAGGCATTACATCATATGTGACTGATATCAGATCCTCTTATAACGCTCCAGTACTGATATAACCTCCAGACATTACATCATATGTGACTGATATCAGCCTCTTATAACGCTCCAGTACTGATATAACCTCTAGACATTACATCATATGTGACTGATATCAGCCCCTCTTATAACGCTCCAGTACTGATATAACCTCCAGACATTAAACCATATGTGACTGATATCAGCCTCTCTTATAACGCTCCAGTATTGATATAACCTCCAGACATTACATCATATGTGACTGATATCAGCCTCTTATAATGCTCCAGTACTGATATAACCTCCAGACATTACACCATATGTGACTGATATCAGCCTCTTATAACACTCCAGTACTGATATAACCTCCAGACATTACATCATATGTGACTGATATGAGATCCTCTTATAACGCTCCAGTACTGATATAACCTCCACACATTACATCATATGTGACTGATATCAGCCCCTCTTATAACGCTCCAGTACTGATATAACCTCTAGACATTACATCATATGTGACTGATACCAGCCCCTCTTATAACGCTCCAGTACTGATATAACCTCCAGACATTACACCATATGTGACTGATATCAGCCTCTCTTATAACGCTCCAGTACTGATATAACCTCCAGACATTACACCATACGTGACTGATATCAGCCCCTCTTATAACGCTCCAGTACTGATATAACCTCCAGACATTACACCATATGTGACTGATATCAGCCTCTTATAACACTCCAGTACTGATATAACCTCCAGACATTACACCATATGTGACTGATATCAGCCCCTCTTATAACGCTCCAGTACTGATATAACCTCCAGACATTACACCATATGTGACTGATATCAGCCTCTCTTATAACGCTCCAGTACTGATATAACCTCCAGACATTACGGCATATGTGACTGATATCAGCCTCTTATAACACTCCAGTACTGATATAACCTCCAGACATTACACCATATGTGACTGATATCAGCCTCTCTTATAACGCTCCAGTACTGATATAACCTCCAGACATTACACCATATGTGACTGATATCAGCCCCTCTTATAACGCTCCAGTACTGATATAACCTCCAGACATTACACCATATGTGACTGATATCAGCCCCTCTTATAACGCTCCAGTACTGATATAACCTCCAGACACTACACCATATGTGACTGATATCAGCCCCTCTTATAACGCTCCAGTACTGATATAACCTCCAGACATTACATCATATGTGACTGATATCAGCCCCTCTTATAAAGCTCCAGTATTGATATAACCTCCAGACATTACACCATATGTGACTGATATCAGCCCCTCTTATAACGCTCCAGTACTGATATAACCTCCAGACATTACATCATATGTGACTGATATCAGCCCCTCTTATAAAGCTCCAGTATTGATATAACCTCCAGACATTACACCATATGTGACTGATATCAGCCCCTCTTATAACGCTCCAGTACTGATATAACCTCCAGACATTACAGCATATGTGACTGATATCAGCCTCTTATAATGCTCCAGTACTGATATAACCTCCAGACAATACATCATATGTGACTGATATCAGCCCCTCTTATAACGCTTCAGTACTGATATAACCTCCAGACATTACACCATATGTGACTGATATCAGCCACTCTTATAACGCTCCAGTACTGATATAACCTCCAGACATTACACCATATGTGACTGATATCAGCCTCTTATAACGCTCCAGTACTGATATAACCTCCAGACATTACATCATATGTGACTGATATCAGCCCCTCTTATAACGCTCCAGTACTGATATAACCTCCAGACATTACACCATATGTGACTGATATCAGCCCCTCTTATAACGCTTCAGTACTGATATAACCTCCAGACATTACATCATATGTGACTGATATCAGCCTCTTATAACGCTCCAGTACTGATATAACCTCCAGACATTACATCATATGTTACTGATATCAGCCCCTCTTATAACGCTCCAGTACTGATATAACCTCCAGACATTACACCATATGTGACTGATATCAGCCCCTCTTATAACGCTTCAGTACTGATATAACCTCCAGACATTACATCATATGTGACTGATATCAGCCTCTTATAACGCTCCAGTACTGATATAACCTCCACACATTACATCATATGTGACTGATATCAGCCCCTCTTATAACGCTCCAGTACTGATAGAACCTCCAGGTATTACATCATATGTGACTGATATCAGCCTCTTATAACACTCCAGTACTGATATAACCTCCAGACATTACACCATATGTGACTGATATCAGCCTCTTATAACGCTCCAGTACTGATATAACCTCCGGACATTACATCATATGTGACTGATATCAGTCTCTTATAACTCTCCAGTACTGATATAACCTCCAAACATTACACCATATGTGACTGATATCAGCCCCTCTTATAACGCTCCAGTACTGATAAAACCCCCAGACATTACATCATATGTGACTGATATCAGCCCCTCTTATAACGCTCCAGTACTGATATAACCTCCAGACATTACACCATATGTGACTGATATCAGCCCCTCTTATAACGCTCCAGTACTGATATAACTTCCAGACATTACACCATATGTGACTGATATCAGCCCCTCTTATAACGCTCCAGTACTGATATAACCTCCAGACATTACACCATATGTGACTGATATCAGCCCCTCTTATAACGCTCCAGTACTGATATAACCTCCAGACATTATAGCATATGTGACTGATATCAGCCTCTTATAACACTCCAGTACTGATATAACCTCCAGACATTACACCATATGTGACTGATATCAGCCCCTCTTATAAGGCTCCAGTACTGATATAACCTCTAGACATTACATCATATGTGACTGATATCAGCCTCTTATAACGCTCCAGTACTGATATAACCTCCAGACATTACATCATATGTGACAGATATCAGCCTCTTATAACGCTCCAGTACTGATATAACCTCCAGACATTACACCATATGTGACTGATATCAGCCTCTTATAACGCTCCAGTACTGATATAACCTCCAGACATTACATCATATGTGACTGATATCAGCCCCTCTTATAACGCTCCAGTACTGATAGAACCTCCAGGTATTACATCATATGTGACTGATATCAGCCTCTTATAACGCTCCAGTACTGATATAACCTCCAGACATTACACCATATGTGACTGATATCAGCCCCTCTTATAACGCTCCAGTAATGATAGAAACTTCAGGTATTACATCATATGTGACTGATATCAGCCTCTTATAACACTCCAGTACTGATATAACCTCCAGACATTACACCATATGTGACTGATATCAGCCTCTTTTAACACTCCAGTACTGATATAACCTCCAGACATTACACCATATGTGACTGATATCAGCCCCTCTTATAACGCTCCAGTACTGATAGAACCTCCAGGTATTACATCATATGTGACTGATATCAGCCTCTTAAAACACTCCAGTACTGATATAACCTCCAGACATTACATCATATGTGACTGATATCAGCCTCTTATAACGCTCCAGTACTGATATAACCTCCAGACATTACATCATATGTGACTGATATCAGCCTCTTATAACACTCCAGTACTGATATAACCTCCAGACATTACACCATATGTGACTGATATCAGCCTCTTATAACACTCCAGTACTGATATAACCTCCAGACATTACACCATATGTGACTGATATCAGCCTCTTATAACACTACAGTACTGATATAACCTCCAGACATTACATCATATGTGACTGATATCAGCCTCTTATAACGCTCCAGTACTGATATAACCTCTACACATTACATCATATGTGACTGATATCAGCCCCTCTTATAACTCTCCAGTACTGATATAACCTCCAGACATTACACCATATGTGACTGATATCAGCCCCTCTTATAACGCTTCAGTACTGATATAACCTCCAGACATTACATCATATGTGACTGATATCCGCCCCTCTTATAACACTCCAGTACTGATATAACCTCCAGACATTACATCATATGTGACTGATATCAGCCTCTTATAACGCTCCAGTACTGATATAACCTCCAGACATTACACCATATGTGACTGATATCAGCGTCTTATAACGCTCCAGTACTGATATAACCTCCAGACATTACATCATATGCGACTGATATCAGCCCCTCTTATAACGCTCCAGTACTGATCTAACCTCCAGACATTACATCATATGTGAGTGATATCAGCCTCTCTTATAACGCTCCAGTACTGATATAACCTCCAGACATTACATCATATGTGACTGATATCAGCCTCTTATAATGCTCCAGTACTGATATAACCTCCAGACATTACATCATATGTGACTGATATCAGCCCCTCTTATAACGCTCCAGTACTGATATAACCTCCAGACATTACATCATATGTGACTGATATCAGCCTCTTATAATGCTCCAGTACTGATATAACCTCCAGACATTACATCATATGTGACTGATATCAGCCTCTTATAATGCTCCAGTACTGATATAACCTCCAGATATTACATCATATGTGACTGATATCAGCCTCTCTTATAACGCTCCAGTACTGATATAACCTCCAGGTATTACATCATATGTGAGTGATATCAGCTCCTCTTATAACGCTCCAGTACTGATATAACCTCCAGACATTACATCATGTGACTGATATCAGCCCCTCTTATAACGCTCCAGTACTGATATAACCTCCAGACATTACATCATATGTGACTGATATCAGCCTCTTATAATGCTCCAGTACTGATATAACCTCCAGACATTACATCATATGTGACTGATATCAGCCTCTTATAATGCTCCAGTACTGATATAACCTCCAGATATTACATCATATGTGACTGATATCAGCCTCTCTTATAACGCTCCAGTACTGATATAACCTCCAGGTATTACATCATATGTGAGTGATATCAGCCCCTCTTATAACGCTCCAGTACTGATATAACCTCCAGACATTACATCATATGTGACTGATATCAGCGTCTTATAACGCTCCAGTACTGATATAACCCCCGACATTACATCATATGTGAGTGATATCAGCTCCTCTTATAACGCTCCAGTACTGATATAACCTCCAGACATTACACCATATGTGACTGATATCAGTCTCTTATAACGCTCCAGTACTGATATAACCTCCAGACATTACATCATATGTGACTGATATCAGCGTCTTATAACGCTCCAGTACTGATATAACCCCCAACATTACATCATATGTGACTGATATCAGCTCCTCTTATAACGCTCCAGTACTGATATAACCTCCAGACATTACACCATATGTGACTGATATCAGCCTGTTATAATGCTCCAGTACTGATATAACCCCCAGACTTTTACACCATATGTGACTGATATCAGTCTCTTATTACGCTCCAGTACTGATATAACCTCCAGACATTACACAGTATGTGACTGATATCAGCCTCTTATAACACTCCAGTATTGATATAACCCCCGACATTACATCATATGTGAGTGATATCAGCTCCTCTTATAACGCTCCAGTACTGATATAACCTCCAGACATTACACCATATGTGACTGATAACAGCCTGTTATAATGCTCCAGTACTGATATAACCCCCAGACATTACACCATATGTGACTGATATCAGCCTCTTATTACGCTCCAGTACTGATATAACCTCCAGACATTACACTATATGTGACTGATATCAGCCCCTCTTATAACGCGCCAGTACTGAAATAACTTCCAGACATTACACCATATGTGACTGATATCAGCCTCTTATAACGCTCCAGTACTGATATAACCTCCAGACATTACATCATATGTGACTGATATCAGCCTCTTATAATGCTCCAGTACTGATATAACCTCCAGACATTACATCATATGTGACTGATATCAGCCTCTTATAATGCTCCAGTACTGATATAACCTCCAGACATTACATCATATGTGACTGATATCAGCCTCTTATAACACTCCAGTACTGATATAACCTCCAGATATTACATCATATGTGACTGATATCAGCCTCTTATAACGCTCCAGTACTGATATAACCTCCAGACATTACACCATATGTGACTGATATCAGTCTCGTATAACGCTCCAGTACTGATATAACCTCCAGACATTACATCATATGTGACTGATATCAGCCTCTTATAACGCTCCGGTACTGATATAACCCCCGACATTACATCATATGTGAGTGATATCAGCTCCTCTTATAACGCTCCAGTACGGATATAACATCCAGACATTACACCATATGTGACTGATATCAGCCTCTTATAACACTCCAGTATTGATATAACCCCCGACATTACATCATATGTGAGTGATATCAGCTCCTCTTATAACGCTCCAGTACTGATATAACCTCCAGACATTACACCATATGTGACTGATAACAGCCTGTTATAATGCTCCAGTACTTATATAACCCCCAGACATTACACCATATGTGACTGATATCAGCCTCTTATTACGCTCCAGTACTGATATAACCTCCAGACATTACACTATATGTGACTGATATCAGCCCCTCTTATAACGCGCCAGTACAGATATAACCTCCAGACATTACACCATATGTGACTGATATCAGCCTCTTATAACACTCCAGTACTGATATAACCTCCAGACATTACATCATATGTGACTGATATCAGCCTCTTATAATGCTCCAGTACTGATATAACCTCCAGACATTACATCATATGTGACTGATATCAGCCTCTTATAACACTCCAGTACTGATATAACCTCCAGATATTACATCATATGTGACTGATATCAGTCTCGTATAACGCTCCAGTACTGATATAACCTCCAGACATTACATCATATGTGACTGATATCAGCCTCTTATAACGCTCCAGTACTGATATAACCCCCGACATTACATCATATGTGAGTGATATCAGCTCCTCTTATAACGCTCCAGTACGGATATAACCTCCAGACATTACATCATATGTGACTGATATCAGCCCCTCTTATAACGCTCCAGTACTGATATAACCTCCAGACATTACACCATATGTGACTGATATCAGCCCCTCTTATAACGCGCCAGTACTGATATAACCTCCAGACATTACATCATATGTGACTGATATCAGCCTCTTATAACGCTCCAGTACTGATATAACCCCCGACATTACATCATATGTGAGTGATATCAGCTCCTCTTATAACGCTCCAGTACGGATATAACCTCCAGACATTACACCATATGTGACTGATATCAGCCCCTCTTATAACGCTCCAGTACTGATATAACCTCCAGACATTACACCATATGTGACTGATATCAGCCCCTCTTATAACGCGCCAGTACTGATATAACCTCCAGACATTACACCATATGTGACTGATATCAGCCTCTTATAACACTCCAGTACTGATATAACCTCCAGACATTACATCATATGTGACTGATATCAGCCTCTTATAATGCTCCAGTACTGATATAACCTCCAGACATTACATCATATGTGACTGATATCAGCCTCTTATAACACTCCAGTACTGATATAACCTCCAGACATTACACCATATGTGACTGATATCAGTCTCGTATAACGCTCCAGTACTGATATAACCTCCAGACATTACATCATATGTGACTGATATCAGCCTCTTATAACGCTCCAGTACTGATATAACCCCCGACATTACATCATATGTGAGTGATATCAGCTCCTCTTATAACGCTCCAGTACGGATATAACCTCCAGACATTACATCATATGTGACTGATATCAGCCCCTCTTATAACGCTCCAGTACTGATATAACCTCCAGACATTACACCATATGTGACTGATATCAGCCTGTTATAACGCTCCAGTACTGATATAACCCCCAGACATTACACCATATGTGACTGATATCAGCCTCTTATTACGCTCCAGTACTGATATAACATCCACACATTACACCATATGTGACTGATATCAGCCTCTTATAACGCTTCAGTACTGATATAACCTCCAGACATTACACCATATGTGACTGATATCAGACCCTCTTATAACGCTCCAGTACTGATATAACCTCCAGACATTACACCATATGTGACTGATATCAGACCCTCTTATAACGCTCCAGTACTGATATAACCTCCAGACATTACACCATATGTGACTGATATCAGCTCCTCTTATAACGCTACAGTACTGATATAACCTCCAGACATTACATCATATGTGACTGATATCAACTCCTCTTATAACGCTCCAGTACTGATATAACCTCCAGACATTATACCATATGTGACTGATATCAGCCTCTTATAACGCTCAAGTATTGATATAACCTCCAGACATTACATCATATGTGACTGATATCAGCTCCTCGTATAACGCTCCAGTACTGATATAATCTCCAGACATTACATCATATGTGACTGATATCAGCCTCTTATAATGCTCCAGTACTGATATAACCTCCAGACATTACATCATATGTGACTGATATCAGCCCCTCTTATAATGCTCCAGCACTGATATAACCTCCAGACATTACACCATATGTGACTGATATCAGCTCCTCTTATAACCTCCAGACATTACACCATATGTGACTGATATCAGTCTCTTATAACGCTCCAGTACTGATATAACCTCCAGACATTACATCATATGTGACTGATATCAGCGTCTTATAACGCTCCAGTACTGATATAACCCCCGACATTACATGATATGTGAGTGATATCAGCTCCTCTTATAACGCTCCAGTACTGATATAACCTCCAGACATTACACCATATGTGACTGATATCAGCCTGTTATAATGCTCCAGTACTGATATAACCCTCAGACATTACACCATATCTGACTGATATCAGCCTCTTATTACGCTCCAGTACTGATATAACATCCAGACATTACACCATATGTGACTGATATCAGCCCCTCTTATAACGCGCCAGTACTGATATAACCTCCAGATATTACACCATATGTGACTGATATCAGCCTCTTATAACGCTCCAGTAATGTTATAACCTCCAGACATTACATCATATGTGATTGATATCAGCCTCTTATAATGCTCCAGTACTGATATAACCTCCAGACATTACATCATATGTGACTGATATCAGCCTCTTATAATGCTCCAGTACTGATATAACCTCCAGACATTACATCATATGTGACTGATATCAGCCCCTCTTATAACGCTCCAGCACTGATATAACCTCCAGACATTACACCATATGTGACTGATATCAGCTCCTCTTATAACGCTCCAGTACTGATATAACCTCCAGACATTACACCATATGTGACTGATACCAGCCTCTTATAACACTCCAGTACTGATATAACCTCCAGATATTACATCATATGTGACTGATATCAGCCTCTTATAACTCTCCAGTACTGATATAACCTCCAGACATTACACCATATGTGACTGATATCAGTCTCTTATAACGCTCCAGTACTGATATAACCTCCAGACATTACATCATATGTGACTGATATCAGCCTCTTATAACGCTCCAGTACTGATATAACCCCCGACATTACATCATATGTGAGTGATATCAGCTCCTCTTATAACGCTCCAGCACTGATATAACCTCCAGACATTACACCATATGTGACTGATATCAGCCTCTTATAACACTCCAGTACTGATATAACCTCCAGATATTACATCATATGTGACTGATATCAGCCTCTTATAACGCTCCACTACTGATATAACCTCCAGACATTACACCATATGTCACTGATATCAGTCTCTTATAAAGCTCCAGTACTGATATAACCTCCAGACATTACATCATATGTGACTGATATCAGCCTCTTATAACGCTCCAGTACTGATATAACCTCCAGACATTACATCATATGTGAGTGATATCAGCTCCTCTTATAACGCTCCAGTACGGATATTACCTCCAGACATTACATCATATGTGACTGATATCAGCCTCTTATAACGCTCCAGTACTGATATAACCTCCAGACATTACATCATATGTGAGTGATATCAGCTCCTCTTATAACGCTCCAGTACGGATATTACCTCCAGACATTACACCATATGTGACGGATATCAGCCCCTCTTATAACGCTCCAGTACTGATATAACCTCCAGACATTACACCATATGTGACTGATATCAGCCTCTTATAACGCTCCAGTACTGATATAACCCCCGACATTACATCATATGTGAGTGATATCACTCTCTTATTACGCTCCAGTACTGATATAACCTCCAGACATTACACCATATGTGACTGATATCAGCCTCTTATAACGCTCCAGTACTGATATAACCTCCAGACATTACATCATATGTGACTGATATCAGCCTCTTATAATGCTCCAGTACTGATATAACCTCCAGACATTACATCATATGTGACTGATATCAGCCCCTCTTATAACGCGCCAGTACTGATATAACCTCAAGACATTACACCATATGTGACTGATATCCGCCTCTTATAACGCTCCAGTACTGTTATAACCTCCAGACATTACATCATATGTGACTGATATCAGCCTCTTATAATGCTCCAGTACTGATATAACCTCCAGACATTACATCATATGTGACTGATATCAGCCTCTTATAATGCTCCAGTACTGATATAACCTCCAGACATTACATCATATGTGACTGATATCAGCCCCTCTTATAACGCTCCAGCACTGATATAACCTCCAGACATTACACCATATGTGACTGATATCAGCTCCTCTTATAACGCTCCAGTACTGATATAACCTCCAGACATTACACCATATGTGACTGATATCAGCTCCTCTTATAACGCTCCAGTACTGATATAACCCCCGACATTACATCATATGTGAGTGATATCAGCTCCTCTTATAACGCTCCAGTACGGATATAACATCCAGACATTACACCATATGTCACTGATATCAGTCTCTTATAAAGCTCCAGTACTGATATAACCTCCAGACATTACATCATATGTGACTGATATCAGCCTCTTATAACGCTCCAGTACTGATATAACCTCCAGACATTACACCATATGTCACTGATATCAGTCTCTTATAAAGCTCCAGTACTGATATAACCTCCAGACATTACATCATATGTGACTGATATCAGCCTCTTATAACGCTCCAGTACTGATATAACCTCCAGACATTACATCATATGTGAGTGATATCAGCTCCTCTTATAACGCTCCAGTACGGATATTACCTCCAGACATTACATCATATGTGACTGATATCAGCCTCTTATAACGCTCCAGTACTGATATAACCTCCAGACATTACATCATATGTGAGTGATATCAGCTCCTCTTATAACGCTCCAGTACGGATATTACCTCCAGACATTACACCATATGTGACGGATATCAGCCCCTCTTATAACGCTCCAGTACTGATATAACCTCCAGACATTACACCATATGTGACTGATATCAGCCTCTTATAACGCTCCAGTACTGATATAACCCCCGACATTACATCATATGTGAGTGATATCACTCTCTTATTACGCTCCAGTACTGATATAACCTCCAGACATTACACCATATGTGACTGATATCAGCCTCTTATAACGCTCCAGTACTGATATAACCTCCAGACATTACATCATATGTGACTGATATCAGCCTCTTATAATGCTCCAGTACTGATATAACCTCCAGACATTACATCATATGTGACTGATATCAGCCCCTCTTATAACGCGCCAGTACTGATATAACCTCAAGACATTACACCATATGTGACTGATATCCGCCTCTTATAACGCTCCAGTACTGTTATAACCTCCAGACATTACATCATATGTGACTGATATCAGCCTCTTATAATGCTCCAGTACTGATATAACCTCCAGACATTACATCATATGTGACTGATATCAGCCTCTTATAATGCTCCAGTACTGATATAACCTCCAGACATTACATCATATGTGACTGATATCAGCCCCTCTTATAACGCTCCAGCACTGATATAACCTCCAGACATTACACCATATGTGACTGATATCAGCTCCTCTTATAACGCTCCAGTACTGATATAACCTCCAGACATTACACCATATGTGACTGATATCAGCTCCTCTTATAACGCTCCAGTACTGATATAACCCCCGACATTACATCATATGTGAGTGATATCAGCTCCTCTTATAACGCTCCAGTACGGATATAACATCCAGACATTACACCATATGTGACTGATATCAGCCTCTTATAACACTCCAGTATTGATATAACCCCCGACATTACATCATATGTGAGTGATATCAGCTCCTCTTATAATGCTCCAGTACTGATATAACCTCCAGACATTACACCATATGTGACTGATAACAGCCTGTTATAATGCTCCAGTACTTATATAACCCCCAGACATTACACCATATGTGACTGATATCAGCCTCTTATTACGCTCCAGTACTGATATAACCTCCAGACATTACACTATATGTGACTGATATCAGCTCCTCTTATAACGCTCCAGTACTGATATAACCTCCAGACATTACATCATATGTGACTGATATCAGCCTCTTATAACGCTCCAGTACTGATATAACCTCCAGACATTACATCATATGTGACTGATATCAGCCTCTTATAACGCTCCAGTACTGATATAACCTCCAGACATTACATCATATGTGACTGATATCAGCCTCTTATAACGCTCCAGTACTGATATAACCTCCAGACATTACATCATATGTGACTGATATCAGCCTCTTATAACACTCCAGTACTGATATAACCTCCAGACATGACACCATATGTGACTGATATCAGCCTCTTATAACACTCCAGTACTGATATAATGTCACGGGTGTGTTGCCACGAAGATCGTCACGAGTACACAGCCTGACTTCTCGCAGCTGACTTGTTGGTGCTTTGTGTCTCTCGGCAGTGAGGGAGTTAATTCTCTCTCTCTCTGGGCTAGATGAGGTCCAGTATACGGAGACAGCGTGACATTTTCACCGACCCGCTTAGTTTTTCTCCAGCTTCCATGGATCCAGTAGCCGGTCTAGCTCGGCAATTGCAGAGTTTGTCCATGGAGCTGGCGGACGTTAGGTCCAAGGTTTTGCATCCTCAGGAGCAAGCCGGACCAGAACCTAAAGTAGCTCTCCCTGATAGGTTCACTGGGGGGCGGGACAAGTTTTTTGTTTTCCGGGAGGCATGCAAATTGTACTTTCGGCTGCGGCCTCGGTCATCGGGGAGTGAAGAACAAAGGGTGGGAATTGTCATCTTGCTCCTACAAGGGGACCCACAATCCTGGGCGTTCTCTCTTCCCCCGGGTTCCCCGGCTCTCCAGTCAGTGGATAGGTTTTTCGCTGCTCTGGGACTCGTATATGATGACCCAGATCGGATCTCCCTTGCTGAGTCTAAGTTACGTAGGATCCAGCAGGGAGATCGTCCGGCGGAGGAATTCTGTTCGGAGTTCCGTAGGTGGGCCATGGACACCCAGTGGAATGACCCGGCTCTTAGGAGCCAGTTTTGTCATGGTTTATCCGACAAATTACAGGATGTGTTGGCACAGTATGACTCTCCCGTGTCACTGGAAGCCGCTATGGCCCTTGCTATTCGCGTGGACAGACGGCTTCGGGAGAGGTGCGGGATAATTCTACCCCCTGTGATGACTCCACCTCCTACAAGGTTCCCTCATATGGTGGTTCCCCTGGTCAGTCCAGAGGAGCCTATGCAATTAGGAGGGACATCATTTCGGGGGAGGGGACCGGTGGTGCGCCATAAGGCAGGAAGGTGTTTCTTCTGCGGGAGAAAGGGACATTTTATTGGGGGGTGTCCATCCCGTCCCTCGCAGAGTGAAGAGTCGTCGGAAAACTGTTAATCCCAGGTTGTGTGGTGGACGGCAATCTGGGAGTAGGTATTTCGTCCCTAGGTTCGTCTCAGTTTCTCGTACCGGCGGAGGTGGTGGTGGGTACGAGAACTGAGAGGATATCTGTTCTTCTGGATAGTGGGGCCGGGGCTAATCTGGTTGATGCTCGGTTTGCCCGGGTCCAAGGTATGCGGTTGAGTGAGTTGGCTAAACCCATCCCCATATTCTCGATCGATGCCAGGCCTCTCGGTCAGGGAAGTTTTTTGCAAGCTGTGCATGACGTAAAACTTCAAGTGGGGGCAATACATAAAGAACTGTTGTCTTGCTACGTGTTGGAGGGTCTTCCCACTCCTATAGTGTTGGGCCTTCCTTGGTTAACTAAGCATAACCCGGTTATTAATTGGCAAACCAGGGAGATAAGCCAATGGAGTAAATTCTGTAATAAAAACTGCATGAACACGGTCATTGGTGCGGTTACTCCTTGGGTCTTACCTCCATTTCTGGCGGACTTTGAGGATGTATTCTCGGAGAAAGGGTGTCAGGAACTACCTCCTCATCGCGTGTATGACTGTTCTGTAAAATTGCTCCCTGAGGCCAAGTTACCTAAAGCTAGGTTGTATAACCTTTCTGGTCCTGAGAGGCAGGCCATGAAGGATTATATCTCAGAAAGTCTGGCTAAGGGGCATATTAGACCTTCATCTTCACCGGTGGCCGCGGGGTTCTTCTTTGTTAAGAAGAAAGATGGAGGCCTACGCCCTTGCCTGGATTTCCGTGAACTTAATCGGATTACGGTCCGAGATCCGTATCCGCTCCCACTTATTCCCGATCTCTTTAATCAGATCGTGGGCGCCAAATGGTTTTCTAAGTTGGATCTCAGGGGGGCGTACAATCTGATTAGGATGAAAGAGGGGGATGAGTGGAAGACGGCGTTTAACACTCCGGAGGGGCATTATGAGAACCTTGTCATGCCATTCGGTCTGACTAATGCCCCGGCGGTGTTTCAACACTTTGTTAATGACATCTTTCGCCGCCTGGTGGGACAGTTTGTTGTCATATATCTGGATGATATCTTAATTTACTCGCCGGATCTGGTGTCTCATCAGGAGCATGTTAGGCAGGTGTTACAGATCTTGCGGGATAATAAACTGTATGCCAAGTGGGAAAAGTGTGTGTTCGCCGTACAGGAACTCCAGTTTTTAGGCTTCCTGGTTTCAGCGTCCGGTTTTCGTATGGACCCTGGGAAAGTGCGGGCAGTTCTTGAGTGGGATCGGCCAGAGAATCTTAAGGCACTACAACGTTTCCTGGGGTTTGCTAATTATTACCGGAAGTTCATTCGTAATTTCTCGTCCATGGTTAAGCCTCTCACAGACATGACTAAAAAGGGGACGGATTTTTCTAGGTGGTCTGACAAGGCTTGTCAAGCATTCTCCTCCTTGAAAAAATGTTTTGCCTCGGCGCCCATACTCATTCAACCTGATGCGTCACAGCCATTCATTGTAGAGGTAGACGCTTCCGAGGTAGGGGTGGGAGCAGTATTGTCACAGGGTTCGTCCCCTGGTAAGTGGCATCCGTGCGCCTTTTTCTCTAAAAAATTGTCGTCCGCTGAGAGGAATTACGATGTCGGCAATAGGGAACTCTTGGCCATTAAGTTAGCTTTTGAGGAGTGGCGCCATTTTTTGGAGGGGGCAGTTCATCCGGTCACCGTCATCACCGATCACAAGAACCTGCTA
This sequence comes from Phyllobates terribilis, assembly GCF_046119375.1. NCBI lineage: Eukaryota > Metazoa > Chordata > Amphibia > Anura > Dendrobatidae > Phyllobates > Phyllobates terribilis. The sequence goes on along the minus strand of NW_027362768.1, from coordinate 200,801,070 downwards.
TATCTGGAGTCCGCGAAACGTCTGAATCCCAGACAAGCTAGGTGGTCATTGTTTTTTACCAGGTTTAATTTTGTCGTTACATATCGTCCTGGGTCAAAAAATGTAAAGGCGGATGCCTTATCTCGTAGTTTCCCGGGGGCCGGGAATACGGACGACCCGATTCCTATCCTTCAGGAGGGGGTGGTGGTTTCGGCAGTATGCTCTGAGCTGGAGGAGGAGGTATTGGAGGCTCAGGGGGACGCCCCTGTTGGACCTCCAGGGAGACTGTTTGTTCCAGATCAGTTGCGACAAAAGGTGATCGAGGCACACCATAACTCAGTTTTTGCAGGACACCCGGGGAGTAAAGCAACTGTGGATCTCCTCTCGCGTCGGTTTTGGTGGCCTAACTTACATAAGGAGGTGGTAACTTTTGTTGCGTCCTGTGGGGTTTGTGCGCGCTCTAAGACCTCACATACCCGTCCGTCTGGGGCCCTCTTACCTTTGAAGATCCCGGAGCGTCCTTGGACTCATCTGTCTATGGACTTTATTACGGACCTCCCTCCGTCTTCGGGTAAAACGGTCATACTCGTTGTAGTGGACAGGTTCAGCAAGATGGCACATTTTATCGCTCTTCCGGCTCTCCCTAATGCTAAAACTCTTGCGCAGGTGTTCATTGGGGAGATTGTGAGGCTTCACGGGGTACCCTCCGAGGTGGTGTCTGATCGGGGGTCTCAGTTTGTGTCTAAGTTCTGGAAGGCGTTTTGTGCACGGCGGGGGATGCAGTTGTCATTCTCTTCGGCTTTTCATCCTCAGACCAATGGTCAGACGGAACGTATGAACCAGAGCTTGGAGACATATCTCCGGTGTTTTGTGTCAGAGAACCAGGAGGACTGGGCTTCTTTCTTACCTCTGGCAGAGTTTGCTCTTAATAATAGGCGGAGCGAGTCCACTGGTAAGTCCCCGTTTTTTGGGGCATATGGTTTTCACCCCCAGTTTTGTACTTTCAGGAGGGGGGGCTCTTCGGGGGTTCCTGCGGAGGAACGATTTTCCTCATCACTCGCTTCAGTATGGAGAGGGGTGCTGAAGAATCTGAATACTATGGGGAACCGATACAAACGTATGGCTGATAGGAGGAGAGTGTCTGGTCCGGACCTAAGTGTGAACGATCGGGTATGGTTGTCTACCAGGAATATAAAACTTAAGGTTCCCTCCTGGAAACTGGGTCCCAGGTTCATCGGGCCGTACAGGATCAGTTCTATTATTAATCCGGTGGCATTCCGTCTTGACCTCCCCCCTACGTTTAAAATTCACAACGTGTTTCACAGATCATTGCTTAAGAGGTATGTGGCGCCGGTGGTACCGTCACCTTTACCTCCCCCTCCAGTGGTTGTCAATGGTAACTTGGAGTTCCAGGTATCGAGGGTCATTGATTCACGCTTTAATCGCCGGTCCCTTCAGTACCTGGTTCATTGGAAGGGGTATGGTCCTGAGGAGAGGATGTGGGTTCCTGCGTCGGATATTAACGCAGACCGATTAGTTCGGGCCTTCCACACGACTCACCCGGATAAACCTGGCCCTGAGGGTCCGGAGGCCCCTCGTAGAAGGGGGGGTACTGTCACGGGTGTGTTGCCACGAAGATCGTCACGAGTACACAGCCTGACTTCTCGCAGCTGACTTGTTGGTGCTTTGTGTCTCTCGGCAGTGAGGGAGTTAATTCTCTCTCTCTCTGGGCTAGATGAGGTCCAGTATACGGAGACAGCGTGACATATAACCTCCAGATATTACATCATATGTGACTGATATCAGCCTCTTATAACGCTCCAGTACTGATATAACCTCCAGACATTACATCATATGTGACTGATATCAGCCTCTTATAACGCTCCAGTACTGATATAACCCCCGACATTACATCATATGTGAGTGATATCAGCTCCTCTTATAACGCTCCAGTACGGATATAACCTCCAGACATTACATCATATGTGACTGATATCAGCCCCTCTTATAACGCTCCAGTACTGATATAACCTCCAGACATTACACCATATGTGACTGATATCAGCCTGTTATAACGCTCCAGTACTGATATAACCCCCAGACATTACACCATATGTGACTGATATCAGCCTCTTATTACGCTCCAATACTGATATAACATCCACACATTACACCATATGTGACTGATATCAGCCTCTTATAACGCTCCAGTACTGATATAACCTCCAGACATTACACCATATGTGACTGATATCAGACCCTCTTATAACGCTCCAGTACTGATATAACCTCCAGACATTACATCATATGTGACTGATATCAGCCCCTCTTATAACGCTCCAGTACTGATATAACCTCCAGACATTACATCATATGTGACTGATATCAGCCTCTTATAACGCTCCAGTACTGATATAACCTCCAGACATTACACCATATGTGACTGATATCAGCCTCTTATAACGCTCCAGTACTGATATAACCTCCAGACATTACACCATATGTGACTGATATCAGACCCTCTTATAACGCTCCAGTACTGATATAACCTCCAGACATTACACCATATATGACTGATATCAGCTCCTCTTATAACGCTACAGTACTGATATAACCTCCAGACATTACATCATATGTGACTGATATCAACTCCTCTTATAACGCTCCAGTACTGATATAACCTCCAGACATTATACCATATGTGACTGATATCAGCCTCTTATAACGCTCAAGTATTGATATAACCTCCAGACATTACATCATATGTGACTGATATCAGCTCCTCGTATAACGCTCCAGTACTGATATAATCTCCAGACATTACATCATATGTGACTGATATCAGCCTCTTATAATGCTCCAGTACTGATATAACCTCCAGACATTACATCATATGTGACTGATATCAGCCCCTCTTATAACGCTCCAGCACTGATATAACCTCCAGACATTACACCATATGTGACTGATATCAGCTCCTCTTATAACCTCCAGACATTACACCATATGTGACTGATATCAGTCTCTTATAACGCTCCAGTACTGATATAACCTCCAGACATTACATCATATGTGACTGATATCAGCGTCTTATAACGCTCCAGTACTGATATAACCCCCGACATTACATGATATGTGAGTGATATTAGCTCCTCTTATAACGCTCCAGTACTGATATAACCTCCAGACATTACACCATATGTGACTGATATCAGCCTGTTATAATGCTCCAGTACTGATATAACCCCCAGACATTACACCATATCTGACTGATATCAGCCTCTTATTACGCTCCAGTACTGATATAACATCCAGACATTACACCATATGTGACTGATATCAGCCCCTCTTATAACGCGCCAGTACTGATATAACCTCCAGACATTACACCATATGTGACTGATATCAGCCTCTTATAACGCTCCAGTAATGTTAAAACCTCCAGACATTACATCATATGTGATTGATATCAGCCTCTTATAATGCTCCAGTACTGATATAACCTCCAGAAATTACATCATATGTGACTGATATCAGCCTCTTATAATGCTCCAGTACTGATATAACCTCCAGACATTACATCATATGTGACTGATATCAGCCCCTCTTATAACGCTCCAGCACTGATATAACCTCCAGACATTACACCATATGTGACTGATATCAGCTCCTCTTATAACGCTCCAGTACTGATATAACCTCCAGACATTACACCATATGTGACTGATATCAGCCTCTTATAACACTCCAGTACTGATATAACCTCCAGATATTACATCATATGTGACTGATATCAGCCTCTTATAACGCTCCAGTACTGATATAACCTCCAGACATTACACCATATGTGACTGATATCAGTCTCTTATAACGCTCCAGTACTGATATAACCTCCAGACATTACATCATATGTGACTGATATCAGCCTCTTATAACGCTCCAGTACTGATATAACCCCCGACATTACATCATATGTGAGTGATATCAGCTCCTCTTATAACGCTCCAGCACTGATATAACCTCCAGACATTACACCATATGTGACTGATATCAGCCTCTTATAACACTCCAGTACTGATATAACCTCCAGATATTACATCATAAGTGACTGATATCAGCCTCTTATAACGCTCCACTACTGATATAACCTCCAGACATTACACCATATGTGACTGATATCAGTCTCTTATAAAGCTCCAGTACTGATATAACCTCCAGACATTACATCATATGTGACTGATATCAGCCTCTTATAACGCTCCAGTACTGATATAACCTCCAGACATTACACCATATGTGACTGATATCAGACCCTCTTATAACGCTCCAGTACTGATATAACCTCCAGACATTACACCATATATGACTGATATCAGCTCCTCTTATAACGCTACAGTACTGATATAACCTCCAGACATTACATCATATGTGACTGATATCAACTCCTCTTATAACGCTCCAGTACTGATATAACCTCCAGACATTATACCATATGTGACTGATATCAGCCTCTTATAACGCTCAAGTATTGATATAACCTCCAGACATTACATCATATGTGACTGATATCAGCTCCTCGTATAACGCTCCAGTACTGATATAATCTCCAGACATTACATCATATGTGACTGATATCAGCCTCTTATAATGCTCCAGTACTGATATAACCTCCAGACATTACATCATATGTGACTGATATCAGCCCCTCTTATAACGCTCCAGCACTTATATAACCTCCAGACATTACACCATATGTGACTGATATCAGCTCCTCTTATAACCTCCAGACATTACACCATATGTGACTGATATTAGTCTCTTATAACGCTCCAGTACTGATATAACCTCCAGACATTACATCATATGTGACTGATATCAGCGTCTTATAACGCTCCAGTACTGATATAACCCCCGACATTACATGATATGTGAGTGATATTAGCTCCTCTTATAACGCTCCAGTACTGATATAACCTCCAGACATTGCACCATATGTGACTGATATCAGCCTGTTATAATGCTCCAGTACTGATATAACCCCCAGACATTACACCATATCTGACTGATATCAGCCTCTTATTACGCTCCAGTACTGATATAACATCCAGACATTACACCATATGTGACTGATATCAGCTCCTCTTATAACGCGCCAGTACTGATATAACCTCCAGACATTACACCATATGTGACTGATATCAGCCTCTTATAACGCTCCAGTAATGTTAAAACCTCCAGACATTACATCATATGTGATTGATATCAGCCTCTTATAATGCTCCAGTACTGATATAACCTCCAGACATTACATCATATGTGACTGATATCAGCCTCTTATAATGCTCCAGTACTGATATAACCTCCAGACATTACATCATATGTGACTGATATCAGCCCCTCTTATAACGCTCCAGCACTGATATAACCTCCAGACATTACACCATATGTGAGTGATATCAGCTCCTCTTATAACGCTCCAGTACGGATATTACCTCCAGACATTACATCATATGTGACTGATATCAGCCCCTCTTATAACGCTCCAGTACTGATATAACCCCCAGAGATTACACCATATGTGACTGATATCAGCCTCTTATTACGCTCCAGTACTGATATAACCTCCAGACATTACACCATATGTGACTGATATCAGCCCCTCTTATAACGCGCCAGTACTGATATAACCTCCAGACATTACACCATATGTGACTGATATCAGCCTCTTATAACGCTCCAGTACTGATATAACCTCCAGACATTACATCATATGTGACTGATATCAGCCTCTTATAATGCTCCAGTACTGATATAACCTCCAGACATTACATCATATGTGACTGATATCAGCCTCTTATAACGCTCCAGTACTGATATAACCCCCGACATTACATCATATGTGAGTGATATCAGCTCCTCTTATAACGCTCCAGCACTGATATAACCTCCAGACATTACACCATATGTGACTGATATCAGCCTCTTATAACACTCCAGTACTGATATAACCCCCAGACATTACACCATATGTGACTGATATCAGCCTCTTATTACGCTCCAGTACTGATATAACATCCACACATTACACCATATGTGACTGATATCAGCCTCTTATAACACTCCAGTACTGATATAACCTCCAGATATTACATCATATGTGACTGATATCAGCCTCTTATAACGCTCCAGTACTGATATAACCTCCAGACATTACACCATATGTGACTGATATCAGCCTCTTATAACGCTCCAGTACTGATATAACCTCCAGACATTACATCATATGTGACTGACATCAGCCCCTCTTATAACGCTCCAGCACTGATATAACCTCCAGACATTACACCATATGTGACTGATATCAGTCTCTTATAACACTCCAGTACTGATATAACCTCCAGACATTACATCATATGTGACTGATATCAGCCTCTTATGACGCTCCAGTACTGATATAATCTCCAGACATTACACCATGTGTGACTGATATCAGTCTCTTATAACGCTCCAGTACTGATATAACCTCCAGACATTACATCATATGTGACTGATATCAGCCTCTTATAACGCTCCAGTACTGATATAACCGCCGACATTACATCATATGTGAGTGATATCAGCCCCCCTTATAACGCTCCAGTACTGATATAACCTCCAGACATTACATCATATGTGACTGATATCAGCCTCTTATAACGCTCCAGTACTGATATAACCTCCAGACATTACACCATATGTGACTGATATCAGCCCCTCTTATAACGCTCCAGTACTGATATAACCCCCAGACATTACACCATATGTGACTGATATCAGCCTCTTATTACGCTCCAGTACTGATATAACATCCACACATTACACCATATGTGACTGATATCAGCCTCTTATAACGCTCCAGTACTGATATAACCTCCAGACATTACACCATATGTGACTGATATCAGACCCTCTTATAACGCTCCAGTACTGATATAACCTCCAGACATTACACCATATGTGACTGATATCAGACCCTCTTATAACGCTCCAGTACTGATATAACCTCCAGACATTACACCATATGTGACTGATATCAGACCCCCTTATAACGCTCCAGTACTGATATAACCTCCAGACATTACATCATATGTGACTGATATCAGCCTCTTATAATGCTCCAGTTCTGATATAACCTCCAGACATTACACCACATGTGACTGATATCAGCCCCTCTTATAACGCTCCAGTACTGATATAACCTCCAGACATTACATCATATGTAACTGATATCAGCCCCTCTTATAACGCTCCAGTACTGATATAACCTCCAGACATTACATCATATGTGACTGATATCAGCTCCTCTTATAACGCTCCAGTACTGATATAACCTCCAGACATTATACCATATGTGACTGATATCAGCCCCTCTTATAAGGCTCCAGTACTGATATAACCTCCAGACATTACACCATATGTGACTGATATCAGCCCCTCTTATAACGCTCCAGTACTGATATAACCTCCAGACATTACCTCATATGTGACTGATATCAGCCCCTCTTATAACGTTCCAGTATTGATATAACTTCCAGACATTATACCATATGTGACTGATATCAGCCTCTTATAACGCTCCAGTACTGATATAACCTCCAGACATTACATCATATGTGACTGATATCAGCCCCTCTTATAACGCTCCAGTACTGATATAACCTCCAGACATTACACCATATGTGACTGATATCAGCTCCTCTTATAACGCTCCAGTACTGATATAACCTCCAGACATTACATCATATGTGACTGATATCAGCCCCTCTTATAACGCTCCAGTACTGATATAACCTCCAGACATTACATCATATGTGACTGATATCAACTCTTCTTATAACGCTCCAGTACTGATATAACCTCCAGACATTACACCATATTTGACTGATATCAGCCTCTTATAACGCTCCAGTACTGATATAACCTCCAGACATTACACCATATGTGACTGATATCAGTCCCTCTTATAACGCTCCAGTACTGATATAACCTCCAGACATTACATCATATGTGACTGATATCAACTCCTCTTATAACGATCCAGTACTGATATAACCTCCAGACATTATACCATATGTGACTGATATCAGCCTCTTATAACGCTCAAGTATTGATATAACCTCCAGACATTACATCATATGTGACTGATATCAGCTCCTCGTATAACGCTCCAGTACTGATATAACCTCCAGACATTACATCATATGTGACTCATATCAGCTCCTCGTTTAACGCTCCAGTACTGATATAACCTCCAGACATTACACCATATGTGACTGATATCAGCCTCTTATAACGCTCCAATACTAATATAACTTCCAGACATTACACCATATGTGACTGATATCAGCCCCTCTTATAACTCTCCAGTACTGATATAACCTCCAGACATTACATCATATGTGACTGATATCAGCCCCTCTTATAACGCTCCAGTACTGATATAACCTCCAGACATTACATCATATGTGACTGATATCAGCCTCTTATAACGCTTCAGTACTGATATAACCTCCAGACATTACACCATATGTGACTGATATCACCTCCTCTTATAACGCTCCAGTACTGATATAACATCCAGACATTACACCATATGTGACTGATATCAGCCTCTTATAATGCTCCAGTACTGATATAACCTCCAGACATTACACCATATGTGACTGATATCAGCCCCTCTTATAACTCTCCAGTACTGATATAACCTCCAGACATTACATCATATGTGACTGATATCAGCTCCTCTTATAACGCTCCAGTACTGATATAACCTCCAGACATTACATCATATGTGACTGATATCAGCCCCTCTTATAACGCTCCAGTACTGATATAACCTCCAGACATTACATCATATGTGACTGATATCAGCTCCTCTTATAACGCTCCAGTATTGATATAACCTCCAGACATTACACCATATGTGACTGATATCAGCCTCTTGTAACGCTCCAGTACTGATATAACATCCAGACATTACACCATATGTGACTGATATCAGCTCCTCTTATAAAGCTCCAGTACTGATATAACCTCCAGACATTACATATGTGAATGATATCAACCCCTCTTATAACGCTCCAGTACTGATATAACCCCCAGACATTACACCATATGTGACTGATATCAGCCCCTCTTATAACGCTCCACTACTGATATAACCTCCAGACATTACACCATATGTGACTGATATGAGTCTCTTATAATGCTCCAGTACTGATATAACCTCCAGACATTACATCATATGTGACTGATATCAGCCTCTTATAACGCTCCAGTACTGATATAACCTCCAGACATTACATATGTGAATGATATCAGCCACTCTTATAACGCTCCAGTACTGATAAAACCCCCAGACATTACACCATATGTGACTGATATCAGCCCCTCTTATAACGCTCCAGCACTGATATAACCTCCAGACATTACACCATATGTGACTGATATCAGCCTCTTATAACGCTCCAGTACTGATATAACCTCCAGACATTACACCATATGTGACTGATATCAGCCCCTCTTATAACGCTCCAGTACTGATATAACCTCCAGACATTACACCATATGTGACTGATATCAGCCTCTTATAACGCTCCAGTACTGATATAACCTCCAGACATTACACCATATGTGACTGATATCAGCCTCTTATAACGCTCCAGTACTGATATAACCTCCAGACATTACATCATATGTGACTGATATCAGCCCCTCTTATAACGCTCCAGTACTGATATAACCTCCAGACATTACATCATATGTGACTGATATCAGCCTCTTATAACGCTCCAGTACTGATATAACCTCCAGACATTACACCATATGTGACTGATATCACCTCCTCTTATAACGCTCCAGTACTGATATAACATCCAGACATTACACCATATGTGACTGATATCAGCCTCTTATAATGCTCCAGTACTGATATAACCTCCAGACATTACACCATATGTGACTGATATCAGCCCCTCTTATAACTCTCCAGTACTGATATAACCTCCAGACATTACATCATATGTGACTGATATCAGCTCCTCTTATAACGCTCCAGTACTGATATAACCTCCAGACATTACATCATATGTGACTGATATCAGCCCCTCTTATAACGCTCCAGTACTGATATAACCTCCAGACATTACATCATATGTGACTGATATCAGCTCCTCTTATAACGCTCCAGTACTGATATAACCTCCAGACATTACACCATATGTGACTGATATCAGCCTCTTGTAACGCTCCAGTACTGATATAACATCCAGACATTACACCATATGTGACTGATATCAGCTCCTCTTATAAAGCTCCAGTACTGACATAACCTCCAGACATTACATATGTGAATGATATCAACCCCTCTTATAACGCTCCAGTACTGATATAACCCCCAGACATTACACCATATGTGACTGATATCAGCCCCTCTTATAACGCTCCACTACTGATATAACCTCCAGACATTACACCATATGTGACTGATATGAGTCTCTTATAATGCTCCAGTACTGATATAACCTCCAGACATTACATCATATGTGACTGATATCAGCCTCTTATAACGCTCCAGTACTGATATAACCTCCAGACATTACATATGTGAATGATATCAGCCACTCTTATAACGCTCCAGTACTGATAAAACCCCCAGACATTACACCATATGTGACTGATATCAGCCCCTCTTATAACGCTCCAGCACTGATATAACCTCCAGACATTACACCATATGTGACTGATATCAGCCTCTTATAACGCTCCAGTACTGATATAACCTCCAGACATTACACCATATGTGACTGATATCAGCCCCTCTTATAACGCTCCAGTACTGATATAACCTCCAGACATTACACCATATGTGACTGATATCAGCCTCTTATTACGCTCCAGTACTGATATAACATCCACACATTACACCATATGTGACTGATATCAGCCTCTTATAACGCTCCAGTACTGATATAACCTCCAGACATTACACCATATGTGACTGATATCAGACCCTCTTATAACGCTCCAGTACTGATATAACCTCCAGACATTACACCATATGTGACTGATATCAGACCCTCTTATAACGCTCCAGTACTGATATAACCTCCAGACATTACACCATATGTGACTGATATCAGACCCCCTTATAACGCTCCAGTACTGATATAACCTCCAGACATTACATCATATGTGACTGATATCAGCCTCTTATAATGCTCCAGTTCTGATATAACCTCCAGACATTACACCACATGTGACTGATATCAGCCCCTCTTATAACGCTCCAGTACTGATATAACCTCCAGACATTACATCATATGTAACTGATATCAGCCCCTCTTATAACGCTCCAGTACTGATATAACCTCCAGACATTACATCATATGTGACTGATATCAGCTCCTCTTATAACGCTCCAGTACTGATATAACCTCCAGACATTATACCATATGTGACTGATATCAGCCCCTCTTATAAGGCTCCAGTACTGATATAACCTCCAGACATTACACCATATGTGACTGATATCAGCCCCTCTTATAACGCTCCAGTACTGATATAACCTCCAGACATTACCTCATATGTGACTGATATCAGCCCCTCTTATAACGTTCCAGTATTGATATAACTTCCAGACATTATACCATATGTGACTGATATCAGCCTCTTATAACGCTCCAGTACTGATATAACCTCCAGACATTACATCATATGTGACTGATATCAGCCCCTCTTATAACGCTCCAGTACTGATATAACCTCCAGACATTACACCATATGTGACTGATATCAGCTCCTCTTATAACGCTCCAGTACTGATATAACCTCCAGACATTACATCATATGTGACTGATATCAGCCCCTCTTATAACGCTCCAGTACTGATATAACCTCCAGACATTACATCATATGTGACTGATATCAACTCTTCTTATAACGCTCCAGTACTGATATAACCTCCAGACATTACACCATATTTGACTGATATCAGCCTCTTATAACGCTCCAGTACTGATATAACCTCCAGACATTACACCATATGTGACTGATATCAGTCCCTCTTATAACGCTCCAGTACTGATACAACCTCCAGACATTACATCATATGTGACTGATATCAACTCCTCTTATAACGCTCCAGTACTGATATAACCTCCAGACATTATACCATATGTGACTGATATCAGCCTCTTATAACGCTCAAGTATTGATATAACCTCCAGACATTACATCATATGTGACTGATATCAGCTCCTCGTATAACGCTCCAGTACTGATATAACCTCCAGACATTACATCATATGTGACTCATATCAGCTCCTCGTTTAACGCTCCAGTACTGATATAACCTCCAGACATTACACCATATGTGACTGATATCAGCCTCTTATAACGCTCCAATACTAATATAACTTCCAGACATTACACCATATGTGACTGATATCAGCCCCTCTTATAACTCTCCAGTACTGATATAACCTCCAGACATTACATCATATGTGACTGATATCAGCCCCTCTTATAACGCTCCAGTACTGATATAACCTCCAGACATTACATCATATGTGACTGATATCAGCCTCTTATAACGCTTCAGTACTGATATAACCTCCAGACATTACACCATATGTGACTGATATCACCTCCTCTTATAACGCTCCAGTACTGATATAACATCCAGACATTACACCATATGTGACTGATATCAGCCTCTTATAATGCTCCAGTACTGATATAACCTCCAGACATTACACCATATGTGACTGATATCAGCCCCTCTTATAACTCTCCAGTACTGATATAACCTCCAGACATTACATCATATGTGACTGATATCAGCTCCTCTTATAACGCTCCAGTACTGATATAACCTCCAGACATTACATCATATGTGACTGATATCAGCCCCTCTTATAACGCTCCAGTACTGATATAACCTCCAGACATTACATCATATGTGACTGATATCAGCTCCTCTTATAACGCTCCAGTATTGATATAACCTCCAGACATTACACCATATGTGACTGATATCAGCCTCTTGTAACGCTCCAGTACTGATATAACATCCAGACATTACACCATATGTGACTGATATCAGCTCCTCTTATAAAGCTCCAGTACTGATATAACCTCCAGACATTACATATGTGAATGATATCAACCCCTCTTATAACGCTCCAGTACTGATATAACCCCCAGACATTACACCATATGTGACTGATATCAGCCCCTCTTATAACGCTCCACTACTGATATAACCTCCAGACATTACACCATATGTGACTGATATGAGTCTCTTATAATGCTCCAGTACTGATATAACCTCCAGACATTACATCATATGTGACTGATATCAGCCTCTTATAACGCTCCAGTACTGATATAACCTCCAGACATTACATATGTGAATGATATCAGCCACTCTTATAACGCTCCAGTACTGATAAAACCCCCAGACATTACACCATATGTGACTGATATCAGCCCCTCTTATAACGCTCCAGCACTGATATAACCTCCAGACATTACACCATATGTGACTGATATCAGCCTCTTATAACGCTCCAGTACTGATATAACCTCCAGACATTACACCATATGTGACTGATATCAGCCCCTCTTATAACGCTCCAGTACTGATATAACCTCCAGACATTACACCATATGTGACTGATATCAGCCTCTTATAACGCTCCAGTACTGATATAACCTCCAGACATTACACCATATGTGACTGATATCAGCCTCTTATAACGCTCCAGTACTGATATAACCTCCAGACATTACATCATATGTGACTGATATCAGCCCCTCTTATAACGCTCCAGTACTGATATAACCTCCAGACATTACATCATATGTGACTGATATCAGCCTCTTATAACGCTCCAGTACTGATATAACCTCCAGACATTACACCATATGTGACTGATATCACCTCCTCTTATAACGCTCCAGTACTGATATAACATCCAGACATTACACCATATGTGACTGATATCAGCCTCTTATAATGCTCCAGTACTGATATAACCTCCAGACATTACACCATATGTGACTGATATCAGCCCCTCTTATAACTCTCCAGTACTGATATAACCTCCAGACATTACATCATATGTGACTGATATCAGCTCCTCTTATAACGCTCCAGTACTGATATAACCTCCAGACATTACATCATATGTGACTGATATCAGCCCCTCTTATAACGCTCCAGTACTGATATAACCTCCAGACATTACATCATATGTGACTGATATCAGCTCCTCTTATAACGCTCCAGTACTGATATAACCTCCAGACATTACACCATATGTGACTGATATCAGCCTCTTGTAACGCTCCAGTACTGATATAACATCCAGACATTACACCATATGTGACTGATATCAGCTCCTCTTATAAAGCTCCAGTACTGATATAACCTCCAGACATTACATATGTGAATGATATCAACCCCTCTTATAACGCTCCAGTACTGATATAACCCCCAGACATTACACCATATGTGACTGATATCAGCCCCTCTTATAACGCTCCACTACTGATATAACCTCCAGACATTACACCATATGTGACTGATATGAGTCTCTTATAATGCTCCAGTACTGATATAACCTCCAGACATTACATCATATGTGACTGATATCAGCCTCTTATAACGCTCCAGTACTGATATAACCTCCAGACATTACATATGTGAATGATATCAGCCACTCTTATAACGCTCCAGTACTGATAAAACCCCCAGACATTACACCATATGTGACTGATATCAGCCCCTCTTATAACGCTCCAGCACTGATATAACCTCCAGACATTACACCATATGTGACTGATATCAGCCTCTTATAACGCTCCAGTACTGATATAACCTCCAGACATTACACCATATGTGACTGATATCAGCCCCTCTTATAACGCTCCAGTACTGATATAACCTCCAGACATTACACCATATGTGACTGATATCAGCCTCTAATAACGCTCCAGTACTGATATAACCTCCAGACATTACATCATATGTGACTGATATCAGCTCCTCGTATAACGCTCCAGTACTGATATAACCTCCAGACATTACACCATATGTGACTGATATCAGCTCCTCTTATAACGCTCCAGTACTGATATAACCTCCAGATATTACATCATATGTGACTGATATCAGCCCCTCTTATAACGCTCCAGTACTGATATAACCTCCAGATATTACATCATATGTGACTGATATCAACTCCTCTTATAACGCTCCCGTACTGATATAACCTCCAGACATTACACCATATGTGCCGAGGTTATTCTTATATATTACGGGTTCGGCCCCCACTCGAGCACCACTCTTCAGCAGCTGTGCGGTGATTTTTTCATTTATTACATCATATGTGACTGATATCAGCCCCTCTTATAACGCTCCAGTACTGATATAACCTCCAGACATTACACCATATGTGACTGATATGAGCCTCTTATAAAGCTCCAGTACTGATATAACCTCCAGACATTACACCATATGTGACTGATATCAGCCCCTCTTATAACGCTCCAGTACTGATATAACCTCCAGACATTACACCATATGTGACTGATATCAGCCTCTTATAACGCTCCAGTACTGGTATAACCTCCAGACATTGCATCATATGTGACTGATATCAGCCCCTCTTATAACGCTCCAGTACTGATATAACCTCCAGACATTACATTATATGTGACGGATATCAGCCTCTTATAACGCTCCAGTACTGATATAACCTCCAGACATTACATTATATGTGACGGATATCAGCCTCTTATAACGCTCCAGTACTGATATAACCTCCAGACATTACATCATATGTGACTGATATCAGCCCCTCTTATAACGCTCCAGTACTGATATAACCCCCAGACATTACACCATATGTGACTGATATCAGCCTCTTATAACGCTCCAGTACTGGTATAACCTCCAGACATTACATCATATGTGACTGATATCAGCCTCTTATAACGCTCCAGTACTGATATAACCTCCAGACATTACACCATATGTGACTGATATCAGCTCCTCTTATAACGCTCCAGTACTGATATAACCTCCAGACATTACATCATATGTGACTGATATCAGCCCCTATTATAAAGCTCCAGTACTGATATAACCTCCAGACATTACACCATATGTGACTGATATCAGCCCCTCTTATAACGCTCCAGTACTGATATAACCTCCAGACATTACATCATATGTGACTGATATCAGCCCCTCTTATAACACTCCAGTACTGATATAACCTCCAGACATTACACCATATGTGACTGATATCAGCCCCTCTTATAACGCTCCAGTACTGATATAACCTCCAGACATTACATCATATGTGACTGATATCAGCCTCTTATAACGCTCCAGTACTTATATAACCCCCAGACCTTACACCATATGTGACTGATATCAGCCTCTTATAACACTCCAGTACTGATATAACCTCCAGACATTACATCATATGTGACTGATATCAGCCTCTTATAACGCTCCAGCACTGATATAACCTCCAGACATTACACCATATGTGACTGATATCAGCCTCTTATAACGCTCCAGTACTGATATAACCCCCAGACGTTACACCATATGTGACTGATATCAGCCTCTTATAACGCTCCAGTACTGATATAACCTCCAGACATTACACCATATGTGACAGATATCAGCCCCTCTTATAACGCTCCAGTACTGATATAACCTCCAGACATTACACCATATGTGACTGATATCAGCCTCTTATAACGCTCCAGTACTGATATAACCCCCAGACGTTACATCATATGTGACTGATATCATCCCATCTTAAAACGCTCCAGTACTGATATAACCTCCAGACATTACATCATATGTGACTGATATCAGCCCCTCTTATAACGCTCCAGCACTGATATAACCTCCAGACATTACACCATATGTGACTGATATCAGCCCCTCTTATAACGCTCCAGTACTGATATAACCTCCAGACATTACACCATATGTGACTGATATCAGCTCCTCTTATAACGCTCCAGTACTGATATAACCTCCAGACATTACATCATATGTGACTGATAACAGCCTCTTATAACGCTCCAGTACTGATATAACCTCCAGACATTACACCATATGTGACTGATATCAGCCACTTATAACGCTCCAGTACTGATATAACCGCTAGACATTACATCATATGTGACTGATATCAACTCCTCTTATAACGCTCCAGTACTGATATAACCTCCAGACATTACACCATATGTGACTGATATCATCTCCTCTTATAACGCTCCAGTACTGATATAACCTCCAGACATTACACCATATGTGACTGATATCAGCCCCTTATAACGCTCCAGCACTGATATAACCTCCAGACATTACACCATATGTGACTGATATCAGCCCCTTATAACGCTCCAGTACTGATATAACCTCCAGACATTACACCATATGTGACTGATATCAGCCTCTTATAACGCTCCAGTACTGATATAACCGCTAGACATTACACCATATGTGACTGATATCAGCCTCTTATAACGCTCCAGTACTGATATAACCTCTAGACATTACACCATATGTGACTGATATCAGCCCCTCTTATAACGCTCCAGCACTGATATAACCTCCAGACATTACACCATATGTGACTGATATCAGCCTCTTATAACGCTGCAGTACTGATATAACCTCCAGACATTACACCATATGTGACTGATATCAGCCTCTTATAACGCTCCAGTACTGATATAACCTCCAGACATTACACCATATGTGACTGATATCAGCCTCTTATAACGCTCCAGTACTGATATAACCTCCAGACATTACATCATATGTGACTGATATCAGCCTTTCTTATAACGCTCCAGCACTGATATAACCTCCAGACATTACACCATATGTGACTGATATCAGCCTCTTATAACGCTCCAGTACTGATATAACCTCCAGACATTACACCATAAGTGACTGATATCAGCCTTATAACGCTCCAGTACTGATATAACCTCCAGACATTACACCATATGTGACTGATATCAGCCCCTTATAACGCTCCAGTACTAATATAACCTCCAGACATTACACCATATGTGACTGATATCAGCCTCTTATAACGCTCCAGTACTGATATAACCTCCAGACATTACACCATATGTGACTGATATCAGCCTCTTATAATGCTCCAGTGCTGATATAACCTCCAGACATTACAGCATATGTGACTGATATCAGCCTCTTATAACGCTCCAGTACTGATATAACCTCCAGACATTACATCATATGTGACTGATATCAGCCTCTCTTATAACGCTCCAGTACTGATATAACCTCCAGACATTACACCATATGTGACTGATATCAGCCCCTCTTATAACACTCCAGTACTGATATAACCTCCAGACATTACACCATATGTGACTGATATCAGTCTCTTATAATGCTCCAGTACTGATATAATCTCCAGACATTACATCATATGTGACTGATATCAGCCTCTTATAACGCTCCAGTACTGATATAACCTCCAGACATTACACCATATGTGACTGATATCAGCCTCTTATAACGCTCCAGTACTGATATAACCTCCAGACATTACACCATATTTGACTGATATCAGCTCCTCTTATAACGCTCCAGTACTGATATAACCTCCAGACATTACACCATATGTGACTGATATCAGCTCCTCTTATAACACTCCAGTACTGATATAACCTCCAGACATTACATCATATGTGACTGATATCAGCCTCTTATAACACTCCAGTACTGATATAACCTCCAGACATTACATCATATGTGACTGATATCAGCCTCTTATAACGCTCCAGTACTGATATAACCTCCAGACATTACACCATATGTGACTGATATCAGCCTCTTATAATGCTCCAGTGCTGATATAACCTCCAGACATTACACCATATGTGACTGATATCAGCTACTCTTATAACGCTCCAGTACTGATATAACCTCCAGACATTACACCATATGTGACTGATATCAGCTCCTCTTATAACACTCCAGTACTGATATAACCTCCAGACATTACATCATATGTGACTGATATCAGCCTCTTATAACGCTCCAGTACTGATATAACCTCCAGACATTACACCATATGTGACTGATATCAGCCTCTTATAATGCTCCAGTGCTGATATAACCTCCAGACATTACAGCATATGTGACTGATATCAGCCTCTTATAACGCTCCAGTACTGATATAACCTCCAGACATTACACCATATGTGACTGATATCAGCCTCTTATAACGCTCCAGTACTGATATAACCTCCAGACATTACATCATATGTGACTGATATCAGCCTCTCTTATAACGCTCCAGTACTGATATAACCTCCAGACATTACACCATATGTGACTGATATCAGCCCCTCTTATAACGCTCCAGTACTGATATAACCTCCAGACATTACACCATATGTGACTGATATCAGCCCCTCTTATAACGCTCCAGTACTGATATAACCTCCAGACATTACATCATATGTGACTGATATCAGCCTCTCTTATAACACTCCAGTACTGATATAACCTCCAGACATTACACCATATGTGACTGATATCAGCCTCTTATAACGCTCCAGTACTGATATAACCTCCAGACATTACATCATATGTGACTGATATCAGCCTCTCTTATAACGCTCCAGTACTGATATAACCTCCAGACATTACACCATATGTGACTGATATCAGCCCCTCTTATAACACTCCAGTACTGATATAACCTCCAGACATTACACCATATGTGACTGATATCAGTCTCTTATAATGCTCCAGTACTGATATAACCTCCAGACATTACACCATATGTGACTGATATCAGCCCCTCTTATAACACTCCAGTGCTGATATAACCTCCAGACATTACACCATATGTGACTGATATCAGTCTCTTATAATGCTCCAGTACTGATATAACCTCCAGACATTACATCATATGTGACTGATATCAGCCTCTCTTATAACGCTCCAGTACTGATATAACCTCCAGACATTACACCATATGTGACTGATATCAGCCCCTCTTATAACGCTCCAGCACTGATATAACCTCCAGACATTACACCATATGTGACTGATATCAGCCTCTTATAACGCTCCAGTACTGATATAACCTCCAGACATTACACCATATGTGACTGATATCAGCCTCTTATAACGCTCCAGTACTGATATAACCTCCAGACATTACATCATATGTGACTGATATCAGCCTCTCTTATAACGCTCCAGTACTGATATAACCTCCAGACATTACACCATATGTGACTGATATCAGCCCCTCTTATAACGCTCCAGTACTGATATAACCTCCAGACATTACACCATATGTGACTGATATCAGCCCCTCTTATAACGCTCCAGTACTGATATAACCTCCAGACATTACATCATATGTGACTGATATCAGCCTCTCTTATAACACTCCAGTACTGATATAACCTCCAGACATTACACCATATGTGACTGATATCAGCCTCTTATAACGCTCCAGTACTGATATAACCTCCAGACATTACATCATATGTGACTGATATCAGCCTCTCTTATAACGCTCCAGTACTGATATAACCTCCAGACATTACACCATATGTGACTGATATCAGCCCCTCTTATAACACTCCAGTACTGATATAACCTCCAGACATTACACCATATGTGACTGATATCAGTCTCTTATAATGCTCCAGTACTGATATAACCTCCAGACATTACACCATATGTGACTGATATCAGCCCCTCTTATAACACTCCAGTGCTGATATAACCTCCAGACATTACACCATATGTGACTGATATCAGTCTCTTATAATGCTCCAGTACTGATATAACCTCCAGACATTACATCATATGTGACTGATATCAGCCTCTCTTATAACGCTCCAGTACTGATATAACCTCCAGACATTACACCATATGTGACTGATATCAGCCCCTCTTATAACGCTCCAGCACTGATATAACCTCCAGACATTACACCATATGTGACTGATATCAGCCTCTTATAACGCTCCAGTACTGATATAACCTCTGGATTGTGATGTTACTGGAGGATGTGACATTGCCGGTTAGTCGGAGCAGATCTGTTTTGTAATCAGTGCGACTAATGAAATTATTTCCGGACACAGAGTGTAAGTGATCAGCTGCGGCCCTTTTGTTACCTGCAGATGTGGCCCCGGGGCCAAACACTTACACAACGAAACCCAATCATTTGTGCATAAAACCCTGAAAAATTGCATTGTCAGGTGCTGAGAGCGGCGGGGGAGGGGAATGAGCTTGGGAAATCTGGTGTCAGTCATCCATGGAGAAAGTATGTGACCCCATGTATGATCCTCGATGTGATCTGAACGCTCAGCAATAACCTGTAGGGGTCACGTATCCGACATGTTTCATGTATGGATTCATTGCATCCTGTGCTTGTCATATCTGCCCTATGTACACTGCAGGTGAGGATGGATCACACTGGCTAACTGGGGACACATAGTGCCGGACATACATGCCTCTGTGCCCCTCCAATTTATATAGGACATACTCCAAACCTATCTCTCTGTCTGTCTCTCTCCTCCAAACACGAAATCAGACTTCCGGAACAAGTCCGTGGTAGGAGTTCAGCACCGGTATGGACCCGGGAACTTTAAATTTTGGGTTCGCTCATCTCTACTGATAATCTAATAGACTTCATACAAGTATTGCAGAATCTACACTGATTACTTTGCACCCTGAGGTCGAACTCCCTCCTTCCTGCCCCGACTATACACAAAAGTACAACATAAATGCAGATGTAGTAATCCTTCACCTGTGAGACGGCACAATGCTCACTGCTTTATTAACATAGCACATCATCTGACAATTCATGGATTGCTACGTCTATACAGGATCAAAACCAATGACAGTACATGAATACAGTACAACAGCAAACATCAGTACATGAATACCGCACCAGAGTCAACATCAGTATGTGAATACAGCCCCAGGACCACTATCAGTATGTGAATACAGCCCCCAGACCAGCATCAATATTTGTGTGAAGACCCGGGGTCTTCCGTGGGCATAATACTACTCAGACAACACAGGGTGAGGGTAAAACAGTGTGGCAATACTTTATTGAACCACCAAATGGACAATAAACACATAGAACAGTCCCAGCAAATACCCAAGATGGTGCAAAATTACACAGTCTCACCATTCCGCTGGCCCGCCTGGGAATAGAACAGCTGCAACTTTGGGACTTCCAGGGCCAACTACCAAATAACATATCCATGGGGCCAGATGACTTCATCGTCCCAACCCGATCTCCCCAAATTTATCCATGGGTTCTCTGATGGTCAATGGAGCAGATACGTATCCTTCAAGTCAGGGCCGTTTACCCTTAGGCTGGAATCCTGTAGAATCCAAATCTGTGTCTCTCTGGATAGAGCCATGCTACCAAGCTGATGTTCTGAAGAATGTCTAACTGATCTTTTATTCTCTGTTTCAATTCTGACTACTACAGAGGCATATGTCCCTTAAAATAGTTACTAGTGTCCTTTCAAGTACACATCCACAGGTTAAGGGTTAGAGATGATACTATTCCACAGGGCTCAGGTCTCATTGTTTGTGCATTTAATCAATTTACATAGTTGGTATAGCAGGGGGGACTCTTTAAATCCAAATCTAGCTGGTTTTAGTACAATATGCAATTAGCATAGTAACAAACATCATTGTTTCACCCGGAGTCACTGTTCTTGACCAGCCAAAGAAACACACATACATTCCCAAGTCAACACAAGCATAATAGTGTATTTCTCTTGGCTTAACAAATCTAGATGTCTCACTGATTAAGATAAGAAGCTGTTTCGTCACAATGTGAATACAGTAACAAAACCAGCATCACTACTTGAATACAGCACCAGAACAACCATCAGTATGTGAATATGTCACCATAATCACCCTCAGTACATGCATACAGCACTAGAATCACCATTAGTACATGAATATAGCACCAGAACCACCATCAGTACGTGAATACAGCACCAAGCTTTGTTCATTGATCCATTGCAACGTCAGATCTGTCTCCGCCATATAAATATTTCTCTCACAGAAACCTGCAACTCCCAGGAAATACTGGAAGTTATTATTCTTTTTATAGCACCATTCATTCCCAGCTACTGTAGATGTGAGGAGGTGACATACAAATATAGAATATAAACAACAAGCTAACAATGACCGACGGATACAGAGGGGAGAGGGCCTGGACCGGACCTTGCGGGCTTACAGTCTATAGGGTAATGGGGAAGGAGACAATAGGTTAGGAGGTTGTAGCAGCTCCAGTGGTGGTGAGGTGGTAGCTCCGGTGGTGCTGAGGTGGCAGCTCTGGTGGTGGTGAGGTGGCAGCTCTGGTGGTGGTGAGGTGGCAGCTCTGGTGGTGTTGAGGTGGCAGCTCTGGTGGTGGTGAGGTGGTAGCTCTGGTGGTGGTGAGGTGGTAGCTCTGGGGGTGCTGAGGTGGTAGCTCCGGTGGTGCTGAGGTGGTAGCTCCGGTGGTGCTGAGGTGGCAGCTCTGGTGGTGGTGAGGTGGCAGCTGTGGTGGTGGTGAGGTGGTAGCTCTGGTGGTGGTGAGGTGGTAGCTCTGGCGGTGGTGAGGTGGCAGCTCTGGTGGTGGTGAGGTGGCAGCTCTGGGGGTGGTGGTGAGGTGGCAGCTCTGGGGGTGGTGATGAGGTGGTAACTCTGGTGGTGAGGTGGCAGCTCTGGGGGTGGTGAGGTGGCAGCTCTGGGGGTGGTGAGGTGGCAGCTCTGGGGGGGTGGTGAGGTGGCAGCTCGAGGGGGGGGGTGGTGAGGTGGCAGCTCTGGTGGTGGTTAGGTGGTAGCTCTAGTGGTGGTGAGGAGGCAGCTCTGGTGGTGGTGAGGTGGTCGTTCTGGTGGTGGTGAGGTGGCAGCAGGATCTCCCGAATAAAAATATCTCTCATGTTGTTCCCCTAAATAATTGCCCTTCACTGTATTTCCTGCACAAAATATGACACTGCCCTCTCTCTTATGATACATGTCCCCCACATTGTCCTCCCTTATGAACTATGGCTGTCATACTGCCCTCCCTTATGAACTATATCCCCATTATGAACATGTCATCCATAGTGTCCCTGCTCCTTGTTGCCCCCCGTGATCTCCTTTCTACTGTCCACCCCATTCTGTACACTCTTCACATTGCATCCCCCTTCTCCCCTCTAACTCATCTACAGACAGTTCCATTTTTAGTTTTCTATCTCCTGCTCCAATAAGGTGCACTCACCTCTCCGCCTTCATACGCCAGGCCCCTGCAGCACAACTCTACCAGCATGATGGCATGGCTTCATCACCATGGCATCACTTGGGAGGTCGCATTATATTAGGGCAGGGAGATAATTAATTGCACCGTCTTGCACATATCTTCACAATTCAATCCTGTAAAATGGAAATGGATCGAATACTGCAGCTGCCCCAGTGCAAACTGACCAAATTTCACCCCTTCATCACTACTCTCATTAACCCCCTCCTGTAGTACATCACTTCTCTCAGTTCAATTGTGTACAAGTTCCTCCTGCAGTATATCACTTCCAATATACAGACCCATCCTGCAGTACAGTGCTCTTCAGCCCCTTTATTCAGCTACAACCTGTAGGAAATCACTACTCAGCCCCTATACACAGCCCCATCCCGCAGTATATCACTCCTGTCCTCTATACACAGCCCCATCCTGCAGTATATTACTCCTGTCCTCTATACACAGCTCCATCCTGCAGTATATCACTCCTGTCCTCTATGCACAGCTCCATCCTGCAGTATATCACTCCTGTCCTCTATGCATAGCTCCATCCTGCAGTATATCACTCCTGTCCTCTATACATAGCTCCATCCTGCAGTATATCACTCCTATCCTCTATACACTGCTCCTTCCCGCAGTATATCACTCCTGTCCTCTATACACAGCCCCATCCTGCAGTATATTACTCCTGTCCTCTATACACAGCTCCTTCCCGCATTGTATCACTCCTGTCCTCTATACATAGCTACATCCTGCAGTATATCACTCCTATCCTCTATACACAGCTCCATCCTGCAGTATATCACTCCTGTCCTCTATGCACAGCTCCATCCTGCAGTATATCACTCCTGTCCTCTATACACAGCTCCATCCTGCAGTATATCACTCCTGTCCTCTATACACAGCTCTTTCCTGTAGTACATCACTCTTGTTCTCTATACACAGCATCATCCTGCAGTATATTACTCCTGTCCTCTATATGACACCCCCCTGGGCCGTGGGGTACTCGGTAGCCGGGCCGGTCGATGTTGGGGGATGTCACGGTGGCAGTGACCCGGTCCGTGACCCAGGACGGTCAATAAAAGGGGAAAAGTAAAAGGGGAATAAAGTTTTTATAGAGATAATGTTCGTGACGCCACCTGTGGTATGCGGCTATATGGAGCCGCCGCTGCGGTGCAGATCCTCTGGAGCTGATGGTGACGCAGCAGAGTTGATTCAGCTCTCCGTAGGCAGAGATAAGCTCCAGGGCAGGAAATAGTGATGCTATGAGGTAGATGGTGTTGGTGCTGTGTAGTACAGGGCTGGTGATGGCGCAGCAATAATTCCAGGGCACAGTGGGGTGCAGTCTTCAAGGTTTACTCACAGTTGTTCAAGACTTCAGGTTACCAGCGCCAGTGTGTAACCTCCCATGTCGTCCTGTGTTCACCAGGGAAGGGGTTCAGCAACTCTCAAGTCTCTCAGGAGTACTTAAAAGGGACCCCGTTCTATTTACCTTTCCTGGACATCTTCCCTGCGCTGGCTCTCGCCCTCCGCCTCACAATCAGTGTCTCAAGCCGGTAGCCTCGGGTCTTGCCGGGTGACTTGCAATCCCCTGGACCCTATGCGGCCACCTTTTCAGCGATGTAATTATGGTGGTTGGCAGCTGCACCTTGCAAATACAGCAGCCTACGGTTATCTAGCTGAGCCTGGTTATTCTCCACTAGTTTAGGAGCTGGTCCCCTTTGCGGCCTGATACCTCCACATCCGTGTAGATTCGGGCGCACGGGTGGCTTCCTGCACTCACCGTGCCCCTGGGATCCCCTCTGTCTCTGGAGCCTTCCCTCTGCTCCCGTCTTCTCTCTCTTTCCTGGGCCTCTCAGACTAGGCCCGCTCTCCTCTCTCTCCTCTGAACTCACACTGCACTCCTGCTCCCAGCATTGGAGCAGGAGACTGGCCCTCCTACACTGCTCTCCTGAGCAGGACTGGCTGTTTCTAGATGGTTCCCTTTCTTCTTATACTTTTTCTGACGGTGCTCCCCTGATCTACTTCCTCCACCCACACCCACTACATGGTTCCCCCCTTCCAACCAGGGACAGGGCTCAGCAGTGGATTTGTGCATCTTGCCCCTCCTGCTGGTCTGGAATGGTGTAGTGTTGGATGCAGGTGGGTGGGTCCCGGGTAGCACTCCCTCCTTTCCTGAGAGTGAGGTACTGTGACACAGGTACTTTAGATGCAGTGACACAGAAAAACAGAGCAGCCAGTACAGGGTTAATAAACAGGGGGGATTTATTGTAACAGGGTCAATCTCCACGCAGGGAGTAACAGGGGAAATATGGGGACAATAAGGGGAGTAGCAGGTAACAGGTTATAACCGACAATCCACAGTTTGGCTAGATTGTAATCGGCAGTTTTACACTTAGCTGACTCTTGTTCCCGACACGGCCTTTGCCGGCTGATGCCGGTGTTGTTTTTTTCTGGCTTCCCCGCCTAAACAATGCTCCGTCTTCTGGCGGCAGTGGGTGGTCTCCAGTTTGACCCGCTGAGCCCCTAGTCTATAACACTTCACCTCACTTGCTAGGCTCCACGGACCCTGCGTCTCTTCTCCCTCTAGTCGGACTTAACTCCAACTGTCAACTGCCTGCTTTCCCGTGCAAAATTCCTTTTTCTCCCTCTTCCTAGACACGCCCCAGTTCTTCGGTCACCTGACCCCTGAGCTCTGGCTCTGGACACGCCCCCAGATTCCCGGTTACCTGATTCCTCTGCTCGCAGTCTGTCTTCCCCCTACAACCAGAGGCACGGCCCCGGCAGTCCCGGATCCCTTGTTCTGAAAGTAATTACACCCCAGTCTTCCCCCTTACACTC
Source organism: Phyllobates terribilis (assembly GCF_046119375.1). NCBI lineage: Eukaryota > Metazoa > Chordata > Amphibia > Anura > Dendrobatidae > Phyllobates > Phyllobates terribilis. The sequence continues at coordinate 200,773,876 of NW_027362768.1, read as the reverse complement.
CCGCTCTCCTTTATCTCGCCATTCCACGGGCGAGCATTCCTTCACCAAACGTTCACATTCTTGGACTTCCTGGACGATACATTGCCATATAAATTGATCTTCTTCGTAACGGTGAGGAGGCACTCCTGCTGTTGTCCGTTCTGACCGGCGTAACTCAGTTTGACCGATGGGGGGTGCAGAGTCACTTGGATTCCCAATCTCCACCTGCCCGGTGGCTTCAACCGATGGTGTTCCCTCGCCGCCTGCACTGGGGACTGCAGGTAATCGAATGCTGGGGCTCGGAGGTAGAATCAACAATTCTTCTTCATCCACATCGTGGCTTGGGGCAACTGTGACAGGACCCTCTCTAGAAGCAGGTGATCCTTCTTCTTCTTCGTCATCTTTAGATAGACAGGGCCACAGCATACTACGATGAACCACTCTGGTAGGGGCTCCTTCAGCCCCCTCGGGTTTAACTTCATACACAGGTCCTTCAGCACCAACCCTGCGCTTCACTCGGTGCGGGGTCCGTTCCCACCGCCTACTCAATTTGCCCCGGGGCCGCCTGTCTCGAACCAACACCCGCTCCTCGGGCCTCAGAGCTGTCCCTCAAAGAGGCAATGTTTCATGATGTTTGAGCTCCCGAAACTTTTGTTGTACCAACCGTCGGAGGGTCTGCAGTCGATGCCGGTGTTCCCGGACCCAGGAAGAAATACTCGTCCCTGGGTAGTCCTCCTCGGGGTCCAGCTCTAACTCGGTAATCTCTCGCCCCTTTCGCCCAAACAGTAAGGTATAAGGAGTGAACCCAGTCGTATTATTCACTTGGTTGTTGTAGACCCACACCAGCTCGGCCACAAACTCAGGCCATCATACCTTCCGATCTTCCTCCAACGTGCGGAGCATTTGAATCAGTGTCCGATTAAAGCATTTCCAGGCCACATTTCCTTGAGGGTGGTAAGGAGTAGTCCGTGACTTCTCAATCGTGTAAAACCGGTGCAGCTCTTCCATCACCCGGGCCTGGAAGCAGGCGCCTTGATCGGAATGGATCCTCTTTGGGCAGCCGTACACCCGAATGAAGTCTCGGCAGATGGCCTGCGCAGCTGATTCGGCGGTCTGGTCTCTGGTCGGGGTCACCACCGCAAACTTTGTGAAGTGGTCTGTCATCACCAGGCAATGTTCACACCCAAGAAGCGCTGGTCCAACAGTCAAGCAGTCGATCATCAGCACCTCCAAGGGGACAGAAGTCACTATGGTTTGTATGGGGACCCGCTGCTCCAGCGGCTTAACCAGTTCATAGCTCTGACATCTTCGACAAGTGTCTTCTATTGTAGCTCGCAGTCGGGGGTAATACACCAGCCTCTGCAACCACTGAAACGTCTTCTCTGGTCCGAAGTGAGCCCCTCGTTCATGAGCCTCCTAAGCCACTACTCCGACTAACTTCTCTGGGATCACTACTTGCCAGGTGATCCCGAACTCTCGCAGTAGCTGTACCCGTCTGTACAGCAGCCTGTCTCGCAAACAAAGTCTCTCCCACTGTCCCAGCATTTTCAGTGACCCCGGGGACAGGGTACTCCTCGCCTCTCGACTGGGAACCTGTCTCAAAGCCACCCATTGACGTAATTGGGCAACTTCTTTGTCAGTCTGTTGAAGTCGGACCCAGTCATCTCTTGGCTGCCCTAGCACTTGTTCTTCCGACGTCTCTCTGATCTGTCCCTGCGCCGCGACCAGCAGTCCCACGAAACTTCGGAAGCTAGGGACCTCATCCGCCTCCAAATCTTCATCGCGGTCATGATCAAGCCGTCACTCTGGAGAGGGCATCAGTGTGAGTATTCTCTGTCTTAGACCGGTAGGCGATCTTATACCGGTACCTGGCCATGCGGGCCACCCATCGCTGCTCCAGGGCCCCCAATTTCGCATTCTCCATGTGAGCCAGTGGGTTGTTATCTGTTCTCACCAGTACTTCAGATCCAGACAAATACTCTGCGAACTTTTCGGTCATTGCCCAAACCAGAGCCAGCAACTCTAATTTGAAAGAGCTATAATTATTGTAACATACCTGGTGGCATCCTTGCATAGTGGTCCATCTCCCACTGTGCAAGAGCGCGCACTTGATCTCCAGTCCAGTCTGCTAGCCTGGCTTCCCTCCATGCTGTCTGTTTGCCTCTGTTTCTGCTGCTTAAGGGCGGCGCCCGATCACTTCGTGTTTCTTGTACCTGCTGCAGACACACTCCTTGTGCGTCCTCAGCCTATTGCTGTCTGTCACCTGGTATTTAACCCAGCTCCTCCCAAGAAACCCTGCCTGAGCATTGTGTTCTGTCAGTTGGCTTCTGGTCACTGATATGCCAGGTCCTGTCTGTTTCTTGCCTTGCGGTATCAGTTCCCGTGTCTGAACTGTGTCCTGTCTGAACTATCTTCTAGCCTGTTGTCTTCTGCCAATCCTGGAGGCTGTATTTCCAGGCCAGTGTGAACACGCTCCTAGCCTGTTCTTTCCGCCTTCTAGGAGCCGCATACCTAGACCCGTTTCTGTATCTTGCCTGTTCCTGTCTGAACACGCTCCTAGCCTGTTCGTTCCGCCTTCTAGGGGCGGCATACCTAGACACGCTCCTGTATCTTGCTGCTGTGTCTGTTCTTGTCTGAATACTCTCCTAGCCTGTTTCCTGATTTTCTCTATGTCTGTACCTTCCCTTTTTTTGCAGAGTCTGAACTCGTACCTAACTCCTGCTCGTTGTCACTGTACTTCCGTTTGTGAGTTTGTGGTCCACTCGCTACTTCACTGCAAGTACCCTGTGGGTATCTGGTTCTGCCTTTCCCTTCCTGTCTGTTCTGTGGGTACAGAGCCCTGTCCCCCCTGCTCTGCCTTGCTCACCGCTCCGGCGGTTCTAGCCTGCTCTGCCTTGCTCACCGCTCCGGCGGTTCTAGCCTGCTCTGCCTTGCTCACCGCTCCGGCGGTTCTAGCCTGCTCTGCCTTTGCTCACCGCTCCGGCGGTTCTGGCCTGCTCTGACCCTTTGCTCACTGCTCCGGCAGTCTCGCTCTGCTCTGACCCTTTGCTCACTGCTCCGGCAGTTTCTCTCTGCTCTGACTCCTTTGCTCACTGCTCCGGCAGTCTCGCTCTGCTCTGACTCCTTGCTCACTGCTCCGACAGTCTCGCTCTGCTCTGACCCTTTGCTCACCGCTCCAGGCGGCCTTGTCCTGCTCTACTCTCGCTCACAGCTACTGGCGGTCTCGTCTTGCTCTGCTCTTGCTCGCCGCTCCGGGCGGTCTCACTCAGCTGTGTTTGTCCGCGGCATCTGCGGTTCTGTTCCTGAGTCCCAGTTTGACCTGGGTCCTATCCACTCTGTGCTCCAACCTGTCATATCAGCCAGTACCTCCCAGCCTGCATACCAGTCGTGCTCACCAGCATCCACCCGTCTGTATTCCAGCCGTGTCTGCCTATACTCACCAGTCTGTGTGCCAGCCTAACCTGCCTGTACCAGTATTTCCCTGTGTGGGTCAACAGCCGTGTCCGGGGTCTGACCTGGAGTAGCACCTGGTCCCTCTGCCCGGTTCCTCCCTGGTGCACTGGCGTCGTATGCCGTCGTGCGACCTTGGTCGGATCGGACAGATACTTAGTTACACCCCTCCAGGCACTCTCCGGTTCATGGCACAGTGGAATCACTACATACACACGCACACGCCACTGTGTGCATTACAATTATCTGGGTTCCTCTCAGAGTCATGAAGTGAGCGGCTGGCATACGCAATCACGCTCTCTTTCTCCTCCTGTACTTGGGATAACACGGCTCCCAGACCATGTAGGCTTCCATCAGTGTGGAGTATGAATGGTTGGGAGAAATCCGCATAGGCAAGTATTGGGGCCTCGGTCAGGGCCATTTTTAGGGCACGGAAGGCCTGTTTCTGGCTGCTTCCCCATCGAATCGCCCGATTTTTGGAGCCCGCCGGCACTCCCTTAAGTAGCTCCAGCAATGCATTGGCTATGCGGGTGAAGTTCTTCACGAATCTTCGGTAGTACCCGGCAAGTCCCAGGAAGGCCCGAACGTCCTTCACTGTCTTCGGCATAGGCCACTCCTGTACTGCGACCACCTTTTCCCGGGTGGGCCGGACTCCTTCACCGGACACAGTATGACCGAGATATTCGATCTGTTTGCAGAACAGGTGGCACTTCTGGGGCTTCACCTTTAGGCCATGACTCTGTAGGCGACTCAGTACTTGCTCCAGTCGCTGGAGGTGCTCCTCGAAGGTGGCGGCATAGACAATTATGTCGTCAAGATAAATCAGTGTCTCCCTGAAGTTCAAATCACCCAGGCACCTCTCCATCAGACGCTGGAATGTCCCGGGGCCATTAGTCAGGCCGAAGGGCATCCGACTGAACTCGAACAGTCCCATGGGTAATATGAACACCGTCTTTGCACGGTTATGTTCGGCTATGGACACTTGCCAATACCCGCTGTCCAGATCCAAGGAGGAGAAATATCTTGCCTTCCCTAAGGCCGACAGGGACTCTTCGATTCGGGGTAGTGGGTAAGAGTCTCGTACTGTACAGGCATTCAGTCGTCTATAGTCCACACAGAGCTGCAGGGTCCCATCTTTCTTCCTGACCAGGACAATCGGGGCTGCCCACGGACTCTGACTCTCCCGTATCACACCATTCTGTAACATATGGGCTAGTGTGGTGTCCCTGCGGGTTCAGTTGCCACAGAGGTACTGCATCTCAACCAGACGTGTGGTATCCCACTCTCAGGTAAGGAGGGAGTACTGCCCGGGACACACCCACCTGCATCCAACACTACACCATTCCAGACCAGGAGGAGGGGCAAGATGCACTGGCTTATGCTGAGCCCTGTCCCTGGTTGGAAGTGGGGGGAACCGAGAGAGGGGGAACCCAGTAGTGGGTGTGGGTGGAGGAAGCAGGACTGGGGAACACTTGACTAGGGGTATAAAAAGGGGAACCATCTTGGGAGAGAGAGTGCAGTCAGAGAAGAGGAGGAGTGGGAGCAGGAGCTCTGTAGGAGCTCTGCTCAGAGGAGAGGGCCTAGATTGAGAGGCCCAGGAGGACAGGCTGGAAGAGGACAGGAGCAGAGGGAAGGCTCCAGAAGTGAGGGGATCCCAGGGGCACGGCGAGTGCGGAAGCCACCCGTGCACTCGAATCTACAAGAACGTGGAGGGATCAGGCCGCAAAGGGGAACAGCCCCTAACTAGTGGAGAACTACAAGGCTCAGCTAGAAACCGGAGGCTACTGTACTTTCAGGGTGCAGCTGACCACAACAGCAACTAAATTGCTAAAAAGGTAGCCACATAGGATTCAGGGGACTGCAGGTTGCCCGTCAAAATCCGAGGCTACTGGCTTGGGGCACTGGTTGCGAGGCGCAGGGCAGGAGGGTGAGAGCCAGCGCAGGAAGACAACCGAGGAAGGCACACAGAATGGGGTCCCATTATGTACTCCTGAAAGACCTGGGAGATCGCTGAACCCCTGCCTTGGTAAACACAGGACGGCGTGGGAGGTTACCCTGGCACTGGGAACCTGGAGTCTGACAACCGTGAGTAAATCTGAAGACTGCACCCCACTGTGTCCTAGAATTATTATCTGCACCATCACCTGCACCACACCGCACAGCAACATCTACCTCATTAAATCATCCCTGCACCGCCCTGGAACTAAGCTCTGCCTGTGGAGAGCTGAACCAACTCTGCTGCGTCACCAACAGCTCCAGGGGATCTGCACCGCAGCAGCAGCTCCATATAGCCGCATACCACAGGTGGCGTCACGAACATTATCTATAAAAACTATATTCCCCTTTCACTAATCCCCTTTTATTGACCGCCCTGGGTCACGGACCGGGTCACTGCCACTGTGACATCCCCAGCAACGACCGGCCCGGCTGTTGAATACCCCACGGCCCAGGGGGCGCGTCACTAGCATCTCCTTAACCTCTTTATACATCTGGGGAGGTATCTGCCGGTATCTCTCCCGCACTGGGGCAGCGCTCCCTGTGGGAATCTCGTGGGTAATGGCTTCGGTGCAACCAAAATCATCCTCATGGCGAGCAAAGACTTCCTGGTACCTCACCAGCACATCCTCAACCTGCTGCACCTGTCGAGGTGAAAGTCCCGTCAATTCAGCCTGCATTTGTTCTGGGATTCTTCGCCCCCACTTCGCACTAGCACAGCGGGATTCCGGCGGCACGGTGACCACCAGAGTCCAGGGGTCTCCTCGTACAGCGGACAGCTGTACCACATCAGATCGCACCAACTTCTCTGGCATTCCCAGAATCTGGGCTATTTCCGCCCTGAGAGGGAGTGTGAGATCACCTTCGCCCACTATAACATGGCCAGTGTCCGAGTCATCAGGAGTCCGGGGGGTACTTTGTCCATCGATGTTGGTTCTATCTGAACTATGACCCCCTCAAGAGGTGCGCAAGCCCATGCAGGTAACGTGAGTACAGTTTGTCCGGGCGGTAAGGTGAGCACCGTAGCTGCTGGTACTATTATTTTTCCCAGGACCTTCCCTTCACTCGACGTCTCCTGAGCCTGGGCGGCTCAGAATAATTGTTGAAAAATCCTCCTTTGGGGGGTTTGCGGGTCCCACCGGTCTAGAGGAATCTCCTTCGGCTCACTAATCAGGATTTGCCCGATCTCTTTCAGCACATTCATCACCGCGGGTCCACTTCCGGTTCCCCCTGCGACCAGGACGACTCCTTTTTTTCCCCACATCTTTTCCACACACTCGGATCGTCATCCACACCACCCCTGCGACCGGGATGGGTAATTGATTAGCTGCCGTGAGTCTAATTACTGGTCCCCATTCAGGCCGCGCTATCTCTGGAAATCGCTGTTGGAAGTAGGCTTCTGTCATCGTAGTCACCTGGGATCCCGTGTCAACCAGGCAGTGAACAGCCCGACCGTTTATTTCGGCTCAGACAGTCGGGTCCTTAGGACGTCCTCTTTTTTCTTTCCCCTTCCTCAGGCTCCAGGCTGTGTCCCCCAAACACGGAGCCCGCTAGTTTAACGGCTGCCGCGACAGGGGCCGCCCTTGGCTAGCACAGCCCCTGGCGTAATGTCCTGCGCCTCGGCACTTCCAGCAGGTCAGGTCTCTGTCTGTGTAGGGCTGCCTCACTTCCCTACGGAACTCACCTGCAGGGGGGGTCCTGAATTCAATTCTTTCCATAACTGGGGCAATCGATCTGGGTATCTCTGGTGTCGGGGCAGGGGTCTTCTTGAGCCTGGAACATTCACCCCCCATCTCCTGTATTTCCTTTCGCATATCTCAAGCTCATTCCGGTTCAGCTGCAGGCGGGGTGGGTACCTCATTACTCCGGACCATCCCTGCCAGGGCCGTCACCCCCATATCCTGCTCTCACACGTGCCTCCGCCCCCACTTCTGGAAAAGTCATACGTGGGTTGGCGCGCAGGCGCTCCTGCAAGGCCTGCTTCAGCTGCACATCCCTGAGGCCTGCCACAAACTGGTCCCTTAAGATCACGTCAGGGGGGCCCATTCCCAAATTCCCCATGTCGTCTTTTCTATTGATATAGGCATGCACCCTCTGTAAGGCATTAACATACTGCGTCACAGTCTCCCCCTCCTGCTGCACTTGGTGAAACCGCCGTATCCTCAGCTCTCCTACATTGGTGGGATCCCCATGCATCTCCTCCAGTATCCGCACCACTTTTTCTACAGTATCCCGGTCATGGGAAGGGCGGTACATCACGGAGTACCGGGCCTCGCCGCCCAGGGCCAGTAAGGCTATTTCGGCTTGCATAGCTGGGGTCATCGGATGCATATGTAACATACTCCTAACTCTCTCAACCCAGTCCCACAGCATCATATTGTCCCCGGTGAACTTTGGGAGATTGCTGAGCATGGCCCCCAGCGGCAAGCTAGATCTAGGGGCTCCCAGGAGGGACTGATCTGCAGTGTCTGTGTCTAACGACTGCATCCTGCCGACTACGCCAAATGTGACACAGGTACTTTAGAAGCAGTGACACAGAAACCCAGAGCAGCCAATACGGGGTTAATAAACAGGGGGGATTTATTGTAACAGGGTCAATTTGCACGCAGGGAGTAACAGGGGAAATATGGGGACAACAAGGGGAGTAGCAGGTAACAGATTATAACCAACAATCCACAGTTTGGCTAGATGTAGCAGGGTCGAAACGGTTGTAATCGGGAGTTTTACACCTAGCTGACTCTTGTTCCCCACAAGGCCATTGCCTGCTGATGCCGGTGTTGTTTTCTTCCGCCTTCCCCGCCTAAACAATGCTCCATCTTCAGGCGGCAGTGGGCGGTCTCCGGTTTGACCCGCTGAGCCCCTAGTCCATAACACTGCACCTCACTTGCTCGGCTCCACGAACCCTGCGTCTCTTCTCCCTCTAGTCGGGCTTGACTCCAACTGTCAACTGCCTGCTTTCCCACGCAAAATTCCTTTTTCTCCCTCTTCCTAGACACGTCCCCAGCTCCCCAGTCACCTGACTCCTGTGCTCGCAGTCTGTCTTCCCCCTGAAACCAGAAGCACGGCCCCGGCAGTTCCGGATCCCTTGTTCTGAAAGTACTTACACCCCGGTCTTCCCCCTTACAGTACCACACCTCTGGGTGAGATCCAGTACCTCTGTAGCGACTGAACCCGCAGGGGTGCCACATATACACAGCTCCATCCTGTAGTATATCACTAGCACCCTGTATACACAGCTTGCTCCTGCAGTATATCACTCCTGTCCTCTATACACAGCTCCATCCTGCAATATATTACTCTTGTCCTCTATGCACAGCTCCATTCTGCAGTATATCACTAGTACCCTGTATACACAGCTTGCTTACTCCTGCAGTATATTACTCCTGTCCTCTATACACAACTCCCTTTTGCAGTATATCACTCCTGTCCTTTATACACAGCTCCATCCTGCAGTATATCACTCCTGTTCTCTATACGCAGCCCCATCCCGCAGTATATCACTAGTATCCTGTATACACAGCTTCTTCCTGCAGTATATCACTCCTATCCTCTATGCACAACCTTCTCCTGCAGTATCATTATTATACTGTATACACAGCTCTATCCTGCAGTATATTACAAGAATCCTCTATACATAACCCTATACTGCAGTATATCACTAGTATCCCGTATACATAGCCCCCTCCTGCCGTATTTCACTAGTATCCTGTGTGCACACCTTCCTCCTGCAGTATATCACTCCTGTCCTTTATACACAGCCCCATCCTACAGTATATAACTCCTCTCCTCTATACATAGCTCTGTTCTGCAGTGTATCACTAGTAACCTGTATACACAGCTCTATCCTGCAGTATATCACTCCTGTCCTCTATTCACAACTGTATTCTGCAGCATATCGCTCCTCTTACTCACCTGCATACAAGGGAATGTAGCTGCTTTCCTGTTCTGAGCTCTGCACTATAACCTCATAGGAGCAGCTCCATTATAGACCCCATATAGCGTAGAGTACAATGCTGTCAGGATGAGGATGAGTCCATGTGATGCTGTATGACTGCACTCACGCGCTGCACTCTTCTTTTCCAATGCGCTATGCTGTCCAGTTGGCATCATTCCACTTATTGAGGGACGAGCAGGGATAGACCGGAACTAAAATTCAGCCCTGGCATTTCAAAAGCACACAGGCCCATGCTCCCCCCGTCCCCTCAGTGGTTAGCCGCCATACAGTATTAGCCACTGAGCCGCCGTACAGTGCTAACCACTGAGCCGCCGTACAGTGCTAACCACTGTGTATGCACACACGCACCGTAGACGTACAGTGTGTGCAGATCCTCATCTCGCGTCCTGGCGGTGTGCATGAGCCTTCACAGGTGTAGACATGACGGCAGTCACCAGACAAACAAGCAAAAAGCTCATTCATCGAGTGATTGGATCATTTATGGCTCTCGGCAGCATATTGCTCGCTGTAACCAGATGTGCTGCCGATAACATTGTGCTGAATGGTGATTAGTGGAGAAGGTCGCTGAACGACCCCAGGACCGTCCTTTACTGGTCTGAACCCTAAATGTTCCTGTGCACTGCGACTGTCCGGGATCCACATTCCCACTCTTTCATTTTCCCACGTTTCCACTTCTCCGCTTTGCACGGACCCTCATGTGAAGACCCTCTAGATTCTCGCAGATCTGGACCTTCTCTGTCATTTCTGTCCTTTCCTCCTGAGATTCCCGCACATGGGAAAATGTCAGGAATGTCGATGTGAGGGGCCGGCGGGGAAATTACAGGTTGTGCTTGGTGTGGCCGGTCTACCTGTCCCATCCTCAGGTGAGGAGCACACTATAAAAGCTCCGTCTCCTGCAGAGAAGCCCACTGGCCCTGTGTTTAGCCCCCCGCTGACAGTCAGTGAGCTCTGACCAGGCAGGCCAAGGGCTAAGGCAGGTCTGTGATTGTAATACCTGCGGGGACAATCAGTGGCTGCCCACCTCCCACTGCTCCGAGACCCCAGCACAATGGACCCCCGGGGAAGAGAATGGAAGCGCAGGCAATGGGGCCGGCAGGTAGTAATGGCTCCATCAAAGGGGAAGATGGCTGCACTCACAGCGCCCCCAGCAGGTGGCAAACTCCTTGCGACCAAAGGAATCCGACCATCACTGGGTATCGGAGACCAGGAGAATAACGGAGGTAAGAAGACCAGACATCACCGACCGTCACCTGCAAAATATACCCACCCCAACCTGGTATAGCCCGGGCATCTCCTGTATATAATTATATATGTACAGCTGATATAACCTGGGCATCTCCTGTATATAATTATACATGTACAGCTGGTATAACCTGGGCGTCTCCTGTATATAATCATATATGTACAGCTGGTATAACCTGGACATCTCCTGTATATAATTATATATGTACAGCTGGTATAACCTGGGCATCTCCTGTATATAATTATATATGTACAGCTGGTATAACCTGGGCATCTCCTGTATATAATTATATATGTACAGCTGGTATAACCTGGGCATCTCCTGTATATAATTATATATGTACAGCTGGTATAACCTGGGCATCTCCTGTATATAATTATATATGTACAGCTGGTATAACCTGGGCATCTCCTATATATAATTATATATGTACAGCTGGTATAACCTGGGCGTCTCCTGTATATAATTATATATGTACAGCTGGTATAACCTGGGCGTCTCCTGTATATAATTATATATGTACAGCTGGTATAACCTGGGCGTCTCCTGTATATAATTATATATGTACAGCTGGTATAACCTGGGTATCTTCTGTATACAATTATATATGTACAGCTGGTATAACCTGGGCGTCTCCTGTATATAATTATATATGTACAGCTGGTATAACCTGGGCATCTCCTGTATATAATTATATATGTACAGCTGGTATAACCTGGGTATCTTCTGTATACAATTATATATGTACAGCCGGTATAACCTGGGCATCTCCTGTATATAATTATATATGTACAGCCGGTATAACCTGGGCATCTCCTGTATGTAATTATACATGTACAGCCGGTATAACCTAGGCGTCTCCTGTATATAATTATATATGTACAGCTGGTATAACCTGGGCATCTCCTGTGTATAATTATATATGTACAGCCGGTATAACCTGGGCGTCTCCTGTATATAATTATATATGTACAGCTGGTATAACCTGGGCATCTCCTGCATATAATTATATATGTACAGCTGGTATAGCCCGGGTATCTCCTGTATATAATTATATATGTACAGCCAGTATAACCTGGGCGTCTCCTGTATATAATTATATATGTACAGCTGGTATAACCTGGGCATCTCCTGCATATAATTATATATGTACAGCTGGTATAACCTGGGCATCTCCTGTATATAATTATATATGTACAGTTGGTATAACCTGGGCATCTCCTGTATATAATTATATATGTACAGCTGGTATAACCTTGGCATCTCCTGTATATAATTATATATGTACAGCTGGTATAACCTGGGCATCTCCTGTATATAATTATATATGTACAGTTGGTATAACCTGGGCATCTCCTGTATATAATTATACATGTACAGCTGGTATAACCTGGGCATCTCCTGTATATAACTATATATGTACAGCCGGTATAACCCGGGCATCTCCTGTATATAATTATATATGTACAGCCGGTATAACCCGGGCATCTCCTGTATATAATTATATATGTACAGCCGGCATAACCCGGGCATCTCCTGTATATAATTATATATGTATAGCCGGTATAACCTGGGCATCTCCTCTATATAACTATATATGTACAGCTGGTATAACCTGGGCATCTCCTGTATATAATTATATATGTACAGCGGGGATAACCTGGGCATCTCCTGTATATAATTATATATGTACAGCCGGCATAACCTGGGCATCTCCTGTATATAATTATATATGTACAGCTGGTATAACCTGGGCATCTCCTGTATATAATTATACATGTACAGCTGGTATAACCTGGGCATCTCCTCTATATAACTATATATGTACAGCTGGTATAACCTGGGCATCTCCTCTATATAATTATATATGTACAGCAGGGATAACCTGGGCATCTCCTGTATATAATTATATATGTACAGCCGGGATAACCTGGGCATCTCCTGTATATAATTATATATGTACAGCCGGTATAACCTGGGCATCTCCTGTATATAATTATATATGTACAGCCGGTATAACCTGGGCATCTCCTATATATAATTATATATGTACAGCCGGTATAACCTGGGCATCTCCTGTATATAATTATACATTTACAGCTGGTATAACCTGGGCATCTCCTCTATATAACTATATATGTACAGCTGGTATAACCCGGGCATCTCCTGTATATAATTAGATATGTACAGCCGGCATAACCTGGGCATCTCCTGTATATAATTATACATGTACAGCTGGTATAACCTGGGTATCTCTGTATATAATTATATATGTACAGCTGGTATAACCCGGGCATCTCCTGTATATAATTATATATGTACAGCCGGCATAACCTGGGCATCTCCTGTATATAATTATACATGTACAGCTGGTATAACCTGGGTATCTCTGTATATAATTATATATGTACAGCTGGTATAACCTGGGCATCTCCTGTGTATAATTATATATGTACAGCTGGTATAACCTGGGCGTCTCCTGTATATAATTATATATGTACAGCTGGTATAACCTGGGCGTCTCCTGTATATAATTATATATGTACAGCTGGTATAAGCTGGGTATCTTCTGTATACAATTATATATGTACAGCTGGTATAACCTGGGCGTCTCCTGTATATAATTATATATGTACAGCTGGTATAACCTGGGCATCTCCTGTATATAATTATATATGTACAGCTGGTATAACCTGGGTATCTTCTGTATACAATTATATATGTACAGCCGGTATAACCTGGGCATCTCCTGTATATAATTATATATGTACAGCCGGTATAACCTGGGCATCTCCTGTATGTAATTATACATGTACAGCCGGTATAACCTAGGCGTCTCCTGTATATAATTATATATGTACAGCTGGTATAACCTGGGCATCTCCTGTGTATAATTATATATGTACAGCCGGTATAACCTGGGCGTCTCCTGTATATAATTATATATGTACAGCTGGTATAACCTGGGCATCTCCTGCATATAATTATATATGTACAGCTGGTATAGCCCGGGTATCTCCTGTATATAATTATATATGTACAGCCAGTATAACCTGGGCGTCTCCTGTATATAATTATATATGTACAGCTGGTATAACCTGGGCATCTACTGCATATAATTATATATGTACAGCTGGTATAACCTGGGCATCTCCTGTATATAATTATATATGTACAGTTGGTATAACCTGGGCATCTCCTGTATATAATTATATATGTACAGCTGGTATAACCTTGGCATCTCCTGTATATAATTATATATGTACAGCTGGTATAACCTGGGCATCTCCTGTATATAATTATATATGTACAGTTGGTATAACCTGGGCATCTCCTGTATATAATTATACATGTACAGCTGGTATAACCTGGGCATCTCCTGTATATAACTATATATGTACAGCCGGTATAACCCGGGCATCTCCTGTATATAATTATATATGTACAGCCGGTATAACCCGGGCATCTCCTGTATATAATTATATATGTACAGCCGGCATAACCCGGGCATCTCCTGTATATAATTATATATGTATAGCCGGTATAACCTGGGCATCTCCTCTATATAACTATATATGTACAGCTGGTATAACCTGGGCATCTCCTGTATATAATTATATATGTACAGCGGGGATAACCTGGGCATCTCCTGTATATAATTATATATGTACAGCCGGCATAACCTGGGCATCTCCTGTATATAATTATATATGTACAGCTGGTATAACCTGGGCATCTCCTGTATATAATTATACATGTACAGCTGGCATAACCTGGGCATCTCCTCTATATAACTATATATGTACAGCTGGTATAACCTGGGCATCTCCTCTATATAATTATATATGTACAGCAGGGATAACCTGGGCATCTCCTGTATATAATTATATATGTACAGCCGGGATAACCTGGGCATCTCCTGTATATAATTATATATGTACAGCCGGTATAACCTGGGCATCTCCTGTATATAATTATATATGTACAGCCGGTATAACCTGGGCATCTCCTGTATATAATTATATATGTACAGCCGGTATAACCTGGGCATCTCCTGTATATAATTATACATTTACAGCTGGTATAACCTGGGCATCTCCTCTATATAACTATATATGTACAGCTGGTATAACCCGGGCATCTCCTGTATATAATTAGATATGTACAGCCGGCATAACCTGGGCATCTCCTGTATATAATTATACATGTACAGCTGGTATAACCTGGGTATCTCTGTATATAATTATATATGTACAGCTGGTATAACCCGGGCATCTCCTGTATATAATTATATATGTACAGCCGGCATAACCTGGGCATCTCCTGTATATAATTATACATGTACAGCTGGTATAACCTGGGTATCTCTGTATATAATTATATATGTACAGCTGGTATAACCTGGGCATCTCCTGTGTATAATTATATATGTACAGCTGGTATAACCCGGGCATCACCTGTATATAATTATACATGTACAGCTTGTATAACCTGGGCATCTCCTGTATATAATTATACATGTACAGCTGGTATAACCTGGGCATCTCCTCTATATAACTATATATGTACAGCTGGTATAACCTGGGCATCTCCTCTATATAACTATATATGTACAGCTGATATAACCCGGGCATCTCCTGTATATAATTATATATGTACAGCCGGCATAACCTGGGCATCTCCTGTATATAATTATACATGTACAGCTGGTATAACCTGGGTATCTCTGTATATAATTATATATGTACAGCTGGTATAACCTGGGCATCTCCTGTGTATAATTATATATGTACAGCTGGTATAACCCGGGCATCACCTGTATATAATTATATATGCACAGCTGGTATAACCTGGGTGTCTCCTGTATATAATTATATATGTACAGCTGGTATAACCCGGGCATCTCCTGTACATAATCATATGTATAGCTGGTATAACCTGGGCATCTCCTGTATATAATTATACATGTACAGCTGGTATAACCTGGGCATCTCCTCTATATAACTATATATGTTCAGCTGGTATAACCTGGGCATCTCCTGTATATAATCATATATGTACAGCTGGTATAACCTGGGAATCTTCTGTATATAATCATATATGTACAGCTGGTATAACCTGGGCATCTCCTGTATATAATCATATATGTACAGCTGGTATACACATCCCTTCTGTATAATTTAGATGTATAGCCGATATAACCTGATCATCTCCTGTATATAATTATATATGTACAGCTGGTATAACCTGGGCATCTCCTGTATATAATTATATATGCACAGCTGGTATCACCTGGGCATTTCCTGTATATAATTATATATGTACAGTTGGTATAACCTGGACATCTGTATATAATTATATATGCACAGCTGGTATCACCTGGGCATCTCCTGTATATAATTATATATGTACAGTTGGTATAACCTGGGCATCTCCTGTATATAATTATATATGCACAGCTGGTAGAACCTGGACATCTCCTGTATATAATTATATATGTACAGCTGGTATAACCTGGGTATCTCCTGTATATAATTATACATGTTCAGCTGATATAACCTGGGTATCTCCTGTATATAATGATATATGTACAGCTGGTATAACCTGGACATCTCCTGTATATAATTATATATGTACAGTTGGTATAACCTGGGCATCCCCTGTATATAATTATATATGCACAGCTGGTAGAACCTGGACATCTCCTGTATATAATTATATATGTACAGCTGGTATAACCTGGGCATCTCCTGTATATAATTATATATGCACAGCTGGTAGAACCTGGACATCTCCTGTATATAATTATATATGTACAGCTGGTATAACCTGGGTATCTCCTGTATATAATTATATACTGTATGCACAGCTGGTATAACCTGGGTATCTCCTGTATATAATTATATATGTACAGCCGGTATAATCGGGGCATCTCCTGTATATAATTATATATGTACAGCTGGTATAACCTGGGCATCTCCTGTATATAATCATATATGTACAGCTGGTATAACCTGGGCATCTCCTGCATATAATTATATATGTACAGCTGGTATAACCTGGGCATCTCCTGTATATAATTATATATGTACAGCTGGTATAACCTGGGCATCTCCTGTATATAATTATATATGTACAGCCGGTATAATCGGGGCATCTCCTGTACATAATCATAATCGTGCAGTTGGTATAACCTGGGCATCTCCTGTATATAATCATATATGCACAGCAGGTAACACCTGGGCATCTCCTGTATATAATTATATATGTACAGTTGGTATAACCTGGGCATCTCCTGTATATAATTATATATGCACAGCTGGTAGAACCTGGACATCTCCTGTATATAATTATATATGTACAGCTGGTATAACCTGGGTATCTCCTGTATATAATTATACATGTTCAGCTGATATAACCTGGGTATCTCCTGTATATAATGATATATGTACAGCTGGTATAACCTGGACATCTCCTGTATATAATTATATATGTACAGTTGGTATAACCTGGGCATCTCCAGTATATAATTATATATGCACAGCTGGTAGAACCTGGACATCTCCTGTATATAATTATATATGTACAGCTGGTATAACCTGGGCATCTCCTGTATATAATTATATATGCACAGCTGGTAGAACCTGGACATCTCCTGTATATAATTATATATGTACAGCTGGTATAACATGGGTATCTCCTGTATATAATTATATACTGTATGCACAGCTGGTATAACCTGGGTATCTCCTGTATATAATTATATATGTACAGCCGGTATAATCGGGGCATCTCCTGTATATAATTATATATGTACAGCTGGTATAACCTGGGCATGTCTTCTGTATAATATACATGTACAGCTGGTATAACCTGGGCATCTCCAGTATATAATTATATATGCACAGCTGGTATAACCTGGGCATCTCCTGTATATAATTATACATGTACAGCTGGTATAACTTGGGAGACTCCTGTATATAATTATATATGTACAGCTGGTATAACCTGGACATCTCCTGTATATAATTATATATGTACAGCTGGTATAACCTGGGCATCTCCTCTATATAATTATACATGTACTGCTGGTATAACTTGGGCATCTCCTGTAGTAATTATATATGTACAGCCGGCATAACCTGGGCATCTCCTGTATATAATTATATATGTACAGCTGGTATAACCTGGGCATCTCCTCTATATAATTATACATGTACAGCTGGTATAACCTGGGCATCTCTTCTGTATAATTTATATGTACAGCCGATAAAACCTGGACATCTCCTGTATATAATTATATACTGTATGCACAGCTGGTAGAACCTGGGCATCTCCTGTATATAATTATATATGTACAGCTGGTATAACCTGGGCATCTCTTCTGTATAATATACATGTACAGCTGGTATAACCTGGGCATCTCCTGTATATAATTATATATGTACAGCCGGTATAACCTGATCATCTGTTGTATTTAATTATATATGTACAGCTGCTATAACCTGGGCATCTCTTCTGTATAATTTATATGTATAGCTGATATAACCTGATCATCTCCTGTATATAATTATATATGTACAGCTGCTATAACCTGGGCATCTCTTTTTTATAATATACATGTACAGCTGGTATAACCTGGGCACCTCGTGTATATAATTATATATGCACAGCTGGTATAACCTGGGCATCTCCTGTATATAATTATATATGTACAGCTGGTATAACCTGGGCATCTCCTGTATATAATTATATATGCACAGCTGGTATAACCTGGGCATCCCCTGTGTATATTTATATATGTACAGCTGGTATAACTTGGGCATCTCCGGTAGTAATTATATATGTACAGCCGGCATAACCCGGGCATCTGCTGTATATAATTATACATGTACATCTGGTATAACCTGGGCATCTCTTCTGTATAATTTATATGTATAGCCGATATAACCTGGACATCTCCTGTATATAATTGTATACTGTATGCACAGCTGGTATAACCTGGGCATCTCCTGTATATAATTATATATGCACAGCTGGTATAACCTGGGCATCCCCTGTATATATTTATATATGTACAGCTGGTATAACTTGGGCATCTCCGGTAGTAATTATATATGTACAGCCGGCATAACCCGGGCATCTGCTGTATATAATTATACATGTACATCTGGTATAACCTGGGCATCTCTTCTGTATAATTTATATGTATAGCCGATATAACCTGGACATCTCCTGTATATAATTGTATACTGTATGCACAGCTGGTATAACCTGGGCGTCTCCTGTATATAATTATATATGTACAGCTGGTATAACCTGGGCATCTCCTGTATATAATTATATATGTACAGCTGGTATAACCCGGGCATATCCTGTAGTAATTATATATGTACAGCCAGCATAACCTGGGCATCTCCTGTATATAATTATATATGTACAGCTGGTATAACCTGGGCATCTCTTCTGTATAATATGCATGTACAGCTGGTATAACCTGGGCATCTCCTGTATATAATTATATATGTACAGCCGGTATAACCTGATCATCTCCTGTATATAATTATATATGTACAGATGGTATAACCTGGGCATCTCTTCTGTATAAAATACATGTACAGCTGGTATAACCTGGGCATCTCCTGTATATAATTATACATATACAGCTGATATAACTTGGGCGTCTCCTGTATATAATTATATATGTACAGCTGGTATAACCTGGGCATCATACATGTACAGCTGGTATAACCTGATCATCTCCTGTATATAATTATACATGTACAGCTGGTATAACCTGGGCATCTCCTGTATATAATTATATATGTAGAGCTGATATAACCTGGGTATCTCCTGTATATAATTATACAGTATAGAGCAAAAGTTTGGACACACCTTCTCATTTAAAGATTTTTCTGTATTTTCATGACTATGAAAATTGTACATTCACACTGAAGGCATCAAAACTATGAATTACCACATGTGGAATTATATACTTAACAAAAAAGTGTGAAACAACTGAACATATGTCTTATATTCTAGGGTCTTCACAGTAGCCACCTTCTGCTTTGATGACTGCTTTGCACACTCTTGGCATTCTCTTGAGGAGCTTCAAGAGGTAGTCACCGGAAATGGTCTTCACTTCACAGGTGTGCCCTGTCAGGTTTAATAAGTGGGATTTCTTGCTTTATAAATGGGGTTGGGACCATCAGTTGTGTTGTGCAGAAGTCAGGTGGATACACAGCTGATAGTCCTACTGAATAGACTGTTACAATTTGTATTATGGCAGGAAAAAAGCAGCTAAGTAAAGAAAAACGAGTGGCCATCATTACTTTAAGAAATGAAGGTCAGTCAGTGCGAAAAATTGGGCAAACTTTGAAAGTGTCCCCAAGTGCAGTTGCAAAAACCATCAAGCGCTACAAAGAAACTGGCTCACATGAGGACCGCCCCAGGAAAGGAAGACCAAGAGTCACCTCTGCTTCTGAGGATAAGTTTATCCGAGTCACCAGCCTCAGAAATCACAGGTTAACAGCAGCTCAGATTAGAGACCAGGTCAATGCCACACAGAGTTCTAGCAGCAGACACATCTCTACAACAACTGTTAAGAGGAGACTTTGTGCAGCAGGCCTTCATGGTAAAATAGCTGCTAGGAAACCACGGCTAAGGACAGGCAACAAGCAGAAGAGACTTGTTTGGGCTAAAGAACACAAGGAATGGACATTAGACCAGTGGAAATCTGTGCTTTGGTCTGATGAGTCCAAATTTGAGATCTTTGGTTCCAACCACCGTGTCTTTGTGCGGCGCAGAAAAGGTGAACGGATGGACTCTACATGCCTGGTTCCCACCGTGAAGCATGGAGGAGGAGGTGTGATGGTGTGGGGGTGCTTTGCTGGTGACACTGTTGGGGATTTATTCAAAATTGATGGCATACTGAACCAGCATGGCTACCACAGCATCTTGCAGCGGCATGCTATTCCATCCGGTTTGCGTTTAGTTGGACCATCATTTATTTTTCAACAGGACAATGACCCCAAACACACCTCCAGGCTGTGTAAGGGCTATTTGACCAAGAAGGAGAGTGATGGGGGGCTACACCAGATGACCTGGCCTCCACAGTCACCAGAGCTGAACCCAATCGAGATGGTTTGGGGTGAGCTGGACCGCAGAGTGAAGGCAAAAGGGCCAACAAGTGCTAAGCATCTCTGGGAACTCCTTCAAGATTGTTGGAAGACCATTTCCGGTGACTACCTCTTGAAGCTCATCAAGAGAATGCCAAGAGTGTGCAAAGCAGTCATCAAAGCAGAAGGTGGCTACTGTGAAGAACCTAGAATATAAGACATATTTTCAGTTGTTTCACACTTTTTTGTTAAGTATATAATTCCACATGTGTTAATTCATAGTTTTGATGCCTTCAGTGTGAATGTACAATTTTCATAGTCATGAAAATACAGGAAAATCTTTAAATGAGAAGGTGTGTCCAAACTTTTGGTCTGTACTGTATATTCACAGCTGGTATAACTTGGGCATCTCCTGTAGTAATTATATATGTAGAGCTGGTGTAACCTGGGTATCTCTGTATATAATTATATATGCACAGCTGGTATAACCTGGGCATTTCCTGTATTTAATTATATATGTACAGCTGGTATAACCTGGGCGTCTCCTGTATATAATTATATATGCACAGCTGGTATAACCTGGGCATCGCCTGTATATAATTATATATGTACAGCCAGTATAACCTGGGCATCTCTTCTGTATAATTTATATGTATAGCCGATATAACCTGGGTATCTCCTGTATATAATTATATATGTACAGCCGGTATAACCTGGGTATCTCCTGTATATAATTATATATGTACAGCCAGTATAACCTGGGCATCTCTTCTGTATAATTTATATGTATAGCTGATATAACCTGGGCATCTCCTGTATATAATTATATATGTACAGCTGGTATAGCCTGGGCATCTCCTGTATATAATTATATATGCACAGCTGATATAACCTGGGTATCTCCTGTATATAATTATATATGCACAGCTGATATAACCTGGGTATCTCCTGTATATAATTATCTTTGTACAGCTGGTATAACCTGGGCATCTCCTGTATATAATTATATATGTACAGCTGGTATAACCTGGGTATCTCCTGTATATAATTATATATGTACAGCTGGTATAACCTGGGCATCTCCTGTATATAATTATATATGTACAGCTGGTATAACCTGGGTATCTTCTGTATATAATTATATAGGTAAAAGCCAGAGCAGCACCAGGGTAATTGTATTGGTGCCAACCTCTCTGGTACAACCAAACCATCCAAATACAAAAGCAATTGGAAAAAATACGAAAAATAGTGACTTACATTCGCCTCGTTTCTTCCTAAGCTCAATGTAGAAGCAGGAAGTCTCTTTTCCCTGCACGAGTCATCATTAGAACTACATTACTGCAAAGTCTCTGGAAGGGGGAGGAGGGAGCAGCTGACTCAGGAGTGGAAGAGGAGGTGGAGCTGGACTGCCAGGGACTTTGTAGTGAGGGAGGATTGTAGTTCTACTGATGACTCATTAAGGGAAAATTGACCTACTGATTCTACCTAGAGCTTAAAAGGATTCAGCTGGTCAGTCTTTAATCATGTGGTGTCATAGACCTAATGGAAAAGAGAAGAATTATCTGGGTAGAAAGGAAAAATGAGTAATTGTAAGTGCACAGCGCTGTATAATATGATGACTGCAGTATATAAAGAGGATGAACACTGCGATGGGAGGAGGAGGAGGAGGAGGAGGAGGAGGAGCGCTGCTTTAAGACTTCCAGCTGTGAGAGCTTCCTACTCTGCAGCATTTCTTTCCCCCTGAACCTTTTGCACGGTTCTCCCAGGTCCAGGGGTTTATGGGGTGAGAATAAGGCTGTGTGCCCACGTAGCGTTTTTCAAGCGTTTATGCTATGGAATTTCCGCAGCGGAAACGCTTGTAAAACGCTTGGTAATCCGCACCCCATGGTCCCCAATGGGATTCCGCAAGTTCTATGCACATGCTGCGGATTTTTCCACAGCGTTTATGCTGCGCTCAAAAATCCGCAGCATGTCAATTAATTTTGCGTTTCTGCAAGCAGAATTGCCTTTGTCCAATGCATAAAAAACGCAAGGCAATTCCGCATGCGTTTTTCCGGGAGAGGACTTGCAGAAATGAAGCAGAAATTTTCTGCTTCATTTATGCAACGTGGGCACATAGCCTTACAGTGTGTCCTGGTGATGTCCCATGCTCAGCGTTCTTCCACCTGTTATCTGTGTGATCAGTCTATATTATATATTGGGTCTATATAATCCGCCATGTTGTGTCGGTGCCGGCGTCTGCATGGGTGGCAGTTATTGGACAAAAGATCTGACCGCTGCTGGGAACCAATATTAAAAAAGTTACGTCTCAGAAACAAATATATTTATTTTAAATTTCTCTTTTTTTTTTCACCACAAAAATCAAAATCAAAAAGCGTTTTGTGTCTTCTCCGTCCTGGCGCTGATCCGGAGAATCCCATTACCACACAGTGAACAGTCTCATCTGCCGTGGTCCACGTCTGTCCGTCTATTTCTGCGCGCGGTACATAGCAGGTCGCTCACCCGCCCGGCACTGACGCGCGCCCGAAGTCGCCCCATTAGTGTCTCAGAAGTTTATGAAGAGTTGTGAGATGTTTCTATCAGACTTTGTGCTTCTTCAGATTTACTAGCAATGGCGGCCGGACCCCCCGTCAGTCATGCATGACACCGGTTTTCCTACGCAGCGGCTTTTTTGATACGTGTCTCGCAGATATCTGTACAATAGAGAGCGTCGTGATCTGCTTCTGTACAATAGAGAGCGTCGTGGTCTGCTTCTGTACAATAGAGAGCGTCGTGATCTGCTTCTGTACAATAGAGAGCGTCGTGGTAAGCTTCTGTACAATAGAGAGCGTCGTGGTCTGCTTCTGTACAATAGAGAGCGTCGTGGTAAGCTTCTGTACAATAGAGAGCGTCGTGATCTGCTTCTGTACAATAGAGAGCGTCGTGATCTGCTTCTGTACAATACAGAGCGTCGTGATCTGCTTCTGTACAATAGAGAGCGTCGTGGTCTGCTTCTGTACAATAGAGAGCGTCGTGATAAGCTTCTGTACAATAGAGAGCGTCGTGATCTGCTTCTGTACAATAGAGAGCGTCGTGGTCTGCTTCTGTACAATAGAGAGCGTCGTGATCTGCTTCTGTACAATAGAGAGTGTCGTGATCTGCTTCTGTACAATAGAGAGCGTCGTGATCTGCTTCTGTACAATAGAGAGTGTCGTGATCTGCTTCTGTACAATAGAGAGCGTCGTGATCTGCTTCTGTACAATAGAGAGCGTCGTGATCTGCTTCTGTACAATAGAGAGCGTCGTGATCTGCTTCTGTACAATAGAGAGTGTCGTGATCTGCTTCTGTACAATAGAGAGCGTCGTGATCTGCTTCTGTACAATAGAGAGCGTCGTGGTCTGCTTCTGTACAATAGAGAGCGTCGTGATCTGCTTCTGTACAATAGAGAGCGTCGTGATCTGCTTCTGTACAATAGAGAGCGTCGTGGTCTGCTTCTGTACAATAGAGAGCGTCGTGATCTGCTTCTGTACAATAGAGAGCGTCGTGATCTGCTTCTGTACAATAGAGAGCGTCGTGATAAGCTTCTGTACAATAGAGAGCGTCGTGATCTGCTTCTGTACAATAGAGAGCGTCGTGGTCTGCTTCTGTACAATAGAGAGCGTCGTGATCTGCTTCTGTACAATAGAGAGCGTCGTGATCTGCTTCTGTACAATAGAGAGCGTCGTGATCTGCTTCTGTACAATAGAGAGCGTCGTGATCTGCTTCTGTACAATAGAGAGCGTCGTGATCTGCTTCTGTAAAATAGAGAGTGTCGTGATCTGCTTCTGTACAATAGAGAGCGTCGTGATCTGCTTCTGTACAATAGAGAGCGTCGTGGTCTGCTTCTGTACAATAGAGAGCGTCGTGATCTGCTTCTGTACAATAGAGAGTGTCGTGATCTGCTTCTGTACAATAGAGCGCGTCGTGATCTGCTTCTGTACAATAGAGAGCGTCGTGGTCTGCTTCTGTACAATAGAGAGCGTCGTGATCTGCTTCTGTACAATAGAGAGCGTCGTGATCTGCTTCTGTACAATAGAGAGCGTCGTGATCTGCTTCTGTACAATAGAGAGCGTCGTGATCTGCTTCTGTACAATAGAGAGCGTCGTGATCTGCTTCTGTACAATAGAGAGCGTCGTGATCTGCTTCTGTACAATAGAGAGTGTCGTGGTCTGCTTCTGTACAATAGAGAGCGTCGTGATCTGCTTCTGTACAATAGAGAGCGTCGTGATCTGCTTCTGTACAATAGAGAGCGTCGTGATCTGCTTCTGTACAATAGAGAGTGTCGTGATCTGCTTCTGTACAATAGAGAGTGTCGTGATCTGCTTCTGTACAATAGAGAGCGTCGTGATCTGCTTCTGTACAATAGAGAGTGTCGTGATCTGCTTCTGTACAATAGAGCGCGTCGTGATCTGCTTCTGTACAATAGAGACCGTCGTGGTCTGCTTCTGTACAATAGAGAGCGTCGTGATCTGCTTCTGTACAATAGAGAGCGTCGTGATCTGCTTCTGTACAATAGAGAGCGTCGTGATCTGCTTCTGTACAATAGAGAGCGTCGTGATCTGCTTCTGTACAATAGAGAGCGTCGTGATAAGCTTCTGTACAATAGAGAGCGTCGTGATCTGCTTCTGTACAATAGAGAGTGTCGTGATCTGCTTCTGTACAATAGAGAGTGTCGTGATCTGCTTCTGTACAATAGAGAGCGTCATGGTCTGCTTCTGTACAATAGAGAGCGTCGTGATCTGCTTCTGTACAATAGAGAGCGTCGTGATCTGCTTCTGTACAATAGAGAGCGTCGTGGTCTGCTTCTGTACAATAGAGAGCGTCGTGATCTGCTTTTTCTCCCTTTTGTAAAACTATTGGCACCCGAATGCTAAGAGTCTCCAAATAACATCCACCATATTGCTACCTCCGGAGAATGCAGGTTGTGACTGCCAGGTGTTTGCCACCTGCTGGGGGCGCTGTGAGTGCAGCCATCTTCCCCTTTGATGGAGCCATTACTACCTGCCGGGCCCATTGCCTGCGCTTCCATTCTCTTTCCTGGGGGTCTATTGTGCTGGGGTCTCAGAGCAGTAGGAGGTGGGCAGCCACTGATTGTAATACCTGCGGGGACAATCACAGACCTGCCTGGTCAGAGCTCACTGACTGTCAGCGGGGGGCTAAAGACAGGGCCAGTGGGCTTCTCTGCAGGAGACGGAGCTTTTATAGTGTGCTCCTCACCTGAGGATGGGACAGGTAGACCGGCCACACCAAGCACAACCTGTAATTTCCCCGCCGGCCCCTCACACCGACATTCCTGACATTTGCTCCAGACTCAAGTCTCTAATTATAAATTATTCCTTACCCACCAGGACAAATTAAGAAATGAGGGTCTGCGGGAGGTGACGTCTCCCAGCCTTTAGGAACTGGATACCAAAGGTACCAAAGATGGCGTGTAGCAACGTACAGAGGAAATCGCTACCAACCACAACAAAGATAATCTGAATCTAAGACCCAGAGTCCGAGGAGGATCAGGACCGGAGTCCACCAAGAAACGAAGCATGGCAGCAGCAAAAAACTCCACCCCGGCCACGTCATCCCAGAGCTTAACGCGTCCCTCAGTTTTCTGTCTTCCCTTTGTTTCTTTCCTTCTTCCTGTTTTCTTTTTCATCCTTTAATCTATTCACCTTCCTTTCTCCTTCCTATTTTCCTTCTTTCAATCACTTATACATTCTTCTTAATTCCTTTCTTGTCATCACTTCTGTATACTTCCTTTTTCTTTTATTCTTTATCCTTTGCTTCCTTTCCCTTTTCTTCTTACTTTCTTTCCTTTTTCTCTCATCCTTCTGTATATTCTTTCGTGTATCCTATGATTCTACATTTCCTTCTTTTCGTCATTCATTTCTTCCCTTTGCTTCCATATTATTTTATTTCACCTTTTCTCTTTTTTTGTTCTTTTTCCCATCAGTTCTATATTTTCTCTTCCACCTTTTTCCTATTATGTTGATTTCTTTCTTTTTCCCCTCTTTCCTTCCTATCCTTATCTTTGTTTTTAGTCTACCTCGCTCCTCCCCAGCCCCATTCCTTTACTCTTTCTCATCTTCTCTCTTCTTCTTTCTCCTTTTCCTCTCCTCTTTTCTCAGCTCTCTTCTTCTCTATGCCTTTCTTTGCCTTTTCTTGGATCTCTTGTTCTCCCTTCTTCTCTGTCCTTCTCGGCTCTCTTCTTTTCACTTCTTCTGTAGTATTTGCAGTGATCTTCGAGGACTGTTGCAGCGAGCTGTCAATCATTCATCATAGATTTCACCAGACTCTACAATCTCAGATCCACCATACCATCCAGTAATGTAATGGGAGTCATAGCAGTTGTCAAGCAATTTTCTCAAGAACACAATTGAAAAACATTTACACAGAAGTGAAGACGCCAGGAACATTCACTCTGTTTTGTAATCATTTTGAGGCGATAGCGCAGGTGCAGTAATCTTCCCTGTACCTGTGATGGGGCATCAGATGTGATATGCATAAGTAGTGCTGTTGCTTCAAAAGCATCCAGCAACCAGAAGAGTTAACACAGTCACAGGAGACAGGAAGTGGTTGACTTCAGAAGCATCCAGCAACTAGAGGGGTTAACACAGTCACAGGAGACAGTGAGTGGTTAGCAGAGCCCCAGGGGGATTGTGGGGAACTTGTTTACTATTCTGGCAGCAACCAAAGGAATGAATGGTATGTGTGATCTGTCTCTCACCTAAGTTCAGGCAAGTGAACCATTCCAGGAAAGAGTGAAGCTCAGCAAAGGTCAGAACCCCCCTTGTACTGCTAGTTGAGAAAGGCTATCATCTGGCAGGAAGATAAGGACTGGAAGGAGTTGTATCACAGGAATCATGTCGCTAAGCAAACCCTCCCCCTTCCTCCATCTCGCTGTGCTATATGGAATGATGTGTACTACTGTGCTTTTGTGAAGAAACTGTACTATGTATGAAGCCTGTTGCTTTAAAAGACTTGAGCGTATGGGACATATTGCTATATTAAATTCTACTGTCCGCCTGTTCATGAGGACTCAGTCAAGTGTGTCTATGCCTGGGAGAGGTGCAGTATATGTGTGACGCTCGCAGCCCTGCCCTGGGAAGATGGGGGGTACTCGGAGCCGGGTCAGATGTTGAGGGGATGCAGCCGTGGCCTTGGACCCGTTCCGTGCCCAGGGCCGTCACATTAAAAAGGATGTAAGGGCTTTCAGGGATGAGTGGTATTTATCGACTACGCCACCTGTGGTGCCTGGTGATACGCCACCAGCGCTGCTAGCAGTCCTCTGAGGCCGGGTGTTATGGCAGCTTGTGATGGTATAACTCCCCACAGGCGGAGCTGTGCCTCAGGGCAGATGGGACAGGAGGATGGGGAGAGTGGTCCTGGGTCACTCAGGTGCTGTGCGGTGCAGTGTGGAAATAAAGAGTCCAGAGGCCATAGGGATAGTCTTCTAGGTCTTTACTCACAGTTAGGTAAGCAGCGGCAAGGCTTCTCCCTGCTCCTCACGGATCACTGCGGCCACCAGGGATGAGGGCTCAGCGCACCCAAGGTATTCAGGTACTTCAATCAGGACCCTCCGAGTGTTCCTAACAGTCCCCTTTGAACCTCTCCTGTCCGTGTGCGTGCAAAGGCTGGGTCTCTCTCTGGACTATGCACAGATATAGGGTAAGGCGGCAATTCCGATCCGCCCGTCACCCGACGGGATCCACTGTAGCCTACCGGGCTTCTCTGACAGAGACGTGAATTGGCAAAGTCAGATATCGGGGGCCGGTACCCCTCTTGCAGCTGGAGTCCCTCTGGCTGGGCCAGTATAGCAAGGACAGGTGGCGTACACCGCTCCGTCTGCATCCTCCTGGGATCCTTTTGCTTATGGAGCTCTACTCCTGAATTCCGGGCCTTTTTGGTGATGGTCCCTGACCAGGTAGAGACCTAGGTTAACTCCAACCTGCCCCTTGCCCCAAGGCCAGGGCACGAGGGCCGTGTCCCCATCCACTGCAGGTCCACACAGGATCCACGTTCAGTGTTGAAGTTCACAATCAGAAAACACAGCAGCCCAAAATGGCTGAGTATTAAATATGAAATTATGTGTGCAAACTAAAAGTGTGTTCTACCCTTCCACCCACTACATGGTTCCCCTAACTTTTGGTTCCCCCACCCGTGATCCTGCTAAGGCAGCACTATGGTGCATACTTGCCTCCCATAAGTCAGGAGTGTGTAGTGTTGAATGTAGATTCAGTGTCCTGACCAGTGCACCTTCCTTACCTGGGTGAGGAGACACTACACCTGATGACAGGCTGCAGTATCCCCCCTTGTGGCGACCGAACCCTCAGGGGCGCCACATTCCCCCCTGGTAAAACACAGCACGTCCGCGGGCTGCAAAGAGAGCAAAGCCTGGTAAAGAAATTTTTATGAAAACATAACAATCTTCCCTTTATGGGAGGTAAGGACACTTGAACGTTGCATAACAGTAAAGTGCAAAAGTATAAAATTATAAAAGTATAAATTAGGACAAGAGACTTTTGACTATGGCAGCAGACTTATTAAAAGGTAGCGACAGTCAGTTCAGTAGCAATAGGGACCTGTCCTAAACCCTCTACGTGGGCCCTGGGGTGGCTGCAGGGCATGAGGATCCGGTGTTGGACCTCCACAAGAGCCACTCCAGACAGGTTTTGCTTCTGAGGTCTGAGGTAGAAGAAGAGGCACGGTTTTGCATAAAACCAATAGGAAGCACCTAAATAGATGCATACAAACACAGTCTGCCGCCTGCCATAGTCCGCAGGGACCAAAGTCTCTGTAAAGGGGGAAAAACATAAAATAGCAGCATTTAACTCAAAACTTTAACAACAGCAGCCTGGAGCTGCTCAGTCCATATGTTCCCACCGGGGAAAGGGTTCATTCCTCCCGACAGAGGCTAGCCGGTTCTCCGCAGCGGAGCGCGCAGGGGCCTCGCTCCTGGACACTTTATGAATATCCAGGGCGTACCAACCTCACTCTCCACGGTGGCAGGTGTACGTTACCACGTCGCCCACGGCGAGACTCCGGCCAGGGTGTCCCTTCTTGAGCTGGGGCTCGACGTCACGCCGGTTAAAGAAGACGTCCCGCTCCAGCCCGGGACTCCTTATGAAGCCCCATCCTGCCTCACGATGGAAGCGGACCACCTGCCCTTCTTCACGGGGGCTTGGGTTGGACGCCTCCCTCTGGCGGGCCTTGGACTTGGCAGCTTTGGCCCACACTTGAAGCTGCTCACAGCGAAGCTCCCGTTCCAGCTGCTCCCGACTCAGCTGCTGGTTTTGCTGGGAGCAAAACTCGCTCCTCCTCTGAGCTTCCACTCGGGTCTCCCTGGGGAAGCCCATTAGCTCGCCCCCCTGGTTTTCCCAGGCCCACTCTTCTGCCGCCGGGCAGGTAACGGAGGGGGCCGGAAGCGGCATTAGGGGTTGCTGCAGTAGGCCCGAGTATGCGGACCAGTCCGGGTTGGGGCCCGTGGACCCCCATGCAGAACCGGGTTCCTCCGGACAGGGAGGTGAGAGACCACGGAGGTCTCCGGCGATGGCGGCGGTTTGGGGCTCCGCAGAGAAGGCTTCCTCCCAGGATACCGCACCTGGGAACTGCCACTCGGACCACAGGTCCAGGGGGGCTCGGCCTGTTCCGCGGCTGGGGTAAGGGGTTCCGACTCACCCGATGCTAGGCCGCAGGCGCCCTCCAGGTACTCTCCTTCTGGGGCAGCCGCCTCCTGGGTCAAGGCCTCACTGCTTCGCCGCCGCTCCTCTCGCTTCCGCATAGCCGCCTCCATGTACTCCCGGGCCAGCTTGGTCGGTCCATAGCTGGGGACCGCAGGGGTTCCCAGGTAGGGAGGGGGTCTGGCTCCGTCTCCGCTGGCATCCATCGTCGCTGCTTGTGGTGACGATGCTGGAACTCGCACCACAATCGCTGCACCTCCTCCTCTCCACCTCTTTTTGGGGCAGCTCCAGGGCTGCAGGCCGACTGGCACTCCCTCGGACGTCCCCTCCGGGGTGATGGACACTACCCCGCGGACAGTCTCTAATGGAAGGGGCGGTCTGCACTTTTGGCACCATTGGGGAGCCAGGCCCACGATGGGAGGTGCTGAGACGCTGTCCTTTCTGCACATTATGGCGTCCGTTCTTCTTGGGCGGGCGCCATTTTAAGTGAAAAACGACAGTCTATTGAAAAAGGCGCGCAGTACCCGGTAGCAATGGACAATCTCCTCCGTTGCTGCGGGCACGAGATCCTGCCGACTACGCCAGTGATGAGACGCTTGCAGCCCTGCCCTGGGAAGATGGGGGGTACTCGGAGTCGGGTCAGATGTTGAGGGGATGCAGCCGTGGCCTTGGACCCGTTCCGTGCCCAGGGCCGTCACATTAAAAAGGATGTAAGGGCTTTCAGGGTTGAGTGGTATTTATCGACTACGCCACCTGTGGTGCCTGGTGATACGCCACCAGCGCTGCTAGCAGTCCTCTGAGGCCGGGTGTTATGGCAGCTTGTGATGGTATAACTCCCCACAGGCGGAGCTGTGCCTCAGGGCAGATGGGACAGGAGGATGGGGAGAGTGGTCCTGGATCACTCAGGTGCTGTGCGGTGCAGTGTGGAAATAAAGAGTCCGGAGGCCATAGGGATAGTCTTCCAGGTCTTTACTCACAGTTAGGTAAAACCTACAAAAGACAAAAATATATCTCATACCCTACCATCATTATATATAAATGTAAAGCAAAGTTGCATAATAAATATAGGGTACTTAGTGAACTATTTTTGATCAAAAAAAGTATACAAGCCGTCCCACCAGCGGCAAGGTGACCCTAAATTGGGACGGTACCTATACTGCCTATATTAAAAACCTTACTGTATATCAAAGTTGAAGTAATGCATATAAAAGGGTAGACAAATAGGACCGGGTTTAGTATATATGTAGCTTACCACGGGCCTAGGTGGTCTGGAGTTGGGACCCGGTCCTATTTGTCTACCCTTTTATATGCATTGCTTCAACTTTGATATACAGTAAGGTTTTTAATATAGGCAGTATAGGTACCGTCCCAATTTAGGGTCACCTTGCCGCTGGTGGGACGGCTTGTATACTTTTTTTGATCAAAAATAGTTCACTAAGTACCCTATATTTATTATGCAACTTTGCTTTACATTTATATATAATGATGGTAGGGTATGAGATATATTTTTGTCTTTTGTAGGTTTTGCTTCTTTTTGCTAGTGTGAACATGCTCCTATTTCTTGCATGTCTACCATCTTAGACCTCAGTTCACATTGCTTGGTTTTTTGTCTTGTTTGCATTCTGTGCAATTTAAGGGTGTGGCATCCCCTTTGTTGAGCTGATTAGTATATATGTAGCTTACCACGGGCCTAGGTGGTCTGGAGTTGGGACCCGGTCCTATTTGTCTACCCTTTTATATGCATTACTTCAACTTTGATATACAGTAAGGTTTTTAATATAGGCAGTATAGGTACCGTCCCAATTTAGGGTCACCTTGCCGCTGGTGGGACGGCTTGTATACTTTTTTTGATCAAAAATAGTTCACTAAGTACCCTATATTTATTATGCAACTTTGCTTTACATTTATATATAATGATGGTAGGGTATGAGATATATTTTTGTCTTTTGTAGGTTTTGCTTCTTTTTGCTAGTGTGAACATGCTCCTATTTCTTGCATGTCTACCATCTTAGACCTCAGTTCACATTGCTTGGTTTTTTGTCTTGTTTGCATTCTGTGCAATTTAAGGGTGTGGCATCCCCTTTGTTGAGCTGATTAGTATATATGTAGCTTACCACGGGCCTAGGTGGTCTGGAGTTGGGACCCGGTCCTATTTGTCTACCCTTTTATATGCATTACTTCAACTTTGATATACAGTAAGGTTTTTAATATAGGCAGTATAGGTACCGTCCCAATTTAGGGTCACCTTGCCGCTGGTGGGACGGCTTGTATACTTTTTTTGATCAAAAATAGTTCACTAAGTACCCTATATTTATTATGCAACTTTGCTTTACATTTATATATAATGATGGTAGGGTATGAGATATATTTTTGTCTTTTGTAGGTTTTGCTTCTTTTTGCTAGTGTGAACATGCTCCTATTTCTTGCATGTCTACCATCTTAGACCTCAGTTCACATTGCTTGGTTCACAGTTAGGTAAGCAGCGGCAAGGCTTCTCCCTGCTCCTCACGGATCACTGCGGCCACCAGGGATGAGGGCTCAGCGCACCCAAGGTATTCAGGTACTTCAATCAGGACCCTCCGAGTGTTCCTAACAGTCCCCTTTGAACCTCTCCTGTCCGTGTGCGTGCAAAGGCTGGGTCTCCCTCTGGACTATGCACAGATATAGGGTAAGGCGGCAATTCCGATCCGCCCTACCGGGCTTCTTTGACAGAGACGTGAAGTGGCAAAGTCAGATATCGGGGGCCGGTACCCCTCTTGCAGCAGGAGTCCCTCTGGCTGGGCCAGTATAGCAAGGACAGGTGGCGTATACCACTCCGTCTGCATCCTCCTGGGATCCTTTTGCTTATGGAGCTCTACTCCTGAACTCCGGGCCTTTTTGGTGATGGTCCCTGACCAGGTAGAGACCTAGGTTAACTCCAACCTGCCCCTCGCCCCAAGGCCAGGGCACGAGGGCCGTGTCCCCATCCACTGCAGGTCCACACAGGATCCACGTTCAGTGTTGAAGTTCACAATCAGAAAACACAGCAGCCCAAAATGGCTGAGTATTAAATATGAAATTATGTGTGCAAACTAAAAGTGTGTTCTACCCTTCCACCCACTACATGGTTCCCCTAACTTTTGGTTCCCCCACTCGTGATCCTGCTAAGGCAGCACTATGGTGCATACTTGCCTCCCATAGGTCAGGATTGTGTAGTGTTGAATGTAGATTCAGGGTCCTGACCAGTGCACCTTCCTTACCTGGGTGAGGAGACACTACACCTGATGACAGGCTGCAGTATCCCCCCTTGTGGCGACCGAACCCTCAGGGGCGCCACATATGGTTGCTCTGAGTAACGGTTCCCACAGGATTTCAAAGAATTCATGAAACCGGTCTCGCCCCCATCTAAACCTAGCGGCATGCACGTAACATTGGTGGCCCGTACGGGGAACCCACGGGGAATTCTGTGCAGGAATTAACATTTAGAAAGAGAAGAGGAAAAGCACAGCACCTCAACTCAACTATGCTATACCAGTTAAAGGGGACCAGCCCTAAAGAAAACTCACTAGCAGCAATAGATGTGGAAATACAAATGGACAGAATCAGTGAGCTGCTTCTTCAGTTAACCTGTAAAGAATTGAGAGCAGTAGCAGAACATATAAAGATGTCAGAAGGGCAGATCTCTAAAGCATGCACTCGCAGACAACTTTTAGCCGCCATTAATACACAGATGAATGAGCTGGGGGAGAAAAAAGCTGAAGACGTCATGGGGACGTTCCTCCATCAAATGAGGCAGCTAGTTTGGCGTTAGAGCGAACAGAAGTTAAAGAAGGGCTCTGTTCCTACAACTACCAAAATGAGTCGGCTGAAGTTGGAGACCCCTGGTTTCCAGTCCGAAGATCATCATGAAGACCCTCCAGTGCCACCTCCGAGAGGGAACCTTAAATCACCAACAAAAGGGAAGACAGCCAGTGCTGACTGGGAGGAAGTAATAGGAAAACTGCGAGCCCAGTTGATTGAGCTGAAAAAGTTAATTTGTTCCAGGCCAGAACCAGTATCCCTCAGACCCAGGAGTGGGTTCCAAAACAGAAGATACCCGGCTTGTGAAGCGTGCCGTTCATCAAATCAGAGTACGGTGTGTGTACACTGTCTAAGAAGTGGTGAGGAAGGACATTATGCCAAGGAATGCCAATGGGCACGGAAGTCTGGGTTAAAAGACAGGAGGTTGCCAGTGTGGGGCGACTAGTAACCACGACATGGAGGAGGCCCCAGAAGCAAATCCAAATCTCACCAAACCCCAGAACGGCGCATGAGGTAAAACGGCTGCGTCAGCACTATCACCAAGTGTGTACATGTCTACAACAGCTGCAAGAGAGACAGGGGCATCAGTTACTTAACCCCTTTACAACCCAAGGTAGTTTGCACGTTAATGACCAGGCCAATTTTTACAATACTGACCACTGTCACTTTATGAGGTAATTACTCTGGAACGCTTCAACGGATCCCCCTGATTCTGAGATTGTTTTTTCGTGACATATTGTACTTCATGATAGTGGTAAAATTTCTTCAATATCGTTTGCATTTATTTGTGAAAAAAATGGAAATTTGGTGAAAATTTAGAAAATTTAGCAATTTTCAAAATTTGAATTTTCATGCCCTTAAATCAGAGAGATGTCACACAAAATAGTTAATAAATAACATTTCTCACATGTCTACTTTACATCAGCACAATTTTGGAACCAAAATTTTTTTTGTTAGGGAGCTATAAGGGTTAAAAGTTGACCAGCGATTTCTCATTTTTCCAACAAAATTTACAAAACCATTTTTTTAGGGACCACATCATATTTAAAGTCAACTTGAGGGGTCTTTATGACAGAAAATACCCAAAAGTGACACCATTCTAAAAACTGCACCCCTCAAGGTGCTGAAAACCACATTCAAGAACTTTATTAACCCTTCAGGTGCTTCACAGGAATTTTTGGCATGTGGAAGAAAAAAATTAACATTTAACTTTTTTCACAAAAATGTTACTTTAGACCCAATTTTTTTTATTTTCGCAGGGGTAACAGGAAAAAAAGGACCCCAAAATTTGTTGTGCAATTTCTCCTGAGTAAGCAGATACCCCATATGTGGGGGAAAACCACTGTTTGGGCGCACGGCAGGGTTCGGAAGGGAAGGAGCACCATTTGACTTTTTGAATGTAAAATTTGCTTGAATAATTAGCGGACGACATGTTGCATTTGGGGAGCCCCTGATGTGCCTAAACAGTGGAAACCCCCCACAAGTGACACCATTTTGGATACTAGACCCCTCAGGGAACTTATCTAGATGTGTGGTGAGCACCTTGAACCCCCAAGTCCTTTACAGAAGTTTATAACATGGAGCCGTGAAAATAAAAAAATCAAACTTTTTCCACAAAAATGATGTTTTAGCCTCAATTTTTTTATTTTCGCAAGGGTAAGAGGAGAAAATGGACCCCAAAAACTTTTGTGCAATTTCTCCTGAGTACGCCAATACCCCATATGTGGGCAAAATACAGTGTTTGGGCGCACGGCAGAGTTCAGAAGGGAGGGAGCACTGTGTGACTTTTTGAACGCAAAATTGGCTGGAATCGAGAGCGGACACCATGTCGCGTTTGGAGAGCCCCTGATGTGCCTAAATAGTTGAAACCCCCCACAAGTGACCCCATTTTGGAAACTAGACCCCATGAGGATTTTATCAAGGGGTATAGTGAACATTTTGAACCCAGAGTTACAATACAGAATTTGATGACATTAGGTCATCATATTGAATAATTTGTCATTAGTCTTGAGCGCAAGTGCTCACTACTTGAGTTTGCATCAGGTACTCAGGTATGCACCATGTATAACGGGTGATCGAGTGACATGCTCGAGTCTCCGCCCACATGTTTCACGGTTATTAGACACCCCCAAAAAAACATGTGGGGATCGCTCGTGCATGGCAGGCAATCCCCGCGAGGTTTTTTTAGCTCGAAGCATATGGGGCGGAGACTCGAGCACCCGCAATATTCAATGCATACCCGAGCACCCGATGCAAACTCAAGTAGCGAGCACTTGCGTTCAACACTAGTTGCCATATCGTCATCTTTTTTGTTTTTTTTTACTTTTGAAAAAAACAAAACAACCCTAACCCCAACCCTAACATTAGCACAACCCTAACCCAAACCCCAACCCTACCCTAACCCCAACCCTAACATTAGCACAACCCTAACCCCAACCCCAGCCCTAGCGTTTATTTTTTACGCTGTTCCTAGTGCGGTATAAGTGATTTAGACGACCTTATTCTTCGTGTCGGTGCGAATACAGAGATACCAGAATGATATCGGGTTTTTATGATTGACAGCTGTCACACACTAAAAGATTAGAGATGAGCGGTGTTCGACTAGAACTGTTCGCCAATCTCAAATTCAAGCTGTTTTGGGCGGTGTTCGAGTTGTTTGACGAACGCGAACGATTTGCAAAAAATTTGGCTGTTCGAGGTTTTGTTTGATAACTGTTCGTGCACCAAAAGCGTGTCCTGCATGTCTGGCGCTATTTAGAGCACCAATCATGCAGGGATTGTTTGCCACTCACTGTAATGCCACAGCCATGGTGGTTGTGGCATTACAGTGGTTGCCCAAATCGATGGGAACAGTGCTCACAGTGAAACATGAAAAGCCGGCAATTCAGCAGCGGCATAGACCGGTACCCGACAATTTAGAACAGAAAGAATAGAGCATCACACATAGATTAGATAGATAAAAACATGTCAGTCACATATATAAGAAGTACAGTGACAGTGTTGGTTACTGTACTTGTCATTTAGTGTAAAGGATTTATTAAAAAAAAATATTAGTGTTTTCATGCACCATCTCTTTAAAAAAGCCGGCCGGCAATTCAGCATCGGTACCCGACAATTTATAACAGAAAGAATAGAGCATCACACATAGATTAGATAGATAGAAACATGTCAGTCACATATATGAGAAGTACAGTGATAGTGTTGGTTACTGTACTTGTCATTTAGTGTTAAAATAAAGGATTTATTAAAAAAAAAATTGACGTGGGGTTCCCCGTAATTTTAGTCTCTAGCGGAGGTTAAGCAGACAGCTGGGGCAGATGTTTGAAGCCTGGGAAGGGGGTAATACCCACGGAGCTTCCCAGGCTACTAATATCAGCCCCCAGCTGAATACCTAGCCTTTACTAGCTATTAAAACGGGGGACTCCCAAAAAAATGACGTGGGGTCCCCCCTATTTTAATAGCTAGCAAGGGCTAGGCAGACAGCTGGAGGCTGATATTAATAGCCCAGGAAGGGTGCCATGAATATTGGCCCCCACCCAGGCTAGAAACACCAGCTGTCAGCCGCCCCAGAAATGGCGCATCCATAGGATCCGCCAATTCTGGCACTTAGCCTCGCTCTTCCCACTGCCCTACAGTGGTGGCAGTGGGGTAATAGGGCTGGGGTTGATGTCAGCGTATAATGCCAGCTGACATCAAGCCCAGGTTAGTAATGGAGAGGCGTCTATAAGACACCCCCATTACTAACCCCATAGTCAAAGTTAAAAAAAACCACAAACACCCAGAATAAAGTCCTTTAATTGAAATAAACACACAATTCTTTATTGTTCTAAATTAAACCATACTTACCATCACGCCCATTCCAGCTGAAGCCAATGTCTTCTGCAATAAAAGTAAAATAATAAAGCAACATCATCCTTACCTTTCCATGGTTCCCACAATAGCTTCAGCTCTGCTACATCGAGATCACAGGCTGGATCGCAGCCGAAAGCTGCCATCCAGCTTGCCATATGCCGCAGACACTGAGAAGCGCAGGCATGCTTGCGCTCTGCAGTGTCTCGCTGTGACGGCATCCAGATGAGCCGAGGTCATGTCCAATGAACTCGGCTCACCTCATGCACGTCACTGACAGCGTGGGAAAATTCTCCTGCACTCAGCGCTTGAGCAGGAGAATTCTCCCATGCTGGGATGGCATTGAGATGACAGGCTGGATGGCAGTTAACTTTGACTATGGGGTTAGTAATGGGGGTGTCTTATAGACGCCTCTCCATTACTAACCTGGGCTTGATGTCAGCTGGCATTATAAGCTGACATCAACCCCAGCCCTAGTGCCAGAATTGGCGCATCCTATGGATGCGCCATTTCTGGGGCGGCTGACGGCTGGTGTTTCTAGCCTGGGAGGGGGCCAATATTCATGGCACTCTTCCTGGGCTATTAATATCAGCCCCCAGCTGTCTGCCTAGCCTTTGCTAGCTATTAAAATAGGGGGGACCCCACGTCATTTTTTTTTTGGGGTCTCCCATTTTAATAGCTAGTAAAGGCTAGGTATTCAGCTGGGGGCTGATATTAGTAGCCTGGGAAGCTCCGTGGGTATTACCCCCTTCCCAGGCTTCAAACATCTGCCCCAGCCGTCTGCTTAACCTCCGCTAGAGACTAAAATTACGGGGAACCCCACGCCAATTTTTTTTTTAATAAATCCTTTATTTTAACACTAAATGACAAGTACAGTAACCAACACTATCACTGTACTTCTCATATATGTGACTGACCTGTTTCTATCTATCTAATCTATGTGTGATTCTCTATTCTTTCTGTTATAAATTGTCGGGTACTGATGCTGAATTGCTGTCGGCTTTTTTAAAGAGACGGTGCATGAAAACACTAATATTTTTTTTAATAAATCCTTTAACACTAAATGACAAGTACAGTAACCAACACTGTCACTGTACTTCATATATATGTGACTGACATGTTTCTATCTATCTAATCTATGTGTGATGCTTTATTCTTTCTGTTCTAAATTGTCGGGTACCGGTGTATGCCACTGATGAATTGCAGGCCGGCTTTTTTAAAGAGAGTGTCTTCTGAGCAGTTTGTCAGCTTTTGGACACCTTTGAAGGTGTTTTCTATGTGTTTTTGTTTGCCTGCCATTGGTTTTAACGGTGTTCGACGGTGTTCTAAGGTGTTCGATGAAGAGTTCCACGAACATCCCGGTGTTCGACGAACCGAACCCGAACACTATGGGGGTGGCTCAACACTATAAAAGACACATATTTTGTAAAATCTAGTTTTTGCATCGCCATATTTTGAGAGCTATAATTTTTCCATATTTCGGCCGACAGTCATGTGACGGCTTGTTTTTTGCGGGATGAGTTGACGTTTCTATTGGTGCCATTTTCAGGCACATGACATTTTTTGATCGCTTTCTATTCCAGCTTTTGGGAGGCAGAATAAACAAAAACCAACAATTCAGGAATTGGTTTTTTTTTTATTTTTTTATTCTACTCCATGTGTGGTAAAATTGATAAGGTCAGTACGTTTACAGCGGTATCACATTTATATCGTTTTTCTATGTTTTGGTGCTTTTACACATTAAAAACTATTTTATAGAAAAAATTTATTTTTTTGCATCGCTTTATTCTGAGAGCTATAACTTTTTGATTTTTCGGATGATGGAGCTGTATGGCAGCTTGTTTTTTGCGGGACAAGATGACGTTTTCAGCGGTACCAGTTTTATTTATATTCATCTTTTTGATCGCGTGTTATTCCATCTTTTGTTTGGCGGTATGATGATAAAGCATTGTTTTTTACTCGTTTTTTTTTTTTTTTTTACCGTGTTCACTGAAG
This sequence comes from Phyllobates terribilis, assembly GCF_046119375.1. Lineage (NCBI taxonomy): Eukaryota > Metazoa > Chordata > Amphibia > Anura > Dendrobatidae > Phyllobates > Phyllobates terribilis. The sequence goes on along the minus strand of NW_027362768.1, from coordinate 200,733,823 downwards.
GGGTTAACTAGAGGGACAATTTTATAGGTCAGGTCGTTCCGGACGCGGCGATACTAAATATGTGTACTTTTATTGTTTTTCTTCATAATAATATTTATTGATGGGTACATTATATTTTTATTTTTGGTGGATTATTTTTTTTATTTATTTTTTTATATTTTTACAATTTTTTTTTTATTTTTTTTTTTCACTTTGAGAGTTTTTTTTTACTTTTTTACTTTGTCCCACTCTGGGACTTTCACTTTTTTTATTCTGATCGCTTGCATAGCATAGGGATGGAGCACCATCCCTGTGCCATGCAGGCAGTCAGCGCTGGACAGGGAGAAGATTGTTTGTTCATGCACTGCGCATGACCAAAAAATCTTCCTCCTGTCTGGTGACCCGGATGTTGTCATGACGACATTGGGTCATCATGGCAACACCCGGGAAGCTGCGGCAGGGGGTGAGTATTGCGATCACCTCCCCTTAGCCACCGCAATGCTGCGATCGACTTCGATCGCAGCATTGCGGGGGTTAATGTGCCGGGAGCGGTGCGGGACCACTCCATGCACATAGTACCGGGTGTCAGCTGTGACAATCAGCTGACACCCGGCGGCGATCGCGCCCGCACAGCCTGTGTGCGCGATCGCGATGACGTACTAATACGGGTCAGGCTCTTAAGTCCCAGGGCACAGACGCATATTAGTACGTCATGGGCTTTAAAGGGGTTAATACCCAGTGCAGAGGTCAAACGATGTACTCCTGGGAGGAGGATTCCTCGGTCAGTAAAGATAGCCTCATCAGCCTAATCGGTGAAAGGTGCTTTATACAGTGCCAGCTAGATGGACTCCTGGTAAAAGCACTGTGGGACACAGGAGCCCAAGCGAGCCTTTTAAATGAAGAATGGAGAAGGCGCTACCTGCCACATACCTGCCTTCGGTCACTAAAAGAACTCTTAGGACCAGTGGAACTCCACGGCAAAGCCGTCAACCAGACCGAAATCCCTTTCATAGGCTGGGTAGAAGTGACTTTCCAACTGAGGGCCACGAAGAACAGCAACACCATTGAGCTTTTGGTACCTTTTCTCGTGGCCAGTGATCAGAACGTGGCAGAGGATCCTATCCTGGGTTATAATGTAATCAGTGAGGCAATTGCCACATCACTTGCCATACCCAACGCTGTGGAGGAAAACGTGATTCATAGAGTAAATAAAGCATAGAATACAATGGACCTGAAAGAAGTCATGGTAGGCCTGCGCCCAACCATCATCCCTGCAAACTAAATGGTGGGGGTGAGGTGTGGAGTCTGGGTGGAACCGGGAAGAAATGTCCAGAAGAGACTGTTTGTGCCAAAAGGCTCCTCAGAACTTCCGGAAGGCCTAATTCAAAGTGAGACTGTGCTTACGATTCCCACTGGTGTTTTTTCCCGAGTGACAGTACCGGTGATGAATACTATGAAACACAAAATTAGACTGGATCCCAAGACTGTGTAAGGTCACATCTAAACCATTAAAGCCGTATATCCAGCCAGCGTGAGATCTGCCCAGGGGTCTACAGTGAATTCAGTCTCTCCACCAAGGAACAGGAGTTGCCCAGGGGAGGAAATTGCACGACCCACCTCCGGGTCCTGGTAACATTTGTGTGCTGAAGATCAAGCGGTAGCAAAACAGATACTGAGAGAAGAGTGTCATGCCTTCTCCAAAGATGACTCTGATATAAGTTGTATCCCGTCGTCGCATTTGAAAATCAATGTGAAAGACACGACCCCAGTAACGAGAAGTTACATGTCTGTGCCGAAACCATTACACCGTGAAGTGAAAGAGTATTTACAAGATCTAATCAACAGAGGTTGGGTCCAAAAGTCGAAGTCGTGTTATTTCTCTCCTATTGTTTGTGTTAGGAAGAAGGACGGTACGTTGAGACTCTGTTGTGATTACCGGGAACTAAACCGAAAGTCAGTACCTGATCGACACACGATACCAAAGATTCAAGATATGCTGGATAGCCAATCAGGAAGTACCTGGTTCTCTGTCCTCGATCAGGGTAAGGCATACCACCAAGGGTTTGTTGAATAGTCCAGTAGACCCTTGACAGCATTCATCACACCGTGGGGATTATATGAGTGGATTCGCATACTGTTTGGGCTCAGTACAGCCCCGTCAGAATTCCAGAGGAGCATGGAGACATGTTTAGAAGGATTGAGGAACGATATCTGCCAGCCATACTTGGGTGACAATGTGGTACATAGCAAAACTTTCCTGGAGCATGTTCAACACATGAGGACCATACTCCAGCGGTATCAACAACACAGAGTTAAGTTGACCCCAAATAAGTGTGAAATGTTCAAAAGGCAAGTCCGATTTCTAGGGAAAATTGTGTCCAGAGAAGAATATATCATGGACCCAGCAGAAATCGCACTGGCACTGGCCTTAAAAGACAAGCAGCCCTCTACTGTCAGAGAGTTGAGGCAGATATTAGGATTCCTCTCCTACTATCGTACTTACGTCCGGAACTTCTCCAGGATTGCCGCCCCACTATACCTTCTCTCGGAGGGGGGGGGGGGGGCGACACAGTCAACAACCCCCATGGAAAAAAAGAAGAACGCAGGCTGGACCGGACTTAAAAGAAAGAACGCTGTTTCGTCCCAAAAGCCCATTCTCTGGACATCAGATCACCACGAGGTATTGGAAGAACTAATGGATTACCTGGTAAAACCACCCATATTGGGATATCCTGATTTCAACTTACCATTTGTTCTTCATTGTGACGCTTCTCAAGTTGGACTGGGAACTGCCTTGTATCAGCATCAAGATCGGAAATTGAGAGTCATCAGTTATGGTTCCAGAACGTTGACAGACGTCGAGAAGAATCACCATCTGCATTCCGGAAAATTGGAGTTCCTGGCATTGAAATGGGCTATCTGTGAACGATTTAGAGATTATCTCTATTACAGAAAACAGTTTGAGGTTTACACTGACAACAACCCTTTGACCTATGTTCTCACTACAGCCAAACTGAATGCGACAGGTCAGAGATGGGTCGCTGAACTAGCTGACTTCACTTTCAGTATAAAGTACAGGCCAAGAAATTGCAATGCCGACGTATTGTCGAGAATGCAACTAGAGTCTGGAGTTCATATAAGAATACTGTAAGGCTGGAAGCCATAGAGAGCACTACCCAAGCAGTACAAGCTCATCAAGAGGAATACACACCATTGTGGTGTCCGTTGACGGTGGAAACCACCGTAAGAGCAAATGAACGAGATCATCCCCTGTCCATTCAACAACTACCAAAAGGAACAATCCGTAGAGCACAACGGGAAGATCAGATAATTGGCAGAATACTACCTTATGTGGACCAAAACTGTTTCCAAGTAAATGGGAGAGAGATAATGAGTCATCAGCAGTATCCGTTTTAGTTAGGGACTTACAAAACGTATCCGGAGTATGTTCGGAAATGGAAGGAACAGATGACAGAGGCTTACAACATAGCGTTCAAAGTGGTGACGCAAGGGCAGAGCAAGCGTAAGGACTACTATGATTGAAAATGTTATGGAGCAGAAGTCGGGTGCTAGTCAAGAACATATGTGAAAAAGGTGGTCCAGGAAAACTTTGTTCGTACTGGGAAGACAAGGTGTATGTGGTCGTAAGGGGGAAAGCCAATGCCAGCCCAATGTATGAAATCCGATTTGAAATGGGGGGCAAGAAAACCAGAATAGTCCATCGGAATTTACTACTACCCTGTGATTATCTCCCACCACAACAAGACTCCCCAGAAGTAGACCGACATCGACCAAGATGGACTAAGGGACCACCACAGACTGAAGCTCGGGAGGTGGACCTTGAGAGTTCCGATGAAGTAAAGCACCCTGCTGTATTTCTTGGATCTGCAAGGAGAGGGATGTACCATCCTAAGGAGAGTGAACTTAGTCCCAAGACTCCAGAGTTTGTACCAAGGAGTACAGATTAAGTCCAATTCAGATCTGACGATCAAACACTGGTCACTGAAGAGACCAATCGGCACTCAGGAGGAGCGGAATTACCAGATCATGCGCAAACACGCGACTCAGGAGAAGTACAAGAACTTACAGAGGCAGCTCCAAGAGCATCTGAGAAAGTAAGAGAAATGAGTGCGGCGGAAGAAACTCCTGCGAGCGAAGAACCAGTGGTATCTGAGGAACAACCCACCGGGAGGATGTCGAGTTGAGAAGTGAGGAGGCCCGTGATGCTGACGTATGAGAAACTTGGTGAACCGAGTCAAGTGCCAAGGGCTGTACATTGGAAACAGGTATCTCTGCCTACGGACCAGGTAAGCCCACTTGAGTGGTATTCATCACCGAGAGGCAGTATGGAAGATGTTGCCTGGTGGAAAGACTTGTTTTCATGCTTTGATTTTCCTTAAAATACTTTGTACTTTGAACTGTTAAGGCCTAGTGAAAGAGAGCTGGTTGAAGACGTACGAAAAGCTCCAGCGGCGTGCACGTAACACAGAATCAGGAGCACTCAAATCTTGTGTCTCTGCAGGACAAAGGTACTAGATACTAAGGAGTTAACAAAGAACAAACTCTGACCAGAAATCCAACGTCCACCATCCAGAGGACGCAGCAGATCAAAGAGCGGCCATTCACAGCTACTAACGCTCCTACATGAAGACGGGAATACTCTGGACTTGGTCTTCTCCCGGCTCCGCTCACTGCGTCACTTTACTAACTCCACTCTCTGACCACAACCTTCTTTTATTCTCTGTCAGTAACTGTCGCTCCGCACAGGACACCCCCACTTACCACACTTATAGAAATCTATCTATCTATCTATAAAGAAATATATGCGCCATTAACACCCAGAAACTTATGAAGAATTTGCAGTCATCATTGCCCCAATCTCCTCCCTCTCATGTCCTGACTCTGCAGTGTTTCATTATAATGGTACATTGCAGAGCGCCCTGGATGAAGCAAGTAGTGAGCTGGCCGGCTCTGGCTGTTCTGTGATAATTGATATAGAGCCTGTTACAGAAGTGATTACACAGGATGATGTTGCCACCTTGTGGCCAGAGGTTGCACCTGCGCAGGGTGTGATGACAGAGAAAAAGACTGAGCCTCCTGTGTCCCGCCCTAGAGAGTCACGTGACCAAAGTGGGAAGCAGGAAAAAGCGCGTGAAGAGTCTGCTGTGGTCTGTGAACAGAGCCAGGATGGTGTGCAGGCCCTCGTGTGTGGCGCAGGAGAGACTCTCAGCGTGATTTCTTCTATCTGACACCATATCCTCGGAGCCTTCCCCAGCTTCTGCACTGCTGAAGGGTACAGCTGTTACACTCTCTGCTACTGGAGTGTGGACTACATAAGGGGACCCACCAGAGCTTCTATCCGGATCAGAGAGACTGTAAGCGGGTCCTCTGGCGAGAGGCCGAAGTATCCCTTCCTTTCTTTCCGCGAATTCTGCTGTTCCTTTTTTTTCTCCGGCTGGGACGCCCTCCTGCAAAGACAGACAGGCCTGCGACGGGGGACACATCCTTCTGGAGTAAAGGACTGGTAACGTGTGAGTAGGGACAGTGAGGGTCAGCTTATCACTACACGTTATTACTGTGCATATTTACGGTTGTCATTTATTGTTTTTCTTTGCTGTGTTAAAAATGTATACGAGTAAAGATACGGTTATCAAGATGGAGTCTGTGTGTGGGGATCTTGCTGAGCCAGATCATAGATACCAATGCGCGGCCTTGCCCGCGGTCACTTCATCTGGCGTAGTTGGCAGGATCTGTGACCAACAGGATTCCCACCCAGGCCACGTGTACAGTCAGAAACCCCCGCCGGTGTCTATTGTGAATCAGGTCAGGAAATTTGGCGGACGAAACTACCCTGTACCAGAGTGGGCGGAACAAGTCCGGATACTGGGGGAAATGTATAATATTGATCCTAAGACCTTGGCAGAAATGGCGGTACTGACGCTAGAGGGGGAGGCATGGACGACAGTCAGACTGGAGACGGTCAGGGGCCAGCGTACAGTAGATGATTTGGTGCGAGTGCTGGAGAACACCTATGGGCCGACCACATACCAGGGAACACTGCGACACATGTTCTTTAGACGGACGCAGCTTGAATGGGAGGATATTCCCCAATATGCGAACGCCCTTCAGGTACTCCATGAACAAACCTGTGGAAAAGGGGAGCAACTAGCTGGTATGGCTTCTCGTGACCTGGTACTGAGAGACCAATTTGTAATAGGACTGAGAGACCAGTATCTTAACCGCACGTTACAGGACTTGATCCGGATGTTGCCGGCTCTTACTTTTGCTGAAGTCAAACAGGAAGCCATAGAACGTTCAAGGGGACCCGTCATGGATGTGGGGATTCAAGGTGCTGCGTGCAGATCCATATCTGACATTAAAAATCCGAACAGTGACACGGAAGACCTGAAACAGATGATAGCAGACTTACAGAAACAGATATTACAGTTAACATTAGACCGACAGGGAGACCAGCGAAGACAGCCTAGTCGTCCCGTGGGACAGTGTTGGTCATGCGGTGATCCTCGCCATAGGGCAAATCGTTGTCCTCAACACTTCCGTCCGCAACAACCTCCGTCGCACCAACGAACAAACCCTCAGTCGCCCCAGCGAAGGGAATTTCGATCAGACCAGCGAATGGAACCCCAGCCATATCCACAAGCAGAGCTACCACGCCGGGCCTCACCACAATGGCCGCCATTAAACTAGACACCCCTGCAGCTGAGGCTCGCGCAGCAGGGGAGGCCAAGGAGAGGGGTGTGGAAAAACAGAGCCGATGGCGGAGTGCTCTTGCCTCGAATAGCCCGACACTTGAAGTTGTCCTGGAAGGAATTGCCGTCCAGGGACTGATGGACACCGGGTCTCAAGTGACCACGATCTCTGAACAGTTTTACGAAAATTACCTCAAACCAAGAACTGCTCGTGACCCAGACACCTCCATTAAGATTATTGCGGCTAATAATTTACCCATTCCAGTGAGCGGAGTTGCTTGGATGGACACAAAGGCCTGCGGACAGGACTTAGGGAAACGAGGGATCGTCACTGTCAAGGAAGGTTTCGGCTCCGAGACCCCAGTGATAGTGGGAATGAACATCTTGAAAGACCTGGATCTTATGCTGTTGACAAGAAAAGGACCCAAATACTGGCAGAAAGTCACCAAACATAAGCCGACTCGACTGGCGTTCCAGCGCGTAATCCGGACCGTTGGACTTCAACAGATGGCAGAGGAACAACTACCCCTAGCCGCCATTACGGTGCCACGCCATACCCGGATTACTTTGCCCGCTGAAAAAGAGACAGTCATTTCCTTACCCCTTAACACCCACCGACAACTTGAGGGGGTTGAAGTGTTGATCGAGCCGAGGACCCCAAGTGGGGGTAAGCTAAACCCACTAGTTGCTCGCACTCTAGCCGTCGTGAGGAGCGGGAGAGTCCCTGTCAGGCTACACAACACCGCAGACGTAGGCCTAGCCCTTGAAGCCGGCACTCAACTTGCCCGGGTATATGCTCTACCCACGGAAGTGAATCCCATTGGGCCCCTAGAATTCACCCCGTCTACAGAAGGCGACTGGACGGTAACCGTCTCAGCCATAAACGCTCAAGTAGACGATGAAGACATTGGGCGAAAACTACGGGAAAAAGTGCAGCTAGACACGTCTCAGTACACCAAACAAGAAGTGTCTCAAGTGGAGGAACTCCTGCGGGAACACCAAGACTCTTTTGCAAAGCATGACACAGACTTTGGGTGTACCACCAGTATCCAGCACGAGATACCCACGGGCGATACCCCCCCTATCCGCGAGAGGTACCGGCAGATACCACCTCAGCAATACCAGGAGGTGAAAAGCCTGTTAGAATCTATGCTACACGCCGGAGTGGTACGTGAAAGCCAGAGCCCGTGGGCTGCACCCGTGGTGATAGTCAAAAAGAAAGATGGTTCCCTAAGGTTTTGCGTGGACTACCGTAGGCTGAACGCTTGCACTATCCGGGACTCATATCCACTTCCTCGGATCGAAAAGTCACTGACCACCCTGAAGAAAGACAAATATTTTTCGTCCCTAGACCTGGCCAGTGGATATTGGCAGGTTCCAATGAGTGAGAAGGACAGGGAAAAGACCGCCTTCATCCTTCCCATGGGCCTGTATGAGTTCGACCGGATGCCGTTCGGCTTGAATAACGCATCGGGGACCTTTCAGAGACTAATGGAACGCTGTCTGGGGGACTTCAACTTTGAGTTTACGCTGATATACCTTGACGACATCGTGGTATACTCCGCCACCTTTGAAGATCATCTTCACAAGCTTGGCCAAGTGTTCCAGCACTTGAGGCGACACGGCTTGAAGTTGAAGCCCAGCAAGTGCCGTCTGTTCCAGCAGGAAATCGACTACTTGGGTCACCGGATCTCGGCCGAAGGCGTCCAGCCCTCTCCGGAGAAGATAGCAGCCGTTCAAGAGTGGCCGCAGCCAACTACCGTCAAAGAAGTCCGGGCTTTTCTGGGGCTAGCAGGCTACTACCGTCGGTTTGTCAAGGACTTTGCTCGGCTTGCTGAACCACTGCATGAGGTTCTCCGAGGGACCGCGAACAGCCCCAGAGGACGACGCATCAGTTGGGGGCCTGACTGAGAAAAATCCTTTCAGGCACTTAATGCTGCTCTAACATCACCCCCTGTTCTGGCATATGCAGACTACACATTACCGTTTCAGTTGCACACCGACGCCAGCCTTCAAGGTCTAGGGGCGGTCCTCTCTCAAGTTCAAGATAATAAAGAACGCGTGATAGCCTATGCCAGTAGGTCTCTCCGTGACACCGAAAAGAATCCCGTCAACTACAGCTCCTTCCGCTTGGAACTCTTGGCTCTGACGGAGAAATTTGCCGGCTATCTGACAGGAGCGGAGGTGCTGGTCATGACGGACAACAATCCTCTTGCCCACCTAGAGAATGCCAAACTAGGGGCAATGGAACAGCGCTGGATGGCCAGGCTCTCTAGATTCCAGTACAAAATTAAATACAAAGCGGGGAACGAGAATCAGAATGCTGACATCCTGTCTAGAGTGACATCATCCCCGCCAGTGGGGGACCGGGACAAAGAGTTGGAGGAAGATGAGATGCCTGACTTTGCCCGGCTCGCAAAGCAAATAGAAGATAGCCGCCAGTATGCGGTAGGAGGGATTGAAGCCGTAGTGGGATCTCCCCTGTCCCAGCAAGAATGGGCCAAGCTTCAAGATCGAGATCCCGAGCACGTCTTACTGAAACAGTATGTGAATAAACAAGAGAAACCGCCCTCCGAAGTGAGAGCCCGACTATCGACCGGAGCCTTGGCTCTGCTTGCCCAGTGGGATCGGCTGATCGTGAAAGATGGAGTCCTGTGTCGCAGGGCCCTTTTATCCCATATGCTGGAGGAGTGTTTGCAGATTGTCGTCCCGGTGCAGTTGGCCCATGAGATGGTGGGCGAAGCTCACAGGAGGAACGGCCACTTCGGCATAGACAAGGCCCTCCGGTGGACCCAGCAGTTCATTTTTTGTCCGGGGCTCTGTAAGTTGGTTGAAAACGTCTGTCAAGCATGCCGTACCTGTGAATTCCACAAGTCCGCGGAGCAGCGTGCCCCCGTCCAGACTATTAAGACGTCGAGGCCCCTCGAGCTGTTGATGGTGGACTATCTGTTGATCGGAACGGCGAATAGTGGCTACCAGTACTGTCTGGTGATGGTGGACCACTTCACGAAATTCGCTGTCGCTGTTGCTACCAAGGATCAGACTGCTGAATCAGCTGCACAGGCTATCTGTCAGCAATTCGTTCGGGTCTACGGGTGTCCGGAGCGGCTACACTCTGATCAGGGGGCTTGTTTCGAAGGGCGAGTCATTGAAGAACTCCAACGGATGTAAGGAATCAAGAAGTCCAGGACTACCCCTTACCATCCACAAGGGAGTGGCGCGTGTGAACGCTTTAACCGGACCCTCTTACAACTGATCCGGACTTTGGCTGAAGACAAAAAGCCCGACTGGCCTCAATTCCTCCCGGAACTGCTGTGGGCCTATAATAATCAGGTCCATTCCGTCACCGGATACACCCCATACACCCTTCTCTTTGGCCGTCCAGGCAAAGACATTCATGAGTTGCAACTGTCTAGCTCCGAAGAAGATACCTGTGGTACCTATCCTTCCTGGCTACAAACACACCGCCAGAGAATGGAGACTGTCTACCGGCTAGTAGGCCGACAAATTCAGGATCAAGTGCACGCTGACCCACTTCCGGTACAAGAAGACCCACTCAATGTAGGTCAACTGGTCCTAGTCCGAATAAAGAAGCCGCAAGGGAAACTCCGGCCCAAGTGGGAGACCGAAGTCTATCGAGTAATTGGACAGCCGTACCCCGGCGGCCCCGTCTATCGAGTGCAGGGCGAAGACAGCGGCAGCATCCGAACTTTGCACAGTAATATGTTATGCCCCTGCCATTCCCAGCCTGACTCCCCTACTGTGATACCTAGAGAGATGGATATCACTAATACTGTCGGAGACACTGACCCCGGGGATGTAGAGACTGAATGCATGCCTACTCCTGTCCGTCCGACTGACGCACTTGAACCGATTACCTCCTCTACTGACATGCCGACTGGGAAAGAGAGTGGGGTGACTGATCGGAGAGAGGGGATCCAACCCGTTAGGTGGACAACGAGGACCACTGCAGGGGTACCTCCAGGACAGTCCTACAGAGACCAATATGTGTGGCCCTCTTCCCAGCCGCCCCCTGTCACATCCACAGCCATCGCCGCCCTGGAGCCGGTCGTTGACAGGGACTGCCAACCTTTGAGTGGGGGGGCGTGTAGTGAGCTGACCGGCTCTGGCTGTTCTGTGATAATTGATATAGAGCCTGTTACAGAAGTGATTACACAGGATGATGTTGCCACCTTGTGGCCAGAGGTTGCACCTGCGCAGGGTGTGATGACAGAGAAAAAGACTGAGCCTCCTGTGTCCCGCCCTAGAGAGTCACGTGACCAAAGTGGGAAGCAGGAAAAAGCGCGCGCAGAGTCTGCTGTGGTCTGTGAAAAGAGCCAGGACGGTGTGCAGGTCCTCGTGTGTGGCGCAGGAGAGACTCTCAGCGTGATTTCTTCTATCTGACACCTTATCCTCGGAGCCTTCCCCAGCTTCTGCACTGCTGAAGGGTACAGCTGTTACACTCTCTGCTACTGGAGTGTGGACTACATAAGGGGACCCACCAGAGCTTCTATCCGGATCAGAGAGACTGTAAGCGGGACCTCTGGCGAGAGGCCGAAGTATCCCTTCCTTTCCGCGAATTCTGCTGTTCCTTTTTTTTTCCGGCTGGGACACCCTCCTGCAAAGACAGACAGGCCTGCGACGGGGGACACATCCTTCTGGAGTAAAGGACTGGTAACGTGTGAGTAGGGACAGTGAGGGTCAGCTTATCAGTACACGTTATTACTGTGCATATTTACTGTTGTCATTTATTGTTTTTCTTTGCTGTTAAAAATGTATACGAGTAAAGATACGGTTATCAAGATAGAGTCTGTGTGTGGGGATCTTGCTGGGCCAGATCATAGATACCAATGTGCGGCCTTGCCCACGGTCACTTCAAAGCTGCACCTCGTACACATAGAACAACAGACTGCGACAACCCTGGCACACGCTGCAAACATGTCTTCTCCAGCGATGCTCCAGGTGCTGAACGGCTGTGGAGAAAATCCAATCTGGCTGAAGATTTTGTAACGACCGGAACGCCGGTCGAATGTGTATGAGGGATACGGCGCTGCTATGAATGACTCCGACCTCGTATAGTGGCAAATAACTTTCTTTATACTGGTCACACAAATGACAGGGTTAAACGATTCTACAAAATATGGGCCACAACAGCCACTAACACAAATTACAAGTTATGCAGCCCGAGAGAGCCCAAGTGCCAATCTCGCGGGAATGAGCCAAACTACCCCTGGGCTATGCCACTCCCACCCTTATTCAGTACAGGGCCTACCCAGGATGTTACCGCGGACGTGGAATGTAGTCCTCCCAGGAATATAACCTTACACCCCCCTCCCACACTAATACAATGGGATCTGGGTACCCTTGTTTTCCCCTTAGAGAACACTCATAATTACACTGCTCAAAAAAATACAGGGACCCCTGAAATCCCCCCTCCTAGATGTGAATGAATGAAATCTTCTCATTGAATACTTTGTTCTGTAGAAAGCTGAATGTGCTGACAACAAAATCACCCAAAAATCATCAATGGAAATCACATTTATTACCCAATGGAGGCCTGGATGTGGAGTCACCCCCAAAATTACAGTGGAAAAACACACTACAGGCCGATCCAACTGTGATGTAATGTCCTTAATACAAGTCACAATGAGGCTGAGTATTGTGTGTGGCCTCCACGTGTCTGTATGACCTCCCTACAACGCCTGGACATGCTCCTGATGAGGCTGAGTATTGTGTGTGGCCTCCACGTGCATGTATGACCTCCCTACAACGCCTGGGCATGCTCCTGATGAGGCTGAGTATTGTGTGTGGCCTCCACGTGCATGTATGACCTCCCTACAACGCCTGGGCATGCTCCTGATGAGGCTGAGTGTAACGGGTCTGGGAGGCGGAACCTCTGAGCTACTATACAAGGGGGCGGTCCTTGTAAGGGAGCGGGTGGCGACCAGGGAAGACGGGCAGGAAGTCACAGCAGGTGACCGGGACAGTCTCAGAGTGAACGGGCTGGAGGTCACGGCAAGTGACCGGGGCAGTCTCTGGATGAACGGGCAGATGGTCACGGCAAGTGACCGGGGCAGTCTCTGGATGAACGGGCAGATGGTCACGGCAAGTGACCGGGGCAGTCTCTGAATGAACGGGCAGATGGTCACGGCAAGTGACCGGGGCAGTCTCTGGATGAACGGGCAGATGGTCACGGCAAGTGACCGGGGCAGTCTCTGGGTAAAGGGTTGGTACGACCTGTGGCGGCTGATGATAGACGTGAGCTCCCAGGTGAGCAGGCGAGAGTCTCTGGATGAACGGGTGGTCACAGCATGTGACGGCGGAGCCTCCAGGAAGACCAACAGACAGGCGGCAGATGAGCGCTCCCAGGTGAGCGGGCAGAAGTCTCTGGACAGGCGGGTGGTCACAGCACGTGACGGCAGAGCCTCCAGGTAGGCTAGCAGACAGGCAGCAGATGAGCGCTCCCAGGTGAGCGGGCAGGAGTCACTGGACAGGCAGGTGGTCACAGCACGTGACGGCGGAGCCTCCAGGTAGGCTAGCAGGCAGGTAGCAGATGTGTGCTCCCAGGTGAGCAGGCAAGCTGGTCCATAGACAGACTGACAGGAGTTGGAAGGCAGACCGTCGGACCTCAGGCAAGCAGGCAGGTGGCTGAAGTGCGCTCCCAGGTGAGCGGACAGGCTGGTCCTTAGACAGACTGACAGGAGTAGTAAGGCAGACCCTCGGACCTCAGACTAGCAGGCAGGTAGCAGATAATCAGGCAGGAATCTGGCAGGTATCTGGCAGGTAACTGGCAACGGGACCTGAGGGCTGAAGCAGAGTAGTGAACAGTGCAACAACATTGCTCGGGCACCTCCATTTTGGAGGAGGTGCCTTATATATGGTGAAGTCCTCCGGCCATTGGCCGGGGACTCCTTAGGACGGCGCGCGCGGCCCCTTTAAGAGGGAGGGAGAGCGCGCGCGCGCGCCCTAAGCACAGTGGCCGGGAAGGAGCACGCGCTGCCAGCAGAGCGGGAGGAGGACGCCGGGCACGGAGCAGAGAGGTGAGGGGAACAGCGTCCCTGCCTAGCAGAGGGCAGGGACGCCGGCACTACAGTACCCCCCCCTTTAGGCCCCCCCTTTTTTAGGCCAGACAGAAATTTAGCTATGATAAGAGGCGCATGGATGTTCTCCCGGGGCTCCCACGTTCTCTCCTCAGGACCAAACCCCTTTTGGTGGCAAGAATGTTCTCTACCTCAAACTCGTCCTCAGCAGAAACCGGAGCAGGAGGCGTACCTGTAGACTTGGAAAAAGAGTTAAGTACCACAGGTTTGAGGAGAGATACATGGAAGGAGTTAGGGATCCGTAAGTTGGCCGGGAGTTTCAATTTATAGGCCACCGGGTTGATCTGACTGATGACCTCCAGAGGACCGATGAACCGAGGCCCTAACTTGTAAGAAGGTATCTTGAGTCGGACATATTTAGATGAGAGCCAGACTTTATCTCCAGGACGAAATTGTGGAGGATCCAGGCGTTTTTTGTCAGCGTGTCTTTTCATCCGTTCGGACGACTGAAGGAGTGCGGATCGGGTACTCTCCCAAATGGAGGAAAATTTGCTAACGAGAGATTCCGCAGCCGGGTTGTCCACAGAGGTGGAGACAGGAAAAGGAATCCGAGGATGCTGACCGAAGACTACAAAAAACGGGGATTTGGAGGAGGATTCGCTCTCGTGATTGTTATAAGAGAACTCGGCCCATGGTAGGAGATCCACCCAGTCTGAATGATGGGCATTAACGAAGTGCCGGAGGTAACTGGTCAGGTTCTGATTGATCCGCTCCACTTGACCATTGGACTGTGGGTGGTAAGCGGAAGAGAAGTCCAGGGTGACGTCTAGCAGTTTACAAGTGGCTCTCCAGAAACGTGAGGTGAACTGTACCCCACGATCCGACACGATGTGGAGGGGCAGGCCATGAAGACGGAAGATGTGGCGGATAAAGTCTTTAGCCAGCTCGGGTGCAGACGGGAGGGCTGGCAGGGGAATAAAGTGAGCCATCTTGGAAAAGCGATCAGCGACCACCCAAATGACCGTACAACCGGCGGAGACGGGGAGATCAGTTATGAAGTCCATAGCAATATGCTGCCAGGGGGCAGCAGGCACAGGAAGCGGAAGGAGGCGACCGGCTGGCAGGTGTCTCGGGACTTTGTTGCGGGCGCAGGACACACAGGCAGAAACAAAGTCTATTACATCCTTGTGCAGGGTAGGCCACCAGTAGTGCCGGGCAATAAGCTGGAGGGTCTTTTTCTGACCGGCGTGGCCAGCTAGTTTAGACGAATGGCCCCAGTGTAGGATCTTCTTCCGATCAGGTACTGAAACAAACGTCTTACCGGGAGGGAGACGATTTAAACTCACGGGAGCCACCTGCATTACTCTGGCGGGATCGATGATATGTTTAGGTTCTTCCTCGAGATCGGACACCAGAAAGGATCGGGACAAGGCGTCTGCTTTGACGTTTTTGTCAGCCGGGCGAAAATGAAGAACAAAATCAAAGCGAGCAAAAACAAGGACCACCGGGCTTGGCGCGGGTTAAGTCTCTGGGCATGCTGGAGGTAAGTCAAGTTCTTGTGGTCAGTGTAAATTATTACCGGGTGAAGAGCCCCCTCGAGTAGGTAACGCCACTCCTCCAACGCCAGCTTGATGGCCAATAACTCTCGGTCTCCTATGGAATAGTTGCGCTCAGAAGAGGAGAAGAGTTTGGAGAAGAAGCCACAAGTTACCATTCTCCCGGAAGATGATTTTTGAGTAAGTACCGCTCCGGCTCCAGAGGAGGAGGCGTCAACTTCCAGGAAGAACTGCTTGTTGCCGTCCGGGCGATGCAGCACCGGGGCGGAAGAGAAGGCCTGTTTTAGGGAAAGAAAGGCCTCCTCTGCTTCGGGCGGCCACTCTTTGGGATTAGTACCCTTACGGGTGAGCGCGGAAATTGGGGCGGTCCGGGAAGAGAAGTGTGGTATGAAGAGGCGGTAGTAGTTAGCGAAGCCCAGGAATCGCTGAATGGCCTTCAACCCCTCCGGTCGAGGCCATTTCTCGATGGCAGACAGTTTCTCTGGATCCATTCGTAGGCCGGTCTGAGAAATAATGTAGCCCAAAAACGGAAGAGAGGTCTGCTCAAAGAGGCACTTCTCGTATTTAGCGAAGAGGTGATTCTGCCTGAGCCTGAGCAGGACCTGACGAACGTCCCTCCGGTGAGTCTGGAGATCCGGAGAGAAGACCAAGATGTCGTCCAGGTACACCACTACGCAGGAGTAGAGAAGGTCCCGGAAGATGTCATTGACCAACTCTTGAAAGACGGCAGGAGCGTTACAGAGACCAAAGGGCATTACCAGATATTCATAGTGGCCGTCCCGGGTGTTGAATGCCGTCTTCCATTCATCCCCCTGACGGATACGAACCAGGTTGTACGCCCCACGGAGGTCCAGTTTGGTGAAGATTCTAGCCCCCCTCAGACGATCAAATAACTCCGGAATGAGCGGAAGGGGGTACTTATTCTTCACCGTGATCTGGTTAAGGCCTCTATAGTCTATACAGGGACGGAGAGAGCCGTCCTTCTTTTTGACGAAAAAGAAGCCTGCTCCCGCCGGGGAGGTAGATTTCCGGATGAATCCCCTGGCCAGATTCTCCTCAATATATTCGGACATCGACCGGGTCTCAGCAGCGGATAATGGATAAATACGCCCACGGGGAGGAGTAGTACCAGGTAACAGGTCGATAGGGCAGTCGTATGGTCTATGAGGGGGTAGTGTCTCTGCTTCCTTTTTATTAAAGACATCAGCATAAGACCAATAAGGAATCGGAAGTCCAGGTAGATTAGCTGGGGTAGGAGAAGGACGGACGGGATGGACGGGAACCAGACAGGTCTTATGGCAGTCCTGTCCCCAGCGAAGGACTTCTCCGGTCTGCCAGTCAAGCACGGGTGCATGTCTCTGGAGCCAAGGTAGGCCTAGCAAGAGGGCGTGGGAGAGTCCAGGCAGAACATGAAAGGAGATACTCTCAGAATGCAGCATTCCCACCTGCAGAGTAATGGATTCGGTGATGAGTTGGATGGGGCGTGGTAAGAGACCCCCATCCACGGCAGCAACAGACAAGGGTACAGCCAGAGGTTTGGTGGGGATGCGGTATTTCTCTACCAGGGACTTTGAAATAAGATTCCCGGCTGCTCCAGAGTCAAGTTGGGCTAGTTCGAAATAACGGTTCTCCCCGCAGACGATTGAGACTGACAATAGCAGAGATGGAGAGGATTTATTCTTGCCTAGGTCGACCTCTCTGAGCGAACCTAGACACAGGCGTTTCCCGACCTCTCCGGGCAGGTACGGATCCGGTGCTCCTTACTGCCACAGTAGAAGCAGCTCCCCTCGGCACGGCGTAAGTCCTGACGGGTTTTGACCATCTTGGTCTGGTCGACCTGCATAGGCTCAGGAGAGTGTACCTGGGTAGAGACGGAGGGAGTAACGGGTCTCTGAAAAGTAGGAGCTAGACGTGGTAACCTCCTCTCACGGGTGACCTCTTTGGCACGCTCCTGGAACCGTAGGTCAATCCGGGTGGCAAGAGTTATTAGGTCATCGAGAGTGGTAGGGATGTCCCGACCGGCAAGTTCATCTTTAATACGGCCGGACAGACCCTCCCAGAAGACGGATACCAGAGCGTCGTTATCCCAGGCCAGCTCCGAGGCAAGGGTACGGAACCGTATGGCATATTGGCCCACGGTGAGACTTCCCTGACGGAGGCGTAGCAGTGATGATGCGGATGAGGTCTTCCGTCCGGGTTCGTCGAAGACTTTCCGGAAAGCCGTGAGAAAAGCAGGCAAGTTGGACACCAGGGGGTCTCCTCTCTCCCATAGAGGATTTAGCCAGGCCAGGGCCTCCCCGGTGAGATGGGACATGATGAATGCAATTTTGGCTCGGTCGGAGTTAAACTGGTGGGACAATAGTTCAAAGTGCAGGGTGCACTGATTTATGAAGCCCCGAGCCTGGGCGGAGTCGCCTCCGAAGCGAGGAGGTGCAGAAAGCCGGGGTCCGGGGTAGGATACCATGGTATTAGTGGGCAGCGGAGCTGCCGGATTGCAAGATATGGCACTGGCGGAGGTTGCTGGTGGAGCAGTCAGAGTGTTCAGGCGAGTATTGACATTCCGCAGGTGACCCAGGATGGACTCCTGTTGGGACCTTTGACGGGACAGTTCATGACACAGGTCCGAGAGCGAGGGAGCTTGGGTGCCACCGGGTTCCATGGCCCGAGCAAACTGTAACGGGTCTGGGAGGCGGAACCTCTGAGCTACTATACAAGGGGGCGGTCCTTGTAAGGGAGCGGGTGGCGACCAGGGAAGACGGGCAGGAAGTCACAGCAGGTGACCGGGACAGTCTCAGAGTGAACGGGCTGGAGGTCACGGCAAGTGACCGGGGCAGTCTCTGGATGAACGGGCAGATGGTCACGGCAAGTGACCGGGGCAGTCTCTGGATGAACGGGCAGATGGTCACGGCAAGTGACCGGGGCAGTCTCTGAATGAACGGGCAGATGGTCACGGCAAGTGACCGGGGCAGTCTCTGGATGAACGGGCAGATGCTCACGGCAAGTGACCGGGGCAGTCTCTGGGTAAAGGGTTGGTACGACCTGTGGCGGCTGATGATAGACGTGAGCTCCCAGGTGAGCAGGCGAGAGTCTCTGGATGAACGGGTGGTCACAGCATGTGACGGCGGAGCCTCCAGGAAGACCAACAGACAGGCGGCAGATGAGCGCTCACAGGTGAGCGGGCAGAAGTCTCTGGACAGGCGGGTGGTCACAGCACGTGACGGCAGAGCCTCCAGGTAGGCTAGCAGACAGGCAGCAGATGAGCGCTCCCAGGTGAGCGGGCAGGAGTCACTGGACAGGCAGGTGGTCACAGCACGTGACGGCGGAGCCTCCAGGTAGGCTAGCAGGCAGGTAGCAGATGTGTGCTCCCAGGTGAGCAGGCAAGCTGGTCCATAGACAGACTGACAGGAGTTGGAAGGCAGACCGTCGGACCTCAGGCAAGCAGGCAGGTGGCTGAAGTGCGCTCCCAGGTGAGCGGACAGGCTGGTCCTTAGACAGACTGACAGGAGTAGTAAGGCAGACCCTCGGACCTCAGACTAGCAGGCAGGTAGCAGATAATCAGGCAGGAATCTGGCAGGTAACTGGCAACGGGACCTGAGGGCTGAAGCAGAGTAGTGAACAGTGCAACAACATTGCTCGGGCACCTCTGACGCGCCCCCTGGGACATATTCCTTTTTGAGGGGAATACCCGGCACCGGATCAGATGGGGGGTTGTAGTCTCCGAGCGGCTGTGACCCGGCCCGTGCCCAGGGCGTCAAACTCAGTGTTATGTGGCAGTCCTACAGATGTTATTAAGAGTTCTTTTGTGTCGACTACGCCACCCGTTGTGATGCGGTCACTGTGGCCGCCGCTGCAGCAGGGTCCGCTGAGGCTGATGGTGGGTGCGCAGCTTGGTGGGATAACCCCCAACGGGTGGGGTATAGCCTCAGGGGGGACAGGTGCAGAGGATGGGGGTTGTGGTGGTGCAGTGCAGACGGCAGTGAAGACAGAGTCGGGTTGTGCAGTTAAGGGTGTTTACTTACTGCAGATGTTGTACTGGTCACTCCAGCTTCGAGTGACCACCCGAGCCGTGCTGCGTCCACCAGGTCCTGGATCCAGCCAACCCCCAAACAAGTCCGGAGCGTGGCCCTGAGCTCTCCTTCTGTCCCGTTCTCTGGCCGTCCCCACCAGTGATCCACCTAGGTCCAGCTCCCTCGGGCCTTCTGTTGGGACACCCTTGGCCTTGGGTTCCCTGACCCTTCATGTGGTGTGCCTTCGGGGTGGATGTGGTGGGTGACCGTGGCAAACGCTGCCCACGGTCTCCGGTCTCTGGCTGGGGAATGTTTTTACCCCCACCAGCTTGGGTTCCGGTACCCTGTGCCGACTCTTCACCCGGGGTTTTAATTTGGGATCTTAGAGTCCTTTTCTTCTGTGCCTCTGGGTCTCTCTCTCTCCTCTCTCACTCTGGGTCTTTCCTTCTCCTCTGCTCCTGGCTTTCTCTCTGCATCTGACCCTGTTCTTCGTTGGTGCCCACCTTATATACACCCTCTATGTGTGAGCTCAGGTGACCAGCACCCAATGAGCTCCTAACTTTACCCAGGCTGCTCCCCCTATCTGCCCCTACACTACTTGGGATGTACCACCCCCCTCCCACTCCAGCCAGGAACAGACTCGGTCGTACCTGCACATTTCTAAGTGGGAGTACCGTCGGTCTGCTCCTCGGAAATGGGATGTGTGTAGTGCATGCAGCCTACCGAGCTCAGTTCCACACTCCATCCTTACCCGGGAGTGGAATATCACACCTCTGGGTTGAGGTGCAATACCCCTGTAGCAGCCGAATCCTCAGGGTGCTACACCTCCATTTTGGAGGAGGTGCCTTATATATGGTGAAGTCCTCCGGCCATTGGCCGGGGACTCCTTAGGACGGCGCGCGCGGCCCCTTTAAGAGGGAGGGAGAGCGCGCGCACGCGCCCTAAGCACAGTGGCCGGGAAGGAGCACGCGCTGCCAGCAGAGCGGGAGGAGGACGCCGGGCACGGAGCAGAGAGGTGAGGGGAACAGCGTCCCTGCCTAGCAGAAGGCAGGGACGCCGGCGCTACACTGAGTATTGTGTGTGGCCTCCACGTGCCTGTATGACCTCCCTACAACGTCTGGACATGCTCCTGATGAGGCTGAGTATTGTGTGTGGCCTCCACGTGCCTGTATGACCTCCCTACAACGCCTGGGCATGCTCCTGATGAGGCTCAGTATTGTGTGTGGCCTCCACGTGCCTGTATGACCTCCCTACAACGCCTGGACGTGCTCCTGATGAGGCTGAGTATTGTGTGTGGCCTCCACGTGCCTGTATGACCTCCCTACAACGCCTGGGCATGCTCCTGATGAGGCTCAGTATTGTGTGTGGCCTCCACGTGCCTGTATGACATCCCTACAACGCCTGGGCATGCTCCTGATGAGGCTGAGTATTGTGTGTGGCCTCCACGTGCCTGTATGACCTCCCTACAACGCCTGGGCATGCTCCTGATGAGGCTGAGTATTGTGTGTGGCCTCCACGTGCCTGTATGACCTCCTTACAACGCCTGGGCATGCTCCTGATGAGGCTGAGTATTGTGTGTGGCCCCCACGTGCCTGTATGACCTCCCTACAACGCCTGGGCATGCCCCTGATGAGGCGGAGTATTGTGTGTGGCCTCCACGTGCATGTATGACCTCCCTACAACGCCTGGGCATGCTCCTGATGAGGCTGAGTATTGTGTGTGGCCTCCACGTGCCTGTATGACCTCCCTACAACGCCTGGACATGCTCCTGATGAGGCTGAGTATTGTGTGTGGCCTCCACGTGCCTGTATGACCTCCCTACAACGCCTGGGCATGCTCCTGATGAGGCTCAGTATTGTGTGTGGCCTCCACGTGCCTGTATGACCTCCCTACAACGCATGGACATGCTCCTGATGAGGCTGAGTATTGTGTGTGGCCTCCACGTGCCTGTATGACCTCCCTACAACGCCTGGGCATGCTCCTGATGAGGCTCAGTATTGTGTGTGGCCTCCACGTGCCTGTATGACATCCCTACAACGCCTGGGCATGCTCCTGATGAGGCTGAGTATTGTGTGTGGCCTCCACGTGCCTGTATGACCTCCCTACAACGCCTGGGCATGCTCCTGATGAGGCTGAGTATTGTGTGTGGCCTCCACGTGCCTGTATGACCTCCTTACAACGCCTGGGCATGCTCCTGATGAGGCTGAGTATTGTGTGTGGCCCCCACGTGCCTGTATGACCTCCCTACAACGCCTGGGCATGCTCCTGATGAGGCTGAGTATTGTGTGTGGCCTCCACGTGCCTGTATGACCTCCCTACAACGCCTGGGCATGCTCCTGATGAGGCTGAGTATTGTGTGTGGCCTCCACGTGCCTGTATGACCTCCCTACAACGCCTGGGCATGCTCCTGATGAGGCTGAGTATTGTGTGTGGCCTCCATGTGTCTGTATGACCTCCCTACAATGCCTGGGCATGCTCCTGATGAGGCTCAGTATTGTGTGTGGCCTCCATGTGCCTGTATGACATCCCTACAACGCCTGGGCATGCTCCTGATGAGGCTGAGTATTGTGTGTGGCCTCCACATGCCTGTATGACCTCCCTACAACGCCTGGGCATGCTCCTGATGAGGCTGAGTATTGTGTGTGGCCTCCACGTGCCTGTATGACCTCCCTACAACGCCTGGGCATGCTCCTGATGAGGCTGAGTATTGTGTGTGGCCTCCACATGCCTGTATGACCTCCCTACAACGCCTGGGCATGCTCCTGATGAGGCTGAGTATTGTGTGTGGCCTCCACGTGCCTGTATGACCTCCCTACAATGCCTGAGCATGCTCCTGATGAGGCTGAGTATTGTGCGTGGCCTCCAAGTGCCTGTATGACCTCCCTACAACGCCTGGGCATGCTCCTGATGAGGCTGAGTATTGTGTGTGGCCTCCACATGCCTGTATGACCTCCCTACAACGCCCCGGCATGCTCCTGATGAGGCTGAGTATTGTGTGTGGCCTCCACGTGCCTGTATGACCTCCCTACAACCCCTGGGCATGCTCCTGATGAGGCTGAGTATTGTGTGTGGCCTCCACGTGCCTGTATGACCTCCCTATGACGCGCCCCTGGACCTGTGTCGCGCTGCGTTGCGCACGCGGGAGCTTACCCGGAGCCGGATCTCTTGAGGGTTGTAGTCTCGTGGCGGTGATCCGGTCCGTGCCCAGGGAGTCAGACTAAGTGGCGCTGTATTAGCGGTAGATGTTGGACGACTACGCCACCCGTTGAGTACAGCTAAGGAGCTGCTGCTGCAGGGCAGACCGCTGAGGCCGGTGGTAGGATTGTGCAGCGTGATAGTATAACCCCCAACGGGAGGGGTATGGCCTCAGGGCAGCCGACGTGGATGATGGGGGTAGCAGGAACCACTCGGAGACGGTACGGTGTAGTTCAGGGTCTTTACTGGTGACAAAGATAGACCCTCCCGGAGTACTGGCTAGCGATTGGGGCCTGGTCAGTCCTTGAGCAGATGGGATCTCCCCTGGCCAGGCGGAGTTGTAGGCCTCCCAAACTAACGATACTCTTCTGGCTACCTTGCTAGAGGCGGGTATAAGTAGCCCACGTCCCTGAGTGTACCGTGTGGTGCTCACCCGTATGGCCGGTGACTCGGGGCCTTCTAGTGGCGTCCGCTCCACGACGGCGGTGCTGGTCCCACGCGTGTGACCGTGCCTTCGGGTTTCTGGGCCAGAGGACCTGCAATCCCCTGCCGGTCGGTTTCTGCTGCTGGATAGGAGTTAGTCCCCACAGCCTCGGACTCCGGGTCCGGTGATAACTTCTCAGTCAGGGCGAGCTCTGCAGCTGCCAGCCCCTGACTCCTTGTAGCACTGCTCCCACAGAGCTCCTGATGTTCTTTTCCTATATCTGCTTCTCTGTCTCTACTTCTTCTCTACTCACTAACCCTGCCTCAGCCCTAGGTTTATATAGGGGAAGTTCTTCCCCTCCCAGGACTGGGCAGGAGGTGTGGCATGCATAGGATTCCTGACCAAGAGACCTCCCACCTGCTCTCAGACGTAATATCTCTATCACTGTGGCAACCAGACCCCTGGGGTGTCACATTCCCCCCTAGTGAAATTTAGTACTCCGGGACTAAACATATTTTTAGAAGAACATAACAAGGTATAAACAATAATAATACAATAAGAAAAACACATAAAGATGGTTACGGCGTGTCCGCAACCGGGTGCAGTTTTGAAGAAAAGCAAGGTGTCCATTTCACCAAAACAGGGAGACGTAACCAGGTAGGGGTCTGTCCTGCCCCGAGTCCTTAACAGTCTTTAGTCCATTCCTAGGTTACGCTCCAACCAATTGTACAAGGATTCCCGGTAAATCCACCAAGGACTCCTAAAAATAACTAGAAACACATAATTATTTACAAGTAACAGACAGGTGACCACAAATAAAACAATTTAAACACTTCAAATCCTCCAACGTGCGGGTAACTGGCCTCTAGTGGCCCTAGTGGACCTACGGAGCTGACTGTCTAGCCCCAAACTACAGGGTGTAGGAACTGTCAAGGGTAAACTGGGCAGCTGTCCACGGGCCCTTTGGCTCACTAGAGGCATGGCAGGTTCACTATAAGCAGAGGGTTGATCCTCCTGGTCTGCTGGTGTGGGGTCTTCTGCCTCCTGGACCGGCTGTTCTTCCAGCTCTACCTGTTGCTCCGTAGGTGCTTGGGATGCTGGTTGGAGGAAGGTGAGTACGGGTACCACAACTGCGCCATTGACTTGAGTCCAAGACCGAGGGAAGTCTCCGAGCACAGTACTAACCATATCTTCCCTTTCCTCTACGGGTCGAGGGTCTTCTTGTTCCTCTTCAGGGTTCCGTAGCTGTTCGGGACACTTCTTCAGGTGATCCCGGGATACAATGGTTGTGGTTTCCCCTCCATCTTTACTGATGGTACAGACCTTTGGGTTGTCGTGGCTTGAGGGCAGTACGATGTACGGGTCCTTCTCCCACTGGTCGTCCAACTTGTGGAGCCGCCTTTTCCTCTTCAAGACCTGCTCTCCGGGTACCAGGGGAACAGCGGGAGCATACTGGTTGTAAGTTTTCTCTTGTCTTTCCCTAGCTTGACAGAGACTTCGCTCCACGCTCTCCTGTACTTTCCGGTACTGCTGCTGCCTCTCTGTGTCCCAGTCTGCTTCTGGTGAAGTGTCCTCGGGTGTCAGGACTCCCATCTCCAGGTCAACAGGTAGCTTACCAGGTCTTGCCCTCATCAGGTAAGCCGGGGTACAGTTGGTGGAACCTACCGGGATGTGCTTGTATAGGTCCACTAGGTCGGGCAGCCTCTCAGGCCACAGACTGCGTTCTTCCAGGGGCAATGTTTTCAGAAGATCTATCACCACCTGGTTCATTTTCTCACAAAGTCCATTAGTTTGCGGATGATAGGGTGTCGTCCTTATCTTCCGGCAGCCATACAGAGTGCAGAATTCTTGGAAGACCTCCGCTTCAAAGGCAGGTCCCTGGTCTGTCAACACTTGGTCCGGGTACCCGTGTGGACGGCAGAAATGCTGCTGGAAGGCTCTAGCTGCTGTTCGAGCTGTTAAGTCCTTGACGGGGACGACAACCAAGAACCGGGAGTAGTGATCCACGATGGTTAGTGCGTAGACGTAGCCACTTCTGCTTGGGGTCAGTTTTACATGATCCAAGGCTACCCGTTCCAACGGCTGCCGGGTGACGATGGACTGCAGGGGAGTCTTCTGGCTGGCACGGTCCTTCCTTCTTAGGTTGCACGGGCCACAGTCTCTGCACCACCTCTCGATGGTTCCCCTCATGCCTACCCAGTGGAACCGCCCGCGCAGCAGGAACTCCAGCTTCTTCCATCCGAAGTGTCCAGCCCCGTCGTGGTATGCCTCCATCACCACGGCTGCGTCTCTTCGTGGCACCACTACTTGCCAGATTAGTTCATGCGTCCGGGAGTTAACCATTCGGCGGCACAACTTCCCCTTATAAAGGAACAGTCGACTCTTCTCAGCCCACAGTTGCTTGGCTTCCTCCGGAGCGTCTGGGTCAAGGCGAGCCTCTGGCCGAGTCAGCATCTCCTTCACCAGTCGGACGGCAGGGTCACTGTCTTGCGTTTCCGCCCAGTTGTAGTGAGGCAAGGGATTAAACGTAGCAGCTTGCTTACTCCCTACCCGGTGGGAATACTGGATAGTCCCATGACGGTGGAACGCGGGGAGTTCGACTTCTTCCAGTCCCTCTGGATCTTCTCCTACGTCCGGTAGGTTTGGCATCCTGGACAGGGCGTCCGCGTTGGTATTGGAGCGTCCTGCCCGGTATTTGATTGTGAACTCGTAGTTGGACAGACGGGCCATCCATCTCTGCTCTAGGGCACCGAGTCTTGCTGTGTCCAGGTGTGTCAACGGGTTGTTATCCGTGTACACGGTGAACCGGGAGGAAGCGAGGTAGTGCTTAAAGCGTTCGGTGACTGCCCACACCACTGCCAGGAACTCTAGCTTAAATGAGCTGTAATTCTCAGGGTTTCTCTCGGTGGGTCGCAGTTTTCGGCTGGCGTAAGCGATTACTCGTTCTTTCCCCTGCTGGATCTGGGACAGCACGGCTCCTAGCCCGATGTTACTTGCGTCGGTGTAGAGGATAAAGGGCTGGCTGTAATCAGGGTACGCCAGGATTTCATCCCCCGTGAGGGCCATCTTCAGCTGGCGGAAGGACTCTTCTTCTAACTTCTCCCATCTGAAGGGTGGCTTCTGGTTCTTGGCCTTCCGGGACTGGCCTATCAGGAGGTCCTGCATAGGAGCTGCCTTTTTGGTGAAACCGGGGATGAATCTGCGGTAATAGCCTACCAACCCGAGGAACTGCCGCACTTCCTTTACACTGGAGGGACTTGGCCATTCCTTAATTGCGGTGATCTTATCAGGGTCGGGAGCCACTCCATCAGCGCTCACCACGTGTCCCAGGTACTGCACCTTTGGTTTCAGGAGGTGACACTTGGAGGGTTTCACCTTTAGGCCGTAGCTTGCCAGAGCTTCGAACACTTCCGCCAGGTGTTTCAGGTGGTCCTCATACGTCTTGGAATATACGATGACATCGTCCAGGTACAGCAGGACCGTCTCGAAGTTTCTGTGGCCCAGACAGCACTCCATTAATCGTTGGAAGGTTCCTGGTGCGTTGCAGAGTCCGAACGGCATGCAGGTAAACTCGCTAAGTCCCATCGGGGCGGTGAATGCGGTCTTCTCCCGGTCCGCCTCTGCTACAGGAACCTGCCAGTACCCACTAGTGAGATCCAAGGTAGAGAAGAAGTTAGCAGATCTTAAAGCAGCCAAAGACTCCTCTATCCTTGGTAAGGGGTACGCATCCTTGTGTGTGATACGGTTGATTTTCCGGTAATCTACACACATCCTCATGGTGTTGTCTTTCTTTTTGACTAAGACTAGTGGAGCTGCCCAGGGGCTACAGCTATCCCTGATCACCCCAGCCTCCTTCATGTCTCTAAGCATCCCCTTGGCGTGTTGGTAGTGTGCAGGGGGTACGGGTCGATACCTCTCTTTTATGGGAGGATGGTCTCCCGTGGGGATGTGGTGTTCTACCCCCTTGACTCGCCCGAAGTCTAACGGGTGTTTACTAAACACTCTCTCGTACTCTTGAACCACCCGATAGACTCCCTGTTTCTGGTGTGAGGGAGTGGAGTCAGTACCCAAATGTAGTTGCTGACACCAGTCCTCCATTGTTTTCTGAGAGCCGTTACCTTCCTCCGGGGAAGATGGAGGCAAGGGTTCTACGGACTGTATGGAATCTTGATTGATGGTATACAATTTGGCTAGCGTGGCATACCGGGGCAGGTACACTTCCCTCTTCCCGATATTTATTATGCGAACGGGCACCCTCCCATGGCGTACATTGACCACCCCCCGTGCTGTCAAAATGGTGGGCCTACTGTCTGAGTAAACTGGTTCTACCGTTGCCTGGTAATCTCTACCTCTCAGACCAATAGCTGCCCGGCACCAAATCATCATTTCACTTTTCGGGGGCATGGCAATAGGGAAAGGGTCACACATTCGCACGCTACCAATCTCACCACCGGAGAGTTCTAGCTGTTGCCGTCGCATCAGTGCCCGGATCTCTTTCTGGAGCACTCGCTGCTGGCCGGAGCTGGCGTTCTTGGCAACCTGCTGTAAAAGGAAAATCACCTCTGCAAGACAATTTTCAATTACATTAGTTCCTAGAGTTATCTTTGGGTGACTCTCGTGTTTGTCAATGTCTACAATGATCAGTCCCTGTGCTGCCAGTTCGACTCTACCGATTTTAATGGTCACCTCTTTAAATCCAATCTGTGGCACGGGCTGACCATTGCTGGCGATGATACTCAAGTCGTCGTCAGGGTAGCGGGTGATATCCGAGTCATTCCAGTACTGCTTGAAGAGCACGTACGGGATGGTGGTGACCTGTGACCCGGTGTCCAGTAGGGCACTCATAGGAATGCCATCCAGTACCACGGGTAAGACTGGACGTCCTCCCACATATTTGTCGCGCCAGTTCGATGGGCCTGGTGATCTTTTTCCTGGGGGTTGGCCCTCTACCCCAGGTTGTGCCAGTTTAAAGGACAGTACCTTGCCATATGTCCGGGTTGATTGCAGCGGCGGCAGATGGGTCGTCCGTCCTCGTTGTATCGGTCGCTGGGTCTTCCTCTGGCCGGTGGGGTCCTCCTTGGTCGACGCCACGGGATGTCCTCCGGTCCGGATGCCAGCTGGATCTTCCCTGGAGTGGAAACCTGTAAAGACTGCACAGTTCGGGTTAGCGCAGCAACGCTTTTAGCTAGCTCTTGGACCTGATGGTACAGGTCTGGAGCCGGGTCATTGTTCAAAGCCTGCGCATCAGCTCCCACAGGCCCTGCCGACAAGGGTGCCGCCTCCTGGTGGTAAGTGGTAGTGGGGCGTCTGTGGGTCACAACGCCACCTGGTGCCGGTTCTCGGAGCACCCGGATGGCTCTGTCCTTGAACTGTGCAAATCCCAGATGAGGGTCCTGTAAGGCCATTGCCCGCAACTGGGTTCGGTGGGCATTGCAATATAAACCCTCTATAAATTGTTCAGTCAACAGCCTGTCCTCGTCTCCCACGCCGTCAGGGTCGGTCTGCTTAATGGCTCTCAGGGCCTCTTGTAGGTTCAGGGCATAGTCCCTTATACTCTCGTGTGCTCGGTGCTTGCACCCGTAGAATCTAAGCTTGATCTCGGCTGAGGTGCGGGTATCAAAGGTGTCCCTCAGCCGGGTTAGTATCCCTGCAACAGTCCTCCCCCCAGTTGGCCAGGACTTTACCTCCCTTTGGGCTGCCCCGGTTAATTGGGCCACCAGGATGCTCACTTTTTGCTCTTCTGTGAGGGGATACACCTGGAAGAGGCTATCCAGCTTTTCTCTAAAGTCATGCAGGGTATGTGACTCCCCTGAGTACTGGGGTAGCCAGGCCGCTCCCGGGATATAGGGCATGGTGAAAGGCATGACTGCAGCAGCGGTGGCGCTGGCGGGGGTTGAGGCAGTGAAGCTCTCCTCCGTATCCGACATCTTCCTCCCCCCTAGTGGACCGTGGCCTACCTTGCGATGATCCTCTTCCGTAGGCCGCGGCTCCGCAGTGGATCGTCAGGGTTGAGGACCTTCCGTCGCGCTCCTGTGACGTCGGCGTCTGCTGGGCTCCTTCCAGGACCTTACGCAACGTCCGGACGTGAGGCGGGGCTTCAGTTCTCGCGCGCTTTCGGAGTCCACGTCCCTCTTCTTCCCGCGCGGCGTCTTCAAGATGGCGTTCAACGGCGGGAAAACTCCACGGATGGCGGGAAGAAGGCAGAAGATGGCGCCGGATGGCGGGAAAACTTCGCGGATGGCGGGAAGAAGGTAGAAGATGGCGCCGGATGGCGGGAATCTTCACCACTGGTAAGTTTGAACAGTCTTTTTCAGGCACGCAGTACCCGGTGGTTGCGGGCACGAAATCCTGCCGACTACGCCAAAAGTTGACGCGCCCCTGGACCTGTGTCGCGCTGCGTTGCGCACGCGGGAGCTTACCCGGAGCCGGATCTCTTGAGGGTTGTAGTCTCGTGGCGGTGATCCGGTCCGTGCCCAGGGAGTCAGACTAAGTGGCGCTGTATTAGCGGTAGATGTTGGACGACTACGCCACCCGTTGAGTACAGCTAAGGAGCTGCTGCTGCAGGGCAGACCGCTGAGGCCGGTGGTAGGATTGTGCAGCGTGATAGTATAACCCCCAACGGGAGGGGTATGGCCTCAGGGCAGCCGACGTGGATGATGGGGGTAGCAGGAACCACTCGGAGACGGTACGGTGTAGTTCAGGGTCTTTACTGGTGACAAAGATAGACCCTCCCGGAGTACTGGCTAGCGATTGGGGCCTGGTCAGTCCTTGAGCAGATGGGATCTCCCCTGGCCAGGCGGAGTTGTAGGCCTCCCAAACTAACGATACTCTTCTGGCTACCTTGCTAGAGGCGGGTATAAGTAGCCCACGTCCCTGAGTGTACCGTGTGGTGCTCACCCGTATGGCCGGTGACTCGGGGCCTTCTAGTGGCGTCCGCTCCACGACGGCGGTGCTGGTCCCACGCGTGTGACCGTGCCTTCGGGTTTCTGGGCCAGAGGACCTGCAATCCCCTGCCGGTCGGTTTCTGCTGCTGGATAGGAGTTAGTCCCCACAGCCTCGGACTCCGGGTCCGGTGATAACTTCTCAGTCAGGGCGAGCTCTGCAGCTGCCAGCCCCTGACTCCTTGTAGCACTGCTCCCACAGAGCTCCTGATGTTCTTTTCCTATATCTGCTTCTCTGTCTCTACTTCTTCTCTACTCACTAACCCTGCCTCAGCCCTAGGTTTATATAGGGGAAGTTCTTCCCCTCCCAGGACTGGGCAGGAGGTGTGGCATGCATAGGATTCCTGACCAAGAGACCTCCCACCTGCTCTCAGACGTAATATCTCTATCACTGTGGCAACCAGACCCCTGGGGTGTCACACCTACAACGCCTGGGCATGCTCCTGATGAGGCTGAGTATTGTGTGTGGCCTCCACGTGCCTGTATGACCTCCCTACAACTCCTGGGCATGCTCCTGATGAGGCTGAGTATTGTGTGTGGCCTCCACGTGCCTGTATGACCTCCCTACAACGTCTGGGCATGCTCCTGATGAGGCTGAGTATTGTGTGTGGCCTCCACGTGCCTGTATGACCTCCCTACAACGTCTGGGCATTCTGCTGATGAGGCTGAGTATTGTGTGTGGCCTCCACATGCCTGTATGACCTCCCTACAACGCCTGGTCATGCTTCTGATGAGGTTGAGTATTGTGTGTGGCCTCCACGTGCCTGTATGACCTCCCTACAACGCCTGGGCATGCTCCTGATGAGGCTGAGTATTGTGTGTGGCCTCCACGTGCCTGTATGACCTCCCTACAACGTCTGGGCATGCTCCTGATGAGGCTGAGTATTGTGTGTGGCCTCCACGTGCCTGTATGACCTCCCTACAACGCCTGGGCATGCTCCTGATGAGGCTGAGTATTGTGTGTGGCCTTCACGTGTCTGTATGACCTGTATGATCAGCTTCTCCTTCTCACCAATCTCTGGATCAAGCCTGATCAGTCCATCAGCAGTGATCAACACCAGGCAGTTCTCAGCACTACTGGAATCACTAACTAGCTTTCCCTAACTGATTACACAGTTGGTGACCGGTCACATATCTCAGTTACTCACAAGGCACAGCTTCTTCTTGGACACACCGTCTGGCTGTAGTCTGTACAAGCTCCCAGATGTCCTTTTGGTATCAGACAGATCTCGTCTCCTCGGAGGACTTCCTGGTTCTCTGTTTCCCCGGGCTTTTTTTACAGATCCCCGGGCTTTTTCTTTACTTGTTTCTTGCTGACCCCTAATGACCGGGCTAAGTCATTGCAGGAGAAATTTATACTGTCAGTAATATGAACTCATTACTAAAAAGACATGTCAACATGTTACAATTTCATCCATTGTAAGTTTATGCTTAAAACTTACAACTCCGCCTTTCACCACTCCAAACAAGCGACTTTAACACCCTCATCATCTCACTATCCAACAATGCTAAAAGACTCTGACACTTTTCATTCTCTCCTCAGTCCAAGAGTGAAGGCCCCGATCACCGACCTCAGCGCTGATGATCTGGCCAATTATTTCAAAGAATATATTGACCATATCTGAGAGGAAATTTTCTCCAAATCCCCTAATATTATGAATTCTCCTCCCTCCTGCTCTGCATCTTGCTCACTTTCTGTCTTTCAACCAGTCACGCAAAAAATGACAAGGCTCCTTGCATCTCCTCGCCCTACTACCTGCACCAGTGACCTTATTCCCTCACATCTCCTTCAGTCCTTTTCCCCGGCTGTTACCACTTACCTAACTAAAATATTTAATCTCTCTCTCATCTGGTATTTTTCTCTCCTCATTTAAACACTCCAACATACATTCATTACTTTAAAAAAATCCATCGACCAGAACTAGACCGGTCTCCAACCTTCCATTCATCTCTAAACTCCTGGAATGCCTGGTCCACTCCCGTCTAATTCGCTATCTCTCAGATAACTCTCTTCTCGACCCTTTACAATCTGGTTTCTGCTCCTTACACTCCACTGAAACTGCCTTCACTAAAGTCTCTATCGATCTACTAACAGCTAAATCTAATGGTCACTGCTCCCTGCTGATCTCCTGGATCTCCCTGCTGATTCTCCTGGATCTCTGCAGCATTCGACACTGTGGATCACCAGCTCCTCCTCACTATGCTCCGCTCTATCAGCATCAAGGACACCGCTCTCTCCTTGTTCTCCTACTTCTCTGACCATTCCTTCACTGTATCTTTTGCTGGCTTCTCTTCCCCTTACTATCGGGGATCTTCAAGGATCAGTCCTAGGTCCCCTCCTCTTACTGCCAGGGTTCCTCAGGGTTCAGTCCTAGGTCCCCTCCTCTTACTGTTGGGGTTCCTCAGGGTTCAGTATTAGGCCCACTCCTCTTACTGTTGGGGTCCTTCAGGGTACAGTCCTGGGTTCCCTCCTCTTACTGTCGGGTTTCCTCAGGGCTCAGTCATAGATCTCCTCCTCTTCTCCTTGTATATTGCCCCTATTGGACAAACAATCAGATTCGGCTTTCACTACCATCTCTATGCTGGTGACACCAATTATGCACATCGTCTCTTGACATCACCCCTGCATTATTACAGATACCAGTGATTGTCTTTCCGCTGTCTCTAAAATCATGTCCTCCCTCTATCTGAAACTGAATCTCTCTAAAACTGAACTCCTTGTGTTTCCTCCCTCCACTAACCTACCTGTGCCCGATATTGCCATCTCCGTGTGTGGCTCCACCATTACTCCCCAGCAACAAGCCCGCTGTCTTGGGGTCATCTTTGATTCAGAACTTTCCTTCACTCCTCAAATCCGATCACTCGCTCGCTCATGTCACCTACACCTCAAAAACATTTCCAGAATTCGACCTTTTCTTACCTTTGACTCTGAAAGAACTCTGACTGTCTCTCTTATTCATTCTTGTCTGGAATATTACAACTCTCTATTAATCGGTCTCCCTCTTACTAAACTCTTCCCTCTCCAATCCGTCCTGAATGTAGCAGTCAGGATCATATTCCTGTCCACGCCTCTACCCTGTGCCAGTCTTTGCACTGGTTACCCATCCGATACAAAGTTCAATATAAACTCATCATTCTCACCCACAAAGCACTCTACAGTTCTGCACCCTCCAACATCTCCTCCCTCTTTTCAGTCAATCACCCTACCCGTGCCCTCCGTTCTGCTAATTACCTAAGATTAACATTCTCAATAATCCAAACCTCCGACTCCCGTCTCTAAGACTTCTCACGTGCTGAGCCAATTCTTTGGAATGCACTACCCAGGAAAATTTGATTAATTCCCAATACTCACTAGCCCTCTGTGTCTGTGCTGTGCACATGCTGTCTGTTGACCGGTTCATGTAGTGTTATGTGCAGACCCTATTTAGTATATTATGGCTGTATTATACAATATTAGCACATTTTACCATTTACCTTTCATGTCTCCTGTATTTCCTCATAGATTGTAGCAGCCGGGTCCTCGCTCCTCCTGTATCTGAGTTATGCTTATTCTGTAAAGTCTTTATTGTCTGAACACGTCCCCTCTGTAATGTAAAACGCTGCGGAATATGTTGGCGCTATAGAAATAAAAATGTTTATTATTATTAGTGCGTAAAGTAATCTTGTGATAATGAGTCTAAAGCATCTGTGAGCGGCGGCAAAGTGCAGTGAAAAAGGAGAAGCTTATTCTGTAGACAACATTTTACTAATGAGATGTACAAACATCACAAAGAAGGAACGGAAGATCCCAAAAATGTCACAAACCAGATGTCTGTCTGTACTGTATAAGTAATGTAATGTATGTACACAGTGAATCCACCAGCAGAATAGTGAGTGCAGCTCTGGAGTATAATACAGGAGGTAACTCAGGATCAGTAATGTAATGTATGTACACAGTGACTGCACCAGCAGAATAGTGAGTGCAGCTCTGGAGTATAATACAGGATGTAACTCAGGATCAGTAATGTAATGTATGTACACAGTGACTGCACCAGAAGAATAGTGAGTGCAGCTCTGGGGTATAATACAGGATGTAACTCAGGATCAGTAATGTAATGTATGTACACAGTGACTGCACCAGCAGAATAGTGAGTGCAGCTCTGGGGTATAATACAGGATGTAACTCAGGATCAGTAATGTAATGTATGTACACAGTGAATCCACCAGCAGAATAGTGAGTGCAGCTCTGGAGTATAATACAGGATGTAACTCAGGATCAGTAATGTAATGTATGCACACAGTGACTCCACCAGCAGCATACTGGGTACTGCTCTGATCAGCTGCTAGTCAGTGTGGTGATTACGGGTGTGGTGGCTGCAGATCCTGCTGTGAGCTCCTGATCTCTGAGAAACCAACACCTCTCCACCTGGGGACCTGCTCTCTCTCTTTCCCAGGGAGGGAGCGGGTTTCTGGGATGAGTGATGGAGCCAAGTCCCAGGCTTCTGCTTCCCGAACCAGGCCGGCGGGGGGCAGAAGAAACCAGCAACCGGCCTGCACATCAGAGGACTCGGGGGTGAGACGCTCCACCAGGAGTCGCAGCAATGTGGCTCCTACTCCCCCCGGGATTGTGGAGACCCCTAGAAGCCGCAAGGCTTCCAGCATGGAAGAAAAGCCTGACGGCGGCGTGCAAGATGGCGCTCCTTCCGGAGGAAAGCTGAGTGCTCACGGAGGTGAGGCTGACCTCCCTGAGGGGGAATGGGCGCTGCAGGGACCCCGGGAGTCTGTGTCCACCTATGCCTCCCGGGTCATGATCCACCTCCGTGAGTATGAAGATGCCAGTAAGCTCATCAGGAGGCTCAGGGAGGAGCTGCGCTGCACAAGCGCCAAAGCTGCGGGGGCCTCCAAACCAAGGAAGGCAAAACTCCAAGCCGAGGTAAAAAGACTGAGCAGTGAAATTCAACTCCTGGAACTTAGGAAAGCCACCATCAGGGAGCAGAGTGGTCCTTTCAAAGAAAAACTTATAAATGAAGACCGCTTTAGAGAAATGGCTGATACCAGAGAGCAAAGGCAGATAGGGCTGCAGCCTGAGAGCCAGGTGGATGATGAGAGTGATGATGACCAGCAGCAAGCCCCACCTGGCAGCCTGCAAAGTCACCCGCAGGCCACGTGCAGCGAGCTCCCTGCAGGACAGGCGACAGTGACATCCGGTCGAGGTTCTGCCGGCTCTGGGGAGGACAGTGACAGCAGCGGCCAGGGAGGGGCGCTAATGGCGGAGATTAAGCTCCTGGAGTCCCCAGTGTGCCTCCAAAACTTCCATCTTGGTGACGATCTACCAGAAGAGGCACCTGGGGGCCACAAAAAGGCAAAGAAGACCAAGCCAAAGCTGCAGGAAGCGGTAAGATACGTATATGCCCCCCTCCCTGTACCCCCTGAGTCGGCGGCAGGCTCAGCTCGCTGTATAAGCCCCGTTGCCCAGCCCAGCCCGGGTTCTGCTGTGGATCCGGTGCAAAGGCGCAGGGAGATTACAGAGCGCGGTAGTGAGGCGCAGAGCTCCGTCTCTGCTTGTAGTAGTGGGGACGTAGCAGGAGGTGCATCAGCTGAGAGGCTGGACAGTGAGGGCGGCCCGGCGGCGGGTGTTCCATCAGGCCACGATGCTGTGGTGCGCTCCTCAGTGGGAGGGGGGAGCAGCCCGGTGTCGGGGGCAGCTCCGGTAGCCTCGGCGCCTCTGAATGCTGTTGCCGCTGATCACTTAGTTGAGAAGCGGCGGCAGTGTGAGGGGGCAGTTGGGGCTGAGCGTTCCGGTCCTCCCACCAAAGTGCTATTTTGTGTTGGCGTTGCTGGTCCGGAAGATCCTGATGCTAAAGATCAGCGGCGCCTAACTGCAGCTAGAGATCAGCGGCACATTATACCAAATGCCAAACAGCGGAAATTACCGACCGATGATGTGGAGGGCACACATAAGACCGGGGGTGAGGTCGCCTCCAGTTCTATGGAGGTGACTGAGCCCCTTGTGCCTGATGCGGAGGTCAAAAGGTCATCCACCATTGTTACTGGTCCAGCAGGAATGAATGTGGTGGTGGAGGTGAATGAGGATAATTCATTGTCTAGTGGTGTGGTTGCTGGTTTGGTGGAGGGTGAGATGGAGGTGGGTAATGGTGATACTGTTGGGGCTGATGTGGTCACTGGTCCGGTTGCCCCCCCGGGGGTGGCAACACCTGTCCAGAGTTATGCCAGTGTCACCTCTGGGGCAAATAGGCCATCCTCCTCGTCTCCGGGCTTTGGGGACGGCATGTTGCAACGGCGCCTTCTGGAGGCTCTAAAGAAGGGGGAGAGATCACTAATGGTAGAGGGTCGAGAGGTTGATCTATCCTTCTGGATAGAGAGGCATGGCCTCGGGGCCTTCCGAGAGCAAAAAGGGGGAGATACAGTGTGGTCCCTCCCAACAGCCGGGCCAGGCAGTGTGCGTAGGAATGTGGTCCGTCTTCGGTGGAGGGGCAGTGATGCATGTCCGCCAAGGTCTAAAGTTGTGGAGCTCCTGCTGAGGATGGGCTTCAAGGCGATTGACATCTACGCCTTGATACATCCCTATTCCACGCCTGAGTTTGATGTCAGCTTTGTTCGGCCGGAGGGGCTTGAGCTCTTCTGGGCGAATTATGAGTTGGCAAAAAATGAGCCCGGCTGGCGAGACTTTGCCGTTCAGGCAGTGTCTCGCCAAAACCAGATCAAGAAAGTGACCGTGATGACTCGTAACGAGTCGCTTTCTTGCTATGACATCATGACGTGGCTTGGTCGGTATGGAGAGGTGGTGGAGATGCCAAAGAAAAACCGCGACGAGTTTGGTATCTGGTCAGGGGCCTGGACGTTTATGGTAAAAATTAAGCGTTCAGGTGGTACGGTTGCCCACATTCCATCGTCTGCCTTCCTGGGTAGGGATCGTATCCTGGTCTTCTACCAGGGGCAACCGAAGCTCTGTCACAGGTGCGGCGACCCCACACACTTCAGTGCAAATTGCACCGTGCAGAAATGCGCGTTGTGTGGGGGTGTCGACCATCTTGCCGCCTCTTGTGTGGAGATTAGGTGCCACCTGTGTGGTGAGTTAGGTCACCCATTCAGCCGTTGTCCTCGCTCGTTTGCTAATGCAGTCGAGACCCCGGTGGGAGTAAGCCGTGAGGCCGATTCTGCTGGAGAGGGGACTAGCAGGGGTGGGGGAGCTGAGGGGCCAGGGAAGAAAAGCAATAAAAAGACGCCTGCCCAGCTGAGGCGTCTAGACAAGCGCAGACAGGAGAGGGAGCGGGGCGAGCCCCAGACTACCGGGGCAGCCCCTGTCCTGGATGCCAGTGTTGCTGCTGAGGCCCCGAGGGATGATGAGTTGGATGAGGAGGTCAGGAGGATCCACAGGGAGGAAACTGCCTCTGCCTCAGAATCCTCCCATTATGAAAGTATGGATGAGGATAATAAGCGGTGGCTAGAGCACAAGCGTAAGCTCGGCACCAAAAAGAAGAGAAAGAAGGGAGATAAAACATCTTCTCCCGCTCTGACCAAGGTACCTAAGGAAGGTAAAACCGACTCCCCTCTAGTTGGTCTTTCTAACCGGTTCCAAGCCCTTGATAACATCTCTTCCTCTGAGGAGGAGGCTGAGGGTGAGGTTCCGGCTTCAGCGGAGCTTACAGGGGGCGCCGAGTCTCCTTCTCCTGGGGATGCAAGGTCCTTGGGGGGAGGGACTGGCCCAGAGTCCGGAGACGAGGACGAGAAAAGAAGGAAAAATGTGGGAATGGACACCTCTGTGTCATTAAAGAGGGGGAAGGATTCCTCCTCTGAGGCAGAGGATAAGGGGAGTGGGAAGAAGAAAGCCATCTAACTCAATCACCAATGATGGCGGTACCCACTCTGTTGACGCTGGCGTCCATTAATGTCGCCAGCATTAAGTCAAATATGGCTAGATTTGCGGCCTTTGATTTTCTCAGCCGGGTTGAAGCTGACCTTTTCTTATTGCAAGAGACCAGGCTGCCAAATATGGCAGAGGTGTTTATAGCTAAGAGGGAGTGGAGACTCGGGCCCTCCTATTGGTCTCTTGCGGCCGAGCCGTATAGCGGAGTGGCGGTCCTTTTTACCGCACCGGTAGAATGCCGACGGGTTATTGAGTTAGAAATGGGGAGGTGCCTGATATTAGATGTCCTCATGAAGGGACAAGAGCTTCGGCTCATTAACATCTATGGTCCCCAATCTAAATGGGACCGAAAGTGTCTCTTTATGAGGATCAAGCCCTACCTTTTTACGAGTCGGCAGGTCGTCTTTGGAGGGGACTTCAACACTGTCACAGGCCCCGGGATAGAGGAGGTTCCAGAGACAAGCTGACTTATGATAGCGTCGCCCTTAATAGTATAGCTAGTGAGGCTCGCCTGGTGGATGTCCACATCCGGCACACCGCAGGCCACGAGGGGTTCACCTATCATAGAGGTAACTGTAGGTCCAGGATAGACAGGTTTTATTTAAAGGAGGAAGCCGTCTCTTCAGCAGTATCTGTTGTTGAGGTGGAGTTCTCCGATCACTGTTTGATTTTGTTTTCCCTGAATATTACAGAGACCCCCCCGGATGGGAAGAGGCTTTTGGAGGCTCAATTCGTCTCTCTTGGAAGAAGCGGAGATAAGACAGTCCTTTGAGGATTTTCTTCAGAGCCAGGTACCCTTACTGGATCTTTGTAGTAGTAAGTCAGAGTGGTGGGAGATGTTTAAGAAAAGGGTGGCGAGATTCTTCCGCCAGCTCTCGAGCCTCAGGAGCCTGGACAGGTATCGCCTGTATCAGGGCCTGAGGAGGAAACTCGAGCATCTTGTCTCAACTGGAGGTAGCCGCGAGGAGATCTCCAGAGTGAAATCTTTGCTAATGAGGTGTCAGTATGATAGACACGCATCTTTGGTTTTTGAGAGGGATTACGGGAAGTACCGCTCGCCCGACCCTTATAGAAACTGCAAGATGTCAGTGAATAGTAAAGTTGTTACAGGACTGGTTGACACTGCGGGGTCCCTGAAAAGATCCAGATCAGGGATCCTGGAGGTCGTCAGATCCTTCTGTGGCACCCCAGGGGTCTGGTTTCCACAGTAACAGCAATGTTATGTCTGAGAGCAGGTGGGAGGTCTCTTGGTCAGGGATCCTATGATGCCACACCTCCTGCCCAGTCCTGGGAGGGGAAGAACTTCCCCTATATAAACCTAGGGCTGAGTCAGGGTTAGTGAGTAGAGAAGAAGTAGAGACAGAGAAGCAGATATAGGAAAAGAACATCAAGAGCTCTGTGGGAGCAGTGCTACAAGGAGTCAGGGGCTGGCAGCTGCAGAGCTCGCCCTGACTGAGAAGTTATCACCGGACCCGGAGTCCGAGGCTGTGGGGACTAACTCCTATCCAGCAGCAGAAACCGACCGGCAGGGGATTGCAGGTCCTCTGGCCCAGAAACCCGAAGGCACGGTCACACACGTGGGACCAGCACCGCCGTCGTGGAGCGGAAGCTACTAGAAGGCCCCGAGTCACCGGCCATACGGGTGAGCACCACACGGTACACTCAGGGACGTGGGCTACTTATACCCGCCTCTAGCAAGGTAGCCGGAAGAGTATCGTTAGTTTGGGAGGCCTACAACTCCGCCTGGCCAGGGGAGATCCCATCTGCTCAAGGACTGACCAGGCCCCAATCGCTAGCCAGTACTCCGGGAGGGTCTATCTTTGTCACCAGTAAAGACCCTGAACTACACCGTACCGTCTCCGAGTGGTTCCTGCTACCCCCATCATCCACGTCGGCTGCCCTGAGGCCATACACCTCCCGTTGGGGGTTATACTATCACGCTGCACAATCCTACCACCGGCCTCAGCGGTCTGCCCTGCAGCAGCAGCTCCTTAGCTGTACTCAACGGGTGGCGTAGTCGTCCAACATCTACCGCTAATACAGCGCCACTTAGTCTGACTCCCTGGGCACGGACCGGATCACCGCCACGAGACTACAACCCTAAAGAGATCCGGCTCCGGGTAAGCTCCCGCGTGCGCAACGCAGCGCGACACAGGCCCAGGGGCGCGTCACTTCTACTCGCACCTCTTGGGGAAGAGGGATCTGGATTGGGATGAGATGTCGGCTTTTCTGGCTGAAGCCGTCCCCGAACCAGGGGTAGACCCCTCTCTTGGCGTTTTGACAGAGATGATCAGGGAAGAGGAAGTTAAGTTGGCGATTGAAGGGCTTGCCCTGAAGAAATCTCCCGGTCCGGATGGCTTAACATCTGAATTCTATAAGACCTTTAAGGACGCCTTGGTTCCCCTCTTGACTGAGGTATTCAATGAGTGTCTTTCCTCGGGCACTCTGCCAAAGTCAATGAGGAGGTCTGCCCTGATCATCTTGTCAAAGGGTAAGGACCCATCTTGCATTGAGAATTGGTGTCCCATAGCGCTTCTCAATGCAGACAGGAAGGTTTTGGCAAAGGTGCTGTTTAATCGGCTGGTGAAATTTGCACCCCAGCTCCTTTCGGGGGCCCAGCATTGCTCTGTTCCGGGCCGCAGTACAATTAGTGCTGTACTCTGTGTTCGAGAGGCGGTGGAGCAGGGTAGGGCTGGCCACTGGAAGGGGTACATGCTGTCATTGGACCAGGCAAAAGCGTTTGATCGGGTTAATCATGAGTACCTCTGGTCTGTCCTTCTGAGGTATGGCCTGCCGGCGGGGTTTGTTGATTGGCTTAAGACCTTGTACTCTGGGGCAGAGAGTTTCCCGCTTGTGAACGGTTGGATTGGCAGCTCTTTTGAGGTTGGGTGTGGTGTTCGCCAGGGTTGTCCCTTGAGCCCGCTACTGTACGTGTTTGCGATTGACCCACTTCTTAGGAGGGTGGAGCGTGGACCGTTGGCTGGGATCGGGATGGACCGGGCAGCACCGGAAGCCACTCTGAGAGTGGTGGCGTATGCCGATGACGTCACCGTTTTTGTTTCCTCTGATGGGGAGGCAGAATGGCTGATGTCAGAGGTAAATCGCTACTTGGAGGCATCCGGGTCTAAGATCAACCGGGATAAGTGTGAGAGTCTCTGGCTGGGAGGAGAAGATCCTGGTTTTGATCTCCCGGACACCCTTCCAGAACCCAAAGTCTCTGCAAAAGTTCTTGGCATCGAATTTGGCCAGGGGGATTACCCCAAACAAAATTGGGACAGCAGGCTAGAGATCGCCACTCAGAAGGTGAACCAATGGAAGGGTTGGTCTTTGACCCTAAGGGAAAGGGTAAACCTGATCAAAACTTACCTGCTCCCTTTGCTGATCTATCTGGGCAGTGTGTGCATCTTGCCAGAGCCTCTCTGGACTCGGGTCTACAGTTTGTTCTTTCAACTGTTATGGGGGAATAGACTGAACCTGGTCAAGAGGGAGGTTACTTACCGTACGAGGAGACTAGGAGGGTTGGGTATGGTCAACCCTGTGGTATTCCTTGTGAATACCTTCATTAAGATCAATATTGCAAACCTCTGGAAAGAGAGGGCTCCCCCGTGGGTATTCTCCTGTAAGGGATGGTTTCAGCCTTTCTTCCAGGAATGGGAGACAGGAGGGCAAGTGAAGGATCTCCGCACACCGCATGGACATCTCCCGGCTTACGCTACCGTGGTTCTGAAGGTAATTCGCCGGTGGGGTCTGGGAATGTGGGAGGTCAGGACTCTGCCAAGGAAGCTCCTTGACAAAAGGGTTCTGTTGACCCATTTTCAGAGGCCTCTGGCGCTCATGGATTGCCCAAGTCGGGATCTTGGGGTGGGTCTGCATCTTTTGAATTCTATCAGGATCCCCTCGAAGGTTTGAGACTTGGCTTGGCGCTGCTTCTATGGGAAACTGTGTGTGAGGGACAATCTGAAGTGTAGGAGCTCTGAGGACAGGAACTGTCCTCGGGAGCATTGTGGTACCATGCTTGAAAGCATGGACCACTTCCTGCTTCGTTGTCCCTTTAACACAGAGGTGTACAACAGGGTGGGCGCCTCCATTGGCTGGCCCCGGCTGGCCGGTCTCTCTTATGCGGAATGGGCCTATGGAGCATTCGGGGACCTGGGTGGTCGGGACCGCTGCACCTTATTTCTAGTTAGCGCAGTGGTTAGGTATCACACGTGGAACGCACGGTGCTTAGTATCGACGCAGCTGAAAATCCTCCCAGTGGACGATGTGTTTAGGACCATACTCGGTGACCTGGTGAAGGTGCGTTCTCTGGAGTATGATAGACTGGGTACACGGAGGGCCGCTCTCCTCTGGAGGGGCTTTTCTTTTAGTGTGCCCTAGTCTGGTCATCTCCTCTCCTAGTGGTGGGCTGCTGCTGACACCATAGATTTTTGTTTTATTGATCAGTAGACAGTGATGTAGGGCTGCAGGCGCCGAACTTGGGCTTTGTCAGTTGTGGTTATTGTATTGTTTGTTTCTGTATATATTGTATATATGGGTTTGGGTGTAGGTGTTAGGTTGGGTGGAGGGAAAAGGGGGGAGGTGGGTTCATCTTGTGGGACACTGGTTATTTGGGTGAAAAACTGGCACTGCCTGATCTGGCCTATGGACGTTGGACTGAGGCATGAGGCGCAGGACCAGCTCTCAGGTCAGTGCCGGGGAGGGACTGGTGGGCTCGAGTGTGGGGGGTTTTGTTTTGTCTTGTATATATTTGTATAGTTAGTATTTATTTTATTTTAAAAAAAAAAAGAATGTATATATTAGTTTGTATATAATTTGTCGGTTATTGTTTATTATATTGTTATTATTTGTTTGGTAACCGGACCAGATGTCATGGTGTAGATAGTTATTATTGTGTATATATGTATAATATGTGTGAAGAGAGAGAGAGCGGCTGGACCAGCAGAATAGTGAGTGCAGCTCTGGGGTATAATACAGGAGGTAACTCAGGATCAGTAATGTAATGTATGTACATAGTGACTGCACCAGCAGAATAGTGAGTGCAGCTCTGGAGTATAATACAGGAGGTAACTCAGGATCAGTAATGTAATGTATGTACACAGTGACTGCACCAGCAGAATAGTGAGTGCAGCTCTGGAGTATAATACAGGAGGTAACTCAGGATCAGTAATGTATGTACACAGGGACTGCACCAGCAGAATAGTGAGTGCAGCTCTGGGGTATAATACAGGAGGTAACTCAGGATCAGTAATGTAATGTATGTACACAGTGACTGCACCAGCAGAATAGTGAGAGCAGCTCTGGAGTATAATACAGGATGTAACTCAGGATCAGTAATGTAATGTATGCACACAGTGACTCCACCAGCAGCATACTGGGTGCAGCTCTGATCAGCTGCTAGTCAGTGTGGTGATTGTGGGTGTGGTGGCTGCAGATCCTGCTGTGAGCTCCTGATCTCTGAGAAACCAACACCTCTCCACCTGGGGACCTGCTCTCTCTCTTTCCCAGGGAGGGAGCGGGTTTCTGGGATGAGTGATGGAGCCAAGTCCCAGGCTTCTGCTTCCCAAACCAGGCCGGCGGGGGGCAGAAGAAACCAGCAACCGGCCTGCACATCAGAGGACTCGGGGGTGAGACGCTCCACCAGGAGTCGCAGCAATGTGGCTCCTACTCCCCCCGGGATTGTGGAGACCCCAGAAGCCGCAAGGCTTCCAGCATGGAAGAAAAGCCTGACAGCGGCGTGCAAGATGGCGCTCCTTCCGGAGGAAAGCTGAGTGCTCACGGAGGTGAGGCCGACCTCCCTGAGGGGGAATGGGCGCTGCAGGGACCCCGGGAGTCTGTGTCCACCTATGCCTCCCGGGTCATGATCCGCCTCCGTGAGTATGAAGATGCCAGTAAGCTCATCAGGAGGCTCCGGGAGGAGCTGCGCTGCACAAGCGCCAAAGCTGCGGGGGCCTCCAAACCAAGGAAGGCAAAACTCCAAGCCGAGGTAAAAAGACTGAGCAGTGAAATTCAACGCCTGGAACTTAGGAAAGCTGACATCAGGGAGCAGAGTGGTCCTTTCAAAGAAAAACTTATAAATGAAGACCGCTTTAGAGAAATGGCTGATACCAGAGAGCAAAGGCAGATAGGGCTGCAGCCTGAGAGCCAGGTGGATGATGAGAGTGATGATGACCAGCAGCAAGCCCCACCTGGCAGCCTGCAAAGTCACCCGCAGGCCACGTGCAGCGAGCTCCCTGCAGGACAGGCGACAGTGACATTCGGTCGCAGTTCTGCTGGCTCTGGGGAGGACAGTGACAGC
Organism: Phyllobates terribilis; assembly: GCF_046119375.1. NCBI lineage: Eukaryota > Metazoa > Chordata > Amphibia > Anura > Dendrobatidae > Phyllobates > Phyllobates terribilis. Next base: position 200,689,809 of record NW_027362768.1, on the reverse strand, counting down.
AGCGGCCAGGGAGGGGCGCTAATGGCGGAGATTAAGCTCCTGGAGTCCCCAGTGTGCCTCCAAAACTTCCATCTTGGTGACGATCTACCAGAAGAGGCACCTGGGGGCCACAAAAAGGCAAAGAAGACCAAGCCAAAGCTGCAGGAAGCGGTAAGATACGTATATGCCCCCCTCCCTGTACCCCCTGAGTCGGCGGCAGGCTCGGCTCGCTGTATAAGCCCCGTTGCCCAGCCCAGCCCGGGTTCTGCTGTGGATCCGGTGCAAAGGCGCGGGGAGATTACAGAGCGCGGTAGTGAGGCGCAGAGCTCCGTCTCTGCTTGTAGTAGCGGGGACGCAGCAGGAGGTGCATCAGCCGAGAGGCTGGACAGTGAGGGCGGCTCGGCGGCGGGCGTTCCATCAGGCCACGATGCTGTGGTGTGCTCCTCAGTGGGAGGGGGGAGCGGCCCGGTGTCAGGGGCAGCTCCGGTAGCCTCGGCGCCTCTGAATGCTGTTGCCGCTGATCACTTAGTTGAGAAGCGGCGGCAGTGTGAGGGGGCAGTTGGGGCTGAGCGTTCCGGTCCTCCCACCAAAGTGCTATTTTGTGTTGGCGTCGCTGGTCCGGAACATCCTGATGCTAAAGATCAGCGGCGCCTAACTGCAGCTAGAGATCAGCGGCACATTATACCAAATGCCAAACAGCGGAAATTACCGACCGATGATGTGGTGGGCACACATAAGACCGGGGGTGAGGTCGCCTCCAGTTCTATGGAGGTGACTGAGCCCCTTGTGCCTGATGCGGAGGTCAAAAGGTCATCCACCATTGTTACTGGTCCAGCAGGAATGAATGTGGTGGTGGAGGTGAATGAGGATAATTCATTGTCTAGTGGTGTGGTTGCTGGTTTGGTGGAGGGTGAGATGGAGGTGGGTAATGGTGATACTGTTGGGGTTGATGTGGTCACTGGTCCGGTTGCCCCCCCGGGGGTGGCAACACCTGTCCAGAGTTATGCCAGTGTCACCTCCGGGGCAAATAGGGCATCCTCCTCGTCTCCGGGCTTTGGGGACGGCATGTTGCAACGGCGCCTTCTGGAGGCTCTAAAGAAGGGGGAGAGATCACTAATGGTAGAGGGTCGAGAGGTTGATCTATCCTTCTGGATAGAGAGGCATGGCCTCGGGGCCTTCCGAGAGCAAAAAGGGGGAGATACAGTGTGGTCCCTCCCAACAGCCGGGCCAGGCAGTGTGCGTAGGAATGTGGTCCGTCTTCGGTGGAGGGGCAGTGATGCATGTCCGCCAAGGTCTAAAGTTGTGGAGCTCCTGCTGAGGATGGGCTTCAAGGCGATTGACATCTACGCCTTGATACATCCCTATTTCACGCCTGAGTTTGATGTCAGCTTTGTTCGGCCGGAGGGGCTTGAGCTCTTCTGGGCGAATTATGAGTTGGCAAAAAATGAGCCCGGCTGGCGAGACTTTGCCGTTCAGGCAGTGTCTCGCCAAAACCAGATCAAGAAAGTGACCGTGATGACTCGTAACGAGTCGCTTTCTTGCTATGACATCATGACGTGGCTTGGTCGGTATGGAGAGGTGGTGGAGATGCCAAAGAAAAACCGCGACGAGTTTGGTATCTGGTCAGGGGCCTGGACGTTTATGGTAAAACTTAAGCGTTCAGGAGGTACGGTTGCCCACATTCCATCGTCTGCCTTCCTGGGTAGGGATCGTATCCTGGTCTTCTACCAGGGGCAACCGAAGCTCTGTCACAGGTGCGGCGACCCCACACACTTAAGTGCAAATTGCACCGTGCAGAAATGCGCGTTGTGTGGGGGTGTCGGCCATCTTGCCACCTCCTGTGTGGAGATTAGGTGCCACCTGTGTGGTGAGTTAGGCCACCCATTCAGCCGTTGTCCTCGCTCCTTTGCTAATGCAGTCGAGACCCCGGTGGGAGTAAGCCGTGAGGCCGATTCTGCTGGAGAGGGGATTAGCAGGGGTGGGGGAGCTGAGGGGCCAGGGAAGAAAAGCAATAAAAAGACGCCTGCCCAGCTGAGGCGTCTAGACAAGCGCAGACAGGAGAGGGAGCGGGGCGAGCCCCAGACTACCGGGGCAGCCCCTGTCCTGGATGCCAGTGTTGCTGCTGAGGCCCTGATGAGTTGGATGAGGAGGTCAGGAGGATCCACAGGGAGGAAACTGCCTCTGCTTCAGAATCCTCCTATTATGAAAGTATGGATGAGGATAATAAGCGGTGGCTAGAGAACAAGCGTAAGCTCGGCACCAAAAAGAAGAGAAAGAAGGGAGATAAAACATCTTCTCCCGCTCTGACCAAGGTACCTAAGGAAGGTAAAACCGACTCCCCTCTAGTTGGTCTTTCTAACCGGTTCCAAGCCCTTGATAACATCTCTTCCTCTGAGGAGGAGGCTGAGGGTGAGGTTCCGGCTTCAGCGGAGCTTACAGGGGGCGCCGAGTCTCCTTTTCCTGGGGATGCAAGGTCCTTGGGGGGAGGGACTGGCCCAGAGTCCGGAGACGAGGACAAAAAAAGAAGGAAAAATGTGGGAATGGACACCTCTGTGTCATTAAAGAGGGGGAAGGATTCCTCCTCTGAGGCAGAGGATAAGGGGAGTGGGAAGAAGAAAGCCATCTAACTCAATCACCAATGATGGCGGTACCCACTCCGTTGACGCTGGCGTCCATTAATGTCGCCAGCATTAAGTCAAACATGGCTAGATTTGCGGCCTTTGATTTTCTCAGCCGGGTTGAAGCTGACATTTTCTTTTTGCAAGAGACCAGGCTGCCAAATATGGCAGAGGTGTTTATAGCTAAGAGGGAGTGGAGACTCGGGCCCTCCTATTGGTCTCTTGCGGCCGAGCCGTATAGCGGAGTGGCGGTCCTTTTTACCGCACCGGTAGAATGCCGACGGGTTATTGAGTTAGAAATGGGGAGGTGCCTGATATTAGATGTCCTCATGAAGGGACAAGAGCTTCGGCTCATTAACATCTATGGTCCCCAATCTAAGTGGGACCGGAAGTGTCTGTTTACGAGGATCAAGCCCTACCTTTTTACGAGTCGGCAGGTCGTCTTTGGAGGGGACTTCAACACTGTCACGAGGCCCCGGGATAGAGGAGGTTCCAGAGACAAGCTGACTTATGATAGCGTCGCCCTTAATAGTATAGCTAGTGAGGCTCGCCTGGTGGATGTCCACATCCGGCACACCCCAGGCCACGAGGGGTTCACCTATCATAGAGGTAACTGTAGGTCCAGGATAGACAGGTTTTATTTAAAGGAGGAAGCCGTCTCTTCAGCAGTATCTGTTGTTGAGGTGGAGTTCTCCGATCACTGTTTGATTTTGTTTTCCCTGAATGTTACAGAGACCCCCCGGATGGGAAGAGGCTTTTGGAGGCTCAATTCGTCTCTCTTGGAAGAAGCGGAGATAAGACAGTCCTTTGAGGATTTTCTTCAGAGCCAGGTACCCTTACTGGATCTTTGTAGTAGTAAGTCAGAGTGGTGGGAGATGTTTAAGAAAAGGGTGGCGAGATTCTTCCGCCAGCTCTCGAGCCTCAGGAGCCTGGACAGTTACCGCCTGTATCAGGGCCTGAGGAGGAAACTCGAGCATCTTGTCTCAACTGGAGGTAGCCGCGAGGAGATCTCCAGAGTGAAATCTTTGCTAATGAGGTGTCAGTATGATAGACACGCATCTTTGGTTTTTGAGAGGGATTACGGGAAGTACCGCTCGCCCGACCCTTATAGAAACTGCAAGATGTCAGTGAATAGTAAAGTTGTTACAGGACTGGTTGACACTGCGGGGTCCCTGAAAAGATCCAGATCAGGGATCCTGGAGGTCGTCAGATCCTTCTACTCGCACCTCTTGGGGAAGAGGGATCTGGATTGGGATGAGATGTCGGCTTTTCTGGCTGAAGCCGTCCCCGAACCAGGGGTAGACCCCTCTCTTGGCGTTTTGACAGAGATGATCAGGGAAGAGGAAGTTAAGTTGGCGATTGAAGGGCTTGCCCTGAAGAAATCTCCCGGTCCGGATGGCTTAACATCTGAATTCTATAAGACCTTTAAGGACGCCTTGGTTCCCCTCTTGACTGAGGTATTCAATGAGTGTCTTTCCTCGGGCACTCTGCCAAAGTCAATGAGGAGGCCTGCCCTGATCATCTTGTCAAAGGGTAAGGACCCATCTTGCATTGAGAATTGGCGTCCCATAGCGCTTCTCAATGCAGACAGGAAGGTTTTGGCAAAGGTGCTGTTTAATTGGCTGGTGAAATTTGCACCCCAGCTCCTTTCGGGGGCCCAGCATTGCTCTGTTCCGGGCCGCAGTACAATTAGTGCTGTACTCTGTGTCCGAGAGGCGGTGGAGCAGGGTAGGGCTGGCCACTGGAAGGGGTACATGCTGTCATTGGACCAGGCAAAAGCGTTTGATCGGGTTAATCATGAGTACCTTTGGTCTGTCCTTCTGAGGTATGGCCTGCCGGGGGGGTTTGTTGATTGGCTTAAGACCTTGTACTCTGGGGCAGAGAGTTTCCCGCTTGTGAACGGTTGGATTGGCAGCTCTTTTGAGGTTGGGTGTGGTGTTCGCCAGGGTTGTCCCTTGAGCCCGCTACTGTACGTGTTTGCGATTGACCCACTTCTTAGGAGGGTGGAGCGTGGACCGTTGGCTGGGATCGGGATGGACCGGGCAGCACCGGAAGCCACTCTGAGAGCGGTGGCGTATGCCAATGACGTCACCGTTTTTGTTTCCTCTGATGGGGAGGCAGAATGGCTGATGTCAGAGGTAAATCGCTACTCGGAGGCATCCGGGTCTAAGATCAACCGGGATAAGTGTGAGAGTCTCTGGCTGGGAGGAGGAGATCCTGGTTTTGATCTCCCGGACACCCTTCCAGAACCCAAAGTCTCTGGAAAAGTTCTTGGCATCGAATTTGGCCAGGGGGATTACCCCAAACAAAATTGGGACAGCAGGCTAGAGATCGCCACTCAGAAGGTGAACCAATGGAAGGGTTGGTCTTTGACCCTAAGGGAAAGGGTAAACCTGATCAAAACTTACCTGCTCCCTTTGCTGATCTATCTGGGCAGTGTGTGCATCTTGCCAGAGCCTCTCTGGACTCGGGTCTACAGTTTGTTCTTTCAACTGTTATGGGGGAATAGACTGAACCTGGTCAAGAGGGAGGTTACTTACCGTACGAGGAGACTAGGAGGGTTGGGTATGGTCAACCCTGTGGTATTCCTTGTGAATACCTTCATTAAGATCAATACTGCAAACCTCTGGAAAGAGAGGGCTCCTCCGTGGGTATTCTCCTGTAAGGGATGGTTTCAGCCTTTCTTCCAGGAATGGGAGACAGGAGGGCAAGTGAAGGATCTCCGCACACCGCATGGACATCTCCCGGCTTACGCTACCGTGGTTCTGAAGGTAATTCGCCGGTGGGGTCTGGGAATGTGGGAGGTCAGGACTCTGCCAAGGAAGCTCCTTGACAAAAGGGTTCTGTTGATCCATTTTCAGAGGCCTCTAGCGCTCAGGGATTGCCCAAGTCAGGATCTTGGGGTGGGTCTGCATCTTTTGAATTCTATCAGGATCCCCTCGAAGGTTTGGAACTTGGCTTGGCGCTGCTTCCATGGGAAACTGTGTGTGAGGGACAATCTGAAGTGTAGGAGCTCTGAGGACAGGAACTGTCCTCGGGAGCATTGTGGTACCATGCTTGAAAGCATGGACCACTTCCTGCTTCGTTGTCCCTTTAACACAGAGGTGTACAACAGGGTGGGCGCCTCCATTGGCTGGCCCCGGCTGGCCGGTCTCTCTTATGCGGAATGGGCCTATGGAGCATTCGGGGACCTGGGTGGTCGGGACCGCTGCACCTTATTTCTAGTTAGCGCAGTGGTTAGGTATCACACGTGGAACGCACGGTGCTTAGTATCGACGCAGCGGAAAATCCTCCCAGTGGACGATGTGTTTAGGACCATACTCGGTGACCTGGTGAAGGTGCGCTCTCTGGAGTATGAGAGACTGGGTACACGGAGGGCCGCTCTCCTCTGGAGGGGCTTTTCTTTCAGTGTGCCCTAGTCTGGTCGTCTCCTCTCCTGGTGGGGGGCTGCTGCTGACACCATAGATTTTTGTTTTATTGATCAGTAGACAGTGATGTAGGGCTGCAGGCGCCGAACTTGGGCTTTGTCAGTTGTGGTTATTGTATTGTGTGTTTCTGTATATATTGTAGATATGGGTTTGGGTGGAGGTGTTAGGTTGGGTGGAGGGAAAAGGGGGGAGGTGGGTTCATCTTGTGGGACACTGGTTATTTGGGGGAAAAACTGGCACTGCCTGATCTGGCCTATGGACGTTGGACTGAGGCATGAGGCGCAGGAGCAGCTCTCAGGTCAGTGCCGGGGAGGGACTGGTGGGCTCCAGTGTGGGGGGTTTTGTTTTGTCTTGTATATATTTGTATAGTTAGTATTTATTTTATTTATTAAAAAAAAAAAAAAAAAAAAGAATGTATATATTAGTTTGTGTATAATTTGTTGGTTATTGTTTATTATATTGTTATTATTTGTTTGGTAACCGGACCAGATGTCATGGTGTAGGTAGTTATTATTGTGTATATATGTATAATATGTGTGTGAGGAGAGAGGGAGCGGCTGGACCAGCAGAATAGTGAGTGCAGCTCTGGAGTATAATACAGGATGTAACTCAGGATCAGTAATGTAATGTATATACACAGTGACTGCACCAGCAGAATAGTGAGTGCAGCTCTGGAGTATAATACAGGAGGTAACTCAGGATCAGTAATGTAATGTATGTACACAGTGACTGCACCAGCAGAATAGTGAGTGCAGCTCTGGAGTATAATACAGGATGTGACTCAGAATCAGTAATGTAATGTATGTACACAGTGACTGCACCAGCAGAATAGTGAGTACAGCTCTGGAGTATAATACAGGATGTAACTCAGGATCAGTAATGTAATGTATGTACACAGTGACTGCATCGGCAGAATAGTGAGTGCAGCTCTGGAGTATAATACAGGAGGTAACTCAGGATCAGTAATGTAATGTATGTACACAGTGACTGCACCAGCAGAATAGTGAGTGCAGCTCTGGAGTATAATACAGGATGTAACTCAGGATCAGTAATGTAATGTATGTACACAGTGACTGCATCGGCAGAATAGTGAGTGCAGCTCTGGAGTATAATACAGGAGGTAACTCAGGATCAGTAATGTAATGTATGTACACAGTGACTGCACCAGCAGAATAGTGAGTGCGGCTCTGGAGTATAATACAGGCGGTAACTCAGGATCAGTAATGTAATGTATGTACACAGTGACTGCACCAGCAGAATAGTGAGTGCAGCTCTGGAGTATAATACAGGATGTAACTCAGGATCAGTAATGTAATGTATGTACACAGTGACTGCACCAGCAGAATAGTGAGTGCAGCTCTGGAGTATAATACAGGAGGTAACTCAGGATCAGTAATGTAATGTATGTACACAGCGACTGCACCAGCAGAATAGTGAGTGCAGCTCTGGAGTATAATACAGGATCAGTAATGTAATGTATGTACACAGTGACTGCACCAGCAGAAGAGTGAGTGCAGCTCTGGAGTATAATACAGGATGTAACTCAGGATCAGTAATGTAATGTATGTACACAGTGACTGCACCAGCAGAATAGTGAGTGCAGCTCTGGGGTATAATACAGGAGGTAACTCAGGATCAGTAATGTAATGTATGTACACAGTGACTGCACCAGCAGAATAGTGAGTGCAGCTCTGGAGTATAATACAGGAGGTAACTCAGGATCAGTAATGTAATGTATATACACCGTGACTGCACCAGCAGAATACTGAGTGCAGCTCTGGAGTATAATACAGGATGTAACTCAGGATCAGTAATGTAATGTATGTACACAGTGACTGCACCAGCAGAATAGTGAGTGCAGCTCTGGGGTATAATACAGGATGTAACTCAGGATCAGTAATGTAATGTATGTACACAGTGACTGCACCAGCAGAATAGTGAGTGCAGCTCTGGAGTATAATACAGGATGTAACTCAGGATCAGTAATGTAATGTATGTACACAGTGACTGCACCAGCAGAATAGTGAGTGCAGCTCTGGAGTATACTACAGGATGTAACTCAGGATCAGTAATGTATGTACACAGTGACTGCAGCAGCAGAATAGTGAGTGCAGCTCTGGAGTATAATACAGGAGGTAACTCAGGATCAGTAATGTAATGTATGTACACAGTGACTGCACCAGCAGAATAGTGAGTGCAGCTCTGGAGTATAATACAGGAGGTAACTCAGGATCAGTAATGTAATGTATGTACACAGTGACTGCACCAGCAGAATAGTGAGTGCAGCTCTGGAGTATAATACAGGATGTAACTCAGGATCAGTAATGTAATGTATGTACACAGTGACTGCACCAGCAGAATAGTGAGTGCAGCTCTGGAGTATACTACAGGATGTAACTCAGGATCAGTAATGTATGTACACAGTGACTGCAGCAGCAGAATAGTGAGTGCAGCTCTGGAGTATAATACAGGATGTAACTCAGGATCAGTAATGTAATGTATGTACACAGTGACTGCACCAGCAGAATAGTGAGTGCAGCTCTGGAATATAATACAGGATGTAACTCAGGATCAGTAATGTAATGTATGTACACAGTGACTGCACCAGCAGAATAGTGAGTGCAGCTCTGGAGTATAATACAGGATGTAACTCAGGATCAGTAATGTAATGTGTGTACACAGTGACTGCACAAGCAGAATAGTGAGTGCAGCTCTGGGGTATAATACAGGATGTAACTCAGGATCAGTAATGTAATGTATGTACACAGAGACTTCACCAGCAGAATAGTGAGTGCAGCTCTGGAGTATAATACAGGATGTAACTCAGGATCAGTAATGAAATGTATGTACACAGTGACTGCACCAGCAGAATAGTGAGTGCAGCTCTGGAGTATAATACAGGATGTAACTCAGGATCAGTAATGTAATGTATGTACACAGTGACTGCACCAGCAGAATAGTGAGTGCAGCTCTGGAGTATAATACAGGACGTAACTCAGGATCAGTAATGTAATGTATGTACACAGTGACTGCACCAGCAGCATACTGGGTGCAGCTCTGATCAGCTGCTAGTCAGTGTGCTGATTACGGGTGTGGTGGCTGCAGATCCTGCTGTGAGCTCCTGATCTCTGAGAACCAACACCTCTCCACCTGGGGACCTGCTCTCTCTCTTTCCCAGGGAGGGAGCGGGTTTCTGGGATGAGTGATGGAGCCAAGTCCCAGGCTTCTGCTTCCCGAACCAGGCCGGCGTGGGGCAGAAGAAACCAGCAACCGGCCTGCACATCAGAGGACTCGGGGGTGAGACGCTGCACCAGGAGTCGCAGCAATGTGACTCCTACTCCCCCCGGGATTGTGGAGACCCCTAGAAGCCGCAAGGCTTCCAGCATGGAGGTAAAGCCTGACAGCGGCGTGCATGATGGTGCTCCTTCCGGAGGAAAGCGGAGTGCTCACGGAGGTGAGGCCGACCTCCCTGAGGGGGGTTGGGCGCTGCAGGGACCCCGGGAGTCTGTGTCCACCTATGCCTCCCGGGTCATGATCCGCCTCCGTGAGTATGAAGATGCCAGTAAGCTCATCAGGAGGCTCCGGGAGGAGCTGCGCTGCACAAGCGCCAAAGCTGCGGGGGTCTCCAAACAGAGCAAGGCTAAACTCCAGGCCGAGGTAAAAAGACTGACCAGCGAGATTCACCTGCTGGAACTGAGGAAAGCCACCATCAGGGAGCAGAGTGGTCATTTCAAAGAAAAACTAATAAATGAAGACCGCTTTAGAGAAATGGCTGATACCAGAGAGCAAAGGCAGATAGGGCTGCAGCCTGAGAGCCAGGTGGATGATGAGAGTGATGATGACCAGCAGGAAGCCCCACCTGGCAGCCTGCAAAGTCACCCGCAGGCCACGTGCAGCGAGCTCCCTGCAGGACAGGCGACAGTGACATCCGGTCGCAGTTCTGCCGGCTCTGGGGAGGACAGTGACAGCAGCGGCCAGGGAGGGGCGCTAATGGCGGAGATTAAGCTGCTGGAGTCCCCAGTGTGCCTCCAAAACTTCCATCTTGGTGACGATCTACCAGAAGAGGCACCTGGGGGCCACAAAAAGGCAAAGAAGACCAAGCCAAAGCTGCAGGAGGCGGTAAGCTATGTCTATGCCCCCCTCCCTGTACCCCCTGAGTCGGCGGCAGGCTCAGCTCGCTGTATAAGCCCCGTTGCCCAGCCCAGCCCGGGTTCTGCTGTGGATCCGGTGCAAAGGCGCGGGGAGATTACAGAGTGCGGTAGTGAGGCGCAGAGCTCCGTCTCTGCTTGTAGTAGCGGGGACGCAGCAGGAGGTGCATCAGCCGAGAGGCTGGACAGTGAGGGCGGCCCGGCGGCGGGCGTTCCGTCAGGCCACGATGCTGTGGTGTGCTCCTCAGTGGGAGGGGGGAGCAGCCCGGTGTCGGGGGCAGCTCCGGTAGCCTCGGCGCCTCTGAATGCTGTTGCCGCTGATCACTTAGTTGAGAAGCGGCGGCAGTGTGAGGGGGCAGTTGGGGCTGAGCGTTCCGGTCCTCCCACGAAAGTGCTATTTTGTGTTGGCGTCGCTGGTCCGGAAGATCCTGATGCTAAAGATCAGCGGCGCCTAACAGCATCTAAAGATCAGCGGCACATTATTCCGAATGCCAAACAGCGGAAATTACCGACCAATGATGTGGAGGGCACACATAAGACCGGGGGTGAGGTCGCCTCCAGTTCTATGGAGGTGACTGAGCCCCTTGTGCCTGATGCGGAGGTCAAAATGTCATCCGCCATTGTTACTGGTCCAGCAGGAATGAATGTGGTGGTGGGGGTGAATGAGGCTAATTCATTGTCTAGTGGTGTGGTTGCTGGTTTGGTGGAGGGTGAGATGGAGGTGGGTAATGGTGTTGCTGTTCGGGCTGATGTGGTCACTGGTCCGGTTGCCCCCCCGGGGGTGGCAACACCTGTCCAGAGTTATGCCAGTGTCACCTCCGGGGCAAATAGGGCATCCTCCTTGTCTCCGGGCTTTGGGGACGGCATGTTGCAACGGCGCCTTCTGGAGGCTCTAAAGAAGGGGGAGAGATCACTAATGGTAGAGGGTCGAGAGGTTGATCTATCCTTCTGGATAGAGAGGCATGGCCTCGGGGCCTTCCGAGAGCAAAAAGGGGGGGATACAGTGTGGTCCCTCCCAACAGCCGGGCCAGGCAGTGTTTGTAGGAATGTGGTCCGTCTTCGGTGGAGGGGCAGTGATGCATGTGACGCGCCCGCTGGGCCAGTGCTGTTTGGGGGATACCCGGAGCCGGATCAGATGGGGGTTGTAGTCTCCGAGTGGCGGCGACCCGGTCCGTGCCCAGGGTGTCAAACTCAGTGTGTGGCAGTCTTGATAGATGTTATTGATGTTCTTAGTGTCGACTACGCCACCCGTTGATTTGCGGTCAAAAGGCCGCCGCTGCAGAAGGGTCCGCTGAGGCTGGTGGTATGTGTGCAGCTGTGGTAGTATAACCCCCAATGGGAGGGGTATAGCCTCAGGGGGTCAGATGTAGAGGATGGTGGTTGTGCAGGTGCAGGAGAGCTAAGCAAGAAGACTCCGAGTCGGGCTGTGCAGTTCAGGGGTTTTTACTTACGGGTGTTCTTATGGTCACTCTGGCCTGAAGCGACCACCCGAGCCGTGCTGCGTCCACCAGGTCCTGGACTCGGCCAACCCCCAAGCAATTCTGGAGCGTGGTCCTGAGCTCCTGTCTGACTTTCCCTCTCTTCTGGCCGTTCTCACTAGGGATCCACTTATGTCCGGCTCCCTCGGGTCTCTTGGTGGGTACACCTCTTCTGGGTTCCCTGACCCTATACTTGGTATGCCTTACTAGTGGATTTAGTGAGGGTCGTGGCAGATCCTGCCCACGACCTCCGGTCTCTGGCTGAGGATTAGTGGCCTCCACCAGCTTGGGATCCGGTACCCTGGGTGCCAACCCTTCACCCTGCTGTTTGTATTCTGGGGTCTTGGGGTTCCTTCTTCTTCTCTCTGGGTCCTTCTGACTCCTCTCTCTCTCTCTCAGACTTGGCCTTGGAGCTGGGCCCAGCCGGAACCACAACTCCCTGTCAGCCCTTCTGGCTGAGTTTCTCTGCTCTGCTACAGACTGACTCACTCTACAAAAGACTGACCCTGATCTAAGATGGTGCCCACCTTATATACTCCCTCTATGTGTGAGCTCAGGTGACCAGCACCCAATGAGCTCCTAGCATTACCCAGACTGCTCCCCCTATCTGCCCCTACACTACTGGGATGTTCCAACCCCCTCCCACTCCAGCCAGGGACAGACACTATCGTACCTGCACATAACTTGGTGGGAGTACCGTCGATCTGTCCCCCGGAAATGGGATGTATGTAGTGTATGCAGCTATCTGAGCTCAGTTCCACACTCCATCCTTACCCGGGAGTGGAATACCACACCTCTGGCTTGAGGTGTAATACCCCTGCAGCAGCCGAGTCCTCAGGGTGCTACACATGTCCTCCAAGGTCTAAAGTTGTGGAGCTCCTGCTGAGGATGGGCTTCAAGGCGATTGACATCTACGCCTTGATACATCCCTATTCCACGCCTGAGTTTGATATCAGCTTTGTTCGGCCGGAAGGGGCTTGAGCTCATCTGGGCGAATTATGAGCTGGCAAAAAATGAGCCCGGCTGGCGAGACTTTGCCGTTCAGGCAGTGTCTCGCCAAAACCAGATCAAGAAAGTGACCGTGATGACTCGTAACGAGTCGCTTTCTTGCTATGACATCATGACGTGGCTTGGTCGGTATGGAGAGGTGGTGGAGATGCCAAAGAAAAACCGCGACGAGTTTGGTATCTGGTCAGGGGCCTGGACGTTTATGGTAAAACTTAAGCGTTCAGGTGGTACGGTTGCCCACATTCCATCGTCTGCCTTCCTGGGTAGGGATCGTATCCTGGTCTTCTACCAGGGGCAACCGAAGCTCTGTCACAGGTGCGGCGACCCCACACACTTCAGTGCAAACTGCACCGTGCAGAAATGCGCGTTGTGTGGGGGTGTCGGCCATCTTGCCGCCTCTTGTGTGGAGATTAGGTGCCACCTGTGTGGTGAGTTAGGTCACCCATTCAGCCGTTGTCCTCGCTTCTTCGCTAATGCAGTCGAGACCCCGGTGGGAGTAAGCCGTGAGGCCAATTCTGCTGGGGAGGGGACTAGCAGGGGTGGGGGAGCCGAGGGGCCAGGGAAGAAAAGCAATAAAAAGACGCCTGCCCAGCTGAGGCGTCTAGACAAGCGCAGACAGGAGAGGGAGCGGGGTGAGCCCCAGACTACCGGGGCAGCCCCTGTCCTGGATGCCAGTCTTGCTGCTGAGGCCCCGAGGGATGATGAGTTGGATGAGGAGGTCAGGAGGATCCACAGCGAGGAAACTGCCTCTGCCTCAGAATCCTCCCATTATGAAAGTATGGATGAGGATAATAAGCGGTGGCTAGAGAACATGCGTAAGCTCGGCCCCAAAAAGAAGAAAAAGAAGGGAGATAAAACATATTCTCCCGCTCTGACCAAGGTACCTAAGGAAGGTAAAACTGACTCCCCTCTGGTTGGTCTTTCTAACCGGTTCCAAGCCCTTGATAACATCTCTTCCTCTGAGGAGGAGGCCGAGGGTGAGGTTCCGGCTTCAGCGGAGCTTACAGGGAGTGCCGAGTCTCCTTCTCCTGGGGATGCAGTGTCCTTGGGGGGAGGGACTGGCCCAGAGTCCGGAGACGAGGACGAGAAAAGAAGGAAAAATGTGGGAATGGACACCTCTGTGTCATTAAAGAGGGGGAAGGATTCCTCCTCTGAGGCAGAGGGTAAGGGGAGTGGGAAGAAGAAAGCCATCTAACTCAATCACCAATGATGGCGGTACCCACTCCGTTGACGCTGGCGTCCATTAATGTCGCCAGCATTAAGTCAAATATGACTAGATTTGCGGCCTTTGATTTTCTCAGCCGGGTTGAAGCTGACATTTTCTTTTTTCAACAGACCAGGCTGCCAAATATGGCAGAGGTGTTTATAGCTAAGAGGGAGTGGAGACTCGGGCCCTCCTATTGGTCTCTTGCGGCCGAGCCGTATAGCGGAGTGGCGGTCCTTTTTACCGCACCAGTAGAATGCCGACGGGTTATTGAGTTAGAAATGGGGAGGTGCCTGATATTAGATGTACTCATGAAGGGACAGGAGCTTCGGCTCATTAACATTTATGGTCCCCAATCTAAGTGGGACCGGAAGTGTCTCTTTACGAGGATCAAGCCCTACCTTTTTACGAGTCGGCAGGTCGTCTTTGGAGGGGACTTCAACACTGTCACGAGGCCCCGGGATAGAGGAGGTTCCAGAGACAAGCTGACTTATGATAGCGTCGCCCTTAATAGTATAGCTAGTGAGGCTCGCCTGGTGGATGTCCACATCCGGCACACCGCAGGCCACGAGGGGTTCACCTATCATAGAGGTAACTGTAGGTCCAGGATAGACAGGTTTTATTTAAAGGAGGAAGCCGTCTCTTCAGCAGTATCTGTTGTTGAGGTGGAGTTCTCCGATCACTGTTTGATTTTGTTTTCCCTGAATGTTACAGAGACCCCCCGGATGGGAAGAGGCTTTTGGAGGCTCAATTCGTCTCTCTTGGAAGAAGCGGAGATAAGACAGTCCTTTGAGGATTTTCTTCAGAGCCAGGTACCCTTACTGGATCTTTGTAGTAGTAAGTCAGAGTGGTGGGAGATGTTCAAGAAAAGGGTGGCGAGATTCTTCCGCCAGCTCTCGAGCCTCAGGAGCCTGGACAGGTATCGCCTGTATCAGGGCCTGAGGAGGAAACTCGAGCATCTTGTCTCAACTGGAGGTAGCCGCGAGGAGATCTCCAGAGTGAAATCTTTGCTAATGAGGTGTCAGTATGATAGACACGCATCTTTGGTTTTTGAGAGGGATTACGGGAAGTACCGCTCGCCCGACCCTTACAGAAACTGCAAGATGTCAGTGAATAGTAAAGTTGTTACAGGACTGGTTGACACTGCGGGGTCCCTGAAAAGATCCAGATCGGGGATCCTGGAGGTCGTCAGATCCTTCTACTCGCACCTCTTGGGGAAGAGGGATCTGGATTGGGATGAGATGTCGGCTTTTCTGGCTGAAGCCGTCCCCGAACCAGGGGTAAACCCCTCTCTTGGCGTTTTGACAGAGATGATCAGGGAAGAGGAAGTTAAGTTGGCAATTGAAGGGCTTGCCCTGAAGAAATCTCCCGGTCCGGATGGCTTAACATCTGAATTCTATAAGACCTTTAAGGACGCCTTGGTTCCCCTCTTGACTGAGGTATTCAATGAGTGTCTTTCCTCGGGCACTCTGCCAAAGTCAATGAGGAGGTCTGCCCTGATCATCTTGTCAAAGGGTAAGGACCCATCTTGCATTGAGAATTGGCGTCCCATAGCGCTTCTCAATGCAGACAGCAAGGTTTTGGCAAAGGTGCTGTTTAATCGGCTGGTGAAATTTGCACCCCAGCTCCTTTCGGGGGCCCAGCATTGCTCTGTTCCGGGCCGCAGTACAATTAGTGCTGTACTCTGTGTCCGAGAGGCGGTGGAGCAGGGTAGGGCTGGCCACTGGAAGGGGTACATGCTGTCATTGGACCAGGCAAAAGCGTTTGATCGGGTTAATCATGAGTACCTCTGGTCTGTCCTTCTGAGGTATGGCCTGCCGGGGGGGTTCGTTGATTGGCTTAAGACCTTGTACGCTGGGGCAGAGAGTTTCCCGCTTGTGAACGGTTGGATTGGCAGCTCTTTTGAGGTTGGGTGTGGTGTTCGCCAGGGTTGTCCCTTGAGCCCGCTACTGTACGCGTTTTCGATTGACCCACTTCTTAGGAGGGTGGAGCGTGGACCGTTAGCTGGGATCGGGATGAACCGGGCAGCACCGGAAGCCACTCTGAGAGTGGTGGCGTATGCCGATGACGTCACCGTTTTTGTTTCCTCTGATGGGGAGGCAGAATGGCTGATGTCAGAGGTAAATCGCTACTCGGAGGCATCCGGGTCTAAGATCAACCGGGATAAGTGTGAGAGTCTCTGGCTGGGAGGAGGAGATCCTGGTTTTGATCTCCCGGACACCCTTCCAGAACCCAAAGTCTCTGCAAAAGTTCTTGGCATCGAATTTGGCCAGGGGGATTACCCCAAACAAAATTGGGACAGCAGGCTAGAGATCGCCACTCAGAAGGTGAACCAATGGAAGGGTTGGTCTTTGACCCTAAGGGAAAGGGTAAACCTGATCAAAACTTACCTGCTCCCTTTGCTGATCTATCTGGGCAGTGTGTGCATCTTGCCAGAGCCTCTCTGGACTCGGGTCTACAGTTTGTTCTTCCAACTGTTATGGGGGAATAGACTGAACCTGGTCAAGAGGGAGGTTACTTACCGTACGAGGAGACTAGGAGGGTTGGGTATGGTCAACCCTGTGGTATTCCTTGTGAATACCTTCATTAAGATCAATATTGCAAACCTCTGGAAAGAGAGGGCTCCTCCGTGGGTATTCTCCTGTAAGGGATGGTTTCAGCCTTTCTTCCAGGAATGGGAGACAGGAGGGCAAGTGAAGGATCTCCGCACACCGCATGGACATCTCCTGGCTTACGCTACCGTGGTTCTGAATGTAATTCGCCGGTGGGGTCTGGGAATGTGGAAGGTCAGGACTCTGCTAAGGAAGCTCCTTGACAAAAGGGTTCTGTTGACCCATTTTCAGAGGCCTCTGGCGCTCAGGGATTGCCCAAGTCGGGATCTTGGGGTGGGTCTGTGTGACACCCCAGGGGTCTGGTTGCCACAGTAATAGAGATATTATGTCTGAGAGCAGGTGGGAGGTCTCTTGGTCAGGAATCCTATGCATGCCACACCTCCTGCCCAGTCCTGGGAGGGGAAGAACTTCCCCTATATAAAGCTGGGGCTGAGGCAGGGTTAGGAGAAGAGTAGAGAGAAGAAGAGGAGCAGCATAGGAAAGAAAGATCAGGAGCTCTGTGGGAGCAGTGCTAAAAGGAATCAGGGGCTGGCAGCTGAAGAGCTCGCCCTGATTGAAGAGTTACCACCGGACCCGGAGTCCGAGGCTGTGGGGATTAACCCAGACCCAGCAGCAGAAACCGCCCGGCAGGGGATTTCAGGTCCCCTGGCCAAGAAACCCGAAGGCACGGTCACACGCGTGGGACCAGCACCGCCATCGTGGAGCGGAAGCCACTAGAAGGCCCCGAGTCACCGGCCATACGGGTGAGCACCACACGGTACACACAGGGACGTGGGCTACTTTTACCCGCCTCTAGCAAGGTAGCCAGAAGAGTACAATTAGTTGGGGAGGCCTACAACTCCGCCTGGCCAAGGGGGATCCCATCTGCTCAAGGACTGACCAGGCCCCGACCGCTAGCCAGTACTCCGGGAGGGTCTATCTTTGTCACCAGTAAAGACCCTGAACTACACCGCATCGTCTCTGAGTGGTTCCTGCTACCCCCATCATCCACATCGGCTGCCCTGAGGCCATACCCCTCCCGTTGGGGGTTATACCATCCACGCTGCACCATCCTTCCACCGGCCTCAGCGGTCTGCCCTGCAGCGGCAGCTCCATAGCTGCATTCAACGGGTGGCGTAGTCGTCCTACATCTACTGCTAATACACTGCCACTCAGCTTGACTCCCTGGGCACGGACCGGGTCACCGCCACGAGACTATTACCCCTATCAGATCCGGCTCCGGGTAGGCTCCCGGGTGCGCAACGCTACTCAGCACAGGCCCAGGGGCGCGTCAACTTTTGGCGTAGTCGGCAGGATTACGTGCCCGCAACCGTCGGGTACTGCGTGCCTGGAAAAAAAAGACTGTTCAAACTTACCAGTGGTGAAGATTCCCGCCATCCGTGGAGGTTTCCCGCCATCCGGCGCCATCTTCTACCTTCTTCCCGCCATCCGTGAAGTTTTCCCGCCATCCGGCGCCATTTTCAGCCTTCTTCCCGCCTTCCGTGGAGTTTTCCCGCCGTTGGACGCCATCTTGAAGACGCCGCGCGGGAAGAAGAGGGGCGTGGACTCCAAAAGCGCGCGAGAACTGAAGCCCCGCCTCACGTCCAGACGTCGCGTAAGGTCCTGGAAGGAGCCCAGCAGACGCCGACGTCACAGGAGCGCGACGGAAGGTCCTCAACCCTGACGATCCACTGCGGAGCCGCGGCCTACGAAAGAGGATCATCGCAAGGTAGGCCACGGTCCACTGGGGGGGAGAAAGATGTCGGATACGGAGGAGAGCTTCACTGCCTCAACCCCCGCCAGCGCCACCGCTGCTGCAGTCATGCCTTTCACCATGCCCTATATCCCGGGAGCAGCCTGGCTACCCCAGTACTCAGGGGAGTCACATACCCTGAATGACTTTAAAGAAAAGCTGGATAGCCTCTTCCAGGTGTACCCCCTCACAGAGGAGCAAAAAGTGAGCATCCTGGTGGCCCAACTAACCGGGGCAGCCCAAAGGGAGGTAAAGTCCTGGCCACCTGGGAGGAGGACTGTCGCAGGGATACTAACCCGGCTGAGGGACACCTTTGATACCCGCACCTCAGCCGAGATCAAGCTTAGATTCTATGGGTGCAAGCAGCGAGCACATGAGAGTATAAGGGACTATGCACTAAACCTACAAGAGGCCCTGAGAGCCATTAAGCAGACCGACCCCGACAGCGTGGGAAACGAGGACAGGCTGTTGACCGAACAATTTATAGAGGGACTATATTGCAATGTCCACCGAACCCAGTTGCGGGCCATAGCCTTACAGGATCCTCATCTGGACTTTGCACAGTTCAAGGACAGAGCCATCCGGGTGCTCCGAGAACCGGCACCGGGTGGCGTTGTGACCCACAGGCGCCCAGCTATCACTTACCACCAGGAGGCGGCGCCCTTGTCGGCAGGGCCTGTGGGGGCTGATGCGCAGGCTTTGAACAATGACCCGGCTCCAGACCTGCACCATCAGGTCCAAGAGCTAGCTAAAAGCGTTGCTGCGCTAACCCGAACTGTGCAGTCTTTACAGGTTTCCACTCCAGGGAAGATCCAGCTGGCATCCGGACCGGAGGACATCCCGTGGCGTCGACCAAGGAGGACCCCACCGGCCAGAGGAAGACCCAGCGACCGATACAACGAGGACGGACAACCCATCTGCCGCCGCTGCAATCAACCCGGACATATGGCAAGGTACTGTCCTTTAAACTGGCACAACCTGGGGTAGAGGGCCAACCCCCAGGAAAAAGATCACCAGGCCCATCGAGCTGGCGCGACAAATATGTGGGAGGACGTCCAGTCTTGCCTGTGGTACTGGATGGCATTCCTATGAGTGCCCTACTGGACACCGGGTCACAGGTCACCACCATCCTGTACGTGCTCTTCAAGCAGTACTGGAATGACTCGGATATAACCCGCTACCCTGACGACGACTTGAGTATCATTGCCAGCAATGGTCAACCCGTGCCGCAGATCGGATTTAAAGAAATGACCATTAAAATCGGTAGAGTCGAACTGGCAGCACAGGGACTGATCATTGTGGACATTGACAAGCGCGAGAGTCACCCAAAGATAACTCTAGGAACTAATGTGATTGAAAATTGTCTTGCAGAGGTGATTTTCATTTTACAGCAGGTTACCAAGAACGCCAGCTCCGGCCAGCAGCGAGTGCTCCAGAAAGAGATCCGGGCACTGATGCGACGGCAACAAGTGGAACTCTCCGGCGGTGAGATTGGTAGCGTAAGAATGTGTGACCCTTTCCCTATTGCCATACCCCCGAAAAGTGAAATGATGATTTGGTGCCGGGCAGCTATTGGTCTGAGAGGTAGAGATTACCAGGCCATGGTAGAGCCAGTCTACTCAGACAGTAGGCCCACCATTTTGACAGCCCGGGGGGTAGTTGACGTACGCCATGGGAGGGTACCCGTTCGCATAATAAATATTGGGAAAAGGGAAGTATACCTGCCCCGGTATGCTACGCTAGCCAAATTATATACTATCAACCAAAATTCTATACAGTCTGTGGAACCCTTGCCTCCATCTCATCCGGAGGAAGGTAACGGCTCTGAGAAAATAGTGGAAGATTGGTGTCAGCAACTACATTTGGGTACTGACTCCACTCCCTCCCACCAGAAACAGGGAGTCTACCGGGTGGTTCAAGAGTACGAGAGAGTGTTTAGTAAACACCCGTTAGACTTCGGGCGAGTCAAGGGGGTAGAACACCACATCCCCACGGGAGACCATCCTCCCATAAAAGAGAGGTATCGGCCCGTACCCCCTGCACACTACCAACACGCCAAGGGGATGCTTAGAGACATGAAGGAGGCTGGGGTAATCAGGGATAGCTGTAGCCCCTGGGCAGCTCCACTAGTCTTGGTCAAAAAGAAAGACAACACCATGAGAATGTGTGTAGATTACCGGAAAATTAACCGTATCACACACAAAGATGCGTACCCCTTACCAAGAATAGAGGAGTCTTTGGCTGCTTTAAAATCTGCTAACTTCTTCTCCACCTTGGAGCTCACTAGCGGGTACTGGCAGGTTCCTGTAGCAGAGGCGGACCGGGAGAAGACCGCATTCACCACCCCGATGGGACTTAGCGAGTTTACCTGCATGCCGTTCGGACTCTGCAACGCACCAGGAACCTTCCAGCGATTGATGGAATGCTGTCTGGGACACCGAAACTTTGAGACGGTCCTGTTATACCTGGACGATGTCATCGTCTATTCCAAGACCTACGAGGACCACCTGAAACACCTGGCGGAAGTGTTCGAAGCTCTGGCAAGTTACGGCCTAAAGGTGAAACCCTCCAAGTGTCACCTCCTGAAGCCAAAGGTGCAGTACCTGGGACACGTGGTGAGTGCTGACGGAGTGGCTCCCGACCCTGATAAGATCACCGCAATTAAGGAATGGCCAAGCCCCTCCAGCGTAAAGGAAGTGAGGCAGTTCCTCGGGTTGGTAGGCTACTACCGAAGGTTCATTCCCGGTTTCACCAAAAAGGCAGCTCCTATGCAGGACCTCCTGATAGGCCAGTCCAGGAAGGCCAAGAACCAGAAGCCGCCCTTCAGATGGGAGAAGTTGGAAGAAGAGTCCTTCCGCCAGCTGAAGATGGCCCTCACGGGGGATGAAATCCTGGCGTACCCGGATTACAGCCAGCCCTTTATCCTCTACACCGACGCCAGTAACATCGGGCTAGGAGCCGTACTATCCCAGATCCAGCAGGGGAAAGAACGGGTAATTGCTTACGCCCGCCGAAAACTGCGACCCACCGAAAGAAACCCTGAGAATTACAGCTCATTTAAGCTAGAGTTCCTGGCAGTGGTGTGGGCAGTCACCGAACGCTTTAAGCACTACCTCGCTTCTTCCCGGTTCACCGTGTACACGGATAACAACCCGTTGACACACCTGGACACTGCAAGACTCGGTGCCCTAGAGCAGAGATGGATGGCCCGCTTGTCCAACTATGAGTTTACAATCAAATACCGGGCAGGACGCTCCAATACCAACGCAGATGTCCTGTCCAGGATGCCAAACCTACCGGACGTAGGGGAAGATTCAGAGGAACTGGAAGAAGTTGAACTCCCCGCGTTCCACCGTCATGGGACTATCCAGTATTCCCACCGTGTAAGGAGTAAGCAATCCGCTACGTTCAACCCATTACCTCATTACAACTGGGCGGAGACGCAAGACAGTGACCCTGCCGTCCGACTGGTAAAGGAGATGCTGACTCGGCCAGATGCACGCCTTGACCCAGACGCTCCGGAGGAAGCCAAGCAACTGTGGGCTGAGAAGAGTCGACTGTTCCTTTACAAGGGGAAGTTGTGCCGCAGAATGGTTAACTCCCGGACGCATGAACTAATCTGGCAAGTAGTGGTGCCAAGAAGAGATGCAGCTATGGTGATGGAGGCATACCACGACGGAGCTGGGCATTTCGGATGGAAGAAGCTGGAGTTTCTGCTGCGCGGGCGGTTCCATTGGGTAGGCATGAGAGGAACCATCGAGAGGTGGTGCAGAGACTGTGGCCCATGCAACCTAAGAAGGAGGGACCGTGCCAGCCAGAAGACTCCCCTGCGGTCCATCATCACCAGACAGCCGTTGGAACTGGTAGCCTTGGATCATGTAAAGCTGACCCCAAGCAGAAGTGGCTACGTCTACGCGTTAACCATCGTGGATCACTACTCCCGGTTCTTGGTTGTCGTCCCCGTCAAGGACTTAACAGCTCACACAGCAGCTAGAGCCTTCCAGCAGCACTTCTGCCGTCCGCATGGATACCCGGAGCAGGTGCTGACGGACCAGGGGCCTGCCTTTGAAGCGGAGGTCTTCCAGGAGTTCTGCACCCTGTATGGCTGCTGGAAGATTAGAACAACACCCTATCACCCGCAAACTAATGGACTTTGTGAGAAAATGAACCAGGTGGTGATAGATCTTCTGAAAACATTGCCCCTGGAAGAACGTAGTCTGTGGCCTGAAAAGCTGCCCGACCTGGTGGACCTATACAACCACATCCCTGTAGGTTCCACCAACTGTACCCCGGCTTACCTAATGAGGGCAAGACCTGGTAAGCTTCCTGTTGATCTGGAGATGGGAGTCCTGACACCCGAGGACACTTCACCAGAAGCAGACTGGGACACAGAGAGGCAGCAGCAGTACCGGAAAGTACAGGAGAGCGTGGAGCGAAGTCTCTGTCAAGCTAGGGAAAGACAAGAGAAAACTTACAACCAGTATGCTCCCGCTGTTCCCCTGGTGCCCCGAGAGCAGGTCTTGAAGAGGAAAAGACGGCTCCACAAGTTTGACGACCAATGGGAGAAGGACCCGTACACCGTACTGCCCTCAAGCCATGACAACCCGAAGATCTGTACAATCAGTAAAGACGGAGGGGAAACCACAGCCATTGTATCCCGGGATCACCTGAAGAAGTGTCCTGAACAGCTACGGAACCCTGAAGAGGAACAAGAAGACCCTCGACCCGTAGAGGAAAGGGAAGATATGGTTAGTACTGTGCTCGGAGACTTCCCTCGGTCTTGGACTCAAGTCAATGGTGCTGTTGTGGTACCCGTCCTCACGTTCCTCCAACCAGCATCCCAAGTGCCTACGGAGACACAGGTAGAACTGGAAGAACAGCCGGTCCAGGAGGCAGAAGGCCCCACACAAGCAGACCAGGAAAATCAACCCTCTGCTTATAGTGAGCCTGCCATACCCCTAGTGAGCCAAAGAGTCCGTAGACGGCTGCCCAGTTTACCCTTGACAGCTCCTATACCCTGTGGCTCAGGACCAATCAACCAGCTCCGTAGGTCCACTAGGGTCACTAGAGGCCAGTTGCCCATACGGTGGAGGATCTAAAATGTTCAAGCTATTTTATTAATGTTTACCTGTTTATTGTTGCTTGTGTATAATTATGTGTTTCTAGTTATTTATAGGAGTCTTTGGTGGATTTACCGGGAATCCTTTGTGCATATAGTTGGAGCGTAACCCAGGACGGACTGAAAGACTGTTAAGGACTCGGGGCAGGACAGACCCCTACCTGGTTACGTCTCCCTGTGTTGGTGAAATGGACACCCTTGTTTTCTTGAAAAACTGCACCCGGTTGCGGACACGCCGTGACCATCCTAATGTTTTTCTTTATTGCGTTGTTTCTGTTTGTAATTTGTTATGTTTACAAAAGTATGTTTAGTCCCGGAGTACTAAATTTTACTAGGGGGGAATGTGACACCCCAGGGGTCTGGTTGCCACAGTAATAGAGATATTATGTCTGAGAGCAGGTGGGAGGTCTCTTGGTCAGGAATCCTATGCATGCCACACCTCCTGCCCAGTCCTGGGAGGGGAAGAACTTCCCCTATATAAAGCTGGGGCTGAGGCAGGGTTAGGAGAAGAGTAGAGAGAAGAAGAGGAGCAGCATAGGAAAGAAAGATCAGGAGCTCTGTGGGAGCAGTGCTAAAAGGAATCAGGGGCTGGCAGCTGAAGAGCTCGCCCTGATTGAAGAGTTACCACCGGACCCGGAGTCCGAGGCTGTGGGGATTAACCCAGACCCAGCAGCAGAAACCGCCCGGCAGGGGATTTCAGGTCCCCTGGCCAAGAAACCCGAAGGCACGGTCACACGCGTGGGACCAGCACCGCCGTCGTGGAGCGGAAGCCACTAGAAGGCCCCGAGTCACCGGCCATACGGGTGAGCACCACACGGTACACTCAGGGACGTGGGCTACTTTTACCCGCCTCTAGCGAGGTAGCCAGAAGAGTACAATTAGTTGGGGAAGCCTACAACTCCGCCTGGCCAAGGGGGGTCCCATCTGCTCAAGGACTGACCAGGCCCCGACCGCTAGCCAGTACTCCGGGAGGGTCTATCTTTGTCACCAGTAAAGACCCTGAACTACACCGCATCGTCTCTGAGTGGTTCCTGCTACCCCCATCATCCACATCGGCTGCCCTGAGGCCATACCCCTCCCGTTGGGGGTTATACCATCCACGCTGCACCATCCTTCCACCGGCCTCAGCGGTCTGCCCTGCAGCGGCAGCTCCATAGCTGCATTCAACGGGTGGCGTAGTCGTCCTACATCTACTGCTAATACACTGCCACTCAGCTTGACTCCCTGGGCACGGACCGGGTCACCGCCACGAGACTACTACCCCTATCAGATCCGGCTCCGGGTAGGCTCCTGCGTGCGCAACGCTACTCAGCACAGGCCCAGGGGCGCGTCATCTGCATCTTTTGAATTCTATCAGGATCCCCTCGAAGGTTTGGGACTTGGCTTGGCGCTGCTTCCATGGGAAACTGTGTGTGAGGGACAATCTGAAGTGTAGGAGCTCTGAGGAGAGGAACTGTCCTCGGGAGCATTGTGGTACCATGCTGGAAAGCATGGACCACTTCCTGCTTCGTTGTCCCTTTAACACAGAGGTGTACAACAGGGTGGGCGCCTCCATTGGCTGGCCCCGGCTGGCCGGTCTCTCTTATGCGGAATGGGCCTATGGAGCATTCGGGGACCTGGGTGGTCGGGACCGCTGCACCTTATTTCTAGTTAGCGCAGTGGTTAGGTATCACACGTGGAACGCACGGTGCTTAGTATCGACACAGCGGAAAATCCTCCCAGTGGACGATGTGTTTAGGACCATACTCGGTGACCTGGTGAAGGTGCGTTCTCTGGAGTATGAGAGACTGGGTACACGGAGGGCCGCTCTCCTCTGGAGGGGCTTTTCTTTCAGTGTGCCCTAGTCTGGTCGTCTCCTCTCCTGGTGGTGGGCTGCTGCTGACACCATAGATTTTTGTTTTATTGATCAGTAGACAGTGATGTAGGGCTGCAGGCGCCGAACTTGGGCTTTGTCAGTTGTGGTTATTGTATTGTTTGTTTCTGTATATATTGTAGATATGGGTTTGGGTGAAGGTGTTAGGTTGGGTGGAGGGAAAAGGGGGGAGGTGGGTTCATCTTGTGGGACACTGGTTATTTGGGGGAAAAACTGGCACTGCCTGATCTGTCCTATGGACGTTGGACTGAGGCATGAGACGCAGGACCAGCTCTCAGGTCAGTGCCGGGGAGGGACTGGTGGGCTCCAGTGTGGGGGGTTTTGTTTTGTCTTGTATATATTTGTATAGTTAGTATTTATTTTATTTAAAAAAAAAAAGAAGAAGAAGAAGATTGTATATATTAGTTTGTATATAATTTGTCGGTTATTGTTTATTATATTGTTTTTTTTTGTTTGGTGACCGGACCAGATGTCACAGTGTAGATAGTTATTATTGTGTATATATCTATAATATGTGTGTGAGGAGAGAGGGAGCGGCTGGACCAGCAGAATAGTGAGTGCAGCTCTGGAGTATAATACAGGAGGCAACTCAGGATCAGTAATGTAATGTATGTACATAGTGACTGCACCAGCAGAATAGTGAGTGCAGCTCTGGGGTATAATACAGGATGTAACTCAGGATCAGTAATGTAATGTATCTA
This sequence comes from Phyllobates terribilis, assembly GCF_046119375.1. Lineage (NCBI taxonomy): Eukaryota > Metazoa > Chordata > Amphibia > Anura > Dendrobatidae > Phyllobates > Phyllobates terribilis. The sequence continues at coordinate 200,663,909 of NW_027362768.1, read as the reverse complement.
CACAGTGACTGCACCAGCAGAATAGTGAGCGCAGCTCTGGAGTATAATACAGGATGTGACTCAGAATCAGTAATGTAATGTATCTACACAGTGACTGCACCAGCAGAATAGTGAGCACAGCTCTGGAGTATAATACAGGATGTGACTCAGAATCAGTAATGTAATGTATCTACACAGTGACTGCACCAGCAGAATAGTGAGTGCAGCTCTGGAGTATAATACAGGATGTAACTCAGGATGAGTAATGTAATGTATGTACACAGTGACTGCACCAGCAGAATAGTGAGTGCAGCTCTGGGGTATAATACAGGATGTAACTCAGGATCAGTAATGTAATGTATGTACACAGTGACTGCACCAGCAGAATAGTGAGTGCAGCTCTGGAGTATAATACAGGAGGTAACTCAGGATCAGTAATGTAATGTATGTACACAGTGACTGCACCAGCAGAATAGTGAGTGCAGCTCTGGAGTATAATACAGGAGGTAACTCAGGATCAGTAATGTAATGTATGTACACAGTGACTGCACCAGCAGAATAGTGAGTGCAGCTCTGGAGTATAATACAGGAGGTAACTCAGGATCAGTAATGTAATGTATGTACACAGGGACTGCACCAGCAGAATAGTGAGTGCAGCTCTGGAGTATAATACAGGAGGTAACTCAGGATCAGTAATGTAATGTATGTACACACTGACTGCACCAGCAGAATAGTGAGTGCAGCTCTGGGGTATAATACAGGAGGTAACTCAGGATCAGTAATGTAATGTATGTACACAGGGACTGCACCAGCAGAATAGTGAGTGCAGCTCTGGAGTATAATACAGGATGTAACTCAGGATCAGTAATGTAATGTATGTACACAGTGACTGCACCAGCAGAATAGTGAGTGCAGCTCTGGGGTATAATACAGGATGTAACTCAGGATCAGTAATGTAATGGATGTACACAGTGACTGCACCAGCAGAATAGTGAGTGCAGCTCTGGAGTATAATACAGGATGTAACTCAGGATCAGTAATGTAATGTATGTACACAGTGACTGCACCAGCAGAATAATGAGTGCAGCTCTGGAGTATAATACAGGATGTAACTCAGGATCAGTAATGTAATGTATGTACACAGTGACTGCACCAGCAGAATAGTGAGTGCAGCTTTGGAGTATAATACAGGAGGTAACTCAGGATCAGTAATGTAATGTATGTACACAGTGACTGCACCAGCAGAATAGTGAGAGCAGCTCTGGAGTATAATACAGGATGTAACTCAGGATCAGTAATGTAATGTATGTACACAGTGACTGCACCAGCAGAATAATGAGTGCAGCTCTGGAGTATAATACAGGATGTAACTCAGGATCAGTAATGTAATGTATGTACACAGTGACTGCACCAGCAGAATAGTGAGTGCAGCTCTGGAGTATAATACAGGATGTAACTCAGGATCAGTAATGTAATGTATGTACACAGTGACTGCACCAGCAGAATAATGAGTGCAGCTCTGGAGTATAATACAGGATGTAACTCAGGATCAGTAATGTAATGTATGTACACAGTGACTGCACCAGCAGAATAGTGAGTGCAGCTCTGGAGTATAATACAGGAGGTAACTCAGGATCAGTAATGTAATGTATGTACACAGTGAATCCACCAGCAGAATAGTGAGTGCAGCTCTGGAGTATAATACAGGATGTAACTCAGGATCAGTAATGTAATGTATGTACACAGTGACTGCACCAGCAGAATAGTGAGTGCAGCTCTGGAGTATAATACAGGATGTAACTCAGGATCAGTAATGTAATGTATGTACACAGTGACTTCACCAGCAGAATAGTGAGTGCAGCTCTGAAGTATAATACAGGAGGTAACTCAGGATCAGTAATGTAATGTATGTACACAGTGACTTCACCAGCAGAATAGTGAGTGCAGCTCTGGAATATAATACAGGATGTAACTCAGGATCAGTAATGTAATGTATGTAGACAGTGACTGCACCAGCAGAATAGTGAGTGCAGCTCTGGAGTATAATACAGGATGTAACTCAGGATCAGTAATGTAATGTATGTAGACAGTGACTGCACCAGCAGAATAGTGAGTGCAGCTCTGGAGTATAATACAGGATGTAACTCAGGATCAGTAATGTAATGTATGTAGACAGTGACTGCACCAGCAGAATAGTGAGTGCAGCTCTGGAGTATAATACAGGATGTAACTCAGGATCAGTAATGTAATGTATGTAGACAGTGACTGCACCAGCAGAATAGTGAGTGCAGCTCTGGAGTATAATACAGGATGTAACTCAGGATCAGTAATGTAATATATGTACACAGTGACTCCACCAGCAGAATAGTGAGTGCAGCTCTGGAGTATAATACAGGATGTAACTCAGGATCAGTAATGTAATATATGTACACAGTGACTCCACCAGCAGAATAGTGAGTGAAGCTCTGGAGTATAATACAGGATGTAACTCAGGATCAGTAATGTAATATATGTACACAGTGACTGCACCAGCAGAATAGTGAGTGCAGCTCTGGAGTATAATACAGGATGTAACTCAGGATCAGTAATGTAATATATGTACACAGTGACTCCACCAGCAGAATAGTGAGTGAAGCTCTGGAGTATAATACAGGATGTAACTCAGGATCAGTAATGTAATGTATGTAGACAGTGACTGCACCAGCAGAATAGTGAGTGCAGCTCTGGAGTATAATACAGGATGTAACTCAGGATCAGTAATGTAATGTATGTAGACAGTGACTGCACCAGCAGAATAGTGAGTGCAGCTCTGGAGTATAATACAGGATGTAACTCAGGATCAGTAATGTAATGTATGTACACAGTGACTGCACCAGCAGAATAGTGAGTGCAGCTCTGGAGTATAATACAGGATGTAACTCAGGATCAGTAATGTAATATATGTACACAGTGACTCCACCAGCAGAATAGTGAGTGCAGCTCTGGAGTATAATACAGGATGTAACTCAGGATCAGTAATGTAATATATGTACACAGTGACTCCACCAGCAGAATAGTGAATGCAGCTCTGGAGTATAATACAGGATGTAACTCAGGATCAGTAATGTAATGTATGTAGACAGTGACTGCACCAGCAGAATAGTGAGTGCAGCTCTGGAGTATAATACAGGAGGTAACTCGGGATCAGTAATGTAATGTATGTACACAGTGACTCCACCAGCAGAATAGTGAGTGAAGCTCTGGAGTATAATACAGGATGTAACTCAGGATCAGTAATGTAATATATGTACACAGTGACTGCACCAGCAGAATAGTGAGTGCAGCTCTGGAGTATAATACAGGATGTAACTCAGGATCAGTAATGTAATATATGTACACAGTGACTCCACCAGCAGAATAGTGAGTGCAGCTCTGGAGTATAATACAGGATGTAACTCAGGATCAGTAATGTAATATATGTACACAGTGACTCCACCAGCAGAATAGTGAGTGCAGCTCTGGAGTATAATACAGGATGTAACTCAGGATCAGTAATGTAATGTATGTAGACAGTGACTGCACCAGCAGAATAGTGAGTGCAGCTCTGGAGTATAATACAGGAGGTAACTCGGGATCAGTAATGTAATGTATGTACACAGTGACTCCACCAGCAGAATAGTGAGTGCAGCTCTGGAGTATAATACAGGAGGTAACTCAGGATCAGTAATGTAATGTATGTACACAGTGACTGCACCAGCAGAATAGTGAGAGCAGCTCTGGAGTATAATACAGGATGTAACTCAGGATCAGTAATGTAATATATGTACACAGTGACTCCACCAGCAGAATAGTGAGTGCAGCTCTGGAGTATAATACAGGAGGTAACTCAGGATCAGTAATGTAATGTATGTAGACAGTGACTGCACGAATAGTGAGTGCAGCTCTGGAGTATAATACAGGAGGTAACTCAGGATCAGTAATGTAATGTATGTACACAGTGACTGCACCAGCAGAATAGTGAGTGCAGCTCTGGGGTATAATACAGGAGGTAACTCAGGATCAATAATGTAATGTATGTACACAGTGACTGCACCAGCAGAATAGTGAGTGCAGCTCTGGAGTATAATACAGGAGGTAACTCAGGATCAGTAATGTAATGTATGTACACAGTGACTGCACCAGCAGAATAGTGAGTGCAGCTCTGGAGTATAATACAGGATGTAACTCAGGATCAGTAATGTAATATATGTACACAGTGACTCCACCAGCAGAATAGTGAGTGCAGCTCTGGAGTATAATACAGGATGTAACTCAGGATCAGTAATGTAATATATGTACACAGTGACTCCACCAGCAGAATAGTGAGTGCAGCTCTGGAGTATAATACAGGATGTAACTCAGGATCAGTAATGTAATGTATGTAGACAGTGACTGCACCAGCAGAATAGTGAGTGCAGCTCTGGAGTATAATACAGGAGGTAACTCGGGATCAGTAATGTAATGTATGTACACAGTGACTCCACCAGCAGAATAGTGAGTGCAGCTCTGGAGTATAATACAGGAGGTAACTCAGGATCAGTAATGTAATGTATGTACACAGTGACTGCACCAGCAGAATAGTGAGTGCAGCTCTGGAGTATAATACAGGAGGTAACTCGGGATCAGTAATGTAATGTATGTACACAGTGACTGCACCAGCAGAATAGTGAGTGCAGCTCTGGGGTATAATACAGGAGGTAACTCAGGATCAGTAATGTAATGTATGTACACAGTGACTCCACCAGCAGAATAGTGAGTGCAGCTCTGGAGTATAATACAGGAGGTAACTCAGGATCAGTAATGTAATGTATGTACACAGTGACTGCACCAGCAGAATAGTGAGAGCAGCTCTGGAGTATAATACAGGATGTAACTCAGGATCAGTAATGTAATGTATGTAGACAGTGACTGCACGAATAGTGAGTGCAGCTCTGGAGTATAATACAGGAGGTAACTCAGGATCAGTAATGTAATGTATGTACACAGTGACTGCACCAGCAGAATAGTGAGTGCAGCTCTGGGGTATAATACAGGAGGTAACTCAGGATCAATAATGTAATGTATGTACACAGTGACTGCACCAGCAGAATAGTGAGTGCAGCTCTGGAGTATAATACAGGAGGTAACTCAGGATCAGTAATGTAATGTATGTACACAGTGACTGCACCAGCAGAATAGTGAGTGCAGCTCTGGAGTATAATACAGGATGTAACTCAGGATCAGTAATGTAATATATGTACACAGTGACTCCAGCAGCAGAATAGTGAGTGCAGCTCTGGAGTATAATACAGGATGTAACTCAGGATCAGTAATGTAATATATGTACACAGTGACTCCACCAGCAGAATAGTGAGTGCAGCTCTGGAGTATAATACAGGATCAGTAATGTAATGTATGTAGATGGTGAAATCTCCAGTCTCGGTGAGCTCCACGTAGGTTTGGTGTCAGCGCCTCTTGTTGTCTTCAGGATTATTATTAGTCGCTGCTTTTGATCCTGTGCATCTATGGGAACAGATCCAGGAAAAACACTTCCCCTCAGTTGTGGATCCAGCATTGCGGCCGGCGCCTCCTGTTATATCTGCGGCTTCCAGGGCAGACAAAGGTCTTATTCATTGTCACAAATCATAAGAGACAGTTACCTGCTACAGAGGAACCGCAGCCAGTATCACACGGGGCAGGATTAGATACAGCAGCCAGTATCGCACGGGGCAGGACTAGATGCAGCAGCCAGTATCGCACGGGGCAGGATTAGATGCAGCAGCCAGTATCGCACGGGGCAGGATTAGATGCAGCAGCCAGTATCGCACGGGGCAGGACTAGATGCAGCAGCCAGTATCGCACGGGGCAGGACTAGATGCAGCAGCCAGTATCGCACGGGGCAGGATTAGATGCAGCAGCCAGTATCACACGGGGCAGGATTAGATACAGCAGCCAGTATCGCACGGGGCAGGACTAGATGCAGCAGCCAGTATCACACGGGGCAGGATTAGATGCAGCAGCCAGTATCGCACGGGGCAGGATTAGATACAGCAGCCAGTATCGCACGGGGCAGGATTAGATACAGCAGCCAGTATCGCACGGGGCAGGATTAGATACAGCAGCCAGTATCGCACGGGGCAGGATTAGATACAGCAGCCAGTATCGCACGGGGCAGGATTAGATACAGCAGCCAGTATCGCACGGGGCAGGATTAGATACAGCAGCCAGTATCACACGGGGCAGGATTAGATACAGCAGCCAGTATCGCACGGGGCAGGATTGGATACAGCAGCCAGTATCGCACGGGGCAGGATTAGATACAGCAGCCAGTATCGCACGGGGCAGGATTAGATACAGCAGCCAGTATCGCACGGGGCAGGATTAGATACAGCAGCCAGTATCGCACGGGGCAGGATTAGATACAGCAGCCAGTATGACACGGAGCAGGATTAGATACAGCAGCCAGTATCGCACGGAGCAGGATTAGATACAGCAGCCAGTATCGCACGGGGCAGGATTAGATGCAGCAGCCAGTATCGCACGGGGCAGGATTAGATGCAGCAGCCAGTATCGCACGGGGCAGGATTAGATGCAGCAGCCAGTATCGCACGGGGCAGGATTAGATGCAGCAGCCAGTATCGCACGGGGCAGGATTAGATGCAGCAGCCAGTATCGCACGGGGCAGGATTAGATGCAGCAGCCAGTATGACACGGGGCAGGATTAGATACAGCAGCCAGTATGACACGGGGCAGGATTAGATACAGCAGCCAGTATGACACGGGGCAGGATTAGATACAGCAGCCAGTATCACACGGGGCAGGATTAGATACAGCAGCCAGTATCACACGGGGCAGGATTAGATACAGCAGCCAGTATCGCACGGGCAGGATTAGATACAGCAGCCAGTATCGCACGGGGCAGGATTAGATACAGCAGCCAGTATCGCACGGGGCAGGATTAGATACAGCAGCCAGTATCACACGGGGCAGGATTAGATACATAGCAGTGGTACACAGAACTGTGAGGGGTCCCCTCCCTCCATCTACAAGTGACGATGGCAGCCCCCAAATATACGGAGAACCATACCACGATTTCTCCGTCAGTAGGCACCTCATCGGCACCCCGCTTTCCCAAAGTCCTAAACAGAGAATCTGACATACACTGTGTTCCAAATTATTATGCAAATAATATTTTCTCAGATTTTCCCAGATTCCCTATATGAATTGCAGTCATTGTAATTTTCCAGTCTAATAACTATTCGAGTACAATTGAAAGGTTTTTGTATAAACTGCCGATGATAACAGGATATTTCTCTCGTCCATTGAATTTGTCAGGTTTTGGATGGTTTCTGCTTCAATTGTTTTGCATGAGGACAGAATACCCTCCCAGAGCTGTTGCTTAGATGTGAACTGCCTCCCGCCATCATAGACACTTCTTTTGATGATGCTCCAGAGGTTCTCAATGGGGTTGAGGTCAGGGGAGCATGGGGGTCACACCATAAGTTTGTCCCCTTTTATGCCCACAGCAGCCAGAGATGCAGATGTGTTATGTGCAGCATGAGACGGGGCATTATCATGCATGAAATGATCTCGATGGTCCAGATGGATGGAGTGGAGGATGGCTGGTTGATGGACACCCCATGCAAACACGGCTACGGCGCCAACAAGGAGGAGGTGGAGTAATGTTTTGGGCTGGAATCATGGGGAGAGAGATTGTCGGCCCCTTTAGGATCCCTTAAGGGGTAAAGATGAACTCCATAATGTATGTGGAGTTTCTCAAACAGCACTTCCTTCCATGGTTCAAGAAGAAGAACCGTGCATTCCACAGCAAGATCATTTCATGCATGATAATGCCCCGTCTCATGCTGCACATAACACATCTGCATCTCTGGCTGATATGGGCATAAAAGGGGACAAACTTATGGTGTGGCCCCCATGCTCCCCTGACCTCAACCCCATTGAGAACCTCTGGAGCATCATCAAAAGGAGTGTCTATGATGGCGGGAGGCAGTTCACATCTAAGCAACAGCTCTGGGAGGGTATTCTGTCCTCATGCAAAACAATTGAAGCAGAAACCATCCAAAACCTGACAAATTCAATGGACGAGAGAGTTCAGAAGCTCCTTTCCAACAAGGGGTCCTATGTGCAAATGTGACATCACCTAGAATAAAGTTTTGAGCTGAAAACTGTTTGATTTCAGTGTGTAATAACCGGCTAATGCTTAGAATTTCACAAATGACCATTTTTTTGTTCTTTATTAAAATGAAAAGGTTGAAACCTCTGCTGTGCAGAATAATTTGGAACACAGTGTATATAGTGTGATGTCCCCACTCAGCCCCATTACACAGTGTATATGGGAGACGTGCAAAAGTTTTAAGCAGGTCTGGAAAAAAAAAGCTGAAAGTCAGAAGCTTCTTACATTGAAGTGTTAATAGTTTATTTTTATCAATTAACAAAACACAGAGAGAATGAAGAAAAGAAAAATGTAAATCCCCTCAGTGTCTGGTGACCGCCCGTCACCTCCATCATCAGTGTCTGGTGACCGCCCGTTACCTCCATCATCAGTGTCTGGTGACCGCCTGTCACCTCCATCATCAGTATCTGGTGACCGCCCGTCACCTCCATCATCAGTGTCTGGTGACCGCCCGTTACCTCCATCATCAGTGTCTGGTGACCGCCTGTCACCTCCATCATCAGTATCTGGTGACTGCCCGTCGCCTCCATCATCAGTATCTGGTGACCGCCCGTCGCCTCCATCATCAGTATCTGGTGACCGCCCGTCTCCTCCATCATCAGTATCTGGTGACCGCCCGTCGCCTCCATCATCAGTATCTGGTGACTGCCCGTCGCCTCCATCATCAGTATCTGGTGACCGCCCGTCGCCTCCATCATCAGTATCTGGTGACCGCCCGTCGCCTCCATCATCAGTATCTGGTGACCGCCCGTCGCCTCCATCATCAGTATCTGGTGACCGCCCGTCGCCTCCATCATCAGTATCTGGTGACTGCCCGTCGCCTCCATCATCAGTATCTGGTGACCGCCCGTCGCCTCCATCATCAGTATCTGGTGACTGCCCGTCGCCTCCATCATCAGTATCTGGTGACCACCTGTCGCCTCCATCATCAGTATCTGGAGACCGCCCGTCGCCTCCATCATCAGTATCTGGTGACTGCCTGTCGCCTCCATCATCAGTATCTGGTGACCGCCCGTCGCCTCCATCATCAGTATCTGGTGACTGCCCGTCACCTCCATCATCAGTATCTGGTGACTGCCCGTCGCCTCCATCATCAGTATCTGGTGACTGCCCGTCATCTTCATTCTCTTTGTATTTTGATAATGGATACAGATATTAACTCATATTTTTAAAGCTTCTTGTTATTATCTGCAGCATGTTTTACAGAGCCGCCTATAACTTTTGCACAGAACAATATAGATTCTTTGTGCCAAGATACAAATCGTGTAAACATTGAATATATGAGAGTAACCAGCATTACTGCTGTACGGACTCATCAATGAAGGTCCCGTCTACCCCGCAGGACGCTGTGCCGCAGTATGAGGGTGGGATGTACATGTGATAACAGGGGCATCACCAGGGAGAAACCAAACTACTGGTTATGTTCCTTCTTGCAGCACAGCGGGGTCTGATATGGAGGTTCGGTGCTGCCTCTTATATATCTTTATATGTATACATCGTTATTATATATACATTACGCACATATTATATGGTTATTACATTACATAAGTTCTCTAAATACAACACAAAATAACACTTAATTGCACGGTTATGCAAAGTTTGGGATTATGAATTTTTTTTTCAAATCCAATGACTGATTCTCATGTTTTCTTATACCCTGATTTAAAAAAAAACACTTCTATTTTTAACCCTTACATATGGATTTTGCACAAAACATGCGTGAAATTACGTACAAGCGAGATGAACAAGAAAAATACTTCTCAAAAAAATAAAGGGAAGACTTAAACCACAGACTCTAACGCCAAGTAAATGAAACTTCTGTGAAATCAAACTGTCCACTTAGGAAGCGACACTGATTGACAATCAATCTCACCTGCTGCTGTGCAAATGCAATAGACAATAGATGGAAATTATTGGCAATTATCAAGACCCCCTCAATAAAGGAGTGGTTCTGCAGGTGGGGACCACAGACCACATCTCAGTACCAATGCTTTCTGGCTGATGTTTTGGTCACTTTTGAATGTTGGTTGTGCTTTCACACTCGTGGAAGCATAAGACGGACTCTACAACCCACAGAAGTTGCTCAGGTAGTGCAGCTCATCCAGGATGGCACATCAATGCGAGCTGTGGCAAGAAGGTTTGTTGTGTCTGTCAGCGTAGTGTCCAGAGGCTGGAGGCGCTACCAGGAGACGTGGAGGGGGCAGTAGGAGGACAACAACCCAGCAGCAGGACTGCTACCTCTGACCATCCGCAACCTCATCAGGAGCATGCCCAGGAGTTGTAGGGAGGTCATACAGGCACGTGGAGGCCACACACAATACTCAGCCTCATCAGGAGCATGCCCAGGCGTTGTAGGGAGGTCACACACAATACTCAGCCCTCAGCAGGAGCATGCCCAGGCGTTGTAGGGAGGTCATACAGGCACGTGGAGGCCACACACAATACTCAGCCTCATCAGGAGCATGCCCAGGCGTTGTAGGGAGGTCATACAGGCACGTGGAGGCCACACACAATACTCAGCCTCATCAGGAGCATGTCCAGGCGGTGTAGGGAGGTCATACAGGCACGTGGAGGCCACACACAATACTCAGCCTCATCAGGAGCATGCCCAGGCGTTGTAGGGAGGTCATACAGGCACGTGGAGGCCACACACAATACTCAGCCTCATCAGGAGCATGCTCAGGCGTTGTAGGGAGGTCGTACAGGCACGTAGAGGCCACACACAATACTCAGCCTCATCAGGAGCATGCCCAGGCGGTGTAGGGAGGTCATACAGGCACGTGGAGGCCACACACAATACTCAGCCTCATCAGGAGCATGCCCAGGCGTTGTAGGGAGGTCATACAGGCACGTGGAGGCCACACACAATACTCAGCCTCATCAGGAGCATGCTCAGGCGTTGTAGGGAGGTCGTACAGGCACGTAGAGGCCACACACAATACTCAGCCTCATCAGGAGCATGCCCAGGCGTTGTAGGGAGGTCATACAGGCACGTGGAGGCCACACACAATACTCAGCCTCATCAGGAGCATGCCCAGGGGTTGTAGGGAGGTCATACAGGCACGTGGAGGCCACACACAATACTCAGCCTCATCAGGAGCATGCCCAGGCGTTGTAGGGAGGTCATACAGGCACGTGGAGGCCACACACAATACTCAGCCTCATCAGGAGCATGCCCAGGCGTTGTAGGGAGGTCATACAGGCACGTGGAGGCCACACACAATACTCAGCCTCATCATGAGCATGCCCAGACATTGTAGGGAGGTCATACAGGCACGTGGAGGCCACACACAATACTCAGCCTCATCAGGAGCATGCCCAGGCGTTGTAGGGAGGTCATACAGGCACGTGGAAGCCACACACAATACTCAGCCTCATCAGGAGCATTCCCAGGCGTTGTAGGGAGGTCATACAGGCACGTGGAGGCCACACACAATACTCAGCCTCATCAGGAGCATGCCCAGGCGTTGTAGGGAGGTCATGCAGGCACGGGCCACACACAATACACAGCCTCATCAGGAGCATGCTCAGGCGTTGTAGGGAGGTCGTACAGGCACGTAGAGGCCACACACAATACTCACCCTCATCAGGAGCATGCCCAGGCGTTGTAGGGAGGTCATGCAGGCACGGGCCACACACAATACTCAGCCTCATCAGGAGCAGGCCCAGGCGTTGTAGGGAGGTCATACAGGCACGTGGAGGCCACACACAATACTCAGCCTCATCAGGAGCATGTCCAGGCGTTGTAGGGACGTCATACAGACACGTGGAGGCCACACACAATACTCAGCCTCATCAGGAGCATGCCCAGGCGTTGTAGGGACGTCATACAGACACGTGGAGGCCACACACAATACTGAGCCTCATCAGGAGCATACCCAGGCGTTTTAGGGGGGTCATACAGGCACGTGGAGGCCACACACAATACTCAGCCTCATCAGGAGCATGTCCAGGTGACGCACCCCTGGGCCTGTGTCGCGCAGCGTTGCGCACGCGGGAGCTTACCCGGAGCCGGATCTGTTGAGGGTTGTAGTCTCGTGGCGGTGACCCGGTCCGTGCCCAGGGAGTCAGACTAAGTGGCGCTGTATTAGCGGTAGATGTTGTACGACTATGCCACCCGTTGAATGCAGCGAAGGAGCTGCCGCTGCAGGGCAGACCGCTGAGGCCGGTGGTAGGATTGTGCAGCGTGATAGTATCACCCCCAACGGGAGGGGTATGGCCTCAGGGCAGCCGACGTGGATGATGGGGGTAGCAGGAACCACTCGGAGACGGTACGGTGTAGTTCAGGGTCTTTACTGGTGACAAAGATAGACCCTCCCGGAGTACTGGCTAGCGATTGGGGCCTGGTCAGTCCTTGAGCAGATGGGATCTCCCCTGGCCAGGCGGAGTTGTAGGCCTCCCAAACTAACTGTACTCTTCTGGCTACCTTGCTAGAGGCGGGTATAAGTAGCCCACGTCCCTGAGTGTACCGTGTGGTGCTCACCCGTATGGCCGGTGACTCGGGGCCTTCTAGTAGCTTCCGCTCCACGACGGCGGTGCTGGTCCCACGCGTGTGACCGTGCCTTCGGGTTTCTTGGCCAGAGGACCTGAAATCCCCTGCCGGTCGGTTTCTGCTGCTGGATAGGAGTTAGTCCCCACAGCCTCGGACTCCGGGTCCGGTGATAGCTTCTCAGTCAGGGCGAGCTCCTCAGCTGCCAGCCCCTGACTCCTTGTAGCACTGCGCCCACAGAGCTCCTGATGTTCTTTTCCTATATCTGCTTCTCTTCTCTGTCTCTACTTCTTCTCTACTCTCCTAACCCTGCCTCAGCCCTAGGTTTATATAGGGGAAGTTCTTCGCCTCCCAGGACTGGGCAGGAGGTGTGGCATGCATAGGATTCCTGACCACGAGACCTCCCACCTGCTCTCAGACATAACATTGCTGTTACTGTGGAAACCAGACCCCTGGGGTGCCACATTCCCCCCTAGTGAAATTTAGTACTCCAGGACTAAACATATTTTTAAACATAACAAGGTATAAACAATAATAGTACAATAAGAAAAACATATAAAGATGGTCACGGCGTGTCCGCAACCGGGTGCAGTTTTTGAAGAAAAGCAAGGTGTCCATTTCACCAAAACAGGGAGACGTAACCAGGTAGGGGTCTGTCCTGCCCCGAGTCCTTAACAGTCTTTAGTCCATTCCTAGGTTACGCTCCAACCATGTACAAGGATTCCCGGTAAATCCACCAAGGACTCCTATAAATAACTAGAAACACATAATTATACACAAGCAACAAGAAAAACAGGTAACCACAAATAAAACAATTTATACACTTCAAATCCTCCAACGTGCGGGTAACTGGCCTCTAGTGGCCCTAGTGGACCTACGGAGCTGACTGTCTAGCCCTGAACTACAGGGTGTAGGAGCTGTCAAGGGTAAACTGGGCAGCTGTCTACCGGCTCTTTGGCTCACTAGGGGTACGGCAGGCTCACTATAAGCAGAGGGTTGATCCTCCTGTTCTGCTTGTGTGGAGTCTTCTGCCTCCTGGACCGGCTGCTCTTCCAGCTCTACCTGTTGCTCCGTAGGCACTTGGGATGCTGGTTGGAGGAACGTGAGGACGGGTACCACAACTGCACCATTGACTTGAGTCCAGGACCGAGGGAAGTCTCCGAGCACAGTACTAACCATATCTTCCCTTCCCTCTACAGATCGATGGTCTTCTTGTTCCTCTTCAGGGTTCCGTAGCTGTTCAGGACACTTCTTCAGGTGATCCCGGGATACAATGGCTATGGTCTCCCCTCCGTCTTTACTGATGGTACAGACTTTCGGGTTCTCGTGGCTTGAGGGCAGTACGGTGTACGGGTCCTTCTCCCACTGGTCGTCCAACTTGTGGAGCCGTCTTTTCCTCTTCAAGACCTGCTCTCCGGGTACCAGGGGAACAGCGGGAGCATACTGGTTGTAAGTTTTCTCTTGTCTTTCCCTAGCCTGACAGAGACTTCGCTCCGCGCTCTCCTGTACTTTCCGGTACTGCTGCTGCCTCTCTGTGTCCCAGTCTGCCTCTGGTGAAGTGTCCTCGGGTGTCAGGACTCCCATTTCCAGGTCAACAGGTAACTTACCAGGTCTCGCCCTCATTAGGTAAGCCGAGGTACAGTTGGTGGAACCTACCAGGATGTGGTTGTATAGGTCCACCAGATCGGGCAGCTTCTCAGGCCACAGACTGCGTTCTTCCAGGGGCAACGTTTTCATGAGATCCATTACCACCTGGTTCATTTTCTCACAAAGTCCATTAGTTTGCGGATGATAGGGTGTCGTCCTTATCTTCCGGCAGCCATACAGATTGCAAAATTCCTGGAAGACCTCCGCTTCAAAGGCAGGTCCCTGGTCCATCAGCACTTGGTCCGGGTACCCGTGTGGGCGGCAGAAGTGCTGCTGGAAGGCTCTAGCTGCTGTTTGAGCCGTTAAGTCCTTGACGGGGACGACAACCAAGAACCGGGAGTAATGATCCACAATGGTTAACGCGTAGACGTAGCCACTTCTGCTTGGGGTCAGTTTTACATGATCCAAGGCTACCAGTTCCAACGGCTGCCGGGTGACGATGGACTGCAGGGGAGTCTTCTGGCTGGCACGGTCCTTCCTTCTTAGGTTGCACGGGCCACAGTCTCTGCACCACCTCTCGATGGTTCCCCTCATGCCTACCCAGTGGAACCGCCCACGCAGCAGGAACTCCAGCTTCTTCCATCCGAAGTGTCCAGCCCCGTCGTGGTATGCTTCCATCACCATGGCTGCGTCTCTCCGTGGCACCACTACTTGCCAGATTAGTTCATGCGTCCGGGAGTTAACCATTCTGCGGCACAACTTCCCCTTGTAAAGGAACAGTCGACTCTTCTCAGCCCACAGTTGCTTGGCTTCCTCCGGAGCGTCTGGGTCAAGGCGAGCCTCTGGCCGAGTCAGCATCTCCTTCACCAGCCGGACGGCAGGGTCACTGTCTTGCGTTTCCTCCCAGTTGTAGTGAGGCAAGGGGTTAAACGTAGCGGCTTGCTTACTCCTTACCCGATGGGAATACTGGATAGTCCCATGACGGTGGAACGCGGGGAGTTCGACTTCTTCCAGTCCCTCTGGATCTTCTCCTACGTCCGGTAGGTTTGGCATCCTGGACAGGGCGTCCGCGTTGGTATTGGAGCGTCCTGCCCGGTATTTGATTGTGAACTCGTAGTTGGACAGACGGGCCATCCATCTCTGCTCTAGGGCACCGAGTCTTGCCGTGTCTAGGTGTGTCAACGGGTTGTTATCCGTGTACACGGTGAACCGGGAAGAAGCGAGGTAGTGCTTAAAGCGTTCGGTGACTGCCCACACCACTGCCAGGAACTCTAGCTTAAATGAGCTGTAATTCTCAGGGTTTCTTTCGGTGGGTCGCAGTTTTCGGCTAGCGTAAGCGATTACTCGTTCTTTCCCCTGCTGGATCTGGGACAGTACGGCTCCTAGCCCGATGTTACTTGCGTCGGTGTAGAGGATAAAGGGCTGGCTGTAATCAGGGTACGCCAGGATTTCATCCCCCGTGAGGGCCATCTTCAGCTGGCGGAAGGACTCTTCTTCTAACTTCTCCCATTTGAAGGGCGGCTTCTGGTTCTTGGCCTTCCGGGACTGGCCTATCAGGAGGTCCTGCATAGGAGCTGCCTTTTTGGTGAAACCGGGGATGAATCTGCGGTAATAGCCTACCAACCCGAGGAACTGCCGCACTTCCTTTACACTGGAGGGACTTGGCCATTCCTTAATTGCGGTGATCTTATCAGGGTCGGGAGCCACTCCATCAGCGCTCACCACGTGTCCCAGGTACTGCACCTTTGGTTTCAAGAGGTGACACTTGGAGGGTTTTACCTTTAAGCCGTAGCTTGCCAGAGCTTCGAACACTTCCGCCAGGTGTTTCAGGTGGTCCTCATAAGTCTTGGAATATACGATGACATCGTCCAGGTACAACAGGACCGTCTCGAAGTTTCTGTGGCCCAGACAGCACTCCATTAATCGTTGGAAGGTTCCCGGTGCGTTGCAGAGTCCGAACGGCATACAGGTAAACTCGCTAAGTCCCATCGGGGTGGTGAATGCGGTCTTCTCCCGGTCCGCCTCTGCTACAGGAACCTGCCAGTACCCGCTAGTGAGATCCAAGGTAGAGAAGAAGTTAGCAGATCTTAAAGCAGCCAAAGACTCCTCTATCCTTGGAAAGGGGTACGCATCCTTGTGTGTGATACGGTTAATTTTCCGGTAATCTACACACATCCTCATGGTGTTGTCTTTCTTTTTGACTAAGACTAGTGGAGCTGCCCAGGGGCTACAGCTATCCCTGATCACCCCAGCCTCCTTCATGTCCCTAAGCATCCCCTTGGCGTGTTGGTAGTGTGCAGGGGGTACGGGTCGATACCTCTCTTTTATGGGAGGATGGTCTCCCGTGGGGATGTGGTGTTCTACCCCTTTGACTCGCCCGAAGTCTAACGGGTGTTTACTAAACACTCTCTCGTACTCTTGAACCACCCGATAGACTCCCTGTTTCTGGTGTGAGGGAGTGGAGTCAGTACCCAAATGTAGTTGCTGACACCAGTCCTCCATTGTTTCCTTAGAGCCGTTACCTTCCTCCGGGGAAGATGGAGGCAAGGGTTCTACGGACTGTATGGAATTTTGATTGATGGTATACAATTTGGCTAGCGTGGCATACCGGGGCAGGTACACTTCCCTCTTCCCGATATTTATTATGCGAATGGGCACCCTCCCATGGCGTACATTGACCACCCCCCGTGCTGTCAAAATGGTGGGCCTACTGTCTGAGTAAACTGGTTCTACCATTGCCTGGTAATCTCTACCTCTCAGACCAATAGCTGCCCGGCACCAAATCATCATTTCACTTTTTGGGGGCATGGCAATAGGGAAAGGGTCACACATTCTTACGCTACCAATCTCACCACCGGAGAGTTCTATCTGTTGCCGTCGCATCAGTGCCCGGATCTCTTTCTGGAGCACTCGCTGCTGGCTGGAGCTGGCGTTCTTGGCAACCTGTTGTAAAAGGAAAATCACCTCTGCAAGACAATTTTCAATTACATTAGTTCCTAGAGTTATCTTTGGGTGACTCTCGTGTTTGTCAATGTCTACAATGATCAGTCCCTGTGCTGCCAGTTCGACTCTACCGATTTTAATGGTCACCTCTTTAAATCCAATCTGTGGCACGGGCTGACCATTGCTGGCGATGATACTCAAGTCGTCGTCAGGGTAGCGGGTGATATCCGAGTCATTCCAGTACTGCTTGAAGAGCACGTACGGGATAGTGGTGACCTGTGACACGGTGTCCAATAGGGCACTCATAGGAATGCCATCCAGTACCACAGACAAGACTGGACGTCCTCCCACATATCTGTCGCGCCAGTTCGATGGGCCTGATGATCTTTTTCCTGGGGGTTGGCCCTCTACCCCAGGTTGTGCCAGTTTAAAGGACAGTACCTTGCCATATGTCCGGGTTGATTGCAGCGGCGGCAGATGGGTTGTCCGTCCTCGTTGTATCGGTCGCTGGGTCTTCCTCTGGCCGCTGGGGTCCTCCTTGGTCGACGCCACGGGATGTCCTCCGGTCCGGATGCCAGCTGGATCTTCCCTGGAGTGGAAACCTGTAAAGACTGCACAGTTCGGGTTAGCGCAGCAACGCTTTTAGCTAGCTCTTGGACCTGATGGTGCAGGTCTGGAGCCGGGTCTTTGTTCAAAGCCTGCGCATCAGCTCCCACAGGCCCTGCCGACAAGGGCGCCGCCTCCTGGTGGTAAGTGGTAGTGGGGCGTCTGTGGGTCACAACGCCACCTGGTGCTGGTTCTCGGAGCACCCGGATGGCTCTGTCCTTGAACTGTGCAAATCCCAGATGAGGGTCCTGTAAGGCCATTGCCCGCAACTGGGTTCAGTGGGCATTGTAATATAAACCCTCTATAAATTGTTCAGTCAACAGCCTGTCCTCGTCTCCCACGCCGTCAGGGTCGGTCTGCTTAATGGCTCTCAGGGCCTCTTGTAGGTTCAGGGCATAGTCCCTTATACTCTCATGTGCCCGCTGTTTGCACCCGTGGAATCTAAGCTTGATCTCGGCTGAGGTGCGGGTATCAAAGGTGTCCCTCAGCCGGGTTAGTATCTCTGCGACAGTCCTCCTCCCAGGTGGCCAGGACTTTACCTCCCTTTGGGCTGCCCCGGTTAATTGGGCCACCAGGATGCTCACTTTTTGCTCCTCTGTGAGGGGATACACATGGAAGAGGCTATCCAGCTTTTCTCTAAAGTCATGCAGGGTATGTGACTCCCCTGAGTACTGGGGTAGCCAGGTTGCCCCCGGGATATAGGGCATGGTGAAAGGCATGACCGCAACAGCGGTGGCGCTGGCGGGGGTTGAAGCGGTGAAGCTCTCCTCCGTATCCGACATTCTTCTCCCCCCTAGTGGACCATGGCCTACCTTGCGATGATCCTCTTCCGTAGGCCGCGGCTCCGCAGTGGATCGTCAGGGTTGAGGACCTTCCGTCGCGCTCCTGTGACGTCGGCGTCTGCTGGGCTCCTTCCAGGACCTTACGCAACGTCCGGACGTGAGGCGGGGCTTCAGTTCTCGCGCGCTTTCGGAGTCTACGCCCCTCTTCTTCCCGCGCGGCGTCTTCAAGATGGCGTCCAACGGCGGGAAAACTCCACGGATGGCGGGAAGAAGGCAGAAGATGGCGCCGGATGGCGGGAAACCTCCACGGATGGCGGGAATCTAAACCACTGGTAAGTTTGAACAGTCTTTTTCAGGCACGCAGTACCCGGTGGTTGCGGGCACGAAATCCTGCCGACTACGCCAAAAGTTGACGCACCCCTGGGCCTGTGTCGCGCAGCGTTGCGCACGCGGGAGCTTACCCGGAGCCGGATCTGTTGAGGGTTGTAGTCTCGTGGCGGTGACCCGGTCCGTGCCCAGGGAGTCAGACTAAGTGGCACTGTATTAGCGGTAGATGTTGTACGACTACGCCACCCGTTGAATGCAGCGAAGGAGCTGCCGCTGCAGGGCAGACCGCTGAGGCCGGTGGTAGGATTGTGCAGCGTGATAGTATCACCCCCAACGGGAGGGGTATGGCCTCAGGGCAGCCGACGTGGATGATGGGGGTAGCAGGAACCACTCGGAGACGGTACGGTGTAGTTCAGGGTCTTTACTGGTGACAAAGATAGACCCTCCCGGAGTACTGGCTAGCGATTGGGGCCTGGTCAGTCCTTGAGCAGATGGGATCTCCCCTGGCCAGGCGGAGTTGTAGGCCTCCCAAACTAACTGTACTCTTCTGGCTACCTTGCTAGAGGCGGGTATAAGTAGCCCACGTCCCTGAGTGTACCGTGTGGTGCTCACCCGTATGGCTGGTGACTCGGAGCCTTCTAGTAGCTTCCGCTCCACGACGGCGGTGCTGGTCCCACGCGTGTGACCGTGCCTTCGGGTTTCTTGGCCAGAGGACCTGAAATCCCCTGCCTGTCGGTTTCTGCTGCTGGATAGGAGTTAGTCCCCACAGCCTCGGACTCCGGGTCCGGTGATAGCTTCTCAGTCAGGGCGAGCTCCTCAGCTGCCAGCCCCTGACTCCTTGTAGCACTGCGCCCACAGAGCTCCTGATGTTCTTTTCCTATATCTGCTTCTCTTCTCTGTCTCTACTTCTTCTCTACTCTCCTAACCCTGCCTCAGCCCTAGGTTTATATAGGGGAAGTCCTTCCCCTCCCAGGACTGGGCAGGAGGTGTGGCATGCATAGGAATCCTGACCAAGAGACCTCCCCCCTGCTCTCAGACATAACATTGCTGTTACTGTGGAAACCAGACCCCTGGGGTGCCACACAGGCGTTGTAGGGAGGTCATACAGGCACGTGGAGGCCACACACAATACTCAGCCTCATCAGGAGCATGCCCAGGCATTGTAGGGAGGTCATACAGGCACGAGGAGGCCACACACAATACTCAGCCTCATCAGGAGCATGCCCAGGCGTTGTAGGGAGGTCATACAGGCACGTGGAGGCCACACACAATACTCAGCCTCATCAGGAGCATGCCCAGGCATTGTAGGGAGGTCATACAGGCACGTGGAGGCCACACACAATACTCAGCCTCATCAGGAGCATGTCCAGGCGTTGTAGGGAGGTCATACAGGCACGTGGAGGCCACACACAATACTCAGCCTCATCAGGAGCATGCCCAAGCGTTGTAGGGAGGTCATACAGGCACGTGGAGGCCACACACAATACTCAGCCTCATCAGGAGCATGCCCAGGCGTTGTAGGGAGGTCATACAGGCACGTGGAGGCCACACACAATACTCAGCCTCATCAGGAGCATGTCCAGGCGTTGTAGGGAGGTCATACAGGCACGTGGAGGCCGCACACAATACTCAGCCTCATCAGGAGCATGCCCAGGCGTTGTAGGGAGGTCATACAGGCACGTGGAGGCCACACACAATACTCAGCCTCATCAGGAGCATGCCCAGGCGTTGTAGGGAGGTCATGCAGGCACGTGGAGGCCACACACAATACTCAGCCTCATCAGGAGCGTGCCCAGGGGTTGTAGGGAGGTCATACAGGCACGTGGAGGCCACACACAATACTCCGCCTCATCAGGAGCATGCCCAGGCGTTGTAGGGGGGTCATGCAGGCACGTGGAGGCCACACACAATACTCAGCCTCATCAGTAGCATGCCCAGGCGTTGTAGGGAGGTCATGCAGGCACGTGGAGGCCACACACAATACTCAGCCTCATCAGGAGCATGCCCAGGCGTTGTAGGGAGGTCATACAGGCACGTGGAGGCCACACACAATACTCAGCCTCATCAGGAGCGTGTCCAGGGGTTGTAGGGAGGTCATACAGGCACGTGGAGGCCACACACAATACTCAGCCTCATCAGGAGCATGCCCAGGCGTTGTAGGGAGGTCATGCAGGCACATGGAGGCCACACACAATACTCAGCCTCATCAGGAGCATGCCCAGGCGCTGTAGGGAGGTCATACAGGCACGTGGAGGCCACACACAATACTCAGCCTCATCAGGAGCATGCCAAGGCGTTGTAGGGAGGTCATGCAGGCACATGGAGGCCACACACAATACTCAGCCTCATCAGGAGCATGCCCAGGCGTTGTAGGGAGGTCATACAGGCACGTGGAGGCCACACACAATACTCAGCCTCATCAGGAGCATGCCCAGGCGTTGTAGGGAGGTCATGCAGGCACGTGGAGGCCACACACAATACTCAGCCTCATCAGGAGCATGCCCAGGCGCTGTAGGGAGGTCATACAGGCACGTGGAGGCCACACACAATACTCAGCCTCATCAGGAGCATGCCCAGGCGTTGTAGGGAGGTCATACAGACACGTGGAGGCCACACACAATACTCAGCCTCATCAGGAGCATGCCCAGGCGTTGTAGGGAGGTCATACAGGCACGTGGAGGCCACACACAATACTGAGCCTCATCAGGAGCATGCCCAGGCGTTGTAGGGAGGTCATACAGGCACGTGGAGGCCACACACAATACTCAGCCTCATCAGGAGCATGCCCAGGCGTTGTAGGGAGGTCATACAGGCACGTGGAGGCCACGCACAATACTCAGCCTCATCAGGAGCATGCCCAGGCGTTGTAGGGAGGTCATACAGGCACGTGGAGGCCACACACAATACTCAGCCTCATCAGGAGCATGCCCAGGCGTTGTAGGGAGGTCATACAGGCACGTGACTCAGCCTCATCAGGAGCATGCCCAGGCGTTGTAGAGAGGTCATACAGGCACGTGGAGACCACACACAATACTCAGCCTCATCAGGAGCATGCCCAGGCGTTGTAGGGAGGTCATACAGGCACGTGGGGGCCACACACAATACTCAGCCTCATCAGGAGCATGCCCAGGCGTTGCAGGGAGGTCATACAGGCACGAGGAGGCCACACACAATACTCAGCCTCATCAGGAGCATGCCCAGGCGTTGTAGGGAGGTCATACAGACACGTGGAAGCCACACACAATACTCAGCCTCATCAGGAGCATGCCCAGGCGTTGTAGGGAGGTCATGCAGGCACGTGGAGGCCACACACAATACTCAGCCTCATCAGGAGCATGCCCAGGCATTGTAGGGAGGTCATACAGGCACGTGGAGGCCACACACAATACTCAGCCTCATCAGGAGCATGCCCAGGCGTTGTAGGGAGGTCATACAGGCACGTGGAGGCCACACACAATACTCAGCCTCATCAGGAGCATGCCCAGGCGTTGTAGGGAGGTCATACAGGCACGTGGAGGCCACACACAATACTCAGCCTCATCAGGAGCATGTCCAGGCGTTGTAGAGAGGTCATACAGGCACGTGGAGGCCGCACACAATACTCAGCCTCATCAGGAGCATGCCCAAGCGTTGTAGGGAGGTCATACAGGCACGTGGAGGCCACACACAATACTCAGCCTCATCAGGAGCATGCCCAGGCGTTGTAGGGAGGTCATGCAGGCACGTGGAGGCCACACACAATACTCAGCCTCATCAGGAGCGTGCCCAGGGGTTGTAGGGAGGTCATACAGGCACGTGGAGGCCACACACAATACTCAGCCTCATCAGTAGCATGCCCAGGCGTTGTAGGGGGGTCATGCAGGCACATGGAGGCCACACACAATACTCAGCCTCATCAGGAGCATGCCCAGGCATTGTAGGGAGGTCATACAGGCACGTGGAGGCCACACACAATACTCAGCCTCATCAGGAGCATGCCCAGGCGTTGTAGGGAGGTCATACAGGCACGTGGAGGCCCCACACAATACTCAGCCTCATCAGGAGCATGCCCAAGCGTTGTAGGGAGGTCATACAGGCACGTGGAGGCCACACACAATACTCAGCCTCATCAGGAGCATGCCCAGGCGTTGTAGGGAGGTCATGCAGGCACGTGGAGGCCACACACAATACTCAGCCTCATCAGGAGCGTGCCCAGGGGTTGTAGGGAGGTCATACAGGCACGTGGAGGCCACACACAATACTCAGCCTCATCAGGAGCATGCCCAGGCGTTGTAGGGGGGTCATGCAGGCACATGGAGGCCACACACAATACTCAGCCTCATCAGGAGCATGCCCAGGCATTGTAGGGAGGTCATACAGGCACGTGGAGGCCACACACAATACTCAGCCTCATCAGGAGCATGCCCAGGCGTTGTAGGGAGGTCATACAGGCACGTGGAGGCCACACACAATACTTAGCCTCATCAGGAGCATGCCCAGGCGTTGTAGGGAGGTCATACAGGCACGTGGAGGCCACACACAATACTCAGCCTCATCAGGAGCATGCCAGGCGTTGTAGGGAGGTCATGCAGGCACGTGGAGGCCACACACAATACTCAGCCTCATCAGGAGCATGCCCAGGCGTTGTAGGGAGGTCATACAGGCACGTGGAGGCCACACACAATACTCAGCCTCATCAGGAGCATGCCCAGGCGTTGTAGTGAGGTCATACAGGCACGTGGAGGCCAAACACAATACTCAGCCTCATCAGGAGCATGCCCAGGCATTGTAGGGAGGTCATGCAGGCACGTGGAGGCCACACACAATACTCAGCCTCATCAGGAGCATGCCCAGGCGTTGTAGGGAGGTCATACAGGCACATTGAGGCCACACACAATACTCAGCCTCATCAGGAGCATGCCCAGGTGACGCGCCCCTGGGCCTGTGTCGCGCTGCGGTGCGCACGCGGGAGCTTACCCGGAGCCGGATCCGTGGAGGGTTGTAATCTCGTGGCGGTGACCCGGTCCGTGCCCAGGGAGTCAAACTAGACGGCAGTCTATTAGTAGTAAATAGTTGATGACTACGCCACCCGCTGAGTGCAGCCAGGAAGCTGCTGCTGCAGGGCAGACCGCTGAGGCCGGTGGTAGGATTGTGCAGCGTGATAGTATAACCCCCAACGGGAGGGGTATGGCCTCAGGGCAGCCGACGTGGATGATGGGGGTAGCAGGAACCACTCAGAGACGGTACGGTGTAGTTCAGGGTCTTTACTGGTAACAACGACAGACCCTCCCGGAGTACTTGCTAGCAAACGGGGCCTGGTCAGTCTTTGAGCAGATGGGATCTCCCCTGGCCAGGCGTAGTTGTAGGCCTCCCAAACTGACTGTACTCTTCTGGCTACCTTGCTAGAAGCTGATGTAAGTAGCCCACGTCCCTGAGTGTACCGTGTGGTGCTCACCCGTATGGCCGGTGACTCGGGGCCTTCTAATGGCTTCCGCTCCACGATGGCGGTGCTGGTCCCACGCGTGTGACCGTGCCTTCGGGCTTCTGGGCCAGAGGACCTGAAATCCCCTGCCCGACGGATTCTGCTGCTGGGTAGGAGTTAGTCCCCACAGCCTCGGACTCCGGGTCCGGTAAAGAATCTTCTTAGTCAGGGCGAGCTCTGTAGCTGCCAGCCCCTGACTCCTTGTAACTCTGTTTCCTATGCTGCTTCTCTTCTCCACTCTCCTTGTCTGACTCACCCTGCCTCAGCCCCGGGTTTATACAGGGGAAGTTCTTCCCCTCCCAAGACTGGGCAGGAGGTGTGGCATGCACAGGATCCCTGACCAAAGGACCTCCCACCTGCTCTCAGACATAATATCTCTATCACTGTGGCAACCAGACCCCTGGGGTGTCACATTCCCCCCTAGTGAAATTTAGTACTCCGGGACTAAACACATTTAGAAAAACATAACAAAGTATAACAATAACAATACTATAAGAAAAACACATAAGATGGTTACGGCGTGTCCGCAACCGGATGCAGTCTTTGAAGAAAAGCAAAGGTGTCCATTTCACCAACACAGGGAGACGTAACCAGGTAGGGGTCTGTTCTACCCCGAGTCCTTAACAGTCTCTAGTCCATCCTGGGTTACGCTCCAACTATATACAAGGATTCCCGGTAAATCCACCAAGGTTTCCTAAAAATAACTAGAAACACAAAATTATACACAAGCAACAAGACACAGAAAAACATAAATAAAACAATCTATACACTTTAAATTCTCCAGCGTGCGGGTAACTGGCCTCTAGTGGCCCGAGTGGACCTACGGAGCTGACTGTCTGGCCCTGAACTACAGGGTGTAGGAGCTGTCAAGGGTAAACTGGGCAGCTGTCTACCGGCTCTTTGTCTCACTAGGGGTACGGCAGGCTCACTATAAGCAGAGGGTTGATTCTCCTGTTCTGCTTGTGTGGAGTCTTCTGCCTCCTGGACCGGCTGTTCTTCCAGCTCTACCCGTTGCTCCGTAGGTTCTTGGGATGATGGTTGGAGGAAGGTGAGTACGGGTACCACAACTGCACCATTGACTTGAGTCCAAGACTGAGGAAAGTCCCCGAGCACGGTACTAACCATATCTTCCCTTTCTTCCACGGGTCGATGGTCTTCTTGTTCCTCTTCAGGGTTCCTCAGTTGTTCGGGACACTTCTTCAGGTGGTCCCAGGATACAATGGCTGTGGTTTCCCCTCCGTCTTTACTGATGGTACAGACCTTCGGGTTCTCGTGGCTTGAGGGCAGTACGGTGTACGGGTCCTTCTCCCACTGGTCGTCCAACTTGTGGAGCCGTCTCTTCCTCTTCAAGACCTGCTCTCCGGGTACCAGGGGAACAGCGGGAGCATACTGGTTGTAAGTTTTCTCTTGTCTTTCCCTAGCCTGACAGAGACTTCGCTCCACGCTCTCCTGTACTCTCCGGTACTGCTGCTGCCTCTCTGTGTCCCAGTCTGTTTCTGGTGAAGTGTCCTCGGGGGTCAGGACTCCCATTTCCAGGTCAACAGGTAACTTACCAGGTCTTGCCCTCATTAGGTAAGCCGGGGTACAGTTGGTGGAACCTACCGGGATGTGGTTGTATAGGTCCACCAGATCGGGCAACTTTTCAGGCCACAGACTGCGTTCTTCCAGGGGCAACGTTTTTAGAAGATCCATTACCACCTGGTTCATTTTTTCACAAAGTCCATTAGTCTGCGGATGGTAGGGTGTCGTCCTTATCTTCCGGCAGCCATACAGATTGCAGAATTCCTGAAAGACCTCCGCTTCAAAGGCAGGTCCCTGGTCCGTCAGCACTTGGTCCGGGTACCCGTGTGGACGGCAGAAGTGCTGCTGGAAGGCTCTAGCTGCTGTTTGAGCCGTTAAGTCCTTGACGGGGACGACAACCAAGAACCGGGAGTAATGATCCACGATGGTTAACGCGTAGACGTAGCCACTTCTGCTTGGGGTCAGTTTTACATGATCCAAGGCTACCAGTTCCAACGGTTGCCGGGTGACGATGGACTGCAGGGGAGTCTTCTGGCTGGCTCGGTCCTTCCTTCTCAGGTTGCACGGGCCACAATCTCTGCACCACTTCTCGATGGTTCCCCTCATGCCTACCCAGTGGAACCGCTCGCGCAGCAGGAACTCCAGCTTTTTCCACCCAAAGTGTCCAGCTCCGTCGTGGTATGCCTCCATCACCATGGCTGCGTCTCTTCGTGGCACCACTACTTGCCAGAGTAATTCATGCGTCCGGGAGTTAACCATTCTGTGGCACAACTTCCCTTTGTAAAGGAACAGTCGACTCTTCTCTGCCCATAGTTGTTTGGCTTCCTCCGGAGCGTCTGGTTCAAGGCGAGCCTCCGGCCGAGTCAGCATCTCCTTCACCAGTCGGACGGCAGGGTCGCTGTCTTGCGTTTCCGCCCAGTTGTAGTGGGGTAAGGGGTTCAACGTAGCAGCCTGCTTACTCCTTACCCGGTGGGAATACTGAATAGTCCCATGACGGTGGAACGCAGGGAGTTCAACTTCTTCCAGTCCCTCCGGATCTTCTCCTCCGTCCGGCAGGTTGGGCATCCTGGACAGGGCGTCCGCGTTGGTATTGGAGCGTCCTGCCCGGTATTTAATTGTGAACTCGTAGTTGGACAGACGGGCCATCCACCTCTGCTCCAGGGCACCGAGTCTTGCCGTGTCCAGGTGTGTCAGCGGGTTGTTATCCGTGTACACGGTGAACCGGGAAGAAGCGAGGTAATGCTTAAAGCGCTCAGTGATTGCCCATACTACGGCCAGGAACTCTAACTTAAATGAGCTGTAATTCTCGGGGTTCCTTTCGGTGGGTCGCAGTTTTCGGCTGGCGTAGGCGATTACTCGTTCCTTCCCCTGCTGGATCTGGGACAGTACGGCTCCTAGCCCGATGTTACTGGCGTCGGTGTAGAGGATAAAGGGCTGGCTATAATCCGGGTACGCCAGGATTTCGTCCCCCGTGAGGGCCATCTTCAGCTGGCGGAAGGACTCTTCTTCCAGCTCTTCCCATTTGAAGGGCGGCTTCTGGTTCTTGGCCTTCCGGGACTGGCCTATCAGGAGGTCCTGCATAGGTGCTGCCTTTTTGGTGAAACCGGGAATAAACCTTCGGTAGTAGCCTACCAACCCGAGGAACTGCCGCACTTCTTTTACGCTGGAGGGGCTTGGCCATCCCTTAATTGCGGTGATCTTATCGGGGTTGGGAGCCACTCCGTCAGCGCTCACCACGTGTCCCAGGTACTGCACCTTTGGTTTCAGGAGGTGACACTTGGAGGGTTTCACCTTTAGGCCGTAACTCGCCAGAGCCTCGAACACTTCCGCCAGGTGTTTCAGGTGGTCCTCATACGTCTTGGAATATACGATGACATCGTCCAGGTACAACAGGACCGTCTCGAAGTTTCTGTGGCCCAGACAACACTCCATTAGGCGTTGGAAGGTTCCTGGTGCGTTGCAGAGTCCGAACGGCATGCAGGTGAACTCGCTAAGTCCCATCGGGGTGGTGAATGCGGTCTTCTCCCGGTCCGCCTCTGCTACAGGAACCTGCCAGTACCCGCTAGTGAGATCCAAGGTAGAGAAGAAGTTAGCAGATCTTAAAGCAGCCAATGACTCCTCTATCCTTGGTAAGGGGTACGCATCCTTGTGTGTGATACGGTTGATTTTCCGGTAATCTACACACATCCTCATGGTGTTGTCTTTCTCTTTGACTAAAACTAATGGGGCTGCCCAGGGGCTACAACTATCCCGGATTACCCCAGCCTCCTTCATATCTCTAAGCATCCCCTTGGCGTGTTGGTAATGTGCAGGGGGTACGGGTCGATACCTCTCTTTTATGGGAGGATGATCTCCCGTGGGGATGCGATGTTCTACCCCCTTGACTCGCCCGAAGTCTAACGGGTGTTTACTAAACACTCTCTCATACTCTTGAACCACCCGATAGACTCCTTGTTTCTGATGTGAGGGAGTGGAGTCAGTACCCAAATGTAGTTGCTGACACCAGTCCTCCATGTCTTTCTTAGAGCCGTTACCTTCCTCCGGGTGAGATGGAGGCAAGGGTTCCACAGATTGTATAGAACTTTGATTAGTGGTATATAATTTGGCTAGCGTGGCATACCGGGGCAGGTACACTTCCCTCTCCCCGATATTTATTATGCGAATGGGCACCCTCCCATGGCGTACATTGACCACCGCCCGTGCTGTCAAAATGGTGGGCCTACTGTCTGAGTAAACTGGTTCTACCATTGCCTGGTAATCTCTACCTCTCAGACCAATAGCTGCCCGGCACCAAATCATCATTTCACTTTTTGGGGGCATGGCAATAGGAAAAGGGTCACACATTCTTACGCTACCAATCTCACCGCCGGAGAGTTCCACTTGTTGCCGTTGCATCAGTGCCCGGATCTCTTTCTGGAGCACCCGCTGCTCGCCGGAGCTGGCATTCTTGGCAACCTGCTGTAAAAGGAAAATCACCTCTGCAAGACAATTTTCAATTACATTAGTTCCTAGAGTTATTTTTGGGTGACTCTCATGTTTATCGATATCTACAATGATCAGTCCCTGTGCGGCCAGTTCGACTCTACCAATTTTGATGGTCACCTCTTTAAATCCGACCTGTGGCACGGGCTGACCATTGCTGGCGATGATACTCAAGTCGTCGTCGGGGTAGCGGGTAATATCCGAGTCATTCCAGTACTGCTTGAAGAGCACGTACGGGATGGTGGTGACCTGTGACCCGGTGTCCAGTAGGGCACTCATGGGAATGCCATCCAGTACCACAGGCAAGACTGGACGTCCTCCCACATATCTGTCGCGCCAGTTCGATGGGCCTGGTGATCTTTTTCCTGGGGGTTGGCCCTCTACCCCAGGTTGTGCCCGTTTAAAGAACAGTACCTTGCCATATGTCCGGGTTGATTGCAGCGGCGGCAGATGGGTCGTCCGTCCTCACTGTATCGGTCACTGGGTCTTCCTCTGGCCGGTGGGGTCCTCCTTGGTCGACGCCACGGGATGTCCTCCGGTCCGGATGCCAGCTGGATCTTCCCTGGGGTGGAAACCTGTAAAGACTGCACAGTTCGGGTTAGCGCAGCAACGCTCTTAGCTAGCTCTTGGACCTGATGGTGTAGGTCTGGAGCCGGGTCATTGTCCAAAGCCTGCGCATCAGCTCCCACAGGCCCTGCTGACAAGGGCGCCGCCTCCTGGTAGTAAGTGGTAGTGGGGCGTCTGTGGGTCACAACGCCACCTGGTGCCGGTTCTCGGAGCACCCGGATGGCTCTGTCCTTGAGCTGTGCAAAGTCCAGATGGGGATCCTGTAAGGCCATTGCCCGCAACTGGGTTCGGTGGGCATTGCAATATAAACCCTCTATAAATTGTTCAGTCAACAGCCTGTCCTCGTTTCCCACCCCATCAGGGTCGCTCTGCTTTATGGCCCTCAGGGCCTCTTGTAGGTTTAGTGCATAGTCCCTTATACTCTCATGCGCTCGCTGCTTGCACCCGTAGAATCTAAGCTTAATCTCGGCTGAGGTGCGGGTATCAAAGGTGTCCTTCAGCCGGGTTAGTATCCCTGCGACAGTCTTCCTCCCAGGTGGCCAGGATTTTACTTCCCTTTTGGCTGCCCCGGTTAGTTGGGCCACCAGGATGCTCACTTTTTGCTCTTCTGTGAGGGGGTACACCTGGAAGAGGCTATCCAGCTTTTCTCTAAAGTCATGCAGGGTATGTGACTCCCCTGAGTACTGGGGTAGCCAAGCTGCTCCCGGGATATAGGGCATGGTGAAGGGCATAACTGCAGCAGCGGTAGCGCTGGCGGGGGTTGAGGCAGTGAAGCTCTCCTCCGTATCCGACATCTTCCTCCCCCCTAGTGGACCGTGGCCTACCTTGCGATGATCCTCTTCCGTAGGCCGCGGCTCCGCAGTGGATCGTCAGGGTTGAGGACCTTCCGTCGCGCTCCTGTGACGTCGGCGTCTGCTGGGCTCCTTCCAGGACCTTACGCAACGTCCGGACGTGAGGCGGGGCTTCAGTTCTCGCGCGCTTTCGGAGTCCACGCCCCTCTTCTTCCCGCGCGGCGTCCTCAAGATGGCGTCCAATGGCGGGAAAACTCCACGGATGGCGGGAAGAAGGTCGAAGATGGCGCCGGATGGCGGGAAAACTTCGCGGATGGCGGGAAGAAGGTAGAAGATGGCGCCGGATGGCGGGAAACCTTCACCACTGGTAAGTTTGAACAGTCTTTGCTTTTCAGGCACGCAGTACCCGGTGGTTGCGGGCACGAAATCCTGCCGACTACGCCAAAGTTGACGCGCCCCTGGGCCTGTGTCGCGCTGCGGTGCGCACGCGGGAGCTTACCCGGAGCCGGATCCGTGGAGGGTTGTAATCTCGTGGCGGTGACCCGGTCCGTGCCCAGGGAGTCAAACTAGACGGCAGTCTATTAGTAGTAAATAGTTGATGACTACGCCACCCGTTGAGTGCAGCCATGAAGCTGCTGCTGCAGGGCAGACCGCTGAGGCCGGTGGTAGGATTGTGCAGCGTGATAGTATAACCCCCAACGGGAGGGGTATGGCCTCAGGGCAGCCGACGTGGATGATGGGGGTAGCAGGAACCACTCAGAGACGGTACGGTGTAGTTCAGGGTCTTTACTGGTAACAACGACAGACCCTCCCGGAGTACTTGCTAGCAAACGGGGCCTGGTCAGTCTTTGAGCAGATGGGATCTCCCCTGGCCAGACGTAGTTGTAGGCCTCCCAAACTGACTGTACTCTTCTGGCTACCTTGCTAGAAGCTGATGTAAGTAGCCCACGTCCCTGAGTGTACCGTGTGGTGCTCACCCGTATGGCCGGTGACTCGGGGCCTTCTAATGGCTTCTGCTCCACGATGGCGGTGCTGGTCCCACGCGTGTGACCGTGCCTTCGGGCTTCTGGGCCAGAGGACCTGAAATCCCCTGCCCGACGGATTCTGCTGCTGGGTAGGAGTTAGTCCCCACAGCCTCGGACTCCGGGTCCGGTAAAGAATCTTCTTAGTCAGGGCGAGCTCTGTAGCTGCCAGCCCCTGACTCCTTGTAACTCTGCTGTTTCCTATGCTGCTTCTCTTCTCCACTCTCCTTGTCTGACTCACCCTGCCTCAGCCCCGGGTTTATACAGGGGAAGTTCTTCCCCTCCCAAGACTGGGCAGGAGGTGTGGCATGCACAGGATCCCTGACCAAAGGACCTCCCACCTGCTCTCAGACATAATATCTCTATCACTGTGGCAACCAGACCCCTGGGGTGTCACACAGGCATTGTAGGGAGGTCATACAGGCACGTGGAGGCCACACACAATACTCAGCCTCATCAGGAGCATGCCCAGACATTGTAGGGAGGTCATACAGGCACGTGGAGGCCACACACAATACTCAGCCTCATCAGGAGCATGCCCAGGCGTTGTAGGGAGGTCATACAGGCATGTGGAGGCCACACACAATACTCAGCCTCATCAGGAGCATGCCCAGGAATTGTAGGGAGGTCATGCAGGCACGTGGAGGCCACACACAATACTCAGCCTCATCAGGAGCATGCCCAGGCATTGTAGGGAGGTCATGCAGGCACGTGGAGGCCACACACAATACTCAGCCTCATCAGGAGCATGCCCAGGCGTTGTAGGGAGGTCAAACAGGCACGTGGAGGCCACACACAATACTCAGCCTCATCAGGAGCATGCCCAGGCATTTTAGGGAGGTCATACAGGCACGTGGAGGCCACACACAATACTCAGCCTCATCAGGAGCAAGCCCAGGCGTTGTAGGGAGGTCATACAGGCACGTGGAGGCCACACACAATACTCAGCCTCATCAGGAGCATGCCCAGGCGTTGTAGGGAGGTCATGCAGGCACGTGGAGGCCACACACAATACTCAGCCTCATCAGGAGCATGCCCAGGCGTTGTAGGGAGGTCATACAGGCACGTGGAGGCCACACACAATACTCAGCCTCATCAGGAGCATGCCCAGGCGTTGTAGGGAGGTCATACAGGCACGTGGAGGCCACACACAATACTCAGCCTCATCAGGAGCATGCCCAGGCGTTGTAGGGAGGTCATACAGGCACGTGGAGGCCACACACAATACTCAGCCTCATCAGGAGCATGCCCAGGCGTTGCAGGGAGGTCATGCAGGCACGGGCCACACACAATACTCCGCCTCAT
Source organism: Phyllobates terribilis (assembly GCF_046119375.1). Classification (NCBI taxonomy): domain Eukaryota; kingdom Metazoa; phylum Chordata; class Amphibia; order Anura; family Dendrobatidae; genus Phyllobates; species Phyllobates terribilis. The sequence continues at coordinate 200,631,356 of NW_027362768.1, read as the reverse complement.
CAGGAGCATGCCCAGGCGTTGTAGGGAGGTCATACAGGCACGTGGAGGACACACAAAATACTCAGCCTCATCAGGAGCATGCCCAGGCGTTGTAGGGAGGTCATACAGGCACGTGGAGGCCACACACAATACTCAGCCTCATCAGGAGCATGCCCAGGCGTTGTAGGGAGGTCATACAGGCACGTGGAGGCCACACACAATACTCAGCCTCATCAGGAGCATGCCCAGGCATTGTAGGGAGGTCATACAGACACGTGGAGGCCACACACAATACTCAGCCTCATCAGGAGCATGCCCAGGCGTTGTAGGGAGGTCATACAGGCACGTGGAGGCCACACACAATACTCAGCCTCATCAGGAGCATGCCCAGGCGTTGTAGGGAGGTCATACAGGCACGTGGAGGCCACACACAATACTCAGCCTCATCAGGAGCATGCCCAGGCATTGTAGGGAGGTCATACAGACACGTGGAGGCCACACACAATACTCAGCCTCATCAGGAGCATGCCCAGGCATTGTAGGGAGGTCATACAGGCACGTGGAGGCCACACACAATACTCAGCCTCATCAGGAGCATGCCCAGGCATTGTAGGGAGGTCATACAGGCACGTGGAGGCCACACACAATACTCAGCCTCATCAGGAGCATGCCCAGGCGTTGTAGGGAGGTCAAACAGGCACGTGGAGGCCACACACAATACTCAGCCTCATCAGGAGCATGCCCAGGCATTTTAGGGAGGTCATACAGGCACGTGGAGGCCACACACAATACTCAGCCTCATCAGGAGCAAGCCCAGGCGTTGTAGGGAGGTCATACAGGCACGTGGAGGCCACACACAATACTCAGCCTCATCAGGAGCATGCCCAGGCGTTGTAGGGAGGTCATGCAGGCACGTGGAGGCCACACACAATACTCAGCCTCATCAGGAGCATGCCCAGGCGTTGTAGGGAGGTCATACAGGCACGTGGAGGCCACACACAATACTCAGCCTCATCAGGAGCATGCCCAGGCGTTGTAGGGAGGTCATACAGGCACGTGGAGGCCACACACAATACTCAGCCTCATCAGGAGCATGCCCAGGCGTTGTAGGGAGGTCATACAGGCACGTGGAGGCCACACACAATACTCAGCCTCATCAGGAGCATGCCCAGGCGTTGCAGGGAGGTCATGCAGGCACGGGCCACACACAATACTCCGCCTCATCAGGAGCATGCCCAGGCGTTGTAGGGAGGTCATACAGGCACGTGGAGGACACACAAAATACTCAGCCTCATCAGGAGCATGCCCAGGCGTTGTAGGGAGGTCATACAGGCACGTGGAGGCCACACACAATACTCAGCCTCATCAGGAGCATGCCCAGGCGTTGTAGGGAGGTCATACAGGCACGTGGAGGCCACACACAATACTCAGCCTCATCAGGAGCATGCCCAGGCATTGTAGGGAGGTCATACAGACACGTGGAGGCCACACACAATACTCAGCCTCATCAGGAGCATGCCCAGGCGTTGTAGGGAGGTCATACAGGCACGTGGAGGCCACACACAATACTCAGCCTCATCAGGAGCATGCCCAGGCGTTGTAGGGAGGTCATACAGGCACGTGGAGGCCACACACAATACTCAGCCTCATCAGGAGCATGCCCAGGCATTGTAGGGAGGTCATACAGACACGTGGAGGCCACACACAATACTCAGCCTCATCAGGAGCATGCCCAGGCATTGTAGGGAGGTCATACAGGCACGTGGAGGCCACACACAATACTCAGCCTCATCAGGAGCATGCCCAGGCGTTGTAGGGAGGTCATACAGGCACGTGGAGGCCACACACAATACTCAGCCTCATTGTGACTTGTATTAAGGACATTACATCACAGTTGGATCGGCCTGTAGTGTGTTTTTCCACTGTAATTTTGGGGGTGACTCCACATCCAGGCCTCCATTGGTTAATAAATGTGATTTCCATTGATGATTTTTGGGTGATTTTGTTGTCAGCACATTCAGCTTTCTACAGAACAAAGTATTCAATGAGAAGATTTCATTCATTCACATCTAGGAGGGGGGATTTCAGGGGTCCCTGTATTTTTTTGAGCAGTGTATTTATTTTAAGCAAAAATGTATTGAAGACTAAGGCTGTGTGCCCACGATGCGTTTTTAATGCGTTTCCGCAGCGATTTTGCAGCTGTGGAAACGCATTAAAACCGCTTGGTAGAAGGCCTGCCATGTCCCCCAATGATAATCCGCTGTGCTGTGCACATGCTGCGTAAATTTCTGCTGCAGATTATCATTGCGGAAAAAAACGCAGCACTACCAATTATTTTGCGTTAGTGCTGCGTCTTCGCCGCCATTGACTTGCATTAGATCACATGGATTATGCATCACTGTATCTGTAGATGCGTAATCCAAGCGTGCTAATGTGCGGATGGTACCCGGGTGTAGAGGGGAGGAGAGTCTCCTCCACACCCAGGTACCATTAAAAAATCTGTAAAAAAAGAATAAAATAAAAAATAAATGTATACTTACCTTCTGTCGGCCCGCGCACCGTCCCTGCTTGTTTCCTGGCACTTTGCAGTGAATTGAAGGACCTGCACTGACGTCAGAGTCATGTGACGGGTCACGCAACGCTGACGTCGGCAGGTGTTTCAATCCACTGCTGCCGGCAGCCGGGACCGAGCGAAACAAGACAGCGCGGGCCATCGGAGGGTAAGTATATGTGGCACCCCAGGGGTCTGGTTTCCACAGTAACGGCAATGTTATGTCTGAGAGCAGGTGGGAGGTCTCTTGGTCAGGGATCCTGTGCATGCCACACCTCCTGCCCAGTCCTGGGAGGGGAAGAACTTCCCCTATATAAACCTGGGGCTGAGGCAGGGTTAGTGAGTAGAGAAGAAGTAGAGACAGAGAAGAGAAGCAGATATAGGAAAGAACATCAGGAGCTCTGTGGGAGCAGTGCTACAAGGAGTCAGGGGCTGGCAGCTGCAGAGCTCGCCCTGACTGAGAAGCTATCACCGGACCCGGAGTCCGAGGCTGTGGGGACTAACTCCTATCCAGCAGCAGAAACCGACCGGCAGGGGATTGCAGGTCCTCTGGCCCAGAAACCCGAAGGCACGGTCACACGCGTGGGACCAGCACCGCCGTCGTGGAGCGGAAGCTACTAGAAGGCCCCGAGTCACCGGCCATACGGGTGAGCACCACACGGTACACTCAGGGACGTGGGCTACTTATACCCGCTTCTAGCAAGGTAGCCAGAAGAGTATCGTTAGTTTGGGAGGCCTACAACTCCGCCTGGCCAGGGGAGATCCCATCTGCTCAAGGACTGACCAGGCCCCAATCGCTAGCCAGTACTCCGGGAGGGTCTATCGTTGTCACCAGTAAAGACCCTGAACTACACCGTACCGTCTCTGAGTGGTTCCTGCTACCCCCATCATCCACGTCGGCTGCCCTGAGGCCATACCCCTCCCGTTGGGGGTTATACTATCACGCTGCACAATCCTACCACCGGCCTCAGCGGTCTGCCCTGCAGCAGCAGCTCCTTAGCTGTACTCAACGGGTGGCGTAGTCGTCCAACATCTACCGCTAATACAGCGCCACTTAGTCTGACTCCCTGGGCACGGACCGGATCACCGCCACGAGACTACAACCCTCAAGAGATCCGGCTCCGGGTAAGCTCCCGCATGCGCAACACAGCGCGACACAGGCCCAGGGGCGCGTCAACTTTTGGCGTAGTCGGCAGGATTTCGTGCCCGCAACCACCGGGTACTGCGTGCCTGAAAAAGACTGTTCAAACTTACCAGTGGTGAAGTTTCCCGCCATCCGGCGCCATCTTTTGCCTTCTTCCCGCCATCCGCGAAGTTTTCCCGCCATCCGACGCCATCTTCTGCCTCCTTCCCGCCATCCGTGGAGTTTTCCCGCCGTTGGACGCCATCTTGAAGACGCCGCGCGGGAAGAAGAGGGGCGTGGACTCCGAAGGCGCGCGAGAACTGAAGCCCCGCCTCACGTCCGGACGTTGCGTAAGGTCCTGGAAGGAGCCCAGCAGACGCCGACGTCACAGGAGCGCGACGGAAGGTCCTCGACCCTGACGATCCACTGCGGAGCCGCGGCCTACGGAAGAGGATCATCGCAAGGTAGGCCACGGTCCACTAGGGGGGAGGAAGATGTCGGATACGGAGGAGAGCTTCACTGCCTCAACCCCCGCCAGCGCCAGCGCTGCTGCAGTCATGCCTTTTACCATGCCCTATATCCCGGGAGCAGCCTGGCTACCCCAGTACTCAGGGGAGTCACATACCCTGCATGACTTTAGAGAAAAGCTGGATAGCCTCTTCCAGGTGTACCCCCTCACAGAGGAGCAAAAAGTGAGCATCCTGGTGGCCCAATTAACCGGGGCAGCCCAAAGGGAGGTAAAGTCCTGGCCACCTGGGAGGAGGACTGTCGCAGAGATACTAACCCAGCTAACCGAGGAGGAGCTGCAGTACTACCAATACGAGGAAAGCCAAGAGGACCCGGACGGGTCTGAGGACTACCCTCAGGAGGGAGCACAAAGAGGACATAGCTACTGAAGGGGAGTAGCGTGAATAAAGAGCTGTAAATAGTTACCCGTAAGGGTACAAGGACTGCTGCTAATTAAAATATGGTCCCCGTTGGGATTAGTGAATTGTTCCCCATGTGCCCCTATCTTAAACCAGGCTGAGGACTGTGAGCAGCCATTCCTTATCCCCACTGGCCGAGGACTGAGAGCGGCCATATCCTGTAAATAATTATGTGTTTCTAGTAATTTATGGGAGTCTTTGGTGGATTTACCGGGAATCCTTTGTACATGGTTGGAGCGTAACCCAGGAATGGACTAAAGACTGTTAAGGACTCGGGGCAGGACAGACCCCTACCTGGTTACGTCTCCCTGTTTTGGTGAAATGGACACCTTGCTTTTCTTCAAAACTGCACCCGGTTGCGGACACGCCGTAACCATCTTCATGTGTTTTTCTTATTGTATTATTATTGTTTATACCTTGTTATGTTTTTCTAAAAATATGTTTAGCCCCGGAGTACTAAATTTCACTAGGGGGGAATGTGGCACCCCAGGGGTCTGGTTTCCACAGTAACGGCAATGTTATGTCTGAGAGCAGGTGGGAGGTCTCTTGGTCAGGGATCCTGTGCATGCCACACCTCCTGCCCAGTCCTGGGAGGGGAAGAACTTCCCCTATATAAACCTAGGGCTGAGGCAGGGTTAGTGAGTAGAGAAGAAGTAGAGACAGAGAAGAGAAGCAGATATAGGAAAGAACATCAGGAGCTCTGTGGGAGCAGTGCTACAAGGAGTCAGGGGCTGGCAGCTGCAGAGCTCGCCCTGACTGAGAAGTTATCACCGGACCCGGAGTCCGAGGCTGTGGGGACTAACTCCTATCCAGCAGCAGAAACCGACCGGCAGGGGATTGCAGGTCCTCTGGCCCAGAAACCCGAAGGCACGGTCACACGCGTGGGACCAGCACCGCCGTCGTGGAGCGGAAGCTACTAGAAGGCCCCGAGTCACCGGCCATACGGGTGAGCACCACTCGGTACACTCAGGGACGTGGGCTACTTATACCCGCTTCTAGCAAGGTAGCCAGAAGAGTATCGTTAGTTTGGGAGGCCTACAACTCCGCCTGGCCAGGGGAGATCCCATCTGCTCAAGGACTGACCAGGCCCCAATCGCTAGCCAGTACTCCGGGAGGGTCTATCGTTGTCACCAGTAAAGACCCTGAACTACACCGTACCGTCTCTGAGTGGTTCCTACTACCCCCATCATCCACGTCGGCTGCCCTGAGGCCATACCCCTCCCGTTGGGGGTTATACTATCACGCTGCACAATCCTACCACCGGCCTCAGCGGTCTGCCCTGCAGCAGCAGCTCCTTAGCTGTACTCAACGGGTGGCGTAGTCGTCCAACATCTACCGCTAATACAGCGCCACTTAGTCTGACTCCCTGGGCACGGACCGGATCACCGCCATGAGACTACAACCCTCAAGAGATCCGGCTCCGGGTAAGCTCCCGCATGCGCAACGCAGCGCGACACAGGCCCAGGGGCGCGTCATATACATTTATTTTTTTATTTTTAACCACTCTCTCGGGTCACACTATACGTGCGGTTTGCATGGATTTATATAGTGTGACCTAGGAAAGCACTTGTCAATCCGCATGCGGAAATGTCAGTGAATAACGCTTCATTTCCGCATGTCCCTGGCAGGAAAACGCATGTACAATCCGCATGCGTTTTTTTTCTGCCAGGGAGATGAAGAAACGCTCTGGAAAAAATCTTGAGCATTTCTGCATCATGTGCACATAGCCTCATTCTGCAACTTTATTGGAAATTAATTCTTGCTCCTTTTCCTTTTCTCTTCAAAGCTTCTCCTGATCCCTTTTCTCTTATAGAAGACCTACGGATCTTCCCTTGATCCTTTTTCTCTTATAGAAGGCCTGGGGATCTTCTCTTGATATCTTTTCTCTTATAGAAGGCCTGCGGATCTTCTCTTGATATCTTTTCTCTTATAGAAGGCCTGCGGATCTTCTCTTGATCCCTTTTCTCTTATAGAAGGTCTGCGGATCTTCTCTTGATATCTTTTCTCTTACAGAAGGCCTACAGATCTTCTCTTGATCCCTTTTCTCTTACAGAAGGCCTACGGATCTTCCCTTGATCCCTTTTCTCTTATAGAAGGCCTGCGGATCTTCTCTTGATCCCTTTTCTCTTACAGAAGGCCTACGGATCTTCCCTTGATCCCTTTTCTCTTATAGAAGGACTGCGGATCTTCTCTTGATCCCTTTCTCTTACAGAAGGCCTGCGGATCTTCTCTTGATCCCTTTTCTCTTATAGAAGGCCTGCGGATCTTCCCTTGATCCTTTTTCTCTTATAGAAGGACTGCGGATCTTCTCTTGATCCCTTTCTCTTACAGAAGGCCTGCGGATCTTCTCTTGATCCCTTTTCTCTTATAGAAGGACTGCGGATCTTCTCTTGATCCCTTTCTCTTACAGAAGGCCTGCGGATCTTCTCTTGATCCCTTTTCTCTTATAGAAGGCCTGCGGATCTTCCCTTGATCCTTTTTCTCTTATAGAAGGCCTGCGGATCTTCTCGATATCTTTTCTCTTATAGAAGGCCTGTGGATGTTCTCTTGATCCCTTTTCTCTTATAGAAGGCCTGTGGATCTTCTCTTGACCCCTTTTCTCTTATAGAAGGTCTGCGGATCTTCTCTTGATCCCTTTTCTCTTACAGAAGGCCTACAGATCTTCTCTTGATCCCTTTTCTCTTATAGAAGGTCTGCGGATCTTCCCTTGATCCTTTTTCTCTTATAGAAGGCCTGCGGATCTTCTCTTGATATCTTTTCTCTTATAGAAGGCCTGCGGATCTTCTCTTGATATCTTTTCTCTTATAGAAGGCCTGCGGATCTTCTCTTGATATCTTTTCTCTTATAGAAGGCCTGTGGATCTTCTCTTGACCCCTTTTCTCTTATAGAAGGTCTGCGGATCTTCTCTTGATATCTTTTCTCTTATAGAAGGCCTGTGGATCTTCTCTTGATATCTTTTCTCTTACAGAAGGCCTGCGGATCTTCTCTGTGAAGCATATAGCAGTCGTCCCCCATCAAAGTTTATGTTCCATCCTCCTTGGTATCATTCCATCTCCTTGATATCGTGGTGAAATCTTTATCCTTGGTCTTTGCTATCAGCACCAAAGTTATCAGGAAAGTCCAAATGGGAATGTAAAAAATGTAGCTTCAAATTCATTAGAAACCCAAGACTTTGAAACATTTCAGCATGTTCTCCACGATGGACTTACATTTTGGATCTTTGTTGTTACCAAGAAATTTATTCACGACTTCTTTAAAAGAATCCCAAGCCCTTTTCTCAACAGCTTTCATTTTTCTTTTTAACGCGTCGTCCTTCATGCGTTTCCGAATATCCGGACCCACAAAAATGCCTACCATCAGTTTCGCTTCAGACAGTCCCTGAAACTTGCTACAAAGTTTCACCTTTGTAGAAGTCTCTCCTTCTTTCTGCACAGCTTTCACAAACTGCTTCATTAGTCCAAGCTTAATGTGGAGTGGTGGCAGGAGAACTTTAGTGAGATCAACAAAACTTTCTGCAACTATGTTCTTGAGTTCAGGCTGCAAAGATGTTCTCGTTGGCTCCAGTGATGAGTCCTATCCTGGCTGTCCCATTCACACAAAAGAAAAGAGCACCACAGCAAGCGCGCACAGCGCTCCACAGGACTCCCCTGGACAACGAGCCTATGTCCCCCTTACCACTGCTGGACATTACAATTTTCTGCCTACTAGCACACAATCCCTCTATTCCCTGGACATCTGTATACTTAGCGATGTCTGAGAAAGACCCATTGTTTCAATGATTTTATTAAATTTTAAAGAATATTTAGTGGGAGGAAAGGGAAGGGAGGAAGATTAAGGAAAATAAAAGGGGGGAGGGGGTTAAAAATATTTATTAAGAAGGGAGAAATCAGATTAAAGTCATATTTGAAAACAGAAGACCCATTGTAGGGTCGAAACGTAACCCAGCATATCGCTTTGGTCCATCATCAACTACTATATTTCCTAAGACTGTGGTGAATGACTGTTATAATAAATCTATTTGCAAAGTTACCTCCATGAGTGCGGCTGAATACTTCTTATTTCCATTCACACAAAAAGCATGGGTACTTCATGTATCCTCCTCTCTGCCCAAGGAGCAAAGAGAACTTTCAGATTACCACATACTGACCATCCTTGATCCTCATAGTTAAAGCGCAGCTGTCAGCAGGATTGTGCTCAGTAACCACATACACTGTTAGGTGGGAGTCGTTATACTGAGCAAAATGATACCTTTGTTGATGAAATCCGTCCGGTGGTTCTTTTATAATCTTTACTTTCATTTCTGCGATAATGATATGCATGTGCTCTCATTATGTATTCATGTATTCCTATCTCTGCCTTCTGACAGGTCATTGTGCTTTCAGTCACCTGCCTACTATTTTACATACTGACTGTGTAATTTGTGTGTCATATTGAAATTTCCATTCCCCAAAATGGCCGCGGCTTGATTGCTGAGAGATGCTACTGCGCATGCGCGGCGCCATATTGCTACACCCAAATTCTTTTTCCAAAAGCAAAATGGTGCATGCGCAGTAGCATCTCTCGGCAAATGAGCCGCGGCCATTTTGGGGAATGTAAATTTCAATATGATAAAACAAATTACAGTCAGTCAATTTCATCCTTGCAGACCTGAGTTATTACCTCACAGTCCACCAAGTTTCAGCTCAAGAACAAGTCCTGGAAGATTCTGGAGCAGCCGTCACAGTTATCTGGCCTGAGTAATAGAATCACAGAAGGCGGCTGCTAAAAACCCAAGAATATTAATGACCTGGAGACCTTTGCTCATGAAGAATCATGTCATAACAGCCGGAAGGGCAGCAGGTCATAACAGCCAGAGGGGCAACAGGTTATAACAGCCAGAGGGGCAGTAGGGCACAGCAGTCAGAGGGGTAGCAGGTCACAACAACCAGAGGGACAGCAGGTCACAACAACCAGAGGGGCAGCAGGTCACAACAACCAGAGGGGCAGCAGGTCATAACAACCAGAGGGGCAACAGGTCATAACAACCAGAGGGGCAACAGGTCATAACAACCAGAGGGGCAACAGGTCATAACAACCAGAGTGGCAACAGGTCATAACAACCAGAGTGGCAGCAAATCATAACAAGAGGGGCAGCAGGACATAGTAGCCAGAGGAGGAGCAGGTCAGGACACAGTAGCTAGAGGGGCAGCAGGTCATAACAACCAGAGGGGCAGCAGTTCATAACAACCAGAGGGGCAGCAGGTCATAACACCCAGAGGGGCAGCAGGTCATAACACCCAGAGGGGCAGTAGGCCATACTAGCCAGAGGAGCTCTACTAAGTATTAAAGATGCTAGTTATGAGGGGGTGAATAATTCTGAGACTGCAGCAGTCAGTAAAGTGGGTATTTTGTGGTGAACTTGGAGAAACCACTTATTATATGAATCATGTTCAGCTATCTACACATTGCTCTTCTTTCATTGGTTTATTGCAAGCAGTCGAATGTTTGTAAATTTTACTAATAAGTGAGTGTGCAACGGCAGGGGAAAACTGTGATTGCAACTTTATGTATGATTATTATATAGTTAATACACAGGTATATAGATATTATATAGATGTAAGGATAGATATTTATGATAGCCTTATTATTTGTCATCTGGATAGACTAAAGATATTCTACTGATATGCAATAATTATACTGAGATGAAGGCTTCACTCAGAAGGTTCCACCTTCCTATGCTGCCCCCAGTGGCTGCTCCCTGGCACTGCACCCTCCTGCCTACTCCTAGGTCCGGGCAGCAGGTTCCCAGGATCACTTCTCCCAGTTCTCACCATGTGAAGTGGTGACTTTGCCTGGTAAATACAGAGCTGGCACAGATGCTGATCCATTCTAAAGCCGTCAGACCACATGTAATCCTCTTCCTTGTCCCACAGAGTAATGACTCCGTATAAAGTCACCAAAGAAACTGGGGAAGAGTAAATATGGAGGCAGGGGGCAGGAGAGAGCACAGCGGGCGCCCTGGGCGGAGATCGGCCAAAATGGTCATCACTGGTCACCATACGTAGAAATGGCATCAGAGACACCAAAAATTGACCCCCCTATAGTTTCATCATTGTCCTCTGCACCCCCTATTATCACATCATTGTCCTCTGCGCCCTCTATAGATACATCATTGTCCTCTGCACCCCCTATTATCACATCATTGTCCTCTGCGCCCCCTATTGTTACATCATTGTCCTCTGCGCCCCCTATTGTTACATCATTGTCCTCTGTGCCCCCTATTGTTACATCATTGTCCTCTGTGCCCCCTATTGTTACATCATTGTCCTCTGCGCCCCCTATTATCACATCATTGTCCTCTGCGCCCCCTATTGTCACATCATTGTCCTCTGCGCCCCCTATTGTCACATCATTGTCCTCTGCGCCCCCTATTGTCACATCATTGTCCTCTGCGCCCCCTATTGTCACATCATTGTCCTCTGCGCCCCCTATTGTCACATCATTGACCTCTGCGCCCCCTATTGTCACATCATTGACCTCTGCGCCCCCTATTGTCACATCATTGTCCTCTGCGCCCCCTATTGTCACATCATTGTCCTCTGCGCCCCCTATTGTCACATCATTGACCTCTGCGCCCCCTATTGTTACATCATTGTCCTCTGCGCCCCCTATTATCACATCATTGTTCTCTGCGCCCCCTATTATCACATCATTGTCCTCTGCGCCCCCTATTGTCACATCATTGTCCTCTGCGCCCCCTATTGTCACATCATTGTCCTCTGCGCCCCCTATTGTCACATCATTGTCCTCTGCACTCCCTATAATTACATCATTGTCCTCTGCACCCCCTATAGTTACATCATTGACCTCTGCACCCCCTATAGTTACATCATTGACCTCTGCACCCCCTATAGTTACATCATTTACCTCTGCACCCCCTAAGGTTACATCATTGTCCTCTGCACCCCCTATAGTTACATCATTGTCCTCTGCACCCCCTATAGTTACATCATTGTCCTCTGCACCCCCTATAGTTACATCATTGTCCTCTGCACCCCCTATAGATACATCATTGACCTCTGCACCCCCTATAGTTACATCATTGTCCTCTGCACCCCCTATAGATACATCATTGACCTCTGCACCCCCTATAGATACATCATTGACCTCTGCACCCCCTATAGTTACATCATTGTCCTCTGCACCCCCTATAGTTACATCATTGTCCTCTGCACCCCCTATAGTTACATCATTGTCCTCTGCACCCCCTATAGATACATCATTGACCTCTGCACCCCCTATAGTTACATCATTGTCCTCTGCACCCCCTATAGTTACATCATTGTCCTCTGCACCCCCTATAGTTACATCATTGTCCTCTGCACCCCCTATAGATACATCATTGACCTCTGCACCCCCTATAGTTACATCATTGTCCTCTGCACCCCCTATAGTTACATCATTGTCCTCTGCACCCCCTATAGATACACTATTGTCCTCTGCACCCCCTATAGTTACATCATTGTCCTCTGCACCCCCTATAGTTACATCATTGTCCTCTGCACTCCCTATAGTTACATCATTGACCTCTGCACCCCCTATAGTTACATCATTGTCCTCTGCACCCCCTATAGTTACATCATTGACCTCTGCACCCCCTATAGTTACATCATTGTCCTCTGCACCCCCTATAGTTACATCATTGTCCTCTGCACCCCCTATAGATACATCATTGACCTCTGCACCCCCTATAGTTACATCATTGTCCTCTGCACCCCCTATAGTTACATCATTGTCCTCTGCACCCCCTATAGTTACATCATTGTCCTCTGCACCCCCTATAGATACATCATTGACCTCTGCACCCCCTATAGTTACATCATTGTCCTCTGCACCCCCTATAGTTACATCATTGTCCTCTGCACCCCCTATAGTTACATCATTGTCCTCTGCACCCCCTATAGATACACTATTGTCCTCTGCACCCCCTATAGTTACATCATTGTCCTCTGCACCCCCTATAGATACACTATTGTTCTCTGCACCCCTATAATTACATCATTGTCCTCGGCCCCCTCTACTTAGCAAATCGCTGAGAATTCATAGATCTTCCCTTTAAGTGAGACATTACAGTGATGAAAGTGACACAGCGCTGACACAAAAGCACCAAGGCCGGGGGTGGCAGCTGCTGTGAGCCAATGTTATGAGGCCCCAGCCTGGGCAAGGCCGGGCCCCTGCTTGGCACGTGTACATTGCACTGATCCTCACGCGCCATGTAGTTCGAGGACAAACAATTGACACCTGCAGTCAATGAGAAAGTCACCGGACCGGTTCATTCATGGGAATCCTGTGCTCACGGCAGCCTCTGAAGATGAGGAGTCCCTCACAGCGCCCAAGAAGAACTGCACCCGACCACGTAGAGTGTGAAATCTGCACCTGACGAAAACTGGGCTCCTCATTTATACGAGGGGTGTCTTGAACGTATGGTATATTAAACTATATACATCAATCCTGACCGCCCCTTTATTGTCACATCAGTTCTGAGTGCCCCCTAAGTGTCACGTTAGTCATGACCGCCCCCCAACAATTTTCATGTCAGTGCTGACCGACCCCTAATTGTCACGTCAGTCCTGACCAATCCCTAATTGTCACATCAGTCCTGACCAAACCCCAATTGTCATGTCAGTCCTGAGCCACTCCTTTGTTGCCTTGGCTGTATGTTTTCGGTCATTGTCTTGCTGGATGACCCAGCCACGACCCATCTTCAATGCTCTTACTGAGGGAAGGAGGTTGTTGGCCAAAATTGCGCGATACATGACCCCATCCATCTTCCCTTCAGTATGGTGAAGTTGTCCTGTCCCCTTTGCAGAAAAGCACCCATAAAGTATAATGTTTCCCCCACCATGCTTCACGGTTGGGATGATGTTCTTAGGGTTGTACTCATCCTCCTTCTTCCTACAAACACGGCGAGTTGAGTAAATGCCAAAGAGCTCAATTTTTGTCTCATCTGAGCACAGCACCTTCTCCCAATAACTCACAGAATCATCCAGGTGTTCATTGGCAAACTTCAGACGGGCCTGCACATGTGCGTTCTTGAGCAGGGGGACCTTGCGGGCACTGCAGGATTTTAGACCTTTAAGGCGTAATGTGTTACCAATGGTTTTCTTGGTGACTGTGGTCCCAGCTGCCTTGAGATCATTAACAAGTCCCCCCTGTGTAGTTCTAGGCTGATCTCTCACCTTCCTCATGATCAAGGATACCCCACGAGGTGAGATTTTGCATGGTGCCTCAGATCGATGTCGATTGACAGTCATTTTGTATTTCTTCCATTTTCTTACTATTGCACCAACAGTTGTCTCCTTCTCACCCAGCGTCTTACTTATGGTTTTGTAGCCCATTCCAGCTTTGTGCAGGTCTATGATCTTGTCCCTGACATCCTTAGAAAGCTCTTTGGTCTTGCCCATGTTGTAGAGGTTAGAGTCTGACTAATTAATTGAGTCTGTGGACAGGAGTCTTTTATACAGGTGACTATGTAAGACAGCTGTCTATACTGCAGGTAAGGAGTTGATTAGGAGCCAGAACTCATAATGGTTTGTAGGGGATCAGTACTTATTTCATTTCTCACTGCAAAATGTGAATAAATTTATCTAATTTATACAATGTGATTTCTTGATTTTTTGGGGGGGATATTCTGTCTCTCAATGTTAAAATTAACCTACCCTTAAAATTATAGACTGTTCATGTCTTTGTCAGTGGGCAAACTTCCAAAATAGCAAGGGATCAAATAATTATTTCCCCTACTGTAGGTGGAGATAAGATAACGATCCGTCATTTCTTATCCGAATGGCGTCTCCAAACAAGAAGGGCCCGATTGCATCCCTGGTCCGGGGACCCCACACTATGGGTCTGTGCAAAGGAGGTCCAGGTACGCACCTGCGCACCGCCCCGTTACATGAAAGTGGAGGTCCGGGCTGGGTGTGTGGACTTGTGATGTGGGGGCGCTGCGCCTGTGCAGGCTGCATGTAACCGTTGTTGCAGGTTTGCCATGACCAGATGTTTCACAGTTCAATGAGGGAGACCACCATTCAAAAATAAACTCTTTACTGAACGGCAATTTGATAAGGGTTATATACAAGAGAGAGCGGGTACACAGTCTTATGGACGTTTCCTTTACAACTTGAAGCATTTTCCACAGTTTCCTTCCGTTGTAGTCTATAGTGCCCTCTATGGCCACTGTTTCACACTACTTCACCACAACCCACCTTTAACATTACAGTTCTGCTTAGCAAGAGACGTTTACATATCCCACGGTTCCACGTCTTCTTTCCCCGCTAAGGTGCCAATATGGCCGGTAATGCTGACGCTCTGGCACTCCTGCCCGGGACACATTCCTCGTCCCATGTACTCAGTACAGTTTAGGCCCATTACCTTCCGGCGTTATGAGCTTGGGGTCTAGTGGCTCGGCGTCCTCTCCGAGGACCCGTCTCCGAAGGGTCACTGTGTTTCTTAGTTACTTCTGCTCCGGATCTTGTTTTCCCTTCTCTTCGGTCTCCTCTCATTTAGGGTCACCCCAGAATGCGGCTCTGCTCACCTTGGCCCTTTTGGTCCACTCACTATGCACTCCAGACCCCAACTGACTCTCTGACAGTAAATTGTCACTTTCCCTGTAACTCAGCTCCTCCCACTATGGACTAGTCCCAAACATTAACTCTAACTATCCCTATGGTCAAACTACACATTACCAACATTACTGACATATCACAATTCACATTATATCACATCACACAACAGGAAAACTTGTTTCTTCAGAGGGAAACGTGGGCAGCATGTCCATATCCTTACATGATGACCTGGGTTGCATGGGTGCAAAGTGTAATGCAGAGAGAGCCGCTGGCACAGCGGGCAGAGTTACTGCGTGGGTGAGCGCCAGCTCCTGTGTTTGTTGAAGACGCTGCCAGTTCCTTTATTCAGAGGCTCAGTCCGTAGAAATCATTTTCTTAATTAAACACAAGATATTTTGTTACTCACAATAATCCCGAGAGTCGTCATTAAATGAAAGCAGCGGGGGAGGGGGAGGAGCTGTCTCCAGACGCCAGTGGCGACCACATAGGAGTCACCCTCTTCCGTTGTGCGAGTCCCTTCCGCACCCCCAATTTACACTGCAGCCCAATAATCCACTAATTGAAGAAGGACTTCCCCTTTAAATTGCCTAAACAAGAATGGGTGACACAAAGGGACCATACACTCATAGAACAGAATTGCAGATCTCTTCATGAGCCGAAAATGTCAGTGAATATTTGACAAAGGGAATATTGGATTTTTCCTCGGGCCTTCACACTCCGTTATTATTAATTATTATTAATATAGCGCCATTGATTCCATGGTTACTGCCCCAAGGCTCTGTAAGCAGAGATGTACCAACCCCAACCTCCCATGTGCCACTGCTGGGTTATGCGGCAGATTGGGCTCTTTCTCCCCTTTTTCATTGCAGCCATTCTCCATACAGGATCTTTCTCCTGTAAGGTTTGTCCTTGCTTTGCTGAAAATTCCTGCTACTCTCATATCCCATCATGCTTTACACACTGCCCTAAGCCAATCAGAAGTCTCTCCACTTCTGCCACTACGCGCTCACAGCACGTGACCTCAAAGAGAGAAGCTGCAGCTACACCCCCTCCCCCCCTCTCACAGCATGCGGCATCAGAGAAAGAAGCTGCAGCTACATCCCCCTCCTCCCCTCTCACAGCATGCGGCCTCAGAGAAAGAAGCTGCAGCTACATCCCCCTCCTCCCCTCTCACAGCATGAGGCCTCAGAGAAAGAAGCTGCAGCTACACCCCCTCCCCCCCATCTCACAGCATGCGGCATCAGAGAAAGAAGCTGCAGCTACATCCCCCCCATCTCACAGCATGCAGCCTCAGAGAAAGAAGCTGCAGCTACACCCCCTCCCCCCCATCTCACAGCATGCGGCCTCAGAGAAAGAAGCTGCAGCTACATCCCCCCCCCCATCTCACAGCATGCAGCCTCAGAGAAAGAAGCTGCAGCTACACCCCCTCCCCCCCATCTCACAGCATGCGGCCTCAGAGAAAGAAGCTGCAGCTACATCCCCCCCCATCTCACAGCATGCAGCCTCAGAGAAAGAAGCTGCAGCTACATCCCCCCCCATCTCACAGCATGCGGCCTCAGAGAAAGAAGCCGCAGCTACATCCCCCCCCCATCTCACAGCATGCGGCCTCAGAGAAAGAAGCTGCAGCTACATCCCCCCCCCCATCTCACAGCATGCGGCCTCAGAGAAAGAAGCTGCAGCTACATCCCCCCCCCCATCTCACAGCATGCGGCCTCAGAGAAAGAATCTGCAGTTACATCCCCCCCATCTCACAGCATGCGGCCTCAGAGAAAGAAGCTGCAGCTACACCCCCCCCCCCATCTCACAGCATGCGGCCTCAGAGAAAGAAGCTGCAGTTACATCCCCCCCCCATCTCACAGCATGCAGCCTCAGAGAAAGAAGCTGCAGCTACATCCCCCCCCCATCTCACAGCATGCGGCCTCAGAGAAAGAAGCCGCAGCTACATCCCCCCCCATCTCACAGCATGCAGCCTCAGAGAAAGAAGCTGCAGCTACACCCCCCCCCATCTCACAGCATGCAGCCTCAGAGAAAGAAGCTGCAGTTACATCCCCCCCCCCATCTCACAGCATGCAGCCTCAGAGAAAGAAGCTGCAGCTACATCCCCCCCCCATCTCACAGCATGCGGCCTCAGAGAAAGAAGCCGCAGCTACACCCCCCCCCATCTCACAGCATGCGGCCTCAGAGAAAGAAGCTGCAGCTACACCCCCCCCCATCTCACAGCATGCGGCCTCAGAGAAAGAAGCTGCAGCTACACCCCCCCCCCATCTCACAGCATGCAGCCTCAGAGAAAGAAGCTGCAGCTACATCCCCCCCCCATCTCACAGCATGCAGCCTCAGAGAAAGAAGCTGCAGCTACATCCCCCCCCATCTCACAGCATGCGGCCTCAGAGAAAGAAGCCGCAGCTACATCCCCCCCCATCTCACAGCATGCGGCCTCAGAGAAAGAAGCTGCAGCTACATCCCCCCCCCCATCTCACAGCATGCGGCCTCAGAGAAAGAAGCTGCAGCTACATCCCCCCCCCCCCCATCTCACAGCATGCGGCCTCAGAGAAAGAATCTGCAGTTACATCCCCCCCCATCTCACAGCATGCGGCCTCAGAGAAAGAAGCTGCAGCTACACCCCCCCCATCTCACAGCATGCAGCCTCAGAGAAAGAAGCTGCAGTTACATCCCCCCCCATCTCACAGCATGCGGCCTCAGAGAAAGAATCTGCAGTTACACCCCCCCCATCTCACAGCATGCGGCCTCAGAGAAAGAAGCTGCAGCTACATCCCCCCCCCATCTCACAGCATGCGGCCTCAGAGAAAGAAGCCGCAGCTACACCCCCCCCCATCTCACAGCATGCGGCCTCAGAGAAAGAAGCTGCAGCTACATCCCCCCCCCATCTCACAGCATGCGGCCTCAGAGAAAGAAGCTGCAGCTACACACCCCCCCCCCATCTCACAGCATGCGGCCTCAGAGAAAGAAGCTGCAGCTACATCCCCCCCTCCCATCTCACAGCATGCGGCCTCAGAGAAAGAAGCTGCAGCTACACCCCCCCCATCTCACAGCATGCAGCCTCAGAGAAAGAAGCTGCAGCTACATCCCCCCCCATCTCACAGCATGCAGCCTCAGAGAAATAAGCTGCAGCTACATCCCCCCCCCATCTCACAGCATGCGGCCTCAGAGAAAGAAGCTGCAGCTACACCCCCCCCATCTCACAGCATGCGGCCTCAGAGAAAGAAGCTGCAGTTACATCCCCCCCTCCCATCTCACAGCATGCGGCCTCAGAGAAAGAAGCTGCAGCTACATCCCCCCCTCCCATCTCACAGCATGCAGCCTCAGAGAAAGGATCTGCAGCTATATCCTCACCCACTGTCAAAGCATGCAGCCTCATCCAAAGCTGCAGCTACATCCCCCTCCTCCCCTGTCACAGCATGTGACTTCAAAGAGAGAAGCTGCAGCTACATCCCCCTCACTCCCATCTCTCATCTCACAGCATGTGGCATAAGAGAAAGAAGCGGCAGCTACATCCCCCTCCTCCCCTCTCACAGCATGCGGCCTCAGAGAAAAAAAGCTGCAGTTACATCCCCCTCCTCCCCTCACAGCATGCGGCCTCGGAGAAAGAAGCTGTAGCTACATCCCCCTCCTCCCCTCTCACAGCATGTGGCCTCAGAGAAAGAAGCTACAGTTACACCCCCCCTCCCATCTCACAGCATGTGGCCTCAGAGAAAGGATCTGCAGCTACATCCTCACCCACTGTCAAAGCATGCAGCCTCATCCAAAGCTGCAGCTACATCCCCCTCCTCCCCTGTCACAGCATGTGACTTCAAAGAGAGAAGCTGCAGCTACATCCCCCTCACTCCCATCTCTCATCTCACAGCATGTGGCATAAGAGAAAGAAGCGGCAGCTACATCCCCCTCCTCCCCTCTCACAGCATGCGGCCTCGGAGAAAGAAGCTGCAGCTACATCCCCCTCCTCCCCTCTCACAGCATGTGGCCTCAGAGAAAAAAAGCTGCAGTTACATCCCCCTCATACCCTCACAGCATGCGGCCTCGGAGAAAGAAGCTGCAGCTACATCCCCCTCCTCCCCTCTCACAGCATGCGTCCTCGGAGAAAGAAGCTGCAGCTACATCCCCCTCCTCCCCTCTCACAGCATGCATCCTCAGAGAAAGAAGCTGCACCTACATTCCCCTCCTCCCCTCACACAGCATGCAGCCTCAAAGAAAGAAGCCGCAGCTACATCGTCACCCCCTGACACAGCATGTGGCCTCAAAGAGAGAAGCTGCAGCTACATCCCCCTCCTCCCTTGTCACAGCATGTTACCTCAAAGAGAGAAGCTGCAGCTACATCCCCCCCCCCCCATCTCACAGCATGCGGCCTCGAAAAAAGAAAATGCAGTTACATCCCCCTCCTCCCCTCTCACAGCATGCGGCCTTGGAGAAAGAAGCTGCAGTTACATCCCCCTCCTCCCCTCTCACAGCATGCGGCCTTGGAGAAAGAAGCTGCAGCTACATCCCCTTCCTCCCCTCTCACAGCATGCGTCCTCAGAGAAAGAAGCTGCAGCTACATCCCCCTCCTCTCCTCTTACAGCATGCAGCCTCAGAGAGAGAAGCTGCAGCTACATCCCCCTCCTCCCCTGTTACAGCATGTGACCTCAAAGAGAGAAGCTGCAGCTACACCCCCCCCACTCCCATCTCACAGCATGTGGAATCAGAGAAAGAAGCTGCAGCTACATCCCCATCCTCCCCTCTCACAGCATGCGGCCTCGGAGAAAGAAGCTGCAGTTACTTCCCCCTCCTCCCCTCTCACAGCATGCGGCCTTAAAGAAAGAAGCTGCAGATACATCCCCCTCCTCTCCTCTCACAGCATGCAGCTTCGGAGAAAAAAAGCTGCAGTTACATCCCCCTCCTCCCCTCTAACAGCATGCGTCCTCGGAGAAAAAAGCTGCACCTACATTCCCCTCCTCCCCTCTCACAGCATGCGGGCTCTGAGAAAGAAGCCGCAGCTACATAGTCACCCCCTGACACAGCATGTGGCCTCAAATAGAGAAGCTGCAGCTACATTCCCCCCCCCCCATCTCACAGCATGTGGCCTCGAAGAAAGAAGCTGCAGCTACATTCCCCCTCCTCCCCTCTCACAACATGCGGCCTTGGAGAAAGAAGCTGCAGCTACATCCCCCTCCTCCCCTCTCACAGCATGCGTCCTCAGAGAAAGAATCTGCAGCTACATCCCCCTCCTTCCCTCTCACAGCATGTGACGCGTCCCATGGGCCGTGGGGTACTCGGTACCGAGCCGGTCGTTGCTAGGGGAGATGTCACAGTGGCGGTGACCCGGTCCGTGACCCAGGGCAGTCAATAAAAGGGGTTATTTACAGGGGATTTATAGTTCTTGTATAGAGTTCGTGACGCCACCTGTGGCGACGTCTTCTCTGTCCCCTGGGTCCTCTATGGCCACCTTCTTGGTGAGATAGATGTGGCTTGCGGTTGCAGCACCTGAAATGCTACAGCCTCCGGTTACCTAGTTGAATATTATAATTCTCACTAGTTAGGGGCCGGTCCCCTCTGCGGCCTGATCCCTCCACCGCCTGGTAGACTCGGGTGTACGGGTGGCCTCCAGCACTGCCCGTACCCCTGGGATCCTCTCTTCACTCCTGGAGCCTTCTCTATGCTCCCGTTCCTTCCTCCTCTCCTTCTCCTGGGCCTCCTCACTCAGGCCCGCGCTTCCCCTGAGCAGAGCTCCTGCAGATCTCCTGCTCCCAACTCTTCCTCTGACTCCCTCTCACTTCTTCTTCTGACTGGAACTCACCGCTTCTAGATGGTTCCATCCCTTTTTATATCACTTCTTACTGAGCTCCCTTGAACTATTTCCTCCACCCACACCCACTACATGGTTCCCCCTACTTTGGTTCCCCCCACTCCAGCCAGGGACAAGGCTCAGCAGAGGAGCAGCGCATCTTGCCCCTCCTGCTGGTCTGGAGTAGTGTAGTGTTGGATGCAGGTGTTAGGGTCCCGGGAAAGTACTCCTTCCTTACCTGAGAGTGAGATACCACACCTCTGGGTGAGATGCAGTACCTCTGTGGCGACTGAACCCGCAGGGGCGCCACACATGCGTCCTCGGAGAAAGAAGCTGCAGTTACATCCCCCTCCTCCCCTCTCACAGCATGCGGCCTCGGAGAAAGAAGCTGTACTTACATCCCCTTCCTCCCCTCTTACAGCATGTGGCCTCAGAGAAAGAAGCCGCAGCTACATCGTCACCCCCTTTTCACAGCATGTTACCTCAAAGAGAGAAGCTGCAGCTACATCCCCCCCCTCCCATCTCACAGCATGTGGCATCAGTGAAAGAAGCTGCAGTTACATCCCCCTCCTCCCCTCTCACAGCATGCGGCCTCGTAGAAAGAAGCAGCAGCTACATCCCCTTCCTCCCCTCTCACAGCATGCGTCCTCAGAGAAAGAAGCTGCAGCTACATCTTCCTCCTTCCATCTCACAGCATGCGTCCTCAGAGAAAGAAGCTGCAGCTACATCCCCCTCCTCCCCTCTTACAGCATGTGGCCTCAGAGAAAGAAGCTGCAGCTACATCGTCACCCCCTGACACAGAATGTGGCCTCAAAGAGAAGCTGCAGCTACATCCCCCTCCTCCCCTCTCACAGCATGCAGCCTCAGAGAGAGAAGCTGCAGCTACATCCCTCTCCTCCCCTGTCACAGCATGTGACCTCAACGAGAGAAGCTGCAGCTACATTCCCCCTCCTCCCCTCTCACAGCATGCGGCCTCGTAGAAAGAAGCAGCAGCTACATCCCCTTCCTCCCCTCTCACAGCATGCGTCCTCAGAGAAAGAAGCTGCAGCTACATCTTCCTCCTTCCATCTCACAGCATGCGTCCTCAGAGAAAGAAGCTGCAGCTACATCCCCCTCCTCCCTTCTTACAGCATGTGGCCTCAGAGAAAGAAGCTGCAGCTACATCGTCACCCCCTGACACAGAATGTGGCCTCAAAGAGAAGCTGCAGCTACATCCCCCTCCTCCCCTCTCACAGCATGCAGCCTCAGAGAGAGAAGCTGCAGCTACATCCCTCTCCTCCCCTGTCACAGCATGTGACCTCAACGAGAGAAGCTGCAGCTACATTCCCCCTCCTCCCCTCTCACAGCATGCGGCCTCAGAGAAAGAAGCTGCAGTTACATCCCCCTCCTCCCCTCTCACAGCATGCGGCCTCAGAGAAAGAATCTGCAGTTACATCCCTCTCCTTCCCTCTCATAGCATGTGGCCTCAGAGAAAGAAGCCGCAGCTACATCGTCACCCCCAGTCACAACATGCAGCCTCAAAGAGAGAAGCTATCTCCTATTATGACATATACACACACTTTAGTGATTGGCTTATCATAGAAAAATATTTAGATTTGAGAGTCCTCGTACCATCTTTTCAGTTATCCATTAAAAGGTAACAAATTGCAAGCTTTCGAGACGACTCGGGTCTCTTCATCAGGCATAGTATAACACAAATGCTAACATATGCTACTGTCATATCCCATCATTCAAACAATTGAACCGAACAATATGAGAGACAGTTCTAACCATAATTGGTCTATAATCAATGTGGGCACTCCCAATCAATATAATCCTACAAGCAAACGGAGTAAGATACCCAGAAATAATTCTAAATAATGACAATAAAGATGAAAATAAAGCTAAAACATGATTTTATTGAATATTCATAATAAAAGACACACAATATTAAAAATAGCAGGTCAAGTGGAGGGGAATACACAAAATCAGAGTGGTAACCATTAGGGTTAATATAGGGTTTTGTATACACGATTAAAGGGTGTAGGGATAATAGGCACATTCATAATTCAATCAAAATATGTTTTGGAATCTCTAATTCTCAGCCAATTAGGACGGAAGTAGAGAGTAGAGTAAGAAGTAGAAAGAAAGTGCCTATCCTCACACATTAATTGTTAAGCCTGAAATAGCAAGTGTAAATGGATTGGGAGCGGTAGAAAGAGATTGGTCAGACTACCCATCTCTCAAACTGAATGACTCACCCTTATTGGAGGTAAATACCCGGTACCACGCTAGAGCCCCGACGCGCGTTTCGCGTGTGCTTCCTCGGGGGGCTGTCATATCCCATCATGCTGTGCACACTGCCCTGAGATTTTTTGTTATACTATGGATGTAAATATTTTTCTATCTACTGGCTAACACGGTACAAAGATATATGTGACGTGCAGAAGTAGCGCTGTTGCTTCAAAAGCATCCAGTAACTATTAGAAGTAACACAAGCACAGGAGACAGGAACTGTTGTGCTCCAGAAGCATCCAGCAACTAGAGGGGTTACCACAGTCACAGGAGACAGGGAGCGTTTTAGCAGAACCCCAGGGGGATTGTGGAGAAGTTGTTTACTGTCTGGCTAGAGCCAAAGAGAAAGGTGGTGTATGATCTGTATCTCACAGAAGGCAAGGGAACATAATTCAAGTCAGGAGGGAAGCTAAACACAGGTCAGATAGACTCCCTGAGCTAACAGTGTGAAGTATTATTGGGCAGAAAGATAAGGACAGGAAGTAATCCTGTCATAGGGATGATCTCCCTCATCAAACCCTGCCCCTCTCCATCTCCATGCAGGATAAAGAATGGTGTACTACTGAGTCCTTGTGAAGGAAAAGCCTGTGGTTGCGTATGCATTAAAACTGTGCTGTACTGTGCTACTGGATGTACTGTGTACTGCTGTTGTGCAAAGGAGATTGTACTGTAGTTACTGGAGCCTGTTGCTCAAAGAGACACTTAAATTGCACTGGCCATGCCTCATTAAATGTTACTGTTCTACCGTTTCTGAGGACTCTTGTCAAATGTGTCTGGTCAGCAATTGAATCTATCCTGTGGCTGAGAGAAGCTACAGAGTATGGTCACCCTGAGTAACAGTTCCCCAAGGATTCCAAAGAATTCATGTAACCGGTCTCGCCCCTATCTGAACTTAGGCGGCGTACGTGTAACATTGGTGGCCCATATGGGGAATCCTGAGCGGGAATTAGGGTGTAGAGGGAGAAGAGGAAAAGTGTCTGGAAAAACACAGCAGCACAGCACCTCAATTCAACTCTGCTACACGAGTTAAAGGAGACCAGCCCTAAAGAAAACTCACCAGCAGTATCTGTTTTAATTAAAGAATGGACGAAGCTCTACCTCAGTGAAGACGGTATCCTGTATCGTAAAGGAGGACAAAACCGGCAGTTGGTACTACCCAGAGTATTTCGTAGGTTGGTCTTCAAAGAACTCCATGAAAACATGGGACACCTGGGAGTGGAAAGGACAACAAACTTGATCCGTGAACGTTTCTTCTGGCCGTACATGCAGAGAGATATTGAGAGGTACGTGACCAGGGAGTGTGGGTGTCTGAAAGATAAACGTCCCAACACATCAACCCGGGCACCTATGGGCAACATCCAAACTACGTATCCATTTGATATGGTCTCAATAGACTTTCTACATCTCGAGACGTGCAAGGGTGGCTATGAATACAGCTTGGTGGTGATGGACCATTTTACTCGATTTGCTCAAGCATATGCCACCACCAATAAATCTGGTTGAACAGCAGCAGAGAAGATCTTCAATGATTTTGCTTTGAGGTTTGGGTTCCTTACGAGGTTACACCATGACCAAGGTAGAGAATTTGAGAACGAGCTCTTTGCCAAGCTAGGAAAGTACTCTAGAATTCAGAGATCCCTCACAACGCCCTATCACCCAGAGGGTAATGGACAAGTGGAACGTTTTAACCGGACATTATTGTCGATGTTGCGCACTTTAACAGCTGATGAGAAGAAAGACTGGAAGAGTTCTCTGTCATTAGTGGTACATGCCTATAACTGTACAAAGAGCGATGCAACGGGTTACTCACCCTTCTTCGTATTGCATGGACGATCGCCAAGACTGCCAATCGACATCATGTTCGATACTCTGGTGTCAGAGACTTACAGAACGTATCCAGGGTACGTTCGGAAATGGAAAGAACTGATGGCAGAGGCATACAACATAGCATCCAAAGTGGTTGCGCAAGGACAGAGCAAGAGTAAGGAGTACTATGATCGAAAATGTTATGGAGCAGAATTGTCACCGGGAAGCTGGGTGCTAGTCAAGAACATACGTGAGAAAGGTGGTCCAGGAAAACTTAGTTCGTACTGGGAAGACAAGGTGTGTGTGGTCGTAAGGAGGAAAGCTGATGACAGTCCAGTGCATGAAATCCGATTGGAAACGGGAGACAAGAAAACCAGAATAGTCCATCGGAATTTACTACTACCCTGTGATTATCTCCCATCACAACAAGACTTCCCAGAAGTAGACCGACATCGTCCGAGATCGACTAAGGGACCACCACAGACAGAAGCTCCGGAGGTGGATAGTGACCTTGAAAGTTCTGATGGAGAAGAACACACCGTTGTATTTTTCGGACCGGCAAGGAGAGTGATGTACCATCCTCAGGAGAGTGAACTAAGTCCCGAGGCTCCAGAATTTGTACCAAGGAGTACAGATGAAGTCCAATTCAGATCTGATGATCAAACACCGGTCCCTGAAGAGACCGATCGACACTCAGGAGGAGCGGAATTACCAGACCGTGCGGAAACAAGTGATTCAGGAGAAGTACAGGAATTTACATAGGCAGCTCCAAGAGCATCTGAAGCAGCACGGGAAATGAGTGCGGCGGAAGAAACTCCTGTGACCAAAGAAACCGTGGTATCTGATGAACAACCCACCGAGAGGATGTTATCTCTGCCTACGAACCAGGTAAGCCCACTGGAGTGGTATTCACCACCGAGAGGCAGTATGGAAGATGTTGCCTACTGGAAAGACTTGTTTTCATGCTTTGATTTTCCTTAAAAGACTTTGTAGAAACAAAGAACTGTTAAAGCCTAGTGAGAGAGAGCTGGTTGAAGATGTACGAAAAGCTCCAGCTTTATACCAATTTGACAATGCCAATCTATATATGAAGCTATTAAACTTTCACCAATGTCTCAGAATTGGTCAGATTGACCAATTAAGACGAAAAAGGAGGGAACAGTGTGACATGCAGAAGTAGTGCTGTTCCTTCAAAAGCATCCAGCAACTATTAGAAATAAAGCAAGCACAGGAGACAGAAAGTGTTGTGCTCCAGAAGCATCCAGCAACTAGAGGGGTTACCACAGTTACAGGAGACAGGGAGTGTTTTAGCAGAACTCCATGGGGATTGTGAAGAAGTTGTTTACTGTCTGGCTAGAGCCGAAGAAAAAGGTGGTGTATGATCTGCATCTCACAGAAGGCAAGGGAACAGAATTCAGGTCAGGAGGGAAGCTAAACACAGGTCAGATAGACTACCTAAGCTAACAGTGTGGAGTATTATCGGGCAGAAAGATAAGGACTGGAAGGAGTCCTGTCATAGGGATCATCTCCGTCATCAAACCCTCCCCCCCTTCATCTCTATGCTTATAAAGAATGCTGCGTACTATTGAGTCCTTGTGAAGGAAAAGCCTGTGGTTGCGTATGCATTAAAACTGTACTGTACTATGCTACTGGATAGACTGTGTACTACTGTGCTGCGAAGGAGACTGTACTGTTATTACTGGAGCCTGTTGCTCAAAGAGACACTTAAATTGCACTGGCCGTGCCTCATTAAATGTTACTGCTCTACCGTTTATGAAGACTTTTGTCAAATGCGTCTGGTCAGCAACTGAATCTATCGTGTGCCTGAGAGAAGCTGCACCCTATGGTCTCCCTAAGTAACGGTACCCCAAGATTCCAACGAATTCATGTAACCGGTCTCGCCACTATCTGAACTTAGGCGGCGTACGTGTAACATATATATTTTTCCTGGCTTATACACATTGTATATGTCTGCGGTGACATTATAAGTCTACTTGCCCCTGGGAAATGCCAGGTGATCAAAAGAACCCACTGGAAAAAAACCCCTTATATACCCAGACATGTGCACAAACAGTAAGATCAAGTGACTAATAAATAAGGGCATATAGTAAGGGACTAAATGCCCCGTCACACTAAGCGATGCAGCATCGATCCCGACAACGATACGACCTGTCAGGGATCGTTGCTGCATCGCTAATACATCGCTGGTGAGCTGTCAAACAGGCAGGCTCACCAGCGATCAGGGGAGCAGCGATATCGTGGAAAGAATCGTTCCACGATGTCCTGCTCCCGTTCCCAGCCTGCTGCTTAAGCAGGAGCAGGCTGGTAACTATGGTAAATATCAGGTTACTAAGTGCACGTGTGCCCCTAGTAACCCGCTGTTTACCATGGATACCACTCTGCTACCGTGCGCTGGAGCCTCCGCTCACCGTAGCAGAGTGGTATCTATGGTAAACAGTGGGTTACTAAGTGCGCGCGTGCCCCTAGTAACCCGATGTTTACCATAGTTACCAGCCAGATCGTTGGTCCCGCTGGTCACACACAGCGATGTGTGCTGACCAGCGGGAGGCCAACGACCAAAAAATGGTCCAGGACACTTTGCAACGATCAGCGACCTCACAGCAGGGGCCTCATCGCTGCAAAGTGTCACACATAGCGACATCGCTGGTGAGGTCGCTGGTGAGTCACCAAAACCGTGACACAGCAGCGATATCGCTATGTGAGACGGGGGCTTAAGCACAGGACAAGGCAGAAAACAAACAGCAAAGAAGAAAGATGGTAATAAGCCCATGACTATGTAGAACTATCAGATAAAAAAAAGTCTAGGTCCAGAAAATGAACACAGGGGCAGACGAAGGCATTGCGCCGGAACGCGTGTCGGGGCTGGCCTCAGTCCAGCAGGAGAGGACATCCTTGGTTAGGTGTATGGTCGTATTTCCTGTTACTGTGGATGCCGTTTATATGAACCTGCCTTGTTCTTTATGCGGTGCCTGTTACATTGTTTCATGACGCGATCTGTGTCTTACTTAATGTCCTCTTCTGCTGTGGGTGACGTCTTTTACACTGTTGTGTTCATTTTCAGAACCTAGATTGTTTTTATCTAATGAAGTTATTTTGTTACATGTGTGGTAGAGCGGCTTGCTCGGCTGTACACGGAGGTAGACACTGAACACTGTCTCTTTAAGGTTTGGATTAGTTTATTAAAAATATGTCATAAACCAACCTAGAGTTCATAAAGTAAACACAGCCCATTCAGCATAATGGCAAAGCAAAATAAAAAAAAATACAGCACAGTTCGTATATTGGCTGGGGTCCGGCCACTCAGAGTTCACAATAGCACAAGGTCCAAATTAGCACAAACACACAAGCTCCTCTTTCTTAGAAGCTAGATTCTCTATACATTGAACAACACCTGAGTCAAAATGCTGGCTATTTATAGCCCAGACCACTCCCTGAGGTGGAGATATGGTGAATGGCCTCCCACAAGCACTATAGCCATTCACAAAAAATATGCCCTTTTAAATATGGCTGATTAACCCTCTCAGCACATACCATACAGGAGAAGACTTCCAGGTTTCACATAACTGAAGCTGATAGCCTCAGTGAAACATATCTCCCCTCCAGCACTCCGCCAGTGACTTTGTCACACATTCTGCATAGAAAGAAAATAAAATCTTTTCAGGTGGGGGGGGGGGAGCTAAAAAGTAAAATAATGTGGTTGCATAACTATTCATGCCCTTACTCTAATAATGTGTTGCAGTCCCCTGTGTATTTATGGCAGCGTTCCGTCTTTTTGGGTCGGGGTCTATCACTCAGCACATCTAGATTTAGTGATCTTTGCCCGCTCCTCCTTGCAACAGCTCCTCATCTATCAGATTGCGGGGGCATCTCCTGTGTACTGCGCCCTGTTCAGGTCACCACAGTCCCTTGGATTCAGGTCTGGGCTCGGCTGTTCCAGAACTTACATCTTCTTCTAGTGAAGCCGTTCTTTTGGTGATTTGGAGGTCGCTTAGCGTCGCTGTCGCTGAAAGGTGAAATTCATCCTCATCTTCAGCTTTTTAGCAGAAGCCGGAAGGCTTTAATGGAAATTTGTCTGATATTTGTGCTGTACATAATTCTCTCCCCCTTGACTAAAGCTTCAGTTCCAGCTGCTGAAAAACAGCCACAAAGCACAATGCTGTCCCCACCATGCCTCACTGTGGGAATGGTGATCTTCTGGTGATTTGCATTGTCGGTTTTATGCCTTTTTGAAATTATGGCAAAAAAGTTTTCCCTCGGTCTCATCAGACAGAACACGTTTCCTGCTTCTAGCCGACGTGATGGAGGTTTTGGCAGAACATAGCCGGCCTGGATGTTTTTCTATGTAAGAAAAGGCTTAAGTCTCCCCCCCGCCCCGACCCCACAGGCCGGACATATGAAGAATAAGGAAGATTGTTGTCAAATGCAGGACAATGAGGACTGGTCAGAAATTCCTGCATCTCCTCTAATTTTGCTGCCTCTTGGCATCCTCCTAGACCAATTTCCTTCTTGTCTTTTCAAGAACATTTGAGGGACGTCAAGTTTTAGGTAATGTCACTGTTGTATCAAATTTTAGCCCCTTCTTGATGACGTCTTCACAGTATCCATGATTATCTAATGCCTTGTACCCTTCTCTTGACTAACAACTTTCCATAAGGAGATCCTTTGCTGTGTGGTCAGCTGTTTAGAGGCTAGAAAATGTCAGAAAAATCCTCCTAGAACAGCAACACTTGCTCTGGGGTCAGGGGCATTTGTAGAGTCCTAAAGGATAAGGGGTCTAAGCAACAAAGTACATGTTTCCCCATACGACCCCGGCCACTTTAAAGATGATCTATACATATATAATTACAATATACCACTGTTGCTAAATCTAAATCATACGATACAAAGATCAATATTACCAAAATTACTACTATACAAGGCCAAAATAATACGGCTACCCAATGTCCACTACCATCACCATTACACAGCGAGTACATAATATTATAATATGACCATTACCTCTACATAATAACACACGATACAAAGACCAATTAGGCCACCATACACTTACCACTACATAAGGACTGAAATACATTAAACTGTTACTAATTAAAAGAAAGAAAAAAACAGACTATTAAGAAGACAGATATTACCGCCATACAGTGAGACTATAGTGGTAGATACCAGTGCTGCAGAACATGTAAGACATTACAGTACAGTTAGATGGAGACTTACAGCTGACGTTCTTTCTGATGGAGTTGTTCACTTTTTCGATCTTTTCCATCTGGCCCAGACCGACATGACGATTTCTCCAGCCAGGACTCGTCTGCAGAGATTACAACAAAGACATCTGAATTCTCACATTTCCAGCACCGTCCCCATCTATCCCCAACCTGCATAAACTCCTCATCCTGCCTGCTCTCCCGGGGTGGAACAGTGACCCCATCTGGCAAAACAAGTCTACTTTACCACCCTCATCACATCTCTAGCCAATAATCCAAAACGACGCTTTGAAATTTTCACTCCCTCCTGAGCCTTACAGACCCCCATCACCAACCTAAGCGCTGACGATCTGACCACTTATTTCCTACAAAAAATCATTCATATCCACATCAAGATATTTTTGCACAATCCCCTCAGAGCCTGGATTCCCTTTTCTCTCGCACCTCAATATCACTTTCCATCTTCGAGCCTGTCACAGAAGAACAGAAGAAGTGCCCAGACTCCTCACTTCTTCTTGCCCTACAACCTGCAACAGTGACCCTATTTCCTCACATCTCCTACAGTCCCTCTCCCCAGCTGTCACTACCCACCTAACTAAAATATTTAGGGAATATGTCGCCCCCTGGAAGATAT
Organism: Phyllobates terribilis; assembly: GCF_046119375.1. NCBI lineage: Eukaryota > Metazoa > Chordata > Amphibia > Anura > Dendrobatidae > Phyllobates > Phyllobates terribilis. The sequence continues at coordinate 200,600,464 of NW_027362768.1, read as the reverse complement.
GAGACCTCTAATATGAGCATACAGGTTATAGAAATGTAAATCTATACATACCTGTATGGCGTATAGTAGAGGTCTACTTGCAGAGAAATGTGTTTTTATAAAATCTGTTTTCACATACTTGGTGTCCGGGGGACGCCAAGAAATCCCCACATATCTGATTAGGAAGCCAAGAAATCCCCACCTATCAGTTTATTTAGCATATTCCCACCTCCCCTGCATGTCACAGGACCCTGTGATGTGCACTCGTCTCACTCACTTCCCGCGCATGCGCACATCGCCGCTATCATCAGGAGCGCTCTTTTTCCTCCCGGCCCAGGTTTTTTCTGCAGTGTTCTAGTGCGCAGGTGCTGGGGAGTCACTGTGACTTCCGGGCGCCTGCGCACTAGAACACTGCAGAGACAAACTGCTACACTGGGGAGAGGTCCAGGACAGTGAGGGGTTGTGGGGGAGAACAATGATGGAGGCGGGGGAGAGCAATGATGGAGGTGGGGGAACGCAATGTTTGAGGTGGGGGAGAGCAGTGATGGGGCAGAACAATGAGTCCTGAGGAGATAATTTGCATATTCCCACTGCATTTTGGGGTAAGTGAAGAGTCTCCGCGAGCTCAAAGAACACTGGATTTTGGCTGTTGGAGCTGAAAAGAGGACATCGGTAAACCGCTTTTTTTTTAAGCTTTTTTCACTGTTTTCAGAACATTAACAATAAGAACATGGAAGAGTCCAGGAGCCATTTGGTGAGCTGCATATCCTGCTACATGTTCACAGACTTGCCAGTGGAAAAGCCAAACTTCACATGCCAGAAATGCAAGCTTGTGTCCCTGTTGGAGGAAAAGTTGCGAAATCTAGAAGAGAGGTTAACTACCTTGAAAATCATTAAGGAAGGTGAAGAGTTCTTAGACAGAGCAGAATTATCTCTTCATGATTCAGAAAGAGAAGAAATTCTCACTGCACATGAGGAAACAGAGGAATGGAAGCCTGTGACCCACAGAAGCCGGAGGATCGAGAGGCAGTCAGCACCCATACTGCTCAGGAACCAGTACCAGGCTCTCACGCAGGAGAACCAGGAAGAAATACAGCAAAATAAGACTTTGCCAGCAATGAATAACCTTGTAAGCCCTCAGAATCCTCCTGGATGGAGAAAGAAGAATGTTGTGAAGAAAAAACGGAGAGTGGTGGTCATGGGGGATTCCCTGTTAAGAGGAACAGAGGCCGCTATCTGCAGACCAGACATAACCTCAAGAGAAATGTGCTGTCTACCAGGAGCAAAAATTAAAGATGTGTCTGACAGGATATCAAGACTCTTCAGACCTACAGATCACTACCCATTCCTGCTAATACATGTGGGGACAAATGACACCGCAAGAAAAGACCTGGAAACCATCTGCAGTGACTTTGAAGACTTAGGCAAGAAAGTGAAAGAATTGGGAGCGCAGGTGGTCTTCTCATCCATCCTCCCAGTGGATGGCCATGGAACAATGAGGTGGAATAAGATTCTACAGGTGAACAACTGGCTACGTCGATGGTGCCGTCAACAAGGATTTGGATTTCTGGATCACGGAATGAATTACCTATACGATGGACTACTTGCTAGAGATGGGGTGCACCTTACGAAGACTGGAAAACATGTATTTGGAAGTCGTCTTGCTACACTCATCAGAAGAGCTTTAAACTAGAACAATGTGGGAAGGGAAGCAAAAGGCCAGAAAAAGCCATACAGCTGACAAATACTATTGAGATCTCTGCTACTGGAAGTGGAAAGGAAGAACAAAGACAAAAAAATTTAAATAATAAAAATATGGGAGGAAGAGAAACCAATCACAAACTAAAATGTTTTTATACAAATGCACAAAGCATGGGCAACAAACAAGGAGAATTGGAACTACTAATGCAGGAAAAGGAATATGATGTCATTGGAATCACTGAAACTTGGTGGGACGATACACATGATTGGAATAAAAGGCTAAAAGGATACAACTTATTTGCAAGAAACAGACTTGATAAACGAGGAGGAGGTGTCGCATTGTATGTTAGAAAAGCGTATATCTGCACAGAGACTGAAGCTTCAGAGACTGGGAGTTCTGTGGAAACTGTTTGGGTAAGAATACAAGGAGAGAACAACGGAAAGGACACCATTGTAGGCATTTACTACAGGCCACCTGGGCAAGCTGAAGATATGGATGAACTCTTTATGTATCAAATGACCAAGTTCTCCAAAAAATATGACGTAGTGGTCATGGGAGATTTCAACTATCCAGACATTTGTTGGGAATCTCTCTCAAGTAAAACTAACAGGTCAAGCAAATTCTTATCCTCTCTTGCTGACAACTTTATCTTCCAAAAGGTAGGGGAGAAAACAAGGGGATCTGCTACTTTGGATCTAATCCTTATAAACAGGGAGGAAATGGTTGAGGAGGTAAAGGTGGCTGGGACCCTAGGAGGCAGCGATCATGCTATTATAGAATTTTGGATAACTAGAGGAGGAAGACATGTGAAGACTCAAACTTCAAGGTTAGATTTTAGAAAGGCAGATTTTAAGAGACTCAGAAAGAGAATAGGAGGGATCCAATGGCTGGATGTCCTTAAGGACAAAAATGTCCAGGAAGGATGGGAAATTTTTAAAAATGAAATTCTCAAAGCACAATCGTTAACAATCCCGAAAAGTAGGAAGAATGGGAAGCATTTAAGGAAACCAGGATGGATGAACACAGAACTTAAACACATGCTAAAAAGAAAGAAAGAAATGTTTATTAAATGGAAAGAGGGAGGCATATCTAAAGAAGATTATAATGCAGTCTGCAGATCCTGTAGGGCACGTATCAGGTTAGCTAAAGCTGACAATGAATTAAGGCTTGCAAGAGATGTCAAAAGCAATAAAAAAGGATTTTGGGGGTATGTCAAAAGTAAAAGAAAAGTCAAAGATGCTATAGGATTTTTACAGGATGAAAATGGAGAAATGGTAAGAGAGGATGTTGAGAAGGCCGAACTTTTTAATTCCTATTTTGCATCTGTTTTCTCTCAGAAAGAAAATGTAACATCAACTGATCTTCACTGTCCTTTTAAAGGAATAGAGGAATCCAAGTTATCTGTAAACAGAAAGATTGTGAGGGAATATTTAGCTAACATAAATGAGTTCAAGTCTCCAGGTCCAGATGAATTACACCCCAGAGTACTGAAGGAGATCGTAGAAGAAATTTTAGAACCACTCTCCATAATCTTTGAAAATTCTTGGAGAACAGGAGAAGTCCCAGAAGACTGGAGAAGAGCAAATGTTGTTCCTATCTTCAAAAAGGGGAAGAAGGTGCACCCAGGGAACTATAGGCCGGTGAGTCTGACTTCTATACCAGGAAAGATCTTTGAACAAATTATTAAACAACATGTATGTAAGTACATGGATAAGAATGAAGTGATTAACCAGAGTCAGCATGGGTTTGTAACTAACAAGTCATGTCAGACTAACTTAATTTCCTTCTATGACAGAATCACTGACTGGGTGGATCAGGGAAATGCTGTAGATATAGTATATCTTGACTTCAGCAAAGCATTTGACAAAGTATCTCACACCATCCTTATTGAAAAAATGACCAAGTATGCAATGGACCAGGCAACTGTTAGGTGGATTCATAACTGGCTTAGTGATCGGACTCAAAGGGTGGTTGTAAATGGCTTCACATCCAGCTGGATGATGGTCTCAAGTGGGGTACCACAGGGCTCCGTCCTGGGACCTGTATTGTTCAACATCTTTATCAATGATTTAGATGAAGGAATTGAGGGTAAACTGATTAAATTTGCTGATGACACAAAGCTAGGAGGGATAGCTAATACTAGAGAAGAGAGAGAGAGGATTCAAAAAGACCTAAATAAACTGGAGCAGTGGGCAGCAACCAACAGAATGGTTTTTAACAGGGAAAAATGCAAAGTACTACATCTGGGCAATAAAAATGAAAAAAGCATATACAGAATGGGAGGAATAGAGCTAAGCAACAGTACATGTGAAAAAGACTTAGGTATACTAATAGATCATAGACTGAACATGAGTCAACAGTGTGATGCAGCAGCAAAAAAGGCAAATACAATTCTGGGATGTATTAACAGAAGCATACAGTCTAGATCACGTGAAGTCATTATCGGTCTTTACTCCTCTTTGGTCAGACCTCATCTGGAATACTGTGTACAGTTTTGGGCACCACATTTTAAAAAAGACATAGACAAACTGGAGCAAGTTCAGAGAAGAGCGACCAGAATGGTGACTGGTCTGCAAACCATGTCCTATGAGAAACGGTTGCAGGATTTGGGAATGTTTAGCTTGCAAAAAAGAAGACTGAGAGGAGACTTAATAGCTGTCTACAAATATGTCAAGGGCTGTCACATTGTAGAAGGATCATCTTTATTCTCATTTGCACAAGGAAAGACTAGAAGCAATGGAATGAAACTAAATGGGAGGAGACACAGATTAGATATTAGAAAAAACTTTTTGACAGTTAGGGTGATTAATGAGTGGAACAGGCTGCCACGAGAGGTGGTGAGTTCCCCTTCAATGGACGTCTTCAAACAGAGGCTGGACAGACATCTGTCTGAGATGATCTAGTGAATCCTGCTTTGAGCAGGGGGTTGGACCAGATGACCCAGGAGGTCCCTTCCAACTCTACCATTCTATGATTCTATGATTCTATGATTCTATGAATGATGGAGGTGGGGAGAGCAATGGTGGGGATGGGGGAGAGCAGTGATGTGGATGGGGGAGAGCAATGATAGGGGAGAACAATGATGGAGGGGGGAGAGCAATGATGGGAGAGGGGAAGAGCAATGGTGGCGGAGAGCAGTGATTGAGGTGGGGGAGAGCAATGATGGGGATGGGGAGAACAATGATGGAGGTGGGGAGAACAATGATGGGGTAGGGAGAGCAATGATGAACAATGATGGAGGTGAGGAGAGCAATGATAGGGATGGGGTAGAGCACTGATGGGGATGGGGGAGAGCACTGATGGGGATGGGGGAGAGCAATGATGGGGATGGGGGAGAGCAATGGTGGGGCAGAGCAATGGTGGGGATGGGAAGAACAATGATGGGGAGAACAATGATGAAGGTGGGGAGAGCAATGATGGGGATGGGGAGAGAAATCATGGGGATAGCAATGATGGGGATGGGGTGGGGGGAGCAATGATGGGGATGGGGGGAGCAATGATGGGGATGGGGGGAGCAATGATTGAGGTGAGGGAGAGCAATGATGGAGGTGGGAGAAAGGACAATGATGGAGGTGGGGAGAGCAATGATGGGGATGGAAGAGAGCAATGATGGGGATGGGGAGAACAATGATGGAGGTGGGAGAAAGGACAATGATGGAGGTGGGAGAAAGGACAATGATGGAGGTGGGAGAAAGGACAATGATGGAGGTGGGAGAAAGGACAATGATGGAGGTGGGAGAAAGGACAATGATGGAGGTGGGAGAAAGGACAATGATGGAGGTGGGAGAAAGGACAATGATGGAGGTGGGAGAAAGGACAATGATAGAGGTGGGAGAAAGGACAATGATGGAGGTGGGAGAAAGGACAATGATGGAGGTGGGAGAAAGGACAATGATGGAGGTGGGGAGATGCAATGGTTGGGGAGAGCAATGGTGGGGATGGGAAGAACAATGATGGGGACAACAATGATGAAGGTGGGGAGAGCAATGATGGGGATGGGGAGAGCAGTGATGGGGATGGGGATAGCAATGATGGGGATGGGGGAGAGTAATGGTGGGGGAGAGCAATGATTGAGGTGAGGAAGAGCAGGGATGGGGAGAACAATGATGGGGAGAACAATGATGGAGGTGGGGAGAGCAATGAGTAATGATGGGGTGGGGAGAGCAATGATGGGGATGGAAGAGAGCAATGATGGGGATGGAAGAGAGCAATGATGGGGATGGAAGAGAGCAATGATGGAGGTGGAGAACAATGATGGAGATGGGGGAGAAGACTATGATGGACGTGGGCGAGAAGACTATGATGGAGGTGGGGGAGATGACAATGATGGAGGTGGGGGAGAGGACAATGATGGAGGTGGGGGAAAGGACAATGATGGAGGTGGGGGAGAGGACAATGATGGAGGTGGGGGAGAGGACAATGATGGAGGTGGGGGAGAGGACAATGATGGAGGTGGGGGAGAGGACAATGATGGAGGTGGGGGAGAGGACAATGATGGAGGTGGGGGAGAGGACAATGATGGAGGTGGGGGAGAGGACAATGATGGATATATTTTGATTGGTGCGTGGCTAATAGTATATTAATGGCAGGGTACATATCTGTATTCAGGGACACACATGTATGTATACAATATATGTGACCTTTTCAGGGCTGCGTTGATCATCGCGACAAGACGAGTGGTGGCTGGGAGATGTCAACATGAAGGTCTGACCAGATGGAGAAGAAGCAGCAGAAACCGACTCTAATCAGGTGAGACGTCAGCGATAAGTGCCTGGATTTAAATATTATTCTGTATCTGCATTGTGTGACTTGAAGTGATAATGCTATATGTGAAATCCCTTAGGCTGCATTCTCACATTTGTGTGAAATGTCCATGAGTTGCCATATTTTTTTATTGGACAGCACATGGACTTGTAGAGTTTTCTGGGTCCATTTACACATCCATGAAAATCACGGATCTGAGAATGAGATCCGTGAGGGTCAGAGAATGTCCTGTTCTGATCCGATTTTGAGGATCAGAATAGGACATGCTCAATGCGTCTGTAAAAGCGGGCAGCACAACGACACTGCACACGAATAGAGGACTGTAGCCTTATTATGTATGGCACAGTCCCTTAGCATTTAGTGTACTCACTTATGTATAGCGCCGTCCTTCGTTGCATAGTTTGCTCTTTTATGTATAACACCTTGGAGGTGGGGGAGAGCAATGATAGGGGAGAACAATGATGGAGGGGGAGAGCAATGATGAGGGTGGGGAAGAGCAATGGTGGCAGAGAGCAGTGATTGAGGAGAGGGAGAGCAATGATGGAGGTGGGAGAAAGGACAATTGTGGAGGTGGGAGAAAGGACAATTGTGGAGGTGGGAGAAAGGACAATTGTGGAGGTGGGAGAAAGGACAATTGTGGAGGTGGGAGAAAGGACAATTGTGGAGGTGGGAGAAAGGACAATTGTGGAGGTGGGAGAAAGGACAATTGTGGAGGTGGGAGAAAGGACAATGATGGAGGTGGGAGAAAGGACAATGATGGAGGTGGGGGAGATGCAATGATGGGGGAGAGCAATGGTGGGGATGGGAAGAACAATGATGAGGACAACAATGATGAAGGTGGGGAGAGCAATGATGGGGATGGGGGAGAGCAGTGATGGGGATGAGGGAGAGTAATGGTGGGGGAGAGCAATGATTGAGGTGTGGAAGAGCAATGATGGGGATGGGGAGAACAATGATGGGGGAGAACAATGATGGAGGTGGGGAGAGCAATGAGCAATGATCGGGTGGGGAGAGCAATGATGGGGATGGAAGAAAGCAATGATGGGGATGGAAGAGAGCAATGATGGGGATGTGGAAAGCAATGATGGGGATGTGGAAAGCAATGATGGGGATGGGTAGAGCATTGATGGAGGTGGAGGAGAACAATGATGTAGATGGGGAGAAGACTATGATGGAGGTGGGCGAGAAGACTATGATGGAGGTGGGGGAGATGACAATGATGGAGGTGGGGGGGAGAGGACAATGATGGAGGTGGGGGAGAGGACAATGATGGAGGTGGGGGAGAGGACAATGATGGAGGTGGGGAGAGGACAATGATGGATATATTTTGATTGGTGCGTGGCTAATAGTATATTAATGGCGGGGTACATATCTGTATTCAGGGACACACATGTATGTATACAATATATGTGACCTTTTCAGGGCTGCGTTGATCATCGCGACAAGACGAGTGGTGGCTGGGAGATGTCAACATGAAGGTCTGACTAGATGGAGAAGAAGCAGCAGAAACCGACTCTAATCAGATGAGACGTCAGCGGTAAGTGCCTGGATGTAAATATTATTCTGTATCTGCATTGTGTGACTTGAAGTGATAATGCTATATGTGAAATCCCTTAGGCTGCATTCTCACATTTGTGTGAAATGTCCATGAGTTGCCAGATTTTTTTATTGGACAGCACATGGACTTGTAGAGTTTTCTGGGTCCATTTACACATCCATGAAAATCACGGATCTGAGAATGAGATCAGTGAGGGTCAGAGAATGTCCTGTTCTGATCCGATTTTGAGGATCAGAATAGGACATGCTCAATGCGTCTGTAAAAGCGGGCAGCACACCGACACTGCACACGAATACAGGACTGTAGCCGTATTATGTATAGCACAGTCCTTAGCATATAGTGTACTCACTTATTATGTATAGCGCCGTCCTTCGTTGCATAGTTTGCTCTTTTATGTATAACACCTTCCTTTATTACGTACCATCATCTCTAGCTATATATGATGCTGTCTCTTATTATATAGCTTCCTCTGCTGTTATGTACAGCGTTGTCCCTTACATAGTGTATTCTTGTTATTTTTGTCAGTCACAGCGCCCTCTTTTATTACATAGTCATCTCGTTAGATATAAAATGACTTCTGATGGAGGAGCTTATACACTGTATCATGGCCCCACAGCCCCTTATACACTATATCATGGCCTCACAGACCCTTATACACTGTATCATGGCCTCACAGACCCTTATACACTATATCATGGCCTCACAGACCCTTATACACAGTATGATGGCCCGACAGCCCCTTATACACTGTATGATGGCCCCACAGCACCTTATACACTGTATCATGGCCTCACAGACCCTTATACACTGTATGATGGCCCCACAGCACCTTATACACGGTATAATGGCTCCATAGCCCCTTATATACAGTATAATGGCCCCACAGCCCCTTATACACTGTATAATGGCCCCACAGCCCCTTATACACTGTATAATGGCCCCACAGCCCTTTATACACTGTATAATGGCCCCATAGCCCCTTATATACTGTATAATGGCCCCACAGCCCCTTATACACTGTATGATTGCCCCACAGACACTTATATACTATATAATGTCCTCACAGCCCCTTATACACTGTAAAATGGCCCCACAGACCCTTATACACTGTATAATGGCCCCACAGAACCTTATACACTGTATAATGGCCCCACAGACCCTTATACACTGTATGATAGCCCCTTATACACTGTATGATGGCCTCCACAGCCCCTTATACACAGTATAATGGCCCCACAGCCCCTTATAAACTGAATGATGGCCCCACAACCCCTTATACACTGTATAATGGCCCCACAGACCCTTATACACTGTTTGATGGCCTCCATAGCTCCATAGCTACGGTGTTAAGTCCTGATAAATGTTGCACATTTCTCGGATTCAGATGTCCACCACCTATTTATTGTCGTACTTTGCACACTATTTTGGTCTAGCGTTTCGTCTCGCTTTTCCAGTAAGCCGCTCCCATTTGCTAAGTGAAATACAAATAGTGCTGCTCAGTGAGAGCTTTGACCAATGACATTTGAAGTACGGACCCCAATATTTTAGGTCACCCCCTGCTTATTTATTGCCTCTCCACATAGCGACACAGAATCTATACGTCGCGCTCATGGCGGCCATATTGGATGTCACACAGCTTTTTTAGAAGCAGATAACACTTATAAATTTCTGAACAGTCTGACAGTGGAGACGCCTCCAGGACTGAGGATATTAGAGGGGGGGGGGGGTTCTTCTATAAATTCGCCCCAAATTCCCGTCCTTCCTTTACTCTACAGGTGATCTGCTGTCGTACAGGTGGAAATCCCGTCCAGCCAGCAGCTGCTCTGCAAACATTCCCCCAGTGCTGCCAGCGGCAAATATTATTACAGAGCAAACATGATGATTCACGGGAGGACTGCGCCATTGTGAGGAGAACTGGCCGGGATATGGCTATTTAATGAGTTCACGTCTGTGTACAGAGGAGCTACTCATTAACCTTGAACTACAGATGGGAAGGAGCACGGCGGCAGCGGAGAACAGTCTGCAGATAGGGCCCAGGATAAGAGAAACCTCACCTCTGATAACCATGGTCATCACCACCAGCAAAACCCTACACTGACCCCATGTCAGGGGAAGTGGCCCCACCGTGCCTGCCAGAGCTCACCCATCACAACACCAGAGGTCACTGGTCTCCAATACACCACAACACCAGAGGTCACTGGCCTCCAATACACCACAACACCAGAGGTCACTGGCCTCCAATACACCACAACACCAGAGGTCACTGGCCTCCAATACACCACAACACCAGAGGTCACTGGCCTCCAATACACCACAACACCAGAGGTCACTGGCCTCCAATACACCACAACACCAGAGGTCACTGGCCTCCAATACACCACAACACCAGAGGTCACTGGCCTCCAATACACCACAACACCAGAGGTCACTGGCCTCCAATACACCACAACACCAGAGGTCACTGGCCTCCAATACACCACAACACCAGAGGTCACTGGCCACCTATAGACTATGAAGGACTATGTGGGGCCCATTATACTGTATGGAGGACTATGTGGGGCCATTATACTGTATGGAGGACTATGTGGGGCCATTATACTGTATGGAGGACTATGTGGGCCCATTATACTGTATGAAGGACTATGTGGGGCCCATTATACTGTATGGAGGACTATGTGGGGCCATTATACTGTATGGAGGACTATGTGGGCCCATTATACTGTATGAAGGACTATGTGGGGCCCATTATACTGTATGGAGGACTATGTGGGGCCATTATACTGTATGGAGGACTATGTGGGGCCCATTATACTGTATGGAGGACTATGTGGGGCCCATTATTCTGTATGGAGGACTATGTGGGGGCAATTATTCTGTATGGAGGACTATGTGGGGCCCATTATACCGAATGGAGGGCTATGTGGGGCCATTATACCGTATGGAGGACTATGTGGGCCCATTATACTATATGGAGGACTATGTGGGGCCATTATACTGTATGGAGGACTATGTGGGGCCCATTATTCTGTATAAAGGACTATGTGGGGCCCATTATTCTGTATAAAGGACTATGTGGGGCCCATTATTCTGTATGGAGGACTATGTGGGCCCATTATACTGTATGGAGCACTATGTGGGGCTTATTATACTGTATGGAGGACTATGTGGGGCCCATTATTCTGTATGGAGGACTATGTGGGGCCATTATACTGTATGGAGGACTATGTGGGGCCCATTATACTGTATGGAGGACTATGTGAGGCCCATTATACTATATGGAGGACTATTTGGGGCCCATTATACTGTATAGAGGACTATGTGGGGCCCATTATTCTGTATAGAGGACTATGCGGGGCCCATTATTCTGTATATAGGAGTATGTGGGGCCATTATCCTGTATGGAGGACTATGTGAGGCCCATTATACTATATGGAGGACTATGTGGGGCCCATTATATTGTATAGAGGACTATGTGGGGCCCATTATTCTGTATAGAGGACTATGAGGGGCCCATTATTCTGTATAGAGGACTATGTGGGGCCCATTATACTGTACAGAGGACTATGTGGGGCCCATTATTCTGTATGGAGGATTATGTGGGGCCCATTATTCTGTATGGAGGACTATGTGGGGCCATTATACTATATGGAGGACTATGTGGGGCCCATTATTCTGTATGGAGGACTATGTGGGGACAATTATTCTGTATGGAGGACTATGTGGGGCCTATTATACCATATGGAGGGCTATGTGGGGCCATTATACCGTATGGAGGACTATGTGGGGCCCATTATACTGTATGGAGGACTATGTGGGGCCATTATACTGTATGGAGGACTATGTGGGGCCCATTATACTGTATACAGGACTATGTGGGGCCCATTATTCTGTATGGAGGACTATGTGGGGCCCATTATTCTGTATGGAGGACTATGTGGGACCCATTATTCTGTATGGAGGAATATGTGGGGCCCATTATTCTGTATGGAGGACTATGTGGGGCCAATTATACTGTATGGAGGACTATGTGGGCCCATTATACTGTATGGAGGACTATGTGGGGCCTATTATTCTAAATACAGCACTATGCGGGGCCCATTATACTGTATGGAGGACTATGTGGGGCCATTATACTGTATTGAGGACTATGTGGGGCCATTATACTATATGGAGGACTATGTGGGGCCTATTATTCTGAATAGAGCACTATGTGGGGCCCATTATACTGTATGGAGGACTATGTGGGGCCCATTATACTGTATGGAGGCCTATGTGGGGCCCATTATACTGTATGGAGGCCTATGTGGGGCCATTATTCTGTATGGAGGACTATGTGGGGCCCATTATACTGTATGGAGGACTATGTGGGGCCCATTATACTGTATGGAAGACTATGTGGGCCCATTATACTGTATGGAAGACTATGTGGGCCCATTATACTGTATGGAAGACTATGTGGGGCCATTATACTGTATGGTGGACTATGTGGGGCCGATTATACTGTATGGATGACTATGTGGGCCATTATACTGTATGGAGGACTATGTGGGGCCATTATACTGTATGGAGGACTATGTGGGGCCCATTATACTGTATGGAAGACTATGTGGGCCCATTATACTGTATGGAAGACTATGTACGGCCATTATACTGTATGGAGGACTATAAAAAAGGGAGGAGAATTCAGCATGAATTGCAAAAGTGTATTTATTCAATAGTGCACAATAAAACACATGAAAAAATAGAGACAATGAGGTAATCAGATGAAAAAGTGCTGACGAGTCAGGTAAGTATCTATGGTGTGCTTATAATAAATTCATAAATTAGCACCCACTCTAGTAATTAAAATTCAAGCAGTAGGAAACTAGTAGATTAAAGCGGGTGAATGACAATCACAAAATAGGCACATATAACATAGTCCCACTGGCTTATTAGATAGACAAAAGTGAAGATGGAACAGTCTAATGGATATGGGATTCTATGTCCCAACCCATATGCCAAAGGATCAAATTATTCTTACAAACTAATTACCTGGCAAAAAGAGACAGCACAAATGGAGGAGAGGAAGTGGTTAAGGTGAAAGCCCAACGCACGTTTCGCGGCGTCCCAGGCCGCTTTATCAAGGGCAAACATTACTCTTTGCCCTTGATAAAGCGGCCTGGGACGCCGCGAAACGTGCGTTGGGCTTTCACCTTAACCACTTCCTCTCCTCCATTTGTGCTGTCTCTTTTTGCCAGGTAATTAGTTTGTAAGAATAATTTGATCCTTTGGCATATGGGTTGGGACATAGAATCCCATATCCATTAGACTGTTCCATCTTCACTTTTGTCTATCTAATAAGCCAGTGGGACTATGTTATATGTGCCTATTTTGTGATTGTCATTCACCCGCTTTAATCTACTAGTTTCCTACTGCTTGAATTTTAATTACTAGAGTGGGTGCTAATTTATGAATTTATTATAGGCACACCATAGATACTTACCTGACTCGTCAGCACTTTTTCATCTGATTACCTCATTGTCTCTATTTTTTCATGTGTTTTATTGTGCACTATTGAATAAATACACTTTTGCAATTCATGCTGAATTCTTCTCCTCCCTTTTTTATGCTGTTTCAGCGTGCAGGTGGACAGACATCTGTATTACAGATTGTTGCCCACTTTTTCTGTATATTAGATGCCATTTTTGGTATTCTTGTATGGAGGACTATGTGGGGCCATTATTCTGTATGGAAGACTATGTGGGGGGCCCACTATACTGTATGGAGGGCTATGTGGGGGGCCCACTATACTGTATGGAGGACTATGTGGAGGCCCACTATACTGTATGGAGGACTATGTGGGACCCATTATACTGTATGGAGGACTATGTGGGGCCATTATACTGTATGGAGGACTATGTGGAGGCCCATTATACTGTATAGAGGACTATGTGGGGCCATTATTCTGTATGGAGGACTATGTGGGGCCATTATTCTGTATGGAGGACTATGTGGAGGCCCATTATACTGTATGGAGGACTATGTGGGGCCATTATTCTGTATGGAGGACTATGTGGGGCCATTATTCTGTATGGAGGACTATGTGGAGGCCCATTATACTGTATGGAGGTCTCTGTGGGGCCCATCATTCTGTATGGAGGACTATGTGGAGGCCCATTATACTGTATGGAGGTCTCTGTGGGGCCCATTATTCTGTATGGAGGACTATGTGGAGGCCCATTATACTGTATGGAGGTCTCTGTGGGGCCCATTATTCTGTATGGAGGACTATGTGGAGGCCCATTATACTGTATGGAGGACTATGTGGGACCCATTATACTGTATGGAGGACTATGGGGTGCCCATTATTCTGTATGGAGGACTATGTGGGGATCATTATACTGTATGGAGGACTGTGTGGGGCCCACCATTCTGTATGGAGGACTATGTGGGGCCATTATACTGTATGGAGGACTATGTGGGACCCATCATTCTGTATGGAGGACTATGTGGGGCCCATTATACTGTATGGAGGACTATGTGGGACCCATTATACTGTATGGAGGACTATGGGGTGCCCATTATTCTGTATAGAGCACTATGCAGGGCCCATTATTCTGTATGGAGGACTATGTGGGGCCATTATACTGTATGGAGGACTATGTGGAGCCATTATACTGTATGGAGGACTATGTGGGGCCATTATTCTGTATGGAGGACTATGTGGGGCCCATTATACTGTATGGAGGACTATGTGGGGTCATTATACTGTATGGAGGACTATGTGGGACCCATTATACTGTATGGAGGACTATGTGGGGCCATTATTCTGTATGGAGGACTATGTGGGGCCATTATTCTGTATGGAGGACTATGTGGGGCCATTATTCTGTATGGAGGACTATGTGGAGGCCCATTATACTGTATGGAGGTCTCTGTGGGGCCATTATTCTGTATGGAGGACTATGTAGAGGCCCATTATACTGTATGGAGGACTATGTGGGACCCATTATACTGTATGGAGGACTATGGGGTGCCCATTATTCTGTATGGAGGACTATGTGGGGATCATTATACTGTATGGAGGACTGTGTGGGGCCCATCATTCTGTATGGAGGACTATGTGGGGCCATTATACTGTATGGAGGACTATGTGGGACCCATCATTCTGTATGGAGGACTATGTGGGGCCCATTATACTGTATGGAGGACTATGTGGGACCCATTATACTGTATGGAGGACTATGGGGTGCCCATTATTCTGTATAGAGCACTATGCAGGGCCCATTATTCTGTATGGAGGACTATGTGGGACCATTATACTGTATGGAGGACTATGTGGGGCCATTATACTGTATGGAGGACTATGTGGGGCCATTATTCTGTATGGAGGACTATGTGGGGCCATTATTCTGTATGGAGGACTATGTGGAGGCCCATTATACTGTATGGAGGACTATGTGGAGGCCCATTATACTGTATGGAGGACTATGTGGGGCCATTATTCTGTATGGAGGACTATGTGGGGCCATTATTCTGTATGGAGGACTATGTGGAGGCCCATTATACTGTATGGAGGACTATGTGGGGCCATTATTCTGTATGGAGGACTATGTGGGGCCATTATTCTGTATGGAGGACTATGTGGAGGCCCATTATACTGTATGGAGGTCTCTGTGGGGCCATTATTCTGTATGGAGGACTATGTGGAGGCCCATTATACTGTATGGAGGACTATGTGGGACCCATTATACTGTATGGAGGACTATGGGGTGCCCATTCTGTATGGAGGATTATGTGGGGCCCATTATACTGTATGTAGGACTATGTGGGGTCATTATACTGTATGGAGGACTATGTGGGGTCATTATACTGTATGGAGGACTATGTGGGGATCATTATACTGTATGGAGGGCTATGTGGGGCTATTATACTGTAGGAGGACTATGTGGGGCTATTATACTGTATGGAGGACTATGTGGGGCCATTATACTGTATGGAGGACTATGTGGGGCCCATCATTCTGTATGGAGGACTATGTGGGGCCCATTATACTGTATGGAGGACTATGTGGGACCCATTATACTGAATGGAGGACTATGGGGTGCCCATTATTCTGTATAGAGGACTATGTGGGGCCATTATACTGTATGGAGGACTATGTGGGGCCCATTATACTGTATGGAGGACTATGTGGGACCCATTATACTGTATGGAGCACTATGCGGGGCCCATTATTCTGTATGGAGGACTATGTGGGGCCATTATTCTGTATGGAGGACTATGTGGGGCCATTATTCTGTATGGAGGACTATGTGGGGCCATTATTTTGTATGGAGGACTATGTGGGGCCATTATTCTGTATGGAGGACTATGTGGGGCCATTATTCTGTATGGAGGACTATGTGGAGGCCCATTATACTGTATGGAGGTCTCTGTGGGGCCATTATTCTATATAGCGGACTATGTGGAGGCCCATTATACTGTATGGAGGACTATGTGGGACCCATTATACTGTATGGAGGACTATGGGGTGCCCATTATTCTGTATGGAGGACTATGTGGGGATCATTATACTGTATGGAGGGCTATGTGGGGCTATTATACTGTATGGAGGACTATGTGGGGCCCATCATTCTGTATGGAGGACTATGTGGGGCCCATCATTCTGTATGGAGGACTATGTGGGGCCCATTATACTGTATGGAGGACTATGTGGGACCCATTATACTGTATGGAGGAGTATGGGGTGCCCATTATTCTGTATGGAGGACTATGTGGGGATCATTATACTGTATGGAGGGCTATGTGGGGCTATTATACTGTATGGAGGACTATGTGGGGCCCATCATTCTGTATGGAGGACTATGTGGGGCCCATTATACTGTATGGAGGACTATGTGGGGCCCATCATTCTGTATGGAGGACTATGTGGGGCCCATTATACTGTATGGAGGACTATGTGGGACCCATTATACTGTATGGAGGACTATGGGGTGCCCATTATTCTGTATGGAGGACTATGTGGGGATCATTATACTGTATGGAGGACTATGTGGGGCTATTATACGGTATGGAGGGCTATGTGGGGCTATTATACTGTATGGAGGACTATGTGGGGCCCATTATTCTGTATGGAGGACTATGTGGGGTCCATTATACTGTATGGAGGACTATGTGGGGCCATTATACTGTATGGAGGACTATGTGGAGTCATTATACTGCATGGAGGACTATGTGGGGCCCATTATCCTGTATGGACGACTATGTGGGGGCCCATTATACTGTATGGAGGACTATGTGGGGCCCATTATACTGTATAGAGGACTATGTGGAGATTACAGTTGGAGAATCGTACTGTGATGGGGTCATCATTCTTTGTCGGGGGATTGAGGGAGAGGGGTTTATTAGTGTCATCATACTGTTCATATGGAAGGTACTGTGAATGAATTCACTTTTGGGGTTCCATACTGTGTTTGGGGGCACTTTTGTTTGCATCATACTGTAGTATTTAAGATTTTTTTTCCTTTGTCGTTATACACTTAAATCAGACCTTGGGCCATATGCTTTTTACTGCTCTTACATAACATATTATATTATTCCAATATTTTATTCTAAAATCTATTAATTAAAATGTACTTTGTTTGTAGGAAAACCTCTTTAAGTTTGTTTCCATATGAAAAAGTTCATCATTATATTTGATAAGGAAAAACTTCCTCAATTGTAGACATTTTTTTTAAATAAAAATCAAGGTTCGCCTGAGACTTTTTTCAAGCTTTTAATTTTGGCCTCCTGTGTATTTGAGTTTGACATCACTGATTTAGAGGCATATAGGCAGGGTTTATTGCCCTACAGTTCTTCTATAGGTATACTGCTGCTGCAACCTGAAAACTAAAGTCCCTTTCTGGGTTACATACAGGGGGGGCCATTTATATGGATACACCTAAATTAAATGGGAATGGTTGGTGATATCAACTTCCTGTTTGTGGAACATTAGTATATGGGAGGGGAAAAACTTTTCCAGATGGGTGGTGACCATGGAGGCCATTTTGAAGTTGGCCATTTTGGATCAAACTTTATTTTTTCAATGGCAAGAGGGTGATGTGACACATCAAACTTATTGAGAATTTTATAAGAAAAACAATGGTGTGCTTGGTTTTAATGTAACTTTATACTTTCATGAGGTTTTTACAAGTTTATGATCACTTATAAAATGTGTTCAAAGTGCTGCCCATTGTGTTGGATTGTGAATGCCGCCCTCTTCTCCCACTCTTGACACACTGATAGCAACACCGCAGAAGAAATGCTAGCACAGGCTTCCAGGATCCGTTGTTTCAGATGCTGCACATCTCGTATCTTCACAGCATCGACAACTGCCTTCAGATGACCCCAAAGACAAAAGTCTAAGGGGGTCAGATCGGGAGACCTTGGTGGCCATTCAACTGGCCCACGACAAACAATCCACTTTCCAGGAAACTGTTCATGTAGGAATGCTCGGACCTGACACCCATAATGTGGTGGTGACCATCTTGTTTGAAAAACTCAGGGAACGTGCCATCTTCAGTGCATAAAGAGGGCAACACATCATCATGGAGCAGTTTCAGATAGCCCTAGTTCAATCAAGGTTTCCTCCACCTCCTACACCAGTTTCTGCACCCCTCCTCATCCTCCTTCTCTGAATTGTCATCTCTGAGCACATCTGTCACAATTCTGTTGTCGGGTATCTCAGGAACAGGGGCTCTTTCACTATGCCTAATGCTAGGGGCGCCCTGGCTGTCCCTGTTCCCTGGAATACTTCTGAAGGTGAAGAAACCTAGGCCACGTACCTTGTCTGAGCTCCTGAATCTGCCCTCAGTCTGTTCTCTGCCCCCACCCATGGAAGAGGGGAATATTCAATACATCAACCAGACTAACAAGATAATATGAACAGGAATAAAGGAAAATGACAATCATACAAATATATGCACACAAACAACAGAGGAAAACACTGGGGAGTGGAGGATGGGGAAAACCCAAAGTATGAGATGAAGGGGATTAACACACAACAAAAACCACGCAACAGTCTTAGCTAAAATCCACCCAACGCCTTCTCAAGCAACAAACCACCAAACTCCTAACCATGCAGCATGAAGCTAGTTCTGGCAATGACTGCTTGCTAGAGCCCAGAATATATAGGAATGGGGAGTGGCCAACAGTGAACATCTGAGAGCACCACCCTGTGAAGCTTCCAAAAGCTCTCAGCAGCAGATTAACCCCTGCACTGCTAAAAAAAAAAAAGAACGTGCATCTTTTAATATAAAGGTGAAAGGCATCTAATGAGTGCAGGAGTAGGAGAAATCACACGCTGCTGTCTTCTGGCTCTTCTCTGTCGTGATAAACCCATGACAACATCGTCCATATCAGTCACAAGTTGGAAGCACTGCAGCACTGCCTCGGTCAAGTGGCAACAGGCTCTGCTGAAGCTAGTCTGCTTTGGAGACAAAGAGCACACTGCCGCAGAGTTGTTGACAGCTGTAACAGAGCAGGCAGATCTGTGGCTCTCACCGCTGAACCTACAGCCAGGCATGGTCATGTGTGACAATGGCCAGAACCTGGTGGCGGCTTTGAAGCTTGGCAAACTCGCACACGTTCCATACCTGGCCCATGTGCTCAACTTAGTGGTTCAGCAGTATCTCAAAAACTACCCAGATCTGTGTGAGCTACTAGTGAAAGTACACTGCATGTGCGCCCATTTCCGCTAGTCAGCTACAGCTTCTGCCGCCCTGGCAGTGCTGAAGCAGCGTTTGCAACTTCCAGCTCACCGACTGGTGTGCGATGTCACCATGCATTGGAACTCAAAGTTACATATGTTGGCGAAGCTTTGTGAGCAGCAGAGGGCAGTAGTTAAACACCAGCTCCAACATGCACGTCGGTATTCAGGCCAACCTTTGCACATAACAACCGACAAATGGCCATGGATGTCTGACATCTGTGAGGTTCTACAAAATTTAAGCAATTAACCAAGATGGTGAACGGCGATAATGCCATAATCAGCGTAACCATTCCGCTTCTGTGGCTACTGAAATGCTCGCTGCTCACAATTGTAGTGGAAGCTTTGCATGTGAACCAGGTGGAGATGGAGGAAGAAAGTACATAAGGTGATACTACCCAGCCTCATCTCATCTTCTCAGCGCGGATTGGGTGATAATGAGGAGGAGGAGGCTAAAGAGGAAGAAGAACAGCAGATGGCAGCCTGCACTACAGCGGGTATTACCCACACCACCTTCAAACCGTCTGTTCAGCATGGATGGGCTGAAGAGAAGGGAGAGGGAGGAGGAGATGGAGAGTTGTCCTCCTGGTGGGGACAGGTAAGTTTTGCCTGTTGGGAGTCTGGCACACATGGCTGAGTTTATGTCCTGCTGCCTTTCCCATGACCCTCGCGTTACACACATTTTGGCCAACACTGATTACTGGTTATTCACACTTCTCAAACCATGCTACAAGAACTTTCCATCTCTAATTCCTGCGGTGGAGAGGGCTACTAAAATGGGGCAATACTAGAAGGCCCTAGTTGAACAATTAGAACAAAAATTCACATCTGACAACGCTGGTGGCAGAGGTCATAGATCCTTGGGCATGTATTCCCATGCACCCCTTCCCACCCAAAAAAGGGTATACAGTTCATGGTGTCTACTTTTTCTTGTCCTCCTCCACCATATTAACAGTGTCATCAACTCGCTCCAAAATTTTAGAGGGTTAAACAGGCTCTCTCTCATAATTTGTAGAGGGTCATCATGCGACCCTCGCTCTTAATTTTTCCAGGGCGTGTATTATGCCCTCCTTCATAATTTTTACAGAAAGTGTATGAGGCCTACCTCTACAATTCGCTTACATATATTGTTACACGCATGTCGCTAGGTTCAGATAGGGGCGAGACAGGTTACATAAATTCTTTGGAATCCTGGGGGAACCGTTACTCAGGGCGTCCATAGACCATGTGCTGCAGCTTCTCTCAGGCACATAGGGTTATTGACCCTCAGGCACAGACACGTAGGTTGTTTCACTTGCTGACCAGACACTTGACAAGAGTCCTCATAAACGGTAGAACAGTAGCATTTAATAAGAAGCTGCACAGCCAGTGCAAGTTGAGTCTTATGAGCAACAGGCTCCAGTGACAAACAGTACAGTTTCCTTAGCAGCACAGCAGTTCACAGTCTTCCCAGTAGTACAGGACAGCACAGTTCTAATGCAAAGGCACATTAATGAACACAGCATTCTTTACAGCACAGTGAGATGGAGAAGGGGGGGAGGGTTTGCTGAGGGAGATGATCCCTGTGACACCATTTCTTCCAGTCCTTATCTTTCAGCCTGACAATATTCTGCACTGTTAGTTCAGGAACTCTACCTGACCTGTGCTTAGCTTCACTCCTAACTTGAATCCTTTTCACTTGCAGGGGTGCTTCTGGGAGATACAGAACACACACACCACCTTTCTCTTGGGCTCCAGCCAGAAGACAGTAAACAACTTCCCCACAATCCCCCTGGGGCTCTGCTAAACACTCCCCTTCTCATGTGACTGTGTTAACCCCTCGAGTTGCTGGATGCTTCTGGAGCACAACACTTCCTGTCTCATGTTCTTGTGTTACTTCTAATAGTTGCTGAATGCTATTAATGCAACAGCACTACTTCTGCATGTCACAATATATACACAGTGGGGAAATTTGTATTTGATTCTCTGCCAATTTTGCAAGTTTTCCCTCCTACAGAGAATGGAGAGGTCTGTAATTTTTTTTTTTATCATAGGTACACTTCAACAGTGGCACGCACAATGGCAGCGCGCGAGCGCTCAGGACATTGGTTCCTACAAGGTTAGACCTCTTTACCTCACCCCGATCAGGGCTACATGTGCTGCAAAACTTTCCTAATGACAAGCTTCTCATTCCAAGAGCGACCGTGTGAATAAGACCCGGGACTGGGTGGAAAAGTTACACTTATGTCGCTTTGATTTCCTAAACCTTAACGTGTTTTCTAAACATACGCCCTTCTGCAAGTGTTTTTGCAATAAAAGAAGCAACATTTGAAATAAGTGTGCGGTGAATATTCTTGACTACCGGCAACCTATAGACCATATAAGAGGTCCAAGAGCAGAAGTCTGCAGCTCTGAAGCTAACTGGAAACCATTTAAAGATGATATATATCAGATACACTATGTTACATAATATATACAATATCATATGAAAATACATCACAGATCAAAAACCAGAGGAATTCACTGCAAACAAAGCAGCATGTGCCGTGTACAGGATTAGTGACTTCTAACCTCAGTGATTCTATTTATGTAATTTCTAATTATATGATACATTGTGTCTGCGAGAAACTTCCACCGATCACTGTTATTAATCTGTTGTATTATCCGCCCATTTCCCATACTTGCCATTAGGCCCATGTGAGCCTGTGGAGCTGTGCCCCCCGTGAGGCAGTGGCGCTGTGCCCCCCCCCGTGAGGCTGTGGCGCTGTGCCGCCCCCGTGAGGCTGTGGCGCTGTGCCTCCCCCGTGAGCCAGTGGCGCTGTGCCTCCCCCGTGAGCCAGTGGCGCTGTGCCTCCCCCGTGAGGCTGTGCAGGTGTCAGTATTACTCTAAGGCTAATGTAGCGCCCCGAGGGCTCGGCTGCTACAGGGGTATTGCACCTCAACCAGAGGTGTGATATCCCACTCCCGGGTAAGGATGGAGTGTGGACCAGGACTCCGTTAGCTGCATGCATCACACACACCCCATTTCCGGGGGACAGCTCAACGGTGCTCCCATTTATACAGTAATGCAGGCACGACAGAACATGTCCCTGGCTGGAGTGGGGAGGGGGGAGGAAAACCCAGTGGTGTAGGAGCAGGAGGGGACGGTTTCTGGGCATAGGTAGGAGCCCATTGGTTGCAAGTCACCTGGGCTCACAGATAGAGGGAGGTATAAGAGGTGGGCACCATCTTAGTTCTGGGTCAGTTCAGACAGGAGGAGAAAAGAGAGAAGGAGTTCAGCCAGAGAGGGCTGACAGGGAGCTGTGGCTCAGTCTGGGCCCAGCTCCACGAGGCAGGCCTAGAGTGGAGGCCGGAGCCAGAAGAAAGGAACAGAAACAGAAAGGAACAGAAACAGAAAGGAATAGCAAAGGAAGAGAAGTACCCAAAGTGTAGAAGGGCCCAGAGACACGAAAGCAGAAGGAACCCTAAGGACCCAGGAGATTGAGGGTGACGGGTTGGCAGAACAGGGTACCGAATCCCAAGTTGGTGGAGGCGACTAATCCTTAACCAAGGACCTGCGGTCGTGACCATTTACTGGTGCGACCCCTCACTACACCTACTAGAAAGGCACACCACATAGGGTCAGGGAAGTGGACACCCAGTCCTCCCAGGAGAAGACCCCAGGCAGCTGGACAGAGGTAGTGTCACTGGAGGGGCACGGCTGACGAAAGGATAGAAGGGAGTCCTGTGCCACACTCCGGAATTGCCTGGGGGTTGATCGAGCCCCCTGCCTGGTGGACGCAGCACGGCTCAGGCGGTCCTATCTGTGCACAAGTGACCTGGATGAGAACTGTGAGTAAAGAACCTGAACTGCAACACCTTGTCTCTGTGCTTTCTCACCGCGTCAGCACTACTAGTACTGGGACGCCCCGCACCACAACCACCATCATCACTCTACACTGCCCTGAGGCTATACTCCTCCCGTGCGGAGTCGTACTACACTCTGCTGCACCCACAACATCAGCCTCAGCGGTCTGCCCTGCAGCGGCGGTTCATCCTGACCGCAATCCATGGGTGGCGTAGTCTGACATTAAACCACAAAAACCCCATAAATAGACTGCCACTGGTTTGACCACCCTGAGCCACGGGACCGGGTCGCCGCCACGGTGACTACAAACCCCAGCATCCCACAAAAGGGCCCGGTTCCGGGTCCCCCACGCGGCCCAGGGGGCGCGTCAGTATGTTCACACATCTTGTTTTCTCAGCGTTTTTTGATGCATATTTTTATGCAAATTTTCAGCTGTGTTTTAGGCTATGTGCCCACGTTGCATTTATGAAGCAGAAAATTTCTGCTGCATAAATGCAAGTCCTCTCCCGGAAAAACGCATGCGGAATTCCGCACGCGTTTATCGCGCTTTTTTCGCGCGTTTATCACGCGTTTTCCACATGCGGAATTGCCTTGCGTTTTTTATGCATTGAACAAAGGCAATTCTGCTTGTGGAAACGCAAAATTAAATGACATGCTGCGGATTTTTGAACGCAGCATAAACGCTCCGGAAAAATCCGCAGCATGTGCATAGAACTTGCGGAATCCCATTGGGGACCATGGGGTGCGTGTTACCAAGCGTTTTTCAAGCGTTTCCGCTGCGGAAATTCCGCATCAAAAACGCTTGAAAAATGCTACGTGGGCACACAGCCTTACAGTACCATGCAAAAAAGCATGAAAACAGCAACAAAAATCCTGAACATCCTCCTGGCAAGAGATCAGGTTTTGCTGCAGAAAATGACCACTGATAAAACCATGATGTGTGAACATAGCCTAAGATGTTCAAACAAAGCTCTTTGATACATTGTTGATGCGTTTTTCCCCTTCTTCCTTTTCTGTTCTGTTTCTCGGATGTGATGTGAATTCGCCGGATTGGTCGGTGTTTGGGGAATGATCCCTGCGTTATCCAGCCTTGTGGGCTCTGAGTAGATGAAGTCACTCACGCCCAGCAGTAAAACCCCCATCACTTCTCAGGAGAGATGAGTGGTGACTCAGTCTCGCTGTGTGAATGACACATAGTAAACACGGATTAGCACAAGCAGCGATACGCGTGAGATAGCAAGGGGATTCCTCCGCCGGCGCCGCGCTCCTCCCGCACTGACACAAGAATGTGTGAGCGGCTAAAGTAATCACCACCTGGTGAATGGGAAACGCCGATCCCTACTGTATATAAACACCGCGCCGCCACCCAGCAACCAGCGCGGAGCGTCCACCGCACACCGAAACCTCTGGACTGTACGTGTCATATGGGAACACAACTACACCTATACAATTCTATAGAGGCCGATTGTGCCTCCAAATAAATGCCACATCAGTCAGACCTGACACCAGAAAGCAATAGAATTACTCCTGGGACATCATCTCCATAATGTGGTGCCACAAGCCGCTGCATACTTTGTATCCCTGGAAACTTAACCCCTTGTTTTCTGGTCTTGGTAACAGTTCCAATTGAAGTTGATCAGGGTCGCAGCTCGGGGTTCAGCTCAGGGGGTCAAAACTTCAGAGTGGCCTTTACCCAGGATAATGTGTACAACTACGGTGGCGCACCCTAATCATGGGTAAATCTCTACACAAAGACCAACTGATATTACCGCCATGTGGTAACATATAGTGATAGATACCGTCGGTCCTGCAGAACATATAGAGATCACAGAACAGTTATATATAGTGATTTACAGCTCAAGTTCTTTCTGATGAAATCGTTCACTTTTCCCATCTTTTCCATCTGGCCCAGACCGACATGACGACTTCTCCGGCCAGGACTCGTCTGCAGAGACTACAGCACAGACACATCTGACTCCTTACATTTCAGGCCCCGTCCCCATCTATTCCCAACCCGCACAAGCCCCTCATCCTGCTGATACCCCAATGCTGAGCCGCTGCTGCCGTGTCCCTATTACTGCACCTGCTGTGTGGCACAAAAACAGCTCCTCTTACTGCCCCACATAATAATGCTTCCACTGAGTGCAAGCACCCACATTTTGCTTCCTAGAGAGTAATAATGGCCCTATAACAATAAGTACCCACTTAATAATGTCCCTTGAATGATCCCTATACACAGTATGATGAGCCCACAGTGCCCCTAAACATAATATTATATCCCCACACCTCCCCACTACACAGTATTATGTCCCCACTGCTCCACTCTATACAGTATGATGTCCCCACTGCTTCCCTCTATACAGTATGATGCCCACACACCTCCCCAATACACAGTATGATGTCCCCGCTGCTCCCCTATACACAGTATGATATACCCACAGCTCCCCTCTATACAGTATGATGCCCACACACCTCCCCTATACACAGTACAATGTCCCAACAGCTCCCCTATACAGTATGATGTCACCACTGCCCCCCGTATACACAGTATGATGTCCCCACTGCTTCCCTATACACAGTATGATGTACCCACAGCTCCCCTCTATACAATATGATGCCCACACACCTCCCCTCTACACAGTATTATGTCCCCACACCTCCCCAATGCTTCATCGCAGCAGCAGAAGTCAGGAGAGCCCTGAGCACTTCTAAAGCCTCAGGATCTGCTGGTGTAATCAGGGCTCTAAAGCCTCGGGATCTGCAGGGGTGATCAGGGCTCTAAAGCCTCGGGATCTGCAGGGGTGATCAGGGCTCTAAAGCCTCGGGATCTGCAGGGGTGATCAGGGCTCTAAAGCCTCGGGATCTGCAGGGGTGATCAGGGCTCTAAAGCCTCGGGATCTGCAGGGGTGATCAGGGCTCTAAAGCCTCGGGATCTGCAGGGGTGATCAGGGCTCTAAAGCCTCGGGATCTGCAGGGGTGATCAGGGCTCTAAAGCCTCGGGATCTGCTGGGGTGATCAGGGCTCTAAAGCCTCGGGATCTGCTGGGGTGATCAGGGCTCTAAAGCCTCGGGATCTGCTGGGCTGATCAGGGCTCTAAAGCCTCGGGATCTGCTGGGGTGATCAGGGCTCTAAAGCCTCGGGATCTGCAGGGCTGATCAGGGCTCTAAAGCCTCGGGATCTGCTGGGGTGATCAGGGCTCTAAAGCCTCGGGATCTGCTGGGGTGATCAGGGCTCTAAAGCCTCGGGATCTGCTGGGGTGATCAGGGCTCTAAAGCCTCGGGATCTGCTGGGGTGATCAGGGCTCTAAAGCCTCGGGATCTGCTGGGGTGATCAGGGCTCTAAAGCCTCGGGATCTGCTGGGGTGATCAGGGCTCTCCTGACTTCTGCGATAAAGCGACAGATAACACTGCACAGCGGCTCTCAACACAATAAGATGCCGGGAGATAAGTAAGCAAAGCACATCCAGTCATTTGTAGCTTAATTGCATTGGCTGAGGTCAGGAGTCAGCTCTGCCACCTCTGCTCTGCCACCCCTGCTGTCTGGGAGCCGGCGATCCATAGTGACCTGATAGCTGCTGTTCATTGTCAGGACATAACATACACAGGCTGAAGGTGACACCTGACGAAGTAATCCTGACTTTACACAGCAGCTCCTGTCAGGTCACAGTACAGCTGCTGTCCACCAAGAGAAGCCTGCCCTCAGCCTGAATAACTGTTATATGTATAATGAAGGAAAAAGCACAAAGGTAAAGAGATAAAAATGACAAAATCAAGAATACCTGCTCAGGACAGGTGATAACTTACCGATCGGTGGGTGTCCGACTTCTGGAACCCGACCAATCATCAGAATGAGGAAGCCAGGAAAGGCCGAGCGCAGAGGTCTGCAGCCCCGAGGAGAAGAATGGAGCCCAGGTCGTATACGCACGCTGTCGCTTCATTCTAACGGATAAAAGTGCCCCGTCCTGCCGATAGGTGCAGGGCACAACGGTCGGACCTACGCCAATCAATAAGTTATCACCTATCGTGTGAGGACCATCATACAGCATGCAGGCTACTAAGGGGGCCATGATACAGCATGGTGGCTACTAAGGGGGCCATGATACAGCGTGGTGGCTACTAAGAGGGCCATGATACAGCGTGGGGGCTACTAAGGGGGCCATGATACAGCGTGGGGGCTACTAAGGGGGCCATGATACAGCGTGGTGGCTACTAAGAGGGCCATGATACAGCGTG
Source organism: Phyllobates terribilis (assembly GCF_046119375.1). NCBI lineage: Eukaryota > Metazoa > Chordata > Amphibia > Anura > Dendrobatidae > Phyllobates > Phyllobates terribilis. The sequence continues at coordinate 200,572,675 of NW_027362768.1, read as the reverse complement.
GGGGCTACTAAGGGGGCCATGATACAGCGTGAGGGCTACTAAGGGGGCCATGATACAGCGGGAGGGCTACTAAGGGGGCCATGATACAGCGGGAGGGCTACTAAGGGGGCCATGATACAGCGGGAGGGCTACTAAGGGGGCCATGATACAGCGTAAGGGCTACTAAAGGGGCCATGATACAGCGTGAGGGCTACTAAGGGGGCCATGATACAGCGTGGGGGCTACTAAGGGAGCCATGATACAGCGTGAGGGCTACTAAGGGGGCCATGATACAGCATGGTGGCTACTAAGGGGGCCATGATACAGCATGGTGGCTACTAAGGGGGCCATGATACAGCGTGGTGGCTACTAAGGGGGCCATGATACAGCGTGGGAGCTACTAAGGGGGCCATGATACAGCGTGGGGGCTACTAAGGGGGCCATGATACAGCGTGGGGGCTACTAAGGGGGCCATGATACAGCGTGGGGGCTACTAAGGGGGCCATGATACAGCGTGGGGGCTACTAAGGGGGCCATGATACAGCGTGGGGGCTACTAAGGGGGCCATGATACAGCGTGGGGGCTACTAAGGGGGCCATGATACAGCGTGGGGGCTACTAAGGGGGCCATGATACAGCGTGGGGGCTACTAAGGGGGCCATGATACAGCGTGGGGGCTACTAAGGGGGCCATGATACAGCGTGGGGGCTACTAAGGGGGCCATGATACAGCGTGGGGGCTACTAAGGGGGCCATGATACAGCGTGGGGGCTACTAAGGGGGCCATGATACAGCGTGGGGGCTACTAAGGGGGCCATGATACAGCGTGGGGGCTACTAAGGGGGCCATGATACAGCGTGGGGGCTACTAAGGGGGCCATGATACAGCGTGGGGGCTACTAAGGGGGCCATGATACAGCGTGGGGGCTACTAAGGGGGCCATGATACAGCGTGGGGGCTACTAAGGGGGCCATGATACAGCGTGGGGGCTACTAAGGGGGCCATAATACAGCGTGGGGGCTACTAAGGGGGCCATAATACAGCGTGGGGGCTACTAAGGGGGCCATGATACAGCGTGGGGGCTACTAAGGGGGCCATGATACAGCGTGGGGGCTACTAAGGGGGCCATGATACAGCGTGGGGGCTACTAAGGGGGCCATGATACAGCGTGGGGGCTACTAAGGGGGCCATGATACAGCGTGGGGGCTACTAAGGGAGCCATGATACAGCGTGGGGGCTACTAAGGGAGCCATGATACAGCGTGGGGGCTACTAAGGGAGCCATGATACAGCGTGGGGGCTACTAAGGGAGCCATGATACAGCGTGGTGGCTACTAAGGGGGCCATGATACAGCGTGGGAGCTACTAAGGGAGCCATGATACAGTGTGAGGGCTACTAAGGGAGCCATGATACAGTGTGAGGGCTACTAAGGGAGCCATGATACAGTGTGGGAGCTACTAAGGGAACCATAATACAGTGTGGGAGCTACTAAGGGAGCCATGATACAGTGTGGGAGCTACTAAGGGAGCCATGATACAGTGTGGGAGCTACTAAGGGAGCCATGATACAGTGTGAGGGCTACTAAGAGGGCCATGATACAGTGTGAGGGCTACTAAGGGAGCCATGATACAGTGTGAGGGCTACTAAGGGAGCCATGATACAGTGTGAGAGCTACTAAGAGGGCCATGATACAGTGTGAGGGCTACTAAGAGGGCCATGATACAGTGTGAGGGCTACTAAGAGGGCCATGATACAGTGTGAGGGCTACTAAGGGAGCCATGATACAGTGTGAGAGCTACTAAGGGGGCCATGATACAGTGTGAGGGCTACTAAGGGAGCCATGATACAGTGTGAGGGCTACTAAGGGAGCCATGATACAGTGTGAGGGCTACTAAGAGGGCCATGATACAGTGTGAGGGCTACTAAGGGAGCCATGATACAGTGTGAGAGCTACTAAGGGGGCCATGATACAGCATGGTGGCTACTAAGGGGGCCATGATACAGTCTGGGAGCTACTAAGGGGGCCATGATACAGTGTGGGAGCTACTAAGGGAGCCATGATACAGTGTGAGAACTACTAAGGGAGCCATGATACAGTGTGAGGGCTACTAAGGGAGCCAAGATACAGTGTGAGGGCTACTAAGGGAGCCATGATGCAGTGTGAGGGCTACTAAGGGAGCCATGATACAGTGTGAGAGCTAATAAGGGGGCCATGATACAGCATGGTGGCTACTAAGGGGGCCATAATACAGTGTGAGAACTACTAAGGGAGCCATGATACAGTGTGAGGGCTACTAAGGGAGCCATGATACAGTGTGAGGGCTACTAAGAGGGCCATGATACAGTGTGAGGGCTACTAAGAGAGCCATGATACAGTGTGGGAGCTACTAAGGGGGCCATGACACAGTGTGAGGGCTACTAAGGGAGCCATGATACAGTGTGAGGGCTACTAAGGGGGCCATGATACAGTGTGAGGGCTACTAAGGGGGCCATGATACAGTGTGAGGGCTACTAAGGGGGCCATGATACAGTGTGAGGGCTACTAAGGGGGCCATGATACAGTGTAAGGGCTACTAAGGGGGCCATGATACAGTGTGAGGGCTACTAAGGGGGCCATGATACAGAGTGAGGGCTACTAAGGGGGCCATGATACAGAGTGAGGGCTACTAAGGGGGCCATGATACAGTGTGAGGGCTACTAAGGGGGCCATGATACAGAGTGAGGGCTACTAAGGGGGCCATGATACAGAGTGAGGGCTACTAAGGGGGCCATGATACAGAGTGAGGGCTACTAAGGGAGCCATGATACAGTGTGGGGGCTACTAAGGGAGCCATGATACAGTGTGAGGGCTACTAAGGGGGCCATGATACAGTGTGAGGGCTACTAAGGGGGCCATGATACAGTGTGAGGGCTACTAAGGGAGCCATGATACAGTGTGAGGGCTACTAAGGGGGCCATGATACAGTGTGGGAGCTACTAAGGGAGCCATGATACAGTGTGAGGGCTACTAAGGGGGCCATGATACAGTGTGAGGGCTACTAAGGGGGCCATGATACAGTGTGAGAACTACTAAGGGGGCCATGATACAGTGTGAGGGCTACTAAGGGAGCCATGATACAGTGTGAGGGCTACTAAGGGGGCCATGATACAGTGTGAGAACTACTAAGGGAGCCATGATACAGTGTGAGGGCTACTAAGAGAGCCATGATACAGTGTGGGAGCTACTAAGGGGGCCATGATACAGTGTGAGGGCTACTAAGGGAGCCATGATACAGTGTGAGGGCTACTAAGGGAGCCATGATACAGTGTGAGGGCTACTAAGGGAGCCATGATACAGTGTGAGAACTACTAAGGGAGCCATGATACAGTGTGAGGGCTACTAAGGGGGCCATGATACAGTGTGAGAACTACTAAGGGAGCCATGGTACTGACGCGCCCCTGGGCCTGTGTCGCGCTGCGTTGCGCACGCGGGAGCTTACCCGGAGCTGGATCTCTTGAGGGTTATAGTCTCGTGGCGGTGATCCGGTCCGTGCCCAGGGAGTCAGACTAAGTGGCGCTGTATTAGCGGTAGATGTTGGACGACTACGCCACCCGTTGAGTACAGCTAAGGAGCTGCTGCTGCAGGGCAGACCGCTGAGGCCGGTGGTAGGATTGTGCAGCGTGATAGTATAACCCCCAACGGGAGGGGTATGGCCTCAGGGCAGCCGACGTGGATGATGGGGGTAGCAGGAACCACTCAGAGACGGTACGGTGTAGTTCAGGGTCTTTACTGGTGACAACGATAGACCCTCCCGGAGTACTGGCTAGCGATTGGGGCCTGGTCAGTCCTTGAGCAGATGGGATCTCCCCTGGCCAGGCGGAGTTGTAGGCCTCCCAAACTAATGATACTCTTCTGGCTACCTTGCTAGAAGCGGGTATAAGTAGCCCACGTCCCTGAGTGTACCGTGTGGTGCTCACCCGTATGGCCGGTGACTCGGGGCCTTCTAGTAGCTTCCGCTCCACGACGGCGGTGCTGGTCCCACGCGTGCGACCGTGCCTTCGGGTTTCTGGGCCAGAGGACCTGCAATCCCCTGCCGGTCGGTTTCTGCTGCTGGATAGGAGTTAGTCCCCACAGCCTCGGACTCCGGGTCCGGTGATAGCTTCTCAGTCAGGGCGAGCTCTGCAGCTGCCAGCCCCTGACTCCTTGTAGCACTGCTCCCACAGAGCTCCTGATGTTCTTTCCTATATCTGCTTCTCTTCTCTGTCTCTACTTCTTCTCTACTCCTGGCATGGTCCAGGAGCTGGGCCCAGCCGGAGCCACAGCTCCCTGTCAGCCCTCCTGGCTGAACTCTCCCTCTCAACTCCCTAACCCTGCCTCAGCCCCAGGTTTATCTAGGGGAAGTTCTTCCCCTCCCAGGACTGGGCAGGAGGTGTGGCATGCATAGGATTCCTGACCAAGAGACCTCCCACCTGCTCTCAGACATAACATTGCCGTTACTGTGGAAACCAGACCCCTGGGGTGCCACAATACAGTGTGGGGGCTACTAAGGGGGCCATGATACAGTGTGAGGGCTACTAAGAGGGCCATGATACAGTGTGAGGGCTACTAAGAGGGCCATGATACAGTGTGAGGGCTACTAAGAGGGCCATGATACAGTGTGAGGGCTACTAAGGGGGCCATGATACAGTGTGAGAACTACTAAGGGAGCCATGATACAGTGTGGGAGTTACTAAGGGAGCCATGATACAGTGTGGGAGCTACTAAGGGAGCCATGATACAGTGTAGGAGCTACTAAGGGGGCCATCATATGGAACAGAGGCTACAAAAGGCCCATCATAGAATGAGCGGACTACTGCGGATGCCATCATACAGTGTGGGAGCTAATGTGGGGTCATCCTATAGCGTGGAGGCATGCTACAGTGCAGAAGCTACTGTGTGGACCATCATACAGTGTGGGGGCTACTGTGGGGCTATCTTACAGTGTGGGGGCCATCATACAGTGCGGGGACTATTAAGAGGCCATTGTACATTTGGGGGGCTACTAAGGGGCCATCATGCAGTGTGGCGTCAACTGTGGGTCATCATACAGTTTGGGGGCATTATACTGTGTAGAGGGGAGCTGCAGGGATATCATACTGAGTCTGGGGATCTCTGGGGACATCATACTGTGTATAGAGGAGCAGTGGAAACATTATACTGTGTATAGGGGAGCAGTGGGATCAACATACTGTGTAGAGGAGAGCTGTGGACCTATTATACTGTGTATAGAGAGCTGTGTGAGCATTATATTGTGTATAGGGGAGGTATGGGGACATCATACTGTATATATTGAGCAGTGAGCCCATCATACTGTATACAGGGAGCTGTGGGGGTATCATACTGTGTTAGGGGAGATGTGAGGACATTATACTGTGTAGAGCGGAGGTGTGGGCTTATTATACTGTGTCTAAAGAGCTTTGTGGGCATTATACTTGTAGTGCCTCAAAGCTATTATATATGTGCCTTTAAGATGTAGCAGAGCTAGCAGCTACTTCATTATGTTTGCACAATGTTTACATCCCCTTTGCAGATAATGTACAAGATGGCTTAAATATGCATAAAGTGATGTACTTATTATGCTCTGCTCTCAGGTGATTACTAAAGAGTTAACTAATCAGCCCTGCTTTCCATATATGGCAATAAGGTCACATGGTTAGACCACTTGACCAGGTCCTGGGCTTAGCACCCAGAGAAAAGGAGACCTGGTGTGTTGTCCTTGCCGGAAAGCTGAAGGAGCAGGTATGGGATCTCAGAGCTCCTGTGTATATCAGAGACCACAGCCTCAGCTGCAGACAGTTGTGTGATAGACTATGCACATAAGCAGAAGCTACAACTCAGGAAGCACTGCACCATTTATGGATCTGCATTACTGTACTGGAAGTAACTGTGCTTGCTGCATTGGAATTGAAATTCTGCTGAATAATCGTCTGCCCGGATTTACCTGCGTTTATATGCAACAAGTAAAGCTTATCAATAGTCTATTGGCCGCTCAGTTTTCAGGACAATTGGGTGCCCTACATATCACCACACCAGGAAACAGAAGTTAATCCAGTGCACCCTGGCATCACAAACTACATTTTCTTTCACTTTTATTCTTGCCTTAGTGAAGTGGTAATACCCGCACACCACATGTGTGTGCCCTATGGCAGAGTAGTGCATCACTGGCATTACATACTGTGTATAGGAAGCTTTGTGGGTATTATACTGTGTATAGGGAGCTTTGTGGGTATTATACTGTGTATAGGGGAGCTCCTGTATGGGGACATCCTATTGTGCATAGGGTAGCTGTGGGCTCATCATACTGTATAGAAGGGAGCTGTGAGGACATTAAAGCTGTGGGGGATCTGGGACTTCATACTGTATACAGGTGTGCTGTACAGGGGGCACTCAGAGGATATTATTAAATGTTAAGGCTATGTGCACACTGTGCATTTTTTATGCATTTTCACAGAGGTTTTTCCGCTTGGAAATACACCAAAAACGCCATGTACTCAGTCTGCCAGCTAATGCAGTGACAATCCTGGTGTGCCGTGCACATGAGGAGGAATTTTCCGCTCAGTATTGTCATTGCGGTAAAATCCGCAGCATGTCCATTTCTTGTAGGGTTTCTGCAGCGTTTCCCGCCCATTTGAACCACAGCAAACCCGCAGGTATAAATATATTTGCGGATTTGCTGCGGTTGTTTTCTGCGTATTTGACTAGTCAATGGGTCATATACACTGCAAAAAACGCACAAACACTGGTACCCAGGCCGACTGGGGAAGACTACTCCTCCCATCATCCGACCTCCACTCCCACTGATAACAGCGATAGCGGCGCGGCTGAGGGGAGCAGTAGTCTCCGCAGCTGACCCGGCGTCTGTGCTGTGCGCGGTGAGTGTAAAAAAAAAAAAGTAAAAATCTCTATTAAAATAAAAAAACACCTATTCTCACTTATCCAACGTCCCCTGCCATCCTCCCGATGTCCCCGGCGCCCTGATCTCCCAGCAGCCAGCGGTATACTGACGGGAGCACGCTCACTCCCGGCAGTGTACATTGCTGCTGCCGGGACCGAGTTCACATGAGGTCATCAGCTGAAAATCAGCTGACAACCTACGGGACCTCACTTTACGGCACCGATGCTGCGTGGGAATATTCTCACGAATGTTCCCACGTACCACTGATGCAGTATGGGGTCACCAGAGCTGATCAGCTGATGACCTCACATGACCTCAGCCTGCCGCAGAGCGATGTACACTGACAGGAGTGATTTTACACTCCTGTCAGTGTACAGTACTGTCTTCTACAGCAGTCACATCAGTGATTGATGTGGCTGCTGTAGAAGTGACCCGGATTGCCGTGGAACAATCTGGATTACATCATGACGGCGGACAGGTGAGGGACATGTTTGTTTTTTTTTTTTTTGTTTTTTTTTACAGAAGATAGAGGGCTTCAGGGATTGTCAGAATAATAAAAAAAAATTAAAACCATGTGTCATTTATTTCAATAAAATACTTTATTCTGGCAGTGTCTTTATTTAAAAAGCGTCGAAAACCTTTACTACAGGGTTAGTAATGGGGGCGCCTTACAGATGCCTCCCCATTACTAATCTGGGCTTTATGTCAGCCACCAATACAAGGCTGGCATGAACCCCAACCCCATTAGCCCACTCGACACCGCTACACAGCAGTGGGAAGAGCGGATGGATGTGCCATTTCTGGGGCCGCTCAGAGCTGACATTATTAGCCGCGGAGGGGGCCAGGATCTATGGCCCCTTCCCTGGCTATTAATATCAGCCCGCAGCTGTCTTTTTAGCCTATGCTGGTTAGATTTTATAGGGGGACTCTACGTCAATTTTTTTCTGGGGTCCCCCTGTAATCTAGGCAGTAAAGGCTAAGAAAACAGTTGTGGCTTGTTATTAATAGCCAGGGAACATTTTTGGCTAATGGCCCCTTCCACGGCTACTAATATTAGAGCTCCCAGTGGTTGGCTTTCCCTCTGCTGGTTATGAAAATGACAAGGGAGCCCACAGCATTTTTTTTTTTTACATTTTAGGCTATGTGTATGTGCCCACGATCCGGACGTAGCAGCGCTGCATACTATTTACCTCATTCAATACATTCTAGTGGTCAAATTTCTGTTGCGGAGACCAGTGACTCTGCAAGAGAATTTTACATGCTGCGGTCCTGAAAGACGTGCCACATGTCAGTGTCCGTGGGTGATATGCAGCCTCATATGCACGCATAGTGGACATGGGATTTCTACAAATTCTATCCACTATGCAGTAACATCTGAATGCTGCGAGTTTGACGCTGTATAAACACACAGCTTCAAACTCGCAGCAACTCCTGATTGTAGCCACATACCCAAACTCACCTGCAGCATGGCAATTTCAGTAGTAGAGACGCTGAAGATTTTGACCGATTGAAGTGTCATTATATGCAGTGGATCTGCATGTATTGACAGCAAAAGTGCGGCATTAGAACACAGCGTTTTGGACGCAGCGAAAATACGCTGCGTCCAAAGCGCTGCTGGGTGCTGATCGGGGAGACGTAATGGATAACCAAAGATCTGTGAGCTGTTATTAATAGCCAGGGAAAATGTTTGCCTTATGGCCCCTTCCTAGGCTAAAAATAGCAGCTCTCAGCTGTCCCAGAAATTACATGAATGGGAATGCTAATGAGATTGGGTTTATGGGATTAGCTGACACCTAGCCCTTTTTGTTTGGTGATGACAAGGTGTCAATCAGACCCTTTCATTACCAAACCTAATTAAACTAAAGAGTTAACTAAACACAAACAGAGCAATCACTTTATTTGAAATACAACAGACACATTAATCATTCTAATTAACCAATATACTCACCCCACGTCTGACGGTAATCCAATTGTTAAAGCAATGTCCCTCGTTTCTTTTTTCAAATAACTTTATTTAGCTCCAAAAAGCATTCATTGATGTACAAAAAAGCATTAATAAACGCATCAATGCGCGGCAAAACGCACGTTTTATTTCTGCAGCGTTTTTCCTACCAAGAGAAATTTCTGCAATCAAATCCTGAACGAGTGCACTTAGCATAAGTGGGCACCTTATTGTTATAGGGGCACTCATAGTATTGTGACTATCAAAGGGGCACACAGGGGACATTATTACTTTCTAATGGATAAAATGAGGGTTCTGTTTTCTAGGGCACTTGCACGGGGCAGTAGTATATTCCAGGGGTTAATTTTACCATGTAGAGGGCACAAAGGAGGCATTTTACTTTAACCCCTTCCTGACATTTATAGCATATAAAAGTCATCATCGGGAAGGACTTCCTGACCGATGCAGTATTTATACGTTATATCAATCATACGATCACCGTGACTAAGCGCAGTGTGATCGCATGTTTCTTACAGCAGGGAACATGGCGCCCTCGTCCCGCAACCACGATCGCTGTGATTGGCTGTTCAATTGTGATTGCCTGAAACACTGATGTCCATCCTAGGATCAGAGTTGTAAGAGCACCAACCATAGGCTGGTGCCTGGCAATGCCCGCCCTCACCTGAGCCCGCTCTGATTGGTGCGATCGATGATGACATCGATCTCACCAATCAGAGTGCACAGACGCGCTGTGACCTGAGGGTGACCACCCTGCTCTTCCTCATTCTAGCTGGGAATTTGTACAGGGCGGTCACGCTGTTCGGTTGTGCGCCATGCTGGGCCTTGTGGTGCCACAGAAGCCTTTGACACCACAATATCTGCTGCTGCTCATGCCCACTGACTGGTCTATGGTTGTTGGAAGTTTTTTTTGTGAAAAAAGAATTTAAAAAAAGAATTGGATTAGTTGATAGGATTAGATTAGGGACAGTAAAATATACTGTACTAATTGTCGTCTACTACGGTATTTTTTACTGAATTGAGTCAGGTTTAGTGTCAGTTGCGAGCGTTCAGTAATTTGTTTTTTACGGATGTCCGTTTAGTAAGTTTGATTTTTATTTTACCAAGTTTTTATATTTTTCTTTCTATATTCTTTTCTTTTCTCTTCTACATAAAAAAGAAGTTTACATCAAGAACTCATACACACATCCGAATGAAATTTAGTCCACACACAAACACCACATACACGAAAAGATGTATTCAGCGGAGGAGACATACGCTTTCCTTGCCTCCGACACTGACAGTGAGGGAGAGGATCCCACTTTCCTTTATTTCTCCAACTCCTCTTCCTCTAGTGATAGCGAACTGCTACGCAGACGCCCCAGGACAGAAACTGACCCCAAATGGACCTCACCTTCTGAAAATTATGAGCCACAGATTCTTGATTTTGTGGTGCAATCAGGAATCCAGTTTGACACCACCGGCCTCACAGAAATTGACTTTTTCAAAGTCTTTTTCACTGAGGGTTTTGTAAAACTCATGGTGGGCCAAACTAATTTGTATGCCCAACAATTTTTATCCCAAAATCCGATTTCATTGTTTGCCAACTGAATCCCTGTAGACGCCATAGAAATGATAAAGTTTTCGGGCCTGGTCCTTCAGTTGGGGATGTTGAAGAAGCCAGAAGTCCAATATTGGAGTGTCGATGTTTCGTATAACACTCCAGTGTTTCGAATGGCCATGACCCGGACACGCTTTGAGGCCATCTATAAATTCTTGCATTATAATGATAATGCACGGTGTCCTTACCAAGATGAACCCAACTGTGACCGACTTTTCAAAGTTTGGCCGGTCATTGAGCAATTCAACAACAAGTTTGCTGAGGTGTACGTGCCCCAAAGGGACATCTGTGTGGATGAGTCCCTAATCCATTTTAAGGGGAGGCTCAAATTCTGACAGTACCTGCCCTGTAAGAGGGCCAGGCAAGGAATTAAGGTCTACAAGCTGAGAGAGAGAGTACCTCAGGATACACCAACAGGTTTAGGGTTTATGAAGTGAAGGACTCCCAGATTGAACCCCGTGAATGTCCCCCTTGTCCTGGGAGTGAGTGGGAAAATTCTGTGGGTTTTGGTGCACCCACTGCTGGATCAAGGTTATCACCTCTACGTGGATAACTTTTATACCAGCATCCCACTGTTCACGTCCCTCTCTACACAAGGTACTGCAGCCTGCGGTACTGTCAGCAAAAATCATAAAAGGCCTCCCGAAGGCACTAATTGGGCAGCAGCTCAGAAGGGGTGAGAGCAGAGCCCAATGTAGCGACAACTTGCTGTAGGACAAGAGGGATGTCTTTCTCTTGACCACCATACATGGTGATGGCAGGACCCCCAGCACTGTACGAGGTTCCGCTACACAGGTCACCAAACCAGACTGTGTACTGGGGGACAACAAAAACATGGGGGGAGTTGATCTCTCTGATCAAGTCCTCCAGCCGTACAGTGCTATGATAAAGGCCAAGGTGTGGTACAAGAAGCTGGCCGTGCACATCGCACAGATGGCAATGTACAACGCTTTCGTGCTATCACGATGTGCAGGCCAGACCAGGACCTTACTAAAGTTCCAAGAGGTAGTGATCAAGGCCCTGCTATGTGGCAGTCATTAAGGAGCGGGCCCCAGTACTTCCGGAACTGAAAGTGCTCGTATCGTACCAGGCCAGCATTTCCTCGGTGAGGTCCCTCAAAGTGGGAAGAGAGGAAGGTCGCAGAAAAGGTGCAAGGTGTGTTATAGAAGGGGGATACACAAGGACACCATTTATCAGTGCGACACCTGCCCAGACAAACCTGGTCTGTGTATGAAAGACTGTCCAGAGCTACCACTCATCCATGGACTAATAACTCCATTTCTGACTTACACAACTCACATATGACAACCAGACGGACACAACATAACTCCCGCATGCCACCACATAAAAATATAGTTCACATACCAAGAAAACACGAGATCAATTCAAATATTGGGGCACTTGTGGGGGGTTTCCACTGCTAGTCACATCAGGGGCCCCCCAAATGCGATATGACACCCGCAGACCATTCCACCAAAGTCTGCATCTTCCGGAATGAAGCCTGCCATCCTGCAGAGACACTGAGGAGCGCACTTATGCTGAGATTTTTTTTTTTCTCAGTCCGATTTCAACTGATAAAAAAAAAAAAAAAAAATCGCAGATGAGATGTCACTCATAGAATAACATTGGTCAGAGTGCAATCCGATTTTTTATCGGATTGCACTCGTCCGTTTTCCCCACATAAGAGTATGAGTCCTTAGGGTGAGCCACCATAGTTGTTACCAGTGTTACCATTTAGGGGCCCACTCAGAAGTTTCACCCCCCTGAACCAAACCCCTAGCGGAGCCTCTGCCCGACACACTGTATCATGGCCCTAACACAATATTAAGATAAAAAAATAAACATCATATAGTCACCTAATCCCGGCAAGTCCAGCGGCCGATCCCGGGCAGACAGCAGCAGGTTCCGGGCAGAAAACGGCAGGTCCCGGGGAGACAGCGGCAGGTCCCGGGGAGACAGCGGCAGGTCCCGGGGAGACAGCGGCAGGTCCCGGGGAGACCTACGTGGTGATGTCATTGCGCTCGGACTCGGATGTCCTGTGCATGTGTAAAGTGCGGCAAAGCGGTAGTCATGACTGAGTGTGGTCCGATTTCACTCTGGCACTTTACAGACAATGGGTGTCCCTGTCCCAGTGTGCCGCAGGGTGTGGGGGCCATCACACTCACTTGTAGGCCGCAGACCTCCGCTGCTTCCAGGCTTCCTATGGGACACCAGGTTCTTTACAACAGGTAAACATTTACTAATCAGTCCAAGTTCATCAGTCGGATACAGGTGGGATATGGCACAGGTGGGATACGACACAGCAATGCAGACTTCCTTCCTCCTTAGCACAACTCCTCTTTGGTTCGACCACCCGTTCGTCCTGGACTACCCCCCAAGCCCGCTGACTCCATCAGCCTCAGGGATTCGCTTTCCACTCCGGGAGTGTACCCGGGACCGGCCACCTGCCCCCCATGTAATTCCACGTCCACCGACCTCGTGGTGTCAGAAGACCAGGCTCCATGTTACCTAGCCCGAGCCCTAGGCTCCATGTTACCTAGCCCGAGCCCTAGGCTCCATGTTACCTAGCCCGAGCCCTAGGCTCCAGACGCTGTTGGATTGTCTATCAAGAATCTCTATTCGGCCTCCCACTGCCCTGAACGGTCGGCCCATGCTGCCCCCCCGCACCTGAACTTGGACTTCACTATGCACTTCACTGGCTGACACTGAACTCCCCCTAACCAGGAAGTGCTCCCCTTTTATCAACAGTAGTGCCCCCCACTGGGCTAGTCCTATCCTTAATCATTTCCTATCTTATATGCTAAACCTATTATCCTTATTTTATATCCTATGCTATCCTCACATTATGCATTAACACTTTACATGCTGTACATCACCATAATACATTACATTAGACACACATTACTATTACATATAAAAGCGCATGCCAGTATTCACATGGCGTTCCTGTTGTCTCCAGGAGCAGGAACAGGGTAAGACGGCCACATCCCATCTCCGTGCAATCGCATCACCACGTCGTTCTGATGTCACCGCGTCGACCTCAGGCCTAAAGTGACCAGAGGCCGATAGAAAGGAGAGCGGTAGAGCAGGGAGAGTGGTAGAGCAGGGAGACGCTGCCTGATCCATCACCGATACAGTTAAAGGGGTTTTCCCCACGAACAAAAGTTCATTTTAATCAATAGATCTTGGGATAATAATAACTTCCACAATTGAATGTATTTAAATAAAATGTTCCTGTGCTGAGAAAATCTTATAAATGTGTCCCTGCTGTGTACTGTGTAATGGCAATGCAAGGAACTCCAATTTTCCAGAATGTAGATGGTAATTCTTCTCGGCGTCTGTCAACGTTCTAGAACCATAACCGATGACTCTCAATTTTCCATCTTGATGCTTATACAAGGCAGCTCCCAGTCCAACCTGAGAAGCGTCACAATGAAGAACAAATGGTAAGTTGAAATCAGGATATCCCAAGATGGGTGGTTTTACCAGGTAGTCTACTAGTTCTTCCAATACCTCCTGGTGGTCTGCTGTCCAGAGAATGGGCTGTTGGGATGAAACGGCATTGTTTCTTTTAAGCCCGGTCCTACCCGCGTTCTTCTTTTTCTCCATGGGTGTTGTTGACCCTGCGTCGTCCCCAAGAGGAGGTATAGTGGGGCGGCAAACCTGGAGAAGTTCCGAACGTAAGTACGATAGTAGAAGAGGAATCCTAAGATCTGCCTAAACTCCCTGACAGTAGAGGGCCGCTTGTCTTTTAAGGCCAGTACCAGAGCGATTTCTGCTGGGTCCATGGTATATCCTTCTCCGGACACAATTTTCCCTAGAAATCGGACTTGCCTTTTGAATATTTCACACTTATTTGGGGTCAACTTAACCGTGTTGTTGATACCGCTGGAGTACGGTCCTCACGTGTTCAACATGCTCCTGGAAGGTTTTGCTGTGTACCACATTGTCATCCAAGTACGGCTGGTAGATATCGTCCGTCAATCCTTCTAAACATGTCTCCATGCTCCTCTGGAATTCTGCCGGGGCTGTATTGAACCCAAACAGTATGCGAATCCACTCATATAATCCCCACGGTGTGATGAATGCTGTCAAGGGTCTACTGGACTCTTCGACAAACCCTTGATGGTATACTTTACCCTGATCGAAGACAGAGAACCAGGTACTTCCTGATTGGCTATCCAGCATATCTTGAATCTTTGGTATCGGGTGCCGATCAGGTACTGACTTTCGGTTTAGTTCCCGGTAATCACAGCAGAGTCAACGTACCGTCCTTCTTAACACAAACCATAGGAATAAGATGACTTCGACCTTTGGACCCAACCTCTGTTGATTAGGTCTTGTAAATATTCTTTCACCTCACGGTGTAATGGTTTCGGCACAGACATGTAACTTCTGGTTACTGGGGTCGTCTTTCAAATTGATTTTCAACTGCAACGACGACGGGATACAACTTATATCAGAGTCATCTTTAGAGAATGCATGACACTCTTCTCTCAGCATCTGTTTTGCTATAGCTATATCTTCAGCACACAAATGTTACCAGGACCCGGAGGTGGGTCGTGCAATTTCCTCCCCTGGGCAACTCCTGTTCTTTGGTGGGGAGACTGAGTTCACGGTAGACCCCTGGGCGGATCTCACACTGGCTGGATATACCGTTTTAACGGTTTCAATGTGACCTACCGCAGTATTTCGATCCAGTTTAATTTCTTGTTTCGTAGTATTCATCACCAACACTATCACTCGAGCAAACCCACCAGTAGGAATCGTAAGCACAGTCTTACCTTGAACTAGGCCTTCCGGAAGTTCTGAGGAGTCTTTTGGCACGAACAGTCTTTTCTGGACTTTTCTTCCCGGTTCTACCCGGACTCCACACCTCACCCCCACCATTTGGTTTGTAGGGATGAGGTTGGGCGCCAGCCTACCTTGACTTCTTTTAGGTCCATTGTATTCTCTGCTCTCTTTACTCTATGAATCACATTTTCCGCCACAGCGTTGGGTATGGCAAGTGATGTGGCAATTGCATCCACCACCAGCGTCCCTGACTTGTGTTTCGTGATGACCTCACTAATTACATTATAGCCTAGGATAGGATCCACTGGTCACGAGAAAAGGTACCAAAAGCTTGATGGTGTTGCTGTTTTTCGTGGCCCCGAGTTGGAAAGTCACTTCCACCCAGCCTATGAAAGGGATTTTGGTCTGGTTGACGGCTTTGCCGTGGAGTTCCACTGGTCCTAAGAGTTCTTTTAGCGACCGAAGGCAGGTATGTGACAGGTTGCGCCTTCTCCATTCTTCATTTAAAAGGCTCGCTTGGGCTCCTGTGTCCCACAGTGCTTTTACCAGGAGTCCATCTAGCTGGCACTGTATAAAGCACCTTTCACCAATTAGGCTGATGAGACTATCTTTACTGACTGAGGAATCCTCCTCCCAGGAGTACATCGTCTGACCTCCACACTGGGCATTAAGTAACTGATGCCCCTGTCTCTCTTGCAGCTGTTGTAGACGGGAATACACTTGGGGATAGTACTGATGCAGCCGTTTTACCTCATGCGCCGTTCTGGGGTTTTGGTGAGATTTAGATTTGCTTCTGGGGCCTCCTTTGTGTCGCGGTTACCAGCCGCCCTGCACTGGCAACCTCCTGTCTTTTAACCCAAACAAAAGTGACCAATGACATTCCTTGGCATAATGTCCTTCCTCACCACATCTTAGACAGTGGACACACACCGTACTCTGATTTGATGAACGGCACGCTTCACAAGCCGGGTATCTTCTGTTTTGGAACCCACTCCTGGGTCTGAGGGATGCAGGTTCTGGCCTGGAACAAATCAACTTTTTCACCTCAATCAACCCGGCTCGCAGTTCTCCTATTACTTCCTCCCAGTCAGAGCTGGCGGTCCTCTCTTTTGTTGGTGATTTAAGGTTCCCTCTCGGAGGTGGCACTTAAGGGTCTCCGTGATGATCCTTGCACTGGTCACCGGGGGTCTCCAACTTCAGCTGACTCATTTTGGTGATTTTAGGAGCAGAGCCTTTCTTTAACTTCTGTTCGCTCTCTGACTCCAAACTAGTGGCCTCATTCATTTTTTTCAATTAGGACTTCGTCCAGAATATAAGGATCTTCCAGGTACTGTTTCAGCTGCAAATTGATGTCTTTGCTGATTAACCCCATTCCCAATGATCTCAAGAACTTCTTCTGGATTAGTCCAGCATCAAACTTCTCCTCCGCTTCTACATCTCTGTATGAAAACAACAGTCTATCCTTCAGTTCAATTGCTCTGAACAAGAAACTTTGGGGTGATTCATTATTTTTCTGTGAGAGGTTAATGAGTCGGTGGAAGAATTCTGAAGTACTCTCCTTTTTAGTGCCCTTTTAAAATCATCTTCAGCTGTTGCAAGGTCATTTCTAGCATACTTCATTTCTAGCATACTATGGAGGTTCAGTCCTGGGCTGATCACTTTCACCACCCCCTCAACGATCTCATCCGGCTGGTAGCCTTTCTGTAAGCCTGCATCGATCTGGTGCAACAAGTTCATATAAGACAGTTTCTCTTTCTGTTCACACTCTCCAATCTGTCCCAGGATATTGAATTCTTTCCTTATGGTGATTTATGGTGTTAGAGAGGACTGTCTTCCTGCTTTATCTAACCCGAGCAGAGCAAAGGTTCTGTCTGAGTCTGTCATCCGTTCAGAGGTTTTGGTCGATTCCTGCAGGGCTGTTAGGGCTTTGAATTGTTCTTTCAATTCCTGTAGTTCTGTCTGTGGACAGATTCCCGCTTTTGGTAATTGGTGACACCCCTCCATCCTCCAACTTCAACCTGGTTAGAAACTGTGTTAGCTCCTGGAGGAACGTCCCCATGACGTCTTCAGCTCTATCTCCCCCAGCTCATCCATTTTTGCATTAATGGCCGCTTGCCTGTGGCTGTGTGCTTTAGAAATCTGTTCTTCTGACATCTTTATATGTTCTGCTACTCAATTCTTCACAGACTAACTGAAGAAGCAGCTCATTAATTCTGTCCATTTCTATTTCCACATCCATTGCTGCTAGTGAATTTTCTTTAGGGCTGGTCCCCTTTAACTGGTGTAGCAGAGTTGAATTGAGGTGCTGTGCTGCTGTGTTTTTCCAAACACTTTTCCTCTTCTCCCTCTACACGCGAACTCCCGCTCAGGATTCCCCGTACGGGCCACCAATGTTACAAGCACGCCGCTAGGTTCATATAGGACGAGACTGGTTTAATGAATTCTTTGGAATCCTGGGGGAACCGATACTCAGGGCGACCATATGCTGCAGCTTCTTTTAGGCACACAATAGATTCAATTGCTGACCAGACACATCTGACAAGAGTCTTTTTCAACTGTTTAACAGTGGAATTTAATCTGAAGCACGGCCAGTGCATTCAGGGATATTACAGCAACAATCTTCATTTTAGTACAGTCAGAGCTTCTTGAGCAACCGGCTCCGGTAACAATACAGTAGTTTCTTCACAAGGCACAGTATTACAGTCTTTTCAGTAGCATAACTGAGCATAGATTAGATCTCTTTGCAGCACACTTCTATGCTTACACAACCACAGGCTTTTCCTTCACAAGGACACAATAGTACATAGTATTCTTTATCCTGCATGGAGATGGAGGGGGGAGGGTTTGATGAGGGAGATGATCCCTGTGACACAATTCCTTCCAGTCCTTATTTTCCTGCCCAATAATACTCTGCGCTGTTAGTTCAGGGAGTTTATCTGACCTGTGTTTAGTTTCTCTCCTGATCTGCATCCTGTTCAGTTGCCTTCTGTCAGATCCAGATAACACACCACCTTTCTCTATGGCTTCAGCCAGACTACAACAACAAGTTCCCCACAATCCCCCTGGGGCTCTGCTAAAAGTTGCTGGATGATTTTGAAGCAACAGCACTACTTCTGCATGTCACATGTTCTCTGCTGCCTCTGGTTCGGTTTGCCCGCACTCCGCGCTCTGCTGCCTCTGGTTCGGTTTGCCCGCACTCCGCGCTCTGCTGCCTCTGGTTCGGTTTGCCCGCACTCCGCGCTCTGCTGCCTCTGGTTCGGTTTGCCCGCACTCCGCGCTCTGCTGCCTCTGGTTCGGTTTGCCCGCACTCCGCTCTCTGCTGCCTCTGGTTCGGTTTGCCCGCACTCCTCTCTCTGCTGCCTCTGGTTCGGTTTGCCCGCACTCCGCTCTCTGCTGCCTCTGGTTCGGTTTGCCCGCACTCCGCTCTCTGCTGCCTCTGGTTCGGTTTGCCCGCACTCCGCTCTCTGCTGCCTCTGGTTCGGTTTGCCCGCACTCCGCTCTCTCCGCGCTCTGCTGCCTCTGGTTCGGTTTGCCCGCACTCCGCTCTCTCCGCGCTCTGCTGCCTCTGGTTCGGTTTGCCCGCACTCCGCTCTCTCCGCGCTCTGCTGCCTCTGGTTCGGTTTGCCCGCACTCCGCTCTCTCCGCGCTCTGCTGCCTCTGGTTCGGTTTGCCCGCACTCCGCTCTCTCCGCGCTCTGCTGCCTCTGGTTCGGCTTGCCCGCACTCCGCTCTCTCCGCGCTCTGCTGCCTCTGGTTCGGCTTGCCCGCACTCCGCTCTCTCCGCGCTCTGCTGCCTCTGGTTCGGCTTGCCCGCACTCCGCTCTCTCCGCGCTCTGCTGCCTCTGGTTCGGCTTGCCCGCACTCCGCTCTCTCCGCGCTCTGCTGCCTCTGGTTCGGCTTGCCCGCACTCCGCTCTCTCCGCGCTCTGCTGCCTCTGGTTCGGCTTGCCCGCACTCCGCTCTCTGCTGCCTCTGGTTCGGCTTGCCCGCACTCCGCTCTCTGCTGCCTCTGGTTCGGCTTGCCCGCACTCCGCTCTCTGCTGCCTCTGGTTCGGTTTGCCCGCACTCCGCTCTCTGCTGCCTCTGGTTCGGCTTGCCCGCACTCCGCTCTCTGCTGCCTCTGGTTCGGCTTGCCCGCACTCCGCTCTCTGCTGCCTCTGGTTCGGTTTGCCCGCACTCCGCTCTCTGCTGCCTCTGGTTCGGTTTGCCCGCACTCCGCTCTCTGCTGCCTCTGGTTCGGTTTGCCCGCACTCCGCTCTCTGCTGCCTCTGGTTCGGTTTGCCCGCACTCCGCTCTCTGCTGCCTCTGGTTCGGTTTGCCCGCACTCCGCTCTCTGCTGCCTCTGGTTCGGTTTGCCCGCACTCCGCTCTCTGCTGCCTCTGGTTCGGTTTGCCCGCACTCCGCTCTCTGCTGCCTCTGGTTCGGTTTGCCCGCACTCCGCTCTCTGCTGCCTCTGGTTCGGTTTGCCCGCACTCCGCTCTCTGCTGCCTCTGGTTCGGTTTGCCCGCACTCCGCTCTCTGCTGCCTCTGGTTCGGTTTGCCCGCACTCCGCTCTCTGCTGCCTCTGGTTCGGTTTGCCCGCACTCCGCTCTCTGCTGCCTCTGGTTCGGTTTGCCCGCACTCCGCTCTCTGCTGCCTCTGGTTCGGTTTGCCCGCACTCCGCTCTCTGCTGCCTCTGGTTCGGTTTGCCCGCACTCCGCTCTCTGCTGCCTCTGGTTCGGTTTGCCCGCACTCCGCTCTCTGCTGCCTCTGGTTCGGTTTGCCCGCACTCCGCTCTCTGCTGCCTCTGGTTCGGTTTGCCCGCACTCCGCTCTCTGCTGCCTCTGGTTCGGTTTGCCCGCACTCCGCTCTCTGCTGCCTCTGGTTCGGTTTGCCCGCACTCCGCTCTCTGCTGCCTCTGGTTCGGTTTGCCCGCACTCCGCTCTCTGCTGCCTCTGGTTCGGTTTGCCCGCACTCCGCTCTCTGCTGCCTCTGGTTCGGTTTGCCCGCACTCCGCTCTCTGCTGCCTCTGGTTCGGTTTGCCCGCACTCCGCTCTCTGCTGCCTCTGGTTCGGTTTGCCCGCACTCCGCTCTCTGCTGCCTCTGGTTCGGTTTGCCCGCACTCCGCTCTCTGCTGCCTCTGGTTCGGTTTGCCCGCACTCCGCTCTCTGCTGCCTCTGGTTCGGTTTGCCCGCACTCCGCTCTCTGCTGCCTCTGGTTCGGTTTGCCCGCACTCCGCTCTCTGCTGCCTCTGGTTCGGTTTGCCCGCACTCCGCTCTCTGCTGCCTCTGGTTCGGTTTGCCCGCACTCCGCTCTCTGCTGCCTCTGGTTCGGTTTGCCCGCACTCCGCTCTCTGCTGCCTCTGGTTCGGTTTGCCCGCACTCCGCTCTCTGCTGCCTCTGGTTCGGTTTGCCCGCACTCCGCTCTCTGCTGCCTCTGGTTCGGTTTGCCCGCACTCCGCTCTCTGCTGCCTCTGGTTCGGTTTGCCCGCACTCCGCTCTCTGCTGCCTCTGGTTCGGTTTGCCCGCACTCCGCTCTCTGCTGCCTCTGGTTCGGTTTGCCCGCACTCCGCTCTCTGCTGCCTCTGGTTCGGTTTGCCCGCACTCCGCTCTCTGCTGCCTCTGGTTCGGTTTGCCCGCACTCCGCTCTCTGCTGCCTCTGGTTCGGTTTGCCCGCACTCCGCTCTCTGCTGCCTCTGGTTCGGTTTGCCCGCACTCCGCTCTCTGCTGCCTCTGGTTCGGTTTGCCCGCACTCCGCTCTCTGCTGCCTCTGGTTCGGTTTGCCCGCACTCCGCTCTCTGCTGCCTCTGGTTCGGTTTGCCCGCACTCCGCTCTCTGCTGCCTCTGGTTCGGTTTGCCCGCACTCCGCTCTCTGCTGCCTCTGGTTCGGTTTGCCCGCACTCCGCTCTCTGCTGCCTCTGGTTCGGTTTGCCCGCACTCCGCTCTCTGCTGCCTCTGGTTCGGTTTGCCCGCACTCCGCTCTCTGCTGCCTCTGGTTCGGTTTGCCCGCACTCCGCTCTCTGCTGCCTCTGGTTCGGTTTGCCCGCACTCCGCTCTCTGCTGCCTCTGGTTCGGTTTGCCCGCACTCCGCTCTCTGCTGCCTCTGGTTCGGTTTGCCCGCACTCCGCTCTCTGCTGCCTCTGGTTCGGTTTGCCCGCACTCCGCTCTCTGCTGCCTCTGGTTCGGTTTGCCCGCACTCCGCTCTCTGCTGCCTCTGGTTCGGTTTGCCCGCACTCCGCTCTCTGCTGCCTCTGGTTCGGTTTGCCCGCACTCCGCTCTCTGCTGCCTCTGGTTCGGTTTGCCCGCACTCCGCTCTCTGCTGCCTCTGGTTCGGTTTGCCCGCACTCCGCTCTCTGCTCTCTCTGGTTCGGTTTGCCCGCACTCCGCGCTCTGCTCTCTCTGGTTCGGTTTGCCCGCACTCCGCGCTCTGCTCTCTCTGGTTCGGTTTGCCCGCACTCCGCGCTCTGCTCTCTCTGGTTCGGTTTGCCCGCACTCCGCTCTCTCTGGTTCGGTTTGCCCGCACTCCGCGCTCTGCTCTCTCTGGTTCGGTTTGCCCGCACTCCGCGCTCTGCTCTCTCTGGTTCGGTTTGCCCGCACTCCGCGCTCTGCTCTCTCTGGTTCGGTTTGCCCGCACTCCGCGCTCTGCTCTCTCTGGTTCGGTTTGCCCGCACTCCGCGCTCTGCTCTCTCTGGTTCGGTTTGCCCGCACTCCGCTCTCTCCGCGCTCTGCTCTCTCTGGTTCGGTTTGCCCGCACTCCGCTCTCTCCGCGCTCTGCTCTCTCTGGTTCGGTTTGCCCGCACTCCGCTCTCTCCGCGCTCTGCTCTCTCTGGTTCGGTTTGCCCGCACTCCGCTCTCTCCGCGCTCTGCTCTCTCTGGTTCGGTTTGCCCGCACTCCGCTCTCTCCGCGCTCTGCTCTCTCTGGTTCGGTTTGCCCGCACTCCGCTCTCTCCGCGCTCTGCTCTCTCTGGTTCTGTTTGCCCGCACTCCGCTCTCTCCGCGCTCTGCTCTCTCTGGTTCGGTTTGCCCGCACTCCGCTCTCTGCTCTCTCTGGTTCGGTTTGCCCGCACTCCGCTCTCTGCTCTCTCTGGTTCGGTTTGCCCGCACTCCGCTCTCTGCTCTCTCTGGTTCGGTTTGCCCGCACTCCGCTCTCTGCTCTCTCTGGTTCGGTTTGCCCGCACTCCGCTCTCTCCGCGCTCTGCTCTTTCTTGTTCGGTTTCCCCTTGCTCCGCTCTCTCTGTGCTCTGCTCTTTCTAGTTCAGTTTCCCCCGTGCTCAGCTCTCTCTGTGCTCTGCTCTTTCTGGTTCAGTTTCCCCCGCATTCCGCTCTGTGCTCTGCTCTTTCTGGTTCGGTTTCCCCCGTGCTCCGCTCTCTCTGTGCTCTGCTCTTTCAGGTTCGGTTTCCCCCGTGCTCCGCTCTCTCTGTGCTCTGCTCTTTCTGGTTCGGTTTCCCCTTGCTCCGCTCTCTCTGTGCTCTGCTCTTTCTAGTTCAGTTTCCCCCGTGCTCAGCTCTCTCTGTGCTCTGCTCTTTCTGGTTCAGTTTCCCCCGCATTCCGCTCTCTCTGTGCTCTGCTCTTTCAGGTTCGGTTTCCCCCACGCTCCGCTCTCTCTGTGCTCTACTCTTTCTGGTTTGGTTTCCCCGCATTCCGCTCTCTCTGTGCTCTACTCTTTCTGGTTTAGTTTCCCCGCATTCCGCTCTCTCTGTGCTCTGCTCTTTCTGGTTCGGTTTCCCCCGTGCTCAGCTCTCTCTGTGCTCTGCTCTTTCTGGTTCGGTTTCCCCCATGCTCAGCTCTCTCTGTGCTCTGCTCTTTCTGGTTCGGTTTCCCCCGTGCTCAGCTCTCTCCGCGCTCTGCTCTTTCAGGTTCGGTTTGCCCGCACTCCGCTCTCTCCGCGCTCTGCTCTCTCTGGTTCGGTTTGCCCGCACTCCGCTCTCTCCGCGCTCTGCTCTCTCTGGTTCGGTTTGCCCGCACTCCGCTCTCTCCGCGCTCTGCTCTCTCTGGTTCGGTTTGCCCGCACTCCGCTCTCTCCGCGCTCTGCTCTCTCTGGTTCGGTTTGCCCGCACTCCGCTCTCTCCGCGCTCTGCTCTCTCTGGTTCGGTTTGCCCGCACTCCGCTCTCTCCGCGCTCTGCTCTCTCTGGTTCGGTTTGCCCGCACTCCGCTCTCTCCGCGCTCTGCTCTCTCTGGTTCGGTTTGCCCGCACTCCGCTCTCTCCGCGCTCTGCTCTCTCTGGTTCGGTTTGCCCGCACTCCGCTCTCTCCGCGCTCTGCTCTCTCTGGTTCGGTTTGCCCGCACTCCGCTCTCTCCGCGCTCTGCTCTCTCTGGTTCGGTTTGCCCGCACTCCGCTCTCTCCGCGCTCTGCTCTCTCTGGTTCGGTTTGCCCGCACTCCGCTCTCTCCGCGCTCTGCTCTCTCTGATTCGGTTTGCCCGCACTCCGCTCTCTCCGTGCTCTGCTCTCTCTGGTTCGGTTTGCCCGCACTCCGCTCTCTGCTCTCTCTGGTTCGGTTTGCCCGCACTCCGCTCTCTGCTCTCTCTGGTTCGGTTTGCCCGCACTCCGCTCTCTGCTCTCTCTGGTTCGGTTTCCCCTTGCTCCGCTCTCTCCGCGCTCTGCTCTTTCTTGTTCGGTTTCCCCTTGCTCCGCTCTCTCCGCGCTCTGCTCTTTCTAGTTCAGTTTCCCCCGCGCTCCGCTCTGTGCTCTGCTCTTTCTGGTTCGGTTTCCCCCGTGCTCCGCTCTCTCTGTGCTCTGCTCTTTCAGGTTCGGTTTCCCCCGTGCTCCGCTCTCTCTGTGCTCTGCTCTTTCAGGTTCGGTTTCCCCCGTGCTCCGCTCTCTCTGTGCTCTGCTCTTTCAGGTTCGGTTTCCCCCGTGCTCCGCTCTCTCTGTGCTCTGCTCTTTCTGGTTCGGTTTCCCCTTGCTCCGCTCTCTCTGTGCTCTGCTCTTTCTAGTTCAGTTTCCCCCGTGCTCCGCTCTCTCTGTGCTCTACTCTTTCTGGTTTGGTTTCCCCGCATTCCGCTCTCTCTGTGCTCTGCTCTTTCTGGTTCAGTTTCCCCCGCGCTCTGCTCTTTCTGGTTCGGTTTCCCCCGTGCTCAGCTCTCTCTGTGCTCTGCTCTTTCTGGTTTGGTTTCCCCGCATTCCGCTCTCTCTGTGCTCTGCTCTTTCTGGTTCAGTTTCCCCCGCGCTCTGCTCTTTCTGGTTCGGTTTCCCCCGTGCTCAGCTCTCTCTGTGCTCTGCTCTTTCAGGTTCGGTTTCCCCCGTGCTCCGCTCTCTCTGTGCTCTGCTCTTTCAGGTTCGGTTTCCCCCGTGCTCCGCTCTCTCTGTGCTCTGCTCTTTCTGGTTTGGTTTCCCCGCATTCCGCTCTCTCTGTGCTCTGCTCTTTCTGGTTCAGTTTCCCCCGCGCTCTGCTCTTTCTGGTTCGGTTTCCCCCGTGCTCCGCTCTCTCTGTGCTCTGCTCTTTCTGGTTTGGTTTCCCCGCATTCCGCTCTCTCTGTGCTCTGCTCTTTCTGGTTCAGTTTCCCCCGCGCTCTGCTCTTTCTGGTTCGGTTTCCCCCGTGCTCAGCTCTCTCTGTGCTCTGCTCTTTCAGGTTCGGTTTCCCCCGTGCTCCGCTCTCTCTGTGCTCTACTCTTTCTGGTTTGGTTTCCCCGCATTCCGCTCTCTCTGTGCTCTACTCTTTCTGGTTTGGTTTCCCCGCATTCTGCTCTCTCTGTGCTCTGCTCTTTCAGGTTCGGTTTCCCCCGTGCTCCGCTCTCTCTGTGCTCTACTCTTTCTGGTTTGGTTTCCCCGCATTCCGCTCTCTCTGTGCTCTACTCTTTCTGGTTTGGTTTCCCCGCATTCTGCTCTCTCTGTGCTCTGCTCTTTCTGGTTTGGTTTCCCCCACGCTCTGCTCACTCTGTGCTCTGCTCTTTCTGGTTTGGTTTCCCCTTGCTCCGCTCTCTCTGTGCTCTGCTCTTTCTGGTTCGGTTTCCCCCGTGCTCCGCTCTCTCTGTGCTCTGCTCTTTCAGGTTCGGTTTCCCCCGTGCTCCGCTCTCTCTGTGCTCTACTCTTTCCGGTTTGGTTTCCCCGCATTCCGCTCTCTCCTCGCTCTGCTCTTTCTGGTTTGGTTTCCCCGCATTCCGCTCTCTCTGTGCTCTGCTCTTTCTGGTTCGGTTTCCCCCCTGCTCCGCTCTCTGTGCTCTGCTCTTTCTGGTTCGGTTTCCCCCGTGCTCCGCTCTCTCTGTGCTCTGCTCTTTCAGGTTCGGTTTCCCCCGTGCTCCGCTCTCTCTGTGCTCTGCTCTTTCAGGTTCGGTTTCCCCCGTGCTCCGCTCTCTCTGTGCTCTGCTCTTTCTGGTTCGGTTTCCCCTTGCTCCGCTCTCTCTGTGCTCTGCTCTTTCAGGTTCGGTTTCCCCCGTGCTCAGCTCTCTCTGTGCTCTGCTCTTTCAGGTTTGGTTTCCCCGCATTCCGCTCTCTCTGTGCTCTGCTCTTTCAGGTTCTGTTTCCCCCGTGCTCAGCTCTCTCTGTGCTCT
Source organism: Phyllobates terribilis (assembly GCF_046119375.1). Classification (NCBI taxonomy): domain Eukaryota; kingdom Metazoa; phylum Chordata; class Amphibia; order Anura; family Dendrobatidae; genus Phyllobates; species Phyllobates terribilis. The sequence goes on along the minus strand of NW_027362768.1, from coordinate 200,546,964 downwards.
GCTCTTTCAGGTTCGGTTTCCCCCGTGCTCCGCTCTCTCTGTGCTCTGCTCTTTCTGGTTCGGTTTCCCCTTGCTCCGCTCTCTCTGTGCTCTGCTCTTTCAGGTTCGGTTTCCCCCGTGCTCAGCTCTCTCTGTGCTCTGCTCTTTCAGGTTCGGTTTCCCCCGTGCTCCGCTCTCTCTGTGCTCTGCTCTTTCTGGTTCTGTTTCCCCCGTGCTCAGCTCTCTCTGTGCTCTGCTCTTTCAGGTTCGGTTTCCCCCGTGCTCCGCTCTCTCCGCGCTCTGCTCTCTCTGGTTCGGTTTGCCCGCACTCCGCTCTCTCCGCGCTCTGCTCTCTCTGGTTCAGTTTGCCCGCACTCCGCTCTCTGCTCTTTCTGGTTCGGTTTGCCCGCACTCCGCTCTCTCCGCGCTCTGCTGTTTCTGGTTCGGTTTCCCCTTGCTCCGCTCTCTCCGCGCTCTGCTCTTTCTTGTTCGGTTTCCCCTTGCTCCGCTCTCTCCGCGCTCTGCTCTTTCTAGTTCAGTTTCCCCCGTGCTCCGCTCTGTGCTCTGCTCTTTCTGGTTCGGTTTCACCCGTGCTCCACTCTCTCCGTGCTCTGCTCTCTCTATGCTCCGCAATGACAAGTAAAGATCTCATTCTGTGCATGTGCCAGTTTTGGCGCCATTTTCATGAAGACCGACATCAGCAAGAGCGCTGCCCACAGCTAAGACGGCGCCAGCCAAAAATTTAAAGTGAATGCAAAAGTCAGCAGAGGGGCGTGGCTGAACCTCTGAGCTGAAGACCCCGCCCAAAAGACCCGCCCTGACGAACAAATCTCTGAGGAAACCGAAATGTATCGTTCTGATGTAGCGAGAACCAGGCTGCAGATTTTTGCACTAGAGGTGATGGCGCCATACTGCCCATAGCTTCAGTGTAACATGGACCTTCCTGCTGACAGGCTCCCTTTCTCTGGCATATCTGCCCGGCAAACGCTCATTCCTGGCTGAGCGCCACTCTGTGCAATATCCATAATAAAGTGGTGACAGCGAGAGGCGGGGGCAGGGCACCTTATAATCGCCATAGACGACGTCACTCATTCCTATATCACATCAGATTCTGGGTCACGGGGGTCATACACGGAGCGGCCCGTGGTGTGGGCGGGGGTCATACACGGAGCGGCCCGTGGTGTGGGCGGGGTTATACAGCGCTCAGCATTCAGAGCTCTGCTGGTTCTACAGCAGACACATATAGGTAAGGAAAGATTGAACTATTGGAAGTGAAATGGTAATAAATATAACAGTGTGACACAGGAGGAATAATGCACAAAGAATTGCAAGGATCCTATTTACCTATTCGGGGATTTTCTGAAAACCAACAAGAAAAATGGCGAATACATCAAGTATTATAAGTGTCAGAAGATCTTTATTTATTGTGAACAACAAGCGGATATGAGGTGTCTGCAGAAGACGGGAGAACACTGGAAAATACCTAATAGTCATAATGAAAACTATCCAAAGAGCAACAACTTGTATCCAATACCGTCCATGTATCCTATACTATAGAGTCTACAGCATTTATTGGATACATCTACAGTATCGGATACATGAAAAGAAAAGGAGGACAAAAGGAGTTTTAAGGTTATAGTAAAAAACATATAAATCTTTATTAAATTCATATACTAAAATCAATACATAATAAATAGACAATAGACGCGTGTAATCGTATCAGAGAGTGGAAATAAATATAACTGAGCCGGGAGAGCAAGCAGATGGTAAGTATACAGTTAAGAATAGGGCACAGAAAAAAACTCTAGTTAGTCAAACCCAGTATCTTAGTAGATTGTATAGGGTTGGCAACAATCATAACAAGAAAACCGAACCTTCCCAAGGAAAGATTCGCTTTATTTCAACATATAATACAGAACGGAACAGGTGCAGGTGTCTCCGCAGGACGTGGAGGGCATGAGGCCGGTGCAGGCGTCTCCGCAGGACGTGGAGGGCATGAGGCCGGTGCAGGTGTCTCCGCAGGACGTGGAGGGCATGAGGCCGGTGCAGGCGTCTCCGCAGGACGTGGAGGGCATGAGGCCGGTGCAGGTGTCTCCGCAGGACGTGGAGGGCATGAGGCCGGTGCAGGCGTCTCCGCAGGACGTGGAGGGCATGAGGCCGGTGCAGGCGTCTCCGCAGGACGTGGAGGGCATGAGGCCGGTGCAGGCGTCTCCGCAGGACGTGGAGGGCATAAGGCCGGTGCAGGTATCTACGCAGGACGTGGAGGGCATAAGGCCGGTGCAGGTATCTACGCAGGACGTGGAGGGCATAAGGCCGGTGCAGGTGTCTCCGCAGGACGTGGAGGGCATAAGGCCGGTGCAAGTGTCTCCGCAGGACGTGGAGGGCATAAGGCCGGTGCAGGTATCTCCGCAGGACGTGGAGGGCATAAGGCCGGTGCAGGTGTCTCCGCAGGACGTGGAGGGCATAAGGCCGGTGCAGGTGTCTCCGCAGGACGTGGAGGGCATAAGGCCGGTGCAGGTGTCTCCGCAGGACGTGGAGGGCATAAGGCCAATGCAGGTGTCTCCGCAGGACGTGGAGGGCATAAGGCCGGTGCAGGTGTCTCCGAAGGACGTGGAGGGCATGAGGCCGGTGCAGGTGTCTCCGCAGGACGTGGAGGGCATGAGGCCGGTGCAGGTGTCTCCGCAGGACGTGGAGGGCATGAGGCCAATGCAGGTGTCTCCGCAGGACGTGGAGGGCATGAGGCCGGTGCAGGTATCTCCGCAGGATGTGGAGGGCATAAGGCCAGTGCAGGTGTCTCCGCAGGACGTGGAGGGCATAAGGCCGGTGCAGGTATCTCCGCAGGATGTGGAGGGCATAAGGCCGGTGCAGGTATCTCCGCAGGATGTGGAGGGCATAAGGCCGGTGCAGGTATCTCCGCAGGATGTGGAGGGCATAAGGCCGGTGCAGGTATCTCCGCAGGATGTGGAGGGCATAAGGCCGGTGCAGGTGTCTCCGCAGGACGTGGAGGGCATAAGGCCGGTGCAGGTGTCTCCGCAGGACGTGGAGGGCATAAGGCCAATGCAGGTGTCTCCGCAGGACGTGGAGGGCATAAGGCCGCTGCAGGTGTCTCCGAAGGACGTGGAGGGCATAAGGCCGGTGCAGGTGTCTCCGCAGGACGTGGAGGGCATGAGGCCGGTGCAGGTGTCTCCACAGGACGTTGGGGGCACATTTCATTCCCATTGCAGGCAGTACAGATTGTAAGATTCGCATGGAGCCTTATTTTTGCACACACATCACCCGGTGAATTAACTGTGGGATGGTATAAGACACAGGTGTCTTCCCTGAGTGCGCAGCGCTCCCTGCTGGTGCAGGTAATAACTGCAGCACTCTGCACGAGATGCTGAATAGTGGCGCTGCCAAGTTTATGTGGCCCTGGGCTCAGTAGCAGCAAGAACAAGCTGCTCCCAGACAAACAGCGCTGACATACTGAACACAGCGAACCAGAAATCCCAGCGATGTCGGGGTGTGGGGGAGGTCAGGCCGGGACGCAGCAGAGCTGACAGCGCTACGGCACCATTCCCTGTTATCAGCCCTGGACCCACGACTCCGGCACTGGACTTTTGCAGGATCATCATTACTGGTTTTGCCTTGTGGTATTCGTTGAAGTTTTTTGTGTAAAATTTTTCAAAATGGCAAAACGAGGTTCATGAATTTTGCACAAAAGCAAAATTGATTTTTAAAAAGTCTCGTGTTTCACTAAATGCCTCAAATAATTGCAGAGAAATCACTCTGGGGGCTTCACTACATCAGACGTAAGTGATAAATCAGCCACAAACACAAAAAACCCACAGGAAAACACATATACAGTGCCTTGGAAAAGTCATTATCCTGTACCCCGAGCATGAGTGTCATTACCCTGTACCCCAAGTGTCATTATCCTGTACCCCGAGTGTCAGTGTCATTACCCTGTACCCCGAGTGTCAGTGTCATTACCCTGTACCCCGAGTTTCAGAGTTATTATCCTGTACCCCAAGTGTCAGTGTCATTATCCTGTACCCCGAGCATGAGTGTCATTATCCTGTACCCCAAGTGTCATTATCCTGTACCCCGAGCATGAGTGTCATTATCCTGTACCCCAAGTGTCATTATCCTGTACCCCGAGCATGAGTGTCATTACCCTGTACCCCAAGTGTCATTATCCTGTACCCCGAGTGTCATTATCCTGTACCCCGAGTGTCATTATCCTGTACCCCGAGTTTCAGAGTTATTATCCTGTACCCCAAGTGTCAGTGTCATTATCCTGTACCCCGAGCATGAGTGTCATTATCCTGTACCCCAAGTGTCATTATCCTGTACCCCGAGCATGAGTGTCATTATCCTGTACCCCGAGTTTCAGAGTCATTATCCTGTACCCCGAGTGTCAGTGTCATTATCCTGTACCCCGAGTGTCAGTGTCATTATCCTGTACCCCGAGTGTCAGTGTCATTATCCTGTACCCCGAGTGTCAGTGTCATTATCCTGTACCCCGAGTGTCAGTGTCATTATCCTGTACCCCGAGTGTCAGTGTCATTATCCTGTACCCCGAGTGTCAGTGTCATTATCCTGTACCCCGAGTGTCAGTGTCATTATCCTGTACCCCGAGTGTCAGTGTCATTATCCTGTACACCAAGATAACTAGAATGATTCTGACATTGAACCTCATGTTGTTGCCATCGCTGACAGTGCTGTGATTACAGGGACGGTAGGATGAGCTGCCCGTGGCACAGCAGGTGGCACACATACCTGGGCGATGAGCTGGCACCAGGCCGCGGCCTCAGGCTGAGGAGTAAAGCGCAATCAGTGGCAAATATTTTCTGCGGTTTCGTTTTCTCATTAGAATCAAAACTTGAAGATCAAAAAGAACCAAATTCTGTCATAGAAAAACCAGTGAGTCACAGAGATCCGCCGCGCTCAGACGCCGCCGAGATCCGCCGCGCTCAGACGTCGCCGAGATCCGCCGCGCTCAGACGCCGCCGAGATCCGCCGCGCTCAGACGCCGCCGAGATCCGCCGCGCTCAGACGTCGCCGAGATCCGCCGCGCTCAGACGTCGCCGAGATCCGCCGCGCTCAGACGTCGCCGAGATCCGCCGCGCTCAGACGTCGCCGAGATCCGCCGCGCTCAGACGTCGCCGCATTTTAGAGATATACAACACATTCTTCATAAACATCTACCTGTCCCAGACAGAGACACAAGAGAGACAAGACCGAGGTGTGAAGTGGAACAAAACGCGGCTCAGCCCTGAGAAACCGGTGAACTTTCCCCCATTTCTTCACGTTCCACAAACAAACGTAAAGGTGTTTTATTGGGATTTTATTTCATATTTGTGAAGTGTAAAGGAAATGATACAAGGTTTTCTGAACAATGTGTATTTTTAGTCAGCCCCCCTGAGTCAGTACTTTATAGGACCACCTTTCTCTGCTGCAATCTTTTGGGGTCTGTCTCTCCCACCTTTCTCTGCTGCAGTCTTTTGGGGTCTGTCTCTCCCACCTTTCTCTGCTGCAGTCTTTTGGGGTCTGTCTCTCCCACCTTTCTCTGCTGCAGTCTTTTGGGGTCTGTCTCTCCCACCTTTCTCTGCTGCAGTCTTTTGGGGTCTGTCTCTCCCACCTTTCTCTGCTGCAGTCTTTTGGGGTCTGTCTCTCCCACCTTTCTCTGCTGCAGTCTTTTGGGGTCTGTCTCTCCCACCTTTCTCTGCTGCAGTCTTTTGGGGTCTGTCTCTCCCACCTTTCTCTGCTGCAGTCTTTTGGGGTCTGTCTCTCCCACCTTTCTCTGCTGCAGTCTTTTGGGGTCTGTCTCTCCCACCTTTCTCTGCTGCAGTCTTTTGGGGTCTGTCTCTCCCACCTTTCTCTGCTGCAGTCTTTTGGGGTCTGTCTCTCCCACCTTTCTCTGCTGCAGTCTTTTGGGGTCTGTCTCTCCCACCTTTCTCTGCTGCAGTCTTTTGGGGTCTGTCTCTCCCACCTTTCTCTGCTGCAGTCTTTTGGGGTCTGTCTCTCCCACCTTTCTCTGCTGCAGTCTTTTGGGGTCTGTCTCTCCCACCTTTCTCTGCTGCAGTCTTTTGGGGTCTGTCTCTCCCACCTTTCTCTGCTGCAGTCTTTTGGGGTCTGTCTCTCCCACCTTTCTCTGCTGCAGTCTTTTGGGGTCTGTCTCTCCCACCTTTCTCTGCTGCAGTCTTTTGGGGTCTGTCTCTCCCACCTTTCTCTGCTGCAGTCTTTTGGGGTCTGTCTCTCCCACCTTTCTCTGCTGCAGTCTTTTGGGGTCTGTCTCTCCCACCTTTCTCTGCTGCAGTCTTTTGGGGTCTGTCTCTCCCACCTTTCTCTGCTGCAGTCTTTTGGGGTCTGTCTCTCCCACCTTTCTCTGCTGCAGTCTTTTGGGGTCTGTCTCTCCCACCTTTCTCTGCTGCAGTCTTTTGGGGTCTGTCTCTCCCACCTTTCTCTGCTGCAGTCTTTTGGGGTCTGTCTCTCCCACCTTTCTCTGCTGCAGTCTTTTGGGGTCTGTCTCTCCCACCTTTCTCTGCTGCAGTCTTTTGGGGTCTGTCTCTCCCACCTTTCTCTGCTGCAGTCTTTTGGGGTCTGTCTCTCCCACCTTTCTCTGCTGCAGTCTTTTGGGGTCTGTCTCTCCCACCTTTCTCTGCTGCAGTCTTTTGGGGTCTGTCTCTCCCACCTTTCTCTGCTGCAGTCTTTTGGGGTCTGTCTCTCCCACCTTTCTCTGCTGCAGTCTTTTGGGGTCTGTCTCTCCCACCTTTCTCTGCTGCAGTCTTTTGGGGTCTGTCTCTCCCACCTTTCTCTGCTGCAGTCTTTTGGGGTCTGTCTCTCCCACCTTTCTCTGCTGCAGTCTTTTGGGGTCTGTCTCTCCCACCTTTCTCTGCTGCAGTCTTTTGGGGTCTGTCTCTCCCACCTTTCTCTGCTGCAGTCTTTTGGGGTCTGTCTCTCCCACCTTTCTCTGCTGCAGTCTTTTGGGGTCTGTCTCTCCCACCTTTCTCTGCTGCAGTCTTTTGGGGTCTGTCTCTCCCACCTTTCTCTGCTGCAGTCTTTTGGGGTCTGTCTCTCCCACCTTTCTCTGCTGCAGTCTTTTGGGGTCTGTCTCTCCCACCTTTCTCTGCTGCAGTCTTTTGGGGTCTGTCTCTCCCACCTTTCTCTGCTGCAGTCTTTTGGGGTCTGTCTCTCCCACCTTTCTCTGCTGCAGTCTTTTGGGGTCTGTCTCTCCCACCTTTCTCTGCTGCAGTCTTTTGGGGTCTGTCTCTCCCACCTTTCTCTGCTGCAGTCTTTTGGGGTCTGTCTCTCCCACCTTTCTCTGCTGCAGTCTTTTGGGGTCTGTCTCTCCCACCTTTCTCTGCTGCAGTCTTTTGGGGTCTGTCTCTCCCACCTTTCTCTGCTGCAGTCTTTTGGGGTCTGTCTCTCCCACCTTTCTCTGCTGCAGTCTTTTGTGGTCTGTCTCTCCCACCTTTCTCTGCTGCAGTCTTTTGTGGTCTGTCTCTCCCACCTTTCTCTGCTGCAGTGTTTTGGGGTCTGTCTCTCCCTGCAGTCTTTTGGGGTCTGTCTCTCCCACCTCTTGCTGCAGTCTTTTGGGGTCGCGTCTGAGAATCGGATCAGAGGTGCAGACAAGATGGAGACCTTCATTTCTCCATCTTCTTCATTCTGTGTGTCGGCGTATATCAGACTGCATGCTGATGACATCTGAGTGCAGTCCGATGCTTTGCACACACCTATAGCCTTGTATGGCTGCGCGCCGTCCCATATACGCTGCCAGTCGCAGCATGCAGTAAGTTTTTTCTCGGCCTGAGAAGATAGTCCGCACTGATCCATAGTATAACATTGGAGCGGGTACTAGCCGATGAAATATCAGCAGTCGCGAGTGTGAGCGAACCCTTACACTGACACTTTATAAAAAAAACTCAACAAGGAATAACAATAGAACCCAATAAGGGTGGGAGTGGAAAACAAAGGGGGGCACGGAGGCATTTTGGATCTTAGATCTGTGGACAAGATACTCCACTGGTCTAAACCATGGTGGGCAATTAACTTTCTGAAGGGGCCACATGAGAGACTAGGACTGTGTGGAGAGTCCACCAATTCTGATCCTAACTCTATGAAGTCTGAGTCGCTGCTGATCTCCGACCGCGGCCTCATTACATCCTGGATTATTACCAGCGGCAGCGAATCAAAACCGAACCATTTACTGCTTGATATAAAGTTTCTAAACTTTACTGCTCCTGTTATTTAGCCCTTGTATCCGGAGTCCCAGCTCGCCCCATAGTATGATCCTCACATACTATCCTGACTCCATAGCTCGGCTGGAAGTGTGGGGCGCAGAGACACCATTTCTAGGCTGCCTCAGTATAAAGCCAGTACTCACACGTAGATGTATCGTCAGATAGCTTGAACTCGACTGCAGGAGGCACCTATGAAGATTCCAGAAGAAGGTTTACTTTCCAGCTGAATTCTTGTAGATATGCACACATACCACAGGCAAAACAAAAAAAAAAGACTTTTCAGAAACAGGGCTGCAAACACGAGCTTCAAAGATGGCTGCTAGACAGTGAATAAGGAAGAAGAATGGGGAAGAAGGGAGGGGTTACTGACATCAGAGAGACAGGGAGAGAGGAAGGACAAACTTCTAAACAGGGCAAACCTTAATGCATAGCAACAAAACAGCACAATATAACAATGCAATGAGAATGCAATATTGTCTGTACGATTCCCAAATCATGGGACGTGACACTCCCCGTCTGAAATCTTTAGATTTCACAACAATCCAGTTTTGACATGAAGTTCTTGTATGATGCCCACCATCGATCTGTAACCTGAATGATAAAAAAAAACACACAAACATACAATAATAAACTGCAAACAACTATAAAGTTAAAGTCCAACTTTATAATATGGAAGACCATGGAGAGAGTATTTTATTATATGGAGGACCAAGGGGAGTGCATTATATTGTATGGAGGACCATTGGGGAGTACATTATATTGTATGGAGGACCACAGAGAGTGCATTATATTGTATGGAGGACCATTGGGGAGTGCATTATATTGTATGGAGGACCATGGGGAGTGCATTATATTGTATGGAGGACCATGGGGAGTGCATTATATTGTATGGAGGACCATTGGGGAGTGCATTATATTGTATGGAGGACCATGGGGAGTGCATTATATTGTATGGAAGACCATGGGGAGTGCATTATATTGTATGGAGGACCATGGGGAGTGCATTATATTGTATGGAGGACCATTGGGGAGTGCATTATATTATATGGAGGACCACAGAGAGTGCATTATATTGTATGGAGGACCATGGGGGAGTGCATTATATTGAATGAAGGACTACGGGAAGTGCATTATATTGTATGGAGGACCATTGGGGAGTGCATTATATTGGATGAAGGACTACGGGAAGTGCATTATATTGTATGGAGGACCATTGGGGAGTGCATTATATTGCATGAAGGACCATGGGGAGTGCATTATATTGTATGGAGGACCACTGGGGAGTGCATTATATTGCATGAAGGACCATGGGGAGTGCATTATATTGCATGAAGGACCACGGGGAGTGCATTATATTGTATGGAGGACCATGGGGAGAGCATTATATTGCATGAAGGACCACGGGGAGTGCATTATATTGTATGGAGGACCACTGAGGAGTGCATTATATTGCATGAAGGACCATGGGGAGTGCATTATATTGTATAGAGGACCATGCATTATACTCAATCGAGGATTTATGGGGGGGCGCATTATTCTATATGGAGGACTACGGAGACTGCATTATATTGTATGGAGTACCACGGGGAGTGCATTATATTGCATGACGGACCACGGGGAGTGCATTATACTAAATTGAGGATTATGGGGGCGCATTATGCTATATGGAGGATTATGGGGGGCACATTATACTATATGGAGGACTATATGGGGCCGATTATACTCTATGGAAGGCTATGTGGGGGCCAGTATAATATTTGGAGAGCAATGTGGGGACCATTCTACTGTATGCAAGCAATCTGAGAGATCATTCAAGAGATACGGCTGCAGGTAGGGTCCATGCACTCGGAATCTATTGATTGTTATATGTTAGAGGACTTGCCCTCTCCTGTGGATCTTGGACTACCTTGGCTGATGTTGCACAATCCCGTGGTGGACTGGCAGACTCGGGAAGTAGTAAGATAAAGCGATTACTGTCAAAAACACTGCATCTGCACCCGTATAGCCAGGGCTGATACTCAGTCTCTGCCAGAATGCCTGTCTGATTTTGAGGATGTGTTCTTGGAAAAGGGGTGTCAAGATCTTCCACCTCATCTCCCATATGATTGCTCCATTAATTTAATTTCTGCGGTCAAGTTGCCTAAGAGCAGGTTGTATAATGTTTCAGGCCCGGAGAGACAGGCCATGAAGGACTATATCACTGAAAGTCTGACTAAGGCTGTGTGCCCATGATGCGTTTTTTAAGCGTTTCCGCAGCGGCAATTCTGCTGCAGAAACACTTAAAAAACGCATGGTAGAAGGTCTGCCATGTTCCCCAATGATAATCCGCTGTGCTGTGCACATGCTGCGGAAATTTCCGCTGTGGACTATCATTGCGGAAAAAAACGCAGCACTACCAATTATTTTGCGGAAGCTCTGCGTTTTCGCCGCCATTGACTTGCATTAGATCACATGGATTATGCATCACTGTATATGTAGATGCTCATTCCATGCGTTTCTATGTGCGGATGGTACCCGGGTGTGGAGGACAGGAGACTCTCATCCAGACCCGGGTACCATAGAACCTGTAAAAAAAAGAATAAAATAAAAAATAAATATTTTACTTACCTTCTGTCGGCCTGCGGTGCGTTTGTCTTGGCTTGCCGGCAGATCGCGGTGGACTCAAGGACCTGCGCTGATGTCATTTAGTCATGTGATGGCAGGTCCTTTCAGTGTACCGCGAGCTGCCGGCAAGGGAGGACGGAGTGAATAAAGACTCCGGGGGGCATCGGAGGGTAAGTATAGATTTATTTTTTACCATTCTTTACGGTCACTCTATATATGCCGGTTGCCGTTTGCATGGATTTATATAATGTGACCAAGTTGTCAAGCACTTTCCAAGTGATGCTAAAATCGCTTATCAACCCGCATGCGGAAATGCAAGTGAAGAACGCTTCACATCCGCATGTCCCTGGCAGGAAAACGCATGTACAATCCGCATGTACAATCCGCATGTACAATCCACATGTACAATCCCCATGTACAATCCGCATGTACAATCCGCATGCACAATCCGCATGCACAATCCACATGTACAATCCGCATGCACAATCCGCATGCACAATCCGCATGCACAATCCGCATGCACAATCCGCATGCACAATCCACATGTACAATCCGCATGTACAATCCGCATGTACAATCCCCATGTACAATCTGCATGTACAATCCGCATGTACAATCCGCATGCGTTTTTTTCTGCCAGGGAGATGCAGAAACGCTCAGGAAAAAATCTGGAGCATTTCTGCATTGTGGGCACATAGCCTTAGGGTCATATCAATCCTTCCTCATCTCCTGTTGCAGCAGGGGTTTTTTCTTAAGAAAAAATACGTGTGGTTATGTCCCTGCTTAGATTTCTGAGAACTAAATCGGATCACAGTTCAGGATCCATAGCCTCTCCCTCTCATTGAGGATTTCTTTAATCAGATCATCAGGGCTAAGTGGTTTTCCAAACTGGACCTCAGGGGGACTCACCCGTATAAAAGGACAGCTTTTGGACAGCACTCTACCGTTGAATCTGCTTAGCTGCTGTCCCGGCCACATTGTAGTGACGCAGACACGTCCACTGCGCGCTGCGTGGCTACGTCTGCTGCGGTGACATCGCACAGCGCGCCCCGAGCTGCTTCATTCTGCCGGAGAGGAGCCTGCGGATCGCAGTGAGGGGCAGCAGGACTCTGTTCACCTTCTCATACATGCACTCAGGATTCTATATTGTCAGGGTCGGGGGCCACTCCATGTGAGTAATTGGAGGAGTCTGAACTTTAGATCAGGGTCTTCCTGTCAGTGCGGAAAGTTCAGTCTGGTGCAATAAATCACACTGAGCCCCTGCAGAGGCCACAGACATCACTACACTCACAGCCCCCCACACACACTATGATGATCCCCACAGACCCACATTGTATGATGACCCTCTCAGCCCCACACAGTATGATGGCCCCACATGCCCACCACAGAACCCCCATACAATATGATGAAGGTACCCACAGTATGATGGTCAGCACAGGTCCACCACACACAGTAAAATTGGCCCCCACACTAGTCCCCACCACAATATGATAGTCCCCTTTCAATAGTCCCCATCACAGTATAAGGCCCCACAAACCCCTACAAGTTCTGACTTATGAAAAATATAACAACTTATCACCTAGCCCTGTTTCCCCAAGTAGCTGCTCTATGCACCATGTGAACGGAGGCTCTGCACAGCAGACGCGATATAGTGACTTCATCATGCCTGCTGCGCTGAGACACAGACTCGCAGCTTAATGTTATAGCAGCAACTTTTAGCACCGGGTCTCAAGTCACGGCTCAAAAGTGGCCACGAGGTCTGCCACTATTAGAGGTATGCCACTGGTACTATAGTAAGAGATATTTTACATGGTTACATTTTTATGTATATACATATTGTAAGGCGGCGGTGTTCACACTGTGCAGTAACTGAGGCAGTGACCCAAGCAAGTCCAACATAAACAGCTTTATTCAGCAACTCACGGGTAAACAGGACAGTCCTCCGGCTCGCAGCCAGGTTAACATGAGTCCATAAATAACAGTTGCTGGGGGCAACGGCCGCGCCGGGCCGCTCAGAGCCTGACAGGTGCAGAGGCTTCCCAGGCGGTGGTTCAGCCACCTCCATCCTGTTGAGCTTTCCTGCTGTGCTCCTAGCAGGTCCCAAAATAGAACAACACTAATCCTTAGTGCAGGGTTTATAAAGGACCTGTGGCAAGAGCCACTGGAAAACCCGGGTTGGAGGGAGGAGGCCGCCCCCACTGCCTTCCTGTAGCCTCCTCCAAGAAATGAAGGCCCTGCCGGGTTTTACTACTCTACCTTAGCCGGATAGCCTGACCAGCTCAATGCTCACCTTCATTTCTGCATTGCAGCCGCAGTTGAGTTTGTGACTGTGTGGCACCCCAGGGGTCCAGTTGCCTCAGTGGCATTGCCTCCCTTAAAAGAGGTGATGCCATGCCTGGAAGCAAGCAGGGGTCCCCTAGTCAGGGGTACTAAACATGCAACACTTTCCTGGCTCCAGACCAGCAAGGGGAGCCACTCCCCTTGGCAACTGGGATCTGGGGACGGGGTTAGTTAGACTTAGTGTGAGGAGTTGAAGAAAGGACGTCGAGGAGAGAGGAGCTGGGGACTGGAGCTGCACAGCATCTCACCCCAGAAGGAGCTAACACAGAAGAACCGGACACCGGAGTCCGAGGCTGTGGGGCACTGAAGGCCCAGCAGCAGAAACCGGAGGGCAGGAGATTGCAGGTCTCCTGGCCCCATCAGACGCCCGGAGGCTCAGCAGCACCGCAGGGTCCAGCACCGCCACGTAAGAGCGACGCGCCAGCAAGGCCCGAGCTGCCTGCCATACGGGTGAGCACAGAAATGCCGCACTCAGGGACGAGGACCACCGCACAGCTACAAGAAGCAGGGCCAAAGAGACTAGTGGAAAGGGAAGGCCTCCAACTTCACCTGGCAAGGAGGATTCTTTACTTGCTTCCAGGCTGCCCGGACTTCCACTTCTAGCCAGTAGCCTAGTCCCGCCTTGTCTAAATAGCACCAGTAAATACCCTGGGACAGCACTTCCTTGTCTCTGTGTTTCTTGCTGCGCCATCAACCCCTGCACTACAACGCCCAGCACAACCTGCAACATCATCTACACTGCCCTGGAGCTAGCTCTTCCTGTGGAGAGCCACACCATCCCTGCTGCACTAACATCAGCTCCAGAGGACTGCTCCGCAGCGGCGGCTCCACATAGCCGCATACCACAGGTGGCGTCACAAACTCTATAAAAACTGTATAATCCCCTATACATAACCCCTTTTATTGACCGCCCTGGGTCACGGACCGGGTCACCGCCACTGTGACATTCCCCCAGCATCCACCGGCCCGGCACCGGGTACCCCACGGCCCAGGGGGCGCGTCCACTTGGCGTCACGAACAGGCTTCATGAAGCCCAGTATAACCGGGTCCTGTGTGCCGTAGACTTTATTGAACGGTGTGATCACGTGGTTTGCCGCCCGCCGAGGGGGAAGAAAGAAGCCCCGATCCGGAACCGCCGGGTAAGAGATCCCTCCGCCTACAGAGCAGCATACTGCTACGTCAGGAGACGCCCAGGACCTGGCTGAGGTTCACTAGGGGGGAGGAAGATGCCCAACATGGAGGAGGGATCAGGCGCGGCCGCTGCCACTGTAATGCCGTTATCAATGCCATACATACCGGGGGCAGCGTGGTTGCCCCAGTACTCAGGAGAGTCGCACACCCTGAACGACTTTGAGGAGAGACTGCGCAGTTTGTTTAAAGTGTACCCCCTGTCTGAGGAGCAAAAAGTCAGCATCCTCATAGGACAGCTAATCGGTGTGGCCCAGAGAGAGGTGAAGCTCTGGCCGGGCAGGGACAAAGGCACTGTAAAAGAAATGCTGGCCCGGTTGAAGGATACCTCTGACACCCGCACCGCAGCAGAAATTAAAATTAAGTTTTACGGGCGCAAACAAAGGGTGCAGGACAGTGTACGGGACTATGCTCTAAACCTGCAGGAGGCTCTGCGAGCTATCAAACAGGTAGACCCCGACAGTGTGCATGATGAGGACAGATTGCTAACTGAGCAGTTTATTGAGGGGCTCCTGTCCAGCGCCCACAGGACACAGCTGCGCATTATGGCTCTGCAAAACCCTGATCTGGACTTTGCACAATTTAAAGACAGAGCCATCCGGGTGCTGTGGGAATCAACACCAGGAGGCGCTGCATCCCACCGGCGCCCAGCTATCACCTACCACCAGGAGGTGGCGTCCTTTTCCCCAGGACCTGTGGAGGCTGACGCGCAGACCCTAGATAATGACCCCTCTACAGACCTACGCCTTTAGGTCCAGGAGCTGACCAAAAGTGTGGCTGCGTTAACCAAAACCGTGCAGGCCATTCAAGTGTCCCCCAAGGAAAAGATCCAGCTGGCTTCCACTCCAGATGATGTTCCTTGGCGACGACAGAAGAGAATTCCACCGATCAGAGGGAGGAACAGCGATCGCTACGACCAGGACGGACAACCCATCTGCCGCCGCTGTCAAAAGGCGGGACACTACGCAAGATTCTGCAGTTTAAAACGAGCAACCCTTGGGGCAGAGGGCCAACCCCCAGGAGTAAGACGACCAGGCCCACAAAGCTGGCGAGACAAGTACGTGGGAGGACGACTGGTCCTACCTGTCGTGCTTGTTGGCATCCAATGAACGCGTTGCTGGACACTGGGTCCCAGGTGACCATGATGCCATATATCCTTTATAAGCAATACTGGACTGATTCAGACATTACCCGCCGTCCAGATGAACATCTTAGTATCTTTGCCAGCAATGGTCAGCCCTTGCCTTAGGTGGTTTATAAAGAGATGACCATAAAAGCTGGCAAAGTAGAATTGCCATCACAAGGAATGATTATTGTTGATATTGATCGTCGAGAAAGTCACTGCATGATAACCATAGGCACCAGTGTGATAGAGAATTGTCTTGGAGAAAATGTTTTGTTACAGCAGGTCGCAGAGACTGCCAGTTCCAGTCAGCAGCGAGTTCTGCAGAAGGAGATCAGAGCCCTGATGAGGAGACAACAGGTAGAGGTGTCTGGAGGAGAAGTCGGCAGTGTCAGGATGAGTGATCCGTTCCCCATTGCAATGCCCCCTAGGAGTGAAATGTTAATATGGTGTCGGGCAGCTATAGGTCTCAGGGGTCAAGATTATCAGGCCCTGGTAGAACCCGTATACTCTGACAGTAGGCCCACCATCTTGACAGTCAGGGGGTGGTTGATGTCCGCAAGGGGCGAGTACCGATACGCATCCTGAATTGTGGGGAGAAAGAGGTCCATTTACCCCGGTATGCCACCCTTGCTAAGCTGTTTACTGTCAGTAACAACTCAATAAAGACAGTGGAACTCTTGCCTCCATCCAAACCGGCGGAGGATAATGGCTCCAAGGGGCAGATGGAGGATTGGTGTCAGAAGCTACAAGTGGGCACTGACTCCACCCCTTTGCACCAAAAGCATGGAGTATACCGGGTGGTCCAAGAGTATGAGCGGGTCTTCAGTAAACACCCATTAGACTTTGGGCAGGTAAAAGGGGTCCAACATCATATCCCCACAGAAGATCATCCACCCATTAAAGAGAGGTACCGGCCTGTACCCCCAGCTCACTACCAATGTGCCAAAGGAATGTTACGGGAGATGAAGGAGGCTGGGGTGATCAGAGATAGTTGTAGCCCCTGGGCAGCTCCATTAGTTCTCGTGAGAAAGAAGTATGGTACAATGAGGATGTGTGTTGATTACAGGCAGATTAACCGCATTACACATAAGGACGCCTACCCATTACCCAGGATTGAGGAGTCATTAGCTGCACTAAGATCTGCTAATTATTTCTCCACTTTGGATCTCACCAGTGGGTATTGGCAGGTTCCTGTGGCAGAGGCGGACAAAGAAAAGACCGAGTTTACAACACCAATGGGCCTCAGCGAGTTCAACTGCATGCCATTCGGGCTCTGCAACGCCCCAGGAACCTTCCAGCGGTTAATGGAGTGCTGCTTAGGACACAAGAACTTCGAAACTGTCCTGCTGTACCTGGACACGTAATTGTCTACTCGAAGACATATGAAGACCACCTGGAGCACCTGGCCGAGGTGTTTGAAGCCCTATCTGGTTTTGGCCTGAAGGTAAAGCCATCTAAATGCCACCTGTTGAAGCCCAAGGTGCAGTACCTAGGTCATGTGGTAAGCGCCTAAGGTGTAGTGCCAGACCCTGAAAAAGTCACTGTGATCAAGAACTGGCCAAGACCCTCCACTATCAAGGAAGTTAAGATACACACAGCACTGAATATAATAGCACAAGTCATTGGCCATATTCAGACCCGCAGATCAATAGGCCTATCAAATATTGTGTGCTTATTATATGGACCAGTAGGGAATGGCAGACCATTTGGGAAGACACATGAAACAAGGAGAACCACCGAATGATAGGTCCAATCAGATAGAGTGATTCAAATAAAAAACCTTTATTGATACTATGGTTAAAGTGGCACTACATGCACAAGGAAAGCCGCACTGTAGTAACCAAACAAAATTATATACGATATCATTACAATAAAATGTATACTAGACTCCAAATTGTATTCTTAAATCACAGAGGCAGGTATATGTGAGACTGGTAATCAGCTAATTCACGATTTCTGATGTAGCACCCTGAGGACTCGGCTGCTACAGGGGTATTGCACCTCGACCCAGAGGTGTGGTATTCCACTCCCGGGTAAGGATGGAGTGTGGAACTGAGCTCAGTAGGCTGCATGCACTACATACATCCCATTTCCGGGGGACAGAACTACGGTACTCCCACCAGTATATGTGCAGGTACGACAGCGTCTGTCCCTGGCTGGAGTGGGAAGGGGGGTGGAACATCCCAGTAGTGTAGGGGCAGATAGGGGAGGGGCTCTGGGCATAGAGATAGGAGCCCATTGGGTGCTAGTCACCTGGGCTCACACATAGAGGGAGTATATAAGGTGGGCACCATCTTAGATCAGGGTCAGTCAGTCTGTCAGGAGAAGCCGAGCAGAGGAGCTCAGCCAGGAGAGCTGACAGGGAGCTGTGGCTCCGGCTGGGCCCAGCTCCAGGGCCAGGCCTGAAGCAGAGAGGAAGAAGAAAGGCCCAGAGACGCAGAGCCAGAGGGAACCCTGAGATCCCAGAATTAAGCCAGAAGGGTGAAGGGTTGGCAGAAGAGGGCACCGGATCCCAAGCTGGCAGAGGCAAAAGTAACCTTTAGCCAGGAACCGGAGGTCGTGGTCAAGCTTTGCCACGACCCTCACCACATCCACCAGGAAGGTACACCAAGAGTAGGGTCAGGAAAGCCAGAGAAGGTTTTGCCACCAAGAGACCCAAGGGAACCGGACAAAGGTGGATCCCTGGTGGGGACGGCCAGCAGAGAGAGAAAGAGAAGGGAGCTCAGGACCACGCTCCGGAACTGCCTGGGGGTTAGCCGAGTCCCACACCTGGTGAATGCAGCACGGCTCGGGTGGTCACTCAAGGCCAGAGTGACTGAAGGAACACCAGTGAGTAAAAACCCTGAAACTGCATCTCACGTCTCTGACTCTCCTTTCTGCACTATCACTACCCCCATCATCCGCACCAGCTGCCCTGAGGCCATACCCCTCCCGTTGGGGGTTATACCACCATCGCTGCACACATACTACCGGCCTCAGCGGACTGTTCTGCAGCGACGGCCTTGTGACCGCAAATCAACGGGTGGCGTAGTCGACACTTAACAACATCTACAAAGACTGCCACACACTTAGTTTGACACCCTGGGCACGGATCGGGTCACCGCCACGAGGACTACTACCCCTGCCAGATCCGGCTCCGGGTATCCCCTGAACATGGCCCAGGGGGCGCGTCAACTTTGGCGTAGTCGGCAGGATCACATGCCCGCAACTACCGGGTACTGCGTGCCTGAAGAAAAGTCTAAATGTACCGTAGAAAGAAGTCTCCCGCCAGTTCCGGAGGGTCCATACATCGGACGCCATCTCGGATCGTTTCCCGCCGGTTGCCCGCCATCTGCAGCTTTTTCCCGCCGTCCACGTAGTTTCCCGCCGCTGGGAGACGATTCCCGCCATCTAAGAAGATTTCCCGCCCTGGCAGAGCGGACGCCATTATGGGCGTGCCAGAGGGTGGCAAGAGACCACCTCCCATCGTGGGCCAGGTCGAAGAATGGCGCCAAAAGCGGAGACCGCCCCCACCAGCAGAGACTGCAATGATTGAGGTGTCCATCAGCGTGGGAGGTCTGCCCCTGGAGCTGACAATCACCAAGTTGCCCCGGCACCACCCTGAATGGGGGCGGAGAGAGAGCAAAGGAGTGAAGATGGGAGCAGCTTGGAGGAGTCTAGAGAGATCGCACCCGGAGATGGAGGGAGAGTCAGGCAGCACCGACCCTGTGGTCAGGAGCCTGTTGCAGGCCGCCACTCCAGAAGGCCTGCTGGAGATCCTGGCGCAGCTCCCCGGAGATCGGGAGCGTGCACAGACCGCGCTGGAGGGCCTCGCACGGAAGATGGCCCGGGTACAGCAGGAAGCGCTGGCGGAGTGGAGCAAGGAGATGGCCCAGCAGGCTGGAACCCGCCAGCGAAGCACGCCACCCACGACAAGGAGCATGTCCGCCTCTGAGGAAGGTGCAGGAGGGACGACGGCCGGAGACGACGCCGCGGAGGGAGTTGAAGAAAAGGGAGCAGGTAATGGGGACGACAACACCCCGTGCCCGATGGTCGCAAGCCTGCCCCAGCTCCCCGTCGCAGAGCCCGAGACCCCACTCACCACTCACGTTGCTGCATCGTCACCGCTCCGAGCTAGGCCTCAGGCGGCAGGAGCCGCGGCCACGCCCCCTGCTACGTCATGCGCCTCGACTCAGAGCGTGGCCAAGCAAGAAGCGCCCCCGGCCTGGTCGCAAGGCCAAGTACCCCCGGGCGCCGCCGTCTTCACAGCGCCCTCTACCTCCATCATGCCACCGGTCTGGTCGCAAGGCCTGGTAGACCCGGGCACCGCAGCCTTTAAAGCGCCCTTTGTATTCAGACTACCTTCGGCCTGGACGCAAGGCCAGGAGCCCCTGGGCGCCGCAAACACCACAGCGCCCTCTGCCTCCACAGCACCCCGTCTGGGCGAAGACCGCTCCGCACAAAACACCACCCAGGACGGGCTGCTCTTCGTGTGGCCACCTGAATATATTCACCCTCGATTCCGGAGGGAACGGCCTCTGGATGAGCCTCTAATTCCGGCTCCTGCGCCCGCCAAACTCGATCCGCTTCCGTTGGAGGATGCCCAATTTGAGTGGGACCCTACCGGTGAGGACCTGATGGGATTCACCGAGGAGACCCGGGCAGCCGCAGCCCAGCGTACGGAGTGCTGCCGGCAACAATTGGAGGTTTTTGCTAAGGAGCGACGAGAGAGGCGGGTCCGCGAGGAGCGGCTCCAAGTCCAGAGCGCCGAGCAAAAGCGCCGGGCCCGCAGAAACCCCCGTACTGCCCACGGTCCCCGTGCCAGCGGGACTGTAATAAAATTCCAAATGGAGCACGGGTGGGGTTTTATACGGGACCACAGAACCCCCGGCGACGTCTTTGTCACCCGCAGAGACGTAGAAAGCCATCTGCCGGAGGGACATAGAGGTCGTGACCTTTACCTGGGAGATGAGGTCACCTTCACCCGGCACCAGTGTGCCAAAGGACCCTATGCCCTTCATGTACATCGCCTGACTGAGGAGGAGCTGCGGTGTGAGGAGGAACAAGAGGACCCGGACGGGTCCGAAGATTACCCTCAGGCAGGAGCAGGAGGACGTCGCCACTGATGTACAGTAGGAGCACTGTAAATAGTTACCCGTGAAGGTACAATAACTGTTGCCAGTAAGATGTAGTCCCCGTTGGGACCAGCAAACTGTTACCGTGTATTCCCTATCCCTTACCAGGCTGAGGACTGTGAACAGCCATCCCTATTCCCCACTGGCCGAGGACTGAGAGCGGCCATATCCCTTGTAAATAGTTGCGCTTCTTAAAGCGCCCCCTACTGGTTTTATAGGAAACTGTTTTTTCTACAAGAGACTGTGGCACTTACCTGGTCACAATTTGCACAAGTGGCCAGAGGTCAAAATTGTTTTATATGAAAAGTTTTATTATGCAGAAAGAGTTAATATTATTTTATGATGTGTCCGTAACATTTTAAAAGAGAAGTACCTCCCATAAAGGGATGATTGAAGGTTACTGTTTATATAATTTATATGTAGTGCACTTTAAAAAGCTTGTATGTTTTATGTTTTGCTCTTTTACAGCCCGAGGACGTGCTGTGATTTACCAGGGGGGAATGTAGCACCCTGAGGACTCGGCTGCTACAGGGGTATTGCACCTCGACCCAGAGGTGTGGTATTCCACTCCCGGGTAAGGATGGAGTGTGGGACTGAGCTCAGTAGGCTGCATGCACTACATACATCCCATTTCCGGGGGACAGAACTACGGTACTCCCACCAGATAAATGTGCAGGTACGACAGCGTCTGTCCCTGGCTGGAGTGGGAAGGGGGGTGGAACATCCCAGTAGTGTAGGGGCAGATAGGGGAGGGGCTCTGGGCATAGAGATAGGAGCCCATTGGGTGCTAGTCACCTGGGCTCACACATAGAGGGAGTATATAAGGTGGGCACCATCTTAGATCAGGGTCAGTCAGTCTGTCAGGAGAAGCCGAGCAGAGGAGCTCAGCCAGGAGGGCTGACAGGGAGCTGTGGCTCTGGCTGGGCCCAGCTCCAGGGCCAGGCCTGAAGCAGAGAGGAAGAAGAAAGGCCCAGAGACGCAGAGCCAGAGGGAACCCTGAGATCCCAGAATTAAGCCAGAAGGGTGAAGGGTTGGCAGAAGAGGGCACCGGATCCCAAGCTGGCAGAGGCAAAAGTAACCTTTAGCCAGGAACCGGAGGTCGTGGTCAAGCTTTGCCACGACCCTCACCACATCCACCAGGAAGGTACACCAAGAGTAGGGTCAGGAAAGCCAGAGAAGGTTTTGCCACCAAGAGACCCAAGGGAACCGGACAAAGGTGGATCCCTGGTGGGGACGGCCAGCAGAGAGAGAAAGAGAAGGGAGCTCAGGACCACGCTCCGGAACTGCCTGGGGGTTAGCCGAGTCCCACACCTGGTGAATGCAGCACGGCTCGGGTGGTCACTCAAGGCCAGAGTGACTGAAGGAACACCAGTGAGTAAAAACCCTGAAACTGCATCTCACGTCTCTGACTCTCCTTTCTGCACTATCACTACCCCCATCATCCGCACCAGCTGCCCTGAGGCCATACCCCTCCCGTTGGGGGTTATACCACCATCGCTGCACACATACTACCGGCCTCAGCGGACTGTTCTGCAGCGGCGGCCTTGTGACCGCAAATCAACGGGTGGCGTAGTCGACACTTAACAACATCTACAAAGACTGCCACACACTTAGTTTGACACCCTGGGCACGGACCGGGTCACCGCCACGAGGACTACTACCCCTGCCAGATCCGGCTCCGGGTATCCCCTGAACATGGCACAGGGGGCGCGTCACTGACATAAACCAACAGACTATCAGATATGGGGCAAAACATGAGTGGTCATAACATATATATAGATATTATGTAAGAGAAAAATCATGTACTTCATGTAACTGCCCACTCATGTGCACCACATCTAGTCATATAGTAGTTGAAATTAAACAAATGCTGACTCAACAGAGGAGTATGAAATAGAGTACCTGCACATTGGTCCAGTGTATGTGAATGGCACCACGCGGCGTAACCCCGACGCGCGTTTCGGATACACGTCCTTCGTCAGGGGGTAGCGTCTATTTGAACCAATACGTATAAAAAGCAGATGTGGCCAATCAGTCACCGCCGGACTGCCTACGTGATCAGGATGTCACCCAATCATTCTCTTAGCCGGGGCAGACACGTGCAGCTAAATGTCAGCCGATGTGTACGAGCGGCGTCCTATGTTCACGCATGCGCCATCAGGAGGGACCGGAAGCTGTGGGCCTCGCGTCAAGCATCATCTGACTTCGGGAGCACACATGACCCGAGTCACCTGACGCCTAAAGACTCGCGCACCACAGCCCCACGGAGCACAGACAGCGCATGCGTGTAACGCCAGCACGTAACCATGGGTACCAAGTGGCTTACACAGTATCCATATTCCGTCTGCAGTCAGAGAGGGAAAACGAAGGAAGTGCTACAGAAAGGATAATAAAGTAAGTGGTAAACACCCGTTTCAAACCATGTGTAGGAAAAGATATAATCGAATGAGTTATGATAAAATACATAACACTGTGAAAAAAATGTGAGAATATGAATAAAAATACTCATGTGAAAAAAGTGTGCATAGAGGGGTGTATGTGCAAAATATACAATTAAATGTGGTGAATATAATTATATATAGATATAAAAATGTAAAAATATGAAGAATAGACATGTGTATCATGTGCAATATATAAAATGTAAAAGACGTGAGAGGACAGCAATATTTAAAAAAATATATATATATGTCAATATGTGTAACACCATACTACGTGCATACATAAAGTGATACTCGTGGAGAATCAAGGAAGTGCGGCAGTTCCTCGGGCTGGTAGGATACTACCGAAGATTTATCAAGGGTTTTGTTAGAACCTTGCTCTTAGGTTTTTTCCTTTGCTGGTCACATGACCTTGTTGGCCTATTTAATCCTGCTCCGCCCTTCTGGCTTTGCTGGACTTCATTGTATAACTACTTTCTAGCTAGCCTGTGCTCTGTATCTAACTCTGTTAGTTTGCTTGGTCTACGGACCTCTATGTTCTATATATTTTGTTTGTTCGTCTGTCTGCTACTATTTCTGTTAGGAGGTGTCCCATTTTCCTCCCAGTCCTTAGTACTTGTAGGGATTCCTTCCCCACATCTATAGGTCTCCGTACAGACTAGCTTAGGACTTTAGCAGGTCTGATCGCAGGATCAGGTTCCCTGTTACATCGTAGGGATTCAGCTGAGTTCTATCGTAGGGACAGATCTCCTCTCTTTCCTTAGCTCTGGTAGCAGAACATAACAGTAAGTCCAGCCAGCAAATTCTCTAAGGAAAGATTTTTCTGTTCCATCATGGTGTCGGTTCAGGATTTGGCTCATCACCTGCAGGGACTCTCTCTGGAGGTGGCCGAGCTCCGTCAGCACGTGAGTAACTGTCCTGGAGCACATTTCTTGGAGCCTAAGGTATGTTTGCCGGATTTATTTTTTGGTGAACACCGAGAATTTTTTTCATTTAAAAATGCTTGCTTATTGTATTTTCGTTTGAGACCCAAGTCCTCTGGGGATGAATCCCAGCGCATAGGGTTCATAATGTCACTTTTGCGCAAAGAGCCTCAGGAGTGGGCCTTTTCTTTGCAACCTAGTGATACATGCTTCAGATCAGTGGATAGTTTTTTTTCTGCTTTGGGACTATTATATGATGATCCTGACCGTGTCGCATCAGCTGAGACTGAGTTGAGACGTTTGAAACAGGGATCAGGTAATGTGGAAAAATATTGTACTCATTTCCGTCGTTGGTCTACTCAAACAGGGTGGAACGATTCTGCTCTGAAAAGTCTATTTCTTGCTGGGCTCAATGAAAGGGTTAAAGACCTGCTAATTGCTTATCCTACACCTGAAGATTTGCAACAGGCTATGCAATTAGCTATACGGGTGGATAGGAGACTGCGTGCAAGGGTTAATGAGAGCAAATCCTCTGCTATGTCAGTTTCTGGTTATGAGAATGTGTGTACTAACAGTGGTGAACCGATGGAGATTGGAGCGATGGCACCTCGCTCTCAAGAAAAAGACCGTAGATTTTCTGAAGGCTTGTGTTTCTATTGCGGAAAATCTGGTCATTTGATTAAAGGCTGTGAGCTTCGTATGAAGAAAGAAAAAAAAATGGTCAGTCATGCCCGTATTGCCTGTTTAAATTCCAAGGGTGTATTTTTAGCTGCTTCCACGATTGCTCAGGAAAAATTAATGGAATTTCGGGTGTTTGTTGATTGTGGGTCTACTCTGAATGTAATTGATGGGGGATTCTTGGAAAGACTCAATTTAAAACCCGAACCTTTATCATCCCCCATTGCTGTGGTTTCTGTGGATGGTTCCCCTTTGAAGAATATTACTCTCAAGGTCTGTGAATTTCCTCTCACTATTAATGGTGTTCACCATGAGAAATTGGATTTGGTAGTGTTGAATAACTTGCCTTCTCCAGTAATATTGGGATTGCCCTGGTTAAAATTTCACAATCCTGTACTGGATTGGTCTACCAGTGAAATTAAATCCTGGAGCCATAAATGTTATGACAAGTGTTGTAACGGGCGTATTGCAGCTGTGGATAGGGGAGAATTGCCTGTTCCTATTCAGGATTTTTGGAGAGTTTTTTCTGAGAAGGAATCGCAGGTTTTGCCTCCCCATAGAGACTATGATTGTTCTATTGAATTTGTCCCTGGAGCGACTCTTCCTAAAAGTCGTTTATTTAATCTTACTATTCCTGAGAGGAAGGCTTTGGAGGAATACATACAGACAAGTTTGGCCGCCGGTCACATTAGGCCCTCTAAGTCTCCTGTGGCTGTTGGATTTTTTTTTGTAAAAAAAAAGGACGGCGGTTTACGTCCTTGTCTGGATTTTCGTGAGATTAACAAAATTACTGTACGCAATCCTTACCCACTGCCATTGATTCCTGATCTGTTTAACCAGTTAATGGGGGCCAAGTGGTTCTCTAAAATTGACCTTAAGGGGGCATACAATCTGTTGCGCATGAAGGAGGGTGATGAATGGAAGACTGCTTTTAACACTCCTGGGGGTCATTTTGAGAATCTGGTTATGCCTTTTGGTCTTACTAATGCTCCAGCATTTTTTCAGAATCTTATTAATGACATCCTTAGACCTTTGATCGGCAAAAATGTGGTTGTGTATTTGGATGACATTTTGATTTATTCGCCAGATCTGGAGTCTCATTGGCGGAGCGTACGTGAGGTATTACAGTTATTAATGGACAATTCGCTTTTTGCTAAGCTGGAGAAATGTGAGTTCGCTGTACAGAGAATTAGTTTTTTGGGCTACATTATCTCCAGCAAAGGTTTTGAGATGGATCCGGTTAAGGTTCAGGCTGTGCAGGAATGGCCTAGGCCTATTGGTTTGAAATCGATACAGAGGTTTTTAGGTTTCGCCAATTATTACAGAAAATTCCTAAAAAATTTTTCTAGTATTGTCAAACCTCTGACCGATCTCACCAGGAAAGGTGCTGATGCGGTTCAGTGGTCTTCTGAGGCCATTGAAGCTTTTGTGTATCTCAAGGAGAGGTTCACCTCTGCTCCCATCCTTATGCAGCCTGATGTGACTAAGCCGTTTTTGGTTGAGGTTGATGCTTCCTCTGTGGGGGTTGGCGCAGTATTGTCTCAGGATAACGGGGATGGATTACATCCCTGTGCCTTTTTTTCAAAAAAATTTTCGGAGACTGAACTGAATTACGATATTGGTAATCGGGAATTATTGGCTATTAAACTCGCATTTGAACACTGGCGACACTTCTTGGAAGGTGCGGAATTTCCCGTTCAGGTTCTTACGGATCATAAAAATCTGATATATCTTGATGCTGCCAAGCGCCTAAATGCCCGTCAGGCTAGGTGGGCACTGTTTTTCTCGCGGTTTAATTTCTCCGTTACTTACATCCCTGGTACTAAGAATGTTAAGGCGTATGCCTTGTCTTGCAGTTTTTCTCCCATAGTCGGTGCTGAGAAAGAGGAGAACATTTTACAAGAAGGTGTTGTGATAGCTGCTTTGGACTCCGTTTTGGAAGATGAGATTCTTAAAGCACAGGAGAATGCCCCATCTAACACTCCTCATGGGAGGTTGTTTGTGCCTGGGACCTTTAGGAGAGATTTGTTTGTTGAGTGTCACGAATCTCGGTTGGCAGGTCATCCCGGAATCTCTGAGACCAAGAGACTGGTGGGTCGCAGTTTTTGGTGGCCTGGATGGCAGAAGGAAGTCATTAAGTGGGTGCGTCAATGTACTATATGTGCTAGATCTAAGTCCTCACATACTCCTGCTGCAGGGTTGCTTTGTCCTTTGGAGGTTCCCAGTGCTCCTTGGACACATTTGGCTATGGACTTTATAACTGACCTTCCCCCCTCTGAGGGTTTTACTGTCATCTGGGTGGTCGTGGACCGTTTTAGCAAGATGTGTCACTTGGTTCCCTTCGTCAAACTGCCCTGCGCTAAAACTCTCGCTAAGGCCTTTGTCAAGGAAATTGTCAGACTTCATGGCGTTCCTACTGACATTGTTTCTGATAGGGGTCCTCAGTTCGTGGCTCGTTTTTGGCGTGCCTTTTGTGACAGGTTGGGAGTTCATTTGTCGTTCTCGTCCGGATATCATCCTGAATCTAATGGCCAGACAGAAAGGAAAAACCAGGATGTTGAGCAGTTCTTGCGTTGTTTTGTGGCAGACAATCAAGAGGGGTGGTCTGAGTTTCTGCCACTTGCTGAATTTGCTCTGAACAATCATACATCTTCTTCTGCTGGTTGTTCGCTTTTTTTTGTTGTTCTGTGAGACATCCGTCGTTTGGGTCGTTCTCCAAGTTGGGATCTGCCGTGCCTGAGGAGGAGAATTTTTCCGGTGATTTGGAGAGAGTTTGGACGGATGTGCGTGGTAATCTTCAGGAGGCCAACAGAAAATCTAAAGACTACTTTGATAGGAAACGACAGGAGGTTTTGTTCGCTGTTGGTGACATGGTTTGGTTGTCCTCTAGGAATCTGCGGTTGAGGATTCCTTCTAAGAAATTGGGTCCCAAGTTTGTAGGGCCCTTTAAGGTGCTTCAGGTTGTCAACCAATCTGCTGTTAGGTTGGAGGTTCCTACCTCCTGGAGAATTAATCCGGTATTTCATGTCTCTCTGTTAAAAAAAGCAGTTGTGTCGGATGGTGACGCCTCTGCCTCTGTTCCTCCGGTGGTGGAGGACGGGGAATATGAAATTTCTCGCATCCTTAACTCTAGACGGTATAGAGGTAGTTTGCAGTATCTTGTGGCCTGGAAAGGTTTCGGACCCGAGGATAACTCTTGGGTGAGGTCAGATGATGTTTCCGCGTCCAGACTTATCAGAGCGTTTCACAGGAGATTTCCTGATAAGCCTGGTCCTAGGGGATCCGGAGGATCCTCTTAGAAGGGGGGGTACTGTTAGAACCTTGCTCTTAGGTTTTTTCCTTTGCTGGTCACATGACCTTGTTGGCCTATTTAATCCTGCTCCGCCCTTCTGGCTTTGCTGGACTTCATTGTATAACTACTTTCTAGCTAGCCTGTGCTCTGTATCTAACTCTGTTAGTTTGCTTGGTCTACGGACCTCTATGTTCTATATATTTTGTTTGTTCGTCTGTCTGCTACTATTTCTGTTAGGAGGTGTCCCATTTTCCTCCCAGTCCTTAGTACTTGTAGGGATTCCTTCCCCACATCTATAGGTCTCCATACAGACTAGCTTAGGACTTTAGCAGGTCTGATCGCAGGATCAGGTTCCCTGTTACATCGTAGGGATTCAGCTGAGTTCTATCGTAGGGACAGATCTCCTCTCTTTCCTTAGCTCTGGTAGCAGAACATAACAGGTTTCACCAAGATAGCGGCCCCATGCAGGACCTCCTGGTAGGTCAGTCCAAGAAGGCCAAGAACCCGAAACCTCCGTTCAAATGGGGTAAACCAGAAGACGAATCCTTCACCCGACCGAAGATGGCTCTGACCGGAGACGAAGTCCTGGCCTACCCCGACTATGGCCAACCCTTTATACACCATACAGATGCCGGCAACGTGGGATTGGGAGCGGTGCTGTCCCAGGTACAGCAAGGCAGAGAGAGAGTGATTGCCTACGCCAGCAGGAAGCTCCGGCCCACGGAAAGGAACCCCAACAACTACAGTTCCTTCAAGTTGGAGTTTCTCGCCATAGTCTGGGCTGTAACAGCGCTTCAAGCGCTATCTCGCCTCCTCCAAATTTACAGTCTTCACAGATAATAACCCTCTGACGCACCTGGAGACTGCGAAACCTAACCCTAACCCCAGCCTACCAGTGTTACCTCAGACTACCCGTAGAGTAGTTCCCACTGAACCCACCACACCAGGGGTAGACACAAGGGATCAGGGTAGAGCAGTAACTACCAATGTACTACGTAGATCGCCCAGGAGTACAAAAGGTCAGCTCCCTGCCCGTTGGAGAAACTAAAATGTAAAGAATTAAAGTATAAGAGACCTAAAATGTATACTGTATATAGTTACCCGTAAGGGTAAAGCAGAAAAGTTGTGTTTTCAAAGTGAATTGCAAAAGTTGGTCATGTGTACATTTAGTTACCCGGTAAGGGTATAAAGACTTGTAGGTTATGGACAGTGAATAACCAAAGAACTTTCAATTGTAAATAGTTGCACTTATTAGAGTGCCCCCTTATTGGTTTTATGATTATAACAAATGACCTCAGAACAAAAACCCGTTTGGCGTGGCCGAAGACGTGGTCCAACACCTGGATCATCTATGCCCTGCAGCCCCGCCCAGGGCCTACGTTGAGGGTTTTCGGACGGGTCCCTCATGTTGTTCAAAATTGCACCTGACTAAAGAAGAATATTATTAACAGTGTTTATAATGTTTTGATAACCAGTAACGTTCAAGAAATGTTATATTCATAATCTTGTAATGTGAACTGTTATTATTATTTGTTAATTTTGAAAGATATCCTCAGTCCGGGAGTACTGAAATTAACTAGGGGGGAATGTGGCACCCCAGGGGTCTGGTTGCCACAGTGGCATTGCCTCCCTTAAAAGAGGTAATGCCATGCCTGGAAGCAAGCAGGGGTCCCCTAGTCAGGTATACTAAACATGCAACACTTTCCTGGCTCCAGACCAGCAAGGGGAGCCACTCCCCTTGGCAACAGGGATCTGGGGGCGGGGTTAGTTAGTCTTAGTGTGAGGAGTTGAAGAAAGGACGTCGAGGAGAGAGGAGCTGGGGACTGGAGCTGTGCGGCAGCTCACCCTAGAAGGAGCTAACACAGAAGAACCGGACACCGGAGTCCGAGGCTGTGGGGCACTGAACGTCCAGCCGCAGAAACCGGAGGGCAGGAGATTGCAGGTCTCCTGGCCCCATCAGACGCCCGGAGGCTCAGCAGCACCGCAGGGTCCAGCACCGCCACGTGGGAGCGACGCACCAGCAAGGCCCGAGCTGCCTGCCATACGGGTGAGCACAGAAACGCCGCACTCAGGGACGAGGACCACCGCACAGCTACAAGCAGCAGGGCCAAAAAGTTTAGTGGAAAGGGAAGGCCTCCAACTTCACCTGCAAGGAGGATTCTTTACTTGCTTCCAGGCTGCCCGGACTTCCACTTCTAGCCAGTACCCTAGTCCCGCCTTGTCTAAATAACACCAGTAAATACCCTGGGACAGCACTTCCTTGTCTCTGTGTTTCTTGCTGCGCCATCAACCCCTGCACTACAACGCCCAGCACAACCTGCAACATCATCTACACTGCCCTGGAGCTAAGCTCTACCTGTGGAGAGCCACACCATCCCTGCTGCAGTAACATCAGCTTCAGAGGACTGCTCCGCAGCGGCGGCTCCCTTTAGCCGCATTCCACAGGTGGCGTCACGAACTCTATAAAAACTCTATAATCCCCTATACATAACCCCTTTTATTGACCACCCTGGGTCACAGACCGGGTCACCGCCACTGTGACATCTCCCAGCATCCACCGGCCCGGCACCGGTTACCCCATGGCCCAGGCGATGCGTCAACTGCAATGCACTTCAATGGATTTAATAGGTCTCTGTACACATTCTGGGGGATATATACCGTCCCTCGTATACGATCCCGGTCACTGCCTCACAAATCTCCCCCCCTCTGTTCAAACTTGTGGGGTTGAACATTCGACACCATACAGGGTGCCCGGGACAGGGCATCCGCGTTTGCCTGCGACTTCCTAGGGCGATGTTCTACAGAGAAAATGAAATTTTGCAGAGACAGGAACCACCTGGTGACTCACGCATTCCTCTCCTTTGCGTTCCTCATCCATACCAAGGGTGAGTGGTCCGTCACCAAGCGGAACTGATGCCCGAGTAAATAATAACGTAGCGATTCCAAAGCCCATGAAAACACGCGCTAAGCCCTCACGTACGTATTGACCCCCAGTCGGGCAATGATCTCACCTTTGAGCCTCTGGTAGTCCTGGGCGTCTTCCTGACTGAGGTCGAAGTAGGCCTTTTGGGCATTGCTGACCAAAAACGGAGCCACCACTTCTGCCCACTGGCCGGCTGGTAGGTTTTTCCGCTCTACTGTGCGCTCATAAATGGTTAGGAAGGCTTCCACGTCGTCCTCCGGTCCCATCTTACTCTACGCAGAGTGAACCTTGTCCCGGGCCTCTCGACGTTCCGGGGCTGGTGCCGTCGCCGTCTCCCGCAGAGCTGTGAGCTGCTGTATGATCAGCTCATTGGTTTGCTGTTGCTGCCGCTGCGTATGGACCAATTGCCTTAATAGCTCCTCCATTTTATCCACAGGTTTAGGCTGAAAGGTGGCAGGCTGAATTGAGGTCATGCAGCTGCTGGTGAGGTATGCCTCAGTCACAATGCCCGCATTCTCCACCAAGCTGTAAGGCGGCGGTGTTCACACCGTGCAGTAACTGAGGCAGTGACCCAAGCAAGTCCAACATAAACAGCTTTTATGCAGCAACTCACGGGTAAACAGAAAGTCCTCCGGTTCGCAGCCGGGTTAACATGAGTCCATAATCGACGGTTGCAGTGAGCAACGGCCGCGCCGGGCCGCTCAGAGCCTGACCGCTGCTGAGCCTTCCCAGGCGTGGACTCAACTACAAGAGTCCCGCCGAGCTTCCCTGCTGTGCTCCTAGCAGGTTTCAACACAGAACAACACTAATCCTTAGTGCAGGGGTTTTAAAGGACCTGTGGCAAGAGCCACTGGAAAACCCGGGTTGAAGGGAGGAGGCCGCTCCACTGCCTTCCTGTAGCCTCCCCCAAGAAATGTAGGCACCCTGCCAGGTTTTACTACTCTGCCTTAGCCAGATAGCCCGACCAGGTCAATGCTCACCTTCATTCCAGCATTGTAGCCGCAGGTGAGTTTGTGACTGCAATGCACTTCAATGGATTTAATAGGTCTCTGTACACAGTCTGGGGGATATATACCGTCCCTCGTATACGATCCCGCTCACTGCCTCGCAATATACAGTACAGACCAAAAGACACACCTTCTCATTTAAAGATTTTTCTGTATTTTCATGACTATGAAAATTGTACATTCACACTGAAGGCATCAAAACTATGAATTACCACATGTGGAATTATATACTTAACAAAAAAGTGTGAAACAACTGAAAATATGTCTTATATTCTAGGGTCTTCACAGTAGCCACCTTTTGCTTTGATGACTGCTTTGCACACTCTTGGCATTCTCTTGATGAGCTTCAAGAGGTAGTCACCGGAAATGGTCTTCCAACAATCTTGAAGGAGTTCCCAGAGATGCTTAGCACTTGTTGGCCCTTTTGCCTTCACTCTGCGGTCCAGCTTACCCCAAACCATCTCGATTGGGTTCAGGTCTGGTGACTGTGGAGGCCAGGTCATCTGGCGTAGCCCCCCATCACTCTCCTTCTTGGTCAAATAGCCCTTACACAGCCTGGAGGTGTGTTTGGGGTCATTGTCCTGTTGAAAAATAAATGATGGTCCAACTAAACGCAAACCGGATGTAATAGCATGCCTCTGCAAGATGCTGTGGTAGCCATGCTGGTTCAGTATGCCTTCAATTTTGAATAAACACCAGCAAAGCCCCCCCACACCATCACACCTCCTCCTCCATGCTTCACGGTGGGAACCAGGCATGTAGAGTCCATCCGTTCACCTTTCCTGAGTCGCACAAAGACACGGTGGTTGGAACCAAAGATCTCAAATTTGGACTCATCAGACCAAAGCACAGATTTCCACTGGTCTAATGTCCATTCCTTGTGTTCTTTAGCCCAAACAAGTCTCTTCTGCAGCATGGGCATTGACATTGCGGAATGCCATTGGGGACCATGGGGTGCGGATATACATGCGTTTTACAAGCGTTTACGCTGCGGAAATTCCGCAGCATATACGCTTGTAATACGCAATGTGGGCACACAGCCTAACACTGTATGATGGCCCCCACACTATACAAAGACCCCACATTATCTCCCACACTGTATGATGGCCCCCACACTGTGCAAAGACCCCACATTATCTCCCACACTGTATGATGGCCGCCACACTATACAAAGACCTCACATTATCTCTCACACTGTATGACCCTAACTGTAATTCCCACACTGAACAAATAGCCTACATATAGTATAATGCCCCCCATATGCAGAGTCTGTAGTATAATGCCCCCCCCCACAGGCAGAGTCTGTTCTATAATGCTCCCCCCTTCCCATAGGCAGAGTCTGTAGTATAATATGCCCCCCTCACAGACAGAGTCTGTAGTATAATGTGCCCCCCCCTCACAGGCAGAGTCTGTAGTATAATGTGCCCCCCCCACAGGCAGAGTCTGTAGTATAATGTGCCCCCCTCACAGGCACAGTCTGTAGTAAAATGTGCCCCCTCCCTCATAGGCACAGTCTGTAGTATAATGTGCCCCCCTCACAGGCACAGTCTGTAGTAAAATGTGCCCCCTCCCTCATAGGCACAGTCTGTAGTATAATGTGCCCCCCCCCCTCATAGGCAGATACTGTAGTATAATGTGCCCTCCCCACAGGCAGAGTCTGTAGTATAATGTGCCCCCCCCCCCTCATAGGCAAAGTCTGTATTATAATGTGCCCCCATAGGCAGAGTCTGCTGTATGTGCCCCACCCTCATAGGCAGAGTCTGTAGTATAATGTGCCCCCCCTCATAGGCAGACTCGGTAGTATAATGTGCCCCCCCTCATAGGCAGAGTCTGTAGTATAATGCCCCCCCACAGGCAGAGTCTGTAGTATAATGTGACCCCCCCTCATAGGCAGAGTCTGTAGCATAATGTGCCCCCCCCCATAGCAGGGTCTGCAGTATGAGCCCCCCCATAGGCAGAGTCTGTAGTATAATGCCCCCTCTCATAGGCAGAGTCTGTAGTATAATGTGCCCCCCCCCCCATAGGCAGAGTCTGTAGTATAATATGCCACCCCGACAGGCAGAGTCTGTAGTATAATGTGCCCCCCTCATAGGCAGAGTCTGTAGTATAATGTGCCCCCCCCCCCTCATAGGCAGAGTCTGTAGTATAATGTGCCCCCCCTCATAGGCAGAGTCTGTAGTATAATGTGCCCCCCCCCCTCATAGGCAGAGTTTATAATATAATGTGCCCCCCCCCACAGGCAGAGTCTGTAGTATAATGTGCCCCCCCCTCATAGGCAGAGTCTGTAGTATAATGTGCCCCCCCCATAGGCAGAGTCTGCAGTATGTGCCCCCCTCATAGGCAGAGTCTGTGTGTATAAAGTGCCCCCTCCCTCATAGGCAGAGTCTGTAGTATAATGTGCCCCCCCTCACAGGCAGAGTCTGTAGTATAATGTGCCCCCCCTCATAGGCAGAGTCTGTAGTATATGTGCCTCCCCTCCCTCATAGGCAGAGTCTGTAGAATAATGCCCCCCCCCCGAAAGGCAGAGTCTGTAGTATATTGCCCCCCCATAGGCAGAGTCTGTAGTATAATGTGCACCCCCCTCATAGGCGGAGTCTGTAGTATAATGTGCCCCCCCCATAGGCAGAGTCTGCAGTATGTGCCCCCCCTCATAGGCAGAGTCTGTAGTATAATGTGCCTCCCCTCCCTCATAGGCAGACTCTGTAGAATAATCCCCCCCCCCAAAAGGCAGAGTCTGTATATATTGCCCCCCCATAGGCAGAGTCTGTAGTATAATGTGCCCCCCCCTCACAGGCAGAGTCTGTAGTATAATGTGCCCCCCGTCTCACAGGTGGAGTCTGTAGTATAATGTGCCCCCCGTCTCACAGGTGGAGTCTGTAGTATAATGTGCCCCCTCTCACAGGCAGAGTCTATAGTATTATGTCCCCCCCCCCCTCATAGGCAGAGTCTGTAATATAATGTGCCCCCCCCCCCCACAGGCACAGTCTGTAGTATAAAGTGCCCCCCCTCATAGGCACAGTCTGTAGTATAATGTGCCCCCCCCATAGGCAGAGTCTGCAGTATAATGCCCCCCCACAGGCAAAGTCTGTAGTATAATATGCCCCCCCTATAGGCAGAGTCTGTAGTATAATATGCCCCCCTTATAGGCAGAGTCTGTAGTATAATGTGCCCCCCCCCTCATAGGCAGAGTCTGTAGTATAAAGTGCCATTCCCCATAGGCAGAGTCTGTAGTATAATGCCCCCCCACAGGCAGAGTCTGCAGTATGTGTCCCCTCCCCCATAGGCAGAGTCTGTAGTATAATGTGCCCCCCCTCATAGGCAGAGACTGTAGTTTAATGTGCCCACCATAGGCAGAGTCTGTAGTATATGTGCCTCCCCTCCCTCATAGGCAGAGTCTGTAGAATAATGCCCCCCCCCCCGAAAGGCAGAGTCTGTAGTATATTGCCCCCCCATAGGCAGAGTCTGCAGAATAATGTGCCCCCCCTCATAGGCACAGTCTGTAGTATAATGTGCCCCCCCCCTCATAGGCAAAGTCTGTAATATAATGTGCCCCCCTCACAGGCAGAGTTTGTAGTATAATGTCCCCCCCCCCTCATAGGCAGAGTCTGCTGTATGTGCCCCCCTCCTCATAGGCAGAGTCTGTAGTATAATGTGCCCCCCCCCTCATAGGCAGAGTCTGTAGTATAATGTGCCCCCCCCCCCTCATAGGCAGAGTCTGTAATTTAATGTGCCCCCCCACAGGCAGAGTCTGTAGTATAATGTGCCCCCCCCCTCATAGGCAGAGTCTGTAGTATAATGTGCCCCCCCCCTCATAGGCAGAGTCTGTAGTATAATGTGCCCCCCCCCTCATAGGCAGAGTCTGTAATTTAATGTGCCCCCCCACAGGCAGAGTCTGTAGTATAATGTGACCCCCCCCTCATAGGCAGAGTCTGCAGTATGAGCCCCCCCCCCCCATAGGCAGAGTCTGTAGTATAATATGCCACCCCCTCATAGGCAGAGTCTGTAGTATAATGTGCCCCCCCCCTCATGGGCAGAGTCTGTAGTATAATGTGCCCCCCGCCATAGGCAGAGTCTGCAGTATGTGCCCCCCCTCATAGGCAGAGTCTGTAGTATAATGTGGCCCCCCTCACAGGCAGAGTCTGTAGTATAGTGTGCCCCCCCCTCATAGGCAGAGTCTGTAGTATAGTGTGCCCCCCCCTCATAGGCAGAGTCTGTAGTATAGTGTGCCCCCCCCTCATAGGCAGAGTCTGTAGTATAGTGTGCCCCCCCCTCATAGGCAGAGTCTGTAGTATATGTGGCTCACCTCCCTCATAGGCAGAGTCTGTAGAATAATGCCCCCCCGAAAGGCAGAGTCTGTAGTATATTGCCCCCCCATAGGCAGAGTCTGTAGTATATTGCCCCCCGCCATAGGCAGAGTCTGCAGTATGTGCCCCCCCTCATAGGCAGAGTCTGTGTGTATAAAGTGCCCCCTCCCTCATAGGCAGAGTCTGTAGTATAATGTCCCCCCCTCATAGGCAGAGACTGTAGTATAATGTCCCCCCCTCATAGGCAGAGACTGTAGTATAATGTGCCCCCCCCACAGGCAGAGTCTGTAGTATAATGTGCCCCCCCTCACAGGTAGAGTCTGTAGTATAATGTGCCCCCCCTCATAGGCAGAGTCTGTAGAATAATGCCCCCCCCCGAAAGGCAGAGTCTGTAGTATATTGCCCCCCCATAGGCAGAGTCTGTAGTATAATGTGCCCCCCCCCCACTTACAGGCAGAGTCTGTACTATAATGTGCCCCATCTCACAGGCAGAGTCTATAGTATTATGTCCCCCCCCCTCATTGGCAGAGACTGTAGTATAATGTGCCCCCCCCTTCATAGGCAGAGTCTGTAATATAATGTGCCCCCCCCTCATAGGTAGAGTCTGTAGTATAATGTGCCCCCCCCCCACAGGCAGAGTCTGTAGTATAATGTGCCCCCCCATAGGCAGAGTCTGTAGTATAATTCCCCCCACAGGCAGAGTCTGTAGTATAATGTGCCCCCCCTATAGGCAGAGTCTGTAGTATAATGTGCCCCCCCCCCCCTCATAGGCAGAGTCTGTAGTATAATGTGCCCCCCCATAGGCAGAGTCTGTAGTATAATTCCCCCCCACAGGCAGAGTCTGTAGTATAATTCCCCCCCACAGGCAGAGTCTGTAGTATAATATGCCCCCCCTATAGGCAGAGTCTGTAGTATAAAGTGCCATTCCCCATAGGCAGAGTCTGCAGTATGTGCCCCCCCATAGGCAGAGTCTGTAGTATAATGTGCCCCTCCCTCATAGGCAGAGACTGTAGTTTAATGTGCCCCCCATAGGCAGAGTCTTCAGTATGTGCCCCCCCCCTCATAGGCAGAGTCTGTAGTATAATGTGCCCCCCTCATAGGCAGAGTCTGCAGTATAATGTGCCCCCCCTCATAGGCAGAGTCTGTAGTATAATGTGCCCCCCCCCTCATAGGCAAAGTCTGTAGTATAATGCCCCTCTCACAGGCGGAGTCTGTAGTACAATGTCCCCACCCTCATAGGCAGAGTCTGCAGTATGTGCCCCCCCTCGTAGGCACAGTCTGTAATATAATGTCCCCCCCCCTCATAGGCAGAGTATGTAGTATAATGCCACCCCACAAGAAGAGTCTGTAGTATAATGTGCCCCCCCTCATAGGCAGAGACTGTAGTATAATGTCCCCCCCCTCCCCACATAGGCAGAGTCTGTAGTATAATGTGCCCCCCCCCACAGGCAGAGTCTGTAGTATAAAGTGTCCTCCCTCATAGGCAGAGTCTGTAGTATAATGTGCCCCCCCATAGGCAGAGTCTGTAGTATAATTCCCCCCCACAGGCAGAGTCTGTAGTATAATATGCCCCCCCTATAGGCAGAGTCTGTAGTATAATGTGCGCCCCCCCCCTCATAGGCAGAGTCTGTAGTATAAAGTGCCATTCCCCATAGGCAGAGTCTGCAGTATGTGCCCCCCCATAGGCAGAGTCTGTAGTATAATGTGCCCCTCCCTCATAGGCAGAGACTGTAGTTTAATGTGCCCCCCATAGGCAGAGTCTTCAGTATGTGCCCCCCCCCTCATAGGCAGAGTCTGTAGTATAATGTGCCCCCCTCATAGGCAGAGTCTGCAGTATAATGTGCCCCCCCTCATAGGCAGAGTCTGTAGTATAATGTGCCCCCCCCCTCATAGGCAAAGTCTGTAGTATAATGCCCCTCTCACAGGCGGAGTCTGTAGTACAATGTCCCCACCCTCATAGGCAGAGTCTGCAGTATGTGCCCCCCCTCGTAGGCACAGTCTGTAATATAATGTCCCCCCCCTCATAGGCAGAGTATGTAGTATAATGCCACCCCACAAGAAGAGTCTGTAGTATAATGTGCCCCCCCTCATAGGCAGAGACTGTAATATAATGTGCCCCCCCCCACAGGCAGAGTCTGTAGTATAATGTGCCCCCCCTCATAGTCAGAGTCTGTAGTATAATGTGCCCTCCCCCATAAGCAGAGTCTGCAGTGTGTGTCCCCCCCTCATAGGCAGAGTCTGTAGTATAATATGCCCCCCCCCTCATAGGCAGAGTCTGTAGTATAATGTGCCCCCCCCCCTCATAGGCAGAGTCTGTAGTATAATGTGCCCCCCTCATAGGCAGAGTCTGTAATATAATGTGCCCCCCCCCACAGGCAGAGTCTGTAGTATAATGTGCCCTCCCCCTCATAGGCAGAGTCTGTAGTATAATGCCCCCCCCCACAGGCAGAGTCTGTAGTACAATGTGACCCCCCCCCTCATAGGCAGAGTCTGAAGTATAAAGTGCCTCTCCCCATAGGCAGAGTCTGTAGTATAATGCCCCCCCCCACAGGCAGAGTCTGCAATATGTGCCCCCGCCATAGGCAGAGTCTGTAGTATAATGTGCCCCCCCCTCATAGGCAGAGACTGTAGTTTAATGTGCCCCCCATAGGCAGAGTCTTCAGTATGTGCCCCCCCCTCATAGGCAGAGTCTGTAGTATAATGTGCCCCCCTCATAGGCAGAGTCTGCAGTATAATGTGCCCCCCCTCATAGGCACAATCTGTAGTATAATGTGCCCCCCCCTCATAGGCAAAGTCTGTAGTATAATGCCCCTCTCATAGGCACAGTCTGTAGTATAATGTCCCCCCCTTTCATAGGCAGAGTATGTAGTATAATGCCACCCCTCATAGGCAGAGTCTGTAGTATAATGTGCTCCCTCTCAAAGGCAGAGTCTGTAGTATAATGTCCCCCCCCCTCATAGGCAGAGACTATAGTTTAATGTGCCCCCCCTCCCCACATTGGCAGAGTCTGTAGTATAATGTGCCCTCCCCCATAAGCAGAGTCTGTAGTATAATGTGCCCCCCCTCAAAGGCAGAGTCTGTAGTATAATGTGCAACCCCCATAGGCAGAGTCTGTAGTATAATGTGCCCCCTCTCACAGGCAGAGTCTGTAGTATAATGCCCCCCCTCATAGGCAGAGTCTGTAGTATAATGTGCTCCCTCTCAAAGGCAGAGTCTGTAGTATAATGTCCCCCCCCCTCATAGGCAGAGACTATAGTTTAATGTGCCCCCCCTCCCCACATTGGCAGAGTCTGTAGTATAATGTGCCCTCCCCCATAAGCAGAGTCTGTAGTATAATGTGCCCCCCCTCAAAGGCAGAGTCTGTAGTATAATGTGCAACCCCCATAGGCAGAGTCTGCAGTATGTGCCCCCCCCCCCCTCATAGGCAGAGTCTGTAGTATAATGTGCCCTCCCCCCTCATAGGCAGAGTCTGTAGTATAATGTGCCCTCCCCCCTCATAGGCAGAGTCTGTAGTATAATGTGCCCTCCCCCATAAGCAGAGTCTGTAGTATAATGTGCCCCCCCTCAAAGGCAGAGTCTGTAGTATAATGTGCAACCCCCATAGGCAGAGTCTGCAGTATGTGCCCCCCCCCCCTCATAGGCAGAGTCTGTAGTATAATGTGCCCCCCCTCATAGGCAGAGTCTGTAGTATAATGTGCCCCCCCCCATAGGCAGAGTCTGTAGTATAATGTGCCCCCCATAGGCAGAGTCTGTAGTATAATGTGCCCCCCCTCATAGGCAGAGTCTGTAGTATAATGTGCCCCCCCCCTCATAGGCAGGGTCTGTAGTATAATGTGCCCCCCCTCAAAGGCAGAGTCTGTAGTATAATGTGCAACCCCCATAGGCAGAGTCTGCAGTATGTGCCCCCCCCTCATAGGCAGAGTCTGTAGTATAATGTGCCCCCCCTCATAGGCAGAGTCTGTAGTATAATGTGCCCCCCCTCATAGGCAGAGTCTGTAGTATAATGTGCCCCCCATAGGCAGAGTCTGTAGTATAATGTGCCCCCCCTCATAGGCAGAGTCTGTAGTATAATGTGCCCCCCATAGGCAGAGTCTGTAGTATAATGTGCCCCCCTCAAAAGCAGAGTCTGTAGTATAATGTGCCCCCCCATAGGCAGAGTCTGTAGTATAATGTGCCCCCCCCCATATGCAGAGAATGCAGTAAGTGCCCCCCCCCTCATAGGCAGAGTCTGTAGTATAATGTGCCCCCCCTTCATAGGCAGAGTCTGTAATATAATGTGCCCCCCCCCCACTGGCAGAGTCTGTAATATAATGTGCCCCCCCTCATAGGCAGAGTCTGTAATATAATGTGCCCCCCCATAGGCAGAGTCTGTAGTATATTGCCCCCCATAGGCAGAGTCTGTAGTATAATGTGCCCCCCCCCCTCACAGGCAAAGTCTGTAGTATAATGTGCCCCCCCTCTCACAGGCAGAGTCTGTAGTATAATGTGCCCTCCCCCATAGGCAGAGTCTGCAGTATAATGTGCCCCCCCTCCTCATAGGCAGAGTCTGTAGTATAATGTGCCCCCCCTCATAGGCAGAGTCTGTAGTATAATGTGCCCCCCCTCATAGGCAGAGTCTGCAGTATAATGTGCCCCCCCTCCTCATAGGCAGAGTCTGTAGTATAATGTGCCCCCCTCTCATAGGCAGAGTCTGTAGGATAATGTGCCCTCCCTCATAGGCAGAGTCTGCAGTATGTGCCCCCGCTCATAGGCAGAGTCTGTAGTATAATGTGCCCCCCCCCATAGGCAGAGTCTGTAGTATAATATGCCACCCCCACAGGCAGAGTCTGTAGTATAATGTGGCCCCCATCACAGGCAGATTCTGTAGTATAATGTGCCCCCCCCTCTCACAGGCAGAGTCTGTAGTAAAATGTGTCCCCCCTCATAGGCCGAGTCTGCAGTATGTGACCCCCCTCATAGGCAGAGTCTGTAGTATAATGCCCCCTCTCATAGGCAGAGTCTGTAGTATAATGTGCTCCCCCCTCACAGGCACAGTCTGTAGTATAATGTGACCCCCCCCCCCTCATAGGCAGAGTCTGTAGTATAATGTGCCCCCCCCCCCACAGGCACAGTCTGTAGTATAATGTGACCCCCCCCCCTCATAGGCAGAGTCTGTAGTATAATGTGCCTCCCCCTTAGGCAGAGTCTGCAGTATGTGCCCCCCCCCCCCATGGGCAGAGTCTGTAGTATAATGTGCCCCCCCCCTCATAGGCAGAGTCTGTAGTATAATGCCCCCTCTCATAGACAGAGTCTGTAGTATAATGTGCCCCCCCCTCATAGGCAGAGTCTGTAATATAATGTGCCGCCCCCTCATAGGCAGAGTTTATAATATAATGTGCCCCTCCCCCCCACAGGCAGAGTCTGTAGTATAATGTGCCCACCCCCATAGGCAGAGTCTGCAGTATGTGCCCCCCCTCATAGGCAGAGTCTGTGTGTATATGTGACACCCCAGGGGTCTGGTTGCCACAGTGATAGAGATATTATGTCTGAGAGCAGGTGGGAGGTCCTTTGGTCAGGGATCCTGTGCATGCCACACCTCCTGCCCAGTCTTGGGAGGGGAAGAACTTCCCCTATATAAACCCGGGGCTGAAGCAGGGTTAGCAGTCAAGGAGAGTAGAGACAAGAAACAGCAGAAGCAATACTACTACGAGTCAGGGGCTGGCAGCTGCAGAGCTCGCCCTGACTGAGAAGCTTTCTTACCGGACCCGGCGTC
Organism: Phyllobates terribilis; assembly: GCF_046119375.1. NCBI lineage: Eukaryota > Metazoa > Chordata > Amphibia > Anura > Dendrobatidae > Phyllobates > Phyllobates terribilis. Next base: position 200,505,071 of record NW_027362768.1, on the reverse strand, counting down.
CGAGGCTGTGGGGACTAACTCTTACCCAGCAGCAGAAGCCGACCGGCAGGGGATTTCAGGTCCTCAGGCCCAGAAACCCGAAGGCACGGTCACACGCGTGGGACCAGCACCGCCATCGTGGAGCGGAAGCCATTAGAAGGCCCCGAGTCACCGGCCATACGGGTGAGCACCACACGGTACACTCAGGGACGTGGGCTACTTATATCCGCTTCTAGCAAGGTAGCCAGAAGAGTACAGTCAGTTTGGGAGGCCTACAACTCCGCCTGGCCAGGGGAGATCCCATCTGCTCAAGGACTGACCAGGCCCCGTTCACTAGCAAGTACTCCGGGAGGGTCTATCGTTGTTACCAGTAAAGACCCTGAATTACACCGCACCGTCTCTGAGTGGTTCCTGCTACCCCCATCATCCACATCTGCTGCCCTGAGGCCATACCCCTCCCGTTGGGGGTTATACCATCTACGCTGCACCATCCATCCACCGGCCTCAGCGGACTGTCCTGCAGCGGCAGCTCCATAGCTGCATTCAACGGGTGGCGTAGTCGTCCTGCATCTACCGCTGTTACATCGCCGCTCAGTTTGACTCCCTGGGCACGGACCGGGTCACCGCCACGGGACTACAACCCTCAAGAGATCCGGCTCCGGGTAAGCTCCCGCGTGCGCAACGCAGCGCGACACAGGCCCAGGGGCGCGTCAACTTTGGCGTAGTCGGCAGGATTTCGTGCCCGCAACCACCGGGTACTGCGTGCCTGAAAAAGAGACTTTTCAAACTTACCTGTGGTGAAGATTCCCGCCATCCGGCGCCATCTTCAGCCTTCTTCCCGCCATCGGTGAAGTTTCCCGCCATCCGGCGCCATCTTCTGCCTTCTTCCCGCCATCCGTGGAGTTTTCCCGCCATTGGACGCCATCTTGAGGACGCCGCGCGGGAAGAAGAGGGGCGTGGACTCCGAAAGCGCGCGAGAACTGAAGCCCCGCCTCACGTCCGGACGTTGCGTAAGGTCCTGGAAGGAGCCCAGCAGACGCCGACGTCACAGGAGCGCGACGGAAGGTCCTCAACCCTGACGATCCACTGCGGAGCCGCGGCCTACGGAACAGGATCATCGCAAGGTAGGCCACGGTCCACTAGGGGGGAGGAAGATGTCGGATACGGAGGAGAGCTTCACTGCCTCAACCCCCGCCAGCGCTACCGCTGCTGCAGTTATGCCCTTCACCATGCCCTATATCCCGGGAGCAGCTTGGCTACCCCAGTACTCAGGGGAGTCACATACCCTGCATGACTTTAGAGAAAAGCTGGATAGCCTCTTCCAGGTGTACCCCCTCACAGAAGAGCAAAAAGTGAGCATCCTGGTGGCCCAACTAACCGGGGCAGCCAAAAGGGAAGTAAAATCCTGGCCACCTGGGAGGAAGACTGTCGCAGGGATACTAACCCGGCTGAAGGACACCTTTGATACCCGCACCTCAGCCGAGATTAAGCTTAGATTCTACGGGTGCAAGCAGCGAGCGCATGAGAGTATAAGGGACTATGCACTAAACCTACAAGAGGCCCTGAGGGCCATTAAGCAGACCGACCCTGATGGAGTGGGAAACGAGGACAGGCTGTTGACCGAACAGTTTATAGAGGGACTGTATTGTAATACCCACCGAACCCAGTTGCGGGCAATGGCCTTACAGGATCCCCATCTGGGCTTTGCACAGTTCAAGGACAGAGCCATCCGGGTGCTCCGAGAACCGGCACCGGGTGGCGTTGTGACCCACAAGCGCCCTGCTATCACTTACCACCAGGAGGCGGCGCCCTTGTCGGCAGGGCCTGTGGGAGCTGATGCGCAGGCTTTGGACAATGACCCGGCTCCAGACCTACACCATCAGGTCCAAGAGCTAGTTAAGAGCGTTGCTGCGCTAACCCGAACTGTGCAGTCTTTACAGGCTTCCACCCCAGGGAAGATCCAGCTGGCATCCGGACCGGAGGACATCCCGTGGCGTCGACCAAGGAGGACCCCACCGGCCAGAGGAAGACCCAGTGACCGATACAGCGAGGACGGACGACCCATCTGCCGCCGCTGCAATCAACCTGGACATATGGCAAGGTACTGTTCTTTAAACGGGCACAACCTGGGGTAGAGGGCCAACCCCCAGGAAAAAGATCACCAGGCCCATCGAACTGGCGCGACAGATATGTGGGAGGACGTCCAGTCTTGCCTGTGGTACTGGATGGCATTCCCATGAGTGCCCTACTGGACACCGGGTCACAGGTCACCACCATCCCGTACGTGCTCTTTAAGCAGTACTGGAATGACTCGGATATTACCCGCTACCCTGACGACGACTTGAGTATCATCGCCAGCAATGGCCAGCCCGTGCCACAGATCGGATTTAAAGAGGTGACCATCAAAATCGGTAGAGTCGAACTGGCAGCACAGGGACTGATCATTGTAGATATTGACAAACATGAGAGTCACCCAAAAATAACTCTAGGAACTAATGTAATTGAAAATTGTCTTGCAGAGGTGATTTTCCTTTTACAGCAGGTTGCCAAGAACGCCAGCTCCGGCGAGCAGCGGGTGCTCCAGAAAGAGATCCGGGCACTGATGCGACGGCAACAGGTGGAACTCTCCGGCGGTGAGATTGGTAGCGTAAGAATGTGTAACCCTTTTCCTATTGCCATGCCCCCAAAAAGTGAAATGATGATTTGGTGCCGGGCAGCTATTGGTCTGAGAGGTAGAGATTACCAGGCAATGGTAGAACCAGTTTACTCGGACAGTAGGCCCACCATTTTGACAGCACGGGGGGTGGTTGATGTACGCCATGGGAGGGTGCCCGTTCGCATAATAAATATCGGGGAGAGGGAAGTGTACCTGCCCCGGTATGCCACGCTAGCCAAATTATATACCATTAACCAAAATTCTATACAATCTGTGGAACCCTTGCCTCCATCTCACCAGGAGGAAGGTAACGGCTCTAAGAAAAACATGGAGGACTGGTGTCAGCAACTACATCTGGGTACTGACTCCACTCCCGCACACCAGAAACAAGGAGTCTATCGGGTGGTTCAGGAGTACGAGAGAGTGTTCAGTAAACACCCGTTAGACTTCGGGCGAGTCAAGGGGGTAGAACACCACATCCCCACGGGAGACCATCCTCCTATAAAAGAGAGGTATCGACCCGTACCCCCTGCCCACTACCAACACGCCAAGGGGATGCTTAGAGACATGAAGGAGGCTGGGGTGATCAGGGATAGCTGTAGCCCCTGGGCAGCTCCACTAGTCTTAGTCCGAAAGAAAGACAACACCATGAGGATGTGTGTAGATTACCGGAAAATCAATCGTATCACACACAAGGATGCGTACCCCTTACCAAGGATAGAGGAGTCATTGGCTGCTTTAAGATCTGCTAACTTCTTCTCTACCTTGGATCTCACTAGCGGGTACTGGCAGGTTCCTGTAGCAGAGGCGGACCGGGAGAAGACCGCATTCACCACCCCGATGGGACTTAGCGAGTTCACCTGCATGCCGTTCGGACTCTGCAACGCACCGGGAACCTTCCAACGACTAATGGAGTGTTGTCTGGGCCACAGAAACTTCGAGACGGTCCTGTTGTACCTGGACGATGTCATCGTATATTCCAAGACGTATGAGGACCACCTGAAACACCTGGCGGAAGTGTTCGAAGCTCTGGCAAGTTACGGCCTAAAGGTGAAACCCTCCAAGTGTCACCTCCTGAAACCAAAGGTGCAGTACCTGGGACACGTGGTGAGCGCTGACGGAGTGGCTCCCGACCCTGATAAGATCACCGCAATTAAGGAATGGCCAAGCCCCTCCAGCGTAAAAGAAGTGCGGCAGTTCCTCGGGTTGGTAGGCTACTACCGAAGGTTTATTCCCGGTTTCACCAAAAAGGCAGCACCTATGCAGGACCTCCTGATAGGCCAGTCCCGGAAGGCCAAGAACCAGAAGCCGCCCTTCAAATGGGAGGAGCTGGAAGAAGAGTCCTTCCGCCAGCTGAAGATGGCCCTCACGGGGGACGAAATCCTGGCGTACCCGGATTATAGCCAGCCCTTTATCCTCTACACCGACGCCAGTAACATCGGGCTAGGAGCCGTACTGTCCCAGATCCAGCAGGGGAAGGAACGAGTAATCGCCTACGCCAGCCGAAAACTGCGACCCACCGAAAGGAACCCCGAGAATTACAGCTCATTTAAGTTAGAGTTCCTGGCCGTAGTATGGGCAGTCACCGAGCGCTTTAAGCATTACCTCGCTTCTTCCCGGTTCACCGTGTACACGGATAACAACCCGTTGACACACCTGGACACGGCAAGACTCGGTGCCCTAGAGCAGAGGTGGATGGCCCGTCTGTCCAACTACGAGTTCACAATCAAATACCGGGCAGGACGCTCCAATACCAACGCGGACGCCCTGTCCAGGATGCCCAACCTGCCGGACGGAGGAGAAGATCCGGAGGGACTGGAAGAAGTTGAACTCCCTGCGTTCCACCGTCATGGGACTATCCAGTATTCCCACCGGGTAAGGAGTAAGCAGGCTGCTACGTTGAACCCCTTACCCCACTACAACTGGGCGGAAACGCAAGACAGCGACCCTGCCGTCCGACTGGTGAAGGAGATGCTGACTCGGCCGGAGGCTCGCCTTGAACCAGACGCTCCGGAGGAAGCCAAACAACTATGGGCAGAGAAGAGTCGACTGTTCCTTTACAAAGGGAAGTTGTGCCGCAGAATGGTTAACTCCCGGACGCATGAATTACTCTGGCAAGTAGTGGTGCCACGAAGAGACGCAGCCATGGTGATGGAGGCATACCACGACGGAGCTGGACACTTCGGGTGGAAGAAGCTGGAGTTCCTGCTGCGCGAGCGGTTCCACTGGGTAGGCATGAGGGGAACCATCGAGAAGTGGTGCAGAGACTGTGGCCCGTGCAACCTGAGAAGGAAGGACCGTGCCAGCCAGAAGACTCCCCTGCAGTCCATCGTCACCCGGCAACCGTTGGAACTGGTAGCCTTGGATCATGTAAAACTGACCCCAAGCAGAAGTGGCTACGTCTACGCGTTAACCATCGTGGATCATTACTCCCGGTTTCTGGTTGTCGTCCCCGTCAAGGACTTAACGGCTCAAACAGCAGCTAGAGCCTTCCAGCAGCACTTTTGCCGTCCACACGGGTACCCGGACCAAGTGCTGACGGACCAGGGACCTGCCTTTGAAGCGGAGGTCTTCCAGGAATTCTGCAATCTGTATGGCTGCCGGAAGATAAGGACGACACCCTACCATCCGCAAACTAATGGACTTTGTGAGAAAATGAACCAGGTGGTAATGGATCTTCTAAAAACGTTGCCCCTGGAAGAACGCAGTCTGTGGCCTGAGAAGTTGCCCGATCTGGTGGACCTATACAACCACATCCCGGTAGGTTCCACCAACTGTACCCCGGCTTACCTAATGAGGGCAAGACCTGGTAAGTTACCTGTTGACCTGGAAATGGGAGTCCTGACACCCGAGGACACTTCACCAGAAACAGACTGGGACACAGAGAGGCAGCAGCAGTACCGGAGAGTACAGGAGAGCGTGGAGCGAAGTCTCTGTCAGGCTAGGGAAAGACAAGAGAAAACTTACAACCAGTATGCTCCCGCTGTTCCCCTGGTACCCGGAGAGCAGGTCTTGAAGAGGAAGAGACGGCTCCACAAGTTGGATGACCAGTGGGAGAAGGACCCGTACACCGTACTGCCCTCAAGCCACGAGAACCCGAAGGTTTGTACCATCAGTAAAGACGGAGGGGAAACCACAGCCATTGTATCCCGGGACCACCTGAAGAAGTGTCCCGAACAACTGAGGAACCCTTAAGAGGAACAAGAAGACCATCGACCCGTAGAGGAAAGGGAAGATATGGTTAGTACTGTGCTCGGGGACTTCCCTCGGTCTTGGACTCAAGTCAATGGTGCAGTTGTGGTACCCGTACTCACCTTCCTCCAACCAGCATCCCAAGCACCTACGGAGCAACAGGTAGAGCTGGAAGAACAGCCGGTCCAGGAGGCAGAAGACTCCACACAAGCAGAACAGGAGGATCAACCCTCTGCTTATAGTGAGCCTGCCGTACCCCTAGTGAGACAAAGAGCCGGTAGACAGCTGCCCAGTTTACCCTTGACAGCTCCTACACCCTGTAGTTCAGGGCCAGACAGTCAGCTCCGTAGGTCCACTAGGGCCACTAGAGGCCAGTTACCCGCACGCTGGAGGATTTGAAGTGTATAAATTGTTTTATTTATGTTTATCTGTGTATTGTTGCTTGTGTATAATTTTGTGTTTCCAGTTATTTTTAGGAATCCTTGGTGGATTTACCGGGAATCCTTGTACATAGTTGGAGCGTAACCCAGGATGGACTAGAGACTGTTAAGGACTCGGGGTAGGACAGACCCCTACCTGGTTACGTCTCCCTGTTTTGGTGAAATGGACACCTTGCTTTCTTCAAAGACTGCACCCGGTTACGGACATGCCGTGACCACCTTTATGTGTTTCTTTATTGTATTGTTATTGTTATATCTTGTTATGTTTTTCTAAAATATGTTTAGTCCCGGAGTACTAAATTTCACTAGGGGGGAATGTGACACCCCAGGGGTCTGGTTGCCACAGTGATAGAGATATTATGTCTGAGAGCAGGTGGGAGGTCCTTTGGTCAGGGATCCTGTGCATGCCACACCTCCTGCCCAGTCTTGGGAGGGGAAGAACTTCCCCTATATAAACCCGGGGCTGAAGCAGGGTTAGCAGTCAAGGAGAGTAGAGACAAGAAACAGCAGAAGCAATACTACTACGAGTCAGGGGCTGGCAGCTGCAGAGCTCGCCCTGACTGAGAAGCTTTCTTACCGGACCCGGCGTCCGAGGCTGTGGGGACTAACTCTTACCCAGCAGCAGAAGCCGACCGGCAGGGGATTTCAGGTCCTCAGGCCCAGAAACCCGAAGGCACGGTCACACGCGTGGGACCAGCACCGCCATCGTGGAGCGGAAGCCATTAGAAGGCCCCGAGTCACCGGCCATACGGGTGAGCACCACACGGTACACTCAGGGACGTGGGCTACTTATATCCGCTTCTAGAAAGGTAGCCAGAAGAGTACAGTCAGTTTGGGAGGCCTACAACTCCGCCTGGCCAGGGGAGATCCCATCTGCTCAAGGACTGACCAGGCCCCGTTCACTAGCAAGTACTCCGGGAGGGTCTATCGTTGTTACCAGTAAAGACCCTGAATTACACCGCACCGTCTCTGAGTGGTTCCTGCTACCCCCATCATCCACATCTGCTGCCCTGAGGCCATACCCCTCCCGTTGGGGGTTATACCATCTACGCTGCACCATCCATCCACCGGCCTCAGCGGACTGTCCTGCAGCGGCAGCTCCATAGCTGCATTCAACGGGTGGCGTAGTCGTCCTGCATCTACCGCTGTTACATCGCCGCTCAGTTTGACTCCCTAGGCACGGACCGGGTCACCGCCACGGGACTACAACCCTCAAGAGATCCGGCTCCGGGTAAGCTCCCGCGTGCGCAACGCAGCGCGACACAGGCCCAGGGGCGCGTCATATAAAATGCCCCCTCCCTCATAGGCAGAGTCTGTAGTATAATGTGCCCCCCCTCACAGGCAGAGTCTGTAGTATAATGTGCCCCCGCTCACAGGCAGAGTCTGTAGCATAATGTGCCCCCCCCTCATAGGCAGAGTCTGTAGTATATGTGCCTCCCCTCCCTCATAGGCTGAGTCTGTAGAATAATGCCCCCCCCCGAAAAGCAGAGTCTGTAGTATATTGCCCCCCCCATAGGCAGAGTCTGTAGTATAATGTGCCCCCCCTTTCACAGGTGGAGTCTGTAGTATAATGTGCCCCCTCTCACAGGCAGAGTCTATAGTATTATGTCCTCCCCCTCATAGGCAGAGACTGTAGTATAATGTGCCCCCCCCCCCTCATTTTTAATATTAGAGTTAGGACTGTCCCACAAGGGATGCCATGACGTGGCGGGACAGCTTTTACATTATTTTGATCAAAATTATGTTAACTAAATACCCTTTATTATTTATTATTATTTTTTGCACTGTGCGATTTATACATTTACTTTTAATCATTTGGGTATTTTTCTTGTCTTTGGTTTTTCTTTGTCTAATGGCCTTGTGTGAACATGCATTTACATTTTGCATGCACATCAGTTTATGTTCCAGTTCACACCTTCAGGTTTTTTCTTTGCAGTTAGTATGCTTGAGTGCATATAAAAGGGTGTGGCCGCCCTTTGTCTGGGCTGGGACGCTGATCCTGCCTCGGTTTTATGCTTGCACCAGGGATCCAGTCTCTCTGTCCTTGTCCATATGTATGTCACTTGATAAATGGTAAGGTTTTTAATATTAGAGTTAGGACTGTCCCACAAGGGATGCCGTGACGTGGCGGGACAGCTTTTACATTATTTTGATCAAAATTATGTTAACTAAATACCCTTTATTATTTATTATCATTTTTTGCACTGTGCGATTTATACATTTACTTTTAATCATTTGGGTATTTTTCTTGTCTTTGGTTTTTCTTTGTCTAATGGCCTTGTGTGAACATGCATTTACATTTTGCATGTGTAGCACCCCGAGGACTCGGCTGCTACAGGGGTATTGCACCTCGAACCAGAGGTGTGGTATTCCACTCCCGGGTAAGGATGGAGTGTGGAACAGAGCTCAGTTAGCTGCATGCACCACATACACCCCATTTCCGGGGGACAGAACAACGGTACTCCCACCAGATAGTTGTGCAGGTACGACAGCGTCTGTCCCTGGCTGGAGTGGGGGGGGGAGGAACATCCCAGTGGTGTAGGAGCAGACAAGGGAGGGACTCTGGGCATAGGTAGGAGCCCATTGGTTGCATTGTCACCAGGGCTCGGGTGTCAGAGGGAGTATAAAAGGTGGGCACCATCTAGGATCAGGGTCTGTTCAGAGAGGAGCTCAGCCAGAGAGGGCTGACAGGGAGCTGTGGCTCAGTCTGGGCCCAGCTCCAGAGCCAGGCCTGGAGTGGAGACCTGAAGCTGAGAGAGGGAGAGAGAGAAGGAAGAAGAAGAAGGAACAGAAAGGAGCAGGAACACAAAGAAAGGCCCAGAGACGCAAACAAAGGAGGGAACCCTGAGATCCCACAAGAGAACGAAAACGGGTGAAGGGTTGGCAGAACAGGGTACCGGATCCCAAACTGGTGGAGGCCAATTATCCTTAGCCAGGAACCGGAGGTCGTGGTCAAGTCTTGGCACGACCCCTCACCACATCCACCAGGAAGGCACACCACGTATAGGGTCAGGGAAGCCGGGAAAGGTTTCACCACCAGAAGGCCCGAGGGAGCCGGACAAAGGTGGATCCCTGGTGGGGACGGCCAGTAGGAAGGAGGAGAGGGGAGCTCAGGACCACGCTCCGGAACTGCCTGGGAGTTGGCCGAGTCCCGTACCTGGTGGACGCAGCACGGCTCGGGTGGTTACTGCTGGCCAAAGTGACCGGAGCAACAACTGTGAGTAAAGCTTTTGAAACTGCACTACCAGACTCCGTGTTTCGTCGTCGCACCTGCACCACCAGTACTGGGACATCCGCACCATCACCCCCATCATCAACTCTACAATAGCTGCCCTGAGGCAATACTCCTCCCGTGGGGAGTCATCCCATCTTCAGCTGCACAAACAACACCAGCCTCAGCGGTCTGTCCTGCAGCGGCGGTTTCATAACCGCAATCCACGGGTGGCGTAGTCGAACACCGTACCATCTTCTGCTAAACTCTGCCACTCAGCTTGACTCCCTGGGCACGGACCGGGTCACCGCCACGAGACTACTACCCCTATCAGATCCTGCTCCGGGTAAGCCCCCGTGCGCGCGATGCCGCACGACTCAGGCCCAGGGGCGCGTCAACTTTGGCGTAGTCGGCAGGATCACGTGCCCGCAACCACCGGGTACTGCGTGCCTGAAGAAAAGTTCACATGTACCGTAAGAAGAAGTCTCCCGCCAATTCCAGAGGGTCCCCGCCATCGGACGCCATCTCGGGTCGTTTCCCGCCGTTTGCCCGCCATCTGCAGCCTTTGCCCGCCATCCACGGAGTTTCCCGCCATAAGGAGACGATTCCCGCCATCTGAGACGATTTCCCGCCCTGGCAGAGCGGACGCCATTATGGGCGTGCCAGAGGGTGGCAAAAGACCACCTCCCATCGTGGGCCGGGTCCAAGAATGGCGCCAAAAGCGGAAACCGCCCCCACCAGCAGAGACTGCAATGATAGAAATGTCCATCAGCGTGAGGGGGCTGCCCCTGGAACTGACTGTCGCTAAGTTGCCCCGGGACCACCCTCAATGGGGGCGGATAGGGAACAAAACAGAGAGGATGGGTGCGGCCTGGAGGAGTCTGGACAGATCGCACCCGGAGATGGAGGGAGAGTCGAGCAGCACCGACCCTGTGGTCCGGAACCTGTTGCAGGCTGCCACCCCAGAAGGCCTGGTGGAGATCCTGGCACAGCTCCCCAGAGATCGGGAGCGTGCACAGACCGCGCTGGAGGCCTTGGCCCGGAAGATGGCCCGAGTGCAGCAAGAAGCACTGGCCGAGTGGAGAAGGGAGATGGTCCAGCAGGCTGGAACCCGCCAGCAGAGGACGCCACCCGCAACGTGGAGCATGTCTGCCCCTGAGGATGGTGCAGGAGGGACGAAGGCCGGAGACGACGCCGCGGAGGGAGCCGCAGGGATGGAAGCAGGTAATGGGGACGTCATCACCCCGAGCCCAGTAGCCGAAAGCCTGCCCCAGCTCCCCGTCGCAGAGCCCGAAGTCCCACTCACCGCACCCGTTGCCGCCCCGCCACCGCTCCTAACTAGGCCTCAAGCGGCAGGAGCCGCGGTCACGCCCTCTGTTATGCCATGCCCCTTGACCCTGAGCGCGGCAAAGCAGGAAGTACCACCGGCCTGGTCTCAGGGCCGAGTACCCCCGGGCGCCGCTGCCCCCACAGCGCCCTCGACCTCCACAGTGCTGCCCCTGGGCGAAGATTTGTTTGCACAACATACCAGCCCGGACGGGCTGCCCTTCGTGTGGCCACCGGAGTACGTCAACCCCCGACTCCGGAAGGAACGACCCCTGTGCGAGCCATTGATCCCGGCACCGGCACCCGCCAACATTGTCCCGCTCCCGTTGGAGGAGGCCCAATTTGCATGGGACCCCACCGGTGAAAACCTCATGGGGTTCACCCAAGAGACCCGGGCGGCCGCAGCCCAGCGTGAGGAATGCTGCCGTCAACAGCTAGAGGTCTTTGGGAGAGAACGGCGAGAGAGGCGGATCCGCGAGGAACGGCTGCAGGTCCAAAGCGCGGAGCAGAAACGCCGGGCCCGACGAAACCCCCGTACGGCCCACAGTCCCCGCGCCAACGGGACCGTAATAAAGTTCCAGTTGGAGCACGGCTGGGGCTTTATACGAGACCACCGGACCCCCGGCGACGTCTTTGTTACCCGCAGGGATGTCGAGAGCCACCTGCCGGAGGGACACCGTGGTCGTGACCTCTACCCGGGTGATGAGGTCACCTTCACCCAGCATCAGTGTGCCAAAGGACCGTACGCCCTCCACGTACACCGGCTGACTGAGGAGGAGATACGGTATGAGGAAGATCAAGAGGACCCGGACGGGTCTGAAGACTACCCTCAGGAAGGAGCAGGAGGACATCGTTACTAATGAACGGTAACTGAAACTGTATATAGTTACCCGTCAGGGTACCAGAACTGTTACAAGAACTGTTATGTGAACTGCTGCTAATTGAAGTGTGGTCCCCGTTGGGACTAGTGTGGAGTTATCAAAAGGAACTGTTACCTGTGTGCCCCTATTCCTAATCAGGCTGAGGACTGTGAGCAGCCACTTCCTTATCCCCACTGGCCGAGGACTGAGAGCGGTCACCCTGTAAATAGTTGCGCTTCTTGAAGCGCCCCCTACTGGTTTTATAAGGAACTGTTTTTTCTACTACAAGATTAGTGACTGTTGCCCTTTACCTGGTCATAAGTTGCACGGTGACCAGAGATCAAGAACGTGTTGGTCAAGAATGTTTTATATGAAAAAGTTTTATATTATGCTAACAGAGTTTATAGTATTTTATAAGTGTGAAGAAAGTCTAATAATGTTTCCGTAATGTTTATACCTGTAACGTTAAAAGAAGAACAGAGTACCTCCCATAAAGGGATGAGTTCATAGTTAATATGTCTTACATGTGAGTGTACACTTTAAAAATTTTTGTATGTCTTAATTTGCTTTTGCTCTTTTCCAGCCCGAGGACGTGCTGTGATTTACCAGGGGGGAATGTAGCACCCCGAGGACTCGGCTGCTACAGGGGTATTGCACCTCGAACCAGAGGTGTGGTATTCCACTCCCGGGTAAGGATGGAGTGTGGAACAGAGCTCAGTTAGCTGCATGCACCACATACACCCCATTTCCGGGGGACAGAACAACGGTACTCCCACCAGATAGTTGTGCAGGTACGACAGCGTCTGTCCCTGGCTGGAGTGGGGGGGGGAGGAACATCCCAGTGGTGTAGGAGCAGACAAGGGAGGGACTCTGGGCATAGGTAGGAGCCCATTGGTTGCATTGTCACCAGGGCTCGGGTGTCAGAGGGAGTATAAAAGGTGGGCACCATCTAGGATCAGGGTCTGTTCAGAGAGGAGCTCAGCCAGAGAGGGCTGACAGGGAGCTGTGGCTCAGTCTGGGCCCAGCTCCAGAGCCAGGCCTGGAGTGGAGGCCTGAAGCTGAGAGAGGGAGAGAGAGAAGGAAGAAGAAGAAGGAACAGAAAGGAGCAGGAACACAAAGAAAGACCCAGAGACGCAAACAAAGGAGGGAACCCTGAGATCCCACAAGAGAACGAAAACGGGTGAAGGGTTGGCAGAACAGGGTACCGGATCCCAAACTGGTGGAGGCCAATTATCCTTAGCCAGGAACCAGAGGTCGTGGTCAAGTCTTGGCACGACCACTCACCACATCCACCAGGAAGGCACACCACGTATAGGGTCAGGGAAGCCGGGAAAGGTTTCACCACCAGAAGGCCCGAGGGAGCCGGACAAAGGTGGATCCCTGGTGGGGACGGCCAGTAGGAAGGAGGAGAGGGGAGCTCAGGACCACGCTCCGGAACTGCCTGGGAGTTGGCCGAGTCCCGTACCTGGTGGACGCAGCACGGCTCGGGTGGTCACTGCTGGCCAAAGTGACCGGAGCAACAACTGTGAGTAAAGCTTTTGAAACTGCACTACCAGACTCCGTGTTTCGTCGTCGCACCTGCACCACTAGTACTGGGACATCCGCACCATCACCCCCATCATCAACTCTACAATAGCTGCCCTGAGGCAATACTCCTCCCGTGGGGAGTCATCCCATCTTCAGCTGCACAAACAACACCAGCCTCAGCGGTCTGCCCTGCAGCGGCGGTTTCATAATCGCAATCCACGGGTGGCGTAGTCGAACACCGTACCATCTTCTGCTAAACTCTGCCACTCAGCTTGACTCCCTGGGCACAGACCGGGTCACCGCCACGAGACTACTACCCCTATCAGATCCGGCTCAGGGTAAGCCCCCGTGCGCGCGATGCCGCACGACTCAGGCCCAGGGGCGCGTCACATGCACATCAGTTTATGTTCCAGTTCACACCTTCAGGTTTTTTCTTTGCAGTTAGTATGCTTGAGTGCATATAAAAGGGTGTGGCCGCCCTTTGTCTGGGCTGGGACGCTGATCCTGCCTCGGTTTTATGCTTGCACCAGGGATCCAGTCTCTCTGTCCTTGTCCATATGTATGTCACTTGACAAATGGTAAGGTTTTTAATATTAGAGTTAGGACTGTCCCACAAGGGATGCCGTGACGTGGCGGGACAGCTTTTACATTATTTTGATCAAAATTATGTTAACTAAATACCCTTTATTATTTATTATTATTTTTTGCACTGTGCTATTTATACATTTACTTTTAATCATTTGGGTATTTTTCTTGTCTTTGGTTTTTCTTTGTCTAATGGCCTTGTGTGAACATGCATTTACATTTTGCATGCACATCAGTTTATGATCCAGTTCACACCTTCAGGTTTCCCCCCCCCCTCACAGGCAGAGTCTGTAATATAATGTGCCCCCCCCCCCTCATAGGCAGAGTCTGTAGTATAATGTGCCCCCCCACCCCACAGGCAGAGTCTGTAGTATAATGTGCCCCCCCCCCTCATAGGCAGAGTCTGTAGTATAATGTGCCCCCCCATAGGCAGAGTCTGTAGTATAATGCCCCCCCCCACAGGCAGAGTCTGTAGTATAATGTGCCCCCCCTATAGGCAGAGTCTGTAGTATAATGTGCCACCCCCCATAGGAAGAGTCTGTAGTATAATGCCCCCCACAGGCAGAGTCTGCAGTATGTGCCCACCCACCTCATAGGCAGAGTCTGTAGTATAATGTGCATCCCCCCCTCATAGGCAGAGACTGTAGTTTAATGTGCCCCCCATAGGCAGAGTTTTCAGTATGTGCCCCCCTCTCAAAGGCAGAGTCTGTAGTATAATGTGCCCCCCTCATAGGCAGAGTCTGTAGTATAATGTGCCCCACCCTCATAGGCAGAGTCTGTAGTATAATGTCCCCCTCCCTCATAGGCAGAGTCTGCAGTATGTGCCCCCCCCATAGGCACAGTCTGTAGTATAATGTACCCCCCCTCATAGGCAGAGTATGTAGTATAATGCCACCCCACAAGAAGAGTATGTAGTATAATGTGCCCCTCCCCTCATAGGCAGAGTCTGTAGTATAATGTGCCCCCTCTCACAGGCAGAGTCTGTAGCATAATGCCCCCCCACCTCATAGGCAGTGTCTGTAGTATAATGTGCTCCCTCTCACAGGCAGAGTCTGTAGTATAATGTCCCCCCCTCATAGGCAGAGACTGTAGCATAATGTGCCCCCCCTGCCCTCATAGGCAGAGTCTGTAGTAAAATGTGCCCCCCCCTCATAGGCAGAGTCTGTAGTAAAATGTGCCCCCCCCCCCACAGGCAGAGTCTGTAGTATAATGTGCACCCCCCCTCATAGGCAGAGTCTGCAGTATAATGTACCCTCCCCCCTCATAGGCAGAGTCTGTAATATAATGTGCCCCCCCCCTCATAGGCAGAGTCTGTAGTATAATGTGCCCCCACCTCATAGGCCGAGTCTGTAGTATAATGTGCCCCCCCTCAAAGGCAGAGTCTGTAGTATAATGTGCCACTCCCATAGGCAGAGTCTGCAGTATGTGCCCCCTTCATAGGCAGAGTCTGTAGTATAATATGCCCCCCCTCATAGGCAGAGTCTGTAGTATAATGTGCGCCCCCCCATAGGCAGAGTCTGTAGTATAATGTGCTCCCCCTCATAGGCAGAGTCTGTAGTATAATATGCGCCCCCCCATAGGCAGAGTCTGCAGTATGTGCCCACCCCCTCATAGGCAGAGTCTGTAGTATAATGTGCCCCCCCTCATAGGCAGAGTCTGTAATATAATGTGCCCCCCCCCACTGGCAGAATCTGTAGTATAATGTGTCCCCCCTCATAGGCAGAGTCTGTAGTATAATGTGCCCCCCCATAGGCAGAGTCTGTAGTATGTGCCCCCCCTCATAGGCAGAGTCTGTAGTATATTGCCCACCATAGGCAGAGTCTGTAGTATAATGTGCCCCCTCTAACAGGCAGAGTCGGTAGTATAATGTGCGCCCCCCCATAGGCAGAGTCTGCAGTATGTGCCCACCCCCTCATAGGCAGAGTCTGTAGTATAATGTGCCCCCCCCTTATAGGCAGAGTCTGTAGTATAATGTGCCCTCCCCCATAGGCAGAGTCTGTAGTATAATGTGCCCCCCCCCTCATAGGCAGAGTCTGTAGTATAATGTGCCCTCCCCCATAGGCAGAGTCTGTACTATAATGTGCCCCCCCTCATAGGCAGAGTCTGCAGAATAATGTGCCACCCCCTCATAGGCAGAGTCTGTAGTATAATGTGCCCCCCCCCTCATAGGCAGAGTCTGTAGTATAATATGCCACCCCCACAGGCAGAGTCTGTAGTATAATGTGCCCTCCCCCATAGGCAGAGTCTGCAGTATGTGCCCCCCCTTATAGGCAGAGTCTGTAGTATAATGTGCCCCCCCCTCATAGGCAGAGTCTGTAGTATAATGTGCCCCCCCCCCCTCATAGGCAGAGTCTGTAGTATAATATGCCACCCCCACAGGCAGAGTCTGTAGTATAATGTGCCCTCGCCCCTCATAGGCAGAGTCTGTAGTATAATATGCCACCCCCACAGGCAGAGTCTGTAGTATAATGTGCCCCCCCCGCATAGGCAGAGTCTGTAGTATAATATGCCACCCCCACAGGCAGAGTCTGTAGTATAATGTGCCCTCCCCCATAGGCAGAGTCTGCAGTATGTGCCCCCCCTCATAGGCAGAGTCTGTAGTATAATGTGCCCCCCCTCATAGGCAGAGTCTGTAGCATAATATGCCACCCCCACAGGCAGAGTCTGTAGTATAATGTGCCCCCCCTCATAGGCAGAGTCTGTAATATAATGTGCCCCCCCCCCACAGGCAGAGTCTGTAGTATAATGTGCCCCCCCCCCTCATAGGCAGAGTCTGTAGCATAATATGCCACCCCCACAGGCAGAGTCTGTAGTATAATGTGCCCCCCCTCATAGGCAGAGTCTGTAATATAATGTGCCCCCCCCCCCCACAGGCAGAGTCTGTAGTATAATGTGCCCCCCCTCACAGGCAGAGTCTGTAGTATATGTCCCTCCCCTCCCTCATAGGCAGAGTCTGTAGAATAATGGCCCCCACCCCCCAAAAAGCAGAGTCTGTAGTATATTGCCCCCCCATAGGCAGAGTCTGTAGTATAATGTGCCCCCCCTATAGGCAGAGTCTGTAGTATAATGTGCCCACCCTCCTCATAGGCAGAGTCTGTAGTATAATGTGCCACCCCCCATAGGCAGAGTCTGTAATATAATGTGCCCCCCCCCACAGGCAGAGTCTGTAGTATAATGTGCCCCCCCCCTCATAGGCAGAGTCTGTAGAATAATGTGCCCCCCCCACAGGCAGAGTCTGTAGTATAATGCCCCCCCACAGGCAGAGTCTGTAGTATAATGTGCCCCGCCCCTCATAGGCAGAGTCTGTAGTATAATGTGCCCCCCCCCTCATAGGCAGAGTCTGTAGTATAATGCCCCCCACAGGCAGAGTCTGCAGTATGTGCCCACCCCCCCCATAGGCAGAGCCTGTTATATAATGTGCCCCCCCCAACAGGCAGAGTCTGTAGTATAATGTGCCCCCCCTCACAGGCAGAGTCTGTAATATAATGTGCCCTCCCCCATAGGCAGAGTCTGTAGCATAATGTGCCCCCCCCCTCATAGGCAGAGTCTGTAGTATAATGTGCCCTCCCCCATAGGCAGAGTCTGCAGTATGTGCCCCCCCTTATAGGCAGAGTCTGTAGTATAATGTGCCCTCCCCCATAGGAAGAGTCTGCAGTATGTGCCCCCCCTCATAGGCAGAGTCTGTAGTATAATGTGCCCCCCCCCTCATAGGCAGAGTCTGTAGTATAATATGCCACCCCCACAGGCAGAGTCTGTAGTATAATGTGCCCTCCCCCATAGGCAGAGTCTGCAGTATGTGCCCCCCCTCATAGGCAGAGTCTGTAGTATAATGTGCCCCCCCTCATAGGCAGAGTCAGTAGCATAATATGCCCCCCCTCATAGGCAGAGTCTGTAATATAATGTGCCCCCCCCCCACAGGCAGAGTCTGTAGTATAATGTGCCCCCCCCCCTCATAGGCAGAGTCTGTAGCATAATATGCCACCCCCACAGGCAGAGTCTGTAGTATAATGTGCCCCCCCTCATAGGCAGAGTCTGTAATATAATGTGCCCCCCCCCACAGGCAGAGTCTGTAGTATAATGTGCCCCCCCATAGGCAGAGTCTGTAATATAATGTGCCCCCCCCCACACAGGCAGAGTCTGTAGTATAATGTGCCCCCCCTCACAGGCAGAGTCTGTAGCATAATGTGCCCCCTCTCATAGGCAGAGTCTGTAGAATAATGGCCCCCACCCCCCAAAAAGCAGAGTCTGTAGTATATTGCCCCCCCATAGGCAGAGTCTGTAGTATAATGTGCCCCCCCTATAGGCAGAGTCTGTAGTATATTGCCCCCCCATAGGCAGAGTCTGTAGTATAATGTGCCCCCCCTATAGGCAGAGTCTGTAGTATAATGTGCCCACCCTCCTCATAGGCAGAGTCTGTAGTATAATGTGCCACCCCCCATAGGCAGAGTCTGTAATATAATGTGCCCCCCCCCACAGGCAGAGTCTGTAGTATACTGTGCCCCCCCCCCCTCATAGGCAGAGTCTGTATAATAATGTGCCCCCCCCACAGGCAGAGTCTGTAGTATAATGCCCCCTCACAGGCAGAGTCTGTAGTATAATGCCCCCTCACAGGCAGTGTCTGTAGTATAATGTGCCCTCCCCGATAGGCAGAGTCTGTAGTATAATGTGCCCCCCCCCTCATAGGCAGAGTCTGTAGTATAATGCCCCCCACAGGCAGAGTCTGCAGTATGTGCCCACCCCCCCCATAGGCAGAGCATGTTATATAATGTGCCCCCCCCCACAGGCAGAGTCTGTAGTATAATGTGCCCCCCCTCACAGGCAGAGTCTGTAGCATAATGTGCCCCCCCTCACAGGCAGAGTCTGTAGAATAATGCCCCCCACCCCCGAAAAGCAGAGTCTGTAGTATATTGCCCCCCAATAGGCAAACTCTGAAGTATAATGTGCCCCCCCCCTATAGGCAGAGTCTGTAGTATAATGTGCCCCCCCCTCATAGGCAGAGTCTGTAGTATAATGTGCCACCCCCCATAGGCAGAGTCTGTAGTATAATGTGCCCCCCCCCCCTCATAGGCAGAGTCTGTAGAATAATGTGCCCCCCCAGAGGCAGAGTCTGTATTATAATGCCCCCCCACAGGCAGAGTCTGTAGTATAATGTGCCACCCCTATAGGCAGAGTCTGTAGTATAATGTCCCCCCCTCATAGGCAGAGACTGTAGTATAATGTGCCCCCCCTCATAGGCAGAGTCTGTAGAATAATGTGCCCCCCCATAGGCACAGTCTGTAGTATAATGCCCCTCTCACAGGCAGAGTCTGTAGTATAATGTGCTCCCTCTCACAGGCAGAGTCTGTAGTATAATGTCCCCCCCTCATAGGCAGAGTGTGTAGTATAATGTGCCCCCCCTCATAGGCAGAGTCTGTAATATAATGTGCCCCCCCCCACAGGCAGAGTCTGTAGTATAATGTGCCCCCCCCATAAGCAGAGTCTGCAGTGTGTGTCCCCCCCTCATAGGCAGAGTCTGTAGTATAATATGCCCACTCCCTCATAGGCAGAGTCTGTAGTATAATGTGCCCCCACTCTCACAGGTGGAGTCTGTAGTATAATGTGCCCCCTCTCACAGGCAGAGTCTATAGTATTATGTCCCCCCCCCCTCATAGGCAGAGACTGTAGTATAATGTGCCCCCCCTCATAGGCAGAGTCTGTAATATAATGTGCCCCCCCCCCACAGGCAGAGTCTGTAGTATAATGTGCCCCCCCCTCATAGGCAGAGTCTGTAGAATAATGTGCCCCCCCATAGGCAGAGTCTGTAGTATAATGCCCCCCCACAGGCAGTGTCTGTAGTATAATGTGCCCCCCTATAGGCAGAGTCTGTAGTATAATGTGCCCCCCCCCTCATAGGGAGAGTCTGTAGTATAATGTGCCCCCTCTCACAGGCAGAGTCTATAGTATTATGTCCCCCCCCCCTCATAGGCAGAGACTGTAGTATAATGTGCCCCCCCCTCATAGGCAGAGTCTGTAATATAATGTGCCCCCCCCCACAGGCAGAGTCTGTAGTATAATGTGCCCCCCCCCCTCATAGGCAGAGTCTGTAGAATAATGTGCCCCCCCCATAGGCAGAGTCTGTATTATAATGCCCCCCCACAGGCAGTGTCTGTAGTATAATGTGCCCCCCCATAGGCAGATTCTGTAGTATAATGCCCCCCACAGGCAGAGTCTGTGTAGCGCTGGCGTCCCTGCCCTCTGCTAGGCAGGGACGCTGCTCCCCTCACCGCTCTGCTCCGTGCCCAGCGTCCTCTCCCCGCTCTGCTGTCAGCGCGCGCTCCTTCCCGGCGTCCTCCTCCCGCTCTGCTCTCAGCGCGCGCTCCTTCCCGGCCCCTGTGCTTAGGGCGCGCGCGCGCGCGCTCCCCTCCTCTTAAAGGGGCCGCGCGCGCCGTCCTAAGGAGTCCCCGGCCAATGGCCGGAGGACTTCATCATATATAAGGCACCTCCTCCAAAATGGAGGTGCCCGAGCAATGTTGTTTGCACCTGTGTCTCACCTGTGCTTCAGCCCTCAGGTCCCGTTGCCAGTTACCTGCCAGTTACCTGCCAGTTTCCTGCCAGTTTCCTGCTAGTTTACCTGCCAGTTACCTGCCTGATTCCTGCCTGAATACTTGTTACCTGTCTGCCAGTCTGAGGTCCGACGGTCTGCCTTACTACTCCTGTCAGTCTGTCTAAAGGACCAGCCTGCCCGCTCACCTGGGAGCGCATATCAGCTACCTGCCTGCTTGCCTGAGGTCCGACGGTCTGCCTTACTACTCCGGTCAGTCTGTCTATGGACCAGCTTGCCCGCTCACCTGGGAGCGCTTCTCCGTTATCTGCCTGCTTGCCAGCCCGGAGGCTCCGTTGTCACGTGCTGTGACCACCAGCTATCTCAGAGACTCTTGCCCGCTCACCTGGGAGCGCATCTCCATTACCTGCCTGCTTGCCAGCCCGGAGGTCCCGTTGTCACGTGCGGTGACCACCAGCTATTCCAGAGACTCTTGCCCGCTCACCTGGGAGCGCTTCTCCGTTACCTACCTGCCTGCCAGCCCGGAGGTTCCGCCGTCACGTGCCGTGACCACCTGCTATTCCAGAGACTCTCGCTTGCTCACCTGGGAGCACACATCTACCATCTGCCTGCTAGCCTACCCGGAGGCTCTGCCATCACAGGTCGTACCTACCCCTTACCCAGAGACTGCCCTGATCACTTGCCGTAACTCCCTGTCCGTTCACCCAGAGACTGCCACCCGCTCCCTTACAAGGGCCGCCCCCTTGTATAGTAGCTCAGAGGTTCCGCCTCCCGGACCCGTTACAGTCTGCAGTATGTGCCCACCCCCCCATAGGCAGAGTCTGTAGTATAATGTGCCCCCCACCCCCCCTCATAGGCAGAGACTGTAGTTTAATATGCCCCCCATAGGCAGAGTTTTCAGTATGTGCCTGTTAGAACCTTACTGTTAGGTTTTTTTTCCTTTGCTGGTCACATGACCTTGTTGGCCTATTTAATCCTGCTCCGCCCTTCTGGCTTTGCTGGACTTCATTGTATATCTACTTTCTAGCTAGCCTGTGCTCTGTATCTAACTCTGTTAGTTTGCTTGGTCTACGGACCTCTATGTTCTATCTATTTTGTTTGTTCGTCTGTCTGCTACTATTTCTGTTAGGAGGTGTCCCATATTCCTCCCAGTCCTTAGTACTTGTAGGGATTCCCTCCTCTCATCTATAGGTCTCCGTACAGACTAGATTAGGACTTTAGCAGGTCTGATCGCAGGATCAGGTTCCCTGTTACATCGTAGGGATTCAGCTGAGTCTTATAGTAGGGACAGATCTCCTCTCTTTCCTTAGCTTTGGTAGCAGAACATAACAGTAAGTCCAGCCTGCAAATTCTCTAAGGAAAGATTTTTTTTTTTTTGTTCCATCATGGTGTCGGTTCAGGATTTGGCTAAACACCTGCAGGGACTCTCTCTGGAAGTGGCCGAGCTCCGTCAGCACGTGAGTAACTGTCCTGGAGCATATTTCTTGGAGCCTAAGGTATGTTTGCCAGATTTATTTTTTGGTGAACATCGAGAATTTTTTTCATTTAAAAATGCTTGCTTATTGTATTTTCGTTTGAGACCCAAGTCCTCTGGGGATGAATCCCAGCGCGTAGGGTTCATAATGTCACTTTTGCGCAAAGAGCCTCAGGAGTGGGCCTTTTCTTTGCAACCTAGTGATACATGCTTCAGATCAGTGGATAGTTTTTTTTCTGCTTTAGGACTATTATATGATGATCCTGACCGTGTGGCATCAGCTGAGACTGAGTTGAGACGTTTAAAACAAGGATCAGGTAATGTCGAAAAATATTGTACTCATTTTCGTCGTTGGTCCACTCAAACAGGGTGGAACGATTCTGCTCTGAAAAGTCTATTTCTTGCTGGGCTCAGTGAAAGGGTTAAAGACCTGCTAATTGCTTATCCTACACCTGAGGATTTGCAACAGGCTATGCAATTAGCTATACGGGTGGATAGAAGACTGCGTGCTAGGGTTAATGAGAGCAAATCCTCTGCTATGTCAGTTTCTGGTTATGATAATGTGTGTACTAACAGTGGTGAACCGATGGAGATTGGATCGGTGGCACCTCGCTCTCAAGAAAAAGACCGTCGTTTTTCAGAAGGCTTGTGTTTCTATTGCGGAAAATCTGGTCATTTGATTAAAGGCTGTGAGCTTCGTATGAAGAAAGAAAAAAAAATGGTCAGTCACGCCCGTATTGCCTGTTTAAATTCCAAGGGTATATTTTTAGCTGCTTCCACGATTGCTCAGGAAAAATTAATGGAATTTCGGGTGTTTGTTGATTGCGGGTCTACTCTGAATGTAATTGATGGGGGATTCGTGGAAAAACTCAATTTAAAACCTGAACCTTTATCATCCCCCATTGCTGTGGTTTCTGTGGATGGCTCCCCTTTGAAGAATATTACTCTCAAGGTCTGTGAATTTCCTCTCACTATTAATGGTGTTCACCATGAGAAATTGGATTTGGTAGTGTTGAATAACTTGCCTTCTCCAGTAATATTGGGTTTGCCCTGGTTAAAATTTCACAATCCTGTACTGGATTGGTCTACCAGTGAAATTAAATCCTGGAGCCATAAATGTTATGACAAGTGTTGTAACGGGCGTATTGCAGCTTTGGATAGGGGAGAATTGCCTGTTCCTATTCAGGATTTTTGGAGAGTTTTTTCTGAGAAGGAATCGCAGGTTTTGCCTCCCCATAGAGACTATGATTGTTCTATTGAATTTGTCCCTGGAGCGACTCTTCCTAAAAGTCGTTTATTTAACCTTACCATTCCTGAGAGGAAGGCTTTGGAGGAATACATACAGACAAGTTTGGCCGCCGGTCACATTAGGCCCTCTAAGTCTCCTGTGGCGGTTGGATTTTTTTTTGTAAAAAAAAAAGGACGGCGGTTTACGTCCTTGTCTGGATTTTCGTGAGATTAACAAAATTACGGTACGCAATCCTTACCCACTGCCATTGATTCCTGATCTGTTTAACCAGTTATTGGGGGCCAAGTGGTTCTCTAAAATTGACCTTAAGGGGGCATACAATCTGTTGCGCATGAAGGAGGGTGATGAATGGAAGACTGCTTTTAACACTCCTGTGGGTCATTTTGAGAATCTGGTTATGCCTTTTGGTCTTACTAATGCTCCTGCATTTTTTCAGAATCTGATTAATGACATCCTTAGACCTTTGATCGGTAAAAATGTGGTTGTGTATTTGGATGACATTTTGATTTATTCGCCAGATCTGGAGTCTCATTGGCGGAGCGTGCGTGAGGTATTACAGTTATTAATGGACAATTCGCTTTTTGCTAAGCTGGAGAAATGTGAGTTCGCTGTACAGAGAATTAGTTTTTTGGGCTACATTATCTCCAGCAAAGGTTTTGAGATGGATCCGGTTAAGGTTCAGGCTGTGCAGGAATGGCCTAGGCCTATTGGTTTGAAATCGATACAGAGGTTTTTGGGTTTCGCCAATTACTACAGAAAATTCATAAAAAATTTTTCTAGTATTGTCAAACCTCTGACTGATCTCACCAGGAAAGGTGCTGATGCGGTTCAGTGGTCTTCTGAGGCCATTGAAGCTTTTGTGTATCTCAAGGAGAGGTTCACCTCTGCTCCCATCCTTATGCAGCCTGATGTTACTAGGCCGTTTTTGGTTGAGGTTGATGCTTCCTCTGTGGGGGTTGGCGCAGTATTGTCTCAGGATAACGGGGATGGATTACATCCCTGTGCCTTTTTTTCAAAAAAATTTTCGGAGACTGAACTGAATTACGATATTGGTAATCGGGAATTATTGGCTATTAAACTCGCATTTGAACACTGGCGCCACTTCTTGGAAGGTGTGGAATTTCCCGTTCAGGTTCTTACGGATCATAAAAATCTGATATATCTTGATGCTGCCAAGCGCCTGAATGCCCGTCAGGCTAGGTGGGCACTGTTTTTCTCGCGGTTTAATTTCTCCGTTACTTACATCCCTGGTACTAAGAATGTTAAGGCGGATGCCTTGTCTCGCAGTTTTTCTCCCATAGTCGGTGCTGAGAAAGAGGAAAACATTTTACAAGAAGGTGTTGTGATAGCTGCTTTAGACTCCGTTTTGGAAGATGAGATTCTTAAAGCTCAGGAGAATGCCCCATCTAACACTCCTCATGGGAGGTTGTTTGTGCCTGGGACCTTTAGGAGAGATTTGTTTGTTGAGTGTCACGAATCTCGGTTGGCAGGTCATCCCGGAATCTCTGAGACCAAGAGACTGGTGGGTCACAGTTTTTGGTGGCCTGGATGGCAGAAGGAAGTCATTAAGTGGGTGCGCCAATGTACTATATGTGCTAGATCTAAGTCCTCACATACTCCTGCTGCGGGGTTCCTTTGTCCTTTGGAGGTCCCCAGTGCTCCTTGGACACATTTGGCTATGGACTTTATAACTGACCTTCCCTCCTCTGAGGGTTTTACTGTCATCTGGGTGGTCGTGGACCGTTTTAGCAAGATGTGTCACTTGGTTCCCTTCGTCAAACTGCCCTGCGCTAAAACTCTCGCTAAGGCCTTTGTCAAGGAAATTGTCAGACTTCATGGCGTTCCTACTGACATTGTTTCTGATAGGGGTCCTCAGTTCGTGGCTCGTTTTTGGCGTGCCTTTTGTGACAGGTTGGGAATTCATTTGTCGTTTTCGTCCGGATATCATCCTGAATCTAATGGCCAGACAGAAAGGAAAAACCAGGATGTTGAGCAGTTCTTGCGTTGTTTTGTGGCAGACAATCAAGAGGGGTGGTCTGAGTTTCTGCCACTTGCCGAATTTGCTCTGAACAATCATACATCTTCTTCTGCTGGTTGTTCGCCTTTTTTTTGTTGTTCTGGGAGACATCCGTCGTTTGGGTCGTTCTCTAAGTTGGGATCTGCCGTGCCTGAGGAGGAGAATTTTTCCGGTGATTTGGAAAGAGTTTGGACGGATGTGCATGGTAATCTTCAGGAGGCCAACAGAAAATCTAAAGACTACTTTGATAGGAAACGACAGGAGGTTTTGTTCGCTGTTGGTGACATGGTTTGGTTGTCCTCTAGGAATCTGCGGTTGAGGATTCCTTCTAAGAAATTGGGTCCCAAGTTTGTAGGGCCCTTTAAGGTGCTTCAGGTTGTCAACCAATCTGCTGTTAGGTTGGAGGTTCCTACCTCCTGGAGAATTAATCCGGTCTTTCATGTCTCTCTGTTAAAAAAAGCTGTTGTGTCGGATGGTGACGCCTCTGCCTCTGTTCCTCCGGTGGTGGAGGACGGGGAATATGAAATTTCTCGCATCCTTGACTCTAGACGGTATAGAGGTAGTTTGCAGTATCTTGTGGCCTGGAAAGGTTTCGGACCCGAGGATAACTCTTGGGTGAGGTCAGATGATGTTTCCGCGTCCAGACTTATCAGAGCGTTTCACAGGAGATTTCCTGATAAGCCTGGTCCTAGGGGATCCGGAGGATCCTCTTAGAAGGGGGGGTACTGTTAGAACCTTGCTGTTAGGTTTTTTTTCCTTTGCTGGTCACATGACCTTGTTGGCCTATTTAATCCTGCTCCGCCCTTCTGGCTTTGCTGGACTTCATTGTATATCTACTTTCTAGCTAGCCTGTGCTCTGTATCTAACTCTGTTAGTTTGCTTGGTCTACGGACCTCTATGTTCTATCTATTTTGTTTGTTCGTCTGTCTGCTACTATTTCTGTTAGGAGGTGTCCCATATTCCTCCCAGTCCTTAGTACTTGTAGGGATTCCCTCCTCTCATCTATAGGTCTCCGTACAGACTAGATTAGGACTTTAGCAGGTCTGATCGCAGGATCAGGTTCCCTGTTACATCGTAGGGATTCAGCTGAGTCTTATAGTAGGGACAGATCTCCTCTCTTTCCTTAGCTTTGGTAGCAGAACATAACAGTAAGTCCAGCCTGCAAATTCTCTAAGGAAAGATTTTTTTTTTTTTGTTCCATCATGGTGTCGGTTCAGGATTTGGCTAAACACCTGCAGGGACTCTCTCTGGAAGTGGCCGAGCTCCGTCAGCACGTGAGTAACTGTCCTGGAGCATATTTCTTGGAGCCTAAGGTATGTTTGCCAGATTTATTTTTTGGTGAACATCGAGAATTTTTTTCATTTAAAAATGCTTGCTTATTGTATTTTCGTTTGAGACCCAAGTCCTCTGGGGATGAATCCCAGCGCGTAGGGTTCATAATGTCACTTTTGCGCAAAGAGCCTCAGGAGTGGGCCTTTTCTTTGCAACCTAGTGATACATGCTTCAGATCAGTGGATAGTTTTTTTTCTGCTTTAGGACTATTATATGATGATCCTGACCGTGTGGCATCAGCTGAGACTGAGTTGAGACGTTTAAAACAAGGATCAGGTAATGTCGAAAAATATTGTACTCATTTTCGTCGTTGGTCCACTCAAACAGGGTGGAACGATTCTGCTCTGAAAAGTCTATTTCTTGCTGGGCTCAGTGAAAGGGTTAAAGACCTGCTAATTGCTTATCCTACACCTGAGGATTTGCAACAGGCTATGCAATTAGCTATACGGGTGGATAGAAGACTGCGTGCTAGGGTTAATGAGAGCAAATCCTCTGCTATGTCAGTTTCTGGTTATGATAATGTGTGTACTAACAGTGGTGAACCGATGGAGATTGGATCGGTGGCACCTCGCTCTCAAGAAAAAGACCGTCGTTTTTCAGAAGGCTTGTGTTTCTATTGCGGAAAATCTGGTCATTTGATTAAAGGCTGTGAGCTTCGTATGAAAGAAAAAAAAATGGTCAGTCACGCCCGTATTGCCTGTTTAAATTCCAAGGGTATATTTTTAGCTGCTTCCACGATTGCTCAGGAAAAATTAATGGAATTTCGGGTGTTTGTTGATTGCGGGTCTACACTGAATGTAATTGATGGGGGATTCGTGGAAAAACTCAATTTAAAACCTGAACCTTTATCATCCCCCATTGCTGTGGTTTCTGTGGATGGTTCCCCTTTGAAGAATATTACTCTCAAGGTCTGTGAATTTCCTCTCACTATTAATGGTGTTCACCATGAGAAATTGGATTTGGTAGTGTTGAATAACTTGCCTTCTCCAGTAATATTGGGTTTGCCCTGGTTAAAATTTCACAATCCTGTACTGAATTGGTCTACCAGTGAAATTAAATCCTGGAGCCATAAATGTTATGACAAGTGTTGTAACGGGCGTATTGCAGCTGTGGATAGGGGAGAATTGCCTGTTCCTATTCAGGATTTTTGGAGAGTTTTTTCTGAGAAGGAATCGCAGGTTTTGCCTCCCCATAGAGACTATGATTGTTCTATTGAATTTGTCCCTGGAGCGACTCTTCCTAAAAGTCGTTTATTTAACCTTACCATTCCTGAGAGGAAGGCTTTGGAGGAATACATACAGACAAGTTTGGCCGCCGGTCACATTAGGCCCTCTAAGTCTCCTGTGGCGGTTGGATTTTTTTTTGTAAAAAAAAAAAGGACGGCGGTTTACGTCCTTGTCTGGATTTTCGTGAGATTAACAAAATTACGGTACGCAATCCTTACCCACTGCCATTGATTCCTGATCTGTTTAACCAGTTATTGGGGGCCAAGTGGTTCTCTAAAATTGACCTTAAGGGGGCATACAATCTGTTGCGCATGAAGGAGGGTGATGAATGGAAGACTGCTTTTAACACTCCTGTGGGTCATTTTGAGAATCTGGTGATGCCTTTTGGTCTTACTAATGCTCCTGCATTTTTTCAGAATCTTATTAATGACATCCTTAGACCTTTGATCGGTAAAAATGTGGTTGTGTATTTGGATGACATTTTGATTTATTCGCCAGATCTGGAGTCTCATTGGAGGAGCGTGCGTGAGGTATTACAGTTATTAATGGACAATTCGCTTTTTGCTAAGCTGGAGAAATGTGAGTTCGCTGTACAGAGAATTAGTTTTTTGGGTTACATTATCTCCAGCAAAGGTTTTGAGATGGATCCGGTTAAGGTTCAGGCTGTGCAGGAATGGCCTAGGCCTATTGGTTTGAAATCGATACAGAGGTTTTTGGGTTTCGCCAATTACTACAAAAAATTCATAAAAAATTTTTCTAGTATTGTCAAACCTCTGACTGATCTCACCAGGAAAGGTGCTGATGCGGTTCAGTGGTCTTCTGAGGCCATTGAAGCTTTTGTGTATCTCAAGGAGAGGTTCACCTCTGCTCCCATCCTTATGCAGCCTGATGTTACTAGGCCGTTTTTGGTTGAGGTTGATGCTTCCTCTGTGGGAGTTGGCGCAGTATTGTCTCAGGATAACGGGGATGGATTACATCCCTGTGCCTTTTTTTCAAAAAAATTTTCGGAGACTGAACTGAATTACGATATTGGTAATCGGGAATTATTGGCTATTAAACTCGCATTTGAACACTGGCGCCACTTCTTGGAAGGTGTGGAATTTCCCGTTCAGGTTCTTACGGATCATAAAAATCTGATATATCTTGATGCTGCCAAGCGCCTGAATGCCCGTCAGGCTAGGTGGGCACTGTTTTTCTCGCGGTTTAATTTCTCCGTTACTTACATCCCTGGTACTAAGAATGTTAAGGCGGATGCCTTGTCTCGCAGTTTTTCTCCCATAGTCGGTGCTGAGAAAGAGGAAAACATTTTACAAGAAGGTGTTGTGATAGCTGCTTTAGACTCCGTTTTGGAAGATGAGATTCTTAAAGCTCAGGAGAATGCCCCATCTAACACTCCTCATGGGAGGTTGTTTGTGCCTGGGACCTTTAGGAGAGATTTGTTTGTTGAGTGTCACGAATCTCGGTTGGCAGGTCATCCCGGAATCTCTGAGACCAAGAGACTGGTGGGTCACAGTTTTTGGTGGCCTGGATGGCAGAAGGAAGTCATTAAGTGGGTGCGCCAATGTACTATATGTGCTAGATCTAAGTCCTCACATACTCCTGCTGCGGGGTTCCTTTGTCCTTTGGAGGTCCCCAGTGCTCCTTGGACACATTTGGCTATGGACTTTATAACTGACCTTCCCTCCTCTGAGGGTTTTACTGTCATCTGGGTGGTCGTGGACCGTTTTAGCAAGATGTGTCACTTGGTTCCCTTCGTCAAACTGCCCTGCGCTAAAACTCTCGCTAAGGCCTTTGTCAAGGAAATTGTCAGACTTCATGGCGTTCCTACTGACATTGTTTCTGATAGGGGTCCTCAGTTCGTGTCTCGTTTTTGGCGTGCCTTTTGTGACAGGTTGGGAATTCATTTGTCGTTTTCGTCCGGATATCATCCTGAATCTAATGGCCAGACAGAAAGGAAAAACCAGGATGTTGAGCAGTTCTTGCGTTGTTTTGTGGCAGACAATCAAGAGGGGTTGTCTGAGTTTCTGCCACTTGCCGAATTTGCTCTGAACAATCATACATCTTCTTCTGCTGGTTGTTCGCCTTTTTTTTGTTGTTCTGGGAGACATCCGTCGTTTGGGTCGTTCTCTAAGTTGGGATCTGCCGTGCCTGAGGAGGAGAATTTTTCCGGTGATTTGGAAAGAGTTTGGACGGATGTGCGTGGTAATCTTCAGGAGGCCAACAGAAAATCTAAAGACTACTTTGATAGGAAACGACAGGAGGTTTTGTTCGCTGTTGGTGACATGGTTTGGTTGTCCTCTAGGAATCTGCGGTTGAGGATTCCTTCTAAGAAATTGGGTCCCAAGTTTGTAGGGCCCTTTAAGGTGCTTCAGGTTGTCAACCAATCTGCTGTTAGGTTGGAGGTTCCTACCTCCTGGAGAATTAATCCGGTCTTTCATGTCTCTCTGTTAAAAAAAGCTGTTGTGTCGGATGGTGACGCCTCTGCCTCTGTTCCTCCGGTGGTGGAGGACGGGGAATATGAAATTTCTCGCATCCTTGACTCTAGACGGTATAGAGGTAGTTTGCAGTATCTTGTGGCCTGGAAAGGTTTCGGACCCGAGGATAACTCTTGGGTGAGGTCAGATGATGTTTCCGCGTCCAGACTTATCAGAGCGTTTCACAGGAGATTTCCTGATAAGCCTGGTCCTAGGGGATCCGGAGGATCCTCTTAGAAGGGGGGGTACTGTTAGAACCTTGCTCTTAGGTTTTTTCCTTTGCTGGTCACATGACCTTGTTGGCCTATTTAATCCTGCTCCGCCCTTCTGGCTTTGCTGGACTTCATTGTATATCTACTTTCTAGCTAGCCTGTGCTCTGTATCTAACTCTGTTAGTTTGCTTGGTCTACGGACCTCTATGTTCTATCTATTTTGTTTGTTCGTCTGTCTGCTACTATTTCTGTTAGGAGGTGTCCCATATTCCTCCCAGTCCTTAGTACTTGTAGGGATTCCCTCCTCTCATCTATAGGTCTCCGTACAGACTAGATTAGGACTTTAGCAGGTCTGATCGCAGGATCAGGTTCCCTGTTACATCGTAGGGATTCAGCTGAGTCTTATAGTAGGGACAGATCTCCTCTCTTTCCTTAGCTTTGGTAGCAGAACATAACAGTGCCCCCCCCCCCTTGTAGGCAGAGTCTGTAGTATAATGTTCCCCCCTCATAGGCAGAGTCTGTAGTATAATGTGCCCCCCCCCCTCCCTTCATAGGCATAGTCTGTAGTATAATGCCCCTCTCACAGGCAAATTCTATAGTATAATGTCCCCCCCCCCTCATAGGCAGAGTCTGCAGTATGTGCCCCCCATCATAGGCACAGTCTGTAGTATAATGTCCCCCCCCTCATAGGCAGAGTATGCAGTATAATGCCACCCCACAAGAAGAGTATGTAGTATAATGTGCCCCCCCTCATAGGCCGAGTCTGTAGTATAATGTGCCCCCCCTCATATGCAGAGTCTGTAGAATAATGTGCCCCCTCTCACAGGCAGAGTCTGTAGCATAATTCCCCCCCTCATAGGCAGAGTCTGTAGCATAATGCGCCCTCCCCTCATAGGCAGAGTCTGTAGTATAATATGCCCTCACCCATAAGCAGAGTCTGCAGTGTGTGTCCCCCCCTCATAGCCAGAGTCTGTAGTATAATATGGCCCCCCCTCATAGGCAGAGTCTGTAGTATAATGTGCCCCCTCATAGGCAGAGTCTGTAGTATAATGTGCCCCCCCTCATAGGCAGAGTCTGTAATATAATGTGCCCCCCCCCACAGGCAGAGTCTGTAGTATAATGTGCCCCCCCCCCCTCATAGGCCGAGTCTGTAATATAATGTGCCCCCCCCACAGGCAGAGTCTGTAGTATAATGTGCCCCCCCCCCTCATAGGCCGAGTCTGTAGTATAATGTGCCCCCCCTCAAAGGCAGAGTCTGTAGTATAATGTGCCACCCCCATAGGCAGAGTCTGCAGTATGTGCCCCCCCTCATAGGTAGAGTCTGTAGTATAATGTGTCCCCCCTCATAGGCTGAATCTGTAGTATAATGCCCCCCCTCATAGGCAGAGTCTGTAACATAATGTGCCCCCCCTCAAAGGCAGAGTCTGTAGTATAATGTGCCACCCCCTTAGGCAGAGTCTGCAGTATGTGCCCCCCCTCATAGGCAGAGTCTGTAGTATAATGTGCCCCCCCATAGGCAGAGTCTGTAGTATAATGTGCCCCCCCCCATAGGCAGAGTCTGTAGTATAATGTGCCCCCCCATAGGCAGAGTCTGTAGTATGTGTCCCCCTCATAGGCAGAGTCTGTAGTATATTGCCCCCATAGGCAGAGTCTGTAGTATAATGTCCCCCCCTCACAGGAAGATTCTGTAATATAATGTGCCCCCCTCACAGGCAGAGTCTGTAGTATAATGCCCCCCACAGGCAGTGTCTGTAGTATTATGTGCCCCCTCTAACAGGCAGAGTCTGTAGTATAATGCGTCCACCCCCCATAGGCAGAGTCTGTAGTATAATGTGCCCTCCCCGATAGGCAGAGTCTGTAGTATAATGTGCCCCCCCCCTCATAGGCAGTGTCTGTAGTATTATGTGCCCCCCCACAGGCAGAGTCTGTAGTATAATGTGTCCCCCCCCCCCCATAGGCAGTCTGTAGTATAATGTGCCCTCCCCGATAGGCAGAGTCTGTAGTATAATGTGCCCCCCCTCATAGGCAGAGTCTACAGTATAATGTGAACCCCCTCATAGGCATAGTCTGTAGTATAATGTGCCCCCCCCCCCTCATAGGCAGAGTCTGTAGTATAATATGCCACCCCCACAGGCAGAGTCTGTCGTATAATGTGCCCCCCCCTCATAGGCAGAGACTGTAGAATAATGTGCCCTCCCCCATAGGCAGAGTCTGTAGTATAATGTGCCCCCCCCCCTCATAGGTAGAGTCTGCAGTACAATGTGCCCCCCTCATAGGCAGAGTCTGTAGTATAATGTGCCCCCCCCCCATCATAGGCAGAGTCTGTAGCATAATATGCCACCCCCACAGGTAGAGTCTGTAGTATAATGTGCCCCCCCCCATAGCCAGAGTCTGCAGTATGTGTCGTGCCCCCATGGGCAGAGTCGGTAGTATAATGTGCCGCCCTCATAGGCAGAGTCTGTAGTATAATGTGGCCCCCTCACAGGCAGAGTCTGTAGTATAATGTGGCCCCCTCACAGGCAGAGTCTGTAGTATAATGTGCCCCCCCCTCATAGGCAGAGTCTGTAGTATATATGCCTCCTCTCCTTCATAGACAGAGTCTGTAGTATAATGCCCCCCCATAGGCAGAGTCTGTAGTATATTGCCCCCATAGGCAGAGTCTGTAGTATAATGAGCCCCCCCCCCCACAGGCAGAGTCTGTAGTATAATGTGCCCCCTCCCTCATAGGCAGAGTCTGTAGTATAATGTGCCCCCTCTCACAGGTAGAGTCTGTAGTATAATGTCCCCCCCTCATAGGCAGAGACTGTAGTATAATGTGCCCCCCCTGCCCTCATAGGCAGAGTCTGTAGTAAAATGTGCCCCCCCCACAGGCAGAGTCTGTAGTATAATGTGCACCCCCCCTCATAGGCAGAGTCTGCAGTATAATGTGCCCTCCCCCCTCATAGCCAGAGTCTGTAATATAATGTGCCCCCCCCCTCATAGGCAGAGTCTGTAGTATAATGTGCCCCCCCTCATAGGCCGAGTCTGTAGTATAATGTGCCTCCCCCTCATTGGCAGAGTCTGTAATATAATGTGCCCCCCCCCCCACAGGCAGAGTCTGTAGTATAATGTGCCCCCCCACTCATAGGCAGAGCCTGTAGTTTAATGCCCCCCCTCCCATAGGCAGAGTCTGTAGTATAATGCCCCCCCACAGGCAGAGTCTGTAGTATAATGTGCCCCCTCCACAGGCAGAGTCTGTAGTATAATGTGCCCCCTCTCACAGGCAGAGTCTGTAGTATGATGACGTCGTCCCCCCTCATAGGCAGAGTCTGTAGTATAATGCCCCCCACAGACAGACTCTGTAGTATAATGTGCCCCCCACCTCATAGGCAGAGTCTGTAGTATAATGTGCCCCCCCTCTCACAGGCAGAGTTTGTAGTATAATGTGCCCCCCCCCTCATAGGCAGAGTCTGTAGTATAATGTGCCCCCCCTCATAGGCAGAGTCTGTAGTATAATGTGCCCCCCCCCTCTCACAGGCAGAGTCTGTAGTATAATGTGCCCCCCCTCATAGGCAGAGTCTGTAGTATAATGTGCCCCCCCTCATAGGCAGAGTCTGCAGTATGTGCCCCCCCTCATAGGCAGAGTCTGTAATATAATGTGCCCCCCCCTCATAGGCAGAGTTTGTAGTATAATGTGCCCCCCCCCCTCATAGGCAGAGTCTGTAGTATAATATGCCACCCCCACAGGCAGAGTCTGTAGTATAATGTGCCCCCCCCTCATAGGCGGAGACTGTAGTATAATGTGCCCTCCCCCATAGGCAGAGTCTGCAGTATGTGACCCCCCCTCATAGGCAGAGTCTGTAGTATAATGTGCCCCCCCTCATAGGCACAGTCTGTAGCATAATGTGCCCCCGCATAGGCAGAGTCTGTAGTATAATGTGCCCCCTCATAGGCAGAGTCTGCAGTATAATGTGCCCCCCCTCATAGGCAGAGTCTGTAGCATAATGTGCCCCCGCATAGGCAGAGTCTGTAGTATAATGTGCCCCCTCATAGGCAGAGTCTGTAGTATAATGTGCCCCCTCATAGGCAGAGTCTGTAGTATAATGTGCCCCCTCATAGGCAGAGTCTGTAGTATAATGTGCCCCCTCATAGGCAGAGTCTGTAGTATAATGTGCACCCTCTCACAGGCAGAGTCTGTAGTATAATGACGTCGTCCCCCCTCATAGGCAGAGTCTGTAGTATAATGCCCCCCACAGACAGTGTCTGTAGTATAATGTGCCCCCACCCCTCACAGGCAGAGTCTGTAGTATAATGTGCACCCTCTCACAGGCAGAGTCTGTAGTAAAATGACGTCGTCCCCCCTCATAGGCAGAGTCTGTAGTATAATGTGCCCCCCACTCATAGGCGGAGACTGTAGTATAATGTGCCCCCCCCTCTTAGGCAGAGTCTGTAGTATAATGTGCCCTCCCCCATAGGCAGAGTCTGTAGTATAATGTGCCCCCCTCATAGGCAGAGTCTGTAGTATAATGTGCCCTCCCCCCTCTTAGGCAGAGTCTGTAGTATAATGTGCCCTCCCCCATAGGCATAGTCTGTAGTATGTGCCCCCCCTCATAGGCAGAGTCTGTAGTATAATGTGCCCCCCCCCTCATAGGCAGAGACTGTAATATAATGTGCCCCCCCCCACAGGCACAGTCTGTAGCATAATGTGCCCCCCTCTCATCGGCAGAGTCTGCAGTATAATGTGCCCCCCCCCATAGGCAGAGTCTGCAGTATGTGTCGTCCCCCCATGGGCAGAGTCTGTAGTATAATGTGCCCCCCCTCATAGGCAGAGTCTGTAATATAATTTGCCCCCCCCCCCCCCCCCCACGACAGGCAGAGTCTGAAGTATAATATGTCCCCACTCATAGGCAGAGTCTGCAGTATGTGCCCCCCTCATAGGCAGAGCCTGTATGTATAAAGTGCCCCCTCCCTCATAGGCAGAGTCTGTAGTATAATGTGCCCCGCCCCCCCTCACAGGCAGAGTCTGCAGTATAATGCCCCCCCCCCATGGGCAGAGTCAGTAGTATATTGCCCCCCGTAGGCAGAGTCTGTAGTATAATGTCCCCCCCCCCCTCATAGGCAGAGTCTGTAGTTTAATGTGCCCCCCTCATAGGCAGAGTCTGTAGTATAATGTGTCCCCCCTCAAAGGAAGAGTCTGTAGTATAATGTGCCCCCCCATAGGCAGAGTCTGTAGTATAATGTGCCTCCCCCCCATAGGCAGAGTCTGTAGTATAATGTGCCCCCCCTCATAGGCAGAGTCTGTAATATAATGTGCCCCCCCCTCATAGGCAGAGTCTGTAATATAATGTGCCCCCTTCATAGGCAGAGTCTGTAGTATAATGTGTCCCCCCTCAAAGGAAGAGTCTGTAGTATAATGTGACCCCCCATAGGCAGAGTCTGTAGTATAATGTGCCTCCCCCCCATAGGCAGAGTCTGTAGTATAATGTGCCCCCCCATAGGCAGAGTCTGTAGTATAATGTGCCCACCCCCTCATAGGCAGAGTCTGTAGTATAATGTGCCTCCCCCCCATAGGCAGAGTCTGTAATATAATGTGCCCCCCTCATAGGCAGAGTCTGTAGTATAATGTGCCCACCTCATAGGCAGAGTCTGTAGTATAATGTGCCCACCTCATAGGCAGAGTCTGTAGTATAATGTGCCCCCCCTCATAGGCAGAGTCTGTAGTATAATGTGCCCACCTCATAGGCACAGTCTGTAGTATAATGTGCCCACCTCATAGGCAGAGTCTGTAGTATAATGTGCCCCCCCTCATAGGCAGAGTCTGTAGTTTAATGTGCCCCCCTCATAGGCAGAGTCTGTAGTATAATGTGCCCCACATCACATATTCTCCTGTATACCATATGTAATATACTGTGTGCACAGATATCTGATGGTGTATACAGGATAATATGTGACTGGTGTAATATCTGATGTCTGTATCAAAGTATATCATATACCATCACATATTCTCCTGTATACCGTATGTAATATACTGTGTGCACAGATATCTGATGGTACATACAGGATAATATGAGACTGGTGTAATATCTGATGTCTGTATCACAGTATATCATATACCATCACATATTCTCCTGTATACCGTATGTAATATACTGTGTGCACAGATATCTGATGGTGTATACAGGATAATATGTGACTGGTGTAATATCTGATGTCTGTATCACAGTATATCTTATACCATCACATATTCTCCTGTATACCGTATGTAATATACTGTGTGTACAGATATCTGATGGTATATACAGGATAATGTGTGATTGGTGTAATATCTGATGTCTGTATCACAGTATATCATATACCATCACATATTCTCCAGTATACCGTATGTAATATACTGTGTGCGCAGATATCTGATGGTATATACAGGATAATATGTGTCTGGTGTAATATCTGATGTCTGTATCACAGTATATCATATACCATCACATATTCTCCTGTATAGCGTATGTAATATACTGTGTGCACAGATATCTGATGGTATATACAGGATAATATGTGGCTGGTGTAATATCTGATGTGTGTATCACAGTATATCATATACCATCACATATTCTCCTGTATACCGTATGTAATATACTGTGTGCACAGATTTCTGATGGTATATACAGGATAATATGTGACTGGTGTAATATCTGATGTCTGGATCACAGTATATCATATGCCATCACATATTCTCCTGTATACCGTATGTAATATACTGTGTGCACAGATATCTGATGGTGTATACAGGATAATATGTGACTGATGTAATATCTGATGTCTGTATCACAGTATATCTTATACCATCACATATTCTCCTGTATACCGTATGTAATATACTGTGATACAAATATCTGATGGTATATACAGGATAATATGTGACTGGTGTAATGTCTGATGTCTGTATCACAGTATATCATATACCATCACATATTCTCCTGTATACCGTATGTAATATACTGTGTTCACAGATATCTGATGGTGTATACAGGATAATATGTGACTGGTGTAATATCTGATGTCTGTATCACAGTATATCATATACCATCACATATTCTCCTGTATACCATATGTAATATACTGTGTGCACAGATATCTGATGGTATATACAGGACAATATGTGTCTGGTGTAATATCTGATGTCTGTATCACAGTATATCATATACTATCACATATTCTCCTGTATACCGTATGTAATATACTGTGGGCACAGATATCTGATGGTATATACAGGATAATATGTGACTGGTGTAATATCTGATGTCTGTATCACAGTATATCTTATACCATCACATATTCTCCTGTATACCGTATGTAATATACTGTGGGCACAGATATCTGATGGTATATACAGGATAATATGTGACTGGTGTAATATCTGATGTCTGTATCACAGTATATCTTATACCATCACATATTCTCCTGTATACCATATGTAATATACTGTGTGCACAGATATCTGATGGTGTATACAGGATAATATGTGACTGGTGTAATATCTGATGTCTGTATCACAGTATATCTTATACCATCACATATTCTCCTGTATACCGTATGTAATATACTGTGTGTACAGATATCTGATGGTATATACAGGATAATGTGTGATTGGTGTAATATCTGATGTCTGTATCACAGTATATCATATACCATCACATATTCTCCAGTATACCGTATGTAATATACTGTGTGCGCAGATATCTGATGGTATATACAGGATAATATGTGTCTGGTGTAATATCTGATGTCTGTATCACAGTATATCATATACCATCACATATTCTCCTGTATAGCGTATGTAATATACTGTGTGCACAGATATCTGATGGTATATACAGGATAATATGTGGCTGGTGTAATATCTGATGTGTGTATCACAGTATATCATATACCATCACATATTCTCCTGTATACCGTATGTAATATACTGTGTGCACAGATTTCTGATGGTATATACAGGATAATATGTGACTGGTGTAATATCTGATGTCTGGATCACAGTATATCATATGCCATCACATATTCTCCTGTATACCGTATGTAATATACTGTGTGCACAGATATCTGATGGTGTATACAGGATAATATGTGACTGGTGTAATATCTGATGTCTGTATCACAGTATATCATATACCATCACATATTCTCCTGTATACCGTATGTAATATACTGTGATACAGATATCTGATGGTATATACAG
The DNA here is from genome assembly GCF_046119375.1 of Phyllobates terribilis. NCBI lineage: Eukaryota > Metazoa > Chordata > Amphibia > Anura > Dendrobatidae > Phyllobates > Phyllobates terribilis. The sequence goes on along the minus strand of NW_027362768.1, from coordinate 200,466,555 downwards.
GATAATATGTGACTGGTGTAATGTCTGATGTCTGTATCACAGTATATCATATACTATCACATATTCTCCTGTATACCGTATGTAATATACTGTGGGCACAGATATCTGATGGTATATACAGGATAATATGTGACTGGTGTAATATCTGATGTCTGTATCACAGTATATCTTATACCATCACATATTCTCCTGTATACCGTATGTAATATACTGTGGGCACAGATATCTGATGGTATATACAGGATAATATGTGACTGGTGTAATATCTGATGTCTGTATCACAGTATATCTTATACCATCACATATTCTCCTGTATACCATATGTAATATACTGTGTGCACAGATATCTGATGGTGTATACAGGATATGTGACTGGTGTAATATCTGATGTCTGTATCACAGTATATCTTATACCATCACATATTCTCCTGTATACCGTATGTAATATACTGTGGGCACAGATATCTGATGGTGTATACAGGATAATATGTGACTGGTGTAATATCTGATGTCTGTATCACAGTATATCATGATCCATCACATATTCTCCTGTATACCGTATGTAATATACTGTGTGCACAGATATCTGATGGTATATACAGGATAATATGTGACTGGTGTAATATCTGATGTGTGTATCACAGTATATCATATACCATCGCATATTCTCCTGTATACCATATGTAATATACTGTGTGCACAGATATCTGATGGTATATACAGGATAATATGTGACTGGTGTAATATCTGATGTCTGCATCACAGTATATCATATACCATCACATATTCTCCTGGATACCGTATGTAATATACTGTGTGCACAGATATCTGATGGTATATACAGGATAATATGTGGCTGGTGTAATATCTGATGTGTGTATCACAGTATATCATATACCATCACATATTCTCCTGTATACCGTATGTAATATACTGTGTGCACAGATATTTGATGGTATATACAGGATAATATGTGACTGGTGTAATATCTGATGTCTGTATCACAGTATATCGTATACCATCACATATTCTCCTGGATACCGTATGTAATATACTGTGTGCACAGATATCTGATGGTATATACAGGATAATATGTGGCTGGTGTAATATCTGATGTGTGTATCACAGTATATCATATACCATCACATATTCTCCTGTATACCGTATGTAATATACTGTGTGCACAGATATTTGATGGTATATACAGGATAATATGTGACTGGTGTAATATCTGATGTCTGTATCACAGTATATCATATGCCATCACATATTCTCCTGTATACCGTATGTAATATACTTTGTGCACAGATATCTGATGGTATATACAGGATAATATGTGACTGGTGTAATATCTGATGTCTGTATCACAGTATATCTTATACCATCACATATTCTCCTGTATACCGTATGTAATATACTGTGATACAGATATCTGATGGTATATACAGGATAATATGTGACTGGTGTAATATCTGATGTCTGTATCACAGTATATCATATACCATCACATATTCTCCTGTATACCGTATGTAATATACTGTGTTCACAGATATCTGATGGTATATACAGGATAATATGTGACTGGTGTAATATCTGATGTCTGTATCACAGTATATCATATACCATCACGTATTCTCCTGTATACCATATGTAATATACTGTGTGCACAGATATCTGATGGTATATACAGGATAATATGTGACTGGTGTAATATCTGATGTCTGTATCACAGTATATCATATACCATCACATATTCTCCTGTATACCGTATGTAATATACTGTGGGCACAGATATCTGATGGTATATACAGGATAATATGTGACTGGTGTAATATCTGACGTGTGTATCACAGTATATCATGTACCATCGCATATTCTCCTGTATACCGTATGTAATATACTGTGTGCACAGATATCTGATGGTGTATACAGGATAATATGTGACTGGTGTAATATCTGATGTCTGTATCACAGTATATCTTATACCATCACATATTCTCCTGTATACCGTATGTAATATACTGTGGGCACAGATATCTGATGGTATATACAGGATAATATGTGACTGGTGTAATATCTGATGTCTGTATCACAGTATATCTTATACCATCACATATTCTCCTGTATACCATATGTAATATACTGTGTGCACAGATATCTGATGGTATATACAGGATAATATGTGACTGGTGTAATATCTGACGTGTGTATCACAGTATATCATATACCATCGCATATTCTCCTGTATACCGTATGTAATATACTGTGTGCACAGATATCTGATGGTGTATACAGGATAATATGTGACTGGTGTAATATCTGATGTCTGTATCACAGTATATCATATACCATCATATATTCTCCTGTATACCGTATGTAATATAATGTGTGCACAGATATTTGGTGGTATATACAGGATAATATGTGATTGGTGTAATATCTGATGTGTGTATCACAGTATATCATGATCCATCACATATTCTCCTGTATACCGTATGTAATATACTGTGTGCACAGATATCTGATGGTGTATACAGGATAATATGTGACTGGTGTAATATCTGATGTGTGTATCACAGTATATCATATACCATCGCATATTCTCCTGTATACCATATGTAATATACTGTGTGCACAGATATCTGATGGTATATACAGGATAATATGTGACTGGTGTAATATCTGATGTCTGCATCACAGTATATCATATACCATCACATATTCTCCTGGATACCGTATGTAATATACTGTGTGCACAGATATCTGATGGTATATACAGGATAATATGTGACTGGTGTAATATCTGATGTGTGTATCACAGTATATCATATACCATCACATATTCTCCTGTACACCGTATGTAATATACTGTGTGCACAGATATTTTATGGTATATACAGGATAATATGTGACTGGTGTAATATCTGATGTCTGTATCACAGTATATCATATGCCATCACATATTCTCCTGTATACCGTATGTAATATACTGTGTGCACAGATATTTGATGGTATATACAGGATAATATGTGACTGGTGTAATATCTGATGTCTGTATCACAGTATATCTTATACCATCACATATTCTCCTGTATACCGTATGTAATATACTGTGATACAGATATCTGATGGTATATACAGGATAATATGTGACTGGTGTAATATCTGATGTCTGTATCACAGTATATCTTATACCATCACATATTCTCCTGTATACCGTATGTAATATACTGTGATACAGATATCTGATGGTATATACAGGATAATATGTGACTGGTGTAATGTCTGATGTCTGTATCACAGTATATCATATACCATCACGTATTCTCCTGTATACCATATGTAATATACTGTGTGCACAGATATCTGATGGTATATACAGGATAATATGTGACTGGTGTAATATCTGATGTCTGTATCACAGTATATCATATACCATCACATATTCTCCTGTATACCGTATGTAATATACTGTGGGCACAGATATCTGATGGTATATACAGGATAATATGTGACTGGTGTAATATCTGACGTGTGTATCACAGTATATCATGTACCATCGCATATTCTCCTGTATACCGTATGTAATATACTGTGTGCACAGATATCTGATGGTGTATACAGGATAATATGTGACTGGTGTAATATCTGATGTCTGTATCACAGTATATCATATACCATCACATATTCTCCTGTATACCATATGTAATATACTGTGTGCACAGATATCTGATGGTATATACAGGACAATGTGTCTGGTGTAATATCTGATGTCTGTATCACAGTATATCATATACTATCACATATTCTCCTGTATACCGTATGTAATATACTGTGGGCACAGATATCTGATGGTATATACAGGATAATATGTGACTGGTGTAATATCTGATGTCTGTATCACAGTATATCTTATCCATCACATATTCTCCTGTATACCGTATGTAATATACTGTGTGCACAGATATCTGATGGTGTATACAGGATAATATGTGACTGGTGTAATATCTGATGTCTGTATCACAGTATATCTTATACCATCACATATTCTCCTGTATACCGTATGTAATATACTGTGTGCACAGATATCTGATGGTGTATACAGGATAATATGTGACTGGTGTAATATCTGATGTCTGTATCACAGTATATCATATACCATCATATATTCTCCTGTATACCGTATGTAATATAATGTGTGCACAGATATTTGGTGGTATATACAGGATAATATGTGATTGGTGTAATATCTGATGTGTGTATCACAGTATATCATGATCCATCACATATTCTCCTGTATACCGTATGTAATATACTGTGTGCACAGATATCTGATGGTGTATACAGGATAATATGTGACTGGTGTAATATCTGATGTGTGTATCACAGTATATCATATACCATCGCATATTCTCCTGTATACCATATGTAATATACTGTGTGCACAGATATCTGATGGTATATACAGGATAATATGTGACTGGTGTAATATCTGATGTCTGCATCACAGTATATCATATACCATCACATATTCTCCTGGATACCGTATGTAATATACTGTGTGCACAGATATCTGATGGTATATACAGGATAATATGTGACTGGTGTAATATCTGATGTGTGTATCACAGTATATCATATACCATCACATATTCTCCTGTACACCGTATGTAATATACTGTGTGCACAGATATTTTATGGTATATACAGGATAATATGTGACTGGTGTAATATCTGATGTCTGTATCACAGTATATCATATGCCATCACATATTCTCCTGTATACCGTATGTAATATACTGTGTGCACAGATATTTGATGGTATATACAGGATAATATGTGACTGGTGTAATATCTGATGTCTGTATCACAGTATATCTTATACCATCACATATTCTCCTGTATACCGTATGTAATATACTGTGATACAGATATCTGATGGTATATACAGGATAATATGTGACTGGTGTAATATCTGATGTCTGTATCACAGTATATCTTATACCATCACATATTCTCCTGTATACCGTATGTAATATACTGTGATACAGATATCTGATGGTATATACAGGATAATATGTGACTGGTGTAATGTCTGATGTCTGTATCACAGTATATCATATACCATCACGTATTCTCCTGTATACCATATGTAATATACTGTGTGCACAGATATCTGATGGTATATACAGGATAATATGTGACTGGTGTAATATCTGATGTCTGTATCACAGTATATCATATACCATCACATATTCTCCTGTATACCGTATGTAATATACTGTGGGCACAGATATCTGATGGTATATACAGGATAATATGTGACTGGTGTAATATCTGACGTGTGTATCACAGTATATCATGTACCATCGCATATTCTCCTGTATACCGTATGTAATATACTGTGTGCACAGATATCTGATGGTGTATACAGGATAATATGTGACTGGTGTAATATCTGATGTCTGTATCACAGTATATCATATACCATCACATATTCTCCTGTATACCATATGTAATATACTGTGTGCACAGATATCTGATGGTATATACAGGACAATGTGTCTGGTGTAATATCTGATGTCTGTATCACAGTATATCATATACTATCACATATTCTCCTGTATACCGTATGTAATATACTGTGGGCACAGATATCTGATGGTATATACAGGATAATATGTGACTGGTGTAATATCTGATGTCTGTATCACAGTATATCTTATCCATCACATATTCTCCTGTATACCGTATGTAATATACTGTGTGCACAGATATCTGATGGTGTATACAGGATAATATGTGACTGGTGTAATATCTGATGTCTGTATCACAGTATATCTTATACCATCACATATTCTCCTGTATACCGTATGTAATATACTGTGTGCACAGATATCTGATGGTGTATACAGGATAATATGTGACTGGTGTAATATCTGATGTCTGTATCACAGTATATCATATACTATCACATATTCTCCTGTATACCGTATGTAATATACTGTGTGCACAGATATCTGATGGTATATGCAGGATAATATGTGACTGATGTAATATCTGATGTGTGTATCACAGGGTATCATATACCATCACATATTCTCCTGTATACCGTGTGTAATATACTGTGATACCGATATCTGATGGTATATACAGGATAATATGTGGCTGGTGTAATATCTGATGTCTGTATCACAGTATATCTTATACCATCACATATTCTCCTGTATACCGTATGTAATATACTGTGTGCACAGATATCTGATGGTATATACAGGATAATATGTGACTGGTGTAATATCTGATGTCTGTATCACAGTATATCATATACCATCACATATTCTCCTGTATACCGTATGTAATATACTGTGTGCACAGATATCTGATGGTGTATACAGGATAATATGTGACTGGTGTAATATCTGATGTCTGTATCACAGTATATCTTATACCATCACATATTCTCCTGTATACCGTATGTAATATACTGTGTGCACAGATATCTGATGGTATATACAGGATAATATGTGTCTGGTTTAATATCTGATGTCTGTATCACAGTATATCATATACCATCACATATTCTCCTGTATACCGTATGTAATATACTGTGGGCACAGATATCTGATGGTATATACAGGATAATATGTGACTGGTGTAATATCTGATGTCTGTATCACAGTATATCTTATACCATCACATATTCTCCTGTATACCGTATGTAATATACTGTGTGTACAGATATCTGATGGTATATACAGGATAATATGTGATTGGTGTAATATCTGATGTGTGTATCACAGTATATCATGTTCCATCACATATGCTCCTGTATACCGTATGTAATATACTGTGTGCACAGATATCTGATGGTGTATACAGTATAATATGTGACTGGTGTAATATCTGATGTCTGTATCACAGTATATCATATACCATCACATATTCTCCTGTATACCATATGTAATATACTGTGTGCACATATATCTGATGGTATATACAGGATAATATGTGTCTGGTTTAATATCTGATGTCTGTATCACAGTATATCATATACCATCACATACTCTCCTGTATAACGTATGTAATATATTGTGGGCACAGATATCTGATGGTATATACAGGATAATATGTGACTGGTGTAATATCTGATGTCTGTATCACAGTATATCTTATACCATCACATATTCTCCTGTATACCGTATGTAAGATACTGTGTGCACAGATATCTGATGGTGTATACAGGATAATATGTGACTGGTGTAATATCTGATGTCTGTATCACAGTATATCTTATACCATCACATATTCTCCTATATACCGTATGTAATATACTGTGTGCACAGATATCTGATGTTGTATACAGGATAATATGTGACTGGTGTAATATCTGATGTCTGTATCACAGTATATCATATACCATTACATATTCTCCTGTATACTGTATGTAATATACTGTGATACAGATATCTGATGGTATATACAGGATAATATGTGACTGGTGTAATGTCTGATGTGTGTATCACAGTATATCATATACCATCACATATTCTCCTGTATTCCGTATGTAATATACTGTGTGCACAGATATCTGATGGTGTATACAGGATAATATGTGACTGGTGTAATATCTGATGTCTGTATCACAGTATATCATATACCATCACATATTCTCCTGTATACCATATGTAATATACTGTGTGCACAGATATCTGATGGTATATACAGGATAATATGTGACTGGTGTAATATCTAATGTCTGTATCACAGTATATCATATACCATCACATATTCTCCTGTATACCATATGTAATATACTGTGATACAGATATCTGATGGTATATACAGGATAATATGTGACTGGTGTAATATCTGATGTCTGAGTCACAGTATATCATATACCATCACATATTCTCCTGTATACCGTATGTAATATACTGTGTGCACAGATATCTGATGGTATATACAGGAAAATATGTGACTGGTGTAATATCTGATGTCTGTATCACAGTATATCATATATCATCACATATTCTCCTGTATACCGTATGTAATATACTGTGTGCACAGATATCTGATGGTGTATACAGGATAATATGTGACTGGTGTAATATGTGATGTCTGTATCACAGTATATCATATATCATCACATATTCTCCTGTATACCGTATGTAATATACTGTGATACAGATATCTGATGGTGTATACAGGATAATATGTGACTGGTGTAATATGTGATGTCTGTATCACAATATATCATATACCATCACATATTCTCCTGTATACCGTATGTAATATACTGTGATACAGATATCTGATGGTATATACAGGATAATATGTGACTGGTGTAATGTCTGATGTGTGTATCACAGTATATCATATACCATCACATATTCTCCTGTATTCCGTATGTAATATACTGTGTGCACAGATATCTGATGGTGTATACAGGATAATATGTGACTGGTCTAAGATCTGATGTCTGTATCACAGTATATCATATACCATCACATATTCTCCTGTATACCGTATGTAATATACTGTGTGCACAGATATCTGATGGTATATATAGGATAATATGTGACTGGTGTAATATCTGATGTCTGTATCACAGTATATCATATACCACCACATATTCTCCTGTATACCATATGTAATATACTGTGATACAGATATCTGATGGTATATACAGGATAATATGTGACTGGTGTAATATCTGATGTCTGAATCACAGTATATCATATACCATCACAAATTTTAGTGTATACCGTATGTAATATACTGTGTGCACAGATATCTGATGGTATATACAGGATAATATGTGACTGGTGTAATATCTGATGTCTGTATCACAGTATATCATATACCATCACATATTCTCCTGTATACCGTATGTAATATACTGTGTGCACAGATATCTGATGGTGTATACAGGATAATATGTGACTGGTGTAATATGTGATATCTGTATCACAGTATATCATATACCATCACATATTCTCCTGTATACCGTATGTAATATACTGTGTGCACAGATATCTGATGGTATATACAGGATAATATGTGGCTGGTGTAATATCTGATGTCTGTATCACAGTATATCTTATACCATCACATATTCTCCTGTATACCATATGTAATATACTGTGTGCACAGATATCTGATGGTATATACAGGATAATATGTGACTGGTGTAATATCTCATGTCTGTATCACAGTATATCATATGCCATCACATATTCTCCTGTATACCGTATGTAATATACTGTGTGCACAGATATCTGATGGTGTATACAGGATAATATGTGACTTGTGTAATATCTGATGTGTGTATCACAGTATATCATATACCATCACATATTCTCCTGTATACCGTATGTAATATACTGTGTGCACAGATATCTGATGGTGTATACAGGATAATATGTGACTGGTGTAATATCTGATGTGTGTATCACAGTATATCATATACCATCACATATTCTCCTGTATACCGTATGTAATATACTGTGTGCACAGATATCTGATGGTATATACAGGATAATATGTGACTGGTGTAATATCTGATGTGTGTATCACAGTATATCATATACCATCACATATTCTCCTGTATACCGTATGTAATATACTGTGATACAGATATCTGATGGTGTATACAGGATAATATGTGACTGGTGTAATATCTGATGTGTGTATCACAATATATCATATACCATCACATATTCTCCTGTATACCGTATGTAATATACTGTGATACAGATATCTGATGGTATATACAGGATAATATGTGACTGGTGTAATGTCTGATGTCTGTATCACAGTATATCATATACCATCACATATTCTCCTGTATATCATATGTAATATACTGTGATACAGATATCTGATAGTTTATACAGGATAATATGTGACTGGTGTAATATCTGATGTCTGTATCACAGTATATCTTATACCATCACATATTCTCCTGTATACCATATGTAATATACTGTGTGCACAGATATCTGATGGTATATACAGGATAATATGTGACTGGTGTAATATCTCATGTCTGTATCACAGTATATCTTATACCATCACATATTCTCCTGTATACCGTATGTAATATACTGTGTGCACAGATATCTGATGGTATATACAGGATAATATGTGACTGGTGTAATATCTGATGTCTGTATCACAGTATATCATATACCATCACATATTCTCCTGTATAGCATATGTAATATACTGTGTGCACAGATATCTGATGGTGTATACAGGATAATATGTGACTGGTGTAATATCTGATGTCTGTATCACAGTATATCATATACCATCACATATTCTCCAGTATACCGTATGTAATATACTGTGATACAGATATCTGATGGTGTATACAGGATAATATGTGTCTTGTGTAATATCTGATGTCTGTATCACAGTATATGATGTTCCATCACATATTCTCCTGTATACCGTATGTAATATACTGTGTGCACAGATATCTGATGGTGTATACAGGATAATATGTGTCTGGTGTAATATCTGATGTCTGTATCACAGTATATCATATACCATCACATATTCTCCTGTATACCGTATGTAATATACTGTGTGCACAGATATATGATGGTATAGACAGGATAATATGTGACTGGTGTAATATCTGATGTCTGTATCACAGTATATCATATACCGTCACATATTCTACTGTATACCGTATGTAATATACTGTGTGCACAGATATCTGATGGTATATACAGGATAATATGTGACTGGTGTAATATCTGATGTCTGTATCACATTATATCATATACCGTCACATATTCTCCTGTATACCGTATGTAATATACTGTGTGCACAGATATCTGATGGTATATACAGGATAATATGTGGCTGGTGTAATATCTGATGTCTGTATCACAGTATATCTTATACCATCACATATTCTCCTGTATACCGTATGTAATATACTGTGTGCACAGATATCTGATGGTGTATACAGGATAATATGTGACTGATGTAATATGTGATGTCTGTATCACAGTATATCATATACCATCACATATTCTCCTGTATACCGTATGTAATATAATGTGTGCACAGATATCTGATGGTGTATACAGGATAATATGTGACTGGTGTAATATCTGATGTCTGTATCACAGTATATCATATACCATCACATATTCTCCTGTATACCGTATGTAATATACTGTGATACAGATATCTGATGGTATATACAGGATAATATGTGACTGGTGTAATATCTGATGTCTGAATCACAGTATATCATATACCATCACATATTCTCCTGTATACCATATGTAATATACTGTGTGCACAGATATCTGATGGTATATACAGGATAATATGTGACTGGTGTAATATCTGATGTCTGTATCACAGTATATAATATACCATCACATATTCTCCTGTATACCGTATGTAATATACTGTGTGCACAGATATCTGATGGTGTATACAGGATAATATGTGACTGGTGTAATATGTGATATCTGTTTCACAGTATATCTTATACCATCACATATTCTCCTGTATACCGTATGTAATATACTGTGTGCACAGATATCTGATGGTGTATACAGGATAATATGTGACTGGTGTAATATGTGATGTCTGTATCACAGTATATCATATACCATCACATATTCTCCTGTATACCGTATGTAATATACTGTGTGCACAGATATCTGATGGTATATACAGGATAATATGTGACTGGTGTAGTATCTGATGTCTGTATCACAGTATATCATATACCATCACATATTATCCTGTATACCATATGTAATATACTGTGATACAGATATCTGATGGTGTATACAGGATAATATGTGACTGGTGTTATATCTGATGTGTGTATCACAGTATATCATATACCATCACATATTCTCCTGTATACCATATGTAATATACTGTGTGCACAGATATCTGATGGTATATACAGGATAATATGTGACTGGTGTAATATCTGATGTCTGTATCACAGTATATCATATACCATCACATATTCTCCAGTATACCGTATGTAATATACTGTGATACAGATATCTGATGGTGTATACAGGATAATATGTGTCTGGTATAATATCTGATGTCTGTATCACAGTATATGATGTTCCATCACATATTCTCCTGTATACCGTATGTAACATACTGTGTGCACAGATATCTGATGGTGTATACAGGATAATATGTGACTGGTGTAATATCTGATGTCTGTATCACAGTATATGATGTTCCATCACATATTCTCCTGTATACCGTATGTAATATACTGTGTGCACAGATATCTGATGGTGTATACAGGATAATATGTGTCTGGTGTAATATCTGATGTCTGTATCACAGTATATCTTATACCATCACATATTCTCCTGTATACCGTATGTAATATACTGTGTGCACAGATATCTGATGGTGTATACAGGGTAATATGTGTCTGGTGTAATATCTGATGTCTGTATCACAGTATATCATATACCATCACATATTCTCCTGTATACCGTATGTAATATACTGTGTGCACAGATATATGATGGTATATACAGAATAATATGTGACTGGTGTAATATCTGATGTCTGTATCACAGTATATCATATACCATCACATATTCTCCTGTATACCGTATGTAATATACTGTGTTCACAGATATCTGATGGTATATACAGGATAATATGTGACTGGTGTAATATCTGATGTCTGTATCACAGTATATCATATACCATCACATATTCTTCTGTATACCGTATGTAATATACTGTGTGCACAGATATATGATGGTATATACAGGATAATATGTGTCTGGTGTAATATCTGATGTCTGTATCACAGTATATCATATACCATCACATTCTCCTGTATACCGTATGTAATATACTGTGTGCACAGATATATGATGGTATATACAGGATAATATGTGGCTGGTGTAATATCTGATGTCTGTATCACAGTATATCATATACCATCACATATTCTCCTGTATACCGTATGTAATATACTGTGTGCACAGATATCTGATGGTATATACAGGATAATATGTGACTGGTGTAATATCTGATGTGTGTATCACAGTGTATCATATACCATCACATATTCTCCTGTATACCGTGTGTAATAAACTGTGATACCGATATCTGATGGTATATAAAGGATAATATGTGACTGGTATAATATCTGATGTCTGTATCACAGTATATCTTATACCATCACATATTCTCCTGTATTCCGGATGTAATATACTGTGTGCACAGATATCTGATGGTGTATACAGGATAATATGTGACTGGTGTAATATGTGATGTCTGTATCACAGTATATCATATACCATCACATATTCTCCTGTATACCGTATGTAATATACTGTGTGCACAGATATCTGATGGTGTATATGACGTGCCCCTGGGCCTGTGTCGCGCTGCGTTGCGCATGCGGGAGCTTACCCGGAGCCGGATCTGTTGAGGGTTGTAGTCTCGTGGCGGTGACCCGGTCCGTGCCCAGGGAGTCAAACTGAGCGGCGATGTATCAGCGGTAGATGTTGGACGACTACGCCACCCGTTGAGTACAGCTAAGGAGCTGCTGCTGCAGGGCAGACCGCTGAGGCCGGTGGTAGGATTGTGCAGCGTGATAGTATAACCCCCAACGGGAGGGGTATGGCCTCAGGGCAGCCGACGTGGATGATGGGGGTAGCAGGAACCACTCGGAGACGGTACGGTGTAGTTCAGGGTCTTTACTGGTGACAAAGATAGACCCTCCCGGAGTACTGGCTAGCGATTGGGGCCTGGTCAGTCCTTGAGCAGATGGGATCTCCCCTGGCCAGGCGGAGTTGTAGGCCTCCCAAACTAACTGTACTCTTCTGGCTACCTTGCTAGAGGCGGGTATAAGTAGCCCACGTCCCTGAGTGTACCGTGTGGTGCTCACCCATATGGCCGGTGACTCGGGGCCTTCTAGTAGCTTCCGCTCCACGACGGCGGTGCTGGTCCCATGCGTGTGACCGTGCCTTCGGGTTTCTTGGCCAGAGGACCTGGAATCCCCTGCCTGACGGATTCTGCTGCTGGGTAAGGATTAGCCCCCACAGCCTTGGACTCCGGGTCCGGTAAGAAATCTTCTCAGTCAGGGCGAGCTCTGCAGCTGCCAGCCCCTGACTCCTTGTAGCACTGCGCCCACAGAGCTCCTGATGTTCTGTTCCTGTATTTGCTTCTTTTCTCTGTCTCTACTTCTTCTCTACTCACTAACCCTGCCTCAGCCCTAGGTTTATATAGGGGAAGTTCTTCCCCTCCCAGGACTGGGCAGGAGGTGTGGCATGCACAGGATCCCTGACCAAGAGACCTCCCACCTGCTCTCAGACATAACATTGCTGTTACTGTGGAAACCAGATCCCTGGGGTGCCACATATACAGGATAATATGTGACTGGTGTAATATCTGATGTGTATCACAGTATATCATATACCATCACATATTCTCCTGTATACCGCATGTAATATACTGTGTGCACAGATATCTGATGGTATATACAGGAAAATATGTGACTGGTGTAATATCTGATGTGTGTATCACAGTATATCATATACCATCACATATTCTCCTGTATACCGTATGTAATATACTGTGATACAGATATCTGATGGTATATACATTATAATATGTGACTGGTGTAATGTCTGATGTGTGTATCACAGTATATCATATACCATCACATATTCTCCTGTATACCGTGTGTAATAAACTGTGATACCGATATATGATGGTATATACAGGATAATATGTGGCTGGTGTAATATCTGATGTCTGTATCACAGTATATCTTATACCATCACATATTCTCCTGTATACCGTATGTAATCAACTGTGTGCACAGATATCTGATGGTATATACAGGATAATATGTGACTGGTGTAATATCTGATGTCTGTATCACAGTATATCTTATACCATCACATATTCTCCTGTATACCGTATGTAATATACTGTGTGCACAGATATCTGATGGAATATATAGGATAATATGGGACTGGTGTAATATCTGATGTCTGTATCACAGTATATCTTATACCATCACATATTCTCCTGTATTCCGGATGTAATATACTGTGTGCACAGATATCTGATGGTGTATACAGGATAATATGTGACTGGTGTAATATCTGATGTCTGTATCACAGTATATCTTATACCATCACATATTCTCCTGCATACCGTATGTAATATACTGTGGGCACAGATATCTGATGGTATATACAGGATAATATGTGACTGGTGTAATATCTGATGTCTGTATCACTGTATATCTTATACCATCACATATTCTCCTGTATACCATATGTAATATACTGTGTGCACAGATATCTGATGGTGTATACAGGATAATATGTGACTGGTGTAATATCTGATGTCTAAATCACAGTATATCATATACCATCACATATTCTCCTGTAGACCGTATGTAATATACTGTGTGCACAGATATCTGATGGTGTATACAGAATAATATGTGACTGGTGTAATATCTGATGTCTGTATCACAGTATATCATATACCATCACATATTCTCCTGTATACCGTATGTAATATACTGTGATACAGATATCTGATGGTATATACAGGATAATATGTGACTGGTGTAATGTCTGATGTGTGTATCACAGTATATCTTATACCATCACATATTCTCCTGTATTCCGTATGTAATATACTGTGTGCACAGATATCTGATGGTGTATACAGGATAATATGTGACTGGTGTAATATCTGATGTGTGTATCACAGTATATCATATACCATCACATATTCTCCTGTATACCGTATGTAATATACTGTGTGCACAGATATCTGATGGTGTATACAGGATAATATGTGACTGGTGTAATATCTGATGTCTGTATCACAGTATATCATATACCATCACATATTATCCTATATACCATATGTAATATACTGTGATACAGATATCTGATGGTGTATACAGGATAATATGTGACTGGTGTAATATCTGATGTGTGTATCACAGTATATCATATACCATCACATACTCTCCTGTATACCGTATGCAATATTATGTGTGCACAGATATCTGATGGTATATACAGGATAATATGTGACTGGTGTAATATCTGATGTGTGTATCACAGTATATCATATACCATCACATATTCTCCTGCATACCGTATGTAATATACTGTGTGCACAGATATCTGATGGTATATACAGGATAATATGTGACTGGTGTAATATCTGATGTCTGTATCACAGTATATCTTATACCATCACATATTCTCCTGTATACCGTATGTAATATACTGTGTGCACAGATATCTGATGGTATATACAGGATAATATGTGGCTGGTGTAATATCTGATGTCTGTATCACAGTATATCTTATACCATCACATATTCTCCTATATACCATATGTAATATACTGTGTGCACAGATATCTGATGGTATATACAGGATAATATGTGACTGGTGTAATATCTGATGTCTGTATCACAGTATATCATATGCCATCACATATTCTCCTGTATACCGTATGTAATATACTGTGTGCACAGATATCTGATGGTGTATACAGGATAATATGTGACTGGTGTAATATCTGATGTGTGTATCACAGTATATCATATACCATCACATGTTCTCCTGTATACCGTATGTAATATACTGTGTGCACAGATATCTGATGGTATATACAGGATAATATGTGACTGGTGTAATATCTGATGTGTGTATCACAGTGTATCATATACCATCACATATTCTCCAGTATACCGTATGTAATATACTGTGTGCACAGATATCTGATGGTATATACAGGATAATATGTGACTGGTGTAATATCTGATGTGTGTATCACAGTATATCATATACCATCACATTCTCCTGTATACCGTATGTAATATACTGTGATACATATATCTGATGGTGTATACAGGATAATATGTGACTGGTGTAATATCTGATGTGTGTATCACAGTATATCATATACCATCACATATTCTCCTGTATACCATATGTAATATACTGTGATACAGATATCTGATGGTATATACAGGATAATATGTGACTGGTGTAATATCTGATGTCTGTGTCACAGTATATCATATACCATCACATATTCTCCTGTATACCATATGTAATATACTGTGTGCACAGATATCTGATGGTATATACAGGATATTATGTGACTGGTGTAATATCTGATGTCTGTATCACAGTATATCTTATACCATCACATATTCTCCTGTATACCGTATGTAATATACTGTGTGCACAGATATCTGATGGTATATACAGGATAATATGTGACTGGTGTAATATCTGATGTCTGTATCACAGTATATGATGTTCCATCACATATTCTCCTGTATACCGTATGTAATATACTGTGTGCACAGATATCTGATGGTGTATACAGGATAATATGTGTCTGGTGTAATATCTGATGTCTGTATCACAGTATATCTTATACCATCACATATTCTCCTGTATACCGTATGTAATATACTGTGTGCACAGATATCTGATGGTGTATACAGAGTAATATGAGTCTGGTGTAATATCTGATGTGTGTATCACAGTATATCATATACCATCACATATTCTCCAGTATACCGTATGTAATATACTGTGTGCACAGATATCTGATGGTGTATACAGGATAATATGTGACTGGTGTAATATCTGATGTCTGTATCACAGTATATCATATACCATCACATATTCTCCTGTATACCGTATGTAATATACTGTGTTCACAGATATCTGATGGTATATACAGGATAATATGTGACTGGTGTAATACCTGATGTCTGTATCACAGTATATCATATACCATCACATATTCTCCTGTATACCGTATGTAATATACTGTGTGCACAGATATATGATGGTATATACAGGATAATATGTGTCTGGTCTAATATCTGATGTCTGTATCACAGTATATCATATACCATCACATATTCTCCTGTATACCGTATGTAATATACTGTGTGCACAGATATATGATGGTATATACAGGATAATATGTGGCTGGTGTAATATCTGATGTCTGTATCACAGTATATCTTATACCATCACATATTCTCCTGTATACCGTATGTAATATACTGTGTGCACAGATGTCTGATGGTATATACAGGATAATATGTGACTGGTGTAATATCTAATGTCTGTATCACAGTATATGATGTTCCATCACATATTCTCCTGTATACCGTATGTAATATACTGTGGGCACAGATATCTGATGGTATATACAGGATAATATGGGACTGGTGTAATATCTGATGTGTGTATCACAGTGTATCATATACCATCACATATTCTCCTGTATACCGTGTGTAATAAACTGTGATACCGATATCTGATGGTATATAAAGGATAATATGTGGCTGGTGTAATATCTGATGTCTGTATCACAGTATATCTTATACCATCACATATTCTCCTGTATACCGTATGTAATATACTGTGTGCACAGATATCTGATGGTATATACAGGATAATATGGGAATGGTGTAATATCTGATGTCTGTATCACAGTATATCTTATACCATCACATATTCTCCTGTATTCCGGATGTAATATACTGTGTGCACAGATATCTGATGGTGTATACAGGATAATATGTGACTGGTGTAATATCTGATGTCTGTATCACAGTATATGATGTTCCATCACATATTCTCCTGTATACCGTATGTAATATACTGTGTGCACAGATATCTGATGGTGTATACAGGATAATATGTGTCTGGTGTAATATCTGATGTCTGTATCACAGTATATCTTATACCATCACATATTCTCCTGTATACCGTATGTAATATACTGTGTGCACAGATATCTGATGGTGTATACAGAGTAATATGAGTCTGGTGTAATATCTGATGTGTGTATCACAGTATATCATATACCATCACATATTCTCCAGTATACCGTATGTAATATACTGTGTGCACAGATATCTGATGGTGTATACAGGATAATATGTGACTGGTGTAATATCTGATGTCTGTATCACAGTATATCATATACCATCACATATTCTCCTGTATACCGTATGTAATATACTGTGTTCACAGATATCTGATGGTATATACAGGATAATATGTGACTGGTGTAATACCTGATGTCTGTATCACAGTATATCATATACCATCACATATTCTCCTGTATACCGTATGTAATATACTGTGTGCACAGATATATGATGGTATATACAGGATAATATGTGTCTGGTCTAATATCTGATGTCTGTATCACAGTATATCATATACCATCACATATTCTCCTGTATACCGTATGTAATATACTGTGTGCACAGATATATGATGGTATATACAGGATAATATGTGGCTGGTGTAATATCTGATGTCTGTATCACAGTATATCTTATACCATCACATATTCTCCTGTATACCGTATGTAATATACTGTGTGCACAGATATCTGATGGTATATACAGGATAATATGTGACTGGTGTAATATCTAATGTCTGTATCACAGTATATGATGTTCCATCACATATTCTCCTGTATACCGTATGTAATATACTGTGGGCACAGATATCTGATGGTATATACAGGATAATATGGGACTGGTGTAATATCTGATGTGTGTATCACAGTGTATCATATACCATCACATATTCTCCTGTATACCGTGTGTAATAAACTGTGATACCGATATCTGATGGTATATAAAGGATAATATGTGGCTGGTGTAATATCTGATGTCTGTATCACAGTATATCTTATACCATCACATATTCTCCTGTATACCGTATGTAATATACTGTGTGCACAGATATCTGATGGTATATACAGGATAATATGGGAATGGTGTAATATCTGATGTCTGTATCACAGTATATCTTATACCATCACATATTCTCCTGTATTCCCGATGTAATATACTGTGTGCACAGATATCTGATGGTGTATACAGGATAATATGTGACTGGTGTAATATCTGATGTCTGTATCACAGTATATCTTATACCATCACATATTCTCCTGTATACCGTATGTAATATACTGTGTGCACAGATATCTGATGGTGTATACAGGATAATATGTGACTGGTGTAATATCTGATGTGTGTATCACAGTATATCATATTCCATCACATTCTTCTGTATAGCGTATGTAATATACTGTGTGTACAGATATCTGATGGTATATACAGGATAATATGTGACTGGTGTAATATCTGATGTCTGTATCACAGTATATCATATACCATCACATATTCTCCTGTATACCATATGTAATATACTGTGTGCACAGATATCTGATGGTATATAGAGGATAATATGTGTCTGGTGTAATATCTGATGTCTGTATCACAGTATATCATATACCATCACATATTCTCCTGTATACCGTATGTAATATACTGTGGGCACAGATATCTGATGGTATATACAGGATAATATGTGACTGGTGTAATATCTGATGTCTGTATCACAGTATATCATATACCATCACATATTCTCCTGTATACCGTATGTAATATACTGTGTGCACAGATATCTGATGGTGTATACAGGATAATATGTGACTGGTGTAATATCTGATGTCTGAATCACAGTATATCATATACCATCACATATTCTCCTGTAGACCGTATGTAATATACTGTGTGCACAGATATCTGATGGTATATACAGGATAATATGCGACTGGTGTAATATCTGATGTCTGTATCACAGTATATCATATACCATCACATATTCTCCTGTATACCATATATAATATACTGTGATACAGATATCTGATGGTATATACAGGATAATATGTGACTGGTGTAATATCTGATGTCTGAATCACAGTATATCATATACCATCACATATTCTCCTGTATACCGTATGTAATATACTGTGTGCACAGATATCTGATGGTATATACAGGATAATATGTGACTGGTGTAATATCTGATGTCTGTATCACAGTATATCTTATACCATCACATATTCTCCTGTATACCGTATGTAATATACTGTGTGCACAGATATCTGATGGTATATACAGGATAATATGTGACTGGTGTAATATCTGATGTCTGTATCACAGTATATCATATACCATCACATATTCTCCTGTATACCGTATGTAATATACTGTGTGCACAGATATCTGATGGTGTATACAGGATAATATGTGTCTGGTGTAATATCTGATGTCTGTATCACAGTATATCATATACCATCACATATTCTCCCGTATACCGTATGTAATATACTGTGTGCACAGATATATGATGGTATATACAGGATAATATGTGACTGGTGTAATATCTGATGTCTGTATCACAGTATATCATATACCATCACATATTCTCCTGTATACCGTATGTAATATACTGTGTGCACAGATATCTGATGGTATATACAGGATAATATGTGACTGGTGTAATATCTGATGTGTGTATCACAGTATATCATATACCATCACATATTCTCCTGTATACCGTATGTAATATACTGTGTGCACAGATATCTGATGGTGTATACAGGATAATATGTGACTGGTGTAATATCTGATGTCTGTATCACAGTATATCATATACCATCACATATTCTCCTGTATACCGTATGTAATATACTGTGTGCACAGATATCTGATGGTATATACAGGATAATATGTGACTGGTGTAATATCTGATGTGTGTATCACAGTATATCATATACCATCACATATTCTCCTGTATACCGTATGTAATATACTGTGTGCACAGATATCTGATGGTATATACAGGATAATATGTGACTGGTGTAATATCTGATGTGTGTATCACAGTATATCATATACCATCACATATTATCCTGTATACCATATGTAATATACTGTGATACAGATATCTGATGGTGTATACAGGATAATATGTGACTGGTGTAATATCTGATGTGTGAATCACAGTATATCATATACCATCACATATTCTCCTGTATACCGTATGCAATATTATGTGTGCACAGATATCTGATGGTATATACAGGATAATATGTGACTGGTGTAATATCTGATGTGTGTATCACAGTATATCATATACCATCACATATTCTCCTGCATACCGTATGTAATATACTGTGTGCACAGATATCTGATGGTATATACAGGATAATGTGTGACTGGTGTAATATCTGATGTCTGTATCACAGTATATCTTATACCATCACATATTCTCCTGTATACCGTATGTAATATACTGTGTGCACAGATATCTGATGGTATATACAGGATAATATGTGGCTGGTGTAATATCTGATGTCTGTATCACAGTATATCTTATACCATCACATATTCTCCTGTATACCATATGTAATATACTGTGTGCACAGATATCTGATGGTATATACAGGATAATATGTGACTGGTGTAATATCTCATGTCTGTATCACAGTATATCATATGCCATCACATATTCTCCTGTATACCGTATGTAATATACTGTGTGCACAGATATCTTATGGTATATACAGGATAATATGTGACTGGTGTAATATCTGATGTGTGTATCACAGTATATCATATACCATCACATATTCTCCTGTATACCGTATGTAATATACTGTGTGCACAGATATCTGATGGTATATACAGGATAATATGTGACTGGTGTAATATCTGATGTGTGTATCACAGTATATCATATACCATCACATATTCTCCAGTATACCGTATGTAATATACTGTGTGCACAGATATCTGATGGTATATACAGGATAATATGTGACTGGTGTAATATCTGATGTGTGTATCACAGTATATCATATACCATCACATATTCTCCTGTATACCATATGTAATATACTGTGATACAGATATCTGATGGTATATACAGGATAATATGTGACTGGTGTAATATCTGATGTCTGTGTCACAGTATATCATATACCATCACATATTCTCCTGTATACCATATGTAATATACTGTGTGCACAGATATCTGATGGTATATACAGGATAATATGTGACTGGTGTAATATCTGATGTCTGTATCACAGTATATCTTATACCATCACATATTCTCCTGTATACCGTATGTAATATACTGTGTGCACAGATATCTGATGGTATATACAGGATAATATGTGACTGGTGTAATATCTGATGTCTGTATCACAGTATATCATATACCATCACATATTCTCCTGTATACCGTATGTAATATACTGTGTGCACAGATATCTGATGGTATATACAGGATAATATGTGACTGGTGTAATATCTGATGTCTGTATCACAGTATATCATATACCATCACATATTCTCCTGTATACCGTATGTAATATACTGTGATACAAATATCTGATGGTGTATACAGGATAATATGTGTCTGGTGTAATATCTGATGTCTGTATCACAGTATATGATGTTCCATCACATATTCTCCTGTATACCGTATGTAATCAACTGTGTGCACAGATATCTGATGGTATATACAGGATAATATGTGACTGGTGTAATATCTGATGTGTGTATCACAGTGTATCATATACCATCACATATTCTCCTGTATACCGTATGTAATATACTGTGTGCACAGATATCTGATGGTATATACAGGATAATATGTGACTGATGTAATATCTGATGTGTGTATCAAAGTGTATCATATACCATCACATATTCTCCTGTATACCGTGTGTAATATACTGTGATACCGATATCTGATGGTATATACAGGATAATATGTGGCTGGTGTAATATCTGATGTCTGTATCACAGTATATCTTATACCATCACATATTCTCCTGTATACCGTATGTAATATACTGTGTGCACAGATATCTGATGGTGTATACAGGATAATATGTGACTGGTGTAATATCTGATGTCTGTATCACAGTATATCTTATACCATCACATATTCTCCTGTATACCGTATGTAATATACTGTGTGCACAGATATCTGATGGTATATACAGGATAATATGTGACTGGTGTAATATCTGATGTCTGTATCACAGTGTATCATATACCATCACATATTCTCCTGTATACCGTATGTAATATACTGTGTGCACAGATATCTGATGGTGTATACAGGATAATATGTGTCTGGTGTAATATCTGATGTCTGTATCACAGTATATCATATACCATCACATATTCTCCTGTATACCGTATGTAATATACTGTGTGCACAGATATATGATGGTATATACAGGATAATATGTGACTGGTGTAATATCTGATGTCTGTATCACAGTATATCATATGCCATCACATATTCTCCTGTATACCGTATGTAATATACTGTGTGCACAGATATCTGATGGTATATACAGGATAATATGTGACTGGTGTAATATCTGATGTCTGTATCACAGTATATCATATACCATCACATATTCTCCTGTATACCGTATGTAATATACTGTGATACAGATATCTGATGGTATATACAGGATAATATGTGGCTGGTGTAATATCTGATGTCTGTATCACAGTATATCTTATACCATCACATATTCTCCTGTATACCGTATGTAATCAACTGTGTGCACAGATATCTGATGGTATATACAGGATAATATGTGACTGGTGTAATATCTGATGTGTGTATCACAGTGTATCATATACCATCACATATTCTCCTGTATACCGTATGTAATATACTGTGTGCACAGATATCTGATGGTATATACAGGATAATATGTGACTGATGTAATATCTGATGTGTGTATCAAAGTGTATCATATACCATCACATATTCTCCTGTATACCGTATGTAATATACTGTGTGCACAGATATCTGATGGTGTATACAGGATAATATGTGTCTGGTGTAATATCTGATGTCTGTATCACAGTATATCATATACCATCACATATTCTCCTGTATACCGTATGTAATATACTGTGTGCACAGATATATGATGGTATATACAGGATAATATGTGACTGGTGTAATATCTGATGTCTGTATCACAGTATATCATATGCCATCACATATTCTCCTGTATACCGTATGTAATATACTGTGTGCACAGATATCTGATGGTATATACAGGATAATATGTGACTGGTGTAATATCTGATGTCTGTATCACAGTATATCATATACCATCACATATTCTCCTATATACCGTATGTAATATACTGTGATACAGATATCTGATGGTATATACAGGATAATGTGACTGGTGTAATATCAGATGTCTGTATCACAGTATATCATATACCATCACATATTCTCCTGTATACCATATGTAATATACTGTGTGCACAGATATCTGATGGTATATACAGGATAATATGTGGCTGGTGTAATATCTGATGTCTTTATCACAGTATATCATATACCATCACATATTCTCCTGTATACCGTATGTAATATACTGTGTGCACATATATCTGATGGTGTATACAGGATAATATGTGACTGGTGTAATATCTGATGTGTGAATCACAGTATATCATATACCATCACATATTCTCCTGTATACCGTATGTAATATACTGTGTGTACAGATATCTGATGGTATATACAGGATAATATGTGATTGGTGTAATATCTGACGTGTGTATCACAGTATATCATATACCATCACATATTCTCCTGTATACCGTATGTAATATACTGTGTGCACAGATATCTGATGGTATATACAGGATAATATGTGACTGGTGTAATATCTGATGTCTGTATCACAGTATATCATATACCATCACATATTCTCCTGTATACCGTATGTAATATACTATGTGCACAGATATCTGATGGTGTATACAGGATAATATGTGACTGGTGTAATATCTGACGTGTGTATCACAGTATATCATATACCATCACATATTCTCCTGTATACCGTATGTAATATACTGTGTGCACAGATATCTGATGGTATATACAGGATAATGTGACTGGTGTAATATCTGATGTGTGTATCACAGTATATCTTATACCATCACATATTCTCCTGTATTCCGGATGTAATATACTGTGTGCACAGATATCTGATGGTATATACAGGATAATATGTGACTGGCGTAATATCTGATGTCTGTACACACAGTATATCATATACCATCACATATTATCCTGTATACCATATGTAATATACTGTGATACAGATATCTGATGGTACATACAGGATTATATGTGACTGGTGTAATATCTGATGTGTGTATCACAGTATATCATATACCATCACATATTCTCCTGTATACCGTATGTAATATACTGTGTGCACAGATATCTGATGGTATATACAGGATAATATGTGACTGGTGTAATCTCTGATGTGTGTATCACAGTATATCATATACCATCAAATATTCTCCTGTATACCGTGTGTAACATACTGTGTGCACAGATATCTGATGGTATATACAGGATAATATGTGACTGGTGTAATATCTGATGTCTGTATCACAGTATATCATATACCATCACATATTCTCCTGTATACCGTATGTAATATACTGTGTGCACAGATATCTAATGGTATACACAGGATAATATGTGACTGGTGTAATATCTGATGTCTGTATCACAGTATATCATATACCATCACATATTCTCCTGTATACCGTATGTAATATACTGTGTGCACAGATATCTGATGGTATATACAGGATAATATGTGACTGGTGTAATATCTGATGTCTGTATCACAGTATATCATATGCCATCACATATTCTCCTGTATACTGTGTGTAATATACTGTGTGCACAGATATCTGATGGTATATACAGGATAATATGTGACTGGTGTAATATCTGATGTCTGTATCACAGTATATCATATACCATCACATATTCTCCTGTATACCGTATGTAATATACTGTGATACAGATATCTGATGGTATATACAGGATAATATGTGGCTGGTGTAATATCTGATGTCTGTATCACAGTATATCATATGCCATCACATATTCTCCTGTATACCGTGTGTAATATACTGTGTGCACAGATATCTGATGGTATATACAGGATAATATGTGACTGGTGTAATATCTGATGTCTGTAACACAGTATATCATATACCATCACATATTCTCCTGTATACCGTATGTAATATACTGTGTGCACAGATATCTGATGGTATATACAGGATAATATGTGACTGGTGTAATATCTGATGTGTGTATCACAGTGTATCATATACCATCACATATTCTCCTGTGTACCGTGTGTAATATACTGTGATACCGATATCTGATGGTATGTACAGGATAATATGTGGCTGGTGTAATATCTGATGTCTGTATCACAGTATATCTTATACCATCACATATTCTCCTGTATACCGTATGTAATATACTGTGTGCACAGATATCTGATGGTGTATACAGGATAATATGTGACTGGTATAATATCTGATGTCTGTATCACAGTATATCATATACCATTACATATTCTCCTGTATACCATATGTAATATACTGTGATACAGATATCTGATGGTATATACAGGATAATATGTGACTGGTGTAATATCTGATGTCTGTATCACAGTATATCATATACCATCACATATTCTCCTGTATACCATATGTAATATACTGTGTGCACAGATATCTGATGGTAAATACAGGATAATATGTGATTGGTGTAATATCTGACGTGTGTATCACAGTATATCATATACCATCACATATTCTCCTGTATACCGTATGTAATATACTGTGTGCACAGATATCTGATGGTATATACAGGATAATATGTGACTGGTGTAATATCTGACGTGTGTATCACAGTATATCATATACCATCACATATTCTCCTGTATACCGTATGTAATATACTGTGTGCACAGATATCTGATGGTATATACAGGATAATATGTGACTGGTGTAATATCTGATGTCTGTATCACAGTATATCATATACCATCACATATTCTCCTGTATACCGTATGTAATATACTGTGTGCACAGATATCTGATGGTGTATACAGGATAATATGTGACTGGTGTAATATCTGACGTGTGTATCACAGTATATCATATACGATCACATATTCTCCTGTATACCGTATGTAATATACTGTGTGCACAGATATCTGATGGTATATACAGGATAATATGTGACTGGTGTAATATCTGATGTGTGTATCACAGTATATCATATACCATCACATATTCTCCTGTATACCATATGTAATATACTGTGTGCACAGATATCTGATGGTGTATACAGGATAATATGTGACTGGTGTAATATCTGATGTGTGTATCACAGTATATCATATACCATCACATATTCTCCTGTATACCGTATGTAATATACTGTGTGCACAGATATCTGATGGTATATACAGGATAATATGTGACTGGTGTAATATCTGATGTCTGTATCACAGTATATCATATACCATCACATATTCTCCTGTATACCGTATGTAATATACTGTGTGCACAGATATCTGATGGTATATACAGGATAATATGTGACTGGTGTAATATCTGTTGTCTGTATCACAGTATATCTTATACCATCACATATTCTCCTGTATTCCGGATGTAATATACTGTGTGCACAGATATCTGATGGTATATACAGGATTATATGTGACTGGTGTAATATCTGATGTGTGTATCACAGTATATCATATACCATCACATATTCTCCTGTATACCGTATGTAATATACTGTGTGCACAGATATCTGATGGTATATACAGGATAATATGTGACTGGTGTAATATCTGATGTCTGTATCACAGTATATCTTATACCATCACATATTCTCCTGTATACCGTATGTAATATACTGTGATACAGATATCTGATGGTATATACAGGATTATATGTGACTGGTGTAATATCTGATGTGTGTATCACAGTATATCATATACCATCACATATTCTCCTGTATACCGTGTGTAATATACTGTGTGCACAGATATCTGATGGTATATACAGGATAATATGTGACTGGTGTAATATCTGACGTGTGTATCACAGTATATCATATACCATCACATATTCTCCTGTATACCGTATGTAATATACTGTGTGCACAGATATCTGATGGTATATACAGGATAATATGTGACTGGTGTAATATCTGATGTGTGTATCACAGTGTATCATATACCATCACATATTCTCCTGTATACCGTGTGTAATATACTGTGATACCGATATCTGATGGTATATACAGGATTATATGTGACTGGTGTAATATCTGATGTCTGTATCACAGTATATCATATACCATCACATATTCTCCTGTATACCATATGTAATATACTGTGTGCACAGATATCTGATGGTATACACAGGATTATATGTGACTGGTGTAATATCTGATGTCTGTATCACAGTATATCATATACCATCACATATTCTCCTGTATACCGTATGTAATATACTGTGTGCACAGATATCTGATGGTGTATACAGGATAATATGTGACTGGTGTAATATCTGATGTGTGTATCACAGTATATCATATACCATCACATATTCTCCTGTATACCGTATGTAATATACTGTGTGCACAGATATCTGATGGTATATACAGGATAATATGTGACTGGTGTAATATCTGATGTGTGTATCACAGTATATCATATACCATCAGATATTCTCCTGTAGACCGTATGTAATATACTGTGTGCACAGATATCTGATGGTATACACAGGATAATATGTGACTGGTGTAATATCTGATGTCTGTATCACAGTATATCATATACCATCACATATTCTCCTGTATACCATATGTAATATACTGTGTGCACAGATATCTGATGGTATATACAGGATAATATGTGACTGGTGTAATATCTGATGTCTGTATCACAGTATATCATATACGATCACATATTCTCCTGTATACCGTATGTAATATACTGTGTGCACAGATATCTGATGGTGTATACAGGATAATATGTGACTGGTGTAATATCTGATGTCTGTATCACAGTATATCATATACCATCACATATTCTCCTGTATAGCGTTCATAATATACTGTGTGCACAGATATCTGATGGTGTATACAGGATAATATGTGACTGGTGTAATATCTGATGTGTGTATCACAGTATATCATATACCATCACATATTATCCTGTATACCATATGTAATATACTGTGTGCACAGATATCTGATGGTATATACAGGATAATATGTGACTGGTGTAATATCTGATGTCTGTATCACAGTATATCTTATACCATCACATATTCTCCTGTATACCGTATGTAATATACTGTGTGCACAGATATCTGATGGTATATACAGGATAATATGTGACTGATGTAATATCTGATGTGTGTATCATATACCATCACATATTCTCCTGTATACCGTATGTAATATACTGTGGGCACAGATATCTGATGGTGTATACAGGATAATATGTGTCTGGTGTAATATCTGATGTGTGTATCACAGTATATCATATACCATCACATATTCTCCTGTATACCGTATGTAATATACTGTGTGCACAGATATCTGATGGTATATACAGGATAATATGTGACTGGTGTAATATCTGATGTCTGTATCACAGTATATCTTATACCATCACATATTCTCCTGTATACCGTATGTAATATACTGTGTGCACAGATATCTGATGGTATATACAGGATAATATGTGGCTGGTGTAATATCTGATGTGTGTATCACAGTATATCTTATACCATCACATATTCTCCTGTATACCGTATGTAATATACTGTGTGCACAGATATCTGATGGTATATACAGGATAATATGTGGCTGGTGTAATATCTGATGTGTGTATCACAGTATATCTTATACCATCACATATTCTCCTGTATACCGTATGTAATATACTGTGTGCACAGATATCTGATGGTATATACAGGATAATATGTGACTGGTGTAATATCTGATGTGTGTATCACAGTATATCTTATACCATCACATATTCTCCTGTATACCGTATGTAATATACTGTGTGCACAGATATCTGATGGTATATACAGGATAATATGTGGCTGGTGTAATATCTGATGTGTGTATCACAGTATATCTTATACCATCACATATTCTCCTGTATACCGTATGTAATATACTGTGTGCACAGATATCTGATGGTATATACAGGATAATATGTGACTGGTGTAATATCTGATGTCTGTATCACAGTATATCATATACCATCACATATTCTCCTGTATACCGTATGTAATATACTGTGTGCACAGATATCTGATGGTATATACAGGATAATATGTGTCTGGTGTAATATCTGATGTCTGTATCACAGTATATCATATACCATCACATATTCTCCTGTATACCGTATGTAATATACTGTGTGCACAGATATCTGATGGTATATACAGGATAATATGTGTCTGGTGTAATATCTGATGTCTGTATCACAGTATATCATATACCATCACATATTCTCCTGTATACCGTATGTAATATACTGTGTGCACAGATATCTGATGGTATATACAGGATAATATGTGTCTGGTGTAATATCTGATGTCTGTATCACAGTATATCATATACCATCACATATTCTCCTGTATACCGTATGTAATATACTGTGTGCACAGATATCTGATGGTGTATACAGGATAATATGTGGCTGGTGTAATATCTGATGTCTGTACACACGGTGTGGTATATAACTGTCACATGCAGTCCTGTATACAATATCTGATGTGTGCAGTCATAATATAGCATATCCCAGTACTTTGCTTGGCCACCAGTCCAGAGCCCCGCGAGCCTCCTCCACCTGCCGACATCTCTGGCTCCTCTTTTGACTATAGCACTTGTGTCATCTTTGTGGAGTGACACATACATGACACGAGTCAGGTTAAACTTGATGCAATTGTGTCTGAGCTGCAGAGCCTGGCGAGCGGCTGTCAATCATCAGCGCGGCAGCAGGTGGCGCTAGAAGACAAGCTATAGAGAAATGCTGTAAATTAGAAACCACTGCGCTCAGAAAGTTCTGGGGAAGGAGTCACTCATGAATACGATGATATACAGCGCCTTCAAAAAGTCTTCATGCCTGTAAACTTTTCCACATTTCTTCATGTTACACCGACAAACTTACATGTGTTTAATTTGGATTTAATGTGACACTGACACAAAGTAATGTGATGTGTAAAGGAAATGATACGAGGTTTTCTAAATATTTTAAAGTTATTAATCTGAAAATTGTGACTTTGTGCACTTGTATTTAGCCCCCTGTAGTTCGATGCCCCTAAATAACACCCTGAGTGATCGATTTGCTCCAGAAGTCACATAATTCACACATTGTGTCCACCTGGGTGTGATTTATTAGTAACATAGTAACATAGTTTTTAAGGTTGAAGGAAGACTAAGTCCATCTAGTTCACCCCATAGCCGAACATGTTGATCCAGAGGAAGGCAAAAAAACCCATGTGGCAAACACTAAGCTCCACATTGGGGAAAAAATTCCTTCCCGACTCCATACGACAATCAGACTAGATCCCTGAATCAACACCCGATCAAGGAATCTAGTATATATAACCTGTAATATTATACTTATCAAGAAAGGCATCCAGGCCCTTCTTAAATTTTAATAGTGAATCACTCATTACAACATCATGCAAAGAGTTCCATAGTCTCACTGCTCTTACAGTAAAGAATCCGCGTCTGTGATTATGATTAAACCTTCTTTCCTCCAGACGTAGAAGATGCCCCCTTGTCCCCGTCTCAGGCCTCAGAGTAAAAAGATCAGTAGAAAGGTCTTTGTACTGTCCCCTCATATACTTGTACATAGTAATAAGATCCCCCCTAAACTAAATAACCCCAAGTGTAATAACCTGTCTTGGTATTGCAGACCCCCCAGTCCTCTAATAACCTGTCTTGGAGTTGCAGACCCCCCAGTCCTCTAATAACCTGTCTTGGTATTGCAGACCCCCCCGTCCTCTAATAACCTGTCTTGGTATTGCAGACCCCCCCGTCCTCTAATAACCTGTCTTGGTATTGCAGACCCCCCCGTCCTCTAATAACCTGTCTTGGTATTGCAGACCCCCCAGTCCTCTAATAACCTGTCTTGGAGTTGCAGACCCCCCAGTCCTCTAATAACCTGTCTTGGTATTGCAGACCCCCCCGTCCTCTAATAACCTGTCTTGGTATTGCAGACCCCCCCGTCCTCTAATAACCTGTCTTGGTATTGCAGACCCCCCCGTCCTCTAATAACCTGTCTTGGTATTGCAGACCCCCCAGTCCTCTAATAACCTGTCTTGGTATTGCAGACCCCCCCGTCCTCTAATAACCTGTCTTGGAGTTGCAGACCCCCCAGTCCTCTAATAACCTGTCTTGGTATTGCAGACCCCCCCGTCCTCTAATAACCTGTCTTGGAGTTGCAGACCCCCCAGTCCTCTAATAACCTGTCTTGGTATTGCAGACCCCTCAGTCCTCTAATAACCTGTCTTGGAGTTGCAGACCCCCCAGTCCTCTAATAACCTGTCTTGGAGTTGCAGACCCCCCAGTCCTCTAATAACCTGTCTTGGAGTTGCAGACCCCCAGTCCTCTAATAACCTGTCTTGGTATTGCAGACCCCCCAGTCCTCTAATAACCTGTCTTGGTATTGCAGACCCCCCAGTCCTCTAATAACCTGTCTTGGTATTGCAGACCCCCCAGTCCTCTAATAACCTGTCTTGGTATTGCAGACCCCCCCGTCCTCTAATAACCTGTCTTGGTATTGCAGACCCCCCAGTCCTCTAATAACCTGTCTTGGTATTGCAGACCCCCCAGTCCTCTAA
Organism: Phyllobates terribilis; assembly: GCF_046119375.1. NCBI lineage: Eukaryota > Metazoa > Chordata > Amphibia > Anura > Dendrobatidae > Phyllobates > Phyllobates terribilis. The sequence goes on along the minus strand of NW_027362768.1, from coordinate 200,432,843 downwards.
TAACCTGTCTTGGTATTGCAGACCCCCCCGTCCTCTAATAACCTGTCTTGGTATTGCAGACCCCCCCGTCCTCTAATAACCTGTCTTGGTATTGCAGACCCCCCCGTCCTCTAATAACCTGTCTTGGTATTGCAGACCCCCCAGTCCTCTAATAACCTGTCTTGGAGTTGCAGACCCCCCAGTCCTCTAATAACCTGTCTTGGTATTTCAGACCCCACAGTCCTCTAATAACCTGTCTTGGTATTGCAGACCCCCCGTCCTCTAATAACCTGTCTTGGTATTGCAGACCCCCCAGTCCTCTAATAACCTGTCTTGGTATTGCAGACCCCCCCGTCCTCTAATAACCTGTCTTGGAGTTGCAGACCCCCCAGTCCTCTAATAACCTGTCTTGGTATTGCAGACCCCCCAGTCCTCTAATAACCTGTCTTGGTATTGCAGACCCCCCAGTCCTCTAATAACCTGTCTTGGTATTGCAGACCCCCCAGTCCTCTAATAACCTGTCTTGGTATTGCAGACCCCCCAGTCCTCTAATAACCTGTCTTGGTATAGCAGACCCCCCAGTCCTCTAATAACCTGTCTTGGTATTGCAGACCCCCCAGTCCTCTAATAACCTGTCTTGGTATAGCAGACCCCCCAGTCCTCTAATAACCTGTCTTGGTATTGCAGACCCCCCCCCGTCCTCTAATAACCTGTCTTGGTATTGCAGACCCCCCAGTCCTCTAATAACCTGTCTTGGAGTTGCAGACCCCCCAGTCCTCTAATAACCTGTCTTGGAGTTGCAGACCCCCCAGTCCTCTAATAACCTGTCTTGGAGTTGCAGACCCCCCAGTCCTCTAATAACCTGTCTTGGAGTTGCAGACCCCCCAGTCCTCTAATAACCTGTCTTGGAGTTGCAGACCCCCCAGTCCTCTAATAACCTGTCTTGGTATTGCAGACCCCCCAGTCCTCTAATAACCTGTCTTGGTATTGCAGACCCCCCAGTCCTCTAATAACCTGTCTTGGTATTGCAGACCCCCCCGTCCTCTAATAACCTGTCTTGGTTTTGCAGACCCCCCAGTCCTCTAATAACCTGTCTTGGTATTGCAGACCCCCCAGTCCTCTAATAACCTGTCTTGGTATTGCAGACCCCCCAGTCCTCTAATAACCTGTCTTGGTATTGCAGACCCCCCGTCCTCTAATAACCTGTCTTGGTATTGCAGACCCCCCAGTCCTCTAATAACCTGTCTTGGAGTTGCAGACCCCCCAGTCCTCTAATAACCTGTCTTGGTATTTCAGACCCCACAGTCCTCTAATAACCTGTCTTGGTATTGCAGACCCCCCGTCCTCTAATAACCTGTCTTGGTATTGCAGACCCCCCAGTCCTCTAATAACCTGTCTTGGTATTGCAGACCCCCCAGTCCTCTAATAACCTGTCTTGGTATTGCAGACCCCCCCGTCCTCTAATAACCTGTCTTGGAGTTGCAGACCCCCCAGTCCTCTAATAACCTGTCTTGGTATTGCAGACCCCCCAGTCCTCTAATAACCTGTCTTGGTATTGCAGACCCCCCAGTCCTCTAATAACCTGTCTTGGTATTGCAGACCCCCCAGTCCTCTAATAACCTGTCTTGGTATAGCAGACCCCCCAGTCCTCTAATAACCTGTCTTGGTATTGCAGACCCCCCAGTCCTCTAATAACCTGTCTTGGTATAGCAGACCCCCCAGTCCTCTAATAACCTGTCTTGGTATTGCAGACCCCCCCGTCCTCTAATAACCTGTCTTGGTATTGCAGACCCCCCAGTCCTCTAATAACCTGTCTTGGTATTGCAGACCCCCCAGTCCTCTAATAACCTGTCTTGGTATAGCAGACCCCCCAGGCCTCTAATAACCTGTCTTGGTATAGCAGACCCCCCAGGCCTCTAATAACCTGTCTTGGTATTGCAGACCCCCAGTCCTCTAATAACCTGTCTTGGTATTGCAGTACCCCCAGTCCTCTAATAACCTGTCTTGGTATTGCAGACCCCCAGTCCTCTAATAACCTGTCTTGGTATTGCAGTCCCCCCAGTCCTCTAATAACCTGTCTTGGTATAGCAGACCCCCCAGGCCTCTAATAACCTGTCTTGGTATTGTAGACCCCCCAGTCCTCTAATAACCTGTCTTGGTATAGCAGACCCCCCAGGCCTCTAATAACCTGTCTTGGTATTGTAGACCCCCCAGTCCTCTAATAACCTGTCTTGGTATAGCAGACCCCCCAGGCCTCTAATAACCTTGGTCGCTCTTCTCTGCACCCGCTCTAGTTCAGCTATGTCTTTCTCATACACCGGAGACCAGAACTGTACACAGTATTCTAAGTGTGGTCGCACTAGTGACTTGTATAGAGGTAAAATTATCTTCTCCTCATGAGCATCTATGCCTCTTTTAATGCATCCCATTATTTTATTTGCCTTTGCAGCAGCTGCCTGACACTGGCCACTAAACGTGAGCTTGTCGTCCACCAATACACCCAGGTCTTTTTCAGTTACAGTTTTGCCCAGTGTTTTACAATTAAGCATATAATTATACTGTCACGAAAAACACACTTGGTCAGACCTTGCAGCCCTCTGGCGCCCCCTTATCCTGCTGGTCAAACACGGTATTGACCGAGGATAAGCAACAGGGCGCAGCTGCTCTAATTTATGTCGACTATTGCGGCACGTGATGTGACAGGACGTATATATACCACCAGTTCCTTCCAGGAACGTATATATACCTCCGACCAGCCACCCTCACACCACAATATCACATAAATACTGATATACTGTCACCACCGATCGCTTAACAGGTGGATCGGGTACCCGTTAGGTAACGTGAATTAGCGGGTGAGGAACGTGTTTGCTCGACATAGGACAAGAAGAACGAAGCTGGTAAATAATAATGATTTACTCCCAAAGGGGGGCAGTGTTTACAAAAGATATACAAGATACTATAAAAGAGACAATTTACATATATGCATAAAACAGTTATTAAAATAAAAGGGGTAAATAATAGCAAAACCTGCGCCACGAGGTGATGGTCTCAGATTCTGTGGGGGGGACGGCTCCCCGGAAATTAAATGTGATTCTTCCACGCAGCGAGGAGTGCATGCGTCTGACGTCCCGGGCAAGAATGACTTAAAATGGCCGTTCTGGTTTTAAGTAAGGGGCCAAAACATTAAGAGACACCCATGTTGTTTACCTCACACAGGGGCTCGGTTTTGTGAACCCACCCAGCTGCATAAGACATAAAAATCCTTCAGATTTCATATCTTGGTATGGGGGTGTCCCACATCCAAGATGGAGACATCATGTTTGCCGTCACCAATATTCATGAAGATATGATATCTCTATGACGCTCAGAAGCTCAGAATCCATTTCCCAGGTTCCTGGTGGTCTCCCAGCCATGAAAACCACACCATCACAATTGGAAAAAGGTGAACATCTCAAAAATGTGGTCCCTGTGTTTGTGACAGTCATGGGCATTATTAAAATCGACATTAAAAGTTTGTACAGTTAGACAATAGGATTTTGGAGGGAAAATCCAGGGTATACCAGTATGCTTGCTGATGTTTTATAGCGGTAATAAAAATTCCTTGTTAGGGGGAAAGCAAGAGTGAGTTCTATGTAGCCTCTTCCAAATGAGCAGGGGGTGGAGATTTAAGACATCTCTTATTTTTAAAACTAGGACAAAAATACATTTTGCCTGACACCTTCCCCTCTTTAGACTGCGCTATGGAGGTAGGACCTTCTGGTACTCCTCCAGGCGTATCTCTGGAGGTTCCCCTCGCCGGGACAACCCATCAGCATTGCCATGCTCGCTGCCTTTGCGGCATTGAACGGTAAAGTCATACTGCTGGAGGGTGAGGCTCCAGCGTAACAACCTTCCGTTGGCACCGGACATGGTGTGCAGCCAACTCAGGGGGTTGTGGTCAGTCACGACAGTGAAGGGGCGCCCGTACAAGTAAGGCTGTAAACGGTTGAGGGCCCATACAATGGCCAGGCACTCCTTCTCTATGGTGGAATAGGCCACTTCCCTTGGCAGCAGTTTCCGGCTTAGGTACAACACGGGGTGTTCTTGCTTCCCCGAGTCGACCTGGCTGAGTACAGCACCGAGGCCAAACTCACTGGCGTCGGTCTGTACGAAGAATGGCCGTGTGCCGTCGACCGCCTTTAGCACAGGAGATCTGCTCAGGGCAGTCTTCAAAGCCCGAAAGGCCACCTCGCATTCATCTGTCCATTTCACTGAACGGGGTAGGCTCCTCCTGGTGAGGTCTGTCAAGGGCTTCGCAAGGCTACTATAGTCTTGTACAAAGCGACTATAGTACCCTGCGGTGCCCAAGAAGGACTGCACCTGCTTCTTGGTCCTGGGGGTGGGCCAGGACACGATAGCGTCCACCTTCCCAGGCTCTGGCTTCAGAGTACCCCCACCTACCAGGTGCCCCAGGTAGTGGACCTCGTTCATGCCCATCTGGCACTTTCCTGGCTTGATGGTCAAGCCCACCTGGTGAATGCGCCCGAGCACCTGCTGCAGAAGCTCGAGGTGATCCTCCCAGGTGGGACTGAAGACGGCAATGTCATCCAGGTACGCCACTGCGTACCTCTCCAGTCCCTGGAGCAGGTGGTTGACCATTCGCTGGAAAGTGGCAGGGGCATTTTTCATGCCAAAAGGCATGACCGTGGATGCATACAATCCGAAGGGGGTGATAAAGGCGGACTTCTCCTGGGCCCCGGGGCTCAAGGGAATCTGCCAATATCCCGACTCAGATCCATAATGGAGAGATAGCTCGCGCTGGCTAACCGCTCCAGCAGCTCCTCAATGTGTGGCATTGGTTGTGCGTCAGAGGCTGTGATAGCGTTGAGCCCCCTGTAGTCCACACAGAACCGGGTGGTCCGGTCCTTCTTTGGCACCAGGACTACAGGTGAGGCCCACGCGCTCTTGGACCGCTTAATCACCCCCAACTTCAGCATCTCCTCGACCTCCTGGCGCATGACATGCTGCACCTCGTCGGAGATTCGATAGGCTGTCCGCCGGAGTGGGGCATGATTCCCGGTGTCCACTTCAAGGACCGCCACTTCAGTCCTGCCAGGCAGGTTGGTGAACACTGCTTGGAAGGGTTTCAGCACTGCTCACATCTGAGACCTCTGGTCTGCGGATAGCAAGGCGCTTATCTCTACATCCTCTAGGGACCCGCTGGCCTTTGCTTCGGCCAGCATGTCCAAGAGGGGGTCGTCCTCCCCATCCTCGGGCAGGCTGCAGACCGGTAGGACGCAGGCTCCACGTTCTTGATGAGCCTTCATCATATTAACGTGAAAAGCCTTCCGACTACCCCGCGCGTGGTCAAGAGTGATCACGTAGGTGACCGGGTTGAGCTGTTGGTGAATGACGTACGGGCCTTTCCAGGCCACCTGAAGCTTGTCCTTTGGTACAGGGACCAGCACCCACACCTTCTGACCCACCTGGTAGGTCCGCTCTCGGGCGTTCTGGTCGTACCAAAGCTTCTGGTCAGCCTGGGCTTGCGCCATGTTGTCATGCACCAACTGCGTCAAGGTCTGCATCTTGTCACGGAAGCGCATGACATACTCCACGATGGACACTCCTGGGGAGCTCGGCTCTTCTTCCCAGAATTCCCTTATCAACCCAAGGGGTCCTCGGACACGCCTGCCATACAGGAGCTCAAAGGGGGAGAACCCCGTAGAGGCCTGTGGAACCTCTCTGTAAGCAAATAGCAGGTGTGGGAGGTAACGTCAACCAGCATTTTTAACATCTGTTTGAGGGTACCGTTGAATCGCTCACACAAACCATTGGTTTGGGGATGATACGCACTCGATACCAGATGCTGCACCTGCATTTTTTTACATAGGGCCTCCATTAAGCGAGACATGAACTGGGTCCCCTGGTCGGTAAGCATCTCCCTGGGAAATCCTACTCGCGAAAAGATGGCCAAGAGGGCGTCCGCCACCTTATCCGCCCTAATTGAGGACAGGGCTACTGCCTCCGGATACCGGGTAGCATAGTCTACCACAGTAAGGATGAAACGCTTTCCAGAGCTGCTGGGTATGGCCAGTGGTCCCACAATGTCCACAGCAATCCTCTTGAAAGGCTCCTCTATCACTGGCAAAGATATCAGGGGGGCTTTGGGAGCCAGCCCTGACTTTCCCACTCTTTGACACGTGGTACAGGAGCGACAGTAGTTCACCACATCCGTCCCCATCTTGGTCCCAGAATACCCTCTCCTTACCCGACTCGGAGGTGGGTTTCTCAGCGAGGCTCCTTAACGTCCCTAGGCTAGCATCTGAGTGCAGAGCTGCCTGAAACTCCTGGCTGGAGGAAGCCAGAAGTGAGGTTAAGGCCACGTCCTCACTGGGACCCTCTGGAACCGGCTCTGGGTCCATACCTGATTCTGTTATTCCTCTGTCCGAGGAGGGTCCAGAAGGCAGGGCGTTACTTGCGTTCTGGGCACTCTGACTGCGGGTAACAGCGGCTATATAGGCCGTCTCCCCGGGGAATAACACCGTCCCACCAGCCTGTGCTGCTATGAGTACTACTTCCCCATCCTCCCCCATTACCTCAGGCACAGTGCTACGTATGGGGCAGCTACCATCAGCCAGGTCACCATCTGTTGTGACACTGGTCACTGGCACAGCACCACTGGCTTCATGGTCCCTGTGCCTCTCCCCATTACCCTTAGCACTGACACTTGCTCCTGCTAGGGGATCCTCAGCAATATCACCCCGCAGCGTGACATGGCTGAATTCTCCTGTACCTTCCAATACATCATCATCATCATCATCATTATCAGCAGGTAAAGCAATGACATTCACAGTATCAGCATTAACCTTACCAACCGTATCAGATCGGGGAGGGGTGTCAGGGACATAATAAGCAAGCATCCTCCCCAAATCAGTTCCCAACAAAACATTTGCAGGTAGATTTCCAGATACTCCCACTTCCTTCACCCCGCTCCCCGCACCCCAATCAATAAAAACCCGGGCCATGGGCAAGGGGCATCGGAGGCCCCCAATCCCGGTGACAGTCAGGGTCTTTCCCGGAATAAGCTCTTCAGCGGACACCAGTTCGGGTCGGATGTGTTATGTTCTGCTACCAGAGCTAAGGAAAGAGAGGAGATCTGTCCCTACGATAGAACTCAGCTGAATCCCTACGATGTAACAGGGAACCTGATCCTGCGATCAGACCTGCTAAAGTCCTAAGCTAGTCTGTACGGAGACCTATAGATGTGGGGAAGGAATCCCTACAAGTACTAAGGACTGGGAGGAAAATGGGACACCTCCTAACAGAAATAGTAGCAGACAGACGAACAAACAAAATATAAAGAACATAGAGGTCCGTAGACCAAGCAAACTAACAGAGTTAGATACAGAGCACAGGCTAGCTAGAAAGTAGTTATACAATGAAGTCCAGCAAAGCCAGAAGGGCGGAGCAGGATTAAATAGGCCAACAAGGTGACCAGCAAAGGAAAAAACCTAAGAGCAAGGTTCTAACAGTACCCCCCCTTCTAAGAGGATCCTCCGGATCCCCTAGGACCAGGCTTATCAGGAAATCTCCTGTGAAACGCTCTGATAAGTCTGGACGCGGAAACATCATCTGACCTCACCCATGAGTTATCCTCGGGTCCGAAACCTTTCCAGGCCACAAGATACTGCAAACTACCTCTATACCGTCTAGAGTTAAGGATGCGAGAAATTTCATATTCCCCGTCCTCCACCACCGGAGGAACAGAGGCAGAGGCGTCACCATCCGACACAACAGCTTTTTTTAACAGAGAGACATGAAATACCGGATTAATTCTCCAGGAGGTAGGAACCTCCAACCTAACAGCAGATTGGTTGACAACCTGAAGCACCTTAAAGGGCCCTACAAACTTGGGACCCAATTTCTTAGAAGGAATCCTCAACCGCAGATTCCTAGAGGACAACCAAACCATGTCACCAACAGCGAACAAAACCTCCTGTCGTTTCCTATCAAAGTAGTCTTTAGATTTTCTGTTGGCCTCCTGAAGATTACCACGCACATCCGTCCAAACTCTCTCCAAATCACCGGAAAAATTCTCCTCCTCAGGCACGGCAGATCCCAACTTGGAGAACGACCCAAACGACGGATGTCTCCCAGAACAACAAAAAAAAGGCGAACAACCAGCAGAAGAAGATGTATGATTGTTCAGAGCAAATTCAGCAAGTGGCAGAAACTCAGACCACCCCTCTTGATTGTCTGCCACAAAACAACGCAAGAACTGCTCAACATCCTGGTTTTTCCTTTCTGTCTGGCCATTAGATTCAGGATGATATCCGGACGAGAACGACAAATGAACTCCCAACCTGTCACAAAAGGCACGCCAAAAACGAGCCACGAACTGAGGACCCCTATCAGAAACAATGTCAGTAGGAACGCCATGAAGTCTGACAATTTCCTTGACAAAGGCCTTAGCGAGAGTTTTAGCGCAGGGCAGTTTGACGAAGGGAACCAAGTGACACATCTTGCTAAAACGGTCCACGACCACCCAGATGACAGTAAAACCCTCAGAGGGGGGAAGGTCAGTTATAAAGTCCATAGCCAAATGTGTCCAAGGAGCACTGGGAACCTCCAAAGGACAAAGCAACCCCGCAGCAGGAGTATGTGAGGACTTAGATCTAGCACATATAGTACATTGACGCACCCACTTAATGACTTCCTTCTGCCATCCAGGCCACCAAAAACTGCGACCCACCAGTCTCTTGGTCTCAGAGATTCCGGGATGACCTGCCAACCGAGATTCGTGACACTCAACAAACAAATCTCTCCTAAAGGTCCCAGGCACAAACAACCTCCCATGAGGAGTGTTAGATGGGGCATTCTCCTGTGCTTTAAGAATCTCATCTTCCAAAATGGAGTCCAAAGCAGCAATCACAAGACCTTCTTGTAAAATGCTCTCCTCCTCCTCCTCAGCACCGACCATGGGAGAAAAGCTGCGAGACAAGGCATCCGCCTTAACATTCATAGTACCAGGGATGTAAGTAACGGAGAAATTAAACCGCGAGAAAAACAGTGCCCACCTAGCCTGACGGGCATTCAGGCGCTTGGCAGCATCAAGATATATCAGATTTTTATGATCCGTAAGAACCTGAACGGGAAATTCCGCACCTTCCAAGAAGTGGCGCCAGTGTTCAAATGCGAGTTTAATAGCCAATAATTCCCGATTACCAATATAATAATAATAATAATAAAATTTTTTGAAAAAAAGGCACAGGGATGTAATCCATCCCCGTTATCCTGAGACAATACTGCGCCAACCCCCACAGAGGAAGCATCAACCTCAACCAAAAACGGCCTAGTAACATCAGGCTGCATAAGGATGGGAGCAGAGGTGAACCTCTCCTTGAGATACACAAAAGCTTCAATGGCCTCAGAAGACCACTGAACCGCATCAGCACCTTTCCTGGTGAGATCGGTCAGAGGTTTGACAATACTAGAAAAATTTTTTATGAATTTTCTGTAATAATTGGCGAAACCTAAAAACCTCTGTATCGATTTCAAACCAATAGGCCTAGGCCATTCCTGCACAGCTTGAACCTTCACCGGGTCCATCTCAAAACCTTCGCTGGAGATAATGTAACCCAAAAAACTAATTCTCTGTACAGCGAACTCACATTTCTCCAGCTTAGCAAAAAGTGAATTGTCCATTAATAACTGTAATACCTCACGCACGCTCCGCCAATGAGACTCCACATCAGGTGAATAAATCAGAATGTCATCCAAATACACAACCACATTTTTGCCGATCAAAGGTCTAAGGATGTCATTAATAAGATTCTGAAAAAATGCAGGAGCATTAGTAAGACCAAAAGGCATAACCAGATTCTCAAAATGACCCACAGGAGTGTTAAAAGCAGTCTTCCATTCGTCACCCTCCTTCATGCGCAACAGATTGTATGCCCCCTTAAGGTCAATTTTAGAGAACCACTTGGCCCCCATTAACTGGTTAAACAGATCAGGAATCAATGGCAGTGGGTAAGGATTGCGTACAGTAATTTTGTTAATCTCACGAAAATCCAGACAAGGACGTAAACCGCCGTTCTTTTTTTTTACAAAAAAAAATCCAACCGCCACAGGAGACTTAGAGGGCCTAATGTGACCAGCGGCCAAACTTGTCTGTATGTATTCCTCCAAAGCCTTCCTCTCAGGAATAGTAAGGTTAAATAAACGACTTTTAGGAAGAGTCGCTCCAGGGACAAATTCAATAGAACAATCATAGTCTCTATGGGGAGGCAAAACCTGCGATTCCTTCTCAGAAAAAACTCTCCAAAAATCCTGAATAGGAACAGGCAATTCTCCCCTATCCAAAGCTGCAATACGCCCGTTACAACACTTGTCATAACATTTATGGCTCCAGGATTTAATTTCACTGGTAGACCAATCCAGTACAGGATTGTGAAATTTTAACCAGGGCAATCCCAATATTACTGGAGAAGGCAAGTTATTCAACACTACCAAATCCAATTTCTCACCATTAATAGTGAGAGGAAATTCACAGACCTTGAGAGTAATATTCTTCAAAGGGGAACCATCCACAGAAACCACAGCAATGGGGGATGATAAAGGTTCGGGTTTTAAATTGAGTCTTTCCAAGAATCCCCCATCAATTACATTCAGTGTAGACCCACAATCAACAAACACCCGAAATTCCATTAATTTTTCCCGAGCAATCGTGGAAGCAGCTAAAAATACACCCTTGGAATTTAAACAGGCAATACGGGCATGACTGACCATTTTTTTTTCTTTCTTCATACGAAGCTCACAGCCTTTAATCAAATGACCAGATTTTCCGCAATAGAAACACAAGCCTTCAGAAAATCTATGGTCTTTTTCTTGAGAGCGAGGTGCCACCGATCCAATCTCCATCGGTTCACCACTGTTAGTACACACATTCTCATAACCAGAAACTGACATAGCAGAGGATTTGCTCTCATTAACCCTTGCACGCAGTCTCCTATCCACCCGTATAGCTAATTGCATAGCCTGTTGCAAATCTTCAGGTGTAGGATAAGCAATTAGCAGGTCTTTAACCCTTTCATTGAGCCCAGCAAGAAATAGACTTTTCAGAGCAGAATCGTTCCACCCTGTTTGAGTAGACCAACGACGGAAATGAGTACAATATTTTTCCACATTACCTGATCCCTGTTTCAAACGTCTCAACTCAGTCTCAGCTGATGCGACACGGTCAGGATCATCATATAATAGTCCCAAAGCAGAAAAAAAACTATCCACTGATCTGAAGCATGTATCACTAGGTTGCAAAGAAAAGGCCCACTCCTGAGGCTCTTTGCGCAAAAGTGACATTATGAACCCTATGCGCTGGGATTCATCCCCAGAGGACTTGGGTCTCAAACGAAAATACAATAAGCAAGCATTTTTAAATGAAAAAAATTCTCGGTGTTCACCAAAAAATAAATCCGGCAAACATACCTTAGGCTCCAAGAAATGTGCTCCAGAACAGTTACTCACGTGCTGACGGAGCTCGGCCACCTCCAGAGAGAGTCCCTGCAGGCGATGAGCCAAATCCTGAACCGACACCATGATGGAACAGAAAAATCTTTCCTTAGAGAATTTGCAGGCTGGACTTACTGTTATGTTCTGCTACCAGAGCTAAGGAAAGAGAGGAGATCTGTCCCTACGATAGAACTCAGCTGAATCCCTACGATGTAACAGGGAACCTGATCCTGCGATCAGACCTGCTAAAGTCCTAAGCTAGTCTGTACGGAGACCTATAGATGTGGGGAAGGAATCCCTACAAGTACTAAGGACTGGGAGGAAAATGGGACACCTCCTAACAGAAATAGTAGCAGACAGACGAACAAACAAAATATAAAGAACATAGAGGTCCGTAGACCAAGCAAACTAACAGAGTTAGATACAGAGCACAGGCTAGCTAGAAAGTAGTTATACAATGAAGTCCAGCAAAGCCAGAAGGGCGGAGCAGGATTAAATAGGCTAACAAGGTGACCAGCAAAGGAAAAAACCTAAGAGCAAGGTTCTAACAGGATGAGGGTTAGTTCGGCCCCAGTGTCCTTGAGGCCTACAGTGACAGTGTCCCCCACCATGACAGACTGCAAGTTTTCACAGGCCCTCCCAACCGGCCCACCCACCAAAAGAACTGATGCATTAGGCCCTCGGACCTTGGATGGGGGGTTCTTCCTCTACTTCTCTGGGCAAGTGGCGCTGAGATGACCAGTCTGGTTGCAGAAATAACACCTGCGGGCATCAGATGCAGGCCAGGCATTGGTAACGGGAAAAAGGCCTCCGGAAGGTCGGCTGGCAGGGGCAGGGATGGTGGTTGATGGCTTAGTTGATGGCTTACCCCCTTTCCAGCTGGCAACGACCGGCTTCCGCACCTCCGGTCTCCGGTTGGCCTCGTAGATGTCTGCGATCTGCGCTGCTTTATTGGCATCTGGTGGCTCCCGATCCATCACGAACTGCCGTACCTCAGTCGGACACAGATGCAGGAACTGGTCTTTCACCATCAGATCCTTTAGCTGCTCAAAGGTGGTCGCTGACAGTCCTTGGATCCACTGCTCAAAGTTGGTTCTGAGCCCATGCACCACCTCGCTGTAACTGTCGTGCGGTCTACGTTGGAGGTTCCGGAACTTTTTACGGTACACCTCAGGAGTCAGTTGGAACCTCTGGATTAGGGCCTGCTTAATGGTATTGTGTCACCCTGGCCTGGATGCCACAAGTGTAATTAAAGCTGTGTCTGAGAGCAAGGGGGAGGTTCTCTGGTCAGGGGAACATTAGCATGCAGTACCTCCTGTCTCAGGCTAGTAGGGGGAGCAGGCTGCCCCTATAAAAGCTGGTACTGGGGGCAGGGTTAGAGAGAACTTGATGGCCTGTCTCAGCACTGAGACGTGTCCCAGAGCAGAGCAGGGACAGACAGTTGCACTGCACCTAAGAGGAAGTGTGGCAGGAGGAGAGCCACAAGCCAGAGACAAGAGGCGAAGCAAGCCTGTCTTGGCAGAAAGAGGACTTAATTTACCAGACTTTGGTGTCTGAGGCTGGGAGGATTCCACATCCCCCAGCAGATAACCAGTCCGCAGGGGACTGTATATTCCTTGGCCTAAGAAGCCTGGAGGCCCTGCCACAACCGAAGGGACCAGTAAAGCCGTACAAGGCTGGGAGCAGAAAGGAACCCACGTCGCAGGCCATACAGGCAAGAATACACAGAGAGCTCGGAAGCGTGGGCTGTTACCCTATAAAGAGGAGATAGCCAGAAGGAGCACAGAAAGCACGGTAGGCCTACACCCTCACCCTGACCAGGGCCAATTTCCCCGTTGCTCTCAGATATCCAGGTCCCCTCCTAGCCGGGACTGTTTGTGGGTCAATTTACCTGTTCTAGTAAAGACCCTCGACTGCAACCTGTTGTCTGCGTGCTCCTTGCTCCTCCAGCACTATCAGCACTGGGACTCTCACCACCATCACTCCCACCATCCATTATACTGCCCTGGGGCCGCACTCTTCCCGTGGGGAGTCACACTACCCTAGCTGCACACCTCATCAGCCCCAGCGGTCTGCATGCAGCGGCGGTTCCTAATAGCCGCAATCCACCGGTGGCGTAGTCGGACATAATCATCAGCACATGACGGACTACCATTGGCCTGACCACCCTGAGCCACGGAACCGGGTTGCCACTACTACTCCCATCGTTCCCCTACTGCCCGGATCCGAGTGCCCCACGGCCCAGGGGGCGAGTCAGCATCATAGTTCCCATCGAGGCTCAGAGGAAGAGCCACAAACACATCCAGAGCTTTGCCTCGCAGCCCTGCAGTTAAGTATCGCGCCCACTGTTCCTCAGGCAGCTGGTACTGTCTGCAAGTCTTTTCAAAACCCCTCAGAAAGGTGTCGAGGTCGCCGTCCTTTTCCATCACAGGAAAATGCTCTGGACGGGGTTTAAACAGGGTCGCATTGTTGGTCTCACCGTTCCGTGAGGTGGATGCTGGGATCCCGAGTTGGGCCATCTGCAGTTCATGGGCCCTCTGAGCTTGGGCCTCTTGCTCGGCTCGCTCGGCTCTCTCGGCCTCTCGATGGGCTCTCTCGGCCTCCAGGTGCTGCTGAATTACTTTCAGCCGTCCTTCATGATCCTCTGCCGTAAGTCGCTGTAGAGCCATCTGCAGATAGGGGTCCACGCTGCCCTGGTCGCTGGCGCGGCGTGTGTCTACAGGTGGGACCCCTGCAGTAGTACTGTCCATATCTCGGCTGACCCCTGGCCCTGCTGAGGTCTGGAGAAGGACTTGCTCTGCCTCCAGTTGCACCAGTGCAGCAACCATTTGTTCTTTGTTTTTGCCGAGGGGGTCAATGCCTCTGGTTATACATATTCCAATAAGAGTGTCCTTTTCCTGCTGGCTGTACCAGAGCTAACCAACGATGACCATAATCACCAAAATAAAAATAGAAAAGAAAAAACGAAGAAGGGTAGGGGTAACTGCTACACATACAGTATTGTCTCAGATCTAATAAACACTGAGTTCGATATCTTCAAAACTTTTGTGCAGGGTCCAGGTAAGAACCGTGCAAGTTTTTAGTGAGAGGAATGATTGCTCAAAGCAGATCACTAATGTCCTATGATCCCACCGCTTGCCACCAATTGTCACGAAAAACACACTTGGTCAGACCTTGCAGCCCTCTGGCGCCCCCTTATCCTGCTGGTCAAACACGGTATTGACCGAGGATAAGCAACAGGGCGCAGCTGCTCTAATTTATGTCGACTGTTGTGGCACGTGATGTGACAGGACGTATATATACCACCAGTTCCTTCCAGGAACGTATTTATACCTCCGTCCTGCCACCCTCAAATCACAATATCACATAAATACTGGTATACTGCCACCACCGATCGCTTAACAGGTGGATCGGATACCCGTTAGGTAACGTGAATTAGCGGGTGAGGAACGTGTTTGCTCGACATAGGACAAGATGAACGAAGCTGGTAAATAATAATGATTTACTCCCGAAAGTGGGCAGTGTTTACAAAAGATATACAAGATATTATAAAAGAGACAATTTACATATATGCATAAAACAGTTATTAAAAAAAAGGGGTAAATAATAGTAACACCTGCGCCACGAAGTGATGGTCTCAGATTCTGTGGGGGGGACGGCTCCCCGGAAATTAAATGTGATTCTTCCACGCAGCGAGGAGTGCATGCGTCTGACGTCCCGGGTAAGAATGAAGTAAAATGGCCGTTCTGGTTTTTAGTATGGGGCCAAAACTCTAGGAGACACCCATGTTGTTTACCTCACACGGGGGCTCGGTTTTGTGAACCCACCCAGCTGCATAAGACATAAAAATCCTTCAGATTTCATATCTTGGTATGGGGGTGTCCCACATCCAAGATGGAGACATCATGTTTGCCGTCACCAATATTCATGAAGATGGATATCAAATATGATATCTCTATGACGCTCAGAAGCTCAGAACCCATTTCCCAGGTTCCTGGTGGTCTCCCAGCCACGAAAACCACACCATCACAATTGGAAAAAGGTGAACATCTCAAAAATGTGGTCCCTGTGTTTGTGACAGTCATGGGCATTATTAAAATCTACATTAAAAGTTTGTACAGTTAGACAATAGGATTTTGGAGGGAAAATCCAGGGTATGCCAGTATGCTTGCTGACGTTTTATGGCGGTAATAAAAATTCCTTGTTAGGGGGAAAGCAAGAGTGAGTTCTATGTAGCCTCTTCCAAATGAGCAGGGGGTGGAGATTTAAGACATCTCTCATTTTTAAAACTAGGACAAAAATATATTTTGCCTGACATACACATTTTATTTCCTCTGCCCAAGTGCATTACCTTACATTTATCCCCATTAAAGCTCATTCACATGTGAAGCGCCATGGAATAAATGGCGCTATAATAATAAATAATAATAATTTGCCATTTATCAGCCCAAGCTTCTAGTTTACATAGATCCTCCTGTAATATAAAATTGTCCTCCTCTGTATTGATTACCCTGCAGAGTTTAGTGTTATTTGCAAATATTGAAATATTACTCTGTATGCCCCCTACAAGGTCATTAATAAATATGTTAAAAAGAAGGGGGCCCAATACTGACCCCTGTGGTACCCCAATACTGACCCCTGTGGTACCCCACTGTTAACTGAGACCCAGTCTGAGTGTTTTCCATTAATAACCACCTTTTGTTTCCTGTCACTGAGCCAATTCTTAACCCACATACATATATTTTCCCCTATCCCCATTGTTCTCATTTTATGTATCAACCTTTTGTGTGGAACCGTATCCAAAGCTTTTGAAAAGTCCATATACACAACATCCACTGCATTTCCTTGGTCCAGTCCAGAACTTGCCTCCTCATAAAAGCTGATCAGATTAGTCTGACAGGAACGGTCCCTCGTAAACCCATGTTGATATTGGGTCATGAGGTTCTTCTTCTTCAGATACTCTAGTATAGCATCTCTTAGGAAACCCTCCAGGATTTTACCCACAGTAGAGGTTAAGCTTACCGGCCTAGAATTTCCAAGTTCGGTTTTTGTTCCCTTTTTGAATATTGGCACCACATTTGCTATACGCCAGTCCTGTGGTACAGACCCTGTTATTATGGAATCTTTAAAGATTAAAAATAATGGTCTATCTATGACGTTACTTAATTCCTGCAGTACTCGCGAGTGTATCCCATCCGGGCCCGGGGATTTGTCACCTTTAGTGATTTTTAGACGCCGCTGTACTTCCTGCTGGGTTAAGCAAGTGACATTTAATGGAGAATTTTTGTTATCACTAATCATGTTTTCTGTCATGCGATTTTCTTGTGTAAATACTGTTGAAAAAAAATCATTGAGCATATTGGCTTTTTCCTCATCCTCATCCACCATTTCACCCAGACTATTCTTAAGGGGGCCAACACTATCATTTTTTAGTTTTTTACTATTTATGTAGTTAAAGAATATTTTGGGGTTATTTTTACTTTCTCTGGCAATGAGTCTCTCTGCCTCAATCTTTGCTGCCTTGATTTGGTTTTTACAGAATTGATGTAATTTTCTGTATTTATTTAATGCCTCATCACTACCTACTTGCTTTAGTTCTCTAAATGCTTTCTTTTTGTCACTTATTGCGCCCCTTACAGCTCTATTTAGCCATAGCGGTTTCCTCCTATTTCTAGCATGTTTATTCCCATAGGGTATATATTGTGCACATGTCCTATTCAGAATGCTAATAAATGTCTCCCATTTGCTTTGTGTAGCTTTATGTCTCAGGATATCGTCCCAGTTTATTGCACTAAGATCATCTCTCAACCGTTGGAAATTTGCCTTCCTGAAGTTTAGTGTCCTTGTAACCCCTCTACTACACATCTTATTAAAGGATACATGAAAACGTATTATTTTGTGATCACTATTACCCAAGTGACCCCCAACTCGTATATTTGATATGCGGCCTGGCCTGTTGGTTAATATTAGGTCTAGCAGTGCCCCCCTTCTTGTTGGGTCCTGAACCAGTTGTGAAAGGTAATTGTCTCTCATTTTTGTCAAAAACCTATTACCTTTGCTTGAACTACAGGTTTCTGTCCCCCAATGTATTTCAGGGTAGTTGAAGTCCCCCATAATAATGACTTCTCCTTGAGTCGCTGCTTCATCTATTTGCTTTACGAGGATATTCTCCGCTGCTTCCATTATTTTTGGAGACTTATAACAAACCCCTATCAGTAATTTATTATTTTTTCCCCCTCCCCTTATCTCCACCCACAGGGACTCTACATTTTCATTAGATTCACATATATTCTCACACAAGATGGATTTTAACCCCTTACTGACATCTGACGTACTAATACGCGTCTGTGCCCTGGGACTTAATACCCAGACCCGTATTAGTACGTCATGGCGATCGCGCGCGCACACAGGCTGTGCGGGCGCGATCGCCGCCGGGTGTCAGCTGATTGTCACAGCTGACACCCGGTACTATGTGCAGGGAGCGGTCCTGCACCGCTCCCAGCACATTAACCCCCGCGATGCTGCGATCGAAGTCGATCGAAGTCGATCGCGGCATTGCGGGGGCAAGGGGAGGTGATCGGCGATACTCACCTCCTCTTCCGGCTTCCAGCGCAGTCTGCAAAGGCTTCCCGGGTGTTGCCATGACGACCCGATGTCGTCATGACAACATCCGGGTCACCAGAGAGCAGGAAGATTGCTTGGACATGCGCAGTGCATCTCCAAGCAATCTTCACACTGTGCACTTCTGACAGCCTTCATGGCATAGGGATGGTGCTCCATTCCTGTGCCATGCAGGCGATCAGAAAAAAAAAAGTGAAAGTCCCAGAGTGGGACAAAGTAATAAAGTGTATAAACTGTGTGAAAGTGGAAAAAAAAAAATGTGCAAAAATATTATAAAAAAATAAAAAAAATAATACACCAAAAATAAAAATATAATGTACCCATCAATAAATATTATTATAAAAATTTTTTAAAAAAAACAATAAAAGTACACATATTTGGTATCGCCGCGTCCGGAACAACCTTACCTATAAAACTGTCCCACTAGTTAACCCCTTCAGTGAACACGGTAAAAAAAAAAAAAAAAAAAACGAAGCAAAAAACAATGCTTTATCACCATACCGCCAAACAAAAAGTGGAATAACACACGATCAAAAAGACGCATATAAATAAAAATGGTACCGCTGAAAACGTCATCTCGTCCCGCAAAAAAACAAGCCACCATACAGCTCCATCATCCGAAAAATAAAAAAGTTATAGCTCTCAGAATAAAGCGATGCTAAAAAATATTTTTTTCTATAAAATAGCTTTTATTGTGTATAAGCGCCAAAACATAGAAAAATGATACAAATGTGGTACCGCTGTAAACGTACTGACCCGAAGAATAAAGCTACCTCATCAATTTTACCACACGCGGAACAGAATAAAAAAAAAAAAGAAAACAATTCCTGAATTGTTGGTTTTTGTTTATTCTGCCTCCCAAAAATCGGAATAGAAAGCGATCAAAAAATGTCACGTGCCTGAAAATGGCACCAATAACAACGTCAAGTCATCCCGCAAAAAACGAGCCGTCACATGACTGTCTGCCAAAATCTGGAAAAATTATAGCTCTCAAAATATGGCGATGCAAAAACTAGATTTTACAAAAAATGCGTCTTTTAGTGTGTGACAGCTGTCAGTCATAAAAACCCCATATGATTCTGGCATTGCTGTAATCACACCGACCCGAAGAATAAAGTCGTCTAATCACTTATACCACACAAGGAACGGCGTCAAAAATAAACTCTTGGGTTAGGATTGGGCTAGGGTTAGGGCTGGGTTTGGGGCTAGGGTTGTGCTGGGGCTAGGGTTGTGCTGGGGCTAGGGTTGTGCTGGGGCTAGGGTTGTGCTAGGGTTAGGGCTGGGGTTGGGATTTTTTTCAAAAGTAAGAAAAAAAGACGACGATATGGCGACTAGTGTTGAGAGCAAGTGCTCGCTACTTGAGTTTGCATCGGGTGCTCTGGTATGCATTGAGTATCGTGGGTATTTGAGTGACATGCTCGAGTCTCTGCCCCATATGCTTCGCGGCCAAAAAACTTTACGGGGATTGCCTGCCATGCACGAGCGATCCCCGCATGTTTTTTTTTGGGTGTCTAATAACCGTGAAACATGCGGAGCAGGGACTCGAGCATGTCACTCGAGCACACGCTGTACATGGTGCATACCTGAGTACCCGATGCAAACTCAAGTAGCGAGCACTTGCGCTCAAGAATAATGACAACTTATTCAATATGATGACCTAATGTAAACAAATAATGTGCCGTACCTCTGGGTTCAAAATGTTCACTATACACCTTAATAAAATCCTTGAGGGGTATAGTTTACAAAATGGGGACACTTGTGGGGGAGCTCCACTGTTTAGGCACATCACGGGCTCTCCAAACGTGACATGGTGTCCGCTAACAAATTGAATGGAAAATCGGCTCAAATTGTTAGCGGACGCCATGTTGCGTTTGGAGAGCCCCTGTGTGCCCAAACATTGGAGCTCCCCCACAAGTGACCCCATTTTGGAAACTAGACCCCCCAAGGCACCTATATAAATGCATAGTGAGCACTTGGAACCCCCAGGTGCTTCACAAATTGATTCGTAAAAATGAAAAAGTGAAAAAAAAAACACTTTTTCATTTTTATGAATCAATTTGTGAAGCACCTGGGGTTCCAAGTGCTCACTATGAATCTAGATAGGTGCCTTGGGGGGTCTAGTTTCCAAAATGGGGTCACTTGTGGGGGAGCTCCAATGTTTGGGCACACAGGGACTCTCCAAATGCAACATGATATCCGCTAACAAATTGTTGGCTCAAATTGTTAGCGGATATCATGTTGCATTTGGAGAGTCCCTGTGTGCCCAAACATTGGAGCTCCCCCACAAGTGACCCCATTTTGGAAACTAGACCCCCCAAGGCACCTATCTAGATGCATAGTGAGCACTTGGAACCCCCAGGTGCTTCACAAATTGATTCGTAAAAATGAAAAAGTGGAAAAAAAAACCACTTTTTCATTTTTATGAATCAATTTGTGAAGCACCTGGGGTTCCAAGTGCTCACTATGAATCTAGATAGGTGCCTTGGGGGGTCTAGTTTCCAAAATGGGGTCACTTGTGGGGGAGCTCCAAAGTTTGGGCACAGAGGGGCTCTCCAAACGCAATGTGGTGTCCGCTACCAATTTGAGCCGATTTTCCATTCAATTTGTTAGCGGATACCATGTTGCATTTAGAGAGTCCCTGTGTGCCCAAACATTGGAGCTCCCCCACAAGTGACCCCATTTTGGAAACTAGACCCCCCAAGGCACCTATCTAGATGCATAGTGAGCAGTTGGAACCCCCAGGTGCTTCACAAATTGATTCATAAAAATGAAAAAGTGTTTTTTTTTTCACTTTTTCATTGTTACGAATCAATTTGTGAAGCACCTGGGGGTTCCAAGTGCTCACGATGCATCTAGATAGGTGCCTTGGGGGGTCTAGTTTCCAAAATGGGGTCACTTGTGGGGGAGCTCCAATGTTTGGGCACACAGCGGCTCTCCAAACGCAACATGGTGTCGCTAACAATTTGAGCTAATTTTGCGTTAAATTTGTTAGCGGACACCATGTTGCATTTAGAGAGCCGCTGTGTGCCCAAATATTGGAGCTCCCCCACAAGTGACCCCATTTTGGAAACTAGACCACCCAAGGCACCTATCTAGATCCATAGTGAGCACTTGGAACCCTCAGGTGCTTCACAAATTGATTCATAAAAATGAAAAAGTGTTTTTTTTTTCACTTTTTCATTGTTACGAATCAATTTGTGAAGCACCTGGGGGTTCCAAGTGCTCACTATGCATCTAGATAGGTGCCTTGGGGGGTCTAGTTTCCAAAATGGGGTCACTTGTGGGGGAGCTCCAATGTTTGGGCACACAGGGACTCTCTAAATGCAACATGGTGTCCTCTAACAAATTTAACGGAAAATCGGCTCAAATTGTTAGTGACACCATGTTGCGTTTGGAGAGCCGCTGTGTGCCCAAACATTGGAGCTCCCCCACAAGTGACCCCATTTTGGAAACTAGACCCCCCAAGGCACCTATCTAGATGCATTGTGAGCACTTGGAACCCTCAGGTGCTTCACAAATTGATTCATAAAAATGAAAAAGTGTTTTTTTTTTCACTTTTTCATTGTTACGAATCAATTTGTGAAGCACCTGGGGGTTCCAAGTGCTCACTATGCATCTAGAAAGGTGCCTTGGGGGGTCTAGTTTCCAAAATGGGGTCACTTGTGGGGGAGCTCCAAAGTTTGGGCACACATGGGCTCTCCAAACACAACATGGCGTCCGCTAATTATTCAAGCAAATTTTACAATCAAAAAGTCAAATGGCGCTCCTTCCCTTCCGAGCCCTGCCGTGCGCCCAAACAGTGTGTTTTCCCCAAATATTGGGTATCTGCGTGCCCAGGGGAAATTGCACAACAAATTTTGGGGTCCATTTTTTCTTGTTACCCCTGTGAAAATAAAAAAAATTGGGTCTAAAGTAACATTTTTGTGAAAAAAGTTAAATGTTCATTTTTTTCTTCCACATTCAAAAAATTCCTGTGAAGCACCTGAAGGGTTAATAAAGTTCTTGAATGTGGTTTTGAGCACCTTGAGGGGTGCAGTTTTTAGAATGGTGTCATTTTTGGGTATTTTCTGTCACGAAGGCCCCTCAAAGTCACTTCAAATGTGATGTGGTCCCTAAAAAAATGGTTCCAAAATTGTGCTGATGTAAAGTAGACATGTGGGAAATGTTATTTATTAACTCTTTTGTGTGATATATCGCTCTGATTTCAGGGCTTAAAAATTCAAATTTTGAAAATTGCAAAATTTTCAAAATTTTCGCCAAATTTCCGTTTTTTTCACAAATAAACGCAAGTGATATCGAAGAAATTTTTCCACAATCATGAAGTACAATATGTCACAAAAAACAATCTCAGAATCAGGGGGATCCGTTGAAGCGTTCCAGAGTAATTACCTCATAAAGTGACAGTGGTCAGAATTGTAAAAATTGGCCCGGTCATTAACGTGCAAACCACCCGCGGGGCTTAAGGGGTTAAGGATGATTTTACATATAAACACCCCCCCCCCCGCCCTCGCTTGTTTGTACGGTTATTTCTGAACAGACTATAGCCCTGTAAATTACCTGCCCAGTCATGGCTCTTGTCCAGCCATGTCTCAGATATCACCACCATGTCATAATTATTTTCCAACAAAATTAATTCTAATTCCTCCATTTTGTTGGTGAGGCTTCTGGCATTAGTGTACATGCATTTTATGTATCTCTCTGTACCTCTATTCCTTCTTACTTTATTGACTGTTCTAACCCCGAAACTAATTTCTTTATTTGTGCCCAGGTCACTATCTGCACTATCTTCCCCACCTATAAAATGAATACCCCCTCCCCCTCAATCCCTAGTTTAAACACTCCTCCAACCTTCTAGCCATTTTCTCCCCCAGCACAGCTGCACCCTCCCCATTGAGGTGCAGCCGGTCCCTAGCGTAGAGTCTATAGCCAACTGAGAAGTCGGCCCAGTTCTCCAGGAACCCAATCCCTCCTTCCTACACCAGTTCTTGAGCCACTTATTTATCTCCCTAATCTCCCGTTGCCTCTCTGGCGTGGCACGTGGTACCGGTAGTATTTCAGAGAATACCACCTTGGAGGTCCTTGCTTTCAGCTTGCAGCCTAATTCCCTGAAATCATCTTTAAGGACCTTCCACCTACCTCTAACTTTGTCATTTGTGCCAATGTGCACCATGACCGCTGGGTCCTCACCAGCCCCTCCCAGTAATCTGTCAACCCGATCAGCGATGTGCCGGACTCGAGCGCCAGGTAGGCAGCACACTGTTCGACGATCCCGGTCTTTGTGACAGATTGCCCTATCTGTTCCCCTAATAATTGAGTCCCCCACTACCAGCACCTGCCTGGCCTGCCCTGCTCTCCTATTTCAGTCTTTACTGGAGCTGACACTCCTCTGGCTTTCAGGGGACATGCCTTGCTGCAGCAGTGCTACCCCTGTACCGTCACTCCCCTCATCTGCCAACTTTGCAAACTTATTGGGGTGTGCCAGGACTGCTCATTTAGATCCAGTACCTGGGCTTCCAAACGCACAACGTGCACACATCTCACGCAGCAGTAAGCAACCCCGACCGGCTGTTCTGTGAAGGCCTCAGACGTTTGTGTCAGAACATTAGAGATCAAACAACATCATGAAAACCAAGGAGCCCACAAGACAGGTCGGGGATAAAGCTAAAAACCAAGGAGCCCACCAGACAGGTCAGGGATAAAGCTGTGGAGAAGAGGAAACTATGGTTAGGTTATGAAAAATAGCCCAAGCTACGAAGATCTCACGGAGCACTGTTCAATCCATTATCCAAAAATGGAAGGAGTATGACACAAGTGCAAACCTACCAAGACATGGCTGTCCTCCAAACCTGACATCCGAAGCACTAACTAGAGAAGCAGCCGAGAAGCCCATGGTCATTGGAGGAGCTGCCAAGATCCACAGCTCAGAGGAGAATCTGTCCACAGGGCAACTAATACTCCACAAATCTGATCTGTATGGAAGGAAAGCAAGAAGAAGCCCTGTTTGCTGCTTGCACAAAGCCATGCAGGGGACACAGCGAGCGTGTGGACGAGGGGGCTCTGGTCAGATGGGAACAAAGGAGAACTTTTTGGGCTAAATGCAAAACGTTCTGTGAGGCGAGAAGACTAACACTGCACATCACCGAGTAAACACCATCCCCACTGTCACACATGGTGGTGGCAGCATCCTGCAGAGGGGAGGCTTTTCTTCAGCAGGGGCAGGGAAGCTGGTGAGAGGTGATGGGAGGATGGATGGATGGATCTAAATACAGGACAATCCTGGAGGAAAACCTGTTAGAGGCTGCAGGAGACCTGAGACTGGGGCATAGGTTCACCTTCCAGCAGGACAACAACCCTCAACATCCTGCAGAGCCACAATGGAGGGTTTAGATCAGAGCATATTCCTGTGTGTGAACGGCGCAGTCACAGTCCAGACACAAATCCCAGAGAATCTGTGACCAGACGTGAAAATCACTGATCACAGACGTCTCCATCCAATCTCACTGAGCGAGAGCGCAAAGCTGTAGAGACAGACCCCAAAAGACTGCAGCGAAAGCTGGAGAGACAGACCCCAAAAGACTGCAGCGACAGGTGGAGAGACAGACCCCAAAAGACTGCAGCAGAGAAAGGTGGGAGAGACAGACCCCAAAAGACTGCAGCAGAGAAAGGTGGGAGAGACAGACCCCAAAAGACTGCAACAGAGAAAGGTGGGAGAGACAGACCCCAAAAGACTACAGCAAGAGTGGAGAGACAGACCCCAAAAGACTGCAGGGAGAGGTGGGAGAGACAGACCCCAAAAGACTGCAGAGCTGAAGAGACAGGCCCAAAAAGACGGCAGCAGAGAAAGGTGGGAGAGACAGACCCCAAAAGACTGCAGCGAGAGGTGGAGAGACAGACCCCAAAACTGTGTGGCGCCCCTGCGGTATCAGTCGCCCCAGAGGTACTGCATCTCACCCAGAGGTGTGGTATCTCACTCTCAGGTAAGGATTGAGTACAGCCCGGGACCCTAACACCTGCATCTAACACTGCACTACTCCAGACCAGCAGGAGGGGCAAGATGCGTCACTTTCCTGCTGAGCCCTGTCCCTGGCTGGAGTGGGGGGAACCAAAGTAGGGGGAACCATGTAGTGGGTGTGGGTGGAGGAAGTAAATCAGGGGAGCACTGGTTAGGAATAGTATAAAGAGGGAAGCCATCTTGGGAGTTCAGTGAGTTCAGTCAGAGGAGGACAGTGAGAGGAGCAGGAGCTCTGTAGGAGCTCTGCTCAGGAGGAGGGCCTAGAGAGAGGCCCAGGACAGACTGAGAAGGAGAGGAGGAAGGAAAGGGAGCAGAGAGAAGGCTCCAGGAACGAAGAAGGGATCCCAGGGGTACGGGCAGTGCTGGAGGCCACCCGTACGCCCGAATCTGCCAGGCGGTGGAGGGATTGAGCCGCAGAGGGGACCGGTCCCTAACTAGTGAGAATTACAAAGTTCAACTAGAAACCGGAGGCTTCTGTACTTTCAGGGTGCAGTTGCCACATCCGCACTCAAGTCGCCAAAAAGGTAACCACATAGGATCCAGGGAACTCCAGGTTGCCCAGAAAGATCCGAGGATACCGGCTTGGGACATTGTTTGGCGAGGCACAGGGCAAGAAGGGTGAGGGCCAGCGCAGGAAGACAGCTGAGAAGGTCATATAGAACGGGGTCCTGTCAGGTATTCTTGAAACACCTGGGAGTTTGCTGAGCCCCTGCCTGGTGAACTCAGCGCGACGTGGGAGGTCGTAGTCCGGAAAGTGTAACCTGAGGAACTTAACAACTGTGAGTAAACCCTGAAGACTGCACCCCACTGTCTCTGTGAATTATTCCGGCCGCGCCATCACCCCCTGCACTACAACTGCTTCAGCAACATCCATAACATCTCAGCACAGCCCTGGAGCTAAGCTCTACCTGTGGAGAGCTAAACCAACTCTGCTGCATTTACACCAGCTCCAGAGGACCTGCTCCGCAGCGGCGGCTCCCTTTAGCCGCATACCACAGGTGGCATCACGAACTCTATACAAGAACTATAAATCCTCTGTAAATATCCCCTTTTTACTGACCTCCCTGGTTCACGGACCGGGTCACCGTCACTGTGACATCTCCCCTAGCAACGACTGGCTCGGCACCGAGTACCCCACGGCCCAGGGGGCGCATCATATTTGGCGTCACGAACAGGATATGAACCCACCCGTTATCACCGGGTATTGTGCGCCTAGAGACTGTGTTTGATACTGAGTGTGGCGCCTGCCCCAGAAGAACGGGCGCCATTATGTGCGTGATCAAAGACAACAAGAACTCACCTCTCATCGTGGGCCGGGTTCCAGAATGGCGCCAAAAGCGGGGCCCGCCCCGAGCAGCAGTGGCCATGTATGTAGATGTGTCCATCAAGGTGGGGGGGCCGCCCCTAGGTGTGGCCGACAGCAAGCTGCCATGGAACCGCCCCAGAAAGGGGAGAGGAGAGAAGAAACCTTGGAGACAGGGCGGAGTCTCGAGCAGTGCAAACAGACCACACCAGGCAGGCACGATGGAGAGAGCTCAGCCTGAAGCTCCGTCTTGTGGCCTGCAAAAGAGTGCATCACCCCTCACCTTGGAGGGAATGCTGTTGAAACTGTCCCTGGAGGATAATGGATTTCTCCGAGATGAGGTGCAGGAGCTGGGCAGGAGAATGAGGAGGCCCAGCAAGCTGCAATTGCTGCCTGGAGAGCGGAGCTCGTGTAGAAGATGATGACCCGGCAGCGCCCCAACCCTGACGGAGCTGCTCCTGGATCAGGAGGTGTCAAGCCGTGCTGAAGCGATCGCGGGAGCAGGTAGGAGCGATATCCCTGTCCCGGACGCCGCTGGCGCTGATCCGTTCCTGGTCCCCCTGCAGGAACCTCCTTCCCCGGGCGCTTTCAACACCGACCCTGGTGACAAGGTCGCCTACACCAGGCACAGAGGGGAACGGGGCTGGTACGCTCTCCGTGTGCACCAGGTAGAGGAGGATATGCCCCTGCAGATTGAGACTGATGACCCGACTGGGTCAGCCTGCAGGAACCAGGTGTTCCCCAGGAGGAGACACCACTGCTGAACTGTTAAAGTTGAGTGATGTACATAGTTACCCGGAAGGGTACTGCAGCATTTAAGTCTGTTTGTTTACTTATTGTGTTTTTACTTAGTAACCCGGTAAGGGTATAAAGACATTGAGGTGGAGGATGGTGATCTCACTAAAAACTTGTACTTGTACATAGTTGCGCTTCTTAAAGTGCCCCTTATTGGTTTTATACAACAAGACAGACATCAGAACAAAAACCAGTTTGGCATGGCCGAAGACGTGGTCCAACACCTGGATCATCTATCTCACTCTCAGGTAAGGAAGGAGTACTGCCCAGGACTAGTGTTGAGCGAGCACTAAAATGCTCGGGTGCTCGAAGCTCGGGCCGAGCTCCCGTGATACTCGGGTGCTCGACCCGAGCAACGAGCCCAATGTTAGTCTATGGGAGACCCGAGCATTTTTGCGGCGGCACCCCCGGCAGTCTTTTAAAAGCCTAACAAGTGCCCAAAACGATAGTGACAGTGCTCAAATGACATGGGGACAGCATGGGGATCGCCCCAGGAAGCATTTCTGACCCCCAGGTCACTGCTGTCAACAACGTGGTCAGAGGTATTAAGCCACTGAAACGGTTTTCCTGTGAAATATGTTAAGGAAGTTCCTTTCCAGGGTAAAGACTTGTGTATAAGGTAAAACAAATAACCAAAAAAAAACATAATCCTCCACACCTTGGGCTATGTTCACAAGTAGCATTTTTTATGCGTTTTTGCACTTTTGTATTGCTTTCAACCGTGACAAATGCATTCACCGGGAAATGTCATTTTAACATTTTACAACCTTATCTGGCCATGTGCTGTGTGACATATGCATACAGTGCTGAAAAGACATGGGAACAGCATGGGGAAGACCACTGGAAGCATCTCTGACACCCAGGTCACTGCTTAAAAGTGTGCCCATCAGAAGTCATCCTTGCCGCATCAGAAGATGCAGACTTGCAACTATCCCCATGCAAGTTCTTGTCTCAGGGCAGTGTTCAATTGTACCTCCCCCATTCCTTGCAATGCAAGCGCAAATATGAAGGCCAACCACCCACCCACCCCCAGGCTGCAATACCATACTGCTTGCTTGCACTTGAAATTGGGCCTTTTAGGCATGTGGAGGCGGAATCTGGCCACCACGTCATGGCTGCGTTGGCGGCCTGGTATCCATACTCAGTCCCCAGCCGCCCGGCGGCCGGGTGTCCACACTCGGTCCCCAGCCCCCAGGGGGCAGCCGGGTGTCCATACTCGGTCCCCAGCCGCCCCGCGGCCGGGTGTCCACACTTGGTCCCCAGCCGCCTGGGGGCGGCCGGGTGTCCATACTCGGTCCCCAGCCGCCCCACGGCCGGGTGTCCACACACGGTCCCCAGCCGCCTGGGGGCAGCCGGGTGTCCACACACGGTCCCCAGCCGCCTGGGGGCAGCCGGGTGTCCATAAACGGTCCCCAGCCGCCCCTATTTCTCCTGTCAACTTCACCCCACACACTTTTTTTAGCCCGGCTTGCATTAGGGCAGCATTGGACGAGCCCACCAGAGAACCAGACTCCTTCGGTGGGCCCTGGCTTCTCCATCAGGGGAGTTGAGAGTGCCAAGGTGAGGAGCATGATGATGATGATAGAAGTTAGCATCTGCTTTGTTTTCTTTTAATGCAAGCGTAAGTGTGCAGCCTGCCACCCACCCCAGGCTGCAATGCCATACTGCTAGCTTGCACATGAAATGGGGCCTTTTAGTTTGGAGGAGGCCAAAGCTGACCACTATCTCATGGCTGCTTCGGCAGCGAGGTATCCATACTCAGTCCCCAGCCGCCCCTATTTGTCCCGGTGTGCCTTATACATAAGATTAAGCGCGCATACCAAAACATTACCTGTGCCCTCCTCAGTGCATTTAGTGGGAAGGACAGCCTATTCCGCTGTAGTGTGTGCATGCCAAACCCCTGTTCATGGTACATGCGAAGATGCCTCCCACCCTGCACCTGTCGTTGCAGACTTGCAACTATCCCCGTTCAAGTCCTTGTCCCAGGGCAGTGTTCAATTGTACCTCTCCCATTCCTTGCAATGCAAGCGCAAGTATGCAGCCTGCCACCCACCCACCCCCAGGCTGTAACACCATACTGCTTGCTTGCTTGCACTTGAAATTGGGCCTTTTAGGCATGTGGAGGCGGAATCTGGCCACCACGTCATGGCTGCGTTGGCGGCCTGGTATCCATACTCAGTCCCCAGCCGCCCGGCGGCCGGGTGTCCACACTCGGTCCCCAGCCGCCAGGGGGAAGCCGGGTGTCCAAACTCGGCCCCCAGCCGCCCCGCAGCCGGGTGTCCACATACGGTCCCCAGCAGCCTGGGGGAAGCCGGGTGTCCATAAACGGTCCCCAGCCACCCCTATTTCTCCTGTCAACTTCCCCCCACACACTTTTCTTAGCCCGGCCTGCTTTAGGGCAGCATTGGACGAGCCCACCAGAGAACCAGACTCCTCCGGTGGGCCCTGGCTTCTCCATCAGGGGAGTTGAGAGTGTCAAGGTGAGGAGCATGATGATGATGATAGAAGTTAGCATCTGCTTTGTTTTCTTGGAATGCAAGCGTAAGTGTGCAGCCTGCCATCCACCCACCCCCAGGCTGCAATACCATACTGCTTGCTTGCTTGCACTTGAAATTGGGCCTTTTAGGCATGTGGAGGCGGAATCTGGCCACCACGTCATGGCTGCATTGGCGACCTGGTATCCATACTCAGTCCCCAGCCGCCCAGCGGCCGGGTGTCCACACTCAGTCCCCAGCCACCAGGGGGCGGCCGGGTGTCCATACTCGGTCCCCAGCCGACCCGCGGCCGGGAGTCCACACACGGTCCCCAGCCGCCTGGGGGCAGCCGGGTGTCCATAAACGGTCCCCAGCCGCCCCTATTTCTCCTGTTAACTTCCCCCCCACACACTTTTCTTAGCTTGGCCTGCTTTAGGGCAGCATTGGACGAGCCCACCAGAGAACCAGACTCCTCCAGTGGGTCCTGGCTTCTCCATCAGGGGAGTTGAGAGTGCCAAGGTGAGGAGCATGATGATGATGATAGAAGTTAGCATCTGCTTTGTTTTCTTGGAATGCAAGCGCATGTATGTAATAGCTGCTAGGCCTGAGGTGGTTAGCGTTTTGGCGCATATCCTACCTCCTCCGAGGATTGCTGGATGTTTTCCTGCTACTATCCCAGTTCTATGACTCCCGTTAAAACAAAGCTTCCAGTGATAAATGATGGATGAGGTGGTGGCAAAGGAGAAAGAGCAGGAGGAACAGGGACCATTCACATCAATATCAGGCCAGTCAACCACATATGTCTTGTAGGATATGTTTCTGTAACAAAAGGAGCGGTTCGGCTACACAGTTATAGGGCATACAGTGAGTGCAATGCCTACCAAAAATTTTGAGGCACTCCAATGCCCCTTTGAAATGACATGGAGGTCAGAGGGCCTTAACTAAACCTTTTTTTCCATTTATAGCAACTGGGTCTCTTGTACACTGTTGGCCTAAGCAGTGAATGGTAGGCTTTCCAAAAATTATGAGGAACTGCAATACCCCTTGAAACAGATGTGGATTACAGTGTACTAAAAACCTTCTACCCATTATTGGGGAGTGGGTCTCCCTTAGTTTTCGCCTTTGCATTGAAAAGCAAAAGCTGACTAAAATTAGGAGGAAATGCAATGCCCGTTGGAAGAGTCGTGGAGGTTAGAGGTCAGAGTGGTTTAACAAGATGGTTTTAATGCCCCTTGGAAAAGTGGTGGAGGTCGCAGTAGCTTAACAAGACGGTTTGAATGCCCCTTGGAAGAGATGTGGAGGTCCCAGTAGCTTAACAAGACGGTTTTAATGCCCCTCAGAAAAGTGGTGGAGGTCACAGTAGCTTAACAAGACGCTTTTAATGCCCCTCAGAAGAGACGTGGAGGTCCTAGTAGCTTAACAAGACGGTTTTAATGCCCCTTGGAAAACTGGTGGCGGTCGCAGTAGCTTAACAAGACGGTTTGAATGCCCCTTGGAAGAGACATGGAAGTCCCAGTAGCTTAACAAGACGGTTTTAATGCCCCTTGGAAAAGTGGTGGAGGTCGCAGTAGCTTAACAAGACGGTTTGAATGCCCCTTGGAAGAGACGTGGAAGTCCCAGTAGCTTAACAAGACGCTTTTAATGCCCCTCGGAAAAGTGGTGGAGGTCGCAGTAGCTTAACAAGATGCTTTTAATGCCCCTCAGAAGAGACATGGAGGTCCCAGTAGCTTAACAAGACGGTTTTAATGCCCCTCGGAAAAGTGGTGGAGGTCACAGTAGCTTAACAAGACGCTTTTAATGCCCCTCGGAAAAATGGTGGAGGTCGCAGTAGCTTAACAAGACGCTTTTAATGCCCCTTACAAGAGCCCTACAGTACAGCATCTTAAAAATATTATTCCCATTATTGGGGAGTGGGTCTCCCACAGTCTTTGCTTATGCCTTCCAAGCAAAAGCTGACAAAAATAAGGACAGAGGAACTTTCAATAATGGCAACACGGACCACGGTCACCCTGGTGGTATAGTGGTGGTGGAGGCTGAGGATAAGGAGAAGAACATAAAACAGCCGAAATCAGGAAGCGTATACCCATGTGAATACACCTCCCGAAATAACACAGTGGATTTGACTTTATGTTACTCTGCTGTCATTTGGTGGTGATGAGAAGTCTGGCCTAATCCAGCCCTTGTTCATTTTGATAAGGGTCAGCTTGTCAGCATTGTCAGTTGACAGGCGAGTGTGCTTATCAGTTATAATTCACCCAGCGGCACTAAAAACACGCTCCAATAACACGCTAGCGGCAGGGCAGGTCAGGACCTCCAGAGCGAGTTCATTCCAAGTGTCCAGCTTGGATACCCAATAATTAAAAGGCACAGAGGAATCACGGAGGACGCTGGTACGGTCGGCAAGGTACTCCCTCACCATCTTTTGAAACTTTCCACTCCTTGTGAGAGTACCCCGCGCCTCAGGGCCTGTAAGCTGGGTGGGTCTCAGAAAACTGTCCCAGAACGTTGACAGTGTTCCCCTGCCACTGCTGGATTGGAGTTGCCTCTCTCTCGCTTGTACGCCTTGGTTGGTCAACGAACTGTGACCTCTGCCGCTAGCGTGTTCAGATGGGAATTTTTTTAACAGTTCTGCAGCAAGGGCCTTCTGGTACTGCCCCATTTTTGTAGACCTCTCCACCTCAGGAATAAGAGAGTGAAAGTTCTCCTTGTAGTGGGGGTCTAAAAGTGTCACCAACCAGTAATGACTGTCACCCAACATTTTGACAACGCGAGGGTCACGGTTAAGGCAGCGTAACATAAAGTCAGTGTAGTGCCGGCGTCCCTGCCCTCTGCTAGGCAGGGACGCTGCTCCTCTCACCGCTCTGCTCCCTGCCCGGCCTCCTCCCCCCGCTCTGCTGTCAGCGCGCGCTCCGTCCCGGCGTCCTCCTCCTGCTCTGCTCTCAGCGCGCGCTCCTTCCCGGCCCCTGTGCTTAGGGCGCGCGCGCGCGCGCTCCCCTCCTCTTAAAGGGGCCGCGCGCGCCGCCCTAAAGAGTCCCCGGCCAATGGCCGGAGGACTTCATCATATATAAGGCACCTCCTCCAAAATGGAGGTGCCCGAGCAATGTTGTTTGCACCTGTGTCTCACCTGTGCTTCAGCCCTCAGGTCCCGTTGCCAGTTACCTGCCAGTTTCCTGCCAGTTTCCTGCTAGTTACCTGCCAGTACCTGCCAGTTACCTGCCTGATTCCTGCCTGAATACTTGTTACCTGTCTGCCAGTCTGAGGTCCGACGGTCTGCCTTACTACTCCTGTCAGTCTGTCTAAAGGACCAGCCTGCCCGCTCACCTGGGAGCGCATATCAGCTACCTGCCTGCTTGCCTGAGGTCCGACGGTCTGCCTTACTACTCCGGTCAGTCTGTCTATGGACCAGCTTGCCCGCTCACCTGGGAGCGCTTCTCCGTTATCTGCCTGCTTGCCAGCCCGGAGGCTCCGTTGTCACGTGCTGTGACCACCAGCTACTCCAGACTCTTGCCCGCTCACCTGGGAGCGCATCTCCGTTACCTGCCTGCTTGCCAGCCCGGAGGTCCCGTTGTCACGTGCGGTGACCATCAGCTATTCCAGAGACTCTTGCCCGCTCACCTGGGAGCGCTTCTCCGTTACCTACCTGCCTGCCAGCCCGGAGGTTCCGCCGTCACGTGCCGTGACCACCTGCTATTCCAGAGACTCTCGCTTGCTCACCTGGGAGCACACATCTACCACCTGCCTGCTAGCCTACCCGGAGGCTCTGCCATCACAGGTCGTACCTACCCCTTACCCAGAGACTGCCCTGATCACTTGCCGTAACTCCCTGTCCGTTCACCCAGAGACTGCCACCCGCTCCCTTACAAGGGCCGCCCCCTTGTATAGTAGCTCAGAGGTTCCGCCTCCCGGACCCGTTTCAGTCCGCCTCCCGGACCCGTTACAGTTTGCTCGGGCCATGGAACCCGGTGGCACCCAAGCTCCCTCGCTCTCGGACCTCTGTCTTGAACTGTCCCGTCAGAGGTCCCAACAGGAGGCCATCCTGGGTCACCTGCGGAATGTTAATACTCGCCTGAACACTCTGTCTGATCCACCAACAACCTCCGCCAGTGCCATATCTTGCAATCCGGCGGCTCCGCTGCTCACTAATACTATGGTATCCTACCCCGGACCCCGGCTTTCTGCACCTCCTCGCTTCGGAGGCGACCCCGTCCAGGCTCGGGGCTTCTTGAATCAGTGCACCCTGCATTTTGAACTTTTGTCCTACCAGTTTAACTCCGACCGGGCCAAAATTGCCTTCATCATGTCCCATCTCACCGGGGAGGCCCTGGCCTGGCTGAATCCTCTATGGGAGAGAGGAGACCCCCTGGTGTCCAACTTGCCTGCTTTTCTCACGGCTTTCCGGAAAGTCTTCGACGAACCCGGACGGAAGACCTCATCTGCATCATCGTTGCTACGCCTCCGTCAGGGGAGTCTCACCGTGGGCCAATATGCCATACGGTTCCGTACCCTTGCCTCGGAGCTGGCCTGGGATAACGACGCTCTGGTTTCCGTCTTCTGGGAGGGTCTGTCCGGCCGTATTAAAGATGAACTTGCCGGTCGGGACATTCCTACCACTCTCGATGACTTAATAACTCTTGCCACCCGAATTGACCTACGGTTTCAGGAGCGTGCCAAAGAGGTCACCCGTGAGAGAAGGATTCCACGTTTAGCTCCTACTTTCCAGAAACCCGTCATTCCCTCCATCTCTCCCCAGGTACACTCTCCTGAGCCTATGCAGGTCGACCAGACCAAGATGGTCAAAACCCGTCAGGACTCACGCCGTGCCGAGGGGAGCTGCTTCTACTGTGGCAGTAAGGAGCACCGGATCCGTGCCTGCCCGGAGAGGTCGGGAAACGCCTGTGTCTAGGTTCGCTCAGAGAGGTCCACCTAGACAAGAATAAATCCTCTCCATCCCTGCTGTTGTCAGTTTCGATCATCTACGGGGAGAACCGTTATTTCGAACTAGCCCAACTTGACTCTGGAGCAGCCGGGAACCTTATTTCACAGTCCCTGGTTGAGAAATACCGCATCCCCACCAAACCTCTGGCTGTACCCTTGTCTGTCGCTGCCGTGGATGGGGGCCTCTTACCTCGCCCCATTCAACTCATCACCGAATCCATTACCCTGCAGGTGGGAATGCTGCATTCTGAAAGTATCTCCTTTCATGTTCTGCCTGGACTCTCTCACGCCCTCTTGCTAGGTCTGCCCTGGCTCCAGAGACATGCACCCGTGCTAGACTGGCAAACCGGAGAGGTCCTTCGCTGGGGACAAGACTGTCATAAAACCTGCCTGGTTCCCGTCCATCCCGTCCGTCCCTCTCCTACCCCAGCTAATCTACCTGGACTTCCGATTCCTTATTGGTCTTATGCAGATGTCTTTAATAAAAAGGAGGCAGAGACATTACCACCACATAGACCATACGACTGTCCCATCGATCTGCTACCCGGTACTACTCCTCCCCGTGGGCGTATCTATCCTTTATCCGCTGCTGAGACCCGGTCAATGTCCGAATATATTGAGGAGAATCTGGCCAGAGGATTCATCCGGAAATCTACCTCCCCGGCGGGAGCAGGCTTCTTTTTCGTCAAAAAGAAGGACGGCTCTCTCCGTCCCTGTATAGACTATAGAGGCCTAAACCTGATCACGGTGAAGAATAAGTACCCCCTTCCGCTCATTCCAGAATTATTTGATCGTCTGAGGGGGGCTAGGATCTTCACCAAACTGGACCTTCGTGGGGCGTACAACCTGGTTCGTATTCGTCAGGGGGATGAATGGAAGACGGCATTCAACACCCGGGACGGCCACTATGAATACCTGGTAATGCCCTTTGGTCTCTGTAACGCTCCTGCCGTCTTTCAAGAGTTGGTCAATGACATCTTCCGGGACCTTCTCTACTCCTGCGTAGTGGTGTACCTGGACGACATCTTGGTCTTCTCTCCGGATCTCCAGACTCACCGGAGGGACGTTCGTCAGGTCCTGCTCAGGCTAAGGCAGAACCATCTCTACGCTAAATTTGAGAAGTGCCTCTTTGAGCAGACCTCGCTTCCGTTTCTGGGCTACATTATCTCTCAGACCGGCCTTCAAATGGATCCTGAGAAACTGTCTGCCATCGAGAAATGGCCCCGACCGGAGGGGTTGAAGGCCATTCAGCGTTTCCTGGGCTTCGCCAACTACTACCGCCTCTTCATACCACACTTCTCTTCCCGGACGGCCCCAATTTCTGCGCTCACCCGTAAAGGTACTAATCCCAAAGAGTGGCCACCCGAAGCAGAGGAGGCCTTTCTTTTCCTTAAACAGGCCTTCTCTTCCGCCCCGGTGCTGCATCGCCCAGATGGCAACAAGCAGTTCTTCCTGGAAGTTGACGCCTCCTCCTCTGGAGCCGGAGCGGTACTTACTCAAAAATCATCTTCCGGGAGGATGGTAACTTGTGGCTTCTTCTCTAAACTCTTCTCCTCCTCTGAGCGCAACTATTCCATAGGAGACCGAGAGTTATTGGCCATCAAACTGGCATTGGAGGAGTGGCGTTACCTGCTCGAGGGGGCTCTTCACCCGGTAATAATTTACACTGACCACAAGAACTTGGCTTACCTCCAGCATGCCCAGAGACTTAACCCGCGCCAAGCCCGGTGGTCCTTGTTTTTTGCTCGTTTTGATTTTGTCCTTCATTTTCGCCCGGCTGACAAAAACGTCAAGGCGGATGCCTTGTCTCGATCCTTTCTGGTGTCTGATCTCGAGGAGGATCCGAAACATATCATCGATCCCGCCAGAGTAATGCAGGTGGCTCCCGTGAGTCTAAATCGTCTTCCTCCTGGTAAGACGTTCGTACCAGTACCTGATCGGGAGAAGATTCTACACTGGGGTCATTCGTCTAAACTAGCTGGCCACGCCGGTCAGAAAAAGACCCTCCAGCTTATTACCCGGCACTACTGGTGGCCTAACCTGCACAAGGATGTAATAGACTTTGTTTCTGCCTGTGTGTCCTGCGCCCGCAACAAAGTTCCGAGACACCTGCCGGCCGGCCGCCTCCTACCTCTGCCAGTACCTGCTGCCCCCTGGCAGCATATAGCGATGGACTTCATTACTGATCTGCCCGTCTCTGCCGGTTGTACGGTCATTTGGGTGGTCGCTGACCGCTTCTCCAAGATGGCTCACTTCATTCCACTGCCAAGTCTTCCGTCTGCACCCGAGCTGGCTAAAGACTTTATCCGCCACATCTTCCGTCTTCATGGCCTGCCCCGTCACATCGTGTCGGATCGTGGGGTACAGTTCACTTCCCGTTTCTGGAGAGCCACTTGTAAATTGCTGGACGTCACCCTGGACTTCTCCTCCGCTTACCACCCACAGTCTAATGGTCAAGTGGAGCGGATCAATCAGAACCTGACCAGTTACCTTCGGCACTTCGTTAATGCCCACCATTCTGACTGGGTGGATCTCCTGCCATGGGCCGAATTCTCGTACAACAATCACGAGAGCGAGTCTTCCTCCAAATCCCCGTTTTTTGTAGTCTACGGTCAGCATCCTCGGATCCCGTTTCCCGTCTCCACCTCGGCGGACAATCCGGCTGCGGAATCTCTTGTTAACAAATTTTCCTCCATATGGGAGAGTACCCGGTCCGCACTCCTTCTGTCATCCGAGCGTATGAAAAGACACGCTGACAAAAAACGTCTGGACCCTCCTCAATTCCGCCCTGGGGATAAAGTCTGGCTCTCGTCCAAATATGTCCGGCTCAAGATCCCTTCCTATAAGTTAGGGCCTCGGTTCATCGGCCCACTGGAGGTCATCAGTCAGATCAACCCGGTGGCCTATAAATTGAAACTCCCGGCCAACTTACGGATCCCTAACTCCTTCCATGTGTCTCTCCTCAAACCTGTGGTACTTAACTCTTTTTCCAAGTCTACAGGTACGCCTCCTGCTCCGGTTTCTGCTGAGGACGAGTTTGAGGTAGAGAACATTCTTGCCACCAAAAGGGTAAGAGGAAAGACCTTTTTCCTGGTAGATTGGAAGGGGTTTGGTCCTGAGGAGAGAACGTGGGAGCCCCGGGAGAACATCCATGCCCCTCTCATCCTAGCTAAATTTCTGTCTGGCCTAAAAAAGGGGGGGCCTAAAGGGGGGGGTACTGTAGTGCCGGCGTCCCTGCCCTCTGCTAGGCAGGGACGCTGCTCCTCTCACCGCTCTGCTCCCTGCCCGGCCTCCTCCCCCCGCTCTGCTGTCAGCGCGCGCTCCGTCCCGGCGTCCTCCTCCTGCTCTGCTCTCAGCGCGCGCTCCTTCCCGGCCCCTGTGCTTAGGGCGCGCGCGCGCGCGCTCCCCTCCTCTTAAAGGGGCCGCGCGCGCCGCCCTAAAGAGTCCCCGGCCAATGGCCGGAGGACTTCATCATATATAAGGCACCTCCTCCAAAATGGAGGTGCCCGAGCAATGTTGTTTGCACCTGTGTCTCACCTGTGCTTCAGCCCTCAGGTCCCGTTGCCAGTTACCTGCCAGTTTCCTGCCAGTTTCCTGCTAGTTACCTGCCAGTACCTGCCAGTTACCTGCCTGATTCCTGCCTGAATACTTGTTACCTGTCTGCCAGTCTGAGGTCCGACGGTCTGCCTTACTACTCCTGTCAGTCTGTCTAAAGGACCAGCCTGCCCGCTCACCTGGGAGCGCATATCAGCTACCTGCCTGCTTGCCTGAGGTCCGACGGTCTGCCTTACTACTCCGGTCAGTCTGTCTATGGACCAGCTTGCCCGCTCACCTGGGAGCGCTTCTCCGTTATCTGCCTGCTTGCCAGCCCGGAGGCTCCGTTGTCACGTGCTGTGACCACCAGCTACTCCAGACTCTTGCCCGCTCACCTGGGAGCGCATCTCCGTTACCTGCCTGCTTGCCAGCCCGGAGGTCCCGTTGTCACGTGCGGTGACCATCAGCTATTCCAGAGACTCTTGCCCGCTCACCTGGGAGCGCTTCTCCGTTACCTACCTGCCTGCCAGCCCGGAGGTTCCGCCGTCACGTGCCGTGACCACCTGCTATTCCAGAGACTCTCGCTTGCTCACCTGGGAGCACACATCTACCACCTGCCTGCTAGCCTACCCGGAGGCTCTGCCATCACAGGTCGTACCTACCCCTTACCCAGAGACTGCCCTGATCACTTGCCGTAACTCCCTGTCCGTTCACCCAGAGACTGCCACCCACTCCCTTACAAGGGCCGCCCCCTTGTATAGTAGCTCAGAGGTTCCGCCTCCCGGACCCGTTTCAGTCCACCTCCCGGACCCGTTACAGTCAGCCATGCGTGCCAGACTGGTAACGGGCAAGACTTCCGTGTCCTCACCAAGATGACGACTGACCATGCTCTCCTCTTCCTCCTCCTCCTCCCCCCTGTCCTCAGGCCACCCACGCTGAACCGACGGTATGACAGTTGTACAGGTACTACCGTCTACAGTGCATGATACAAGCTCCTGTTCTTCCTCCTCCTCCTCCTCTCCCTCATTGTCCCCCAATGCACATTGGGATGAGATGAGGCTGGGCTGTGTGTAATCGACCGCTACGGCTTCTTGATCCATCTCATCATACTCTGGCTGCAATGCCTCCTCTTTAATTCTCTGCAGAGAGCGTTGCAAAAGACAGACAAGTGGAATGCTGACGCTAATGATGGCGTCATCGCCACTCACCATCTTGGTGGACTCCTCAAAGTTTGTCAAGATGGTACATATGTCAGACATCCAGGTCCACTCCTGAGGTCTTATGTGTGGAGTCTGACCTGAATATCGATGGCCTTGTTGCAGCTGGTACTCCACAGCTGCTCTATTCTGCTCACAAATCCTTTGCAACATGTGGAGGGTAGAGTTCCAACGTGTGGGGACATCACACACCAGTCGGTGTGCCGGAAGCTGCAAACGCTGCTGCAACACAGCAAGGGCGGCGGAAGCTGTAGCCGACTTGCGGAAATGAGCTGACAGGCGGCGTACTTTGACGAGCAGATCTGGCAAATCGGGGTACGATTTAAGAAACCGCTGAACCATGAGGTTAAGCACATGAGCAAGGCATGGTACGTGTGTGATCTGGCCTCAGAGCCGCCACCAGGTTACGGCCATTGTCACACACAACCATGCCTGGATGTAGGTTCAGCGGTGTCAGCCACAGATCTGCCTGCTCTTTCACAGCTGTCCACAACTCACAAGCAGTGTGAGGTTTCTCACCTAAGCTTATGAGTTTCAGCACAGCCTGTTGCCGCTTGGCGGAGGCAGTACTGCAGTGCTTCCAGCTTGTAACTGATGTGGTGATATCTGAGATGGAGGCTGAACATGAGGAGGAGGATGATGCGCAGGAGCTGTACACTGTGGGGGCAACTCTGACTGACATAGGGCCCGCAATCCTCGGTGTGGGGAGGATGTGTTCCGTCCCAAGGTCCGACTGTGTCCCGGCTTCCACTATGTTTACCCAGTGTGCCGCCAGGGAGATGTACCGTCCCTGGCCACAAGCACTTCTCCACGTGTCCGTTGTCAGGTGGACTCTCCCACTAACTGCGTTGTTGAGGGCACGGCAGATGTTTTGGGACACGTGCTTGTGTAGTGCGGGGATGGCACACCGGGCAAAATAGTGTCGGCTGGGGACCGAGCACCGAGGGACGGCCACCGCCATAAGGTTGCGGAAGGATTCCGTCTCCACCAGCCTAAAAGGCAGCATTTCCAACGCAAGCAGTCGTGAAATGTGCGAATTTAGGACTGTGGCCTGTGGGGAGTTAGCTGCGAATTTCCGCTTTCGTTCAAAGGTCTGGGATATGCACAATTGAATGCTGCGGTGGGACGTGGACGTTGATGCTGTTTCTTGAGAAACTGCCATAACAAGTGAAGACTGAGAGGAGGGGGCATCTTTGCATGCAGTATGGACAGGGGATTGCCTTGCACACACAACAGGGGGTTCTATTGCATGCACAACAGCGGAAGAAGCAGTGGTGACACCCGCTGACACTGGTCGTGGACCCTGGGGTTCGCCTCAAAAAGTCGGGTGCTTTGCTGCCATGTGCCTGATCATGCTGGTGGTGGTCAGGCTGGTAGTTTTGTCACCCTTGCTGATGCTGGCATGGCAGGTGGTACAAATTGCCTTTTTGGGGTTATCAGCAGAGTCTTTAAAAAAATTCCAGACTCTGGAAGACCTACAGGTTGTACTGGCAACATCCCTCGTGTTGGTGTTACGGGGAACTGTTGCCCGCCTTCTGTGTGCGGCCACCACACTGCTTCTTCCTGCCTGTTGGGGTACTCTACCTCCCTCACCCTGTGTGCTGCTGACCTCGCTCTGCGTGTCCTCCTGCCACGTTGGGTCAGTTACTAGATCATCCACCACCTCCTCCTCTTCCACTTGCGCACCACGATCCTCCTCCTCACTTCCTGACAATTGTGTCTCGTCATCGTCCACCTCTTGTGACAAATTGCCAGCGTCGACTTCATGTGGCCGTGGCTGTTCAAATATTTGGGCATCGCTACATGGGATCTCCTCTTCCACCACTTCAAGCGGAGCAGGTGAGGGGCACAAATCTGGAAATGGACCAGTGAACAGCTCTTCAGAGTGTCCAAGTGTGGGATCAGTTGCTGTCTGACGACACTCGGCATGGTGGGAGGAAGGAGCATCAGGGTGAGGAGGAGTATGCGATCGAGACTCATGGCTACTAAGACTTGACCGTGTGGAAGACAGACCGGAGGTGGTGGTGCCCAGGTAACTGGAAGTATTATCTGCTATCCAATTAATAACCTGTTCACACTGATCAGTTCGCAATACTGGTGTTTTAGTGTGCTTCCCTAGTAATTCGGTCAAGAAGGGGGAGCGAGAAGATGTGGCTGTTGGTTGTGGCACATTTTCACCTTGGCCACGGCACCGTCCTCTGCACGCACCATCACTAGAACGTCCAGTTCCACGTCCCTTGCCACACACCTTGCCCATTGTAAAGGAAGTAAAATAGCTTACACTCGCACTATCAATGGAAAAAGGGTAATAAAAAGTAGATTAGAACCGTGGAAGAGGAAAACCACAGTTCTATTTCTCTGGCCTACACCCGACTCTTTTAAACAATCTGAACAATCAGGGAGAAACTATTACTGTTTTTCTTTACGGAAAAAATACCAAAAGCTGAATAATAGAGATTTTTTACTGTGGGACGGCAAAGCCACAGTTATTGTTTACTGGGGTATACCAGAAAATTTTAAATAGATATATTTGTGTCTGAACAGTGAGCGACACATTCAAACTGTTTTTTTTAGGTAAAAATGGCCCAAAAGTGGATAATACAGAGGTTTGAACCGTGGAACTGCAAAACCACACTTGTATTTCTCGGGCCTACACCAGACTATTTTCAACAGATATATTTGTGTCTGAACAATCAGAAGACACTGCTGTTTTTCTTTATGGCAAAAAATGGCAAAAATCAGGATAATACAGAGATTTGACCCGTGGAACTGCAAAACCACACTTGTATTTCTCGGGCCTACACCAGACTATTTTCAACAGATATATTTGTGTCTGAACAATCAGGAGACACTACTGTTTTTCTTTACGGCAAAAAATGCAAAAAGGCAGGATAATACAGAGATTTGAACCGTGGAACTGCAAAACCACACTTGTATTTCTCGGGCGTACACCAGACTATTTTCAACAGATATATTTGTGTCTGAACAATCAGGAGACACTACTGTTTTTCTTTACGTCAAAAAATGCAAAAAAGCAGGATAATACAGAGATTTGACCCGTGGAACTGCAAAACCACAGTTCTAGTAATCTGGCCTACACCAGAATATTTTCAACAGATATATTTGTGTCTGAACAATCAAGAGACACTGCTGTTTTTCTTTACGGCAAAAAATGCCAAAAAGCAGGATAATACAGAGATTTGACCCGTGGAACTGCAAAACCACATTTGTATTTCTCGGGCCTACACCAGACTATTTTCAACAGATATATTTGTGTCTGAACAATCAGGAGACACTACTGTTTTTCTTTACGGCAAAAAATGCAAAAAGGCAGGATAATACAGAGATTTGAACCGTGGAACTGCAAAACCACACTTGTATTTCTCGTGCCTACACCAGACTATTTTCAACAGATATATTTGTGTCTGAACAATCAGGAGACACTACTGTTTTTCTTTACGTAAAAGGGGAACAGCGAGAACTCAAAAAATTAATGATCCATCACAATTGTATATAAAAGGTGTAAATTTTATTAGAACATCACAGTTGGGTTGAATACACATATACCAAATCACACTGTGGATTAAAATGATGCGCACAGTGGAGACAGAAATTTCGTAAAAATATAATTATCATGAGGTATGCAATAATCAGGTTACCAATATTCATAGTATAATAGGTATTCCTAACATGGTAGGCATCTGTACTCATATATCCTGCCCACTAATGCTTTACAACATATATCGCATTACAGTACTTAGTATAAATCATGTATGTCACATATATCACATTGCAATAATCAGCCTATGGGCAGGTAGATACCACCATATACAGCAGGAATTACCTCAAAAAGGACTACCACGTGCGCACCAACCCCGACGCACGTTTCGGCGACCAGCCTTTGTCAAGGGGTATACAGGAAGTGATGAGTGCTAAGTTTGAAAAGGTACCGCCGACCAATCATGTATTGGCTTAAATTGCACACCTCCCAACTCCTTCACCTGCGTATAATACCGGCATTTAGATTTCGTGATGGCGCCAAGGAATTCCCAGGGATGCATTGCGTGAACCGGAAATGATGTAATCGATCACCATGGTCACCAGTATGTATGTCAAAAAGGTACCACCCATGCACCCAGAGATGCAGTGCGCCCACCAGAAGTGACGCATCCGTTCCCAAGGTAACCTGGACGCACAACAGCGGCGACATCTCAAGAGATGTCACAGGCAGAAGTGAGTGCCGGGACCA
The DNA here is from genome assembly GCF_046119375.1 of Phyllobates terribilis. NCBI lineage: Eukaryota > Metazoa > Chordata > Amphibia > Anura > Dendrobatidae > Phyllobates > Phyllobates terribilis. Next base: position 200,389,231 of record NW_027362768.1, on the reverse strand, counting down.
TGGGACACATGCGTACAGGTAGGGGAAGCATTGTTATATTGACTGGCAAACAGATGATATGTGAAATAACTGTAACGATCATGACAAGCAAGTATATAAAGAAGACCAACAATGGCTATATACATATGTAGCACCCTGAGGATTCGGCTGCTACAGGGGTATTGCACCTCAACCCAGAGGTGTGATATTCCACTCCCGGGTAAGGATGGAGTGTGGAACTGAGCTCAGTTAGCTGCATGCACTACACACATCCCATTTCCGGGGAACAGACCGACGGTACTCCCACCAGTTTATGTGCAGGTACGACAGTGTCTGTTCCTGGCTGGAGTGGGAGGGGGGTGGAACATCCCAGTAGTGTAGGGGCAGATAGGGGGAGCAGTCTGGGTAAAGCTAGGAGCTCATTGGGTGCTGGTCACCTGAGCTCACACATAGAGGGAGTATATAAGGTGGGAACCATCTTAGATCAGGGTCAGTCTGTGAGACGTCAGTCTTTTGTAGAGGTTTGGTCAGTCTGTCAGAGTTTAGTCAGAGGAGCAGAGCAGAGAAGCTCAGCCAGAAGGGCTGACAGAGAGTTGTGGTTCCGGCTGGGCCAAGCTCCAAGGCCAAGAGAGAGAGAGGAGTCAGAAGGACCCAGTGAAAACAAGAGGGAACTCCAAGAACCCAAAATTAGATCAGAGGGTGAAGAGTTGGCAACAGGGTACCGGATCCCAAGCTGGCAGAGAGAAAAGCACACCTTAGCCAGAGACCGGAGGTCGTGGGCAGGATCTGCCACGACCCTCACCAAATCCACCAGGAAGGCAGACCAAGTATAGGGTCAGGGAACCCAGAGGAGGTGTACCCACCAAGAGACCCGAGGGAGCCGGACATAGGTGGATCCCTGGTAAGAACGGCCAGAAGAGAGGGAAAGTCAGACAGGAGCTCAGGACCACGCTCCAGAACTGCCTGGGGGTTAGCCGAGTCCAGGACCTGGTGGACGCAGCACGGCTCGGGCGGTCACTTCAGGCCAGAGTGACCATAAGAACACCCGTAAGTAAAAAAAAACCCTGAACTGCACAGCCCGACTCTGAGTCTTCTTGCTGATTCATCCTGCACCTTCACAACCACCATCCTCTACATCTGACCCCCTGAGGCTATACCCCTCCCGTTGGGGGTTATACTACCAAAGCTGCACACATACCAACAGCCTCAGCGGACCCTGCTGCAGCGGCGGCCTTTTGACCGCAAATCAACGGGTGGCGTAGTCGACACTAAGAACATCTGCAAGGACTGCCGCACACTGAGTTTGACACCCTGGGCACGGACCGGGTCACAGCCACTCGGAGACTACAACCCCCATCTGATCCGGCTCCGGGTATCCCTAACAACATGGCCCAGGGGTCGCGTCAACTTTGGCGTAGTCGGCAGGATAACGTGCCCGCAACAACCGGGTACTGCGTGCCTGAAGAAAAGTTCACCGTTACCTTAAAAAGAAGTCTCCCGCCGGTTCCGGAGGGTCCCCACCAACGGACCCCATCACAGGTCGTTTCCCGCCGGTTGTCCGCCATTTGCAGCTTTTTCCCGCCATCCATGGAGTTTCCCGCCGCTGGGGGACGATTCCCGCCATTTCCAAAGATTTCCCGCCTTGGAAGAGCGGACGCCATTATGGGCGTGCCAGAGGGTGGCAAGAGGCCACCTCCCATCGTGGGCCAGGTCGAAGAATGGCGCCAAAAGCGGAAACCGCGCCCACCAACAGAGACTGTGATGCTGGAAGTGTCCATCAGCGTAAGAGAACTGCCCCTGGAACTGACAATCACAAAGTTGCCCCGGGACCACCCTCGATGTGGGCGGAGACTGAACAAGAGAACGAAGATGGGTGCAGCCTGGAGGAGTCTGGAGAGAGCGCACCCGGAGACAAGACGTCTGGAGGAGAGTCCAGAGAGAGCGTACCCGGAGATGGAGGGAGAGACAGGCAGCACCGACCCAGTGGTCAGGAGCCTGCTGCAAGCAACAACCCCACTAGGCTTAGTGGAGATCCTGGCACAGTTCCCCCGAGACCGGGAGTGTGCACAGACCGCGCTGGAGGGCCTCGCACGGAGGATGGCCCGGGTGCAGCGGGAGACGTTGGCGGAGTGGAGCCGAGAGATGGCCCAGCAGACCGGCACCCGTCAGCGGAGCACGCCGCCCGAGACGAGGAGACAGACCGCCTCTGAGGATGACGCAGGAGGAATGAAGGCAGGAGACGGCGCCGAGAAGGGAGCTGAACGGACGGAGGCAGGTAAAGGGGACGTCTCTACCCCGAACCGGGAAACCGCGTGCCTGCCCCAGCTCCCCGTCGCAGAGCCCGAAATTCCCCCTGCCGTGCCCGTCGCTGCATCGTCACCGCCGCCGACTAGGCCTCAACCGGAAACCGTGGCCGCGACCCCTGTGACGTCACACGCCTCGACCTCGAGCGTGGCCAAGCAGGAAATACCATCAGCCTGGTCGCAAGGCCTAGTACCTCCGGGCGCCGCAATACCAACAGCGCCCCCTACCTCCGCGGAGCCACCGGCCTGGTCGCAGGGCCGAGTAACCCAGGGCGCCGCCGTTCTTACGGTGCCCTTTGCCTTTAGGGTGCCCCAAGCCTGGTCGCAAGGCCTGGTCAACCCGGGCGCCGCTACCATCAACGCGCCCTCAACATCTAGAGTGCCGCACCTGGGTGAAGACCTGTTCGCCCAGCATACGTGCCCGGATGGGCAGCCCTTTGTATGGCCCCAGGAGTATATTCAGCTGGAACTCCAGAGAGCAAGGCCCATGTGCGAGCCCCTGATTCCGGCTCCGAAGCCCGTAAAGAGGACCTCGCCCCCACTGGAGGAGATCCAGTTCGAGTGGGACCCCACCGGAGAAGACCTCATGGGGTTCACTCAGGAGACTCGGGCGGCCGCAGCGGAGCGTGCAGAGTGCTGCCGGCAGCAGCTCGAGGTCTTCGAGAGGGAGCGGAGAGAGAGGCGGGTCCGGGAACAGCAAATGCAGATAAGGAGCGCGGAGCAGAAGAGCCGGACCAGGAGGAAACCCCGTGCAGCTCATGGTCCCCGTGCCACCGGGACTGTGATAAAATTCAATATGCAGCACGGATGGGGCTTTATTAGAGACCATCACACCCCCGGCGACGTCTTTGTAACCCGCAGAGACGTAGAAAGCCATCTGCCGGAGGGACACAGAGGTCGTGACCTGTACGTAGGGGACGAGGTCACCTTCACCCGGCACAAGTGTGCCAAAGGACCCTACGCCCTCCATGTGCATCGCCTGACGGAGGAGGAGCTGCGGTGTGAGGAGGAGCAAGAGGACCCGGACGGGTCTGAAGAATCTAAAGAAGGAGCAGGAGGACGCCGTCGTTGAAGTACGGTAGAGAGAGACTGTACATAGTTACCCGTCAGGGTATAAGAACTGTTCTAGTTAAAATATAGTCCCCGTTGGGACCAGCAGATTGAACTGAAACCCGTGTGTCCCTATTCCCACTGACCGAGGACTGAGAGCGGCCATATTTCCCTTGTATATAGTTGCGCTTCCTAAAGCGCCCCCTACCGGTTTTATAGGAAACTGTTTTCTTCCAAGAGAGACTGTCGCACCTTACCCGGTCACAAGTTGCACCGTGACCGGAGGAACAAGAATGTTATTTATGAAAAGTTTTATATGAAAAGTTTGATAGCTGATAATATATATGATGTTTTATATGTTGATGTTTATGAAAAAAATTGTATGTTTTGATGTTTTGTTATCTTACAGCCCGAGGACGTGCTGTGATTTACCAGGGGGGAATGTTGCACCCTGAGGATTCGGCTGCTACAGGGGTATTGCACCTCAACCCAGAGGTGTGATATTCCACTCCCGGGTAAGGATGGAGTGTGGAACTGAGCTCAGTTAGCTGCATGCACTACACACATCCCATTTCCGGGGAACAGACCGACGGTACTCCCACCAGTTTATGTGCAGGTACGACAGTGTCTGTTCCTGGCTGGAGTGGGAGGGGGGTGGAACATCCCAGTAGTGTAGGGGCAGATAGGGGGAGCAGCCTGGGTAAAGCTAGGAGCTCATTGGGTGCTGGTCACCTGAGCTCACACATAGAGGGAGTATATAAGGTGGGAACCATCTTAGATCAGGGTCAGTCTGTGAGACGTCAGTCTTTTGTAGAGGTTTGGTCAGTCTGTCAGAGTTTAGTCAGAGGAGCAGAGCAGAGAAGCTCAGCCAGAAGGGCTGACAGGGAGTTGTGGTTCCGGCTGGGCCCAGCTCCAAGGCCAAGAGAGAGAGAGGAGTCAGAAGGACCCAGAGAAAACAAGAGGGAACTCCAAGAACCCAAAATTAGATCAGAGGGTGAAGAGTTGGCAACAGGGTACCGGATCCCAAGCTGGCAGAGAGAAAAGCACACCTTAGCCAGAGACCGGAGGTCGTGGGCAGGATCTGCCACGACCCTCACCAAATCCACCAGGAAGGCAGACCAAGTATAGGGTCAGGGAACCCAGAGGAGGTGTACCCACCAAGAGACCCGAGGGAGCCGGACATAGGTGGATCCCTGGTAAGAACGGCCAGAAGAGAGGGAAAGTCAGACAGGAGCTCAGGACCACGCTCCAGAACTGCCTGGGGGTTAGCCGAGTCCAGGACCTGGTGGACGCAGCACGGCTCGGGCGGTCACTTCAGGCCAGAGTGACCATAAGAACACCCGTAAGTAAAAAAAAACCCTGAACTGCACAGCCCGACTCTGAGTCTTCTTGCTGATTCATCCTGCACCTTCACAACCACCATCCTCTACATCTGACCCCCTGAGGCTATACCCCTCCCGTTGGGGGTTATACTACCAAAGCTGCACACATACCAACAGCCTCAGCGGACCCTGCTGCAACGGCGGCCTTTTGACCGCAAATCAACGGGTGGGGTAGTCGACACTAAGAACATCTGCAAGGACTGCCGCACACTGAGTTTGACAACCTGGGCACGGACCGGGTCACAGCCACTCGGAGACTACAACCCCCATCTGATCCGGCTCCGGGTATCCCTAACAACATGGCCCAGGGGGCGCGTCAACTTTGGCGTAGTCGGCAGGATAACGTGCCCGCAACAACCGGGTACTGCGTGCCTGAAGAAAAGTTCACCGTTACCTTAAAAAGAAGTCTCCCGCCGGTTCCGGAGGGTCCCCACCAACGGACCCCATCACAGGTCGTTTCCCGCCGGTTGTCCGCCATTTGCAGCTTTTTCCCGCCATCCATGGAGTTTCCCGCCGCTGGGGGACGATTCCCGCCATTTCCAAAGATTTCCCGCCTTGGAAGAGCGGACGCCATTATGGGCGTGCCAGAGGGTGGCAAGAGGCCACCTCCCATCGTGGGCCAGGTCGAAGAATGGCGCCAAAAGCGGAAACCGCGCCCACCAACAGAGACTGTGATGCTGGAAGTGTCCATCAGCGTAAGAGAACTGCCCCTGGAACTGACAATCACAAAGTTGCCCCGGGACCACCCTCGATGTGGGCGGAGACTGAACAAGAGAACGAAGATGGGTGCAGCCTGGAGGAGTCTGGAGAGAGCGCACCCGGAGACAAGACGTCTGGAGGAGAGTCCAGAGAGAGCGTACCCGGAGATGGAGGGAGAGACAGGCAGCACCGACCCAGTGGTCAGGAGCCTGCTGCAAGCAACAACCCCACTAGGCTTAGTGGAGATCCTGGCACAGTTCCCCCGAGACCGGGAGTGTGCACAGACCGCGCTGGAGGGCCTCGCACGGAGGATGGCCCGGGTGCAGCGGGAGACGTTGGCGGAGTGGAGCCGAGAGATGGCCCAGCAGACCGGCACCCGTCAGCGGAGCACGCCGCCCGAGACGAGGAGACAGACCGCCTCTGAGGATGGCGCAGGAGGAATGAAGGCAGGAGACGGCGCCGAGAAGGGAGCTGAACGGACGGAGGCAGGTAAAGGGGACGTCTCTACCCCGAACCGGGAAACCGCGTGCCTGCCCCAGCTCCCCGTCGCAGAGCCCGAAATTCCCCCTGCCGTGCCCGTCGCTGCATCGTCACCGCCGCCGACTAGGCCTCAACCGGAAACCGTGGCCGCGACCCCTGTGACGTCACACGCCTCGACCTCGAGCGTGGCCAAGCAGGAAATACCATCAGCCTGGTCGCAAGGCCTAGTACCTCCGGGCGCCGCAATACCAACAGCGCCCCCTACCTCCGCGGAGCCACCGGCCTGGTCGCAGGGCCGAGTAACCCAGGGCGCCGCCGTTCTTACGGTGCCCTTTGCCTTTAGGGTGCCCCAAGCCTGGTCGCAAGGCCTGGTCAACCCGGGCGCCGCTACCATCAACGCGCCCTCAACATCTAGAGTGCCGCACCTGGGTGAAGACCTGTTCGCCCAGCATACGTGCCCGGATGGGCAGCCCTTTGTATGGCCCCAGGAGTATATTCAGCTGGAACTCCAGAGAGCAAGGCCCATGTGCGAGCCCCTGATTCCGGCTCCGAAGCCCGTAAAGAGGACCTCGCCCCCACTGGAGGAGATCCAGTTCGAGTGGGACCCCACCGGAGAAGACCTCATGGGGTTCACTCAGGAGACTCGGGCGGCCGCAGCGGAGCGTGCAGAGTGCTGCCGGCAGCAGCTCGAGGTCTTCGAGAGGGAGCGGAGAGAGAGGCGGGTCCGGGAACAGCAAATGCAGATAAGGAGCGCGGAGCAGAAGAGCCGGACCAGGAGGAAACCCCGTGCAGCTCATGGTCCCCGTGCCACCGGGACTGTGATAAAATTCAATATGCAGCACGGATGGGGCTTTATTAGAGACCATCACACCCCCGGCGACGTCTTTGTAACCCGCAGAGACGTAGAAAGCCATCTGCCGGAGGGACACAGAGGTCGTGACCTGTACGTAGGGGACGAGGTCACCTTCACCCGGCACAAGTGTGCCAAAGGACCCTACGCCCTCCATGTGCATCGCCTGACGGAGGAGGAGCTGCGGTGTGAGGAGGAGCAAGAGGACCCGGACGGGTCTGAAGAATCTAAAGAAGGAGCAGGAGGACGCCGTCGTTGAAGTACGGTAGAGAGAGACTGTACATAGTTACCCGTCAGGGTATAAGAACTGTTCTAGTTAAAATATAGTCCCCGTTGGGACCAGCAGATTGAACTGAAACCCGTGTGTCCCTATTCCCACTGACCGAGGACTGAGAGCGGCCATATTTCCCTTGTATATAGTTGCGCTTCCTAAAGCGCCCCCTACCGGTTTTATAGGAAACTGTTTTCTTCCAAGAGAGACTGTCGCACCTTACCCGGTCACAAGTTGCACCGTGACCGGAGGAACAAGAATGTTATTTATGAAAAGTTTTATATGAAAAGTTTGATAGCTGATAATATATATGATGTTTTATATGTTGATGTTTATGAAAAAAATTGTATGTTTTGATGTTTTGTTATCTTACAGCCCGAGGACGTGCTGTGATTTACCAGGGGGGAATGTTGCACCCTGAGGATTCGGCTGCTACAGGGGTATTGCACCTCAACCCAGAGGTGTGATATTCCACTCCCGGGTAAGGATGGAGTGTGGAACTGAGCTCAGTTAGCTGCATGCACTACACACATCCCATTTCCGGGGAACAGACCGACGGTACTCCCACCAGTTTATGTGCAGGTACGACAGTGTCTGTTCCTGGCTGGAGTGGGAGGGGGGTGGAACATCCCAGTAGTGTAGGGGCAGATAGGGGGAGCAGCCTGGGTAAAGCTAGGAGCTCATTGGGTGCTGGTCACCTGAGCTCACACATAGAGGGAGTATATAAGGTGGGAACCATCTTAGATCAGGGTCAGTCTGTGAGACGTCAGTCTTTTGTAGAGGTTTGGTCAGTCTGTCAGAGTTTAGTCAGAGGAGCAGAGCAGAGAAGCTCAGCCAGAAGGGCTGACAGGGAGTTGTGGTTCCGGCTGGGCCCAGCTCCAAGGCCAAGAGAGAGAGAGGAGTCAGAAGGACCCAGAGAAAACAAGAGGGAACTCCAAGAACCCAAAATTAGATCAGAGGGTGAAGAGTTGGCAACAGGGTACCGGATCCCAAGCTGGCAGAGAGAAAAGCACACCTTAGCCAGAGACCGGAGGTCGTGGGCAGGATCTGCCACGACCCTCACCAAATCCACCAGGAAGGCAGACCAAGTATAGGGTCAGGGAACCCAGAGGAGGTGTACCCACCAAGAGACCCGAGGGAGCCGGACATAGGTGGATCCCTGGTAAGAACGGCCAGAAGAGAGGGAAAGTCAGACAGGAGCTCAGGACCACGCTCCAGAACTGCCTGGGGGTTAGCCGAGTCCAGGACCTGGTGGACGCAGCACGGCTCGGGCGGTCACTTCAGGCCAGAGTGACCATAAGAACACCCGTAAGTAAAAAAAAACCCTGAACTGCACAGCCCGACTCTGAGTCTTCTTGCTGATTCATCCTGCACCTTCACAACCACCATCCTCTACATCTGACCCCCTGAGGCTATACCCCTCCCGTTGGGGGTTATACTACCAAAGCTGCACACATACCAACAGCCTCAGCGGACCCTGCTGCAACGGCGGCCTTTTGACCGCAAATCAACGGGTGGGGTAGTCGACACTAAGAACATCTGCAAGGACTGCCGCACACTGAGTTTGACAACCTGGGCACGGACCGGGTCACAGCCACTCGGAGACTACAACCCCCATCTGATCCGGCTCCGGGTATCCCTAACAACATGGCCCAGGGGGCGCGTCAACTTTGGCGTAGTCGGCAGGATAACGTGCCCGCAACAACCGGGTACTGCGTGCCTGAAGAAAAGTTCACCGTTACCTTAAAAAGAAGTCTCCCGCCGGTTCCGGAGGGTCCCCACCAACGGACCCCATCACAGGTCGTTTCCCGCCGGTTGTCCGCCATTTGCAGCTTTTTCCCGCCATCCATGGAGTTTCCCGCCGCTGGGGGACGATTCCCGCCATTTCCAAAGATTTCCCGCCTTGGAAGAGCGGACGCCATTATGGGCGTGCCAGAGGGTGGCAAGAGGCCACCTCCCATCGTGGGCCAGGTCGAAGAATGGCGCCAAAAGCGGAAACCGCGCCCACCAACAGAGACTGTGATGCTGGAAGTGTCCATCAGCGTAAGAGAACTGCCCCTGGAACTGACAATCACAAAGTTGCCCCGGGACCACCCTCGATGTGGGCGGAGACTGAACAAGAGAACGAAGATGGGTGCAGCCTGGAGGAGTCTGGAGAGAGCGCACCCGGAGACAAGACGTCTGGAGGAGAGTCCAGAGAGAGCGTACCCGGAGATGGAGGGAGAGACAGGCAGCACCGACCCAGTGGTCAGGAGCCTGCTGCAAGCAACAACCCCACTAGGCTTAGTGGAGATCCTGGCACAGTTCCCCCGAGACCGGGAGTGTGCACAGACCGCGCTGGAGGGCCTCGCACGGAGGATGGCCCGGGTGCAGCGGGAGACGTTGGCGGAGTGGAGCCGAGAGATGGCCCAGCAGACCGGCACCCGTCAGCGGAGCACGCCGCCCGAGACGAGGAGACAGACCGCCTCTGAGGATGGCGCAGGAGGAATGAAGGCAGGAGACGGCGCCGAGAAGGGAGCTGAACGGACGGAGGCAGGTAAAGGGGACGTCTCTACCCCGAACCGGGAAACCGCGTGCCTGCCCCAGCTCCCCGTCGCAGAGCCCGAAATTCCCCCTGCCGTGCCCGTCGCTGCATCGTCACCGCCGCCGACTAGGCCTCAACCGGAAACCGTGGCCGCGACCCCTGTGACGTCACACGCCTCGACCTCGAGCGTGGCCAAGCAGGAAATACCATCAGCCTGGTCGCAAGGCCTAGTACCTCCGGGCGCCGCAATACCAACAGCGCCCCCTACCTCCGCGGAGCCACCGGCCTGGTCGCAGGGCCGAGTAACCCAGGGCGCCGCCGTTCTTACGGTGCCCTTTGCCTTTAGGGTGCCCCAAGCCTGGTCGCAAGGCCTGGTCAACCCGGGCGCCGCTACCATCAACGCGCCCTCAACATCTAGAGTGCCGCACCTGGGTGAAGACCTGTTCGCCCAGCATACGTGCCCGGATGGGCAGCCCTTTGTATGGCCCCAGGAGTATATTCAGCTGGAACTCCAGAGAGCAAGGCCCATGTGCGAGCCCCTGATTCCGGCTCCGAAGCCCGTAAAGAGGACCTCGCCCCCACTGGAGGAGATCCAGTTCGAGTGGGACCCCACCGGAGAAGACCTCATGGGGTTCACTCAGGAGACTCGGGCGGCCGCAGCGGAGCGTGCAGAGTGCTGCCGGCAGCAGCTCGAGGTCTTCGAGAGGGAGCGGAGAGAGAGGCGGGTCCGGGAACAGCAAATGCAGATAAGGAGCGCGGAGCAGAAGAGCCGGACCAGGAGGAAACCCCGTGCAGCTCATGGTCCCCGTGCCACCGGGACTGTGATAAAATTCAATATGCAGCACGGATGGGGCTTTATTAGAGACCATCACACCCCCGGCGACGTCTTTGTAACCCGCAGAGACGTAGAAAGCCATCTGCCGGAGGGACACAGAGGTCGTGACCTGTACGTAGGGGACGAGGTCACCTTCACCCGGCACAAGTGTGCCAAAGGACCCTACGCCCTCCATGTGCATCGCCTGACGGAGGAGGAGCTGCGGTGTGAGGAGGAGCAAGAGGACCCGGACGGGTCTGAAGAATCTAAAGAAGGAGCAGGAGGACGCCGTCGTTGAAGTACGGTAGAGAGAGACTGTACATAGTTACCCGTCAGGGTATAAGAACTGTTCTAGTTAAAATATAGTCCCCGTTGGGACCAGCAGATTGAACTGAAACCCGTGTGTCCCTATTCCCACTGACCGAGGACTGAGAGCGGCCATATTTCCCTTGTATATAGTTGCGCTTCCTAAAGCGCCCCCTACCGGTTTTATAGGAAACTGTTTTCTTCCAAGAGAGACTGTCGCACCTTACCCGGTCACAAGTTGCACCGTGACCGGAGGAACAAGAATGTTATTTATGAAAAGTTTTATATGAAAAGTTTGATAGCTGATAATATATATGATGTTTTATATGTTGATGTTTATGAAAAAAATTGTATGTTTTGATGTTTTGTTATCTTACAGCCCGAGGACGTGCTGTGATTTACCAGGGGGGAATGTTGCACCCTGAGGATTCGGCTGCTACAGGGGTATTGCACCTCAACCCAGAGGTGTGATATTCCACTCCCGGGTAAGGATGGAGTGTGGAACTGAGCTCAGTTAGCTGCATGCACTACACACATCCCATTTCCGGGGAACAGACCGACGGTACTCCCACCAGTTTATGTGCAGGTACGACAGTGTCTGTTCCTGGCTGGAGTGGGAGGGGGGTGGAACATCCCAGTAGTGTAGGGGCAGATAGGGGGAGCAGCCTGGGTAAAGCTAGGAGCTCATTGGGTGCTGGTCACCTGAGCTCACACATAGAGGGAGTATATAAGGTGGGAACCATCTTAGATCAGGGTCAGTCTGTGAGACGTCAGTCTTTTGTAGAGGTTTGGTCAGTCTGTCAGAGTTTAGTCAGAGGAGCAGAGCAGAGAAGCTCAGCCAGAAGGGCTGACAGGGAGTTGTGGTTCCGGCTGGGCCCAGCTCCAAGGCCAAGAGAGAGAGAGGAGTCAGAAGGACCCAGAGAAAACAAGAGGGAACTCCAAGAACCCAAAATTAGATCAGAGGGTGAAGAGTTGGCAACAGGGTACCGGATCCCAAGCTGGCAGAGAGAAAAGCACACCTTAGCCAGAGACCGGAGGTCGTGGGCAGGATCTGCCACGACCCTCACCAAATCCACCAGGAAGGCAGACCAAGTATAGGGTCAGGGAACCCAGAGGAGGTGTACCCACCAAGAGACCCGAGGGAGCCGGACATAGGTGGATCCCTGGTAAGAACGGCCAGAAGAGAGGGAAAGTCAGACAGGAGCTCAGGACCACGCTCCAGAACTGCCTGGGGGTTAGCCGAGTCCAGGACCTGGTGGACGCAGCACGGCTCGGGCGGTCACTTCAGGCCAGAGTGACCATAAGAACACCCGTAAGTAAAAAAAAACCCTGAACTGCACAGCCCGACTCTGAGTCTTCTTGCTGATTCATCCTGCACCTTCACAACCACCATCCTCTACATCTGACCCCCTGAGGCTATACCCCTCCCGTTGGGGGTTATACTACCAAAGCTGCACACATACCAACAGCCTCAGCGGACCCTGCTGCAGCGGCGGCCTTTTGACCGCAAATCAACGGGTGGCGTAGTCGACACTAAGAACATCTGCAAGGACTGCCGCACACTGAGTTTGACACCCTGGGCACGGACCGGGTCACAGCCACTCGGAGACTACAACCCCCATCTGATCCGGCTCCGGGTATCCCTAACAACATGGCCCAGGGGGCGCGTCACATATTCATAGGAAACCACGCACAATAAGGTGTCGAAAATAGCGACTATATCATATAATTATATAGAGTATCACCCATGTATCATTGGCTCCAGATGAACATATAGAACATATAGGTAAATATATATAAAGCATATATTAATATATTGCATAGTAATCAGACATCAAATATGCATGCTATAAAAAACACACATAATCATTTACATATATGATCATCCATATGCCAGATCTGAACATATAGAACATATAGGTAAACATATATAAAGCATATATTAATATATTGCATAGTAATTTACTATATGTTCTAATAAAATTTACACCTTCTATATAAAATTGTGATGGATCATCAATTTTTTGAGTTCTCGCTCTTTCCCTTTTATGCATGTTATTGTATGGTGATCATCCTATATTGTTTGGTCCGAGGTGGGTGATATATTACGATGGAACATAATATATATAATAAGTGTATTACATATTTACTGCCCAAATCTGTCAGATTTCTTCCTCTGTTTTTCTTTACGGCAAAAAATGCAAAAAAGCAGGATAATACAGAGATTTGACCCATGGAACTGCAAAACCACAGTTCTAGTAATCTGGCCTACACCAGACTATTTTCAACAGATATATTTGTGTCTGAACAATCAGGAGACACTACTGTTTTTTTTTACAGCAAAAAATGCCAAAAGCAGGATAATAGAGATTTTTTTACCGTGGAACAGCAAAACCACAGTTATAATTTACTGGTGTATACCAGACTTTTTTAAATATATATATTTGCGGCTGAACAGTGAGCGACACACTCAAACTGTTTTTTTTTATATACAAATGGCCCAAAAGTGGATAATACAGAGATTTGAACCGTGAAACTGCAAAACCACACTTCTGTTTCTCTGGCCTACACCAGACTATTTTCAACAGATATATTTGTGTCTGAAAAATCAGAGACACACTTTTTTTTTTAAGGGGGGGGGGTGACACCAAAAGGTTAATAAGACTGGTATTTGTACAGTGTGAAGGAGGAAAAAAAAAAGAGGATTTAGATGAAAAAAGAAGGATTTTTCCTGGCCCCCGAGACCTGGAGCTAAGTCCAGCAATTTCAGCAACAGGAGCACACAGGACTGTAATGCAGCGTTTGCTGGTATAACCACTGCGTCTCCTATACAGCCTGCCTGCCTGATATCTGGGATGGATATTAGTCCTGAGAAGGACTGTTTGTTTGATCTGGCAGCCTTTACAGACCCTACACTACCTATTTCGCAGGATATATCTCTCCCTAAATCAGCAGCGCTGTCCCTACACTGTCTGATCCGGAGCGACTGTGTCCAAGATGGCGGTGCCCGGTTTTAAATACTTGAGGTGACGCTGTGCGGCCAGCCAATCACTGTAATGCCCACAAACAACATGGCTGCGGCATTACAGTGACTGGCTGGCAATCCCTGCATGTTCATTGGCTCTGTAAAGAGCGCAAAACGTGCAGGGCGGAGACCCGAGCTCCCGCCCGAGTAACCCGGAAATGCTCGGTGCTCGCCGAACAACCCGAGTAGCGTGATGCTCGGGCGAGTACCGAGCAGTGTCGAGCATGTTCGCTCAACACTACCCGGGACCCTAACACCTGCATCCAACACTACACTACTCCAGACCAGCAGGAGGGGCAAGATGCGTTGCTTTCCTGCTGAGCCCTGTCCCTGGCTGGAGTGGGGGGAACCAAAGTAGGGGGAACCATGTAGTGGGTGTGGGTGGAGGAAGTAAATCAGGGGAGCACTGGTTAGGAATAGTATAAAGAGGGAAGCCATCTTGGGAGTTCAGTGAGTTCAGTCAGAGGAGGACAGTGAGAGGAGCAGGAGCTCTGTAGGAGCTCTGCTCAGGAGGAGGGCCTAGAAAGAGGCCCAGGACAGACTGAGAAGGAGAGGAGGAAGGAACGGGAGCAGAGAGAAGGCACCAGGAACGAAGAAGGGATCCCAGGGGTACGGGCAGTGCTGGAGGCCACCCATACGCCCGAATCTGCCAGGCGGTGGAGGGATTGAGCCGCAGAGGGGACCGGCCCCTAACTAGTGAGAATTACAAAGTTCAACTAGAAACCAGAGCCTTCTGTACTTTCAGGGTGCAGTTGCCACATCCGCACTCAAGTCGCCAAAAAGGTAACCACATAGGATCCAGGGAACTCCAGGTTGCCCAGAAAGATCCGAGGATACCGGCTTGGGACTCTGTTTGGCGAGGCGCAGGGCAAGAAGGGTGAGGGCCAGCGCAGGAAGACAGCTGAGAAGGTCATATAGAACGGGGTCCTGTCAGATACTCTTGAAACACCTGGGAGTTTGCTGAACCCCTGCCTGGTGAACTCAGCGCGACGTGGGAGGTCGTAGTCCGGAAAGTGTAACCTGAGGAACTTAACAACTGTGAGTAAACCCTGAAGACTGCACCCCACTGTCTCTGTCAATTATTCCGGCCGCGCCATCACCCCCTGCACTACAACTGCTTCAGCAACATCCATAACATCTCAGCACAGCCCTGGAGCTAAGCTCTACCTGTGGAGAGCTAAACCAACTCTGCTGCATTTACACCAGCTCCAGAGGACCTGCTCCACAGCGGCGGCTCCCTTTAGCCGCATACCACAGGTGGGGTCACAAACTCTATACAAGAACTATAAATCCTCTGTAAATATCCCCTTTTTACTGACCACCCTGGGTCACCGCCACTGTGACATCTCCCCTAGCAACGACCGGCCCGGCACCGAGTACCCCACGTCCCAGGGGGTGCGTCAACTGCAGCAGAGAAAGGTGGGAGAGACAGACCCCAAAAGACTGCAGCAGAGAAAGGTGGGAGAGACAGACCCCAAAAGACTGCAGCAAGAGGTGAGAGAGACAGACCCCAAAAGACTGCAGCAGAGAAAGGTGGGAGAGACAGACCCCAAAAGACTGCAGCAGAGAAAGGTGGGAGAGACAGACCCCAAAAGACTGCAGCAAGAGGTGGGAGAGACAGACCCCAAAAGACTGCAGCAGAGAAAGGTGGGAGAGACAGACCCCAAAAGACTGCAGCAGAGAAAGGTGGGAGAGACAGACCCCAAAACACTGCAGCAAGAGGTGGGAGAGACAGACCCCAAAACACTGCAGGGAGAGACAGACCCCAAAACACTGCAGCAGAGAAAGGTGGGAGAGACAGACCCCAAAAGACTGCAGCAGAGAAAGGTGGGAGAGACAAACCCCAAAAGACTGCAGCAAAGAAAGGTGGGAGAGACAGACCCCAAAAGACTGTAGCAGAGAAAGGTGGGAGAGACAGACACCAAAAGACTGCAGCGAGAGGTGGAGAGACAGACCCCAAAAGACTGCAGCAGAGAAAGGTGGGAGAGTCAGATCCCAAAAGACTGTAGCAGAGAAAGGTGGGAGAGACAGAACCCAAAGGACTGCAGCGAGAGATGGAGAGAGAGACCCCAAAAAAGACTGCAGCAGAGAAAGGTGTGAGAGACAGACCCCAAAAGACTGCAGCAGAGAAAGGTGGGAGAGACAGAACCCAAAGGACTGTTGCAGTAATTTCAGAGACTGGTGGTCCTACAAAAGTATTCACTTGATCGGATCAATCCACGAAGAATAAAATTCAGGTTGAATTTCCTGAAATTCTTAGGTCCCCACAAATTCGAACAGTTTGCGTTTCAATTCACACAGACTGGCCCCAAAAAATATATGCCAAGCGCCATTTCACACCCAGCTGAAGAGACACAGAACGGCTAATGACCACAGGTGCGGCCAGGCGGACATCCCCATAATATCCTATAGCTATCACATCACGAGGTCTAGAGCAGCTGTGGAGACACGGGGGGTCTCCCGTGGGCATAAGTCTACTCAGACAACACAGGGTGAGGGTAAAACAGCATGGCAATACTTTATTGAACCACCACACAGACTATAACATATAGAACAGTCGCAGCAAATACCCAAGATGGTGCAAATTGCAGAGTCTCACCCTTCCGCTGACTCGCCAGGATTAAAGCCGCTGAGACTTCGGGGCTTCCAGGGCCGAATACCCCCACCAGTGGCCCACCGCTTTTGGAGGGCACACACAGAGAGGAGGTAACGACAAGCTTAGGAAGCTGACAGTCCATTGAGGTACGTGGCCAGGTGACCGGAGGGTCCCAACCTGGCTTCTCTGAACACCCTGGAACCAGGTGACCAGATGGTCCCAAGCTGGCTTTATCTGAGTGTATCCATGGGTCCAGGTGACCGGAGAGTCCAAACCTGGTTTCCCCAAATGTATCCATGGGTTCTGTGATAGTCAGTGGAGTAGATCTGTATTCCTCCAGCCAGAGCCGTGTTCTCTTAGGCTTGCATCCTGTAGAATCTAAATTTGTGTCCCTCTTGATGGAGCCATGTGTCCTAACTGTTGCTCTGGCAATTTACTCTGATTCCTCTGGCAGAATGATAGAAATCCCTTTTTATATTTACATCTGTGGCTCAGGTCATCATTCACATGTCAGAGGGGAGGTGGCAGGGGCTCATGTCTCATTGTTTGAGCATTTAATCAATTTGCATAGTTTGTCCTTCATTGCTCTGCAGGTCAACAAACTAGCTGGCATAGTACAATATGTAATCAGCATATTAGCAAACATCATTGTTCTATTACCCTGAGACCCTGTCCTCCAGAGATAACAGACAATAAGTTGCAGTAAATATCAACTCAAGAGTCAGCACCCAGGCTTATACAAATAATATTCCGTGTTGATCAACCAAAGGAAACACAAATTCAAAAGTCAACATAAAGTTAAAAGCGTATGATTCCTGGTCTACTGAATTTACATCTGTATAATTAAGAGTAAATGCTGTGTGGTCACAACAGCCAATCAGGGGGGCTTTCACAGCCGATTTATACTTTTACAGAATAGGGGTGGGAGGTCAGAGAGCACAGCTGATTCCAGAGAGAGAAAAAGGCCAAAATTGGATTATGTTGTACTACTGCACTTCACTAGTGAAGCAGTATGGGAATGGGAGTCAGTCTGTGAATAATAACCCAAATATTCAAGTGATAAATGACCTGAACCCATAGAGTCATCAATGCGCTGCCTCTGTCCTGTGCTCAGCACTGCGCTGCCTCTGTCCTGTGCTCAGCACTGCGCTGCCTCTGTCCTGTGCTCAGCACTGCGCTGCCTCTGTCCTGCGCTGCCTCTGTCCTGCGCTCAGCACTGCGCTGACTCTGTCCGGCGCTCAGCACTGCGCTGACTCTGTCCAGCGCTCAGCACTGCGCTGACTCTGTCCAGCGCTCAGCACTGCGCTGACTCTGTCCAGCGCTCAGCACTGCGCTGACTCTGTCCAGCGCTCAGCACTGCGCTGACTTTGTCCGGCGCTCAGCACTGCGCTGCCTCTGTCCTGTGCTCAGCACTGCGCTGCCTCTGTCCTGCGCTCAGCACTGCGCTGCCTCTGTCCTGCGCTCAGCACTGCGCTGACTCTGTCTGGCGCTCAGCACTGCGCTGACTCTGTCTGGCGCTCAGCACTGCGCTGACTCTGTCCGGCGCTCAGCACTGCGCTGACTCTGTCCGGCGCTCAGCACTGCGCTGACTCTGTCCGGCACTCAGCACTGCGCTGACTTTGTCCGGCGCTCAGCACTGCGCTGCCTCTGTCCTGTGCTCAGCACTGCGCTGCCTCTGTCCTGCGCTCAGCACTGCGCTGCCTCTGTCCTGCGCTCAGCACTGCGCTGACTCTGTCCACCACTCAGCACTGCGCTGACTCTGTCCACCACTCAGCACTGCGCTGACTCTGTCCGGCGCTCAGCACTGCGCTGACTCTGTCCAGCGCTCAGCACTGCGCTGACTCTGTCCGGCGCTCAGCACTGCGCTGACTCTGTCCGGCGCTCAGCACTGCGCTGACTCTGTCCGGCGCTCAGCACTGCGCTGACTCTGTCCGGCGCTCAGCACTGCGCTGACTCTGCCCTGTGCTCAGCACTGCGTTGACTTTGTCCGGCGCTTAGCACTGCGCTGACTTTGTCCGGCGCTCAGCACTGCGCTGCCTCTGTCCTGTGCTCAGCACTGCGTTGACTCTGTCCTGTGCTCAGCACTGCGCTGCCTCTGTCCTGTGCTCAGCACTGCGTTGACTCTGTCCGGCGTTCAGCACTGCGCTGCCTCTGTCCGGCGCTCAGCACTGCGTTGACTCTGTCCGGCGTTCAGCACTGCGCTGACTCTGTCCGGCGCTCAGCACTGCGCTGACGTTGTCCGGCGCTCAGCACTGCGCTGCCTCTGTCCTGTGCTCAGCACTGCGCTGCCTCTGTCCTGTGCTCAGCACTGCATTGACTCTGTCCGGCGCTCAGCACTGCGCTGACTCTGTCCGGCGCTCAGCACTGCGCTAACTCTGTTCGGCGCTCAGCACTGCGTTGACTCTGTCCGGCGCTCAACACTGCGCTGACGTTGTCCGGCGCTCAGCACTGCGCTGCCTCTGTCCTGTGCTCAGCACTGCGCTGCCTCTGTCCTGTGCTCAGCACTGCATTGACTCTGTCCGGCGCTCAGCACTGCGCTGACTCTGTCCGGCGCTCAGCACTGCGCTAACTCTGTTCGGCGCTCAGCACTGCGTTGACTCTGTCCGGCGCTCAACACTGCGCTGACTCTGTCCGGCTCTCAGCACTGCGCTGCCTCTGTCCGGCGCTCAGCACTGCGCTGACTCTGTCCGGCGCTCAGCACTGTGCTGCCTCTGTCCGGCGCTCAGCACTGCACTGACTCTGTCCGGCGCTCAGCACTGAGCAGACTCTGTCCGGCTCTCAGCACTGCGCTGACTCTGTCCGGCGCTCAGCACTGAGCTGACTCTGTCCGGCGCTCAGCACTGAGCTGACTCTGTCCGGCGCTCAGCACTGCGCTGACTCTGTCCGGCGCTCAGCACTGCGCTGACTCTGTCCGGCGCTCAGCACTGCGCTGACTCTGTCCTGAGCTCAGCACTGCGCTGACTCTGTCCTGAGCTCAGCACTGCGCTGACTCTGTCCGGCGCTCAGCACTGCGCTGACTCTGTCCGGCGCTCAGCACTGCGCTGACTCTGTCCGGCGCTCAGCACTGCGTTGACTCTGTCCTGGGCTCAGCACTGCGCTGACTCTGTCCGGCGCTCAGCACTGAGCTGACTCTGTCGGGCGCTCAGCACTGAGCTGACTCTGTGGGGCTCTCAGCACTGCGCTGACTCTGTCCTGTGCTCAGCACTGCGCTGCCTCTGTCCGGCGCTCAGCATTGCGCTGCCTCTGTCCTGTGCTCAGCACTGCGCTGACTCTGTCCGGCGCTCAGCACTGCGTTGACTCTGTCCGGCGTTCAGCACTGCGCTGACTCTGTCCGGCGCTCAGCACTGCGCTGCCTCTGTCCGGCGCTCAGCATTGCGCTGCCTCTGTCCTGTGCTCAGCACTGCGCTGACTCTGTCCGGCGCTCAGCACTGCGTTGACTCTGTCCGGCGTTCAGCACTGCGCTGACTCTGTCCGGCGCTCAGCACTGCGCTGACTCTGTCCGGCGCTCAGCACTGCGCTGCCTCTGTCCTGTGCTCAGCACTGCGCTGCCTCTGTCCTGTGCTCAGCACTGCGTTGACTCTGTCCGGCGCTCAGCACTGCGCTGACTCTGTCCGGCGCTCAGCACTGCTTTAACTCTGTTCGGCGCTCAGCACTGCGTTGACTCTGTCCGGCGCTCAGCACTGCGCTGCCTCTGTCCGGCGCTCAGCACTGCGCTGCCTCTGTCCGGCGCTCAGCACTGCGCTGCCTCTGTCCGGCGCTCAGCACTGCACTGACTCTGTCCGGCGCTCAGCACTGAGCAGACTCTGTCCGGCTCTCAGCACTGAGCTGACTCTGTCCGGCGCTCAGCACTGAGCTGACTCTGTCCGGCGCTCAGCACTGCGCTGACTCTGTCCGGCGCTCAGCACTGCGCTGACTCTGTCCGGCGCTCAGCACTGCGCTGACTCTGTCCGGCGCTCAGCACTGCGTTGACTGTTATGTTCTGCTACCAAAGCTAAGGAAAGAGAGGAGATCTGTCCCTACTATAAGACTCAGCTGAATCCCTACGATGTAACAGGGAACCTGATCCTGCGATCAGACCTGCTAAAGTCCTAATCTAGTCTGTACGGAGACCTATAGATGTGAGGAGGGAATCCCTACAAGTACTAAGGACTGGGAGGAATATGGGACACCTCCTAACAGAAATAGTAGCAGACAGACGAACAAACAAAATAGATAGAACATAGAGGTCCGTAGACCAAGCAAACTAACAGAGTTAGATACAGAGCACAGGCTAGCTAGAAAGTAGATATACAATGAAGTCCAGCAAAGCCAAAAGGGCGGAGCAGGATTAAATAGGCCAACAAGGTCATGTGACCAGCAAAGGAAAAAAAACCTAACAGCAAGGTTCTAACAGTACCCCCCCTTCTAAGAGGATCCTCCGGATCCCCTAGGACCAGGCTTATCAGGAAATCTCCTGTGAAACGCTCTGATAAGTCTGGACGCGGAAACATCATCTGACCTCACCCAAGAGTTATCCTCGGGTCCGAAACCTTTCCAGGCCACAAGATACTGCAAACTACCTCTATACCGTCTAGAGTCAAGGATGCGAGAAATTTCATATTCCCCGTTCTCCACCACCGGAGGAACAGAGGCAGAGGCGTCACCATCCGACACAACAGCTTTTTTTAACAGAGAGACATGAAAGACCGGATTAATTCTCCAGGAGGTAGGAACCTCCAACCTAACAGCAGATTGGTTGACAACCTGAAGCACCTTAAAGGGCCCTACAAACTTGGGACCCAATTTCTTAGAAGGAATCCTCAACCGCAGATTCCTAGAGGACAACCAAACCATGTCACCAACAGCGAACAAAACCTCCTGTCGTTTCCTATCAAAGTAGTCTTTAGATTTTCTGTTGGCCTCCTGAAGATTACCACGCACATCCGTCCAAACTCTTTCCAAATCACCGGAAAAATTCTCCTCCTCAGGCACGGCAGATCCCAACTTAGAGAACGACCCAAACGACGGATGTCTCCCAGAACAACAAAAAAAAGGCGAACAACCAGCAGAAGAAGATGTATGATTGTTCAGAGCGAATTCGGCAAGTGGCAGAAACTCAGACCACCCCTCTTGATTGTCTGCCACAAAACAACGCAAGAACTGCTCAACATCCTGGTTTTTCCTTTCTGTCTGGCCATTAGATTCAGGATGATATCCGGACGAAAACGACAAATGAATTCCCAACCTGTCACAAAAGGCACGCCAAAAACGAGCCACGAACTGAGGACCCCTATCAGAAACAATGTCAGTAGGAACGCCATGAAGTCTGACAATTTCCTTGACAAAGGCCTTAGCGAGAGTTTTAGCGCAGGGCAGTTTGACGAAGGGAACCAAGTGACACATCTTGCTAAAACGGTCCACGACCACCCAGATGACAGTAAAACCCTCAGAGGAGGGAAGGTCAGTTATAAAGTCCATAGCCAAATGTGTCCAAGGAGCACTGGGGACCTCCAAAGGACAAAGCAACCCCGCAGCAGGAGTATGTGAGGACTTAGATCTAGCACATATAGTACATTGGCGCACCCACTTAATGACTTCCTTCTGCCATCCAGGCCAACAAAAACTGCGACCCACCAGTCTCTTGGTCTCAGAGATTCCGGGATGACCTGCCAACCGAGATTCGTGACACTCAACAAACAAATCTCTCCTAAAGGTCCCAGGCACAAACAACCTCCCATGAGGAGTGTTAGATGGGGCATTCTCCTGTGCTTTAAGAATCTCATCTTCCAAAACGGAGTCTAAAGCAGCTATCACAACACCTTCTTGTAAAATGTTTTCCTCTTTCTCAGCACCGACTATGGGAGAAAAACTGCGAGACAAGGCATCCTCCTTAACATTCTTAGTACCAGGGATGTAAGTAACGGAGAAATTAAACCGCGAGAAAAACAGTGCCCACCTAGCCTGACGGGCATTCAGGCGCTTGGCAGCATCAAGATATATCAGATTTTTATGATCCGTAAGAACCTGAACGGGAAATTCCGCACCTTCCAAGAAGTGGCGCCAGTGTTCAAATGCGAGTTTAATAGCCAATAATTCCCGATTACCAATATCGTAATTCAGTTCAGTCTCCGAAAATTTTTTTGAAAAAAAGGCACAGGGATGTAATCCATCCCCGTTATCCTGAGACAATACTGCGCCAACCCCCACAGAGGAAGCATCAACCTCAACCAAAAACGGCCTAGTAACATCAGGCTGCATAAGGATGGGAGCAGAGGTGAACCTCTCCTTGAGATACACAAAAGCTTCAATGGCCTCAGAAGACCACTGAACCGCATCAGCACCTTTCCTGGTGAGATCAGTCAGAGGTTTGACAATACTAGAAAAAAATTTTATGAATTTTCTGTAGTAATTGGCGAAACCCAAAAACCTCTGTATCGATTTCAAACCAATAGGCCTAGGCCATTCCTGCACAGCCTGAACCTTAACCGGATCCATCTCAAAACCTTTGCTGGAGATAATGTAGCCCAAAAAACTAATTCTCTGTACAGCGAACTCACATTTCTCCAGCTTAGCAAAAAGCGAATTGTCCATTAATAACTGTAATACCTCACGCACGCTCCGCCAATGAGACTCCAGATCTGGCGAATAAATCAAAATGTCATCCAAATACACAACCACATTTTTACCGATCAAAGGTCTAAGGATGTCATTAATAAGGCTCTGAAAAAATGCAGGAGCATTAGTAAGACCAAAAGGCATAACCAGATTCTCAAAATGACCCACAGGAGTGTTAAAAGCAGTCTTCCATTCGTCACCCTCCTTCATGCGCAACAGATTGTATGCCCCCTTAAGGTCAATTTTAGAGAACCACTTGGCCCCCAATAACTGGTTAAACAGATCAGGAATCAATGGCAGTGGGTAAGGATTGCGTACAGTAATTTTGTTAATCTCACGAAAATCCAGACAAGGACGTAAACCGCCGTCCTTTTTTTTTACAAAAAAAAATCCAACCGCCACAGGAGACTTAGAGGGCCTAATGTGACCGGCGGCCAAACTTGTCTGTATGTATTCCTCCAAAGCCTTCCTCTCAGGAATAGTAAGGTTAAATAAACGACTTTTAGGAAGAGTCGCTCCAGGGACAAATTCAATAGAACAATCATAGTCTCTATGGGGAGGCAAAACCTGCGATTCCTTCTCAGAAAAAAACTCTCCAAAAATCCTGAATAGGAACAGGCAATTCTCCCCTATCCACAGCTGCAATACGCCCGTTACAACACTTGTCATAACATTTATGGCTCCAGGATTTAATTTCACTGGTAGACCAATCCAGTACAGGATTGTGAAATTTTAACCAGGGCAAACCCAATATTACTGGAGAAGGCAAGTTATTCAACACTACCAAATCCAATTTCTCATGGTGAACACCATTAATAGTGAGAGGAAATTCACAGACCTTGAGAGTAATATTCTTCAAAGGGGAACCATCCACAGAAACCACAGCAATGGGGGATGACAAAGGTTCAGGTTTTAAATTGAGTTTTTCCACGAATCCCCCATCAATTACATTCAGTGTAGACCCGCAATCAACAAACACCCGAAATTCCATTAATTTTTCCTGAGCAATCGTGGAAGCAGCTAAAAATACACCCTTGGAATTTAAACAGGCAATACGGGCATGACTGACCATTTTTTTTTCTTTCTTCATACGAAGCACACAGCCTTTAATCAAATGACCAGATTTCCCGCAATAGAAACACAAGCCTTCTGAAAAACGACGGTGTTTTTCTTGAGAGCGAGGTGCCACCGATCCAATCTCCATCGGTTCACCACTGTTAGTACACACATTATCATAACCAGAAACTGACATAGCAGAGGATTTGCTCTCATTAACCCTAGCACGCAGTCTTCTATCCACCCGTATAGCTAATTGCATAGCCTGTTGCAAATCCTCAGGTGTAGGATAAGCAATTAGCAGGTCTTTAACCCTTTCACTGAGCCCAGCAAGAAATAGACTTTTCAGAGCAGAATCGTTCCACCCTGTTTGAGTGGATGTAGCACCCTGAGGATTCGGCTGCTACAGGAGTATTGCACCTCAACCCAGAGGTGTGATATTCCACTCCCGGGTAAGGATGGAGTGTGGAACTGAGCTCGGTAGGCTGCATGCACTACATACATCCCATTTCCGAGGAACAGGCCGACGGTACTCCCACTTAGAAATGTGCAGGTACGACCGAGTCTGTTCCCGGCTGGAGTGGGAGGGGGGTGGTACATCCCAAGTAGTGTAGGGGCAGATAGGGGGAGCAGCCTGGGTAAAGATAGGAGCTCATTGGGTGCTGGTCACCTGAGCTCACACATAGAGGGTGTATATAAGGTGGGCACCAACTAAGAACAGGGTCAGATGCAGAGAACAAGACAGCTGCAGAGGAGCAGACAGCAAGACAGCTGCAGAGGAGCAGACAGCAAGCAGAGAGGAAGTCAGCCTGCAGCAAGAGAGAGACCCTGAGTGAGAGAGGAGCAAAGAAGGAGTACCCAGAGGGGAAAACAGAGAGGACCCAAGAACCCAAATAAAAGCACTGGGTGAGGAGTCGGCACAGGGTACCGGATCCCAAGCTGGTGGGGGCAGAAAACACACCCCAGCCAGAGACCGGAGACCGTGGGCAGCGTTTGTCACGGTCACCCATCACATCCACCCCGAAGGCACACCACATGAAGGGTCAGGGAACCCAGGGCCAAGGGTGTCCCAACAGAAGGCCCGAGGGAGCTGGACCTAGGTGGATTACTGGTGGGGACGGCCAGAGAACGGGACAGAAAGAGAGCTCAGGGCCACGCTCCGGACTTGTTTGGGGGTTGGCTGGATCCAGGACCTGGTGGACGCAGCACGGCTCGGGTGGTCACTAGCAGCTGGAGTGACCAGTACAACATCTGCAGTAAGTAAACACCCTTAACTGCACAACCCGACTCTGTCTTCACTGCCATCTGCACTACACCACCACAACCCCCATCCTCTGCGCCTGTCCCCTCTGAGGCTATACCCCTCCCGTTGGGGGTTATCCCACCAAGCTGCGCACCCACCATCAGCCTCAGCGGACCCTGCTGCAGCGGCGGCCACAGTGACCGCATCACAACGGGTGGCGTAGTCGACACAAAAGAACTCTTAATGACATCTGTAGGACTGCCACATAACACTGAGCTTGACACCCTGGGCACGGGGCCGGGTCACAGCCGCTCGGAGACTACAACCCCCCATCTGATCCGGTGCCGGGTATTCCCCTCAAAAAGGAATATGTCCCAGGGGGCGCGTCAACTTTGGCGTAGTCGGCAGGATTACGTGCCCGCAACACCCGGGTACTGCGTGCCTGAAGAAAAGTGCAAGTTTACCTCAGAAAGAAGTCTCCCGCCGGTTCCAGAGGGTCCACGCCATCGGACTCCATCACCAGTCGTTTCCCGCCGATTGTCCGCCATTTCCAACTTGTTCCCGCCATCTGCAGAGTTTCCCGCCACTGGGCGACGCTTCCCGCCAAAACCGCAGATTTCCCGCCTTGGAAGAGCAGCGGACGCCATTATGGGCGTGCCAAAGGAGGGCAAGAGGCCACCTCCCATCGTGGGCCGGGACAGAAAATGGCGCCAAAAGTGGAAACCGCCCCCACCAACAGAGACTGTGATGTTGGAGGTGTCTGTCAGCGTGAAAGAACTACCCCTGGTGCTGACAGTCACCGAGTTGCCCCGGGACCGCCCTCGAGGTGGGAGGAGACGAAAGAGAAGAGAAAAGATGGGTGCCGCTTGGAGCAGTCTGGAGCGAGCGGACCCGGAGGCAAGAGGTCTAACGAGGAGTAGCGGAGGAGCTTACCTGGATATGGAGAGAAAGCAGAACAGCACCGGCCCGCTGGCCAGGAGTCTGCTAGAGACCGAGGAAGGAGGGCAGAGCAGCACCGGCCCGCTGGCCAGGAGCCTGCCGGAAGAAGAGCAGAGCAGCACCGACCCGATGGTCAGGAGCCTGCTAGAGTCCACAACCCCGCTAGGTCTAGCGGAGATCTTAGCGCAGCTCCCCCGAGACCGGGAGTGTGCACAAACTGCCTTGGAGGGCCTCGCAAGGAGGATGGCCCGGGTACAGCGAGAGATACTGGCGGAGTGGAGCCGGGAGATGGCCCAGCAAGCTGGAACCCGTCCACGGAGCATGCTCCCCTGGGAGAGGACACCAACTGCCTCTACGGATGACGCGGGAGGACCCAAGGTCGGAGACGGCGCTGAGAAGGGAGCCGAACGTATGAAGGCAGGTAAAGGGGACGCCTATACCCCAAGCCGAGAAACCGCCCACCTGCCCCAGCTCCCCGTCGCAGAGCCCGAAAGTCCCCCTGCTGTGCCCGTAGCCGCCATGTCACCGCTATGGACTAGGCCCCGACCGGAAGCCGCCGCAGCGACCCCTGTGACGTCACGCGCCTCGACCCGGAGCGTGACAAAGCAGGAAATACCACCAGCCTGGTCGCAAGGCCTAGTACCCCCGGGCGCCGCATCACCAACAGCGCCCCCTACCTCCGAGGAGCCTCCGGCCTGGCCGCAAGGCCAGGTAGCCCAGGGCGCCGCCGTCCTAACGGTGCCCTTCACCTTCCAGGTGCCCCAGGCCTGGCCGCAAGGCCTGGGCAACCCGGGCGCCACCACCACCGCGCCCGCACCCGTAAAACCAAGGGTGCCGCGTCTGGGAGAGGACTTGTTTGCCCAGCACACGTGGCCGGACGGGCAGCCTTTCATCTGGCCCCAGAAGTATCACGAACTGGAGCACCAGAGGAGGGTTGGGGCCATGTGTGCACCCCTGATTCCGGCTCCGAAGCCCGTAATACGGATCTCGCCCCCGCTAGCGGAAGCACAGTTTGAGTGGGACCCCACCGGAGAAGATCTAATGGGGTTCACTCAGGAAACTAGGGCAGCTGCAGCAGAGCGCGCTGAGTGTTGCCGACAGCAGCTCGAAGAGTTCGCGAGGGAGCGGAGAGAGAGGCGGGTCCGGGAACAACAGGCCCAAATAAGGAGCGCCGAGCAAAAGAGCCGGACCAGGAGGGACCCCCGTGCAGCGCACAGTCCCCGTACCACCGGGACTGTAATCAAGTTTAACCAGCAGCATGGGTGGGGCTTCATTCGAGACAACAACATCCCCGGCGACGTCTTTGTCACGCGCAGAGACGTGGAGTCCCATCTGCCGGAGGGGCACAGAGGTCGTGACCTCTACATCGGAGATGAGGTCACCTTCACCCGGCACAAGTGTGCCAAAGGACCTTATGCCCTCCACGTGCACCGCCTGACGGAGGAGGAGTTGCAGTGCGGGGAGGAGGAGCAAGAGGACCCGGACGGGTCTGAAACTAGAGCCAAAGGTAACCAAAAAGCAAGAGCAGGAGGACGCCGTCGCTAAGGACAGCGAAGCAGGAGCTGTATATAGTTGCCCGTCGGGGCACAGTGAATTGAAACTGAAACCGTAAAATTGAAACCGTTGCTGCTAAAATAGTCCTCGTTGGGACCAGTGAACTGTTTACCCGTTAACCCCTTCATCCTACAGGCTGAGGACTGTGAGCAGCCATTCCCTTCCCTCTACCTGGCCGAGGACTGAGAGCGGCCAACTTCCCCTGTAAATAGTTGCGCGTCCTAAAGCGCCCCCTACCGGTTTTATAGAAAACCAGTTTTTCAAAGAGACTGTCGCACTTTTCCCGGACACACGTTGCACAGTGTCCGGAGGAGGAACCAGAAACAAGAGACGACGAGAATGTTATATGAAAAGTTTTAGATATATATAATGTTTTATATGTTTTCTATGTTTATAAAAAAAAATTTGTATGTTTTGGTGTTTTTGTCTTTACAGCCCGAGGACGTGCTGTGATTTACCAGGGGGGAATGTAGCACCCTGAGGATTCGGCTGCTACAGGAGTATTGCACCTCAACCCAGAGGTGTGATATTCCACTCCCGGGTAAGGATGGAGTGTGGAACTGAGCTCGGTAGGCTGCATGCACTACATACATCCCATTTCCGAGGAACAGGCCGACGGTACTCCCACTTAGAAATGTGCAGGTACGACCGAGTCTGTTCCTGGCTGGAGTGGGAGGGGGGTGGTACATCCCAAGTAGTGTAGGGGCAGATAGGGGGAGCAGCCTGGGTAAAGATAGGAGCTCATTGGGTGCTGGTCACCTGAGCTCACACATAGAGGGTGTATATAAGGTGGGCACCAACTAAGAACAGGGTCAGATGCAGAGAACAAGACAGCTGCAGAGGAGCAGACAGCAAGACAGCTGCAGAGGAGCAGACAGCAAGCAGAGAGGAAGTCAGCCTGCAGCAAGAGAGAGACCCTGAGTGAGAGAGGAGCAAAGAAGGAGTACCCAGAGGGGAAAACAGAGAGGACCCAAGAACCCAAATAAAAGCACTGGGTGAGGAGTCGGCACAGGGTACCGGATCCCAAGCTGGTGGGGGCAGAAAACACACCCCAGCCAGAGACCGGAGACCGTGGGCAGCGTTTGTCACGGTCACCCATCACATCCACCCCGAAGGCACACCACATGAAGGGTCAGGGAACCCAGGGCCAAGGGTGTCCCAACAGAAGGCCCGAGGGAGCTGGACCTAGGTGGATTACTGGTGGGGACGGCCAGAGAACGGGACAGAAAGAGAGCTCAGGGCCACGCTCCGGACTTGTTTGGGGGTTGGCTGGATCCAGGACCTGGTGGACGCAGCACGGCTCGGGTGGTCACTAGCAGCTGGAGTGACCAGTACAACATCTGCAGTAAGTAAACACCCTTAACTGCACAACCCGACTCTGTCTTCACTGCCGTCTGCACTACACCACCACAACCCCCATCCTCTGCGCCTGTCCCCTCTGAGGCTATACCCCTCCCATTGGGGGTTATCCCACCAAGCTGCGCACCCACCATCAGCCTCAGCGGACCCTGCTGCAGCGGCGGCCACAGTGACCGCATCACAACGGGTGGCGTAGTCGACACAAAAGAACTCTTAATGACATCTGTAGGACTGCCACATAACACTGAGCTTGACGCCCTGGGCACGGGGCCGGGTCACAGCCGCTCGGAGACTACAACCCCCCATCTGATCCGGTGCCGGGTATTCCCCTCAAAAAGGAATATGTCCCAGGGGGCGCGTCATGGACCAACGACGAAAATGAGTACAATATTTTTCGACATTACCTGATCCTTGTTTTAAACGTCTCAACTCAGTCTCAGCTGATGCCACACGGTCAGGATCATCATGTAATAGTCCTAAAGCAGAAAAAAAACTATCCACTGATCTGAAGCATGTATCACTAGGTTGCAAAGAAAAGGCCCACTCCTGAGGCTCTTTGCGCAAAAGTGACATTATGAACCCTACGCGCTGGGATTCATCCCCAGAGGACTTGGGTCTCAAACGAAAATACAATAAGCAAGCATTTTTAAATGAAAAAAATTCTCGATGTTCACCAAAAAATAAATCCGGCAAACATACCTTAGGCTCCAAGAAATATGCTCCAGGACAGTTACTCACGTGCTGACGGAGCTCGGCCACTTCCAGAGAGAGTCCCTGCAGGTGTTTAGCCAAATCCTGAACCGACACCATGATGGAACAAAAAAAAAAAAAAAAAAATCTTTCCTTAGAGAATTTGCAGGCTGGACTTACTGTTATGTTCTGCTACCAAAGCTAAGGAAAGAGAGGAGATCTGTCCCTACTATAAGACTCAGCTGAATCCCTACGATGTAACAGGGAACCTGATCCTGCGATCAGACCTGCTAAAGTCCTAATCTAGTCTGTACGGAGACCTATAGATGTGAGGAGGGAATCCCTACAAGTACTAAGGACTGGGAGGAATATGAGACACCTCCTAACAGAAATAGTAGCAGACAGACGAACAAACAAAATAGATAGAACATAGAGGTCCGTAGACCAAGCAAACTAACAGAGTTAGATACAGAGCACAGGCTAGCTAGAAAGTAGATATACAATGAAGTCCAGCAAAGCCAAAAGGGCGGAGCAGGATTAAATAGGCCAACAAGGTCATGTGACCAGCAAAGGAAAAAAAACCTAACAGCAAGGTTCTAACATTGACTCTGTCCTGGGCTCAGCACTGCGCTCACTCTGTCCGGCGCTCAGCACTGCTCTGACTCTGTCCGGCGCTCAGCACTGCTCTGACTCTGTCCGGCGCTCAGCACTGCGCTGACTCTGTCCGGCGCTCAGCACTGCGCTGACTCTGTCCAGCGCTCAGCACTGCGCTGACTCTGTCCTGCGCTCAGCACTGCGCTGACTCTGTCCTGCGCTCAGCACTGCGCTGACTCTGTCCGGCGCTCAGCACTGCGCTGACTCTGTCCTGGGCTCAGCACTGCGCTGACTCTGTCCTGAGCTCAGCACTGCGCTGACTCTGTCCTGCGCTCAGCACTGCGCTGACTCTGTCCTGCGCTCAGCACTGCGCTGACTCTGTCCTGTGCTCAGCACTGCGCTGACTCTGTCCGGCGCTCAGCACTGCGCTGACTCTGTCCTGCGCTCAGCACTGCGCTGCCTCTGTCCTGTGCTCAGCACTGCGCTGACTCTGTCCGGCGCTCAGCACTGCGTTGACTCTGTACGGCGTTCAGCACTGCGCTGACTCTGTCCGGCGCTCAGCACTGCGCTGACTTTGTCCGGCGCTCAGCACTGCGCTGCCTCTGTCCTGTGCTCAGCACTGCGCTGCCTCTGTCCTGTGCTCAGCACTGCGTTGACTCTGTCCGGCGCTCAGCACTGCGCTGACTCTGTCCGGCGCTCAGCACTGCGCTAACTCTGTTCGGCGCTCAGCACTGCGTTGACTCTGTCCGGCGCTCAGCACTGCGCTGACTCTGTCCGGCACTCAGCACTGCGCTGCCTCTGTCCGGCGCTCAGCACTGCGCTGACTCTGTCCGGCGCTCAGCACTGTGCTGCCTCTGTCCGGCGCTTAGCACTGCACTGACTCTGTCCGGCGCTCAGCACTGAGCAGACTCTGTCCGGCTCTCAGCACTGCGCTGACTCTGTCCGGCGCTCAGCACTGAGCTGACTCTGTCCGGCGCTCAGCACTGCGCTGACTCTGTCCGGCGCTCAGCACTGCGCTGACTCTGTCCGGCGCTCAGCACTGCGCTGACTCTGTCCGGCGCTCAGCACTGCGCTGACTCTGTCCTGAGCTCAGCACTGCGCTGACTCTGTCCGGCGCTCAGCACTGCGCTGACTCTGTCCGGCGCTCAGCACTGCGCTGACTCTGTCCGGCGCTCAGCACTGCGTTGACTCTGTCCTGGGCTCAGCACTGCGCTGACTCTGTCCGGCGCTCAGCACTGAGCTGACTCTGTCGGGCGCTCAGCACTGAGCTGACTCTGTCGGGCGCTCAGCACTGCGCTGACTCTGTCCAGTGCTCAGCACTGCGCTGCCTCTGTCCGGCGCTCAGCACTGCGCTGCCTCTGTCCTGTGCTCAGCACTGCGCTGACTCTGTCCGGCGCTCAGCACTGCGTTGACTCTGTCCGGCGTTCAGCACTGCGCTGACTCTGTCCGGCGCTCAGCACTGCGCTGACTTTGTCCGGCGCTCAGCACTGCGCTGCCTCTGTCCTGTGCTCAGCACTGCGCTGCCTCTGTCCTGTGCTCAGCACTGCGCTGCCTCTTTCCTGTGCTCAGCACTGCGTTGACTCTGTCCGGCGCTCAGCACTGCGCTGACTCTGTCCGGCGCTCAGCACTGCTTTAACTCTGTTCGGCGCTCAGCACTGCGTTGACTCTGTCCGGCGCTCAGCACTGCGCTGACTCTGTCCGGCGCTCAGCACTGCGCTGCCTCTGTCCGGCGCTCAGCACTGCGCTGCCTCTGTCCGGCGCTCAGCACTGCGCTGCCTCTGTCCGGCGCTCAGCACTGTGCTGCCTCTGTCCGGCGCTCAGCACTGCACTGACTCTGTCCGGCGCTCAGCACTGAGCAGACTCTGTCCGGCTCTCAGCACTGAGCTGACTCTGTCCGGCGCTCAGCACTGAGCTGACTCTGTCCGGCGCTCAGCACTGCGCTGACTCTGTCCGGCGCTCAGCACTGCGCTGACTCTGTCCGGCGCTCAGCACTGCGCTGACTCTGTCCGGCGCTCAGCACTGCGTTGACTCTGTCCTGGGCTCAGCACTGCGCTCACTCTGTCCGGCGCTCAGCACGGAGCTGACTCTGTCCGGCGCTCAGCACTGCTCTGACTCTGTCCGGCGCTCAGAACTGCGCTGACTCTGTCCGGCGCTCAGCACTGCGCTGACTCTGTCCAGCGCTCAGCACTGCGCTCACTCTGTCCTGCGCTCAGCACTGCGCTGACTCTGTCCGGCGCTCAGCACTGCGCTGACTCTGTCCGGCGCTCAGCACTGCGCTGACTCTGTCCTGAGCTCAGCACTGCACTGACTCTGTCCTGCGCTCAGCACTGCGCTGACTCTGTCCTGCGCTCAGCACTGCGCTGACTCTGTCCGGCGCTCAGCACTGAGCTGACTCTGTCCGGCGCTCAGCACTGCGCTGCCTCTGTCCGGCGCTCAGCACTGCGCTGCCTCTGTCCAGCGCTCAGCACTGCGCTGCCTCTGTCCGGCGCTCAGCACTGCGCTGACTCTATCCGGCGCTCAGCACTGCGCTGCCGCAGCCTTTCGTAGTTGCCTACTTTAGTCTAATGTGTACGGGGCCCTAAGACTAACTTTATCATCTAAACCTCACACTCCGGTCTTCAGGGCTTCTCTTGGGCTGCACCAGCTATCAGGAGTGCACTACAGCTGCCGACTCCCACAGTTTTTGCACGTAACACTCATCCTATGAATCTCATTATATAAGGATTATTATATCACCGGCAAGTGATTAATCCACAGGATTAAAAAAAGGGAGATACCCCATTATGTGACGTGTGACTGTCGGGTGTAATCTCACGTCAGTGGATCCATCAGCGCATACATGTCAAACTCTGGCCCACAGGGATATTATATTTGGCCAGCGACACCAGAACCACCACCCCTAAGTGGGGCCCATCATTCTGTACGGAGGACTATGTGGGGCCCATCATTCTGTATGGAGGACTATGTGGGGCCCATTATACTGTATGGAGGACTATGTGGGGCCCATTATACTGTATGGAGGACTATGTGGTACCCATCATTCTGTATGGAGGACTATGTGGGGCCCATTATTCTGTATGGAGGACTATGTGGGGCCCATTATACTGCATGGAGGACTATGTGGGGCCCATTATTTTGTATGGGGGACTATGTGGGGCCCATCATTCTGTATGGAGGACTATGTGGGGCCCATCATTCTGTATGGAGGGCTATGTGGGGCCCATCATTCTGTATGGAGGACTATGTGGGGCCCATCATTCTGTATGGAGGACTATGTGGGGCCCATTATACTGTATGGAGGACTATGTGGGGCCCATTATTTTGTATGGGGGACTATGTGGGGCCCATCATTCTGTATGGAGGACTTTGTGGGGCCCATCATTCTGTATGGAGGGCTATGTGGGGCCCATTATTCTGTATGGAGGACTATGTGGGGCCATTATACTGTATGGAGGACTATGTGGGGCCCATCATTCTGTATGGAGGACTATGTGGGGCCCATTATACTGTATGGAGGACTATGTGGGGCCCATTATACTGTATGGAGGACTATGTGGGGCCCATCATTCTGTATGGAGGACTATGTGGGGCCATTATACTGTATGGAGGACTATGTGGGGCCCATCATTCTGTATGGAGGACTATGTGGGGCCCATTATACTGTATGGAGGACTATGTGGGGCCCATCATTCTGTATGGAGGAGTATGTGGGGCCATTTTACTGTATGGTGGACTATGTGGTGCCCATTATACTGTATGGAGGACTATGTGGGGCCCATCATTCTGTATGGAGGACTATGTGGGGCCCATTATTCTGTATGGAGGACTATGTGGGGCCCATTATACTGTATGGAGGATTATGTGGGGCCCATTATACTGTATGGAGGCCTATGTGGGGCCCATCATTCTGGATGGAGCACTATGTGGGGCCCCTTATTCTGTATGGAGGATTATGTGGGGCCCATTATACTGTATGGAGGCCTATGTGGGGCCCATCATTCTGTATGGAGCACTATGTGGGGCCATTATACTGTATGGAGGACTATGTGGGGCCCATCATTCTGTATGGAGCACTATGTGGGGCCCAATATTCTGTATGGAGGATTATGTGGGGCCCATTATACTGTATGGAGGACTATGTGGGCCCATTATTCTGTATGGAGGACTATGTGGGGCCATTATACAGTATGGAGGACTATGTGGGCCCATTATTCTGTATGGAGGACTATGTGGAGTCATTATACTGTATGGAGGATTATGTGGGGCCCATTATACTGTATGGAGGCCTATGTGGGGCCCATCATTCTGTATGGAGGACTATGTGGGACCCATTATACTGTATGGAGGACTATGTGGGGCCATTATACTGTATGGAGGCCTATGTGGGGCCCATCATTCTGTATGGAGCACTATGTGGGGCCCATTATTCTGTATGGAGGATTATGTGCGGCCCATTATACTGTATGGAGGACTATGTGGGGCCCATTATACTGTGTGGAGGCCTATGTGGGGCTCATCATTCTGTATGGAGCACTATGTGGGGTCATTATACTGTATGGAGGCCTATGTGGGGCCCATCATTCTGTATGGAGCACTATGTGGGGCCCATTATTCTGTATGGAGGATTATGTGGGGCCCACTATACTGTATGGAGGACTATGTGGGCCCATTATTCTGTATGGAGGACTATGTGGGGCCCATTATTCTGTATGGAGGACTATGTGGGGCCCATTATACTGTATGGAGGACTATGTGGGGCCCATTATTCTGTATGGAGGACTATGTGGGGCCCATTATTCTGTATGGAGGACTATGTGGGGCCCATTATTCCGTATGGAGGACTATGTGGGCCCATTATACTGTATGGAGGCCTATGTGGGGCCCATCATTCTGTATGGAGCACTATGTGGGGCCCATTATTCTGTATGGAGGATTATGTGGGGCCCATTACACTGTATGGAGGACTATGTGGGCCCATTATTCTGTATGGAGGACTATGTGGGCCCATTATACAGTATGGAGGACTATGCGGGCCCATTATTCTGTATGGAGGACTATGTGGAGTCATTATACTGTATGGAGGATTATGTGGGGCCCATTATACTGTATGGAGGCCTATGTGGGGCCCATCATTCTGTATGGAGGACTATGTGGGGCCCGTTATACTGTATGGAGGACTATGTGGGGCCATTATACTGTATGGAGGCCTATGTGGGGCCCATCATTCTGTATGGAGCACTATGTGGGGCCCATTATTCTGTATGGAGGATTATGTGGGGCCCATTATACTGTATGGAGGACTATGTGGGCCCATTATTCTGTATGGAGGACTATGTGGGGCCCATTATTCTGTATGGAGGACTATGTGGGGCCCATTATACTGTATGGAGGCCTATGTGGGGCCCATCATTCTGTATGGAGCACTATGTGGGGCCTCTTATTCTGTATGGAGGATTATGTGGGGCCCATTATACTGTATGGAGGGCTATGTGGGGCCCATCATTCTGTATGGAGCACTATGTGGGGCCATTATACTGTATGGAGGCCTATGTGGGGCCCATCATTCTGTATGGAGCACTATGTGGGGCCAATTATTCTGTATGGAGGATTATGTGGGGCCCATTATACTGTATGGAAGACTATGTGGGCCCATTATTCTGTATGGAGGACTATGTGGGGCCCATTATTCTGTATGGAGGACTATGTGGGGCCCATTATACTGTATGGAGGCCTATGTGGGGCCCATCATTCTGTATGGAGCACTATGTGGGGCCCCTTATTCTGTATGGAGGATTATGTGGGGCCCATTATACTGTATGGAGGCCTATGTGGGGCCCATCATTCTGTATGGAGCACTATGTGGGGCCATTATACTGTATGGAGGACTGTGCCCCCACATAATGCCCACCACTGTGCCCCACACATAATAGTACAAACCACTGTGCCTCCACATAATAATGCCCACCACTGTGCCCCCACATAATAATGACCACCACTGTGCCCCTAACATAGTAATGGCCACCACTGTGTCCTCACATAATAATGCCACCACTCTACCCCCACATAATAATGTCAGCACTGTGCCCCCACATAATAATGCCCACCACTATGCCCCCACATAATAATGCCGCCCCCCACTGTGCTTCCACATAACATCAGCACTGTACCTCCACATAATAATGCCCCCCCACATAATAATGCCCACCACTGTGCCCCCACATAATAATGCCCCCCCACTGTGCCCCCACATAATGCCCCCACTGTGCCCCCACATAATGTCAGCACCGTGCCCCCACATAATAATGCCCACCGTGCCGCCACGTAATAAAGTCACCACTGTGCCCCCACATGTTAGCACCGTGCCGCCACATAATAATGCCCACCACTGTGCCGCCATGTAATAATGTCACCACTGTGCCCCCATGTAATAATGTCACCACCGTCCCCCCCACGTAAAGCGCACCACTGTGCCCCCACATAATAATGCCACCATTGTGCCACCACATAATAATGCCCCCCACATAGTGCCACCACATAATAATGCCCACCACTGTGCCCCTTACTCAGTAAAATGCCTTCTTTGTGCTCTCTAGATGGTAAAATTGCCCCATAGAAAATATTAATACAATACCCTGTATAAGTGCCCTAGATAATAGTGGCCACATTTTGCCCCTAGAAAGTAATAATGCCCCCTATGTGCCCTTTGGGTGGTCACAATACCCTGAGTGCCCCTATAACAATAATGCTTAAGCGCCCACTTAACATTTAATAACGTCACCTGATTCCCTCCATCTACAGTAATAATATCCTCTGAGTCCCCTCATGTACAGCTCCTCTATAGACAGTATAAGGGGCTAACAGCTCCCCTTTACACAATATAATATTGCCACAGCTCCTCTATACATGATATAATGGCCCCCTCTTTGGCTGCAGCACAATATAGTAGCCCCTAAAATGAATGAGGGGCCCCCTACCCCATTGTTCATGATGCCGCCACGTCACATCACAAGTTTCAGTTAAAATAAAACGAGTCTGTCTTCTCTACCTCAGTACGCTGGGCACGCCGATATAGTTAAGCGTGGTGTAGCTCCGGTGGGCCCCTCTGAGCATGGGGCCCAGGGAAACCGCACCCTCTGCCCCCCCGATAGCTATGCTACTGCCCTGTACTGAAAGTTACCTGGTACAGGTGTCTGTAACTGCAGGGAGCGCTCTGAAATACAAAACATGCATGCCTCACCCATCACCCGATCCAGCATGTCTGCTCCAGTGCTCCTTGCTAGTCTCAGTTTATTTTCCCGCAGTGACCACATGCAGTCTTGCCATGTGACCGCTGCAGCTAATCACTGTATTTATGGCAGAACACCTCGGAGGATAGTGGTTTGCTGCAGCGTTCACATTGGTAGATCACAAGTGATTGTTGAAGCAAAGTAAAAGAGATTTACTGGGTCATTAAACAGGGGAATATTTTACTCTGAAGGAGCCCTGCAAATATTCCAGAGAACTGTAGAGGAGGGATCTCCCAGCAGACAGGAGCATGAAGCCACAGATGGCTACCAAACCGTCCGGCGGCTGCTACCAAACCGTCCGGCGGCTGCTACCAAACCGTCCGGCAGCGGCTACCAAACCGTGCTGCGGCTGCTACCAAACCGTCCGGCAGCGGCTACCAAACCGTCCGGCAGCGGCTACCAAACCGTCCGGAGGCTGCTACCAAACCGTCCGGCGGCTGCTACCAAACCGTCCGGCAGCGGCTACCAAACCGTGCTGCGGCTGCTACCAAACCGTCCGGCGGCTGCTACCAAACCGTCCGGCGGCTGCTACCAAACCGTCCGGCAGTGGCTACCAAACCGTGCTGCGGCTGCTACCAAACCGTCCGGCAGCGGCTACCAAACCGTGCTGCGGCTGCTACCAAACCGTCCGGCGGCTGCTACCAAACCGTCCGGCGGCGGCTACCAAACAGTCCGGCGGCGGCTACCAAACCGTGCTGCGGCTGCTACCAAACCGTCCGGCGGCAGCTACCAAACAGTCTGGCGGCTGTTACCAGAAGGCGTGCCGCCAGGTATCAGGCAAGGAAGTGGCCTTGATCCTGCTCAACTATGTGTTTTTTTCTATGTTAAAGCCGCACTCCAGCGTTTTGTATTTTCTCCCTTTTATTTGGGGTCACGTATGTGTGTCATACATGTAGTCACATACTCACTGGTAGCCGTCTTCACCCGTTCTCGGCCCCGCTCTGCCACCATGTTGTTGCTGTGTGAAGCAGAGGTCACTTTTTAAATCTTCATAATTCAAATCTATGTGAATTCAGAATTAGACTGCAGCGATCCAGTGACTTACAAAAGTCATAGTGCCGGAGCGACCGGAGCGGGGCTGAAAACAGATGAAGACGCCGACCCGTGAGTATATAACCACATGTATATACAGGAGCATCTCACTACATTAGAATATCATCAAAAAGTTCATTTATTTCAGGTCTTCAATCCAAAAAGTGACACTCCTATATTATATAGAGTCATTACACACAGAGGGATCTATTATATAGAGTCATTACACACAGAGGGATCTATTATATAGAGTCATTACACACAGAGGGATCTATTATATAGAGTCATTACACACAGAGGGATCTATTATATAGACTCATTACACGCAGAGGGATCTATTATACAGAGTCATTACGCGCAGAGGGATCTATTATATAGAGTCATTACACGCAGAGGGATCTATTATATAGAGTCATTACATGCAGAGTGATCTATTATATAGACTCATTACACGCAGAG
Organism: Phyllobates terribilis; assembly: GCF_046119375.1. Taxonomy (NCBI): domain Eukaryota; kingdom Metazoa; phylum Chordata; class Amphibia; order Anura; family Dendrobatidae; genus Phyllobates; species Phyllobates terribilis. The sequence continues at coordinate 200,350,146 of NW_027362768.1, read as the reverse complement.
GGATCTATTATATAGAGTCATTACACGCAGAGCGATGTATTATATAGACTCATTACACGCAGAGGGATCTATTATACAGAGTCATTACGCGCAGAGGGATCTATTATATAGAGTCATTACACGCAGAGGGATCTATTATGCAGAGTCATTACAGCAGAGGGATCTATTATATAGAGTCATTACACACACAGGGATCTATTATATAGAGTCATTATACACAGAGGAATCTATTATATAGAGACATTAAACACAGAGCGATCTATTATATAGAGTCATTACACACAGAGGGATCTATTATATAGAGTCATTACACACAGAGGGATCTATTATATAGTCATTACACACAGAGGGATCTATTATATAGAGTCATTACACAGAGTGATCTATTATAGAGTCATTACACACAGGGATCTATTATATAGAGTCATTACACACAGAGAGATCTATTATATAGAGTCATTACACACAGAGTGATCTATTATATAGAGTCATTACACACAGAGGAATCTATTATATAGAGTCATTACACACAGAGAGATCTATTATATAGAGTCATTACACACAGAGGGATCTATTATATAGAGTTATTACACAAAGAGCGATCTATTAAATAGAGTCAATACACACAGAGTGATCTATTATGTAGAGTTATTACACACAGAGGGATCTATTATATAGAGTCATTACACACAGAGGGATCTATTATATAGAGTCATTACACACAGAGGGATCTATTATATAGAGTCATTACACGCAGAGGGATCTATTATATAGAGTCATTACACACAGAGCGATCTATTATATAGCGTCATTACACACAGAGGGATCTATTATATAGTCATTACACACAGAGGGATCTATTATATAGAGTCATTACACACAGAGCGATCTATTATATAGAGACATTACACACAGAGGGATCTATTATGTAGAGTCATTACACGCAGAGGGATCTATTATATAGAGTCATTACACACAGAGGGATCTATTATATAGAGTCATTACACACAGAGGGATCTATTATATAGAGTCATTACACACAGAGGCATCTATTATATAGAGTCATTACACACAGAGGGATCTATTATATAGAGTCATTACATGCAGAGGGATCTATTATATAGAGTCATTACACACAGGGATCTATTATATAGAGTCATTACACACAGAGGGATCTATTATATAGACTCATTACACACAGAGCGATCTATTATATAGAGACATTACACACAGAGGGATCTATTATATAGAGTCATTACACACAGAGGGATCTATTATATAGAGTCATTACACACAGAGGGATCTATTATATAGAGTCATTACACACAGAGGGATCTATTATGTAGAGTCATTACACACAGGGATCTATTATATAGAGTCATTACACACAGAGGGATCTATTATATAGAGTCATTACACACAGAGGGATCTAATATATAGAGTCATTACACACAGAGGGATCTATTATATAGAGTCATTACACACAAAGGGATCTATAATGTAGAGTCATTACACACAGAGGGATCTATTATATAGAGTCATTACACACAGGGATCTATTATATAGAGTCATTACACACAGAGGGATCTATTATATAGACTCATTACACACAGAGCGATCTATTATATAGAGACATTACACACAGAGGGATCTTTTATATAGAGTCATTACACGCAGAGGGATCTATTCTATAGAGTCATTACACGCAGAGGGATCTATTCTATAGAGTCATTACACGCAGAGGTATCTATTCTATAGAGTCATTACACGCTGAGGGATCTTTTATATAGAGTCATTACACACAGAGGGATCTATTATATAGACTCATTACACGCAGAGGGATCTATTATACAGAGTCATTACGCGCAGAGGGATCTATTATATAGAGTCATTACACGCAGAGGGATCTATTATATAGAGTCATTACATGCAGAGTGATCTATTATATAGACTCATTACACGCAGAGGGATCTATTATATAGAGTCATTACACGCAGAGCGATGTATTATATAGACTCATTACACACAGAGGGATCTATTATACAGAGTCATTACGCGCAGAGGGATCTATTATATAGAGTCATTACACGCAGAGGGATCTATTATATAGACTCATTACACGCAGAGGGATCTATTATACAGAGTCATTACGCGCAGAGGGATCTATTATATAGAGTCATTACACGCAGAGGGATCTATTATATAGAGTCATTACATGCAGAGTGATCTATTATATAGACTCATTACACGCAGAGGGATCTATTATATAGAGTCATTACACGCAGAGCGATGTATTATATAGACTCATTACACGCAGAGGGATCTATTATACAGAGTCATTACGCGCAGAGGGATCTATTATATAGAGTCATTACACGCAGAGGGATCTATTATGCAGAGTCATTACAGCAGAGGGATCTATTATATAGAGTCATTATACACAGAGGAATCTATTATATAGAGACATTAAACACAGAGCGATCTATTATATAGAGTCATTACACACAGAGGGATCTATTATATAGAGTCATTACACACAGAGGGATCTATTATATAGTCATTACACACAGAGGGATCTATTATATAGAGTCATTACACAGAGTGATCTATTATAGAGTCATTACACACAGGGATCTATTATATAGAGTCATTACACACAGAGAGATCTATTATATAGAGTCATTACACACAGAGTGATCTATTATATAGAGTCATTACACACAGAGGAATCTATTATATAGAGTCATTACACACAGAGAGATCTATTATATAGAGTCATTACACACAGAGGGATCTATTATATAGAGTTATTACACAAAGAGCGATCTATTAAATAGAGTCAATACACACAGAGTGATCTATTATGTAGAGTTATTACACACAGAGGGATCTATTATATAGAGTCATTACACACAGAGGGATCTATTATATAGAGTCATTACACACAGAGGGATCTATTATATAGAGTCATTACACGCAGAGGGATCTATTATATAGAGTCATTACACACAGAGCGATCTATTATATAGCGTCATTACACACAGAGGGATCTATTATATAGTCATTACACACAGAGGGATCTATTATATAGAGTCATTACACACAGAGCGATCTATTATATAGAGACATTACACACAGAGGGATCTATTATGTAGAGTCATTACACGCAGAGGGATCTATTATATAGAGTCATTACACACAGAGGGATCTATTATATAGAGTCATTACACACAGAGGGATCTATTATATAGAGTCATTACACACAGAGGCATCTATTATATAGAGTCATTACACACAGAGGGATCTTTTATATAGAGTCATTACATGCAGAGGGATCTATTATATAGAGTCATTACACACAGGGATCTATTGTATAGAGTCATTACACACAGAGGGATCTATTATATAGACTCATTACACACAGAGCGATCTATTATATAGAGACATTACACACAGAGGGATCTATTATATAGAGTCATTACACACAGAGGGATCTATTATATAGAGTCATTACACACAGAGGGATCTATTATATAGAGTCATTACACACAGAGGGATCTATTATGTAGAGTCATTACACACAGGGATCTATTATATAGAGTCATTACACACAGAGGGATCTATTATATAGAGTCATTACACACAGAGGGATCTAATATATAGAGTCATTACACACAGAGGGATCTATTATATAGAGTCATTACACACAAAGGGATCTATAATGTAGAGTCATTACACACAGAGGGATCTATTATATAGAGTCATTACACACAGGGATCTATTATATAGAGTCATTACACACAGAGGGATCTATTATATAGACTCATTACACACAGAGCGATCTATTATATAGAGACATTACACACAGAGGGATCTTTTATATAGAGTCATTACACGCAGAGGGATCTATTCTATAGAGTCATTACACGCAGAGGGATCTATTCTATAGAGTCATTACACGCAGAGGGATCTATTCTATAGAGTCATTACACGCTGAGGGATCTTTTATATAGAGTCATTACACACAGAGGGATCTATTATATAGAGTCATTACACACAGAGGGATCTATTATATAGAGTCATTACACACAGAGGGATCTATTATATAGAGTCATTACACACAGAGGGATCTATTGTATAGAGTCATTACACACAGAGGGATCTATTATAAAGAGTCATTACACACAGAGGGATCTATTATATAGAGTCATTACACCCAGAGGGATCTATTATAGAGTCATTACACACAGAGGGATCTATAATGTAGAGTCATTACACACAGAGAGATCTATTATATAGAGTCATTACACACAGAGGGATCTATTATATAGAGTCATTACACACAAAGGGATCTATAATGTAGAGTCATTACACACAGAGGGATCTATTATATAGAGTCATTACACACAGAGGGATCTATTATATAGACTCATTACACACAGAGCGATCTATTATATAGAGACATTACACACAGAGGGATCTATTATATAGAGTCATTACACACAGAGGGATCTATTCTATAGAGTCATTACACACAGAGGGATCTATTATATAGACTCATTACACACAGAGCGATCTATTATATAGAGTCATTACACGCAGAGGGATCTATTATATAGAGTCATTACATGCAGAGTGATCTATTATATAGACTCATTACACGCAGAGGGATCTATTATATAGAGTCATTACACGCAGAGCGATGTATTATATAGACTCATTACACGCAGAGGGATCTATTATACAGAGTCATTACGCGCAGAGGGATCTATTATATAGAGTCATTACACGCAGAGGGATCTATTATGCAGAGTCATTACAGCAGAGGGATCTATTATATAGAGTCATTATACACAGAGGAATCTATTATATAGAGACATTAAACACAGAGCGATCTATTATATAGAGTCATTACACACAGAGGGATCTATTATATAGAGTCATTACACACAGAGGGATCTATTATATAGTCATTACACACAGAGGGATCTATTATATAGAGTCATTACACAGAGTGATCTATTATAGAGTCATTACACACAGGGATCTATTATATAGAGTCATTACACACAGAGAGATCTATTATATAGAGTCATTACACACAGAGTGATCTATTATATAGAGTCATTACACACAGAGGAATCTATTATATAGAGTCATTACACACAGAGAGATCTATTATATAGAGTCATTACACACAGAGGGATCTATTATATAGAGTTATTACACAAAGAGCGATCTATTAAATAGAGTCAATACACACAGAGTGATCTATTATGTAGAGTTATTACACACAGAGGGATCTATTATATAGAGTCATTACACACAGAGGGATCTATTATATAGAGTCATTACACACAGAGGGATCTATTATATAGAGTCATTACACGCAGAGGGATCTATTATATAGAGTCATTACACACAGAGCGATCTATTATATAGCGTCATTACACACAGAGGGATCTATTATATAGTCATTACACACAGAGGGATCTATTATATAGAGTCATTACACACAGAGCGATCTATTATATAGAGACATTACACACAGAGGGATCTATTATGTAGAGTCATTACACGCAGAGGGATCTATTATATAGAGTCATTACACACAGAGGGATCTATTATATAGAGTCATTACACACAGAGGGATCTATTATATAGAGTCATTACACACAGAGGCATCTATTATATAGAGTCATTACACACAGAGGGATCTTTTATATAGAGTCATTACATGCAGAGGGATCTATTATATAGAGTCATTACACACAGGGATCTATTGTATAGAGTCATTACACACAGAGGGATCTATTATATAGACTCATTACACACAGAGCGATCTATTATATAGAGACATTACACACAGAGGGATCTATTATATAGAGTCATTACACACAGAGGGATCTATTATATAGAGTCATTACACACAGAGGGATCTATTATATAGAGTCATTACACACAGAGGGATCTATTATGTAGAGTCATTACACACAGGGATCTATTATATAGAGTCATTACACACAGAGGGATCTATTATATAGAGTCATTACACACAGAGGGATCTAATATATAGAGTCATTACACACAGAGGGATCTATTATATAGAGTCATTACACACAAAGGGATCTATAATGTAGAGTCATTACACACAGAGGGATCTATTATATAGAGTCATTACACACAGGGATCTATTATATAGAGTCATTACACACAGAGGGATCTATTATATAGACTCATTACACACAGAGCGATCTATTATATAGAGACATTACACACAGAGGGATCTTTTATATAGAGTCATTACACGCAGAGGGATCTATTCTATAGAGTCATTACACGCAGAGGGATCTATTCTATAGAGTCATTACACGCAGAGGGATCTATTCTATAGAGTCATTACACGCTGAGGGATCTTTTATATAGAGTCATTACACACAGAGGGATCTATTATATAGAGTCATTACACACAGAGGGATCTATTATATAGAGTCATTACACACAGAGGGATCTATTGTATAGAGTCATTACACACAGAGGGATCTATTATAAAGAGTCATTACACACAGAGGGATCTATTATATAGAGTCATTACACCCAGAGGGATCTATTATAGAGTCATTACACACAGAGGGATCTATAATGTAGAGTCATTACACACAGAGAGATCTATTATATAGAGTCATTACACACAGAGGGATCTATTATATAGAGTCATTACACACAAAGGGATCTATAATGTAGAGTCATTACACACAGAGGGATCTATTATATAGAGTCATTACACACAGAGGGATCTATTATATAGACTCATTACACACAGAGCGATCTATTATATAGAGACATTACACACAGAGGGATCTATTATATAGAGTCATTACACACAGAGGGATCTATTCTATAGAGTCATTACACGCAGAGGGATCTATTCTATAGAGTCATTACACGCAGAGGGATCTATTCTATAGAGTCATTACACGCAGAGGGATCTATTCTATAGAGTCATTACACGCAGAGGGATCTATTCTATAGAGTCATTACACGCAGAGGGATCTATTCTATAGAGTCATTACACGCAGAGGGATCTATTCTATAGAGTCATTACACGCAGAGAGATCTATTCTATAGAGTCATTACACGCAGAGGGATCTATTATATAGAGTCATTAAACACAGAGCGATCTATTATATAGAGTCATTACACACAGAGGGATCTATTATACAGAGTCATTACACACAGAGGGATCTATTATATAGTCATTACACACAGAGGGATCTATTATATAGAGTCATTACACGCAGAGCGATGTATTATATAGAGTCATTACACGCAGAAGGATCTATTATTTAGAGTCATTACACGCAGAGGGATCTATTATACAGAGTCATTACGTGCAGAGGGATCTATTATATAGAGTCATTACACGCAGAGGGATCTATTATACAGAGTCATTACGCGCAGAGGGATCTATTATATAGAGTCATTACACACAGAGGGATCTATTATATAGAGTCATTACACACAGAGGGATCTATTATATAGACTCATTACACGCAGAGGGATCTATTATATAGAGTCATTACGCGCAGAGGGATCTATTACATAGAGTTATTACACGCAGAGGGATCTATTATACAGAGTCATTACGCGCAGAGGGATCTATTATATAGAGTCATTACACGCAGAGGGATCTATTATATAGAGTCATTACATGCAGAGTGATCTATTATATAGACTCATTACACGCAGAGGGATCTATTATATAGAGTCATTACACGCAGAGCGATGTATTATATAGACTCATTACACGCAGAGGGATCTATTATACAGAGTCATTACGCGCAGAGGGATCTATTATATAGAGTCATTACAAGCAGAGGGATCTATTATGCAGAATCATTACAGCAGAGGGATCTATTATATAGAGTCATTACACACAGAGGGATCTATTATATAGAGACATTAAACACAGAGCGATCTATTATATAGAGTCATTACACACAGAGGGATCTATTATATAGAGTCATTACACACAGAGGGATCTATTATATAGTCATTACACACAGAGGGATCTATTATATAGAGTCATTACACATAGAGTGATCTATTATAGAGTCATTACACACAGAGGGATCTATTATATAGAGTCATTACACACAGAGAGATCTATTATATAGAGTCATTACACACAGAGTGATCTATTATATAGAGTCATTACACACAGAGGAATCTATTATATAGAGTCATTACACACAGAGAGATCTATTATATAGAGTCATTACACACAGAGGGATCTATTATATAGAGTTATTACACAAAGAGCGATCTATTAAATAGAGTCAATAAACACAGAGTGATCTATTATGTAGAGTTATTACACACAGAGGGATCTATTATATAGAGTCATTACACACAGAGGGATCTATTATGTAGAGTCATTACACACAGAGGGATCTATTATATAGAGTCATTACACGCAGAGGGATCTATTATATAGAGTCATTACACACAGAGCGATCTATTATATAGCGTCATTACACACAGAGGGATCTAATATATAGAGTCATTACACACAGAGGGATCTATTATATAGAGTCATTACACACAAAGGGATCTATAATGTAGAGTCATTACACACAGAGGGATCTATTATATAGAGTCATTACACACAGGGATCTATTATATAGAGTCATTACACACAGAGGGATCTATTATATAGACTCATTACACACAGAGCGATCTATTATATAGAGACATTACACACAGAGGGATCTTTTATATAGAGTCATTACACGCAGAGGGATCTATTCTATAAAGTCATTACACGCAGAGAGATCTATTATATAGAGTCATTACACGCTGAGGGATCTTTTATATAGAGTCATTACACACAGAGGAATCTATTATATAGAGTCATTACACACAGAGGGATCTATTATATAGAGTCATTACACACAGAGGGATCTATTATATAGAGTCATTACACACAGAGGGATCTATTATATAGAGACATTAAACACAGAGCGATCTATTATATAGAGTCATTACACACAGAGGGATCTATTATATAGAGTCATTACACACAGAGGGATCTATTATATAGTCATTACACACAGAGGGATCTATTATATAGAGTCATTACACATAGAGTGATCTATTATAGAGTCATTACACACAGAGGGATCTATTATATAGAGTCATTACACACAGAGAGATCTATTATATAGAGTCATTACACACAGAGTGATCTATTATATAGAGTCATTACACACAGAGGAATCTATTATATAGAGTCATTACACACAGAGAGATCTATTATATAGAGTCATTACACACAGAGGGATCTATTATATAGAGTTATTACACAAAGAGCGATCTATTAAATAGAGTCAATACACACAGAGTGATCTATTATGTAGAGTTATTACACACAGAGGGATCTATTATATAGAGTCATTACACACAGAGGGATCTATTATATAGAGTCATTACACACAGAGGGATCTATTATATAGAGTCATTACACGCAGAGGGATCTATTATATAGAGTCATTACACACAGAGCGATCTATTATATAGCGTCATTACACACAGAGGGATCTATTATATAGTCATTACACACAGAGGGATCTATTATATAGAGTCATTACACACAGAGCGATCTATTATATAGAGACATTACACACAGAGGGATCTATTATGTAGAGTCATTACACGCAGAGGGATCTATTATATAGAGTCATTACACACAGAGGGATCTATTATATAGAGTCATTACACACAGAGGGATCTATTATATAGAGTCATTACACACAGAGGCATCTATTATATAGAGTCATTACACACAGAGGGATCTATTATATAGAGTCATTACACGCAGAGGGATCTATTATATAGAGTCATTACACACAGGGATCTATTATATAGAGTCATTACACACAGAGGGATCTATTGTATAGACTCATTACACACAGAGCGATCTATTATATAGAGACATTACACACAGAGGGATCTATTATATAGAGTCATTACACACAGAGGGATCTATTATATAGAGTCATTACACACAGAGGGATCTATTATATAGAGTCATTACACACAGAGGGATCTATTATGTAGAGTCATTACACACAGGGATCTATTATATAGAGTCATTACACACAGAGGGATCTATTATATAGAGTCATTACACACAGAGGGATCTATTATATAGAGTCATTACACACAGAGGGATCTAATATATAGAGTCATTACACACAGAGGGATCTATTATATAGAGTCATTACACACAAAGGGATCTATAATGTAGAGTCATTACACACAGAGGGATCTATTATATAGAGTCATTACACACAGGGATCTATTATATAGAGTCATTGCACACAGAGGGATCTATTATATAGACTCATTACACACAGAGCGATCTATTATATAGAGACATTACACACAGAGGGATCTTTTATATAGAGTCATTACACGCAGAGGGATCTATTCTATAAAGTCATTACACGCAGAGAGATCTATTATATAGAGTCATTACACGCTGAGGGATCTTTTATATAGAGTCATTACACACAGAGGAATCTATTATATAGAGTCATTACACACAGAGGGATCTATTATATAGAGTCATTACACACAGAGGGATCTATTATATAGAGTCATTACACACAGAGGGATCTATTATATAGAGTCATTACACACAGAGGGATCTATTATAAAGAGTCATTACACACAGAGGGATCTATTATATAGAGTCATTACACCCAGAGGGATCTATTATAGAGTCATTACACACAGAGGGATCTATAATGTAGAGTCATTACACACAGGGGGATCTATTATATAGAGTCATTACACACAGAGGGATCTATTATATAGAGTCATTACACACAAAGGGATCTATAATGTAGAGTCATTACACACAGAGGGATCTATTATATAGAGTCATTACACACAGAGGGATCTATTATATAGACTCATTACACACAGAGCGATCTATTATATAGAGACATTACACACAGAGGGATCTATTATATAGAGTCATTACACACAGAGGGATCTATTATATAGAGTCATTACATGCAGAGGGATCTATTCTATAGAGTCATTACACGCAGAGGGATCTATTCTATAGAGTCATTACACGCAGAGGGATCTATTCTACAGAGTCATTACACGCAGAGGGATCTATTCTATAGAGTCATTACACGCAGAGGGATCTATTCTATAGAGTCATTACACGCAGAGGGATCTATTCTATAGAGTCATTACACGCAGAGGGATCTATTCTATAGAGTCATTACACGCAGAGGGATGTATTCTATAGAGTCATTACACACAGAGGGATCTATTATATAGAGTCATTACACGCAGAGGGATCTATTATATAGAGTCATTAAACACAGAGCGATCTATTATATAGAGTCATTACACACAGAGGGATCTATTATACAGAGTCATTACACACAGAGGGATCTATTATATAGTCATTACACACAGAGGGATCTATTATATAGAGTCATTACACGCAGAGCGATGTATTATATAGAGTCATTACACGCAGAAGGATCTATTATATAGAGTCATTACACGCAGAGGGATCTATTATACAGAGTCATTACGTGCAGAGGGATCTATTATATAGAGTCATTACACGCAGAGGGATCTATTATACAGAGTCATTACACGCAGAGGGATCTATTATATAGAGTCATTACACACAGAGGGATCTATTATATAGAGTCATTACACACAGAGGGATCTATTATATAGACTCATTACACGCAGAGGGATCTATTATATAGAGTCATTACGCGCAGAGGGATCTATTACATAGAGTTATTACACACAGAGGGATCTATTATACAGAGTCATTACGCGCAGAGGGATCTATTATATAGAGTCATTACACGCAGAGGGATCTATTATATAGAGTCATTACATGCAGAGTGATCTATTATATAGACTCATTACACGCAGAGGGATCTTTTATATAGAGTCATTACACGCAGAGGGATCTATTATGCAGAGTCATTACAGCAGAGGGATCTATTATATAGAGTCATTATACACAAAGGAATCTATTATATAGAGACATTAAACACAGAGCGATCTATTATATAGAGTCATTACACACAGAGGGATCTATTATATAGAGTCATTACACACAGAGGGATCTATTATATAGTCATTACACACAGAGGGATCTATTATATAGAGTCATTACACATAGAGTGATCTATTATAGAGTCATTACACACAGAGGGATCTATTATATAGAGTCATTACACACAGAGAGATCTATTATATAGAGTCATTACACACAGAGTGATCTATTATATAGAGTCATTACACACAGAGGAATCTATTATATAGAGTCATTACACACAGAGAGATCTATTATATAGAGTCATTACACACAGAGGGATCTATTATATAGAGTTATTACACAAAGAGCGATCTATTAAATAGAGTCAATACACACAGAGTGATCTATTATGTAGAGTTATTACACACAGAGGGATCTATTATATAGAGTCATTACACACAGAGGGATCTATTATATAGAGTCATTACACACAGAGGGATCTATTATATAGAGTCATTACACACAGAGGGATCTATTATATAGAGTCATTACACACAGAGGGATCTATTATATAGAGTCATTACACACAGAGTGATCTATTATATAGAGTCATTACACGCAGATCCCTCTGTGTGTAATGACTCTATATAATAGATCCCTCTGCGTGTAATGACTCTATATAATAGATCCCTCTGCGTGTAATGACTCTATATAATAGATCCCTCTGCGTGTAATGACTCTATATAATAGATCCCTCTGCGTGTAATGACTCTATATAATAGATCCCTCTGCGTGTAATGACTCTATATAATAGATCCCTCTGCGTGTAATGACTCTATATAATAGATCCCTCTGCATGTAATGACTCTATATAATAAATCCCTCTGTGTGTAATGACTCTATATAATAGATCCCTCTGTGTGTAATGACTCTATATAATAGATCCCTCTGCGTGTAATGACTCTATATAATAGATCGCTCTTTGTGTAATGACTCTATATAATAGATCCCTCTGCGTGTAATGACTCTATATAATAGATCGCTTTGTGTGTAATGACTCTATATAATAGATCCCTCTGTGTGTAATGACTCTATATAATAGATCCCTCTGCGTGTAATGACTCTATATAATAGATCCCTCTGTGTGTAATGACTCTATATAATAGATCCCTCTGTGTGCAATGACTCTATATAATAGATCCCTCTGTGTGTAATGACTCTATATAATAGATCCCTCTGTGTGTAATGACTCTATATAATAGATCCTTCTGTGTGTAATGACTCTATATAATAGTTTCCTCTGTGTGTAATGACTCTATATAATAGATCCCTCTGTGTGTAATGACTCTATATAATAGATCACTCTGTGTGTAATGACTCTATATAATAGATCCCTCTGTGTGTAATGACTCTATATAATAGATCCCTCTGGGTGTAATGACCCTATATAATAGATCCCTCTGTGTGTAATGACTCTATATAATAGATCCCTCTGTGTGTAATGACTCTATATAATAGATTCCTCTGTGTGTAATGACTCTATATAATAGATTCCTCTGTGTGTAATGACTCTATATAATAGATTCCTCTGTGTGTAATGACTCTATATAATAGATCCCTCTGTGTGTAATGACTCTATATAATAGATCCCTCTGGGTGTAATGACTCTATATAATAGATCCCTCTGTGTGTAATGACTCTATATAATAGATCCCTCTGTGTGTAATGACTCTATATAATATTACACACAGAGGGATCTGACTCTATATAATAGATCACACTGTGTGTAATGACTCTATATAATAGATTCCTCTGTGTGTAATGACTCTATATAATAGATCCCTCTGTGTGTAATGACTCTATATAATAGATCCCTCTGTGTGTAATGACTCTATATAATAGATCCCTCTGTGTGTAATGACTCTATATAATATTACACACAGAGGGATCTGACTCTATATAATATATCACTCTGTGTGTAATGACTCTATATAATAGATCACTCTGTGTGTAATGACTCTATATAATAGATCCCTCTGTGTGTAATGACTCTATATAATAGATCCCTCTGTGTGTAATGACTCTATGTAGTATAGGAGTGTCACTTTTTGTATTGAAGAACTGAAATAAATTCACTTTTTGATGATATTCTAATTTAGTGAGAAGCACTTGTATGTGACCTCTAACAATGAGATCGAAAAAACATGCCAGAACAGAGCCCTAAATGATGGCATGTGACAGGACGACTTTATTGGCAAATGTATTTAGGCATGATAGTAAAGTAAACCCATCATGTTCCCAAACAGTATTAACCTGCAGATATAGGGTTAATCTGCACGTTAGTAGTGCAATGCTTTTCCTTTGCCATACTTAAAATAGCAGCTGCTGGGAGAAAATGAACTTTATTCCTAATGGGAGCCGCTGGTTTGAGATTTTCTTCCGCTCGCAATGCTCTTTTGCAAATCATCAGGATCCGATGGTAGCAGCTCCTGTGTAATCATCAACCAAAGACGTCCCCGATGTGCTCGATGGATACAAGTCCAGAGATGCTGCCGGCAGCTCCTGTGTAATCACCGACCAATGACGTCCCCGATGTGCTCGTTGGATACAAGTCCAGAGACTCTGCCGGCAGCTCCTGTGTAATCACCGACCAATGACGTCCCCAATGTGCTCGATGGATACAAGTCCAGAGATGCTGCCGGCAGCTCCTGTGTAATCACCGACCAATGACGTCCCCAATGTGCTCGATGGATACAAGTCCAGAGACGCTGCTGGCAGCTCCTGTGTAATCACCGACCAATGATGTCCCCAATGTGCTTGTTGGATACAAGTCCAGAGACTCTGCCGGCAGCTCCTGTGTAATAACCGACCAATGACGTCCTGATGTGCTCGATGGTGACAAGTCCAGAGACGCTGCCGGCAGCTCCTGTGTAATCACTGACCAATAACGTCCCCGATGTGCTCGATGGAGACAAGTCCAGAGACGCTGCCGGCAGCTCCTGTGTAATCATCGACCAATGACGTCCCCGATGTGCTCGATGGTGACAAGTCCAGAGACGCTGCCGGCAGCTCCTGTGTAATCACCGACCAATGACATCCCCGATGTGCTCGATGGTGACAAGTCCGGAGACGCTGTCAGCAGCTCCTGTGTAATCACCGACCAATGACGTCCCCAATGTGCTTGATGGAGACAACTCCAGAGACATTGCAGCCATGGGAGCAGATTTAGGCCACAAAGGCGCTCACAGGAATATGCGGCCTGGGGTTGTCATATGGAAAAACAGCTCCTGAATATTTTTGAGAAACGGCCGCACCGCTGGTTCCATAATTGATGTATTCTGTACTGCAAGTGAAAATAGATGTTACACAGTGTCACAGGTTCCTACTCCGGTATCACACAATCAACATAGCGAGAGAAGAGTGAACAGTCCCAAGAACTTTTATTGCATGCAAGCTGAAAGATCTATAAAATAATCCACCACACAGAGGATGAAATAGTCCAGGAACACGGATACAGCCAGTAACGGGATAAATGCCCGGGAGATGAGAGTCCCAATCCTTAGAGATCAATATGGCAGTGCGGCTCCAGATACTTCTCAGCATAGGCTCCTCTATCAGTATTAGTCTCTCTGCGGTGCTGGCCTTAACTTCAGCATCCCACAAAGGATCTATCTTACTTGTCTCTCTGTCCTCCTCAGACCCCCTCCTTATATCCAGGGGTAGGCAGACAGGTTGGATGGTTTTCAGGCCTCCCAGACCTGAGAATGGCGCCTCAGAGATCACGGCACTATGGGGGTGATAATGTCAGCAGGGGTTCATCAAGAGGCATGGACACATTCAGGCTGCAGATGGTAACTGAGCTAACTCAAGTTATCAATTATCGGCCCTATTGTAAGGTAATTAAGACTCTAAACAATACGAGGAATACACAGAATGATACAGAGCAACAGGACAACATTCCTAAAATCAGTAAGAATATGAACATAGACAGAATGATACCCCACACACCGTATCACACCATCACAGTAGGAGCGGTAAGAAGTGTCTGCGGCTCAGCGTGCGAGACTTGCGTAGTGTGGCTCCTGCCACGACCTGGGGAGCTGAAGTGGCTGACGGAGGCCCATACAGATTCGCCAGGACACTGTCGGCACAATGTATCCTTCACATTATCGATTAATCGGCATTTATACCGCTGTATACTGCTTATGTGATTGTTGCAGTTGTATCCAGTCCTCGTTCCTGGGGTGCAGCTCAGAGGAACTGAACTACACAAGGTTTGGGGAGTTTCATCAATGACGAGGTCGCCGGGTCGCTCTTCTCAGTGTAGTAGCACCAGGTTTGTTATTTTCTAGGGCAGATTTCAGGGTATTAGGGTCAGACAGTAACCACAAGTCTCAGGGAGAGCAAATCTCCGAATTCTGGCTGATATATGAATTGTCATTTCCGGCTATTGCGACCTGATCTGCTAATTCTTGTGTTACTGACCCGCTGGGGCTGCGTTCTCTGTGCCGCTGCATCCACGTACCTGTTTACACCCACATCTGACATTGGGCCCCTTGGAGGGTCCTCCCGGACTCTGAGGGCCAGTCTTATCTTTGCACGCAGCCCTCTATGGTTAGCTACACACCATGTACTTGTGTTCACCTAAGAAAGACGGCCATGGACGGATCGGACTGCGACTGCTCCAGAGGCACCGCTTATCCCGGCAGGCAGCACATTATAGGGCGGTATGTGACCGGACAGCTGCAGCACGAGCCCCTAATGTCCTTTGCGATCAGCAGCCCTCTGTACCCCCTTCCAGGACGCCCCCATAACTCGCACCTACCAGACTCTCCCACATTTCGGAGACATGATTGTGGATGTCCTGGAGGGCGGAGGTGTCAGCTACACAAGCATCTGCTGACATGCGGAGCACCATAAGGTCACTCAGAGTATTCCGAGTATTCGCCTCCATCTCTTGACCTCTGACCTCACTATGTGACCCCATGGCCCCAGGCTACTGCTGCAGTTTATCTCACAGCTCAGGGTCTCCAGATCCTCACAGTGAGAACAAGAGAAATCTGACAATACTATTCTCAGAAAATTCACCCGGAAATTTGACTTTGAAATTATGTTGAAAAAATCACAATGTGCTTTCTTTCCATCATGTTTTATACTGCAGCATTTCTCCAATACAACACAGCTATGATCAGTGATTCCAAATTAACAGCATTGTCTGAAACACAAGGAAGCCTGAAAATCCTGTTCTGCCTGTGCGGCCTCTCCGTCCCTCTGTCCCTCATATCGCTGCTCTGTCCAATAGGGCCAAGAGCGGCGTCTCCAGGTCACAGCATTATCAGCAAGAAAATCACATCGTCCTCAAGTCATCAGCTCTGTCCTCCCCTATGCTTTATACTGCAACTCAGCTTCTTCAGATTGGCTGCTGTGCACTGGGTCCACGGCTGTGATGTCATCACTTTATTGTATCACATCACAATCATTATAGCACATAATATATTATAGTCTGGAACCTCCCAACACCTGCGTAGCATTTACACTGTGCCCTCTGCTCCAGTTGGCAGCAAACTATCCGGAGTCTTCTCTACAAAACCTGAGGTGCGGCCCAGAGCCTGAATATTCATTAGCAGCAGCAAAAGTCCATTATGTCAGATCTACTGACTACAGCAACCGCAGAAGTCAGGAAACAACACAGCCCAGGATGAGGGCTACCAGAGGACAGGAGCTCTAAAGCAGAATAGTGAGCGCAGCTCTGCAGTATAATACAGGAGGTTGGACTTGTAGTCTGGCTGGCGGGCTGGACTTGTAGTCTGGCTGGCGGGCTGGAATTGTAGTCTGGCTGGCGGGCTGGACTTGTAGTCAGGCTGGCGGGCTGGAATTGTAGTCTGGCTGGCGGACTGGACTTGTAGTCAGGCTGGCGGACTGGACTTGTAGTCAGGCTGGCGGTCGGGACTTGTAGTCAGGGTGGCGGGCTGGACTTGTAGTCAGGCTGGCGGTCGGGACTTGTAGTCAGAGTGGCGGGCTGGACTGGTAGTCAGGCTTAGCAGCGGGACCTGAGGGCTGAAGCAGAGTATAACACACAAAGCTACAACCTTGCACAGGCACCTCTATTTTGGAGGAGGTGCCCTTTATATGAGAGGACCTCAGGCCATTGGCCGGGGACTCCTTAGGACGGTGCGCGTGGCCCCTTTAAGAGGGAGGGAGCGCGCGCGCGCCCTAAGCCCAGTGCTCGGGAAGTTGCTTGCAACGGCAACAACAGATGCAGGAGCGCCGGAGGACGCCAGGCAGGGAGCGCAGCGATAAGTGGGACGGCGTCTCTGCCTGTCGGGAGGCAGAGACGCTGATACTACAGTACCCCCCCCCCCCTTTACGCCCCCTCTTTTTTAGGCCTGAAAGAAATTTTTTAAGGAGAAGCGGGGCGTGGATGTTCTCCCTGGGTTCCCAAGTTCTCTCCTCTGGGCCAAACCCCTTCCAATCCACCAGAAAAGAATTAAGCACAACTGGTTTGAGGAGAGATACGTGGAAGGAGTTGGGAATCCATAAGGTGACCGGGAGTTTTAACTTGTAAGCTACTGGGTTGATTCGCTGGAGGACTTCAAATGAGCCGATGAACCGTGGACCCAACTTATAGGAGGGTATCTTGAGACAAACATGTTTGGAGGAGAGCCAAACCTTGTCTCCCGGACGGAATTGAGGTGGATCCAGACGTCTCTTATCAGCATGTTTCTTCATCCGCTCGGAGGATTGAAGAAGTGCGGATCTAGTGTCCTCCCAAATGGTAGAAAATTCACTGACCAGAGACTCCGCAGCAGGGTTGTCCACAGCAGCAGAAACAGAATCCGGGGATGTTGACCGTAGACCACAAAGAACGGGGACTTGGAAGAAGATTCGCTCTCATGGTTGTTGTAGGAGAACTCGGCCCATGGTAGGAGCTCCACCCAATTGGTATGGTGAGCGTTGACAAAGTGCCGGAGGTAGCTGGTAAGGATCTGATTGATATGTTCCACTTGGCCATTGGACTGCGGATGGTAAGCGGAGGAGAAATCCAGGGTGACATCCAGCAGCTTACATGTAGCTCTCCAGAAGCGTGAAGTGAACTGGACCCCTCGATCAGACACTATGTGGAGGGGTAGGCCGTGGAGACGAAAGATGTGATGGATGAAGTCCTTAGCTAGCTCTGAAGCAGATGGGAGACCAGGCAGAGGGATGAAGGGGGACATTTTAGAAAAGCGGTCAGTGACCACCCAAATGACCGTACAACCGGCAGAAACAGGGAGATCAGTAATAAAGTCCATAGCAATGTGTTGCCACGGGGCAGCAGGTACGGTAAGAGGCAGGAGGCGGCCGGCTGGAAGATGTCTGGGAACCTTGTTGCAGGCACAGGACGAACAGGCCGTGACGAAGTCTACCACATCCTGGCGCAGGCTAGGCCACCAGTAATGCCGGTAATGAGCAGGAAGGTCTTCTTCTGGCCAGCATGGCCAGGTAGTTTGGATGAATGGCCCCAGTGAAGAACCTTCTTACGATCCAGAACCGCTACAAATGTCTTACCGGGTGTGAGGCGAGACAGATCCAAGGGGGCCACATTCATCACTTTGGAGGGATCGATGATATGCATAGGCTCCTCCTCTTGATCGGAAGACAGGAAGGATCTGTACAAGGCGTCGGCTTTAACGTTCTTGTCCGTCGGGCGGTAATGTAGAGTAAAGTTGAAGCGGGTGAAGAACAAAGACCACGGGGCCTGACGCGGATTGAGTCTTTGGGCATTCTGTAGATAAGCCAGGTTTTTGTGGTCAGTATAGATGACCACCGGGTGCAGAGTCCCTTCGAGCAGGTAACGCCACTCCTCCAGCGCCAATTTGATGGCTAGCAGTTCTCGGTCTCCTATGGAGTAGTTGCACTCAGATGAGGAGAAGAGCTTGGAGAAGAAGCCGCAGGTTACCATTCTCCCGGATGGAGATTTCTGGGTGGGCACCGCTACGGCTCCGGAAGAGGAAGCATCAACCCCCAGAAAGAACTGTTTGTTGCTATCTGGACGGTGCAGCACAGGAGCGGAAGAGAAGGCTTGTTTTAAGGAAAGGAAGGTCCCCTCCGCTTCGGACTGCCATTCCTTAGGATTTTGTCCCTTTCGGGTGAGCGCAGAGATGGGAGCAGTCCCGGAAGAGAAATGTGGAACGAAGAGACGGTAATAGTTGGCGAAGCCCAGGAATCGCTGAATCGCCTTCAACCCCTCCGGACGGGGCCACTTTAAGGCGGCAGAGACCTTCTCGGGGTCCATCCGTAGACCAGTCTTAGAGATAATATAGCCCAGGAACGGAAGGGAGGTCTGCTCGAAGAGGCACTTCTCGAATTTAGCATAAAGGTGATTCTGCCTGAGCCTAAGCAGGACCTGGCGAACATCCCTCCAGTGTGTGGGAATATCCGGAGAGAAGACCAAGATGTCGTCCAGGTACACCACCACGCAAGAATATAAGAGGTCACGGAAGATGTCGTTAACTAATTCTTGGAAGACGGCAGGAGCATTACGGAGGCCGAAGATCATCACACGGTATTCATAGTGACCATCCCGGGCATTGAATGCCGTCTTCCACTCGTCTCCTTGGTGCATCCAGACCAAGTTATACGCCCCACGAAGATCGAGCTTGGTGAAGATCTTCGCACCTTTAAGGCGGTCGAACAGCTCAGAGATGAGCAGCAGGGGGTATTTGTTTTTGATAGTGATTTGGTTGAGGGGCAAAGTGAACCGTCTTTCTTTTTTACGAAGAAAAATCCGGGTCCAGCCGGGGAGGAAGATTTCTGGATGAATCCCCTAGCCAGATTCTCTTCGATGTACTCCGACATGGCCCAGGTTTCGGCCAACGACAACGGGTAAATACGCCCACGGTGTTAGAACCCTCCTGTTAGGTTTTTTCTATTTTGCTGGTCACATGACCTTTTTGCCTATTTAATCCTGCTCCGCCCTTCTGGCCTTGCTGGACTTCATTGTAATTTCTGCTCTTAAGCTAGCCAGGTGCTTTGTTACCTTTCTCAGTCAGTTTAGCTTGGTCTTTTGACCTCTATGTTCTATGTTGTTTGTTTGTCTTTTTACTGCTACAATTTCTGCTAGGAGGTGTCCATCTATCTCCCAGTCCCTAGTTCTTGTAGGGATCCCTCCCTCACATCTATAGGTCTTCGTTCAGACTAGCTGAGGACTTTAGCGGGTCTGATCGCAGGATCAGGTTCCCCGTTACATCGTAGGGATCTAGCGTAGTTCTATTGTAGGGACAGATCTCCCGTCTTTCCTTAGTGCTTGTAGCAGATCATAACACACGGGGTGGAGTGGCACCGGGTATCAGGTCGATATGGCAGTCATATGGCCTATGAGGTGGCAGTGCCTCCTTCTTGTCAAATACCCCTGAGGAAGCCATA
This sequence comes from Phyllobates terribilis, assembly GCF_046119375.1. Classification (NCBI taxonomy): domain Eukaryota; kingdom Metazoa; phylum Chordata; class Amphibia; order Anura; family Dendrobatidae; genus Phyllobates; species Phyllobates terribilis. Next base: position 200,328,650 of record NW_027362768.1, on the reverse strand, counting down.
ATCGTATGGCGTAACGCGTAGGTTATTGATATCTTCCCTTTTTTTCATCTGTGCATTTTCATTTTTGGTACCTTTATCTTCTCTCTATCCTTATATTATTGTCTTCTGTACCAATATTTATGATATCCATAATATAATGGCAGATGCGTGTCTCTGTCCGAAGCCGTGACGCGCAGTCTGGCTCCAGACAGAAGACCCGCATCCAGCCGTTACAGGTAAGACAGCCACTGCTATGGGGCCCGGGCCCGTGGCCGGAGGGCGCCCGTGAGGGCCCCAAGCAGCGTGTGAACGAGGAGGATAGGTGAGTAGGAGGTGGCGGCGGCAGAGGAGCGGGTTGCGGCAGTGGAGGAGCGGAGCACACTACCACGTGTGCCCGCTGCTAAAGGGGCATGAATATTCCCTCTGAGGCCACTCCCATGGGCGTGGAGAAGAGGGAATATTCATTCTCTTTAGTAGCGGCCACGGAGGAGCGCTGAGCCCCGGCTCCTGCTGTCAGTGGCCGCCGCTAAAGAGAAAGCATATTCACGCTTCTCCACGCCCATAGTCCCCGCATGGAGAAGCGTGAATGTGCCGGCAGCAGCTGCTGCAGACAGGTCACAGCAGCGCTGGAGCAGAGGTGAGGAAGGAAGGTGAGTATAAGTGTTTATTGTTTTATGTGTGCAGTGATTGGGGGGATGAGGAAGCCACACATACCAGGAATGGGGGATTGTGGAGGCCACACATACCAGGGATGGGGGATTGTGGAGGCCACACATACCAGGGATGGGGGATTGAGGAGGCCACACATACCAGGGATGGGGGATTGAGGAGGCCACACATACCAGGGATTAGGGGATTGAGGGAGCCACACATACCAGGGATTGTGGGATTGAGGGGATCACACATACCAGGAATGAGGGATTGAGGAGGCCACACATACCAGGGATGGGAGATTGAGGCGGCCACACATACCAGGAATGGGGGATTGAGGAGGCCACACATCCCAGGAATGGGGGATTGAGGAGGCCGCACATACCAGGGATAGGGGATTGAGGAGGCCACACATACCAGGAATGGGGGATGAGGAAGCCACACATACCAGGGATTAGGGGATTTAGGGGGCCACACATACCAGGGATGGGGGATTGAGGAGGCAACACATACCAGGGATTAGGGGACTGAGGAGGCCACACATACCAGGGATGAGGGATTGAGGAGGCCACACATACCAGGGATGGGGGATTGAGGAGGCCACACATACCAGGGATGGGGGATTGAGGAGGCCACACATACCAGGGATTAGGGGATTGAGGGAGCCACACATACCAGGGATTGTGGGATTGAGGGGATCACACATACCAGGAATGAGGGATTGAGGAGGCCACACATACCAGGGATGGGAGATTGAGGCGGCCACACATACCAGGAATGGGGGATTGAGGAGGCCACACATCCCAGGAATGGGGGATTGAGGAGGCCGCACATACCAGGGATGGGGGATTGAGGAGGCCACACATACCAGGAATGGGGGATGAGGAAGCCACACATACCAGGGATTAGGGGATTTAGGGGGCCACACATACCAGGGATGGGGGATTGAGGAGGCAACACATACCAGGGATTAGGGGACTGAGGAGGCCACACATACCAGGGATGAGGGATTGAGGAGGCCACACATACCAGGGATGGGGGATTGAGGAGGCCACACATACCAGGGATGGGGGATTGAGGAGGCCACACATACCAGGGATTAGGGGATTGAGGGAGCCACACATACCAGGGATTGTGGGATTGAGGGGATCACACATACCAGGAATGAGGGATTGAGGAGGCCACACATACCAGGGATGGGAGATTGAGGCGGCCACACATACCAGGAATGGGGGATTGAGGAGGCCACACATCCCAGGAATGGGGGATTGAGGAGGCCGCACATACCAGGGATGGGGGATTGAGGAGGCCACACATACCAGGAATGGGGGATGAGGAAGCCACACATACCAGGGATTAGGGGATTTAGGGGGCCACACAGACCAGGGATGGGGGATTGAGGAGGCAACACATACCAGGGATTAGGGGACTGAGGAGGCCACACATACCAGGGATGAGGGATTGAGGAGGCCACACATACCAGGGATGGGGGATTGAGGAGGCCACACATACCAGGGATTAGGGGATTGAGGAGGCCACACATACTAGGAATGGGGGATTGCGGAGGCCACACATACCAGGAATGGGGGATTGAGGAGGCAACACATACCAGGAATGGGGGATTGAGGAGGCCACACATACCAGGGATGGGGGATTGAGGCGGCCACACATACCAGGAATAGGAGACTGAGGAGGCCACACATACCAGGAATGGGGGATTGAGGAGGCCACACATACCAGGAATGGGGGCTGAGGAAGCCACACATACCAGGGATGGGGGATTGAGGAGGCCACACATACCAGGGATGGGGGATTGTGGAGGCCACACATACCAGGTGTTAGAACCTTGCTGTTAGGTTTTTTTTTCCTTTGCTGGTCACATGACCTTGTTGGCCTATTTAATCCTGCTCCGCCCTTCTGGCTTTGCTGGACTTCATTGTATATCTACTTTCTAGCTAGCCTGTGCTCTGTATCTAACTCTGTTAGTTTGCTTGGTCTACTGACCTCTATGTTCTATCTATTTTGTTTGTTCGTCTGTCTGCTACTATTTCTGTTAGGAGGTGTCCCATATTCCTCCCAGTCCTTAGTACTTGTAGGGATTCCCTCCCCACATCTATAGGTCTCCGTACAGACTAGCTTAGGACTTTAGCAGGTCTGATCGCAGGATCAGGTCCCCTGTTACATCGTAGGGATTAAGCTGAGTTCTATCGTAGGGACAGATCTCCTCTCTTTCCTTAGCTCTGGTAGCAGAACATAACAGTAAGTACAGCCTGCAAATTCTCTAAGGAAAGATTTTTCTGTTCCATCATGGTGTCGGTTCAGGATTTGGTTCATCGCCTGCAGGAACTCTCTCTGGAGGTGGCCGAGCTCCGTCAGCACGTGAGTAACTGTCCTGGAGCACATTTCTTGGAGCCTAAGGTATGTTTGCCGGATTTATTTTTTGGTGAACACCGAGAATTTTTTTCATTTAAAAATGCTTGCTTATTGTATTTTCGTTTGAGACCTAAGTCCTCTGGGGATGAATCCCAGCGCGTAGGGTTCATAATGTCACTTTTGCGCAAAGAGCCTCAGGAGTGGGCCTTTTCTTTGCAACCTAGTGATACATGCTTCAGATCAGTGGATAGTTTTTTTTCTGCTTTGGGACTATTATATGATGATCCTGACCGTGTCGCATCAGCTGAGACTGAGTTGAGACGTTTAAAACAAGGATCAGGTAATGTTGAAAAATATTGTACTCATTTCCGTCGTTGGTCGACTCAAACAGGGTGGAACGATTCTGCTCTGAAAAGTCTATTTCTTGCTGGGCTCAGTGAAAGGGTTAAAGACCTGCTAATTGCTTATCCTACACCTGAGGATTTGCAACAGGCTATGCAATTAGCTATACGGGTGGATAGAAGACTGCGTGCTAGGGTTAATGAGAGCAAATCTTCTGCTATGTCAGTTTCTGGTTATGATAATGTGTGTACTAACAGTGGTGAACCGATGGAGATTGGATCGGTGGCACCTCGCTCTCAAGAAAAAGACCGTCGATTTTCTGAAGGCTTGTGTTTCTATTGCGGAAAATCTGGTCATTTGATTAAAGGCTGTGAGCTTCGTATGAAGAAAGAAAAAAAAATGGTCAGTCACGCCCGTATTGCCTGTTTAAATTCCAAGGGTGTATTTTTAGCTGCTTCCACGATTGCTCAGGAAAAATTAATGGAATTTCGGGTGTTTGTCGATTGTGGGTCTACTCTGAATGTAATTGATGGGGGATTCGTGGAAAAACTCAATTTAAAACCTGAACCTTTATCATCCCCCATTGCTGTGGTTTCTGTGGATGGTTCCCCTTTGAAGAATATTACTCTCAAGGTCAGTGAATTTCCTCTCACTATTAATGGTGTTCACCATGAGAAATTGGATTTGGTGGTGTTGAATAACTTGCCTTCTCCAGTAATATTGGGTTTGCCCTGGTTAAAATTTCACAATCCTGTACTGGATTGGTCTACCAGTGAAATTAAATCCTGGAGCCATAAATGTTATGACAAGTGTTGTAACGGGCGTATTGCGGCTTTGGATAGGGGAGAATTGCCTGTTCCTATTCAGGATTTTTGGAGAGTTTTTTCTGAGAAGGAATCGCAGGTTTTGCCTCCCCATACAGACTATGATTGTTCTATTGAATTTGTCCCTGGAGCGACTCTTCCTAAAAGTCGTTTATTTAACCTTACTATTCCTGAGAGGAAGGCTTTGGAGGAATACATACAGACAAGTTTGGCCGCCGGTCACATTAGGCCCTCTAAGTCTCCTGTGGCGGTTGGATTTTTTTTTGTTAAAAAAAAGGACGGCGGTTTACGTCCTTGTCTGGATTTTCGTGAGATTAACAAAATTACGGTACGCAATCCTTACCCACTGCCATTGATTCCTGATCTGTTTAACCAGTTATTGGGGGCCAAGTGGTTCTCTAAAATTGACCTTAAGGGGGCATACAATCTGTTGCGCATGAAGGAGGGTGATGAATGGAAGACTGCTTTTAACACTCCTGTGGGTCATTTTGAGAATCTGGTTATGCCTTTTGGTCTTACTAATGCTCCTGCATTTTTTCAGAATCTGATTAATGACATCCTTAGACCTTTGATCGGTAAAAATGTGGTTGTGTATTTGGATGACATTTTGATTTATTCGCCGGATCTGGAGTCTCATTGGTGGAGCGTGCGTGAGGTATTACAGTTATTAATGGACAATTCGCTTTTTGCTAAGCTGGAGAAATGTGAGTTCGCTGTACAGAGAATTAGTTTTTTGGGCTACATTATCTCCAGCAAAGGTTTTGAGATGGACCCGGTGAAGGTTCAGGCTGTGCAGGAATGGCCTAGGCCTATTGGTTTGAAATCGATACAGAGGTTTTTGGGTTTCGCCAATTACTATAGAAAATTCATAAAAAATGTTTCTAGTATTGTCAAACCTCTGACCGATCTCACCAGGAAAGGTGCTGATGCGGTTCAGTGGTCTTCTGAGGCCATTGAAGCTTTTGTGTATCTCAAGGAGAGGTTCACCTCTGCTCCCATCCTTATGCAGCCTGATGTTACTAGGCCGTTTTTGGTTGAGGTTGATGCTTCCTCTGTGGGGGTTGGCGCAGTATTGTCTCAGGATAACGGGGATGGATTACATCCCTGTGCCTTTTTTTCAAAAAATTTTTCGGAGACTGAATTGAATTACGATATTGGTAATCGGGAATTATTGGCTATTAAACTCGCATTTGAACACTGGCGCCACTTCTTGGAAGGTGCGGAATTTCCCGTTCAGGTTCTTACGGATCATAAAAATCTGATATATCTTGATGCTGCCAAGCGCCTGAATGCCCGTCAGGCTAGGTGGGCACTGTTTTTCTCACGGTTTAATTTCTCCGTTACTTACATCCCTGGTACTAAGAATGTTAAGGCGGATGCCTTGTCTCGCAGTTTTTCTCCCATAGTCGGTGCTGAGAAAGAGGAGAACATTTTACAAGAAGGTGTTGTGATAGCTGCTTTGGACTCCATTTTGGAAGATGAGATTCTTAAAGCACAGGAGAATGCCCCATCTAACACTCCTCATGGGAGGTTGTTTGTGCCTGGGACCTTTAGGAGAGATTTGTTTGTTGAGTGTCACGAATCTCGGTTGGCAGGTCATACCGGAATCTCTGAGACCAAGAGACTGGTGGGTCGCAGTTTTTGGTGGCCTGGATGGCAGAAGGAAGTCATTAAGTGGGTGCGCCAATGTACTATATGTGCTAGATCTAAGTCCTCACATACTCCTGCTGCGGGGTTGCTTTGTCCTTTGGAGGTCCCCAGTGCTCCTTGGACACATTTGGCTATGGACTTTATAACTGACCTTCCCCCCTCTGAGGGTTTTACTGTCATCTGGGTGGTCGTGGACCGTTTTAGCAAGATGTGTCACTTGGTTCCCTTCGTCAAACTGCCCTGCGCTAAAACTCTCGCTAAGGCCTTTGTCAAGGAAATTGTCAGACTTCATGGCGTTCCTACTGACATTGTTTCTGATAGGGGTCCTCAGTTCGTGGCTCGTTTTTGGCGTGCCTTTTGTGACAGGTTGGGAATTCATTTGTCGTTTTCGTCCGGATATCATCCTGAATCTAATGGCCAGACAGAAAGGAAAAACCAGGATGTTGAGCAGTTCTTGCGTTGTTTTGTGGCAGACAATCAAGAGGGGTTGTCTGAGTTTCTGTCACTTGCCGAATTTGCTCTGAACAATCATACATCTTCTTCTGCTGGTTGTTCGCCTTTTTTTGTTGTTCTGGGAGACATCCGTCGTTTGGGTCGTTCTCCAAGTTGGGATCTGCCGTGCCTGAGGAGGAGAATTTTTCCGGTGATTTGGAAAGAGTTTGGACGGATGTGCGTGGTAATCTTCAGGAGGCCAACAGAAAATCTAAAGACTACTTTGATAGGAAACGACAGGAGGTTTTGTTCGCTGTTGGTGACATGGTTTGGTTGTCCTCTAGGAATCTGCGGTTGAGGATTCCTTCTAAGAAATTGGGTCCCAAGTTTGTAGGGCCCTTTAAGGTGCTTCAGGTTGTCAACCAATCTGCTGTTAGGTTGGAGGTTCCTACCTCCTGGAGAATTAATCCGGTCTTTCATGTCTCTCTGTTAAAAAAAGCTGTTGTGTCGGATGGTGACGCCTCTGCCTCTGTTCCTCCGGTGGTGGAGGACGGGGAATATGAAATTTCTCGCATACTTGACTCTAGACGGTATAGAGGTAGTTTGCAGTATCTTGTGGCCTGGAAAGGTTTCGGACCCGAGGATAACTCTTGGGTGAGGTCAGATGATGTTTCCGCGTCCAGACTTATCAGAGCGTTTCACAGGAGATTTCCTGATAAGCCTGGTCCTAGGGGATCCGGAGGATCCTCTTAGAAGGGGGGGTACTGTTAGAACCTTGCTGTCAGGTTTTTTTTCCTTTGCTGGTCACATGACCTTGTTGGCCTATTTAATCCTGCTCCGCCCTTCTGGCTTTGCTGGACTTCATTGTATATCTACTTTCTAGCTAGCCTGTGCTCTGTATCTAACTCTGTTAGTTTGCTTGGTCTACTGACCTCTATGTTCTATATATTTTGTTTGTTCGTCTGTCTGCTACTATTTCTGTTAGGAGGTGTCCCATATTCCTCCCAGTCCTTAGTACTTGTAGGGATTCCCTCCCCACATCTATAGGTCTCCGTACAGACTAGCTTAGGACTTTAGCAGGTCTGATCGCAGGATCAGGTCCCCTGTTACATCGTAGGGATTAAGCTGAGTTCTATCGTAGGGACAGATCTCCTCTCTTTCCTTAGCTCTGGTAGCAGAACATAACACCAGGAATGGGGGATTGAGGAAGCCACACATACCAGCAATGGGGGATTGAGGAGGCCACACATACCAGGAATGGGGGATGAAGAAGCCACACATACCAGGGATGGGGGATTGAGGAGGCCACACATACCAGGGATGGGGGATTGAGGAGGCCACACATACCAGGGATTAGGGGATTGAGGGGGCCACACATACCAGGGATGGGGGATTGAGGAGGCCACACATACCAGGGATGGGGGATTGTGGAGGCCACACATACCAGGGATTAGGGGATTGAGGAGGCCACACATACCAGTATACTTGGATTGAGGAGGCCACACATCCCAGGAATGGGGGATTGTGGAGGCCACACATACCAGGAATGGGGGATTGAGGAGGCCACACATACCAGGATTGGGGGGTTGAGGAGGCCACACATACCAGGATTGGGGGATGAGGGGTGCCACGCATACCAGGATTTGGGGGGTGAGGGGTGCCACGCATACCGGGATTGGGGGTGAGGGATAGGGTGCCATGCATACCAGGATGAGGGATACCATACACACCAGGATAAGGATGAGGGGTGCCACGTATACCAAGATTGGGGATGAGGGGAGCCACGCATATCAGAAATGGGGATGAGGGGAGCCACGCATACCAGAAATGGGGATGAGGGGAGCCACGCATACCGGAAATGGGGATGAGGGGAGCCACGCATACCGGAAATGGGGATGAGGGGAGCCACGCATACCGGAAATGGGGATGAGGGGAGCCACGCATACCGGAAATGGAGATGAGGGGAGCCACGCATACCGGAAATGGGGATGAGGGGAGCCACGCATACTGGAAATGGGGATGAGTGGAGCCACGCATACCGGAAATGGGGATGAGAGGAGCCACGCATACCGGAAATGGGGATGAGGGGAGCCACGCATACCGGGATCGGAGATGAGGGGAGCCATGCATATCGGGATCGGGGATGAGGGGAGCCATGCATACCGGGATCGGGGATGAGGGGAGCCACGCATACCGGGATTTGGGATGAGGGGAGCCACGCATACCGGGATCGGGGATGAGGGGAGCCACGCATACCGGGATTGGATGGTGGGGACAGGATGGTGGCAGCACATACCAGCATGGGAGACCATATACCAATAAAAATGCTCGCCACCCGGGTGTAGAACGGGTTCAATAGCTAGTACTCTATATATTGGATATCCTCCTTGTGAGAATCCATCATGAACTACTAGATACAGATTGGGTTTTAGGGATATTCTCCTATCATGATATTTTATTGATCTGTTCAAATCATGTTATTATATTTATATTAGGGATACTGAAATTATGTACCACAATTACTGAATATTTTTTTGCACAGATCTATTGTATATTAGCTTAGACTATATTGGATTGATATACTAATCTCTTTAAGGGGATTCTTTTGCTCATGTGTCTCTTTTTTTGTCTTACATGTCTTTTAATTATGTTTTTAAATGGTGGTGTTTAATGTCTTGAGAACAATAAAAGTTTGTATAATTTTTCATGATATTGTGTATATATTGAATTATTCGGTATGTTTGGTGCCTCTCTTGTCCCACGTCCTCTCTGTTCTCTTATCCTTCTTGTCGAAGACATCAGCATAGGACCAGTAAGGTGCCGGTAGACCGGGTAAATTAGTCGGAGTAGATGGAGGTCGAGCCGGGCAAACCGGAACCAGGCAGGTCTTATGGCAATCCTGCCCCCAACGGAGCACCTCACCGGATTGCCAGTTCAGAACGGGTTCGTGTTTCTGTAGCCAGGGTAGGCCTAGCCAAAGAGGGTGAGAGAGTCCGGAAAGCACATGGAAGGAGATCCTCTCTGAGTGCAGCATTCCCACCTGCAGGGTTACGGGCTCTGTGATGAGCAAGATGGTCACTGGAAGGAGTCTTCCATCCACGGAAGCGACTGCCAATGGTTCAGCCAGGGATTTGGTAGGAATCTGATATTTCGGTACAAGGGACTGGGAAGATTCCCAGTGGCTCCGGAGTCCAGATGGGTGGTCTCAAAGACGCGGTTCCCTCCACAGGAGATAGGGACATACAAAGTCAAGAACGGAGAGGATTTACTCTTGCCCAGGATGACCTCTCTGAGCGTCCTAGACACTGGAGTTTCCCAGCTTCACCGGGCAGGAACGGATCAGGTGCTCCTTACTACCACAGTAGAAGCAACTCCCCTCGGCTTTGCGAGTTTCTTGGCAAGACTTGACCATCTTGGTCTCGTTGATCTGCATAGGTTCGGGCGAGCATGCCCGGGGAGTTGCTGATTGGGAGGCCGGTTTCTGGAAAACAGGAGCAAGACGATGAAATTTTCTCTCCCGGGTAGTCTCCTTAGCATGTTCTAGGAAACGGATGTCAATCTGGGTTGTTAGTGACACCAGGTCCTTAATCCGTCCTTAATCCGACCGGAAAGGCCCTCCCAGAAGGTGGACACCAGGGCCTTGTTGTCCCAGGCAAGCTCAGAAGCGAGGGTACGGAACCGTATGGCATACTGGCTCATGGTGAGACTCCCTTGGCGGAGATGGAGCAATGAGGAGGCAGTAGAGATCCTTCGTCCGGGTTCATCGAAGACCTTCCGGAAGGCAGTGAGGAAAGCCGGAAGATCGGACACCAGGGAATCCCCTCTCTCCCATACAGGGTTAAGCCATGCCAATGCTTCCCCGGTGAGGTGAGACATGATGAATGCCACCTTGGCCCGGTCGGAGGTAAACTGATGTGGCAGAAGTTCAAAGTGCAGCGTGCACTGGTTCAGAAAGCCCCGACATAGGACGGGGTCACCTCCAAAATGAGGAGGCGCAGAAAGCCGGGGTCCTAGGCTGGATGCCGTGGTATTGGTAGGTAGAGGCACTGCAGGAGCGGGTGTCGCTCGACTTGGGGCAGACACAGGTGGAACTGACAGCGTGTCCAGGCGAGAGTTGACGGACCGCAGGTAGGTCAGGATGGTTTCCTGTTGGGATCTCTGACGAGAAACCTCCTGGTACAGGTCAGCAAGCGAAGGGGCCTGGGGGCCACCGGGTTCCATGGCCCGTGCAAACTGTTATGGATCCGGGTGGTGGAACCTCTGTACTGCGGTGCAAGGAGGGACCAGAGGGGCGTAACTAGGTATCAACTCGGACCAACCAAAGTCGTATGGTGGCTCAATCGACTCCGTGACCAGGGAAGGACCGAGCAGAGGGACCAGGTGCTACTCTGAGGACCGACCTTGTATGAGAGCAGGTGGCTCAGGATCAGTAATGTAATGTATGTACACAGTGACTGCACCAGCAGAATAGTGAGTGCAGCTCTGGAGTATAATACAGGAGGTAACTCTGGATCAGTAATGTAATGTATGTACACAGTGACTGCACCAGCAGAATAGTGAGTGCAGCTCTGGAGTATAATACAGGAGGTAACTCAGGATCAGTAATGTAATGTATGAACACAGTGACTGCACCAGCAGAATAGTGAGCGCAGCTCTGGAGTATAATACAGGATGTAACTCAGGATCAGTAATGTAATATGTGTACACAGTGACTGCACCAGCAGAATAGTGAGCGCAGCTCTGGAGTATAATACAGGATGTAACTCAGGATCAGTAATGTAATGTATGTACACAGTGACTGCACCAGCAGAATAGTGAGTGCAGCTCTGGAGTATAATACATGATGTAACTCAGGATCAGTAATGTAATGTATGTACACAGTGACTGCACCAGCAGAATAGTGAGTGCAGCTCTGGGGTATAATACAGGAGGTAGCTCAGGATCAGTAATGTAATGTATGTACACAGTGACTGCACCAGCAGAATAGTGAGCGCAGCTCTGGAGTATAATACAGGATGTAACTCAGGATCAGTAATGAAATGTATGTACACAGTGACTGCACCAGCAGAATAGTGAGCGCAGCTCTGGAGTATAATACAGGATGTAACTCAGGATCAGTAATGTAATGTATGTACACAGTGACTGCACCAGCAGAATAGTGAGTGCAGCTCTGGGGTATAATACAGGATGTAACTCAGGATCAGTAATGTAATCTATGAACACAGTGACTGCACCAGCAGAATAGTGAGCGCAGCTCTGGAGTATAATACAGGATGTAACTCAGGATCAGTAATGTAATATGTGTACACAGTGACTGCACCAGCAGAATAGTGAGCGCAGCTCTGGAGTATAATACAGGATGTAACTCAGGATCAGTAATGTAATGTATGTACACAGTGACTGCACCAGCAGAATAGTGAGTGCAGCTCTGGGGTATAATACAGGATGTAACTCAGGATCAGTAATGTAATGTATGTACACAGTGACTGCACCAGCAGAATAGTGAGTGCAGCTCTGGAGTATAATACAGGAGGTAACTCAGGATCAGTAATGTAATGTATGTGCACAGTGACTGCACCAGCAGAATAGTGAGTGCAGCTCTGGAGTATAATACAGGATGTAACTCAGGATCAGTAATGTAATGTATGTGCACAGTGACTGCACCAGCAGAATAGTGAGTGCAGCTCTGGAGTATAATACAGGATGTAACTCAGGATCAGTAATGTAATGTATGTACACAGTGACTGCACCAGCAGAATAGTGAGTGCAGCTCTGGAGTATAATACAGGATGTAACTCAGGATCAGTAATGTAATGTATGTACACAGTGACTGCACCAGCAGAATAGTGAGTGCAGCTCTGGAGTATAATACAGGATGTAACTCAGGATCAGTAATGCAATGTATGTACACAGTGACTGCACCAGCAGAATAGTGAGTGCAGCCCTGGAGTATAATACAGGAGGTAACTCAGGATCAGTAATGTAATGTATGTACACAGTGACTGCACCAGCAGAATAGTGAGTACAGCTCTGGGGTATAATACAGGAGGTAGCTCAGGATCAGTAATGTAATGTATGTACACAGTGACTGCACCAGCAGAATAGTGAGCGCAGCTCTGGAGTATAATACAGGATGTAACTCAGGATCAGTAATGAAATGTATGTACACAGTGACTGCACCAGCAGAATAGTGAGTGCAGCTCTGGAGTATAATACAGGATGTAACTCTGGATCAGTAATGTAATGTATGTACACAGTGACTGCACCAGCAGAATAGTGAGTGCAGCTCTGGGGTATAATACAGGATGTAACTCAGGATCAGTAATGAAATGTATGTACACAGTGACTGCACCAGCAGAATAGTGAGCGCAGCTCTGGAGTATAATACAGGATGTAACTCAGGATCAGTAATGTAATGTATGTACACAGTGACTGCACCAGCAGAATAGTGAGTGCAGCTCTGGGGTATAATACAGGATGTAACTCAGGATCAGTAATGTAATCTATGTACACAGTGACTGCACCAGCAGAATAGTGAGCGCAGCTCTGGAGTATAATACAGGATGTAACTCAGGATCAGTAATGTAATATATGTACACAGTGACTGCACCAGCAGAATAGTGAGCGCAGCTCTGGAGTATAATACAGGATGTAACTCAGGATCAGTAATGTAATGTATGTACACAGTGACTGCACCAGCAGAATAGTGAGTGCAGCTCTGGGGTATAATACAGGATGTAACTCAGGATCAGTAATGTAATCTATGTACACAGTGACTGCACCAGCAGAATAGTGAGCGCAGCTCTGGAGTATAATACAGGATGTAACTCAGGATCAGTAATGTAATATATGTACACAGTGACTGCACCAGCAGAATAGTGAGCGCAGCTCTGGAGTATAATACAGGATGTAACTCAGGATCAGTAATGTAATGTATGTACACAGTGACTGCACCAGCAGAATAGTGAGTGCAGCTCTGGGGTATAATACAGGATGTAACTCAGGATCAGTAATGTAATGTATGTACACAGTGACTGCACCAGCAGAATAGTGAGTGCAGCTCTGGAGTATAATACAGGAGGTAACTCAGGATCAGTAATGTAATGTATGTGCATAGTGACTGCACCAGCAGAATAGTGAGTGCAGCTCTGGAGTATAATACAGGATGTAACTTAGGATCAGTAATGTAATGTATGTACACAGTGACTGCACCAGCAGAATAGTGAGTGCAGCTCTGGAGTATAATACAGGAGGTAACTCAGGATCAGTAATGTAATGTATGTGCACAGTGACTGCACCAGCAGAATAGTGAGTGCAGCTCTGGAGTATAATACAGGATGTAACTCAGGATCAGTAATGTAATGTATGTACACAGTGACTGCACCAGCAGAATAGTGAGTGCAGCTCTGGAGTATAATACAGGATGTAACTCAGGATCAGTAATGTAATGTATGTACACAGTGACTGCACCAGCAGAATAGTGAGTGCAGCTCTGGAGTATAATACAGAAGGTAACTCAGGATCAGTAATGCAATGTATGTACACAGTGACTGCACCAGCAGAATAGTGAGTGCAGCTCTGGAGTATAATACAGGAGGTAACTCAGGATCAGTAATGTAATGTATGTACACAGTGACTGCACCAGCAGAATAGTGAGTGCAGCTCTGGAGTATAATACAGGATGTAACTCAGGATCAGTAATGTAATGTATGTACACAGTGACTGCACCAGCAGAATAGTGAGTGCAGCTCTGGAGTATAATACAGGATGTAACTCAGGATCAGTAATGTAATGTATGTACACAGTGACTGCACCAGCAGAATAGTGAGTGCAGCTCTGGAGGATAATACAGAAGGTAACTCAGGATCAGTAATGCAATGTATGTACACAGTGACTGCACCAGCAGAATAGTGAGTGCAGCCCTGGAGTATAATACAGGAGGTAACTCAGGATCAGTAATGTAATGTATGTGCACAGTGACAGCACCAGCAGAATAGTGAGTGCAGCTCTGGAGGATAATACAGAAGGTAACTCAGGATCAGTAATGTAATGTATGTACACAGTGACTGCACCAGCAGAATAGTGAGTGCAGCTCTGGAGGATAATACAGAAGGTAACTCAGGATCAGTAATGCAATGTATGTACACAGTGACTGCACCAGCAGAATAGTGAGTGCAGCTCTGGAGGATAATACAGAAGGTAACTCAGGATCAGTAATGTAATGTATGTACACAGTGACTGCACCAGCAGAATAGTGAGTGCAGCTCTGGAGTATAATACAGGATGTAACTCAGGAGCAGTAATGTAATGTATGTACACAGTGACTGCACCAGCAGAATAGTGAGTGCAGCTCTGGAGTATAATACAGGATGTAACTCAGGATCAGTAATGTAATGTATGTACACAGTGACTGCACCAGCAGAATAGTGAGTGCAGCTCTGGAGGATAATACAGGATGTAACTCAGGATCAGTAATATAATGTGTATATATAATCATCCTCAGGCCCCCACATATCATGTTTTCAGGATCTTCTTAGTATTACATAGGTGAGAGAATTCCTGATGCCTTGATGACACTTCAATCACCTGTGGGGGCTGAGGATGGGGTTTGGGGAATACTGCTCTACATGATGATGATGATGATGATTATGATGCTGCCGTCGGTATATCTGCTCCTATTCTCGGCGCTGTACCTACAGGGACTAAGAAGAAATGAATGAATCTTTTCTGAACGAATGAAAGTAACAAGTGAGGAATGCTACAGTGTATCTGTATGGAGTCTACGCGTCACGTGACTGCCCACAGGAGCTCGCACTCCACAGAGGCTGCCGGTGCTCAACGGTCATCACCCGACATCGCTGTGTTACACGGAGAGGAGCAGGAGGCGGAGGGGGTCTTCTCGGTTCCAGCCGCTTCTCAGCAGCAACAGGAGGAGCTGGAGTTTGGGGGCCGGGGCCGATTTAGGGCCCTCCTCCCACTGCCGCCGAAGATGATGCAACTTCGCCTTTAAGAAAAGCCGTCTGACAATGACAGTTGGTCGCTAGAGAGAGCAGCGTCTCCCAGGAGCCAGGGGCCACATACAGACTGCTGGAGCCAGGGGCCACATACAGACTGCTGGAGCCAGGGGCCACATACAGACTGCAGGAGCCAGGGGCCACATACAGACTGCTGGAGCCAGGGGCCACATACAGACTGCTGGAGCCAGGGGCCACATACAGACTGCGGGAGCCTCTCCAGACCGGGAGCCAGGGGCCACATACAGACTGCGGGATCAGCTCCAGCCCAGGGGCCACTACCGGCTACAGAAGTTCCAGACAGCCTCGGAGCCAGGGGCCCCTCGCAGCATGGTAAGAGCACTTCATCCACTGCCGGACACTGCTCCAGTGCACACGTGCGGTAATGATGCTGCGATCATGTAGATTATACGGGGAGCTGCCTGCAGATGTGGGGTCCGCATATAACGCTGTCAGCGGGGTCCGCATATAACGCTGTCAGTGGGGTCCGCATATAACGCTGTCAGCGGGGTCCGCATATAACGCTGTCAGCGGGGTCCGCATATAACGCTGTCAGCGGGGTCCGCATATAACGCTGTCAGTGGGGTCCGCATATAACGCTGTCAGTGGGGTCCGCATATAACGCTGTCAGTGGGGTCCGCATATAACGCTGTCAGTGGGGTCCGCATATAACGCTGTCAGTGGGGTCCGCATTTAACGCTGTCAGTGGGGTCCGCATTTAACGCTGTCAGTGGGGTCCGCATTTAACGCTGTCAGTGGGGTCCGCATTTAACGCTGTCAGTGGGGTCCGCATATAACGCTGTCAGCGGGGTCCGCATATAACGCTGTCAGTGGGGTCCGCATATAACGCTGTCAGCGGGGTCCGCATATAACGCTGTCAGCGGGGTCCGCATATAACGCTGTCAGCGGGGTCCGCATATAACGCTGTCAGTGGGGTCCGCATATAACGCTGTCAGTGGGGTCCGCATATAACGCTGTCAGTGGGGTCCGCATATAACGCTGTCAGTGGGGTCCGCATTTAACGCTGTCAGTGGGGTCCGCATTTAACGCTGTCAGTGGGGTCCGCATTTAACGCTGTCAGTGGGGTCCGCATATAACGCTGTCAGCGGGGTCGCATATAATGCTGTCAGTGCGGTCTGTATATAGCGCGGTCTGTATATAGCGCTGTCACTGCGCTCTGTATATAGCACAGTCTGTATATAGCGCTGTCAGTGCGCTCTGTATATAGCACAGTCTGTATATAGCGCGGTCTGTATATAGCGCTGTCAGTGCGGTCTGTATATAGCGCGGTCTGTATATAGCGCTGTCAGTGCGCTCTGTATATAGCGCGGTCTGTATATAGCGCGGTCTGTATATAGCGCTGTCAGTGCGGTCTGTATATAGCACAGTCTGTATATAGCGCTGTCAGTGCGCTCTGTATATAGCACAGTCTGTATATAGCGCTGTCAGTGCGCTCTGTATATAGCGAGCTCTGTATATAGTGCTGTCAGTGCGCTCTGTATATAGCACAGTCTGTATATAGCGCTGTCAGTGCGCTCTGTATATAGCACAGTCTGTATATAGCGCTGTCAGTGCACTCTGTATATAGCACAGTCTGTATATAGCGCTGTCAGTGCGGTCTGTATATAGCGGGGTCTGTATATAGCGCTGTCAGTGCTGTCTGTATATAACGGGGTCTGTATATAGCGCTGTCAGTGCTGTCTGTATATAGCGGGGTCTGTATATAGCGCTGTCAGTGCGCTCTGTATATAGCACAGTCTGTATATAGCGAGCTCTGTATATAGCGCTGTCAGTGCGCTCTGTATATAGCACAGTCTGTATATAGCGCTGTCAGTGCGCTCTGTATATAGCACAGTCTGTATATAGCGCTGTCAGTGCGCTCTGTATATAGCACAGTCTGTATATAGCGCTGTCAGTGCGGTCTGTATATAGCGGGGTCTGTATATAGCACTGTCAGTGCGGTCTGTATATAGCGGGGTCTGTATATAGCGCTGTCAGTGCGGTCTGTATATAGCGGGGTCTGTATATATCGCTGTCAGTGCGGTCTGTATATAGCGGGGTCTGTATATAGCGCTGTCAGTGCGATCTGTATATAGCGGGGTCTGTATATAGCGCTGTCAGTGCGGTCTGTATATAGCACAGTCTGTATATAGCGCTGTCAGTGCGGTCTGTATATAGCGGGGTCTGTATATAGCGCTGTCAGTGCGCTCTGTATATAGCACAGTCTGTATATAGCGCTGTCAGTGCGGTCTGTATATAGCACAGTCTGTATATAGCGCTGTCAGTGCGCTCTGTATATAGCACAGTCTGTATATAGCGCTGTCAGTGCACTCTGTATATAGCACAGTCTGTATATAGCGCTGTCAGTGCGGTCTGTATATAGCGGGGTCTGTATATAGCGCTGTCAGTGCTGTCTGTATATAACGGGGTCTGTATATAGCGCTGTCAGTGCTGTCTGTATATAGCGGGGTCTGTATATAGCGCTGTCAGTGCGCTCTGTATATAGCACAGTCTGTATATAGCGAGCTCTGTATATAGCGCTGTCAGTGCGCTCTGTATATAGCACAGTCTGTATATAGCGCTGTCAGTGCGCTCTGTATATAGCACAGTCTGTATATAGCGCTGTCAGTGCGCTCTGTATATAGCGCTGTCAGTGCGCTCTGTATATAGCGCTGTCAGTGTGCTCTGTATATAGTGCGGTCTGTATATAGCGCTGTCAGTGCGCTCTGTATATAGTGCGCTCTGTATATAGCGCGGTCTGTATATAGCGCGGTCTGTATATAGTGCTGTCAGTGCACTCTGTATATAGCGCGGGTCTGTATATAGCGCTGTCAGTGCGCTCTGTATATAGTGCGCTCTGTATATAGTACGCTCTGTATATAGCGCTGTCAGTGAGGTCTGTATATAGTGCTGTCAGTGCGGTCTGTATATAGCACGGTCTGTATATAGCGCGGTCAGTGCGGTCTGTATATAGCGCTGTCAGTGTGGTCTGTATATAGTGCAGTCTGTATATAGCGCTGTCAGTGCGCTCTGTATATAGCGCTGTCAGTGCGCTCTGTATATAGCGCTGTCAGTGCGCTCTGTATATAGCGCGGTCTGTATATAGCGCTGTCAGTGTGCTCTGTATATAGCGCTGTCAGTGCGCTCTGTATATAGCGCTGTCAGTGCGCTCTGTATATAGCGCTGTCTGTATATAGCGCTGTCAGTGCGCTCTGTATATAGCACGCTCTGTATATAGCGCTGTCAGTGCGCTCTGTATATAGCGCTGTCAGTGCGCTCTGTATATAGCGCTGTCAGTGTGCTCTGTATATAGTGCGGTCTGTATATAGCGCTGTCAGTGCGCTCTGTATATAGCGCGGTCTGTATATAGCACTGTCAGTGCGCTCTGTATATAGCACGGTCTGTATATAGCGCTGTCAGTGTGCTCTGTATATAGCGCTGTCAGTGTGCTCTGTATATAGCGCTGTCAGTGCGCTCTGTATATAGCGCTGTCAGTGCGCTCTGTATATAGCGCGGTCTGTATATAGCACTGTCAGTGCGCTCTGTATATAGTGCTGTCAGTGCGCTCTGTATATAGCGCGCTCTGTATATAGCGCTGTCAGTGCGCTCTGTATATAGCGCGGTCTGTTTATAGCACTGTCAGTGCGCTCTGTATATAGCGCGGTCTGTGTATAGCGCTGCCAGTGCGCTCTGTATATAGCGCGGTCTGTATATAGCGCTGTCAGTGCGCTCTGTATATAGTGCGGTCTGTATATAGCGCGGTCTGTATATAGCGCTGTCAGTGCGCTCTGTATATAGTGCGGTCTGTATATAGCGCTGTCAGTGCGGTCTGTATATAGTGCGGTCTGTATATAGCGCTGTCAGTGCGGTCTGTATATAGTGCGGTCTGTATATAGCGCGGTCTGTATATAGCGCTGTCAGTGCGCTCTGTATATAGTGCGGTCTGTATATAGCGCTGTCAGTGCGGTCTGTATATAGTGCGGTCTGTATATAGCGCTGTCAGTGCGGTCTGTATATAGTGCGGTCTGTATATAGCGCTATCAGTGCGGTCTGTATATAGTGCGGTCTGTATATAGTGCGGTCTGTATATAGCGCTGTCAGTGCGCTCTGTATATAGTGCGGTCTGTATATAGTGCGGTCTGTATATAGTGCGGTCTGTATATAGCGCTGTCAGTGCGCTCTGAATATAGTGCGGTCTGTATATAGTGCGGTCTGTATATAGTGCGGTCTGTATATAGCGCTGTCAGTGCGCTCTGAATATAGTGCGGTCTGTATATAGTGCGGTCTGTATATAGTGCGGTCTGTATATAGCGCTGTCAGTGCGCTCTGTATATAGTGCGGTCTGTATATAGTGCGGTCTGTATATAGTGCGGTCTGTATATAGCGCTGTCAGTGCGCTCTGAATATAGTGCGGTCTGTATATAGCGCTGTCAGTGCGGTCTGTATATAGTGCGGTCTGTATATAGCGCTGTCAGTGCGGTCTGTATATAGCACGGTCTGTATATAGCGCTGTCAGTGCGGTCTGTATATAGTGCGGTCTGTATATAGCGCTGTCAGTGCGGTCTGTATATAGTGCGGTCTGTATATAGCGCTGTCAGTGCGGTCTGTATATAGTGCGGTCTGTATATAGCGCTGTCAGTGCGCTCTGTATATAGTGTGGTCTGTATATAGCGCTGTCAGTGCGCTCTGTATATAGTGCGGTCTGTATATAGCGCTGTCAGTGCGGTCTGTATATAGTGCGGTCTGTATATAGTGCGGTCTGTATATAGCGCTGTCAGTGCGCTCTGTATATAGTGCGGTCTGTATATAGCGCTGTCAGTGCGCTCTGTATATAGTGCGGTCTGTATATAGCGGGGTCTGTATATAGCGCTGTCAGTGCGGTCTGTATATAGTGCGGTCTGTATATAGCGCTGTCAGTGCGGTCTGTATATAGTGCGGTCTGTATATAGCGCTGTCAGTGCGGTCTGTATATAGTGCGGTCTGTATATAGCGCTATCAGTGCGGTCTGTATATAGTGCGGTCTGTATATAGCGCTGTCAGTGCGCTCTGAATATAGTGCGGTCTGTATATAGCGCTGTCAGTGCGCTCTGTATATAGTGCGGTCTGTATATAGCGCTGTCAGTGCGGTCTGTATATAGTGCGGTCTGTATATAGCGCTGTCAGTGCGGTCTGTATATAGTGCGGTCTGTATATAGCGCGGTCTGTATATAGCGCTGTCAGTGCGCTCTGTATATAGTGCGGTCTGTATATAGCGCTGTCAGTGCGGTCTGTATATAGTGCGGTCTGTATATAGCGCGGTCTGTATATAGCGCTGTCAGTGCGGTCTGTATATAGTGCGGTCTGTATATAGCGCTGTCAGTGCGCTCTGTATATAGCGCGGTCTGTATATAGCACTGTCAGTGCGCTCTGTATATAGCACGGTCTGTATATAGCGCTGTCAGTGTGCTCTGTATATAGCGCTGTCAGTGTGCTCTGTATATAGCGCTGTCAGTGCGCTCTGTATATAGCGCTGTCAGTGCGCTCTGTATATAGCGCGGTCTGTATATAGCACTGTCAGTGCGCTCTGTATATAGTGCTGTCAGTGCGCTCTTTATATAGCGCGCTCTGTATATAGCGCTGTCAGTGCGCTCTGTATATAGTGCGGTCTGTATATAGCGCTGTCAGTGCGCTCTGTATATAGTGCGGTCTGTATATAGCGCTGTCAGTGCGCTCTGTATATAGTGCGGTCTGTATATAGCGGGGTCTGTATATAGCGCTGTCAGTGCGGTCTGTATATAGTGCGGTCTGTATATAGCGCTGTCAGTGCGGTCTGTATATAGTGCGGTCTGTATATAGCGCTGTCAGTGCGGTCTGTATATAGTGCGGTCTGTATATAGCGCTATCAGTGCGGTCTGTATATAGTGCGGTCTGTATATAGTGCGGTCTGTATATAGCGCTGTCAGTGCGCTCTGAATATAGTGCGGTCTGTATATAGCGCTGTCAGTGCGCTCTGTATATAGTGCGGTCTGTATATAGCGCTGTCAGTGCGGTCTGTATATAGTGCGGTCTGTATATAGCGCTGTCAGTGCGGTCTGTATATAGTGCGGTCTGTATATAGCGCGGTCTGTATATAGCGCTGTCAGTGCGCTCTGTATATAGTGCGGTCTGTATATAGCGCTGTCAGTGCGGTCTGTATATAGTGCGGTCTGTATATAGCGCGGGTCTGTATATAGCGCTGTCAGTGCGGTCTGTATATAGTGCGGTCTGTATATAGCGCTGTCAGTGCGCTCTGTATATAGCGCGGTCTGTATATAGCACTGTCAGTGCGCTCTGTATATAGCACGGTCTGTATATAGCGCTGTCAGTGTGCTCTGTATATAGCGCTGTCAGTGTGCTCTGTATATAGCGCTGTCAGTGCGCTCTGTATATAGCGCTGTCAGTGCGCTCTGTATATAGCGCGGTCTGTATATAGCACTGTCAGTGCGCTCTGTATATAGTGCTGTCAGTGCGCTCTGTATATAGCGCGCTCTGTATATAGCGCTGTCAGTGCGCTCTGTATATAGCGCGGTCTGTTTATAGCACTGTCAGTGCGCTCTGTATATAGCGCGGTCTGTATATAGCGCTGCCAGTGCGCTCTGTATATAGCGCGGTCTGTATATAGCGCTGTCAGTGCGCTCTGTATATAGTGCGGTCTGTATATAGCGCGGTCTGTATATAGCGCTGTCAGTGCGCTCTGTATATAGTGCGGTCTGTATATAGCGCTGTCAGTGCGGTCTGTATATAGTGCGGTCTGTATATAGCGCTGTCAGTGCGGTCTGTATATAGTGCGGTCTGTATATAGCGCGGTCTGTATATAGCGCTGTCAGTGCGCTCTGTATATAGTGCGGTCTGTATATAGCGCTGTCAGTGCGGTCTGTATATAGTGCGGTCTGTATATAGCGCTGTCAGTGCGGTCTGTATATAGTGCGGTCTGTATATAGCGCTATCAGTGCGGTCTGTATATAGTGCGGTCTGTATATAGTGCGGTCTGTATATAGCGCTGTCAGTGCGCTCTGTATATAGTGCGGTCTGTATATAGTGCGGTCTGTATATAGCGCTGTCAGTGCGCTCTGAATATAGTGCGGTCTGTATATAGTGCGGTCTGTATATAGTGCGGTCTGTATATAGCGCTGTCAGTGCGCTCTGAATATAGTGCGGTCTGTATATAGTGCGGTCTGTATATAGTGCGGTCTGTATATAGCGCTGTCAGTGCGCTCTGTATATAGTGCGGTCTGTATATAGTGCGGTCTGTATATAGTGCGGTCTGTATATAGCGCTGTCAGTGCGCTCTGAATATAGTGCGGTCTGTATATAGCGCTGTCAGTGCGGTCTGTATATAGTGCGGTCTGTATATAGCGCTGTCAGTGCGGTCTGTATATAGCACGGTCTGTATATAGCGCTGTCAGTGCGGTCTGTATATAGTGCGGTCTGTATATAGCGCTGTCAGTGCGGTCTGTATATAGTGCGGTCTGTATATAGCGCTGTCAGTGCGGTCTGTATATAGTGCGGTCTGTATATAGCGCTGTCAGTGCGCTCTGTATATAGTGTGGTCTGTATATAGCGCTGTCAGTGCGCTCTGTATATAGTGCGGTCTGTATATAGCGCTGTCAGTGCGGTCTGTATATAGTGCGGTCTGTATATAGTGCGGTCTGTATATAGCGCTGTCAGTGCGCTCTGTATATAGTGCGGTCTGTATATAGCGCTGTCAGTGCGCTCTGTATATAGTGCGGTCTGTATATAGCGGGGTCTGTATATAGCGCTGTCAGTGCGGTCTGTATATAGTGCGGTCTGTATATAGCGCTGTCAGTGCGGTCTGTATATAGTGCGGTCTGTATATAGCGCTGTCAGTGCGGTCTGTATATAGTGCGGTCTGTATATAGTGCGGTCTGTATATAGCGCTGTCAGTGCGCTCTGAATATAGTGCGGTCTGTATATAGCGCTGTCAGTGCGGTCTGTATATAGTGCGGTCTGTATATAGCGCTGTCAGTGCGGTCTGTATATAGTGCGGTCTGTATATAGCGCTATCAGTGCGGTCTGTATATAGTGCGGTCTGTATATAGTGCGGTCTGTATATAGCGCTGTCAGTGCGCTCTGTATATAGTGCGGTCTGTATATAGCGCTGTCAGTGCGGTCTGTATATAGTGCGGTCTGTATATAGCGCTGTCAGTGCGGTCTGTATATAGTGCGGTCTGTATATAGCGCGGTCTGTATATAGCGCTGTCAGTGCGCTCTGTATATAGTGCGGTCTGTATATAGCGCTGTCAGTGCGGTCTGTATATAGTGCGGTCTGTATATAGTGCGGTCTGTATATAGCGCTGTCAGTGCGGTCTGTATATAGTGCGGTCTGTATATAGCGCGGTCTGTATATACACTGTGTTCCAAATTATTCTGCACAGCAGAGGTTTCAACCTTTTCATTTTAATAAAGAACAAAAAAATGGTCATTTGTGAAATTCTAAGCATTAGCCGGTTATTACACACTGAAATCAAACAGTTTTCACCTCAAAACTTTATTCTAGGTGATGTTACATTTGCACATAGGACCGCTTGTTGGAAAGGAGCTTCTGAACTCTCTCGTCCATTGAATTTGTCAGGTTTTGGATGGTTTCTGCTTCAATTGTTTTGCATGAGGACAGAATACCCTCCCAGAGCTGTTGCTTAGATGTGAACTGCCTCCCGCCATCATAGACACTCCTTTTGATGATGCTCCAGAGGTTCTCAATGGGGTTGAGGTCAGGGGAGCATGGGGGTCACACCATAAGTTTGTCCCCTTTTATGCCCATATCAGCCAGAGATGCAGATGTGTTATGTGCAGCATGAGACGGGGCATTATCATGCATGAAATGATCTCGATGGTCCAGATGGATGGAGTGGAGGATGGCTGGTTGATGGACACCCCATGCAAACACGGCTACGGCGCCAACAAGGAGGAGGTGGAGTAATGTTTTGGGCTGGAATCATGGGGAGAGAAATTGTCGGCCCTTTTAGGATCCCTGAAGGGGTAAAGATGAACTCCATAATGTATGTGGAGTTTCTCAAACAGCACTTCCTTCCATGGTTCAAGAAGAAGAACCGTGTATTCCGCAGCAAGATCATTTCATGCATGATAATGCCCCGTCTCATGCTGCACATAACACATCTGCATCTCTGGCTGATATGGGCATAAAAGGGGACAAACTTATGGTGTGACCCCCATGCTCCCCTGACCTCAACCCCATTGAGAACCTCTGGAGCATCATCAAAAGGAGTGTCTATGATGGCGGGAGGCAGTTCACATCTAAGCAACAGCTCTGGGAGGGTATTCTGTCCTCATGTGAGACCGTGCTATATACAGACCGCGCTATATACAGAGCGCACTGACAGCGCTATATACAGAGCTCGCTATATACAGACCGTGCTATATACACATTTTCATACATATGAAAAAATAATTCAAAAAATAAATTCCTCAAATGAAATTTATTTTTGTTTTTTATTGTTATTGCGTTTTATATATTTCTATGTTTTCACATTATTTCTGTTACTCCTTCCTAATTTATATAAATAGGAGTATGAATATCCCCCCCATCTGCTGAGGAATATCCTACACAAATACTTAAATGAAGAAACCCCCAATTCCCCCCCTATAGATTTACATACATGAATCGCTGATTACAGTCAGAGAATGATTATTCCATTATCCGGAGCCATCAGACACCTCAGTATATCCCATCTCTAAGGGTCTTAATCCCCAAATCACCAGGACGGATTTCTTCACTCCGGAATAAATGAAGTCGCTTTATTCTTCGGCTATAACACTGTCCAAACTGATGTTATATTACCAAAAACCGCACATGTGCTCGTCCATCCTATGGAGATCACCGCGACGGATAGTAGAGTCACCGATTCTGTGACGTCTATAATGAAGAAGTGTTCATCCTGATCTTCTCCAAAACTCAAAAGCCGCATATGGGTTTCAATCATGTGGGTTATGTTGTGCTCTTTGTTCAGACCATTAGGGGTTAAACTATTCAAAGTGAAAATCCTAAAAGCTTCCCCCTGCGGGGGGTTTCCTCATACTGCCCCCCTTCTAGGTGGATTCACCTGCTCTAGAATTTGGTATTTACGGGATGATTTAATGGAGAGGTCGGGGTAGTGTGGCATCGGCACCGCGAATCGTGGGTTTATACACGTGCCCCTACTCTCTGCATCGTCTCCCCAATATATATTAATCCACATGGGCACTTAATTACATAGATTGTATTTGTGGTCTTACATGTAAAAAAAAAAGCCATTGATTTCAAGCTTTCTATCAGTATGTGGGTGTGTAAAAGAGTCCGCTTTTATAAGATTGCCACACTGTGCGCAGCCCCAGCAGATATCTCCCTTTCCTGCTACAAGACAGAAAAGTCTGGGACCTTGTATACAACTCCCATCATCCGCTCGCACTAACTTATCCCCTTATGTTGCCTACTTTTTTTTTATTGAAAATCCTCGGAGAAGATTGAAATTCTAGAATACCCGGGTAAGCTTCCTGTAAAACACGCCAGCGTTTACTTATTATTTTATCAGCATTGATGTTAATGGGGTGATATTCTCTAACAAATGGAATACGGGGTTTATCATCCCCAATAACCAATGTACTATCTAACAAAAAACTTCTCTCGCCTTTATCTAAAATGTGAGGAGCGGATCCCCTAGATCCAAAACTATTCCTCGTTTCTTTAATCCTTTCTTTACAGACAACTGGGTCATTAACTATTCTACGAACTCTCAAAAACGGAGACTTGGGTATTGCTTTTTTTAGAGAGTAGGGGGGGTGGGCGCTATTGAAATGAAGGACCCTATTCCTATCTGTACAGATCCATCTGCACCTTTACTCACCAAAGTGTCTAAAAAATTAATACGTTGTGAACTTAAATTCAGTCCAAATATTATTAATATAATCCATAAATTCTGACAATGTATCCTGTGAACCGCCCCATACGCAAAATATATCGTCTATAAATCTAAGCATCTTCCCTAAACAAGGTATGTTTATATGCAAAATGTTCCTCCAAAAACATCATCTATATGTTTGCATATGGGGGGGCTGCATTAGCCCCCATCGCTGATCCCCTTCTCTGTTTGTAAATAATGTCTTGTGACATACAATGAGTTCTCATACAGAACTATGACAAAATATCTGCGAGATTCCAATGCCTCATTCTGTCCAAAAAGCCATCGAACGGCATCCAGACCCCCCGGACGCTCAATAGAAGTATATACCCGTCAATGTATAGTCACGTCAATGGTTGTCACTGTATCATCCTTAGAAATATTGTCAATTCCTTTGATTTTATTCAAAAAATCACCAGTGTCCAATAAAAACGATGGACCGTGTTTCATGAAAGGGGTCCGGATCCGTTCTAATACCATAGAAAGAGGACTGAAGACGGACTCTGTGGAAGTGACATATATTGGGGAGACGATGCAGAGAGTAGGGGCACGTGTATAAACCCACGATTCGCGGTGCCGATGCCACACTACCCCGACCTCTCCATTAAATCATCCCGTAAATACCAAATTCTAGAGCAGGTGAATCCACCTAGAAGGGGGGCAGTATGAGGAAACCCCCCGCAGGGGGAAGCTTTTAGGATTTTCACTTTGAATAGTTTAACCCCTAATGGTCTGAACAAAGAGCACAACATAACCCACATGATTGAAACCCATATGCGGCTTTTGAGTTTTGGAGAAGATCAGGATGAACACTTCTTCATTATAGACGTCACAGAATCGGTGACTCTACTATCCGTCGCGGTGATCTCCATAGGATGGACGAGCACATGTGCGGTTTTTGGTAATATAACATCAGTTTGGACAGTGTTATAACCGAAGAATAAAGCGACTTCATTTATTCCGGAGTGAAGAAATCCCTCCTGGTGATTTGGGGATTAAGACCCTTAGAGATGGGATATACTGAGGTGTCTGATGGCTCCTGATAATGGAATAATCATTCTCTGACTGTAATCAGCGATTCATGTATGTAAATCTATAGGGGGGGAATTGGGGGTTTCTTCATTTAAGTATTTGTGTAGGATATTCCTCAGCAGATGGGGGGGATATTCATACTCCTATTTATATAAATTAGGAAGGAGTAACAGAAATAATGTGAAAACATAGAAATATATAAAACGCAATAACAATAAAAAACAAAAATTTCATTTGAGGAATTAGTTATTTTTAATTATTTTTTAATATGCAAACATGTGTGAAAATGTGTAGATTTAAAAAAATATATATAAAAATATAGATAAAGAGGCGAAATTCATCGCAGGTGAGGACGGGATCTGTTGTGTCTTTGTATATAGCACTGTCAGTGCGCTCTGTATATAGTGCTGTCAGTGCGCTCTGTATATAGTGCTGTCAGTGCGCTCTGTATATAGCGCTATCAGTGCGCTCTGTATATAGCGCTGTCTGTATATAGCGCGGTCTGTATATAGCGCTATCAGTGCGGTCTGTATATAGCGCGGGTCTATATATAGCGCTATCAGTGCGCTCTGTATATAGCGCGGGTCTGTATATAGCGCTATCAGTGCGGTCTGTATATAGTGCGGTCTGTATATAGCGCGGGTCTGTATATAGCGCTATCAGTGCGGTCTGTATATAGCGCGCTCTGTATATAGCGCTATCAGTGCGGTCTGTATATAGTGCGGTCTGTATATAGCGCGGTCTGTATATAGCGCTATCAGTGCGGTCTGTATATAGCACGGTCTGTATATAGCGCTATCAGTGCGGTCTGTATATAGCGCTATCAGTGCGCTCTGTATATAGCGTGGTCTGTATATAGCGCGGTCTGTATATAGCACTATCAGTGCGCTCTGTATATAGCGTGGTCTGTATATAGCACTATCAGTGCGCTCTGTATATAGCGGGGTCTGTATATAGCGCGGGTCTGTATATAGCACTATCAGTGCGCTCTGTATATAGCGTGGTCTGTATATAGCGCTGTCAGTGCGCTCTGTATATAGCGCGGTCTGTATATAGCACTATCAGTGCGCTCTGTATATAGCGCGCTCTGTATATAGCGCGGTCTGTATATAGCACTATCAGTGCGCTCTGTATATAGCGTGGTCTGTATATAGCACTATCAGTGCGCTCTGTATATAGCGTGGTCTGTATATAGCGCTGTCAGTGCGCTCTGTATATAGCGCGGTCTGTATATAGCACTATCAGTGCGCTCTGTATATAGCGCGGTCTGTATATAGCGCTATCAGTGCGGTCTGTATATAGCGCGGGTCTGTATATAGCGCTATCAGTGCGCTCTGTATATAGCGCGGTCTGTATATAGCGCTATCAGTACGGTCTGTATCTAGCGCGGGTCTGTATATAGCGCGGGTCTGTATATAGCGCTATCAGTGCGGTCTGTATATAGCGCGGTCTGTATATAGCGCTATCAGTGCGGTCTGTATATAGCGCGGGTCTGTATATAGCGCTATCAGTGCACTCTGTATATAGCGCTGTCAGTGCGGTCTGTATATAGCACGGTCTGTATATAGCACTATCAGTGCGCTCTGTATATAGCGTGGTCTGTATATAGCGCTATCAGTGCGCTCTGTATATAGCGCGGTCTGTATATAGCGCTATCAGTGCGGTCTGTATATAGTGCGGTCTGTATATAGCACTATCAGTGCGCTCTCTATATAGCGCGGTCTGTATATAGCACTATCAGTGCGCTCTATATATAGCGTGGTCTGTATATAGCGCTATCAGTGCGGTCTGTATATAGCGTGGTCTGTATATAGCGCTATCAGTGCGCTCTGTATATAGCGCGGTCTGTATATAGCACTATCAGTGCGCTCTGTATATAGCGTGGTCTGTATATAGCGCTATCAGTACGGTCTGTATATAGCGCAGGTCTGTATATAGCGCTATCAGTGTGGTCTGTATATAGCGCGGGTCTGTATATAGCACTATCAGTGCGCTCTGTATATAGCGTGGTCTGTATATAGCGCTATCAGTGTGGTCTGTATATAGCGCGGGTCTGTATATAGCGCTATCAGTACGGTCTGTATATAGCGCGGGTCTGTATATAGCGCGGGTCTGTATATAGCGCGGGTCTGTATATAGCGCTATCAGTGCGGTCTGTATATAGCGCGGTCTGTATATAGCGCTATCAGTGCGGTCTGTATATAGCGCGGGTCTGTATATAGCGCTATCAGTGCACTCTGTATATAGCGCTGTCAGTGCGGTCTGTATATAGCACGGTCTGTATATAGCACTATCAGTGCGCTCTGTATATAGCGTGGTCTGTATATAGCGCTATCAGTGCGCTCTGTATATTGCGCGGTCTGTATATAGCGCTATCAGTGCGGTCTGTATATAGTGCGGTCTGTATATAGCACTATCAGTGCGCTCTGTATATAGCGGGGTCTGTATATAGCACTATCAGTGCGCTCTGTATATAGCGCGGTCTGTATATAGCGCTATCAGTGCGGTCTGTATATAGCGTGGTCTGTATATAGCGCTATCAGTGCGGTCTGTATATAGTGCGGTCTGTATATAGCGCTATCAGTGCGGTCTGTATATAGCGCTATCAGTGCGCTCTGTATATAGCGCTATCAGTGCGCTCTGTATATAGCGCGGTCTGTATATAGCGCTATCAGTGCGCTCTGTATATAGCGCGGTCTGTATATAGCACTATCAGTGCGCTCTGTATATAGCGCGGTCTGTATATAGCACTATCAGTGCGCTCTGTATATAGCGTGGTCTGTATATAGCGCTATCAGTACGGTCTGTATATAGCGCGGGTCTGTATATAGCGCTATCAGTGTGGTCTGTATATAGCGCGGGTCTGTATATAGCACTATCAGTGCGCTCTGTATATAGCGCTATCAGTGTGGTCTGTATATAGCGCGGGTCTGTATATAGCGCTATCAGTGCGGTCTGTATATAGCACGGTCTGTATATAGCGCTGTCAGTGCGGTCTGTATATAGCGCGGTCTGTATATAGCGCTGTCAGTGCGGTCTGTATATAGCGCGGTCTGTATATAGCGCTGTCAGTGCGGTCTGTATATAGCGCGGTCTGTTTATAGCGCTGTCAGTGCGGTCTGTATATAGCGCGAGTCTGTATATAGCGCTATCAGTGCGGTCTGTATATAGCACGGTCTGTATATAGCGCTGTCAGTGTGGTCTGTATATAGTGCGGTCTGTATATAGCGCTGTCAGTGCGGTCTGTATATAGCGCTGTCAGTGCGGTCTGTATATAGCGCGGTCTGTATATAGCACTGTCAGTGCGCTCTGTATATAGCGCGGTCTGTATATAGCGCTATCAGTGCGCTCTGTATATAGCACGGTCTGTATATAGCGCTGTCAGTGCGGTCTGTATATAGTGCTGTCAGTGCGGTCTGTATATAGCGCGGTCTGTATATAGCGCTGTCAGTGCGGTCTGTATATAGCGCGGTCTGTATATAGCGCTATCAGTGTGGTCTGTATATAGTGCGGTCTTTATATAGCGCTGTCAGTGCGGTCTGTATATAGCGGGGTCTGTATTTAGCGCTATCAGTGTGGTCTGTATATAGCGCTGTCTGTATATAGCGCTGTCAGTGCGCTCTGTATATAGCGCTGTCAGTGCACTCTGTATATAGCGCTGTCAGTGCGGTCTGTATATAGCGCTGTCAGTGCGGTCTGTATATAGCGCTGTCAGTGCACTCTGTATATAGCGCTGTCAGTGCGGTCTGTATATAGCGCTGTCTGTATATAGCGCTGTCAGTGCGGTCTGTATATAGCGCTGTCAGTGCGGTCTGTATATAGCGCTGTCAGTGCGGTCTGTATATAGTGCGGTCTGTATATAGCGCTGTCAGTGCGGTCTGTATATAGCACTATCAGTGCGCTCTGTATATAGCACAGTCTGTATATAGCGCTATCAGTGCGGTCTGTATATAGCACAGTCTGTATATAGCGCTATCAGTGCGGTCTGTATATAGCACAGTCTGTATATAGCGCTATCAGTGCGGTCTGTATATAGCACAGTCTGTATATAGCGCTGTCAGTGCGGTCTGTATATAGCACAGTCTGTATATAGCGCTATCAGTGCGGTCTGTATATAGCACAGTCTGTATATAGCGCGGTCAGTGCGGTCTGTATATAGTGCTGTCAGTGCGGTCTGTATATAGCGCGGTCTGTATATAGCGCTGTCAGTGCGCTCTGTATATAGTGCTGTCAGTGCGCTCTGTATATAGCGCTATCAGTGTGGTCTGTATATAGTGCGGTCTTTATATAGCGCTGTCAGTGCGGTCTGTATATAGCGCGGGTCTGTATATAGCGCTGTCAGTGCGGTCTGTATATAGCGCGGTCTGTATATAGCGCTGTCAGTGCGGTCTGTATATAGCGCTGTCTGTATATAGCGCTGTCAGTGCGCTCTGTATATAGCACAGTCTGTATATAGCGCTGTCTGTGTGGTCTGTATATAGCGCGGTCTTTATATAGCGCTGTCAGTGCGGTCTGTATATAGCGGGGTCTGTATATAGCGCTGTCAGTGCGGTCTGTATATAGCGCGGTCTGTATATAGCGCTGTCAGTGCGGTCTGTATATAGCGCTGTCAGTGCGGTCTGTATATAGCGCAGGTCTGTATATAGCGCTGTCAGTGCGGTCTGTATATAGCGCGGTCTGTATATAGCGCTGTCAGTGCGCTCTGTATATAGCGCGGTCTGTATATAGCGCTGTCAGTGCTGTCTGTATATAGCGCGGTCTGTATATAGCGCTGTCAGTGCGGTCTGTATATAGCGCTGTCAGTGCGCTCTGTATATAGCACAGTCTGTATATAGCGCTGTCAGTGCGGTCTGTATATAGCGCTATCAGTACGGTCTGTATATAGCGCGGGTCTGTATATAGCGCTGTCAGTGCGCTCTGTATATAGCGCGGGTCTGTATATAGCGCTGTCAGTGCGGTCTGTATATAGCGCGGTCTGTATATAGCGCTGTCAGTGCTGTCTGTATATAGCGCGGTCTGTATATAGCGCTGTCAGTGCGGTCTGTATATAGCGCTGTCAGTGCGCTCTGTATATAGCACAGTCTGTATATAGCGCTGTCAGTGCGGTCTGTATATAGCGCGTTCTGTATATAGCGCTGTCAGTGCGGTCTGTATATAGCGCTGTCAGTGCTGTCTGTATATAGCGCGGTCTGTATATAGCGCTATCAGTGCGGTCTGTATATAGCACAGTCTGTATATAGCGCTATCAGTGCGGTCTGTATATAGCGCTATCAGTGCGGTCTGTATATAGCGCTATCAGTGCGGTCTGTATATAGCACAGTCTGTATATAGCGCTGTCAGTGCGCTTTGTATATAGCGCGGGTCTGTATATAGCGCTATCAGTGCGGTCTGTATATAGCGCGGTCTGTATATAGCGCTATCAGTGCGGTCTGTATATAGCGCGGGTCTGTATATAGCGCTATCAGTGCACTCTGTATATAGCGCTGTCAGTGCGGTCTGTATATAGCACGGTCTGTATATAGCACTATCAGTGCGCTCTGTATATAGTGCGGTCTGTATATAGCACTATCAGTGCGCTCTATATATAGCGTGGTCTGTATATAGCGCTATCAGTGCGGTCTGTATATAGCGTGGTCTGTATATAGCGCTATCAGTGCGCTCTGTATATAGCGCGGTCTGTATATAGCGCTATCAGTGCGGTCTGTATATAGTGTGGTCTGTATATAGCGCTATCAGTGCGCTCTGTATATTGCGCGGTCTGTATATAGCGCTATCAGTGCGGTCTGTATATAGTGCGGTCTGTATATAGCACTATCAGTGCGCTCTGTATATAGCGCGGTCTGTATATAGCGCTATCAGTGCGCTCTATATATAGCGTGGTCTGTATATAGCGCTATCAGTGCGCTCTGTATATAGCGCGGTCTGTATATAGCACTATCAGTGCTCTCTGTATATAGCGCGGTCTGTATATAGCACTATCAGTGCGCTCTGTATATAGCATGGTCTGTATATAGCGCTATCAGTACGGTCTGTATATAGCGCGGGTCTGTATATAGCGCTATCAGTGTGGTCTGTATATAGCGCGGGTCTGTATATAGCGCTATCAGTGCGGTCTGTATATAGCACGGTCTGTATATAGCGCTATCAGTGTGGTCTGTATATAGCGCGGGTCTGTATATAGCGCTATCAGTGCGGTCTGTATATAGCACGGTCTGTATATAGCGCTGTCAGTGCGGTCTGTATATAGCGCGGTCTGTATATAGCGCTGTCAGTGCGGTCTGTATATAGCGCGGTCTGTTTATAGCGCTGTCAGTGCGGTCTGTATATAGCGCGGGTCTGTATATAGCGCTATCAGTGCGGTCTGTATATAGCACGGTCTGTATATAGCGCTGTCAGTGCGCTCTGTATATAGCACAGTCTGTATATAGCGCTGTCAGTGCGGTCTGTATATAGCGCTGTCAGTGCGGTCTGTATATAGCGCGGTCTGTATATAGCGCTGTCAGTGCGGTCTGTATATAGCACAGTCTGTATATAGCGCTGTCAGTGCGGTCTGTATATAGCGCGGTCTGTATATAGCGCTGTCAGTGCGGTCTGTATATAGCGCTGTCAGTGCTGTCTGTATATAGCGCGGTCTGTATATAGCGCTATCAGTGCGGTCTGTATATAGCACAGTCTGTATATAGCGCTATCAGTGCGGTCTGTATATAGCGCTATCAGTGCGGTCTGTATATAGCGCTATCAGTGCGGTCTGTATATAGCGCTGTCAGTGCGCTTTGTATATAGCGCGGGTCTGTATATAGCGCGGGTCTGTATATAGCGCTATCAGTGCGGTCTGTATATAGCGCGGTCTGTATATAGCGCTATCAGTGCGGTCTGTATATAGCGCTATCAGTGCACTCTGTATATAGCGCTGTCAGTGCGGTCTGTATATAGCACTATCAGTGCGCTCTGTATATAGTGCGGTCTGTATATAGCACTATCAGTGCGCTCTATATATAGCGTGGTCTGTATATAGCGCTATCAGTGCGGTCTGTATATAGCGTGGTCTGTATATAGCGCTATCAGTGCGCTCTGTATATAGCGCGGTCTGTATATAGCGCTATCAGTACGGTCTGTATATAGTGTGGTCTGTATATAGCGCTATCAGTGCGCTCTGTATATAGCACGGTCTGTATATAGCGCTGTCAGTGCGGTCTGTATATAGCACTATCAGTGCGCTCTGTATATAGTGCGGTCTGTATATAGCACTATCAGTGCGCTCTATATATAGCGTGGTCTGTATATAGTGCTGTCAGTGCGGTCTGTATATAGCGCGGTCTGTATATAGCGCTGTCAGTGCGCTCTGTATATAGTGCTGTCAGTGCGCTCTGTATATAGCGCTATCAGTGTGGTCTGTATATAGTGCGGTCTTTATATAGCGCTGTCAGTGCGGTCTGTATATAGCGCGGGTCTGTATATAGCGCTGTCAGTGCGGTCTGTATATAGCGCGGTCTGTATATAGCGCTGTCAGTGCGGTCTGTATATAGCGCTGTCTGTATATAGCGCTGTCAGTGCGCTCTGTATATAGCACAGTCTGTATATAGCGCTGTCTGTGTGGTCTGTATATAGCGCGGTCTTTATATAGCGCTGTCAGTGCGGTCTGTATATAGCGGGGTCTGTATATAGCGCTGTCAGTGCGGTCTGTATATAGCGCGGTCTGTATATAGCGCTGTCAGTGCGGTCTGTATATAGCGCTGTCAGTGCGGTCTGTATATAGCGCAGGTCTGTATATAGCGCTGTCAGTGCGGTCTGTATATAGCGCGGTCTGTATATAGCGCTGTCAGTGCGCTCTGTATATAGCGCGGTCTGTATATAGCGCTGTCAGTGCTGTCTGTATATAGCGCGGTCTGTATATAGCGCTGTCAGTGCGGTCTGTATATAGCGCTGTCAGTGCGCTCTGTATATAGCACAGTCTGTATATAGCGCTGTCAGTGCGGTCTGTATATAGCGCTATCAGTACGGTCTGTATATAGCGCGGGTCTGTATATAGCGCTGTCAGTGCGCTCTGTATATAGCGCGGGTCTGTATATAGCGCTGTCAGTGCGGTCTGTATATAGCGCGGTCTGTATATAGCGCTGTCAGTGCTGTCTGTATATAGCGCGGTCTGTATATAGCGCTGTCAGTGCGGTCTGTATATAGCGCTGTCAGTGCGCTCTGTATATAGCACAGTCTGTATATAGCGCTGTCAGTGCGGTCTGTATATAGCGCGTTCTGTATATAGCGCTGTCAGTGCGGTCTGTATATAGCGCTGTCAGTGCTGTCTGTATATAGCGCGGTCTGTATATAGCGCTATCAGTGCGGTCTGTATATAGCACAGTCTGTATATAGCGCTGTCAGTGCGCTTTGTATATAGCGCGGGTCTGTATATAGCGCGGGTCTGTATATAGCGCTATCAGTGCGGTCTGTATATAGCGCGGTCTGTATATAGCGCTATCAGTGCGGTCTGTATATAGCGCGGGTCTGTATATAGCGCTATCAGTGCACTCTGTATATAGCGCTGTCAGTGCGGTCTGTATATAGCACGGTCTGTATATAGCACTATCAGTGCGCTCTGTATATAGTGCGGTCTGTATATAGCACTATCAGTGCGCTCTATATATAGCGTGGTCTGTATATAGCGCTATCAGTGCGGTCTGTATATAGCGTGGTCTGTATATAGCGCTATCAGTGCGCTCTGTATATAGCGCGGTCTGTATATAGCGCTATCAGTGCGGTCTGTATATAGTGTGGTCTGTATATAGCGCTATCAGTGCGCTCTGTATATTGCGCGGTCTGTATATAGCGCTATCAGTGCGGTCTGTATATAGTGCGGTCTGTATATAGCACTATCAGTGCGCTCTGTATATAGCGCGGTCTGTATATAGCGCTATCAGTGCGGTCTGTATATAGCGTGGTCTGTATATAGCGCTATCAGTGCGGTCTGTATATAGTGCGGTCTGTATATAGCACTATCAGTGCGCTCTATATATAGCGTGGTCTGTATATAGCGCTATCAGTGCGCTCTGTATATAGCGCGGTCTGTATATAGCACTATCAGTGCTCTCTGTATATAGCGCGGTCTGTATATAGCACTATCAGTGCGCTCTGTATATAGCATGGTCTGTATATAGCGCTATCAGTACGGTCTGTATATAGCGCGGGTCTGTATATAGCGCTATCAGTGTGGTCTGTATATAGCGCGGGTCTGTATATAGCGCTATCAGTGCGGTCTGTATATAGCACGGTCTGTATATAGCGCTATCAGTGTGGTCTGTATATAGCGCGGGTCTGTATATAGCGCTATCAGTGCGGTCTGTATATAGCACGGTCTGTATATAGCGCTGTCAGTGCGGTCTGTGTATAGCGCGGTCTGTATATAGCGCTGTCAGTGCGGTCTGTATATAGCGCGGTCTGTTTATAGCGCTGTCAGTGCGGTCTGTATATAGCGCGGGTCTGTATATAGCGCTATCAGTGCGGTCTGTATATAGCACGGTCTGTATATAGCGCTGTCAGTGCGCTCTGTATATAGCACAGTCTGTATATAGCGCTGTCAGTGCGGTCTGTATATAGCGCTGTCAGTGCGGTCTGTATATAGCGCGGTCTGTATATAGCGCTGTCAGTGCGGTCTGTATATAGCACAGTCTGTATATAGCGCTGTCAGTGCGGTCTGTATATAGCGCGGTCTGTATATAGCGCTGTCAGTGCGGTCTGTATATAGCGCTGTCAGTGCTGTCTGTATATAGCGCGGTCTGTATATAGCGCTATCAGTGCGGTCTGTATATAGCACAGTCTGTATATAGCGCTATCAGTGCGGTCTGTATATAGCGCTATCAGTGCGGTCTGTATATAGCGCTATCAGTGCGGTCTGTATATAGCGCTGTCAGTGCGCTTTGTATATAGCGCGGGTCTGTATATAGCGCTATCAGTGCGGTCTGTATATAGCGCGGTCTGTATATAGCGCTATCAGTGCGGTCTGTATATAGCGCTATCAGTGCACTCTGTATATAGCGCTGTCAGTGCGGTCTGTATATAGCACTATCAGTGCGCTCTGTATATAGTGCGGTCTGTATATAGCACTATCAGTGCGCTCTATATATAGCGTGGTCTGTATATAGCGCTATCAGTGCGGTCTGTATATAGCGTGGTCTGTATATAGCGCTATCAGTGCGCTCTGTATATAGCGCGGTCTGTATATAGCGCTATCAGTACGGTCTGTATATAGTGTGGTCTGTATATAGCGCTATCAGTGCGCTCTGTATATAGCACGGTCTGTATATAGCGCTGTCAGTGCGGTCTGTATATAGCACTATCAGTGCGCTCTGTATATAGTGCGGTCTGTATATAGCACTATCAGTGCGCTCTATATATAGCGTGGTCTGTATATAGTGCTGTCAGTGCGGTCTGTATATAGCGTGGTCTGTATATAGCGCTATCAGTGCGCTCTGTATATAGCGCGGTCTGTATATAGCGCTATCAGTGCGGTCTGTATATAGTGTGGTCTGTATATAGCGCTATCAGTGCGCTCTGTATATTGCGCGGTCTGTATATAGCGCTATCAGTGCGGTCTGTATATAGTGCGGTCTGTATATAGCACTATCAGTGCGCTCTGTATATAGCGCGGTCTGTATATAGCGCTATCAGTGCGGTCTGTATATAGCGTGGTCTGTATATAGCGCTATCAGTGCGGTCTGTATATAGTGCGGTCTGTATATAGCACTATCAGTGCGCTCTATATATAGCGTGGTCTGTATATAGCGCTATCAGTGCGGTCTGTATATAGCGTGGTCTGTATATAGCGCTATCAGTGCGCTCTGTATATAGCGTGGTCTGTATATAGCGCTATCAGTGCGCTCTGTATATAGCGCGGTCTGTATATAGCACTATCAGTGCGCTCTGTATATAGCGCGGTCTGTATATAGCACTATCAGTGCGCTCTGTATATAGCATGGTCTGTATATAGCGCTATCAGTACGGTCTGTATATAGCGCGGGTCTGTATATAGCGCTATCAGTGTGGTCTGTATATAGCGCGGGTCTGTATATAGCGCTATCAGTGCGGTCTGTATATAGCACGGTCTGTATATAGCGCTATCAGTGTGGTCTGTATATAGCGCGGGTCTGTATATAGCGCTATCAGTGCGGTCTGTATATAGCACGGTCTGTATATAGCGCTGTCAGTGCGGTCTGTATATAGCGCGGTCTGTTTATAGCGCTGTCAGTGCGGTCTGTATATAGCGCGGTCTGTTTATAGCGCTGTCAGTGCGGTCTGTATATAGCGCTATCAGTGCGGTCTGTATATAGCACGGTCTGTATATAGCGCTGTCAGTGCGGTCTGTATATAGTGCGGTCTGTATATAGCGCTGTCAGTGCGGTCTGTATATAGCGCTGTCAGTGCGCTCTGTATATAGCGCGGTCTGTATATAGCGCTATCAGTGCGCTCTGTATATAGCACGGTCTGTATATAGCGCTGTCAGTGCGGTCTGTATATAGCGCGGTCTGTATATAGTGCTGTCAGTGCGGTCTGTATATAGCGCGGTCTGTATATAGCGCTATCAGTGTGGTCTGTATATAGCGCTATCAGTGCGCTCTGTATATAGCGCTGTCAGTGCACTCTGTATATAGCGCTGTCAGTGCGGTCTGTATATAGCGCTGTCAGTGCGGTCTGTATACAGCGCTGTCAGTGCACTCTGTATATAGCGCTGTCAGTGCGGTCTGTATATAGCGCTGTCAGTGCACTCTGTATATAGCGCTGTCAGTGCGGACTGTATATAGCGCTGTCAGTGCGGTCTGTATATAGCGCTGTCTGTATATAGCGCTGTCAGTGCGGTCTGTATATAGCACAGTCTGTATATAGCGCTGTCAGTGCGGTCTGTATATAGCGCGGTCTGTATATAGCGCTGTCAGTGTGGTCTGTATATAGCGCGGTCTGTATATAGCGCTGTCAGTGCGGTCTGTATATAGCGCGGTCTGTATATAGCGCTGTCAGTGCGGTCTGTATATAGCGCTGTCAGTGCGGTCTGTATATAGTGCGGTCTGTATATAGCGCTGTCAGTGCGGTCTGTATATAGCACTATCAGTGCGCTCTGTATATAGCACAGTCTGTATATAGCGCTATCAGTGCGGTCTGTATATAGCACAGTCTGTATATAGCGCTGTCAGTGCGGTCTGTATATAGCACAGTCTGTATATAGCGCTATCAGTGCGGTCTGTATATAGCACAGTCTGTATATAGCGCTGTCAGTGCGGTCTGTATATAGCACAGTCTGTATATAGCGCGGTCTGTATATAGCGCTATCAGTGCGGTCTGTATATAGCACAGTCTGTATATAGCGCGGTCAGTGCGGTCTGTATATAGCGCGGTCTGTATATAGTGCTGTCAGTGCGGTCTGTATATAGCGCGGTCTGTATATAGCGCTGTCAGTGCGCTCTGTATATAGTGCTGTCAGTGCGCTCTGTATATAGCGCTATCAGTGTGGTCTGTATATAGTGCGGTCTTTATATAGCGCTGTCAGTGCGGTCTGTATATAGCGCGGGTCTGTATATAGCGCTGTCAGTGCGGTCTGTATATAGCGCGGTCTGTATATAGCGCTGTCAGTGCGGTCTGTATATAGCGCTGTCTGTATATAGCGCTGTCAGTGCGCTCTGTATATAGCACAGTCTGTATATAGCGCTGTCTGTGTGGTCTGTATATAGCGCGGTCTTTATATAGCGCTGTCAGTGCGGTCTGTATATAGCGGGGTCTGTATATAGCGCTGTCAGTGCGGTCTGTATATAGCGCGGTCTGTATATAGCGCTGTCAGTGCGGTCTGTATATAGCGCTATCAGTACGGTCTGTATATAGCGCAGGTCTGTATATAGCGCTGTCAGTGCGGTCTGTATATAGCGCGGTCTGTATATAGCGCTGTCAGTGCGCTCTGTATATAGCGCGGTCTGTATATAGCGCTGTCAGTGCGGTCTGTATATAGCGCGGTCTGTATATAGCGCTGTCAGTGCTGTCTGTATATAGCGCGGTCTGTATATAGCGCTGTCAGTGCGGTCTGTATATAGCGCTGTCAGTGCGCTCTGTATATAGCACAGTCTGTATATAGCGCTGTCAGTGCGGTCTGTATATAGCGCTATCAGTACGGTCTGTATATAGCGCGGGTCTGTATATAGCGCTGTCAGTGCGCTCTGTATATAGCGCGGGTCTGTATATAGCGCTGTCAGTGCGGTCTGTATATAGCGCTGTCAGTGCTGTCTGTATATAGCGCGGTCTGTATATAGCGCTGTCAGTGCGGTCTGTATATAGCGCTTTCAGTGCGCTCTGTATATAGCACAGTCTGTATATAGCGCTGTCAGTGCGGTCTGTATATAGCGCGGTCTGTATATAGCGCTGTCAGTGCTGTCTGTATATAGCGCGGTCTGTATATAGCGCTATCAGTGCGGTCTGTATATAGCGCTATCAGTGCTGTCTGTATATAGTGCGGTCTGTATATAGCGCGGTCTGTATATAGCACAGTCTGTATATAGCGCTGTCAGTGCGGTCTGTATATAGCGCGGTCTGTATATAGCGCTATCAGTGCGGTCTGTATATAGCGCTGTCAGTGCTGTCTGTATATAGCGCGGTCTGTATATAGCGCTATCAGTGCGGTCTGTATATAGCGCGGTCTGTATATAGCGCTGTCAGTGCGGTCTGTATATAGCGCTGTCAGTGCGCTTTGTATATAGTGCGGGTCTGTATATAGCGCTATCAGTGCGGTCTGTATATAGCACAGTCTGTATATAGCGCTATCAGTGCGGTCTGTATATAGCGCGGTCTGTATATAGCGCTGTCAGTGCGGTCTGTATATAGCGCGGGTCTGTATATAGCGCTGTCAGTGCGCTCTGTATATAGCGCGGGTCTGTATATAGCGCTGTCAGTGCGGTCTGTATATAGCGCTGTCAGTGCTGTCTGTATATAGCGCGGTCTGTATATAGCGCTGTCAGTGCGGTCTGTATATAGCGCTTTCAGTGCGCTCTGTATATAGCACAGTCTGTATATAGCGCTGTCAGTGCGGTCTGTATATAGCGCGGTCTGTATATAGCGCTGTCAGTGCTGTCTGTATATAGCGCGGTCTGTATATAGCGCTATCAGTGCGGTCTGTATATAGCGCTATCAGTGCTGTCTGTATATAGTGCGGTCTGTATATAGCGCGGTCTGTATATAGCACAGTCTGTATATAGCGCTGTCAGTGCGGTCTGTATATAGCGCTGTCAGTGCGCTCTGTATATAGCGCTGTCAGTGCGCTCTGTATATAGCGCGGTCTGTATATAGCGCTGTCAGTGCTGTCTGTATATAGCGCGGTCTGTATATAGCGCTGTCAGTGCGCTTTGTATATAGTGCGGGTCTGTATATAGCGCTATCAGTGCGGTCTGTATATAGCACAGTCTGTATATAGCGCTATCAGTGCGGTCTGTATATAGCGCGGGTCTGTATATAGCGCTATCAGTGCGGTCTGTATATAGCGGGGTCTGTATATAGCGCTGTCAGTGCGGTCTGTATATAGTGCGGGTTTGTATATAGCGCTGTCAGTGCGGTCTGTATATAGTGCGGGTTTGTATATAGCGCTGTCAGTGCGGTCTGTATATAGCGCGGTCTGTATATAGCGCTATCAGTACGGTCTGTATATAGCGCGGTCTGTATATAGCACTATCAGTGCGCTCTGTATATAGCGGGGTCTGTATATAGCGCTGTCAGTGCGGTCTGTATATAGCGCGGTCTGTATATAGCGCTATCAGTACGGTCTGTATATAGCGCGGGTCTGTATATAGCGCTGTGTCCTGTGTTCGGGGGTCTGGTGCAGTGTGATGGTAATGAGGGATTAGCAATGCCCTTCCCCCCCATCCCCAGGACCCGGGGGCTCCGCTGATCTCTGTGGGATTGTGGTGCTGGATCAGGGGTCCATGCTCTATGGGCGGGGCTGTCCTCAGTAACTTTCCATACCATGTGCAGGGGGCGGGGCCTGACAGACAACACTGAACACGTGGCAGCTGATGTAACTCACAACACGGAGACACTACAGAGGCTGAGCAATCAACTGCGCTGACACACTGCACCGGAATACCGCAGCCGGCACCACCCAGACACTGCATCCAGGGCCGTAACTACAACCGGGGCACTGCCCGGGGCCCCAACCACCCAAGGGGCCCCAAACTGATGGTAAAAAATTGTATTTTAATACTTTAATTTCTCAT
The DNA here is from genome assembly GCF_046119375.1 of Phyllobates terribilis. Lineage (NCBI taxonomy): Eukaryota > Metazoa > Chordata > Amphibia > Anura > Dendrobatidae > Phyllobates > Phyllobates terribilis. The sequence goes on along the minus strand of NW_027362768.1, from coordinate 200,286,189 downwards.
AAAATACCCAGCTCCTATATTCCTGTCAGACAATGTCACCCGGAGGACAGGAGAGACTATCATTTCAATCATTTCCAGGAGCTCTGCCGGCTGTCAATGAATGGAAACCTGCACTGGTCTGGAGAGTCTCCTAGCACAAGATGTGTAACAATATGTTAGTCTGGAGATCACAGAGAGCTGGCGAGGCCGGGACAGTGCACACTGACCGTGACAAACTCTCAGCATCATGGAGAGGAGACAGTCTCAGCAGACACAAAGATCTCTGTGACCAACTGTGAGAAGCCCGGCTGCTATTTAATAAACATATACAGTTATTTGAAAATTGTGCAATATTTTGAATTATTCACCTTATTAATTTTCCAAACATATTCACTGAATATTTAACTTCTAAAACTTGCATCATAAACAACAAAATCTATTAAAGGTCTTGCGGAACGTGGTGAAGCCGGTGTGTTGTATACAACAATGTGTAGCAGCTTCACCACGTTCCGCACAACCTCTAGGGATTGAAATGTTGAGGGGCCCCACTATGAAGTTTTGCCCCGGGGCCCCGAAGTTTATAGTTACGGCACTGACTGCATCACCTACAGGATAAAGCCGATCTACTGTATACTCAGCAGCCCCTGTGTAATCAGTCCAGGTCCATACAGGATAAAGCCAATCTACTGTATACTCAGCAGCCCCTGTGTAATCAGTCCAGGTCCATACAGGATAAAGCCGATCTACTGTATACTCAGCAGCCTCTGTGTAATCAGTCCAGGGTTTATACAGGATAAAGCCGATCTACTGTATACTCAGCAGCCCCTGTGTAATCAGTCCAGGTCCATACAGGATAAAGCCGTTCTACTGTATACTCAGCAGCCCCTGTGTAATCAGTCCAGGTCCATACAGGATAAAGCCGATCTACTGTATACTCAGCAGCCCCTGTGTAATCAGCCCAGGTCCATACAGGATAAAGCCGATCTACTGTATACTCGGCAGCCCCTGTGTAATCAGTCCAGGTCCATACAGGATAAAGCCAATCTACTGTATACTCAGCAGCCCCTGTGTAATCAGTCCAGGGTTTATACAGGATAAAGCCGATCTACTGTATACTCAGCAGCCTCTGTGTAATCAGCCCAGGTCCATACAGGATAAAGCCGATCTACTGTATACTCAGCAGCCCCTGTGTAATCAGTCCAGGTCCATACAGGATAAAGCCAATCTACTGTATACTCAGCAGCCCCTGTGTAATCAGTCCAGGGTTTATACAGGATAAAGCCGTTCTACTGTATACTCAGCAGCCTCTGTGTAATCAGTCCAGGTCCATACAGGATAAAGCCGATCTACTGTATACTCAGCAGCCTCTGTGTAATCAGTCCAGGTCCATACAGGATAAAGCCGATCTACTGTATACTCAGCAGCCCCTGTGTAATCAGTCCAGGTCCATACAGGATAAAGCCGATCTACTGTATACTCAGCAGCCCCTGTGTAATCAGTCCAGGTCCATACAGGATAAAGCCAATCTACTGTATACTCAGCAGCCCCTGTGTAATCAGTCCAGGGTTTATACAGGATAAAGCCGTTCTACTGTATACTCAGCAGCCTCTGTGTAATCAGTCCAGGGTTTATACAGGATAAAGCCGATCTACTGTATACTCAGCAGCCCCTGTGTAATCAGTCCAGGGTTTATACAGGATAAAGCCGTTCTACTGTATACTCAGCAGCCCCTGTGTAATCAGTCCAGGTCCATACAGGATAAAGCCGATCTACTGTATACTCGGCAGCCCCTGTGTAATCAGTCCAGGGTTTATACAGGATAAAGCTGTTCTACTGTATACTCAGCAGCCCCTGTGTAATCAGTCCAGGTCCATACAGGATAAAGCCGTTCTACTGTATACTCAGCAGCCCCTGTGTAATCAGTCCAGGTCCATACAGGATAAAGCCGATCTACTGTATACTCAGCAGCCTCTGTGTAATCAGTCCAGGTCCATACAGGATAAAGCCGATCTACTGTATACTCAGCAGCCTCTGTGTAATCAGTCCAGGGTTTATACAGGATAAAGCCGATCTACTGTATACTCAGCAGCCCCTGTGTAATCAGTCCAGGTCCATACAGGATAAAGCCGTTCTACTGTATACTCAGCAGCCCCTGTGTAATCAGTCCAGGTCCATACAGGATAAAGCCGTTCTACTGTATACTCAGCAGCCCCTGTGTAATCAGTCCAGGTCCATACAGGATAAAGCCGATCTACTGTATACTCAGCAGCCTCTGTGTAATCAGTCCAGGTCCATACAGGATAAAGCCGATCTACTGTATACTCGGCAACCTCTGTGTAATCAGTCCAGGGTTTATACAGGATAAAGCTGTTCTACTGTATACTCAGCAGCCCCTGTGTAATCAGTCCAGGTCCATACAGGATAAAGCCGTTCTACTGTATACTCAGCAGCCCCTGTGTAATCAGTCCAGGTCCATACAGGATAAAGCCGATCTACTGTATACTCAGCAGCCTCTGTGTAATCAGTCCAGGTCCATACAGGATAAAGCCGATCTACTGTATACTCAGCAGCCTCTGTGTAATCAGTCCAGGGTTTATACAGGATAAAGCCGATCTACTGTATACTCAGCAGCCCCTGTGTAATCAGTCCAGGTCCATACAGGATAAAGCCGTTCTACTGTATACTCAGCAGCCCCTGTGTAATCAGTCCAGGTCCATACAGGATAAAGCCAATCTACTGTATACTCAGCAGCCCCTGTGTAATCAGTCCAGGGTTTATACAGGATAAAGCCGATCTACTGTATACTCAGCAGCCTCTGTGTAATCAGTCCAGGTCCATACAGGATAAAGCCGGTCTACTGTATACTCAGTAGCCCCTGTGTAATCAGTCCAGGGTTTATACAGGATAAAGCCGATCTACTGTATACTCAGCAGCCTCTGTGTAATCAGCCCAGGTCCATACAGGATAAAGCCGTTCTACTGTATACTCAGCAGCCCCTGTGTAATCAGTCCAGGTCCATACAGGATAAAGCCAATCTACTGTATACTCAGCAGCCCCTGTGTAATCAGTCCAGGTCCATACAGGATAAAGCCAATCTACTGTATACTCAGCAGCCCCTGTGTAATCAGTCCAGGGTTTATACAGGATAAAGCCGTTCTACTGTATACTCAGCAGCCTCTGTGTAATCAGTCCAGGGTTTATACAGGATAAAGCCGATCTACTGTATACTCAGCAGCCCCTGTGTAATCAGTCCAGGGTTTATACAGGATAAAGCCGTTCTACTGTATACTCAGCAGCCCCTGTGTAATCAGTCCAGGTCCATACAGGATAAAGCCGATCTACTGTATACTCGGCAGCCTCTGTGTAATCAGTCCAGGGTTTATACAGGATAAAGCCGATCTACTGTATACTCAGCAGCCTCTGTGTAATCAGTCCAGGGTTTATACAGGATAAAGCCGATCTACTGTATACTCAGCAGCCCCTGTGTAATCAGTCCAGGTCCATACAGGATAAAGCCGATCTACTGTATACTCGGCAGCCTCTGTGTAATCAGTCCAGGGTTTATACAGGATAAAGCTGTTCTACTGTATACTCAGCAGCCCCTGTGTAATCAGTCCAGGTCCATACAGGATAAAGCCGTTCTACTGTATACTCAGCAGCCCCTGTGTAATCAGTCCAGGTCCATACAGGATAAAGCCAATCTACTGTATACTCAGCAGCCCCTGTGTAATCAGTCCAGGTCCATACAGGATAAAGCCAATCTACTGTATACTCAGCAGCCCCTGTGTAATCAGTCCAGGGTTTATACAGGATAAAGCCGTTCTACTGTATACTCAGCAGCCTCTGTGTAATCAGTCCAGGGTTTATACAGGATAAAGCCAATCTACTGTATACTCAGCAGCCCCTGTGTAATCAGTCCAGGGTTTATACAGGATAAAGCCGTTCTACTGTATACTCAGCAGCCCCTGTGTAATCAGTCCAGGTCCATACAGGATAAAGCCGATCTACTGTATACTCGGCAGCCTCTGTGTAATCAGTCCAGGGTTTATACAGGATAAAGCCGATCTACTGTATACTCAGCAGCCTCTGTGTAATCAGTCCAGGGTTTATACAGGATAAAGCCGATCTACTGTATACTCAGCAGCCTCTGTGTAATCAGCCCAGGTTCATACAGGATAAAGCCGATCTACTGTATACTCAGCAGCCCGTGTGTAATCAGTCCAGGGTTTATACAGGATAAAGCCGATCTACTGTATACTCAGCAGCCTCTGTGTAATCAGTCCAGGTCCATACAGGATAAAGCCGGTCTACTGTATACTCAGCAGCCCCTGTGTAATCAGTCCAGGGTTTATACAGGATAAAGCCGATCTACTGTATACTCGGCAGCCCCTGTGTAATCAGTCCAGGGTTTATACAGGATAAAGCCGATCTACTGTATACTCAGCAGCCCCTGTGTAATCAGTCCAGGGTTTATACAGGATAAAGCCGATCTGCTGTATATTCGGCAGCCCCTGTGTAATCAGTCCAGGGTTTATACAGGATAAAGCCGATCTACTGTATATTCGGCAGCCCCTGTGTAATCAGTCCAGGGTTTATACAGGATAAAGCCGATCTACTGTATACTCGGCAGCCTCTGTGTAATCAGCCCAGGTCCATACAGGATAAAGCCAATCTACTGTATACTCGGCAGCCCCTGTGTAATCAGTCCAGGGTTTATACAGGATAAAGCCGATCTGCTGTATACTCGGCAGCCCCTGTGTAATCAGTCCAGGTCCATACAGGATAAAGCCAATCTACTGTATACTCGGCAGCCCCTGTGTAATCAGTCCAGGGTTTATACAGGATAAAGCCGATCTACTGTATATTCGGCAGCCCCTGTGTAATCAGTCCAGGGTTTATACAGGATAAAGCCGATCTACTGTATACTCGGCAGCCTCTGTGTAATCAGCCCAGGTCCATACAGGATAAAGCCGATCTACTGTATACTCAGCAGCCCGTGTGTAATCAGTCCAGGGTTTATACAGGATAAAGCCGATCTACTGTATACTCAGCAGCCTCTGTGTAATCAGTCCAGGGTTTATACAGGATAAAGCCGATCTACTGTATACTCAGCAGCCCCTGTGTAATCAGTCCAGGTCCATACAGGATAAAGCCGTTCTACTGTATACTCAGCAGCCCCTGTGTAATCAGTCCAGGTCCATACAGGATAAAGCCGTTCTACTGTATACTCAGCAGCCCCTGTGTAATCAGTCCAGGTCCATACAGGATAAAGCCGATCTACTGTATACTCAGCAGCCTCTGTGTAATCAGTCCAGGTCCATACAGGATAAAGCCGATCTACTGTATACTCGGCAGCCTCTGTGTAATCAGTCCAGGGTTTATACAGGATAAAGCTGTTCTACTGTATACTCAGCAGCCCCTGTGTAATCAGTCCAGGTCCATACAGGATAAAGCCGTTCTACTGTATACTCAGCAGCCCCTGTGTAATCAGTCCAGGTCCATACAGGATAAAGCCGATCTACTGTATACTCAGCAGCCTCTGTGTAATCAGTCCAGGTCCATACAGGATAAAGCCGATCTACTGTATACTCAGCAGCCTCTGTGTAATCAGTCCAGGGTTTATACAGGATAAAGCCGATCTACTGTATACTCAGCAGCCCCTGTGTAATCAGTCCAGGTCCATACAGGATAAAGCCGTTCTACTGTATACTCAGCAGCCCCTGTGTAATCAGTCCAGGTCCATACAGGATAAAGCCAATCTACTGTATACTCAGCAGCCCCTGTGTAATCAGTCCAGAGTTTATACAGGATAAAGCCGATCTACTGTATACTCAGCAGCCTCTGTGTAATCAGTCCAGGTCCATACAGGATAAAGCCGGTCTACTGTATACTCAGTAGCCCCTGTGTAATCAGTCCAGGGTTTATACAGGATAAAGCCGATCTACTGTATACTCAGAAGCCTCTGTGTAATCAGCCCAGGTCCATACAGGATAAAGCCGTTCTACTGTATACTCAGCAGCCCCTGTGTAATCAGTCCAGGTCCATACAGGATAAAGCCAATCTACTGTATACTCAGCAGCCCCTGTGTAATCAGTCCAGGTCCATACAGGATAAAGCCAATCTACTGTATACTCAGCAGCCCCTGTGTAATCAGTCCAGGGTTTATACAGGATAAAGCTGTTCTACTGTATACTCAGCAGCCTCTGTGTAATCAGTCCAGGGTTTATACAGGATAAAGCCGATCTACTGTATACTCAGCAGCCCCTGTGTAATCAGTCCAGGGTTTATACAGGATAAAGCCGTTCTACTGTATACTCAGCAGCCCCTGTGTAATCAGTCCAGGTCCATACAGGATAAAGCCGATCTACTGTATACTCGGCAGCCTCTGTGTAATCAGTCCAGGGTTTATACAGGATAAAGCCGATCTACTGTATACTCAGCAGCCTCTGTGTAATCAGTCCAGGGTTTATACAGGATAAAGCCGATCTACTGTATACTCAGCAGCCCCTGTGTAATCAGTCCAGGTCCATACAGGATAAAGCCGATCTACTGTATACTCGGCAGCCTCTGTGTAATCAGTCCAGGGTTTATACAGGATAAAGCTGTTCTACTGTATACTCAGCAGCCCCTGTGTAATCAGTCCAGGTCCATACAGGATAAAGCCGTTCTACTGTATACTCAGCAGCCCCTGTGTAATCAGTCCAGGTCCATACAGGATAAAGCCAATCTACTGTATACTCAGCAGCCCCTGTGTAATCAGTCCAGGTCCATACAGGATAAAGCCAATCTACTGTATACTCAGCAGCCCCTGTGTAATCAGTCCAGGGTTTATACAGGATAAAGCCGTTCTACTGTATACTCAGCAGCCTCTGTGTAATCAGTCCAGGGTTTATACAGGATAAAGCCAATCTACTGTATACTCAGCAGCCCCTGTGTAATCAGTCCAGGGTTTATACAGGATAAAGCCGTTCTACTGTATACTCAGCAGCCCCTGTGTAATCAGTCCAGGTCCATACAGGATAAAGCCGATCTACTGTATACTCGGCAGCCTCTGTGTAATCAGTCCAGGGTTTATACAGGATAAAGCCGATCTACTGTATACTCAGCAGCCTCTGTGTAATCAGTCCAGGGTTTATACAGGATAAAGCCGATCTACTGTATACTCAGCAGCCTCTGTGTAATCAGCCCAGGTTCATACAGGATAAAGCCGATCTACTGTATACTCAGCAGCCCGTGTGTAATCAGTCCAGGGTTTATACAGGATAAAGCCGATCTACTGTATACTCAGCAGCCTCTGTGTAATCAGTCCAGGTCCATACAGGATAAAGCCGGTCTACTGTATACTCAGCAGCCCCTGTGTAATCAGTCCAGGGTTTATACAGGATAAAGCCGATCTACTGTATACTCGGCAGCCCCTGTGTAATCAGTCCAGGGTTTATACAGGATAAAGCCGATCTACTGTATACTCAGCAGCCCCTGTGTAATCAGTCCAGGGTTTATACAGGATAAAGCCGATCTGCTGTATATTCGGCAGCCCCTGTGTAATCAGTCCAGGGTTTATACAGGATAAAGCCGATCTACTGTATATTCGGCAGCCCCTGTGTAATCAGTCCAGGGTTTATACAGGATAAAGCCGATCTACTGTATACTCGGCAGCCTCTGTGTAATCAGCCCAGGTCCATACAGGATAAAGCCAATCTACTGTATACTCGGCAGCCCCTGTGTAATCAGTCCAGGGTTTATACAGGATAAAGCCGATCTACTGTATATTCGGCAGCCCCTGTGTAATCAGTCCAGGGTTTATACAGGATAAAGCCGATCTACTGTATACTCGGCAGCCTCTGTGTAATCAGCCCAGGTCCATACAGGATAAAGCCGATCTGCTGTATACTCAGCAGCCCGTGTGTAATCAGTCCAGGGTTTATACAGGATAAAGCCGATCTGCTGTATACTCGGCAGCCCCTGTGTAATCAGTCCAGGTCCATACAGGATAAAGCCAATCTACTGTATACTCGGCAGCCCCTGTGTAATCAGTCCAGGGTTTATACAGGATAAAGCCGATCTACTGTATATTCGGCAGCCCCTGTGTAATCAGTCCAGGGTTTATACAGGATAAAGCCGATCTACTGTATACTCGGCAGCCTCTGTGTAATCAGCCCAGGTCCATACAGGATAAAGCCGATCTACTGTATACTCAGCAGCCCGTGTGTAATCAGTCCAGGGTTTATACAGGATAAAGCCGATCTACTGTATACTCAGCAGCCCGTGTGTAATCAGTCCAGGGTTTATACAGGATAAAGCCGATCTGCTGTATACTCGGCAGCCCCTGTGTAATCAGTCCAGGTCCATACAGGATAAAGCCGGTCTACTGTATACTCAGCAGCCCCTGTGTAATCAGTCCAGGTCCATACAGGATAAAGCCGATCTGCTGTATATTCGGCTTCCGCAGCAGCTCTGCTCTGGCCGTGCTTTCTAGGGGACTCTCATTTTGTCCTACAAAGGCTGTAGATAAAACTGAACTCTGCGGTGATATGGAAAATTATTTCAGGAGACTATACCTAAGAGAATATTTCAATGATATAGAAGATTCAGAACCCACCCGAACTGAAGGAAGAGGGATCTTGACAACCAAGAAGAGGTCAGACTGGACACGTTCACCTGGATGCAACCCTCATCTGGATAAATATATAGACTCTTTCAGACATTTGGTCAAATCCACCATCATAGACACAAACAGGGATTTTATAGGTTAATAAGGGTGAAGTGGTCAAAAATGATGTTGAGAAGACTGAACTTTTAAATTCCTATTTTGCGTCTGTGTTCTGTAAGAAAGTAAATGTAAAATCAACTGATCCTCACTGCGCTATCGAAGGAATAAAAGAATCCACACTATCTATAAAGAGAGAGATGGGAGGGAACACATAGCTAATTTACATGAATTTAAATCTCCAGGTCCAGAAGAATTGCATTATAGGGTAATAATAATTTTTATTGATATAGCACCAACATATTCCGCAGCACTTTACAATTAATAAATTCAATACAAGGTAAGACAGTTTAAACCAGGGGTCCTCAAACTACGGCCCGCAGAGGACTTTTATCCGGCCCGCCGGGCTGTGGGCAGAGGAGAGCGGTGTCAGCGCCCGCTCCCCCCCGCTTTCTCAGGACCCCGGCAGCCGGATACTTACCTCTCCCCGTGCCTCCGCAGATCCACTGTCTTCCTGGTCTGCGCTCCCTGTGACGTCTCAGGTCAGAGGGCGCGGTGACGTCTTTACCCCGCGCCCTCCCGAGTGCTGTCACAGGCAGCGCAGAGCGGGACAACGCCGGAGACGCTGGAGTCCAGACCAGAGCAGCGGCAGCGGGCAAGGAGGGAGGTGAGTAGTGGATTTTTTTTTTTTAATGTATGGGACATAATATTAGGGGTGACATCCTGCATGGGGCATTATATGGGGGGTGACATGCTGCATGGGGCATTATATGGGGGGTGACATGCTGCATGGGGCATTATATGGGGGGTGACATACAGCATGGGGCATTATATGGTGGGTGACATACAGCATGGGGCATTATATGGGGGGTGACATACAGCATGGGGCATTATATGGGGGGTGACATGCTGCATGGGGCATTATATGGGGGGTGACATGCTGCATGGGGCATTATATGGGGGGTGACATGCTGCATGGGGCATTATATGGGGGGTGACATACAGCATGGGGCATTATATGGGGGGTGACATACAGCATGGGGCATTATATGGGGGGTGACATACAGCATGGGGCATTATATGGGGGGTGACATGCTGCATGGGGCATTATATGGGGGGTGACATACAGCATGGGGCATTATATGGGGGGTGACATACAGCATGGGGCATTATATGGGGGGTGACATACAGCATGGGGCATTATATGGGGGGTGACATACAGCATGGGGCATTATATGGGGGGGGGGTGACATCCTGAATGGGGCATTATATGGGGGGGGGGTGACATCCTGAATGGGTCATGATATGGGGGGGGGGTGACATCCTGAATGGGGCATTATATGGGGGGGTGACATCCTGAATGGGTCATTATATGGGGGGGGGGTGGTGACATCCTGAATGGGGCATTATAAAGACAGGGGAGTGATATCCTGCATGGGGCATAATAAGGGGGGAACAGCCTGCCTATTGAGGACCTATGCTGCCTATTGGCGACATTTACCTGCCTATTGGGGACCTATGCTGCCTATTGGGGACATTTACCTGCCTATTGGGGACCTATGCTGCCTCTTTGGGACATTTACCTGCCTATTGGGGACCTATGCTGCCTATTGGGTACATTTACCTGCCTATTGAGGACCTATGCTGCCTATTGGGGACATTTACCTGCCTATTGGGGACATTTACCTGCCTATTGGGGACCTATGCTGCCTCTTTGGGACATTTACCTGCCTCTTTGGGACATTTACCTGCCTATTGGCGACATTTACCTGCCTATTGGGGACCTATGCTGCCTCTTTGGGACATTTACCTGCCTATTGGGGACCTATGCTGCCTATTGGGGACATTTACTTGCCTATTGGGGACCTATGTTGCCTATTGGGCTCATTTACCTGCCTATTGGGGACCTATGCTGCCTATTGGGGACATTTACCTGCCTATTGGGGATATTTACCTGCCTATTGGGGACCTATGCTGCCTCTTTGGGACATTTACCTGCCTATTGGGGACCTATGCTGCCTATTGGGGACATTTACCTGCCTATTGGGGACCTATGCTGCCTATAGGGGACATTTACCTGCCTATTGGGGACCTATGCTGCCTATTGAGGACATTTACCTGCCTATTGGGTACATTTACCTGCCTATTGGGTACATTTACCTGCCTCTTTGGGACATTTACCTGCCTATTGGGGACCTATGCTGCCTATTGGGGACCTATGCTGCCTATTGGGGACATTTACCTGCCTATTGGGGACCTATGCTGCCTATTGGGTACATTTACCTGCCTATTGGGGACCTATGCTGCCTATTGGGTACATTTACCTTCCTATTGGCGACATTTACCTGCCTATTGGGGACCTATGCTGCCTATTGGCGACATTTACCTGCCTATTGGGGACCTATGCTGCCTATTGGCGACATTTACCTGCCTATTGGGGATATTTACCTGCCTATTGGGGACATTTACCTGCCTATTGGGGATATTTACCTGCCTATTGGGGACATTTACCTTCCTATTGGGGATATTTACCTACCTATTGGGGATATTTACCTGCCTATTGGGGACCTATGCTGCCTATTGGCGACATTTACCTGCCTATTGGGGACCTATGCTGCCTATTGGCGACATTTACCTGCCTATTGGGGATATTTACCTGCCTATTGGGGACATTTACCTACCTATTGGGGATATTTACCTACCTATTGGGTACATTTACCTGCCTATTGGGGACCTATGCTGCCTATTGGGTACATTTACCTGCCTATTGGCGACATTTACCTGCCTATTGGGGACCTATGCTGCCTAGTGGCGACATTTACCTGCCTATTGGGGATATTTACCTGCCTATTGGGGACATTTACCTGCCTATTGGGGATATTTACCTGCTATTGGGGACATTTACCTACCTATTGGGGATATTTACCTACCTATTGGGGATATTTACCTGCCTATTGGGGACCTATGCTGCCTATTGGCGACATTTACCTGCCTATTGGGGACCTATGCTGCCTATTGGCGACATTTACCTGCCTATTGGGGATATTTACCTGCCTATTGGGGACATTTACCTGCCTATTGGGGACATTTACCTACCTATTGGGGATATTTACCTGCCTATTGGGGACCTATGCTGCCTCTTTGGGACATTTACCTGCCTCTTTGGGACATTTACCTGCCTATTGGGGACCTATGCTGCCTATTGGGTACATTTACCTGCCTATTGGGGACCTATGCTGCCTATTGGGGACATTTACCTGCCTATTGGGGACATTTACCTGCCTATTGGGGACCTATGCTGCCTATAGGGGGCATTTACCTGCCTATTGGGGACCTATGCTGCCTATTGGGTACATTTACCTGCCTATTGGGGACCTATGCTGCCTATTGGGGACATTTACCTGCCTATTGGGAACATTTACCTGCCTATTGGGGACCTATGCTGCCTATTTGGGACATTTACCTGCCTATTGGGGACCTATGCTGCCTATTGGGAACATTTACCTGCCTATTGGGGACCTATGCTGCCTATTGGGGACATTTACCTGCCTATTGGGGACCTATGCTGCCTATTGGGGACATTTACCTGCCTATTGGGGACCTATGCTGCCTATAGGGGGCATTTACCTGCCTATTGGGGACCTATGCTGCCTATTGGGGACATTTACCTGCCTATTGGGGACCTATGCTGCCTATTGGGAACATTTACCTGCCTATTGGGGACCTATGCTGCCTATTGGGGACATTTACCTGCCTATTGGGGACCTATGCTGCCTATAGGGGGCATTTACCTGCCTATTGGGGACCTATGCTGCCTATTGGGGACATTTACCTGCCTATTGGGGACCTATGCTGCCTATTGGGGACATTTACCTGCCTATTGGGGATATTTACCTGCCTATTGGGGACCTATGCTGCCTCTTTGGGACATTTACCTGCCTATTTGGGACATTTACCTGCCTATTGGGGACCTATGCTGCCTATTGGGACATTTACCTGCCTATTGGGGATATTTACCTGACTATTGGGGACATTTACCTGCCTATTGGGGACCTATGCTGCCTATTGGGGACATTTACCTGCCTATTGGGTACAGTTACCTACCTATTGAAATACCGGTTGATTTAACTTTACTTGTTCTTCGTTTTAAATATTGTATTTGTTCCTGTATTGTTTTTTTTTTACTACAAAATAAGATATGTGCAGTGTGCACAGGAATTTGTTCATAGTTTTTTTTTAAAACTATATTCCGGCCCTCCAATGGTCTGAGGGACCGTGAACTGGCCCCCTGTTTAAAAAGTTTGAGGACCCCTGGTTTAAACAGTTATATTAGGAGTGAGGGTCCGGCTCACAGGGTTACAATCTACAAGGGAGTAGGGAGGACACAATAGGTGAAAAGTGCTTGGTAAGGGTATTGATAGAGATAGCAGAGGAAAGGGCTGAACCACTAGCCAGAATCTATGAAAATTCCCGGAGAACAGAAGATGTCCCAGAGGATTAGAAACAGCCAAATGTTGTCCCTATCTTCAAAAAAGGAAAGAAGATGGAGCCAGAGAATGACAGGCCAGTGAGCCTTACTTCTGTACCAGGAAAGATGTTTGAACACATTATTAACAGCATGTATGTAAGTCAGAGGTGTATCTAGGTTTTCCGGCACCCAGGGCAAGAATTCAGTTTGGCGCCCCCTTCCTCTCAGCACATATGCGATCACGTGCCGACAAGCTGCTCTCCCTAATTCTCTTAATGTTCAGTGAGAGAATTAGGCTGGTAGTCACCTGACTATGAAAATCACATGTGCGTGAGGTATCCATGTGATGACTGCTGAATCCTGACAGTGAGGATATTACACGCTGTTAGGACTGGCTGCTGTATTAATATATAATGCCAGTGGGTTCACAGAAGATGCTTAACGTTATAACAACATGTCTATGCACAACACAAAATACGTAGGAAAAAGTTTTGAGCAGGGCATGTCATATACTTATGCACAAACTATCTCAGGCATAAAACATCCTTCTATATGAACTAGGAAGGGATGTACTTAACCTATGAGTTACTCCAGAAACCTCCCGACGCGTTCCCCCCCTTTTTCTCCAATTTGGGGTTCATCAGGGGTTATGTGTAGGAGAGGTGGGCACATCAGTCTGTACCCCAATCATTGCTAAGAGGCCTGGAGGTGCCTCAGTGTACACCTCAGTGGCCGCCAGAGATCCCAGTGGAACGCTGCGTGCCCTCCACCCACCATCTGCTGCGTGCCCTCCACCCATCATCTGCTGCGTGCCCTCCACCCATCATCTGCTGCGTGCCCTCCACCCATCATCTGCTGCGTGCCCTCCACCCACCATCTGCTGCGTGCCCTCCACCCATCATCTGCTGCGTGCCCTCCACCCATCATCTGCTGCGTGCCCTCCACCCATCATCTGCTGCGTGCCCTCCACCCACCATCTGCTGCGTGCCCTCCACCCACCATCTGCTGCGTGCCCTCCACCCACCATCTGCTGCGTGCCCTCCACCCACCATCTGCTGCGTGCCCTCCACCCATCATCTGCTGCGTGCCCTCCACCCATCATCTGCCGCGTGCCCTCCACCCATCATCTGCCGCGTGCCCTCCACCCACCATCTGCCGCGTGCCCTCCACCCACCGTCTGCCGCGTGCCCTCCACCCACCGTCTGCCGCGTGCCCTCCACCCACCGTCTGCCGCGTGCCCTCCACCCACCGTCTGCCGCGTGCCCTCCACCCACCATCTGCCGCGTGCCCTCCACCCATCATCTGCCGCGTGCCCTCCACCCATCATCTGCCGCGTGCCCTCCACCCATCATCTGCCGCGTGCCCTCCACCCATCATCTGCCGCGTGCCCTCCACCCATCATCTGCTGCGTGCTCTCCACCCATCATCTGAGATCATCTCATTTGAGATCACTTTCTCCAATTCACAACAACGAGTGCTGGATCGCATACCGCGCTCCAAAACACCTTCTTCACGGACCCGGCCGAGAACAGTGTCTCCGCCCTCCAGAAGTGACGCGGATGCTGGTGGAACGCAGATGCACTCCATCAGCTCGCGCCCCGCTCGGAAGTGACGTATCTTGCGCTCCTACAGTCCCCGATTACGGGCGGGACTAATAACTCCGCCCTGGAAATGTTCTGATCCAAATATTCTGATCTAAAACTCAAAAGCCCCAAGATGCCCCCTGTAGGAGACTATGGGGGCATTGATATCTTTTCTAGGTTAGTGACAGAGGCAATCACTAGGATTGACCCCAGTGGGGGAACCCCCCCCAATGTATCGGTGGAGGAGAGGGTCGCAATATCCGGTCTAAAGAATGACACTCGAATAGTTATCAAACCCTCGGACAAGGGTATCAGGTGACAGAATGGAGCCGCACATGGCAAGATACCTTTCTGATGCTTTGACATATGAAGTGCTAAAACAGGACCCAGGATTGGAGTATGCTAAGGAACTGTTACTGATTCTTAATGGAGCATTACAATCTCGCCTTATTTCTAAGACTGAGTTTCATTTTCTGTATCCGAAACATCCAGTGGCGGCTACCTTCTACTCCTTACCCAAAATTTATAAAGGCCTGGACCCTCTAAAGGGTCGGCCAGTAGTGTCGGGCATAGATGCGTTGTGCCAAAATTTGAGTGTCTATCTGGATCAGATATTGCGGCCATTTGTCACGTCTCTACCCTCACATCTAAGGGACACCATGGACGTGATTAATAAACTGGAAGGCATGGTAATTGAGGAGGATGCAATCCTGGCTTCGATCGATGTAGCACCATACCGCGTCGTTCGGGACTAGAAGCTGTTGAGTATTATCTGAACCCCAGGGGCGTGCATCACAGACCTCATAGTGAATTTGTCCTGAGGTTGCTGCAATTTATCCTCCATCATAATTTCTTTACATTTAATGGAAAGTGCTTCCACCGGCTCAGGGGGCTCAGGGGCACGCCGAGGGGAGCCCTTGTGCCCCCACATACGCCAATCTACTCCTGGTCTGGTGGGAGGATACCATTGTGTTTAGGGATGGAGATGAGACTTGGTGACAACAGATCATCTATTGGGGCAGGTATATAGATGATGTGCTTGTGATATGGGCAGGCACTGAAACATCATTTAAATGGTTTGTATCTCAACTGAACATCAATGAGATTGGGGGTGATCGTTTACCATTTTTGGACATATTAATCAGAAAGGGTGAGGGTGGCTCATTGAGCACTTCTTCTATTTTTAGGAAACCCACCGCTACAAATAGCCTGTTAAGGTGGGAGAGCCATCATCCGACAAATCTGAAAAGGGGGGCATCCCTAAAGGGCAGTTCCTGCGCCTCCGGAGGAACTGCTCAGATCTGAGGTCCGTTAATGTCGAGAGCAGAGAACTAAAACATAGGTTCATGGAAAGAGGCTATCCACGCCAAGTCATTAATACAGCTTACCAACAAGCACGAGCCGAGAATAGGACAACCCTCCTGATGCCTAAATGAAAAGCGACCAACGAGTCTCTTACTCGATTGATTGGCACACATGATGACAAAGTGGACCAGGTAATGAACATCTTGAGAAGACACTGGGCAATCCTTAAGACTGACCCAGATATCAGTGAGATTATCCCAGACACACCGTCGGTCACATATAGGCGGGGAAAATCCCTCAGGGATCACCTGGTTCGGAGCCACTATGTGGAGGGCACGCGGCAGATGATGGGTGGAGGGCACGCGGCAGATGATGGGTGGAGGGCACGCGGCAGATGATGGGTGGAGGGCACGCGGCAGATGATGGGTGGAGGGCACACGGCAGATGATGGGTGGAGGGCACGCGGCAGATGATGGGTGGAGGGCACGCGGCAGATGATGGGTGGAGGGCACGCGGCAGATGATGGGTGGAGGGCACGCTGCGTTCCACTGGGATCTCTGGCGGCCACTGAGGTGCACACTGAGGCATCTCCAGGCCTCTTGGCAATGATTGGGGTACAGACTGATGTGCCCACCTATCCTACACATAGCCCCTGATGAACCCCAAATTGGAGAAAAAGGGGGGGGGGGGGAATGCGTCTGGACGTTTCTGGAGTAACTCATAGGTTAAGTACATCCCTTCTTAGTTCATATAGAAGGATGTTTTATGCCTGAGATAGTTTGTGTATATGACATGCCCTGCTCAAAACTTTTTCTTACGTCTTTTGTGTTGTGCATAGACATGTTGTTATAACGTTTAAGCATCTTATGGGGACCCGCTGGCATTATGTATTAATATTTTAATACTCTGTATGGAAGTCTACTAGATATTTTTTTTCTCCTATATCCCACAATGTAGATGGGAAGGGGGATTTGGTGTCACATATAGGCAGGTTAGGACATAATTTCCACCTTTGGATCTGTCCCCTTTGAATAGCACCTTTCCCAAGCACTGCAGGGCCTCGGGAGGGACTGAAAGGATCAGTTGACGCTGAGCGGGGGTGCCAGTACACAGTAGGGCTTCACTCCGCTGTCAGGTAGGGACAGCGGAAGGGCGAATACTAGGCCCCAAGACATACCTGATAACTGTCTTTACGAATTCATGTCTTTACTATATTTGGAGAATTGATTACCCTACCAGTAGGTGACACCACAAGTCTACTGTTGCTCACAACCATAGAATTCTATAGGGGTAAATAGGGACCAATAGGGTCAGTCAACGCGGAGTGGGGGCGCCATTCTCGACCGTTTATTAGGGTGCCAATCCCCGCGGCCAGGCAGGGGTGATCACAGGGCCCTATTAGGGACCGTCTAGCTCACTCATTTGCCCTGCACTGACATGTTTATATATTACTATTAAGTTGTGTTGTTTATATATGTGGTTTTCTCATATAGTTACTGTTTATTAAATATATTAAAAGTTGATTTTATAGGGTTTTTTGTTTAATGCGCCCCTGGTGCTATCTAATTTAGTTTTTGCAGTTGAACAGTGGGTCACCAGAGGATTGATCCTGAAGACTCACCTCCCATCTACACAAAACCAATGCCATATTATAAAGGGGTTCTTCAGAGCAGGGCTAATTTTTGTCAGACACTGTCTCTTACGGTATTGCCATAAGATACTCGATATCTATATACAGTATGGCCGGTTCTATTGGTTATTGCGTGATTGCTCATATGTGGCTTATATACTTGTGGTCACGTGCCGACACGTGACCACAAGAACACCACAAGTGCACAACCTTAATCCTGCTTCTCTGAAAGCTGATGTTAAAGCATTGAGAGAAGCAGGAAGAGAAGTTAGCGTACATGACACAGTATGATGCAGAGTCTGGAGAAGGTCCGCCCCGGCCCGGAAAACCCCTTCAACGATAATGCAGAATGACACATTAGAGAGACCGGAACTGTCCACAATTCTCTTCCTGATATCTTGGCTGATTTCTTTAGACTTTCCCATGATGCTACACAAAGAAGCAGTGTGTTTCCAGTGTGCATTAAAATACCTCCACAGGTGTGTCTCTAATTAACTCAGATGTTGCCAAAAAACCTATCAGAAGCTTCCAAACACATGACATCATCATATGGGCCGTCCAGAATTGTTTAAAGGCACAGTAAACTTTTGACTTTGCAGTAAGTAATTAAAAATGCCTTAAAACATATTCATTCATTCATTCATTCTCTCTCTCTTGCGCTCTCTCTCTCTTTTTCTCTCTCTCTCTTTTTCTCTCTCGCTCTCTCTCATTATTGTAATCCTAATTGACCCAAAACAGGAAAGGTTTATTCTGATTTCAAGTCAGATATTGAGAAAAACCTGCAGATGTGTCTTTATATAGTGGATGGAAACTTCTGGTTTCAACTGTACATACAGTATGATGTACCCACAGCTCCCTATATGCAGTATGATATCCCCCCACAGCTCTTTATATACAGTATGATGGCATATACAAAATGCAACCAAGAACAGTCATTTCAGAAGTTTTTTTTTCCCGTTAATGTCACCCAAAATCTATATAAATCAATTGAGAAACAAACTGAAATAATTTTGAGGGGAAAATAAAAATAACAAAACTAAAGTAATGTGGTTGCATAAGTGTGCACACCCTCTTATAAGCGGGGCTGTGGTTGTGTTCAGAAACAGCTGTTCACATTTCTCCCATGTTACACAGTAGTCAGCGCTCGGCCGCCTTCAATTACAGAGATTATAATAAACCCCAGAGAAAGTGTCGCTGCTCTCGGAGGATGTTTCTGACATTTTTTGGTAAATAAACAGCTGACAACACAGCAAAGGATCTCATTGTGGAAAGTTGTCAGTCAGGAGAAGGGACAAAAAGATTTCCCAGATATTAGCTCTACCATGGACACTAAGAAGATGTCACCAAGAAGGGGCTGAAATTTGGCGCAACATTAACATTACCCAGAACTGGACGTCCCTCAGAAACTAATGAAAAGACAAGAAAAAAATTAGTCCGGGCGTTTGCCGAGAGGCTAACAGTAACATTAGAGGAGCTGCAGGAACTTCTGACCAGTCCTGGTTGTGTCCTGCATATATCAACAATCTCCCGTATGCTTCATATCTCAGACCTGTGGCGACTGAAGTCTTTTCTCATGTGGGGAACGTCTTTTGTCTGATGAGACCGAGCTGAACATTTTTGACCATAAATCTTAAAGGCACAAAGTCGACACCGGTCATCACCAGAAGATCACCATCCCCACAGAGAGGCCCCCGCAGTCTGACAGATGTGGAGCTGCTGCAAGAATGAATGGGCAAAGATTGCCAATTCTAGATGTGCCGCGCTGATAGACCCCAACCCAAAAAGACTGAACGCTGTCAGAAATACTCAGGGAACTGCAACACAGTATTAGTGTAAGGGTGTGCAGATTTATGCAATCACAATATTTTTTATTTTTCCACCCGAAAATTTTTCAGTTTGTTTCTCAATGGATTTGTGCAGATTATGGGCGACATTAAAGGAGGAAACAGTTCCTGAAATTATTCTTCTTGGTAGGATTTTTTACATGACAAAAAACAACATTTTTATAGGGGTGTGTTGACTTTTTAGATCCACTGTACAGTATGATTTCCCCACAGCTCCCTATAGACAGTATGATGGTCCACACAGCTCCCATATATGCAGTATGTGACATAATTTTCCTATAGACAGTATGATGTCTACCACAGCTCCACTACATACATTTGGGGGGGCCCCATAGTTCTCTGTATGCAGTATGGGGGGCCCCTCTATATACAGCATGGAGCTGCTATGGATGCTCGTGAATGAGATCCAAGGACCACCAGAGGAGCCTTCGGGACTCCGGTGGCCCAGCACAACCCTGAGTATAAGCCCTCATTCACACCTCAGTATTTGGTCACTATTTTTCATCACTGATTGTAAACCAGGAGTGAAACTTTCAGAGAAAAACCAATAATTCAAAGACTGACGCCTGCTCTGTGTCTTGGAGACTCTCCTGGTTTTAGCAAAGAAATATTGATGAAATACTGATCAAAAATACTGATGTGTGAATAAAGCCAAAGACACATGTGACTCATGGACGTCTTAATGAAGCCTTAAAGGGGTTTTCCCACAAACAAAAGTTCATTTTAATACTTGTATGTGACCGTGTACGGATCATACCACATCTCCTGGGCAACCTCACAAAATGACTCCTCTGCGATCCCCGGCTGTAATGTCTGCATTGTCTTTTGCTCCCCCCTGCCCAGGAGATGTGGTATGTTCCTGCATGGACACAGACAATGATTAAAATGAACTTTTGTCCCTAGGAAAATCCCTTTAATAACTTTAGCTTGTCCAGGTTACTCCTTCCTGACAGATGACCGTTACGTCATACGCCGGCTCCCTTGCTTTGATGCTCGCCGCGGCTGATAACCCGCCAAGTCTGTGACTGCGGTATTTAATGCGCCTCGCGGGGGAAACCTCATTTTAGGTCCGTTTTACTGTATAGAAAACTTGGAAAATCAAAAACTATTGCAGAATTGCGCTTTTTCACAGCAGTTGGAATTTTTTCCCGATTTTTCCAGGGCATCACATGATAAAATCTATGGCGTCATTCAAAAGTACAAATCGTCCGGCATAAAACAAACCTCATATGTCTATGGGGGCGGAAAAATAAAAAAGGTTATGGCTCTTGGGATAACGGAGGAGAAAACAAAAGCGCAGAAACATATCATATGCCCAGGCCGCCAGTCTGGAAGCGGGAGGACTCGTGCCATCAGTTTGTAATCTCCCATACGTTTGTGTAACACCCGGCATTCCTATTCATTACAAGGGGTTAAAAGCGCAGGAAAATGCTGAAAGAATGGACGCGGCAGATCTGAAATCCGCAAGGAAAAAATAAGCAGCGAGTGCCGGAGAGTTCAGAAATCTCAGCTGCAACAAAAAACGTGGGAAAAAACACGGCAAAATGCACCATGTGAACAAGCCCTGAGCGAGTAAGGTACTGTGTGAGGGCCTCCTGGACACGTAGAGATGATGGGGGAGAGGAGGGAATCTTAGCTGATCACGCTGCGGCCATCTCCGCTCTCCCGGGCCGCTGTTATATCCATATGAGGGACTTACAGGGCCTCCGTCCGCACAGGATGACTGTTCACACCAAGCACAGACGCTCGGAGCATCATGGCGGCCAATCATTTACATCCACCTCCCGACCTGCTTGTTTTCCCTCAGTCTCCGCCTCCTCTTCTTTGATTGACAGCTCTTGCTTCATACAGCAGAGAAGGGCGGAGATCGAAAGAAACAGGCAGGTGGGAAGGCGCAGATAAATGATGGCCTCCGTGGAGCACCGAGCGCTTGTGCTTGGTGTGATCAGTCAGTCTGTTGCTTTGGAAAGGTAGTTATAAAAAATTCCGCCGTCTGTAGACTGGTAGATCTGGAAGTGGCTTCATCTCATTCGTAGGTTTTATTTTTTCCTTTTCAGATTACAATCAACTGTCCACAAATAGATGTTGTCAGGCAGCTTCACTGTACAGTGGTTGTCACCCGGCTTCTCCTTTTACAGTGGTTGTCACCCGGCTTCTCCTTTTACAGTGGTTGTCAGCCGGATTCTCCTTTTACAGTGGTTGTCACCCGGCTTCTCCTTTTACAGTGGTTGTCACCCGGCTTCTCCTTTTACAGTGGTTGTCAGCCGGCTTCTCCTTTTTCAGTGGTTGTCAGCCGGCTTCTCCTTTTTCAGTGGTTGTCAGCCGGCTTCACCTTTTACAGTGGTTGTCACCCGGCTTCTCCTTTTACAGTGGTTGTCACCCGGCTTCTCCTTTTACAGTGGTTGTCACCCGGCTTCTCCTTTTACAGTGGTTGTCACCCGGCTTCTCCTTTTACAGTGGTTGTCACCCGGCTTCTCCTTTTACAGTGGTTGTCACCCGGCTTCTCCTTTTACAGTGGTTGTCACCCGGCTTCACCTTTTACAGTGGTTGTCGTCCGGCTTCTCCTTTTACAGTGGTTGTCGTCCGGCTTCTCCTTTTACAGTGGTTGTCGTCCGGCTTCTCCTTTTACAGTGGTTGTCAGCCGGCTTCTCCTTTTACAGTGGTTGTCACCCGGCTTCTCCTTTTACAGTGGTTGTCAGCCGGCTTCTCCTTTTTACAGTGGTTGTCAGCCGGCTTCTCCTTTTACAGTGGTTGTCAGCCGGCTTCTCCTTTTACAGTGGTTGTCGTCCGGCTTCTCCTTTTACAGTGGTTGTCGTCCGGCTTCTCCTTTTACAGTGGTTGTCGTCCGGCTTCTCCTTTTACAGTGGTTGTCAACCGGCTTCTCCTTTTACAGTGGTTGTCAGCCGGCTTCACTGTACAGTGGTTGTCACCCGGCTTCTCCTTTTACAGTGGTTGTCACCCGGCTTCTCCTTTTACAGTGGTTATCAGCCGGCTTCACTGTACAGTGGTTGTCAGCCGGCTTCACTGTACAGTGGTTGTCAGCCGGCTTCACTGTACAGTGGTTGTCAGCCGGCTTCACTGTACAGTGGTTGTCAGCCGGCTTCACTGTACAGTGGTTGTCAGCCGGCTTCTCCTTTTACAGTGGTTGTCAGCCGGCTTCTCCTTTTTACAGTGGTTGTCAGCCGGCTTCTCCTTTTACAGTGGTTGTCAGCCGGCTTCACTGTACAGTGGTTGTCAGCCGGCTTCTCCTTTTTCAGTGGTTGTCAGCCGGCTTCTCCTTTTTCAGTGGTTGTCAGCCGGCTTCTCCTTTTTCAGTGGTTGTCACCCGGCTTCTCCTTTTACAGTGGTTGTCACCCGACTTCACCTTTTACAGTGGTTGTCAGCCGGTTTCTCCTTTTACAGTGGTTGTCAGCCGGCTTCACCTTTTACAGTGGTTGTCAGCCGGCTTCACCTTTTACAGTGGTTGTCAGCCGGCTTCTCCTTTTTCAGTGGTTGTCAGCCGGCTTCACCTTTTACAGTGGTTGTCAGCCGGTTTCTCCTTTTACAGTGGTTGTCAGCCGGTTTCTCCTTTTACAGTGGTTGTCAGCCGGCTTCTCCTTTTTCAGTGGTTGTCAGCCGGCTTCACCTTTTACAGTGGTTGTCAGCCGGCTTCTCCTTTTACAGTGGTTGTCACCCGACTTCACCTTTTACAGTGGTTGTCAGCCGGTTTCTCCTTTTACAGTGGTTGTCAGCCGGTTTCTCCTTTTACAGTGGTTGTCAGCCGGCTTCTCCTTTTTCAGTGGTTGTCAGCCGGCTTCTCCTTTTTCAGTGGTTGTCAGCCGGCTTTTCCTTTTACAGTGGTTGTCAGCCGGCTTTTCCTTTTACAGTGGTTGTCAGCCGGCTTCACCTTTTACAGTGGTTGTCAGCCGGCTTCACCTTTTACAGTGGTTGTCAGCCGGCTTCTCCTTTTTCAGTGGTTGTCAGCCGGCTTCACCTTTTACAGTGGTTGTCAGCCGGCTTCTCCTTTTACAGTGGTTGTCAGCCGGCTTCTCCTTTTACAGTGGTTGTCAGCCGGCTTCTCCTTTTTCAGTGGTTGTCAGCCGGCTTCACCTTTTACAGTGGTTGTCAGCCGGCTTCTCCTTTTTCAGTGGTTGTCAGCCGGCTTCACCTTTTACAGTGGTTGTCAGCCGGCTTCTCCTTTTTCAGTGGTTGTCAGCCGGCTTCTCCTTTTACAGTGGTTGTCAGCCGGCTTCTCCTTTTTCAGTGGTTGTCACCCGGCTTCTCCTTTTTCAGTGGTTGTCACCCGGCTTCTCCTTTTTCAGTGGTTGTCACCCGGCTTCTCCTTTTTCAGTGGTTGTCACCCGGCTTCTCCTTTTTCAGTGGTTGTCAGCCGGCTTCTCCTTTTTCAGTGGTTGTCAGCCGGCTTCTCCTTTTTCAGTGGTTGTCAGCCGGCTTCTCCTTTTTCAGTGGTTGTCACCCGGCTTCTCCTTTTTCAGTGGTTGTCACCCGGCTTCTCCTTTTACAGTGGTTGTCACCCGGCTTCACCTTTTACAGTGGTTGTCGTCCGGCTTCTCCTTTTACAGTGGTTGTCGTCCGGCTTCTCCTTTTACAGTGGTTGTCGTCCGGCTTCTCCTTTTACAGTGGTTGTCAGCCGGCTTCTCCTTTTTACAGTGGTTGTCAGCCGGCTTCTCCTTTTACAGTGGTTGTCAGCCGGCTTCTCCTTTTACAGTGGTTGTCGTCCGGCTTCTCCTTTTACAGTGGTTGTCGTCCGGCTTCTCCTTTTACAGTGGTTGTCAACCGGCTTCTCCTTTTACAGTGGTTGTCAGCCGGCTTCTCCTTTTTCAGTGGTTGTCAGCCGGCTTCACCTTTTACAGTGGTTGTCAGCCGGCTTCTCCTTTTTCAGTGGTTGTCAGCCGGCTTCTCCTTTTTCAGTGGTTGTCAGCCGGCTTCTCCTTTTTCAGTGGTTGTCAGCCGGCTTCTCCTTTTTCAGTGGTTGTCACCCGGCTTCTCCTTTTTCAGTGGTTGTCACCCGGCTTCTCCTTTTTCAGTGGTTGTCAGCCGGCTTCTCCTTTTACAGTGGTTGTCAGCCGGCTTCTCCTTTTTCAGTGGTTGTCAGCCGGCTTCTCCTTTTACAGTGGTTGTCACCCGGCTTCTCCTTTTACAGTGGTTGTCAGCCGGCTTCACCTTTTACAGTGGTTGTCAGCCATCTTCATTCATGTTATTCAGAATATGAAGCAGGCGGCTCTGGATGACACAGCTGGACGCTGCTGCATTGTGGGGCATTGTGGTGTGACATGAAGGAAGGAGATGGAATCTGATGAATACAAATCACAATCCCAGACAGAGACCCGATGAGACAGCGCTGATTGGCCCCTGGTTGTGGCCCCGCTCTCCTGCAGAGCCGTCATTAGCGGCATTATGATCCGTCTTGATCACACCGAGTATCGCCCTGTCTGTCCGCATGTGGGGAAGCAGCTGCCCCCCGCCACCCCGCCGAGCATCCGCTGACTCCTCTCATTAGCGGTAAAAGCCACGGTCTAATTAATCCGCCAGGTCAGCCGTGCAGCCGGAGGTAGCGGTGCAGCTGTCGGCTCCTTCTACCTCGCTGTGCAGATGCTGCGCCGGATCCACTGCTGTATAGTTATAGCGGCTTTGCTCTGGGGGTTCAGGCAGGGGCTGAACTGGGATGGGCTCGGGAAGTCCCTGCCCCCATCCATGTTAGTGGGGTGGTGATACGAGCGTCCTCATCTTGGTGGAAGTTGTGATGCGACAGTTTTGTACAATTGTTTTGCAGCAATGAGTGTCCGGTCCCCTTTGGGTATGTGCACACCATCGGTAATCGCTGCGGATCGGACGCAGTGCACTTGTGCAAACCGCAGCGACCAGATGTTACAGCATAGTGGATGGATTTCAAGAAATCCCATGTCTACTCTGCTTCTCCGTGCACCTGCGGATCACCCGTGGACACGGATATGTGGCGCGTCTTCACAGACCGCAGCATGTCCATCTCTCTCGCGGAGACGCTGGTCTCCGGAAGAGAAGTTCTATCAGTGCAATGTATAGGATGCTGTGACTGCTTCAATGAACACGTAGGATTCACCTGCGTGCAGCGCTGTGGACGCAGCGTAAAGTGCGCTGCCAACACCGACCGTGTGCACGTACCCTTTAGGTTTGGTCTCGTGCTGTTTTGGCACCCGTTTTAAACGCTGTGTTTTGTCACTCACGTGGAATGTCTTGACGTGGCAGCCATGGCCCTCATGCTCGTGTCTCGCGGGGGTCATCGTCTTCACCGCTAATCTGCAGTTTGCTATTTACATTGTAAGTCGATAATGCCAGGACGACGAAGACTGCACACTCTCCACGTTGTCCTCGTCTTCTGATGAACCCTGATCTAATAATGGATAGGAGATGCTGTTTGTTGGGGTCTTTATGGTGTAGAAGGTGACATTGGGGTCAGCTGCATTTGTTATACAGAGAGTACCGGCCATAGCAGCGTGTCTGCCCCAGATCTCAGCTTCCTGGACCCTTGTACACACTGCAGTAGACCACCCGGACACCTTCGCTGTGGACCCCCTCACTATGGAGGCAGAAGATATAGTATGATCGGATCGCTGCTTCCTATCATCTTCACCCTCTGCTTTTTTATTTTATGCAGCATCTAAAGTAAAATTGCCGGAACTTTTGTGATGACCCGATCCGGGTGTGACTGCTGCTCGGTGTGAGCACGGCCTGACACCACAACACCGGGATCACTCCGGCCCATTCCTCAATTTGGTGTCTCTTTTGTTCAGCGCTGATTTCCTCTGTGCTGCATTGTAGTTGGGGGGTTTCATTATGATCTAAATAGGGAAAAAAGCAGAAGTGTAAAGAATGACGAGAAGTCGCCAACGTGTCCTGCGGGCAGCAAAGGGCTCATTCACATCTGCGTATTAAGGAGCAGACCGTGATCAAACATGAAAGCGCAAAATAATAGAATGCAGAAATATGTGAAGCCATACATAGTTACATAGTTGTAAGGATGAAGAGTCCATCAAGTTCATCCTATAGCCCAACGTGTCGA
Source organism: Phyllobates terribilis (assembly GCF_046119375.1). Taxonomy (NCBI): domain Eukaryota; kingdom Metazoa; phylum Chordata; class Amphibia; order Anura; family Dendrobatidae; genus Phyllobates; species Phyllobates terribilis. The sequence continues at coordinate 200,259,634 of NW_027362768.1, read as the reverse complement.
TCCCGAGGAAGCAAAACCCTCATAGGCCGAGACTAATTGCCCCATATTAGGGGAAACCTTTCCTCCCGACTCCACATACGGCGATCAGACGAGCTCCCTGCGATCAGACGAGCTCCCTGCAATCAGACGAGCTCCCTGCAATCAGACGAGCTCCCTGCGATCAGACGAGCTCCCTGCAATCAGACGAGCTCCCTGCAATCAGACGAGCTCCCTGCATCAACGTCCATCACAGAATCAGAGACCAAAACCTGTAATATTACATTATCAAGAAAGACGTCAAGACCTCCCTGTACTTTTATAGTAAATCACCTATTACAGCATGATGTGGTAGAGAGCTCCACAGTATCACTGCTCTTACAGTAAAGACTCCATAGTCTCGCTGCTCTTACAGTAAAGACTCCACAGTATCACTGCTCTTACAGTAAAGACTCCATAGTCTCGCTGCTCTTACAGTAAAGACTCCATAGTCTCTTTGCTCTTACAGTAAAGACTCCATAGTCTCGCTGCTCTTACAGTAAAGACTCCATAGTCTCCCTGCTCTTACAGTAAAGACTCCATAGTCTCACTGCTCTTACAGTAAAGACTCCATAGTCTCTCTGCTCTTACAGTAAAGACTCCATAGTCTCTCTGCTCTTACAGTAAAGACTCCATAGTCTCTCTGCTCTTACAGTAAAGACTCCATAGTCTCACTGCTCTTACAGTAAAGACTCCATAGTCTCGCTGCTCTTACAGTAAAGACTCCATAGTCTCGCTGCTCTTACAGTAAAGACTCCATAGTCTCGCTGCTCTTACAGTAAAGACTCCATAGTCTCGCTGCTCTTACAGTAAAGACTCCATAGTCTCGCTGCTCTTACAGTAAAGACTCCATAGTCTCTCTGCTCTTACAGTAAAGACTCCATAGTCTCACTGCTCTTACACTAAAGACTCCATAGTCTCGCTGCTCTTACAGTAAAGACTCCATAGTCTCGCTGCTCTTACAGTAAAGACTCCATAGTCTCGCTGCTCTTACAGTAAAGACTCCATAGTCTCTCTGCTCTTACAGTAAAGACTCCATAGTCTCGCTGCTCTTACAGTAAAGACTCCATAGTCTCTTTGCTCTTACAGTAAAGACTCCATAGTCTCGCTGCTCTTACAGTAAAGACTCCATAGTCTCTCTGCTCTTACAGTAAAGACTCCATAGTCTCCCTGCTCTTACAGTAAAGACTCCATAGTCTCGCTGCTCTTACAGTAAAGACTCCATAGTCTCTCTGCTCTTACAGTAAAGACTCCATAGTCTCTCTGCTCTTACAGTAAAGACTCCATAGTCTCACTGCTCTTACAGTAAAGACTCCATAGTCTCTTTGCTCTTACAGTAAAGACTCCATAGTCTCTTTGCTCTTACAGTAAAGACTCCATAGTCTCTTTGCTCTTACAGTAAAGACTCCATAGTCTCGCTGCTCTTACAGTAAAGACTCCATAGTCTCGCTGCTCTTACAGTAAAGACTCCATAGTCTCGCTGCTCTTACAGTAAAGACTCCATAGTCTCGCTGCTCTTACAGTAAAGACTCCATAGTCTCTCTGCTCTTACAGTAAAGACTCCATAGTCTCTCTGCTCTTACAGTAAAGACTCCATAGTCTCGCTGCTCTTACAGTAAAGACTCCATAGTCTCACTGCTCTTACAGTAAAGACTCCATAGTCTCCCTGCTCTTACAGTAAAGACTCCATAGTCTCCCTGCTCTTACAGTAAAGACGCCATAGTATCGCTGCTCTTACAGTAAAGACTCCATAGTCTCCCTGCTCTTGCAGTAAAGACTCCATAGTCTCGCTGCTCTTACAGTAAAGACGCCATAGTATCACTGCTCTTACAGTAAAGACTCCATAGTCTCACTGCTCTTACAGTAAAGAATCCATAGTATCACTGCTCTTACAGTAAAGGATCCATAGTATCGCTGCTCTTACAGTAAAGACTCCATAGTCTCCCTGCTCTGACAGTAAAGACTCCATAGTATCGCTGCTCTTACAGTAAAGACTCCCTAGTCTCCCTGCTCTTACAGTAAAGACTCCCTAGTCTCCCTGCTCTTACAGTAAAGACTCCATAGTCTCCCTGCTCTTACAGTAAAGACTCCATAGTCTCCCTGCTCTTACAGTAAAGACTCCATAGTCTCTCTGCTCTTACAGTAAAGACGCCAGTCTCCCTGCTCTTACAGTAAAGACTCCATAGTATCGCTGCTCTTACAGTAAAGACTCCATAGTCTCCCTGCTCTTACAGTAAAGACGCCATAGTATCGCTGCTCTTGCAGTAAAGACTCCATAGTCTCCCTGCTCTTGCAGTAAAGACTCCATAGTCTCGCTGCTCTTACAGTAAAGACTCCATAGTCTCACTGCTCTTACAGTAAAGACTCCATAGTCTCGCTGCTCTTACAGTAAAGACTCCATAGTCTCACTGCTCTTACAGTAAAGACTCCATAGTCTCCCTGCTCTTACAGTAAAGACTCCATAGTCTCCCTGCTCTTACAGTAAAGACTCCATAGTCTCTCTGCTCTTACAGTAAAGACGCCATAGTCTCACTGCTCTTACAGTAAAGACTCCATAGTCTCACTGCTCTTACAGTAAAGACGCCATAGTCTCGCTGCTCTTACAGTAAAGACTCCATAGTCTCGCTGCTCTTACAGTAAAGACTCCATAGTCTCGCTGCTCTTACAGTAAAGACTCCATAGTCTCACTGCTCTTACAGTAAAGACGCCATAGTATCGCTGCTCTTACAGTAAAGACTCCATAGTCTCTCTGCTCTTACAGTAAAGACGCCATAGTCTCACTGCTCTTACAGTAAAGACTCCATAGTCTCACTGCTCTTACAGTAAAGAATCCATAGTATCGCTGCTCTTACAGTAAAGGATCCATAGTATCGCTGCTCTTACAGTAAAGACTCCATAGTCTCCCTGCTCTGACAGTAAAGACTCCATAGTATCGCTGCTCTTACAGTAAAGACTCCCTAGTCTCCCTGCTCTTACAGTAAAGACTCCCTAGTCTCCCTGCTCTTACAGTAAAGACTCCATAGTCTCCCTGCTCTTACAGTAAAGACTCCATAGTCTCTCTGCTCTTACAGTAAAGACGCCATAGTATCACTGCTCTTACAGTAAAGACTCCATAGTCTCACTGCTCTTACAGTAAAGAATCCATAGTATCACTGCTCTTACAGTAAAGGATCCATAGTATCACTGCTCTTACAGCAAAGACTCCATAGTCTCCCTGCTCTTACAGTAAAGACTCCATAGTCTCGCTGCTCTTACAGTAAAGAGTACATAGTCTCGCTGCTCTTACAGTAAAGAGTCCATAGTATCGCTGCTCTTACAGCAAAGACTCCATAGTCTCGCTGCTCTTACAGTAAAGACTCCATAGTCTCGCTGCTCTTACAGTAAAGACTCCATAGTCTCGCTGCTCTTACAGTAAAGACTCCATAGTCTCGCTGCTCTTACAGTAAAGAGTCCATAGTCTCCCTGCTCTTACAGTAAAGGATCCATAGTCTCTCTGCTCTTACAGTAAAGACTCCATAGTCTCGCTGCTCTTACAGTAAAGAGTCCATAGTATCACTGCTCTTACAGTAAAGACTCCATAGTCTCGCTGCTCTTACAGTAGAGTCCATAGTCTCACTGCTCTTACAGTAAAGACTCCATAGTCTCTCTGCTCTTACAGTAAAGACTCCATAGTCTCGCTGCTCTTACAGTAAAGAGTCCATAGTCTCGCTGCTCTTACAGTAAAGAGTCCATAGTATCACTGCTCTTACAGTAAAGACTCCATAGTCTCGCTGCTCTTACAGTAGAGTCCATAGTCTCACTGCTCTTACAGTAAAGACTCCATAGTCTCGCTGCTCTTACAGTAAAGACTCCATAGTCTCGCTGCTCTTACAGTAAAGAACCTGCATCTGCGATTAGGATTAAATCTAGACCTAAGTGTAATGATCATTATACAGATCTCTGTTCTGTCCCATCATATATTTGTACAATGTAATAAGATTGCCCCCCAGCCTTCATCTTTCCATATTGAATGACCCCCAGTGTAATAACCTGTCCTGGTACTGGAGTCACCCGTTCCCCTATAATTTGGTTGCTGTTCTCGGCAGTGTAGTAACATCCTTCTTATATCCTCAGTGCAGACCTGTAATAATGGCGGCATACGTGCAGTAATGGACGGCCGGTAACAATGTGCCAGTAATGGCACAGGACTATGCCCACATCCCTCGGTCTGTGCTCGCGTCTCGTGACTGTGCTGCAGTCTCCGGCTTCTGTTATTAATGGGTTTTTTATTTGGATTTGCAGGTGCTGGTTTTATCACTGTTCACATTGGTGTTGTGGTTTCTGTTCTGATCTTCTGGTTTCCTGGTGGATCCCATTGACTTCAGATACTACAGAACCCTGCTGATATTGGTCTAGGGGCTAGCAATCTGCGATGAACGGATGGAGCGGAGACCGACTGATGTGTACAGCAAAACTGCAGGTGGTGCCACCGTCACAGTGTCAAGGCCGATACTGACGGCGGGCCGCATCCTACAATGAACCGACCGTACAATTCCACTTACTTATACTCATCCAGAGTTCAATCATGTCTTATCCTCCAGAGCTGCGGTCACTATTCTGCTGTTACATCATGTTTTATCTTCCAGTCACCTCCAGAGCTGCAGTCACTATTCTGCTGTTACATCGTGTCTTATTCTCCTGTCACCTCCAGAGCTGCGGTCACTATTCTGCTGTTACATCGTGTCTTATTCTCCTGTCACCTCCAGAGCTGCGGTCACTATTCTGCTGTTACATTGTCTTATCCTCCAGTCACCTCCGGAGCTGCAGTCACTATTCTACTGTTATATTTATGCCTATTACTCTAGTCAGATCCAGAGCTGTAGTTATATGACCTAGTTCACACAGATTGCAGTGAGTCATAAAGGCCTCCTTCTTGTGCTGTATTTAGATTTGCTGCAGATTTCACCTGCTCTATGGTCCTCATATCTCACTGCTGCCCCCTGCTGGCTCGACATTTGTTACAGTGCATTATGGAGGTCCCTCATTGTCAAGTTATGAGCAGGTGCTGATTTCACGGGGCTCTGAATTCCCCCAGAGTCCCTGTAGGTCACAGGGGTACACGGTCTCTCCTGGCGGCCTCACTGTCTCTCCTGGCGGCCTCACTGTCTCTCCTGGCGGCCTCACTGTCTCTCCTGGCGGTTTCTCCTGGCGACCTCACGGTCTCTCCTCGCAGTCTCTCCTGGCGACCTCACGGTCTCTCCTCGCGGTCTCTCCTGGCGACCTCGCGGTCTCTCCTGGCGACCTCACTGTCTCTCCTGGCGGCCTCACGGTCTCTCCTCATGGTCTCTCCTGGCGGCCTCACGGTCTCTCCTCATGGTCTCTCCTGGCAGCCTCACGGTCTCTCCTCACGGTCTCTCCTGGCGGTCTCTCCTGGCGGCCTCACGGTCTCTCCTCGCGGTCTCTCCTGGCGACCTCACGGTCTCTCCTCGCGGTCTCTCCTGGCGGCCTCACGGTCTCTCCTGGCGGCCTCACGGTCTCTCCTCATGGTCTCTCCTGGCGGCCTCACGGTCTCTCCTCATGGTCTCTCCTGGCGGCCTCACGGTCTCTGACTCGCGGTCTCTCCTGGCGGCCTCACGGTCTCTCCTGGCGGCCTCTCCTGGCGGTCTCTCCTGGCGGCCTCGCGGTCTCTCCTCATGGTCTCTCCTGGCGGCCTCACGGTCTCTCCTCGCGGCCTCACGGTTTCTCCTGGCGGCCTCGCGGTCTCTCCTCATGGTCTCTCCTGGCGGCCTCACGGTCTCTCCTCACGGTCTCTCCTCGCGGCCTCACGGTTTCTCCTCGCGGCCTCGCGGTCTCTCCTCATGGTCTCTCCTGGCGGCCTCACGGTCTCTCCTCGCGGCCTCACGGTTTCTCCTCGCGGCCTCACGGTCTCTCCTCGTGGTCTCTCCTGTCGGCCTCACGGTCTCTCCTGTCGGCCTCACGGTCTCTCCTCGCGGCCTCACGGTCTCTCCTCGCGGCCTCTCCTGTTGGCCTCACGGTCTCTCCTCGTGGTCTCTCCTGTCGGCCTCACGGTCTCTCCTGGTGGCCTCTCGGTCTCTCCTGGTGGCCTCTCGGTCTCTCCTCGCGGCCTCACGGTCTCTCCTCGTGGTCTCTCCTGTCGGCCTCACGGTCTCTCCTGTCGGCCTCTCGGTCTCTCTTCGCGGCCTCACGGTCTCTCCTCGCGGCCTCTCCTGTTGGCCTCACGGTCTCTCCTCGTGGTCTCTCCTGTCGGCCTCACGGTCTCTCCTCGCGGCCTCACGGTCTCTCCTCGTGGTCTCTCCTGTCGGCCTCACGGTCTCTCCTGTCGGCCTCACGGTCTCTCCTGTCGGCCTCTCGGTCTCTCCTCGCGGCCTCTCCTGTTGGCCTCACGGTCTCTCCTCGTGGTCTCTCCTGTCGGCCTCACGGTCTCTCCTGGTGGCCTCTCGGTCTCTCCTCGCGGCCTCACGGTCTCTCCTCGCAGCCTCTCCTGTTGGCCTCACGGTCTCTCCTCGTGGTCTCTCCTGTTGGCCTCACGGTCTCTCCTTGCGGCCTCTCCTGTTGGCCTCACGGTCTCTCCTCGTGGTCTCTCCTGTCGGCCTCACGGTCTCTCCTCGCGGCCTCTCCTGTTGGCCTCACGGTCTCTCCTCGTGGTCTCTCCTGTTGGCCTCACGGTCTCTCCTCGTGGTCTCTCCTGTTGGCCTCACGGTCTCTCCTCGTGGTCTCTCCTGTCGGCCTCTCGGTCTCTCCTCACAGTCTCTCCTCGCGGCCTCTCCTGTTGGCCTCACGGTCTCTCCTCGTGGTCTCTCCTGTTGGCCTCACGGTCTCTCCTGGTGGCCTCTCGGTCTCTCCTGTTGGCCTCACGGTCTCTCCTCGTGGTCTCTCCTGTCGGCCTCACGGTCTCTCCTCGTGGCCTCTCCTGTTGGCCTCACGGTCTCTCCTCGTGGTCTCTCCTGTCGGCCTCTCGGTCTCTGCTCGCGGCCGCACACTTATTTGCTGTGAGATGCGCTGGCTGATGGAGCGTGATCTGCACAGACACATTGTTCTTGTATATTATGTCGCTCCATGGGAAGGAGCGACATAATGCTCCTGAACTGCGGAAATACTGTCTGCAGATATACAATTGGGTCCAGAAATTTTTGGACATTGACACAAATTTTGGCATTTTTTTTTTACCAAAACATATTCCAGATCCAGTCCTATCAATCTGGGCTTAAAGGGAACCTGTCAGCAGCAAAACCGCTATTCACCTGCAGATAAGGGCGTAATCTAACCTGCACGTAGCCGAACGTCTGTAACCGGCCCTGACTGACACTGGCTCTGCATTGGGGCTCCGCTGTCAGCCCGTGCTGGGGGCGGTTACAGACGCTGCTCTCTATACTCGGTGACTGACCCTGCGCTGGCGCCGCCCCGTGACTGAAACCGAATGCTGGCAAGGAGAATAAAGTTCGGCTAAGTGCAGGCAGGTTAGTAACGCTGTTAACCTGCAGAGTAACCCCATATTTGCTGGGTAATAGCGTTTTTGCTGGTGACAGCTTCCCTTTAACGTGCCATCTCTCAGCTTTAGGCCACATTCACACGTTCAGTATTTGGTCAGTATTTTAGATCAGTATTTGTAAGCCAAAATCAGGGGAGGAACAATCATAGGAGAAGTATAATAGAAACTCGTCACCACTCCTGTATTATCACCCACTCCTGATTTTGGCTTACAAATACTGATGTAAAATACTGGCCAAATGCTGAACATGTGAACGCGGCCTTAATTTGAGTCTTAATCCTTAATGGCGGAAACTGCGCAGGTGCGGGATCCGGCCGGGAACTGCACGTCACAGGGCGAGTATGGAAACGAGGCTAGTAGGTGGGCATTTCTTGGCGTCCCAAGGACGCGAAGCTTGGCAGAACTAATTTAATAAAAAGGTGTGACGATACAGTGTAAAATCTTAATTATGTCAGACATACTTTCTGATGGCAAGAGCAGCATACCTTTATTTTTATGTTGACTCTTTAATCTGTGTTCTTCTTTAGTTGATTAACACAGACTATTATTTGTATAACCCTGAATGTTATCTGCTCTTTGATTGTGAAACAATGATGTGTATTTACAAGAGCCCCTGTGATACAAACTGTAAATAGGTTAGCTAGAACAATGAATGTTTGCTAGATATGTTAGATACCATTGTAGGATGTTTGCCAGTCAATCTTGGGGGATGAGCTGTGGATAATCAAGCCCTGTGAAATAATATCATCCCTAATTCTCAACTTGTTGATGTGTACTTAAAAAGGAGATGTGCTTCTGTAGCAGTCAGACTAGAGACAGGATGAGACTTGGAAGAGAGCATCAAGGAACATCAGAGAGACTTTACAAGGAGAATGAGAGATATCCTTCAGGACAGCGGATGGATAGCATGGCACCCAAAGAGACACAGATTTGTATTTTATATGATTCTAGTCTTAGGGTGTCGGCCCTGACTGGAAAGATTCGGATCTGCTCCATTAATCATCAGAGAGACATGGAAACTTTTGGGGAGACCAGGAGAGGACGAAGAAGTCACCTGGCGCCATGGATATGTTTTGGGGTTGCTAGGAGGGACCCACCGGTTGCCTGGCCCCATAGAAACTCTCGGGAGAGGCCATGTTGGGACCCTCGGGACTGCTAGCTTCCTAAGCTTGCCGCTACCTCCTCTCTGTGGGGGCCCGTCAGAAGCGGGGGGCCACTGATTGAGGTAGTCGGCCCTGGAAGTCTCCAAAGTCGCTGCTGTTCTATCCCAGTCGGGCGGAGAAGGAAGGGTGAGACTTTGTATTGTTGTACCATCTTGGGCATTTGCTGGCACTGTTCTGTGTGTTTATTGGCCGCTTTGTGGTTCAGTAAAGTATTGCCGCACTGTTTTACCCTCACTCTGTGTTGTCTGAGTAGCGTTACGCCCACGGAAGACCCCGGGTCTTCACAAAAGGTATTACAAAGCAATCAGACCGCTAATATGGACCATACAGGTAAGTATAGATGCACACTTCTATCACCTGTATGCCCACATTAGCGGTCTAATAGGTCCCAGGGGGTGACAGATTCCCTTTAAGAAGGTCACAATATTTGGCGCAGAAATGGTGGGCAATTTTGCAAAACATGACTATTTTTGGGCCAAAAATTTTCAAAATCGGCTCAAACGGAAAAAGACCTTTTGGACTTTGCACCAAATTCATGAATCGAATGCGTCATTTTGAAGAATTTGGTGCGAAAAACCAGAACGAATATCAGAAGGCAAAAAGAAGGAAAGTGACTTAAACTACAAATTATGAATGGGTGGCTCTGTCCCTCCCCATGTGATGCCTCTGACCTTTCCTCTCCTGAAGGATTGGCATTTTTGGCTCCCTGTGGCCCTTCCATTCCCATGTGATGCCTCTGACCTCTCCTCTCCTGAAGGATTGGCATTTTTGGCTCCCTGTGGCCCTTCTATTCCCAGGTGAAGCCTCTGACCTCTCCTTCTGCAGGGCTGGCATTTTTGGCTCCCTGTGGCCCTGTCCCTTCCCATGTGATGCCTCTGACCTCTCCTTCTGCAGGGCTGGCATTTTTGGCTCCCTGTGGCCCTTCCATTCCCAGGTGAAGCCTCTGACCTCTCCTCCTGCAGGGCTGGCATTTTTGGCTCCCTGTGGCTCTGTCCCTTCCCATGTGATGCCTCTGACCTCTCCTCTCCTGCAGAGTTGGCATTTTTGGCTCCCTGTGGCCCTGTCCCTTTCCCAGGTGATGCCTCTGACCTCTCCTCTCCTGAGGGCTGGCATTTTTGGCTCCCTGTGGCCCTTCTATTCCCAGGTGAAGCCTCTGACCTCTCCTCCTGCAGGGCGGCATTTTTGGCTCCCTGTGGCCCTTCCATTCCCAGGTGAAGCCTCTGACCTCTCCTCCTGCAGGGCTGGCATTTTTGGCTCCCTGTGGCCCTTCTATTCCCAGGTGAAGCCTCTGACCTCTCCTCCTGCAGGGCGGGATTTTTGGCTCCCTGTGGCCCTTCTATTCCCAGGTGAAGCCTCTGACCTCTCCTCCTGCAGGGCTGGCATTTTTGGCTCCCTGTGGCCCTTCCATTCCCAGGTGAAGCCTCTGACCTCTCCTCCTGCAGGGCTGGCATTTTTGGCTCCCTGTGGCCCTTCCATTCCCAGGTGAAGCCTCTGACCTCTCCTCCTGCAGGGCTGGCATTTTTGGCTCCCTGTGGCTCTGTCCCTTCCCATGTGATGCCTCTGACCTCTCCTCTCCTGCAGAGTTGGCATTTTTGGCTCCCTGTGGCCCTTCCCTTCCCAGGTGAAGCCTCTGACTTCTCCTCCTGCAGGGCTAGCATTTTTGGCTCCCTGTGGCCCTTCCATTCCCAGGTGAAGCCTCTGACCTCTCCTGCTGCAGGGCTGGCATTTTTGGCTCCCTGTGGCCCTTCCATTCCCAGGTGAAGCCTCTGACCTCTCCTCTCCTGAAGGGCTGGCATTTTTGACTCCCTGTGGCCCTTCCATTCCCAGGTGAAGCCTCTGACCTCTCCTTCTGCAGGGCTGGCATTTTTGGCTCCCTGTGGCCCTTCCATTCCCAGGTGAAGCCTCTGACCTCTCCTGCTGCAGGGCTGGCATTTTTGGCTCCCTGTGGCCCTTCCATTCCCAGGTGAAGCCTCTGACCTCTCCTTCTGCAGGGCTGGCATTTTTGGCTCCCTGTGGCCCTTCCATTCCCAGGTGAAGCCTCTGACCTCTCCTTCTGCAGGGCTGGCATTTTTGGCTCCCTGTGGCCCTTCCATTCCCAGGTGAAGCCTCTGACCTCTCCTCCTGCAGGGCTGGCATTTTTGGCTCCCTGTGGCCCTTCCATTCCCAGGTGAAGCCTCTGACCTCTCCTTCTGCAGGGCTGGCATTTTTGGCTCCCTGTGGCCCTTCCATTCCCAGGTGAAGCCTCTGACCTCTCCTCCTGCAGGGCTGGCATTTTTGGCTCCCTGTGGCCCCTCCAATCCCAGGTGAAGCCTCTGACCTCTCCTCCTGCAGGGCTGGCATTTTTGGCTCCCTTTGGCCCCTCCAATCCCAGGTGAAGCCTCTGACCTCTCCTCCTGCAGGGCTGGCATTTTTGGCTCCCTGTGGCCCCTCCAATCCCAGGTGAAGCCTCTGACCTCTCCTCCTGCAGGGCTGGTATTTTCTGTCCTTGTTCTTGGCTGCGGTTCTTGCGTTTGATCCATGTCCAGTTCTTTCCCTGCAGTTCTGTGTCCGGCGTCTTCTGGGTCTTGTATCTCTTGGCTCATACAATGAGACCTATTAAGAGACTGAACAATGTGAGGCTTAACGCTCCCCTCCGTGATCGCGTAAAGTTTGACTCTTCCTTCAGCATTGGCTTCTATTCTGTCGGGGGTCTTTGTGTAGTTCTGCTGTTAAGCGGTTGTCTCCTCCAGCCCGGCGGCCATTGTCTTGGTGTCAGCTCCTGGAATTTCTTGCTTTCCCTGAAGTCCGCACATTCCATCATCTTTGCTGTTCACTAGAGATTTGGCTGTTACAGATAGGACTTCATACCAATATCTTATTCTCTATCATCTTTATTGTCACTGTCTGCTCCCAAAGTTCTATTAGAGATCCCCAGCTCTCTCATCCTGGGCCTCCTGCTTCACGAATAGAATGCGAGCTCTGCCCTCAGTAAAGACTGACACACAGGCAGAGCAGTGAGGGGTTATTCTCCACACTGGTCCCTGTCAGTGGTTGTCGGCCTTGTGTGGAGCAGGATGAGAGTAGCTGTCCGTCCTCAGGTGACGCGTTGTGGAGATTCCTTCACTTTTTCTTCCCCTTTGGGACATTCCAGGGGATTTTATTCAGAAACCAGTCTGGACATGAGGATCTGACGTCAGATAGACACAGTGTCCGGCTGCTGCAGCACTTCATTTTTACATTTTTATTACTGGGACCATAGTTATTGTCATGTATGTTATCCTGCAGAGTTACCGTCCAGTCTCTACTGCTCTACTGTCCTATTCATGAACCAGGAAGATCAGGATGATGACAGCTACAGATCCATCTTATGTCATGGAGGCAGAGACTAGGTGTGATGAGATGAAGCCAAGATGTTTCATGACTAGCCCGGCTGTGGCTGCGCTCTGCAAAGGTAAGGGGCTGGGATTCAATGGAGGAGCTGTGATCTGCTGGGGTCTCTGAGGGTCTCCTGGTACTGAGCCTGATGATGCGGCACTGTGACATACATTGTGCTCTTCTCTTGTGAGGATGACCCCATTTCTCCTCACCAGTCGCCAGAGTTGATCCAAAAGACAATCACAACTGAAGCACATGTGAGAGCAGGTATTCTAGGGGTATGTTCACACAGAGAAGTTTGAGGAGCAGGTCTACTTCAAAAATCACTCAACAAATTCTTGACTTTCTATTCACTCCTATTGTGAAATCCCGTTGCTGTTCATTAGTTCGGTCTTTTGAGGTTTTTTTTTTTTAGGTGTTGAAAAATGTTTGGTGGGAAAAAAAGACAACGCCACGTCCTGGAATCGGCTCCTGATGGTGCGTTCTCCCAAGTGTGCGGCGTCCAATCCTAGGGGACTGTGCACACAGCGTCATTTAGACGCCGCCGAGTCCTTGCAGGGAAACGCAGGTCGCAGGTCATTCTCCTCAGCGGCTTCTACTGCATGTTGTTGTGACATAGCTGTGAACTATCTTCAATTTATGGGGCGTGTTGGCCTTGTGTTTTCAAGCGGGTCCGGGTAGAATACACATGAAAATGATGTTGTGTGCAACTCGTCCAACTGCTCCCCAAAAAAAGAGCCGAAGCCGCCGCAAAAACGATGGTAACACCACCAGCGAAGCCGCCGCAAAAACAATGGGAACACCACCAGCGAAGCCGCCGCAAAAACAATGGGAACACCACCAGTGAAGCCGCCGCAAAAACGATGGTAACACCACCAGTGAAGCCACCGCAAAAACGATGGTAACACCACCAGTGAAGCCACCGCAAAAACGATGGTAACACCACCAGTGAAGCCACCGCAAAAACGATGGTAACACCACCAGCGAAGCCGCCGCAAAAACGATTGTAACACCACCAGCGAAGCCGCCGCAAAAACAATGGGAACACCACCAGTGAAGCCACCGCAAAAACGATGGGAACACCACCAGTGAAGCCACCGCAAAAACGATGGGAACACCACCAGTGAAGCCACCGCAAAAACGATGGGAACACCACCAGCTTTTACCTGAAGCGGCTTTGCTCAAAAAACCTCAGCGGGTGAACCAGTGTCTTAAAAATGTCATGTGCACATTATAACCTATAGGTATGTTCACACTCGGTTTTTTGAGTTTTCTTAGAAAAACCTGAATCTTCCTCAAAAACACTTGGAAAACTCGTCCAAATCTTTTCTATGGAATATTCCACTCAGAAGGAGCTTTTTTTTTTTTCCTGAACAGGTTTTGAAAATAAAAGTGCTTATCACTTAGATCCCGAAGGAAACGTCTACAAACTAGGCACATTCTTATCAAAAGGCTGCAAAGAACGCTCGCTTAAATGTTGGCGGTGTATTTCCTGCAGCGTCTTCTCCATCGTCCATGTCGCAGTTCACACCCTCATTCTTTTATTAAGCACTTGTTCAGGCGGGTTACAGAGCGTGTGTGCACATGAGCCGATCAGCTCCCCAATCTACACACAAGTGGACAGCTCATATATATATATATATTTTTTTTTTTCTTTCTTAGGATTATAAGGGACATAACATTTTTTATGGTATAATAAAAGGTTCTTCAGTTCTTGTTGTGTTTTGACTTCGCCATTTTCATCATTTCTGCCAGTTTACCTTCAAAAAATGAAAATGCATCCCGGCCTAGTGCTGCTCACACTGCTGATGGTTTGTTACAATTGTATTAGTGTAGACAATGCTGAATGAACTAACCTAGCTGATCGGCAAGGTAAGTTCTTACCAAGACTGATACATTGAAGCAACCCTTCAGGACTGGAGACTTGTGCTGCTTATGTTTGGCTGGCAGAGCTTTGTCTACACTGATACATTGTAACTAAGTCTCAGCTTGTGAGCAGGATGTAATCAAGTATCCTATTCACCAACAGGAAGCAGAGATTTTTAAACCAGCAAAGAAGTGAAACACAAAGTAGTCAAGTGCTTAATCTACATAGGGCCGTCGCCTGTAGATAGTTTGGCGTGCTTGGCTACTTTTGTGCTTCTCTGTGACTTGGTCCTCCTGTTGTGGGGGGCTTCCTGGTTTGTGACAAGGTGAAAAAACGCTTTTCCCACCCGCCGTTCCCTTATTTAATTATTATACCTCTTTGTGAATCCTCTGTTTTTGTTTGGTTTTCTTTCAGCTCAAAGAATTTTGTGCATGAAAACATACGGCTGCGACTTTCATGAGCGCAAACGAACCACTGAGGACTCGTGGTGTCAATCTTCTCCCGAAGAACATGACCGAAAAGTGTGCTGACGGCATGTGGGTAAGATGGAGCGCTTGTTCTGGACGCCATCTGTCGTCCTGTCTTCTAGATGGCAGTAACATATTTTGCAGCACTGTATACATGTCGCATATGGGGGGTCACATAGTTTTAGGTTACTTTTGTCTAGAGCGGCAGTATTTCTGTCATTGGATACGTGCTAGTCACCACATATGTCAGGTGCAGATTTTGCCATATTGCACAGTAAGCGGCGGTGGTGGAGGAAGTGGTAGAGGTGGTGGAGATAGTAGTAATGGTAGTGGTGGCTGTAGTGGTGATGGTGGTGCTAGTGGGGGTAATATTGGAGGTAGTAGTAGTAGTGGTAGAGGTGGAGGTAGTAGTAGTAGTAGTGGTAGTGGTAGTGGTAGTAGTGGTAGTAGTAGTAGTGGGGGTAGTATTGGAGGTAGTAGTAGTAGTGGTGCTAGTAGGGGTAGTAGTAGTGGTGATGGTGGGGGTAGTAGTGGAGGTAGTAGTGGTGATGGTGGGGGTAGTAGTGGTGGAGGTGGTGGTGGTGCTAGTGGGGGTAGTAGTAGTGGTGGTGGTGGTGGATGTGAAGGTGGTAGTAGTAGTAGTGGTGATATTAGTGGTGGTGGTAGTGGAGGTAGTAGTAGTAGTAGTGGTGATATTAGTGGGGGTAGTGGTAGTGGAGGTGGTGGTGGTATTAGTGGTGGAGGTAGTAGTAGTAATGGTGGTGCTGGCAGTGGCGTTAATCTTTTGCGTTTACAAGTAATGCTTTGTAATCGCCCCGTAGTAAATGCAGTGGGGCAAATAAGTATTTGATTCTCTGCCAATTTTGCAAGTTTTCCACCTACAGAGAATGGAGAGATCTGTAATTTTTCTCGTAGGTCACTACACCTGAGAGAGACAGAAACTCAAAATAAAATCCAGAAAATCCCATTGTAGGATTGTTACATAATTAATATTCATTTTATTGCATGAAATAAGAATTTGCTACAATTGAAAAACAGAACTTAATATTTGGTGCAGAAACCTTTGTTACAATTACAGAGGTCAGACGTTTCCTGTAGATCTTGACCAGTTTGCACACACTGCAGCAGGGATTTTGGCCCCCTCCTCCATACAGATCTTCTCCAGATCTTTCAGGTTTTGGGGCTGTCGCTGGGTAACATTGAGTTTCAGCTCCCTCCAGAGATTTTCTATCGGGTTTAGGTTTGGAGACTGGTGGGGTCACTCCAGGACCTTGAAATGCTTCTTACGGAGCCGCTCCTTAGTTGCCCTGGCTGTGAGTTTTGGGTCATTGTCTTGCTCGAAGACCCAACCACAACCCATCTTCAATGCTCTGACTGAGGGAAGGAGGATGTTGGCCAAAATCTCGCAATGCATGACCCCATCCACCCTCCCTTCAACACGGTGAAGTTGTCCTGTCCCCTTTAAAGAAAAGCATCCCCAGAGTATGATGTTTTCCCCACTATGCTTTACGGTTGGGACAGTGTTCTTGGGGATGTACTCATCCTTCTTCCTCCAAACACGGCGAGTGGAGTTGATGCCAACAAGTTCTATTTTGCCCTCATTTAACCACATGACCTTCTCCCATGCCTCCTCTGAATCATCCAGATGGTCATTGGTGAACTTCAAATGGGCCTGGACATGTGCTGGCGTGAGCAGGGGGGGCCTTGTGCGCCCTACAGGATTTTAATCCATGACGGCGTAGTGTGTTACTAATGGTAATGTTTGAGACTGTGGTCCCAGCTCTCTTCAGGTCATTGACCAGGTCCTGCCGTGTAGGTCTGGGCTGATTCCTGACCTTTCTCAGAATCATCTTTACCCCATGAGGCGACATTTTGCATGGCGCCCCAGACAGAGGAAGATTGACAGTCATCTTGTGTTTATTCCATTTTCTAATAATTGTGCCAACATGCTGCTTGTCTATTGTCCTGAAGGCCATCCCAGCCTTGTTCAGGTCTACAATTTTGTCCCTGGTGTCCTTAGACAGCTATCTGGTCTTGGCCATGGTGCAGAGGTTGGAGTGTGATTGAACTCATTACCTGTATAAAAGACACCTGTCCACACACTCAATCAGACAGGTGCAATTAATACAGGTAATGAGTCTAGAGTAGGAGAACTTCTTAAAGAAAAACTAATAGGTCTGTGAGAGCCGGAATTCTTGCTGGTTGGTCGGTGATCAAATTCTTATTTCATTCAATAAAATGCAAATTAATTATGTAAAAATCATACAATGTGATTTTCTGGATTTTTTTTTTTAGATTCTGTCTCTCTCAGGTGAAGTGACCTACGATAAAAATTACAGATCTCTCCATTCTGTGTAGGTGGAAAGCTTGCAAAATCGGCAGAGAATCAAATACCTTTACTTATTTTCCCAACTGTATATACTTGGACTCCTCGGCCGTAGTAAATACACACTTGGACTCCTCGGCCGTAGTAAGCGGTGCTCAGGTTTCTGCCACGTGCCGTGGAGCAAGGGGGATTTGCTTGGTTCTCTCCTTATCACTTGCAGCAGATGCCCCCCTCCTAATTCACAGAAGTGCAGAATTGGTGATAAGTCGGAGGCGGCCGCACCCTGGCCGCACATAAGCTGCTGACACACAGGACTTTTTTCTAGTCATTCATGATGATGACTTGCTTCCATCTCTGCCTCACAGGACAGATGTGAAATTGACCTATAATGATGATGGCGGCAGGAACAGTAAGACTACTATTAACCCTTCCCGCTCTACTTGATTCACGAAATACCATGAACGGCGCAGTCACACTTAGTGCAGCGTCTCCATTTGGGACGTTGCTGATTGTCGTAGGGATTCCCAGTGCAGAAGGGAATGGGGTTGGGTAGAGGAGATGCCTTTGTATACAGATCACTGGTGATCTAGTGGATTACTGATCTGTAAGGGTAGGGATGCTGCTAGGACGGACTGACCAGTGGGATTATTTTTCAGGTGCTTATACTGAGGGGGTCCTACATGGTCACATTGTTGCGGCCATGTAATTAGCTGCAGAGCACGAATAACAAAAAATATCTCAGCTTGAGGAGGTGGAAAGGCCAGATCTGCCTGATACAGGAACGCCGAGACCTGAGCCCCAATAATAAACCATATACAAAAACAGAAAACCAACTGCGCCGGACCCAGAACCAAGACCCAGTATACCGGGACCCAGAACCAAGACCCAGTATACCGGGACCCAGAACCAAGACCCAGTATACCGGGACCCCCTGTGCGCAGCCATCAGAGGCTAGACGTCAACTAGCTGGTACCACCCAGGAGAAATACCCCAAATACTGGGGGTGTAAAGGCTGGAGATCAAAACTTCTCTGAATAAGGGGTTAATTACCCATAACCACTCTGACTATAATAACAATAAGACACACTACATAGTGCACAAGTAATCACACCCCCTCATCATAGGACCGGACTATTGATAAAACACCTAGAGCTCTGGTCACCCTCCCCAGTCACAGGGTCAGCAGTGGACAATGAGTGGACCCAGTATAGTGTTACACCCGGTGCTGGTCTTTCACTGAATGGCTTTTATCCTCCAGCACAGCGCCATCAGCTGCCTAGTGGCTGCAGCTGGGTACTGCACATAAACCCCTTTTTTTAATTATTAGAAGGCAGATGTGCAGTACCTGGCCGTGGCCACTACATGGTTAGTGGAGCTGTTGATTCTAGGGATAGGCCATCACTATAAAACTCCACTGGCTGATGGCAGCAGTAGGAGTCTGGAGGGGGTGATGGAAATAACCAAACTGTGCAGTGTTCCTCTACTTAAATAGGTTGATATAAGCCCCCGGCCCATCACCTTCCTCATCATATCACTAAATTATCTATAACCCACAATGCTCTGTACTGAGGAATCATCTGAGCCCTGTATACAGCTGTTATAATGTCGGCCCCTGTATAAAGCTGTTATAGTGTCGGCCCCTGTATAAAGCTGTTATAGTGTCGGCCCCTGTATAAAGCTGTTATAGTGTCGGCCCCTGTATAAAGCTGTTATAGTGTCGGCTCCTGTATAAAGCTGTTATAGTGTCGGCCCCTGTATAAAGCTGTTATAGTGTCGGCTCCTGTATAAAGCTGTTATAGTGTCGGCTCCTGTATAAAGCTGTTATAGTGTCGGCTCCTGTATAAAGCTGTTATAGTGTCGGCCCCTGTATACAGCTGTTATAGTGTCGGCTCCTGTATAAAGCTGTTATAGTGTCGGCCCCTGTATAAAGCTGTTATAGTGTCGGCTCCTGTATAAAGCTGTTATAGTGTCGGCCCCTGTATACAGCTGTTATAGTGTCGGCTCCTGTATAAAGCTGTTATAGTGTCGGCCCCTGTATAAAGCTGTTATAGTGTCGGCCCCTGTATAAAGCTGTTATAGTGTCGGCTCCTGTATAAAGCTGTTATAGTGTCGGCCCCTGTATACAGCTGTTATAGTGTCGGCCCCTGTATACAGCTGTTATAGTGTCGGCTCCTGTATAAAGCTGTTATAGTGTCGGCCCCTGTATACAGCTGTTATAGTGTCGGCCCCTGTATAAAGCTGTTATAGTGTCGGCTCCTGTATAAAGCTGTTATAGTGTCGGCCCCTGTATACAGCTGTTATAGTGTCGCCCCTGTATAAAGCTGTTATAGTGTCGGCCCCTGTATAAAGCTGTTATAGTGTCGGCTCCTGTATAAAGCTGTTATAGTGTCGCCCCTGTATAAAGCTGTTATAGTGTCGGCTCCTGTATAAAGCTGTTATAGTGTCAGCCCCTGTATAAAGCTGTTATAGTGTCGGACCTTGTATAAAGCTGTTATAGTGTCGGCCCCTTGTATAAAGCTGTTATAGTGTCAGCCCCTGTATAAAGCTGTTATAGTGTCAGCCCCTGTATAAAGCTGTTATAGTGTCGGCTCCTGTATAAAGCTGTTATAGTGTCGGCTCCTGTATAAAGCTGTTATAGTGTCGCCCCTGTATAAAGCTGTTATAGTGTCTGCCCCTGTATAAAGCTGTTATAGTGTCGGCTCCTGTATAAAGCTGTTATAGTGTCGGACCTTGTATAAAGCTGTTATAGTGTCGGCCCCTGTATAAAGCTGTTATAGTGTCAGCCCCTGTATAAAGCTGTTATAGTGTCAGCCCCTGTATAAAGCTGTTATAGTGTCGGCTCCTGTATAAAGCTGTTATAGTGTCGGACCTTGTATAAAGCTGTTATAGTGTCGGCCCCTTGTATAAAGCTGTTATAGTGTCAGCCCCTGTATAAAGCTGTTATAGTGTCAGCCCCTGTATAAAGCTGTTATAGTGTCGGCTCCTGTATAAAGCTGTTATAGTGTCGGACCTTGTATAAAGCTGTTATAGTGTCGGCCCCTGTATAAAGCTGTTATAGTGTCGGCTCCTGTATAAAGCTGTTATAGTGTCGGACCTTGTATAAAGCTGTTATAGTGTCGGCCCCTGTATAAAGCTGTTATAGTGTCAGCCCCTGTATAAAGCTGTTATAGTGTCGGCTCCTGTATAAAGCTGTTATAGTGTCGGACCTTGTATAAAGCTGTTATAGTGTCAGCCCCTGTATAAAGCTGTTATAGTGTCAGCCCCTGTATAAAGCTGTTATAGTGTCGGCTCCTGTATAAAGCTGTTATAGTGTCGGCTCCTGTATAAAGCCGTTATAGTGTCGGCCCCTTGTATAAAGCTGTTATAGTGTCAGCCCCTGTATAAAGCTGTTATAGTGTCGGCTCCTGTATAAAGCTGTTATAGTGTCGGCTCCTGTATAAAGCCGTTATAGTGTCGGCCCCTTGTATAAAGCTGTTATAGTGTCAGCCCCTGTATAAAGCTGTTATAGTGTCAGCCCCTGTATAAAGCTGTTATAGTGTCGGCTCCTGTATAAAGCTGTTATAGTGTCGGACCTTGTATAAAGCTGTTATAGTGTCGGCCCCTGTATAAAGCTGTTATAGTGTCAGCCCCTGTATAAAGCTGTTATAGTGTCAGCCCCTGTATAAAGCTGTTATAGTGTCAGCTCCTGTATAAAGCTGTTATAGTGTCGGACCTTGTATAAAGCTGTTATAGTGTCGGCCCCTTGTATAAAGCTGTTATAGTGTCAGCCCCTGTATAAAGCTGTTATAGTGTCAGCCCTGTATAAAGCCGTTATAGTGTCGGCTCCTGTATAAAGCTGTTATAGTGTCGGCCCCTGTATACAGCTGTTATAGTGTCGGCCCCTGTATACAGCTGTTATAGTGTCGGCTCCTGTATACAGCTGTTATAGTGTCGGCTCCTGTATACAGCTGTTATAGTGTCGGCCCCTGTATAAAGCTGTTATAGTGTCGGCCCCTGTATAAAGCTGTTATAGTGTCGGCCCCTGTATAAAGCTGTTATAGTGTCGGCCCCTGTATAAAGCTGTTATAGTGTCGGCCCCTGTATAAAGCCGTTATAGTGTCGGCCCCTGTATAAAGCCGTTATAGTGTCGGCCCCTGTATAAAGCTGTTATAGTGTCGGCCCCTGTATAAAGCTGTTATAGTGTCGGCCCCTGTATAAAGCTGTTATAGTGTCGGCCCCTGTATAAAGCTGTTATAGTGTCGGCCCTTGTATAAAGCTGTTATAGTGTCGGCCCCTTGTATAAAGCCGTTATAGTGTCGGCCCCTGTATAAAGCTGTTATAGTGTCGGCCCCTGTATAAAGCTGTTATAGTGTCGGCCCCTGTATAAAGCTGTTATAGTGTCGGCCCCTGTATAAAGCTGTTATAGTGTCGGCCCCTGTATAAAGCTGTTATAGTGTCGGCCCCTGTATAAAGCTGTTATAGTGTCGGCCCCTGTATAAAGCTGTTATAGTGTCGGCCCCTGTATAAAGCTGTTATAGTGTCGGCCCCTGTATAAAGCCGTTATAGTGTCGGCCCCTGTATAAAACCGTTATAGTGTCGGCCCCTGTATAAAGCTGTTATAGTGTCGGCCCCTGTATAAAGCTGTTATAGTGTCGGCCCCTTGTATAAAGCCGTTATAGTGTCGGCCCCTGTATAAAACTGTTATAGTGTCGGCCCCTGTATAAAGCTGTTATAGTGTCGGCCCCTGTATAAAGCTGTTATAGTGTCGGCCCCTGTATAAAGCTGTTATAGTGTCGGCCCCTGTATAAAGCTGTTATAGTGTCGGCCCCTGTATAAAGCTGTTATAGTGTCGGCCCTTGTATAAAGCTGTTATAGTGTCGGCCCCTGTATAAAGCTGTTATAGTGTCGGCCCCTGTATAAAGCTGTTATAGTGTCGGCCTCTGTATAAAGCTGTTATAGTGTCGGCCCCTGTATAAAGCTGTTATAGTGTCGGCCCCTGTATAAAGCTGTTATAGTGTCGGCCCCTGTATAAAGCTGTTATAGTGTCGGCCCCTGTATAAAGCTGTTATAGTGTCGGCCCCTGTATAAAGCCGTTATAGTGTCGGCCCCTGTATAAAGCTGTTATAGTGTCGGCCATCTCTACCTCTTGTGGTCGGTATTCCGCAGTCTCTGCTCTGACTGTAGAGAATCCTTTCCTGTTTAGCTGCAGGAATCGCCTTTCTTCCCCCCGTAATGAGCCCCCTGGTCCTTAGTTCTGTGGGAATGGAGAGGGGCCACGCAGCGTATGCGTGGCGGGGGGCGGGGTAGCACATCACTGTGCCAGCGGATGATGGGAGTAGTAGCTGAATCCCCGGAGTTTGATGGCCTCTGTCTGCCCACAATGCCCGCTGTGCCTGGATGTGCAGGATCTTACCTTTAACCCCTTCTGGACTGGGTGATTTTCTGTGCTTTGTTTTCCGAGGGCTGAGTTGTCGCTGCAGTGACTCCATTCATCTCTCTGTATAATGCCCTGAAAAACGGAGGAAAAACTCCAAGTGCCATAAAATGCTGAAAAAATCCACCATTGTGTCCATCGTGCGGCAGTAATGCCCTGGTGAGGGGGCTCCGGGTGCAGCGACGACTGCGACACTGAGCGGAAAAGCGTTATTAGATATTACTGCACAAAATAATGCCGCCCCCGAGTGTCCTGCGCCGCCCTCGAGTGTCCTGCGCCGCCCCCGAGTGTCCTGCGCCGCCCCCGAGTGTCCTGCGCCGCCCCCGAGTGTCCGCACTGTCCCTGAGGGTCAGTGTCCTGCGCCGCCCCCGAGCGTCTGTGTCCTGCGCCGCCCCCGAGCGTCTGTGTCCTGCGCCGCCCCCGAGCGTCTGTGTCCTGCGCCGCCCCCGAGCGTCTGTGTCCTGCGCCGCCCCCGAGCGTCTGTGTCCTGCGCCGCCCCCGAGCGTCTGTGTCCTGCGCCGCCCCCGAGCGTCTGTGTCCTGCGCCGCCCCCGAGTGTCCGCACTGCCCCCGAGGGTCCGTGTCCTGCGCCGCCCCCGAGTGTCCTGCGCCGCCCCCGAGTGTCCGCACTGTCCCTGAGGGTCAGTGTCCTGCGCCGCCCCCGAGCGTCTGTGTCCTGCGCCGCCCCCGAGTGTCCGCACTGCCCCCGAGGGTCCATGTCCTGCGCCGCCCCCGAGTGTCCTGCGCCGCCCCCGAGTGTCCGCACTGTCCCTGAGGGTCAGTGTCCTGCGCCGCCCCCGAGCGTCTGTGTCCTGCGCCGCCCCCGAGCGTCTGTGTCCTGCGCCGCCCCCGAGCGTCTGTGTCCTGCGCCGCCCCCGAGCGTCTGTGTCCTGCGCCGCCCCCGAGCGTCTGTGTCCTGCGCCGCCCCCGAGCGTCTGTGTCCTGCGCCGCCCCCGAGCGTCTGTGTCCTGCGCCGCCCCCGAGTGTCCGCACTGCCCCCGAGGGTCCGTGTCCTGCGCCGCCCCCGAGCGTCTGTGTCCTGCGCCGCCCCCGAGCGTCTGTGTCCTGCGCCGCCCCCGAGCGTCTGTGTCCTGCGCCGCCCCCGAGGGTCCGTGTCCTGCGCCGCCCCCCGAGGGTCCGTGTCCTGCGCCGCCCCCGAGTGTCTGCACTGCGCCCTGAGGGTCCATGATCTGCGCTGCTGTCATTGTCCCTCACAGTTGCTTTCCCGGGGACGTGGCGGTGCCGAGCTTTGTGCCCAGCTCCATCTTTATTGCTTCCGTTCCGGGTTGTACGATGTTCTGTTGACGTTTAGGAGACTTGATGATCCGGCCATAGCGGGGGCTTCTCAGGAGACCACGGAGCAGACAGAGGACGCAGTGAAGACTGACACGAAACCGAGCGGCGGAGGGGTGACCATAACTGAAGCCTTGGGACAGCATAATGGAGGCGTGATGAACTCAGACATACGGAGCTGCTGATCGGCCTGTGCCCGGCACCACCGGCCTCAGCGGAGGAAGGAGACCGCCGCCTCAGCTCTTACACTGCTGAGGTAAAGTGAAAGCTGAGCCCTGATTCTCTAGAATGAAGGCAGAGCCCTGGTTGCTATGGGAGACAGAGCCAGTGCTCCTGTCAGAAGCCTCGTCCTGTGGGGCCGGTTGTTGGGCCCCTCCTGCGCTGTGGCACATTAATGGATCCTAGTATCGGTGCAGATCCCAGAGAACTGGTCTCAGGTGAGCAGATTACAGGGGAGTCCGGGGCCCGTACTGACGCCGCACATAAAGGGGGGCAATGGCCGCTACATTTCCATACACCCTGTAAACGCGTTTCCTCAGGAGCCAAATCCAGGAACAATCAGAGAAAATACTGACTAGATACTGATAGTGAGGGGCCGTGGCCTTATACTGATAGTGGGGCCGTGGCCTTATACTGATAGTGGGGCCGTGGCCTTATACTGATAGTGGGGCCGTGGCCTTATACTGATAGTGAGGGGCCGTGGCCTTATACTGATAGTGGGGCCGTGGCCTTATACTGATAGTGAGGGGCCGTGGCCTTATACTGATAGTGGGGCCGTGGCCTTATACTGATAGTGGGGCCGTGGCCTTATACTGATAGTGGGGCCGTGGCCTTATACTGATAGTGGGGCCGTGGCCTTATACCGATACTGGGGCCGTGGCCTTATACCGATAGTGGGGCCGTGGCCTTATACCGATAGTGGGGCCGTGGCCTTATACTGATAGTGGGGCCGTGGCCTTATTCTGATAGTGGGGCCGTGGCCTTATTCTGATAGTGGGGCCGTGGCCTTATACCGATAGTGAGGGGTCGTGGCCTTATACTGATAGTGGGGGGCCGTGGCCTTATACTGATAGTGGGGGGCCGTGGCCTTATACTGATAGTGGGGGGCGTGGCCTTATACCGATAGTGGGGCCGTGGCCTTATACCGATAGTGAGGGGCCGTGGCCTTATACCGATAGTGAGGGGCCGTGGCCTTATACTGATAGTGGGGCCGTGGCCTTA
Organism: Phyllobates terribilis; assembly: GCF_046119375.1. Lineage (NCBI taxonomy): Eukaryota > Metazoa > Chordata > Amphibia > Anura > Dendrobatidae > Phyllobates > Phyllobates terribilis. Next base: position 200,235,027 of record NW_027362768.1, on the reverse strand, counting down.
TACTGATAGTGGGGCCGTGGCCTTATACCGATAGTGAGGGGCCGTGGCCTTATACCGATAGTGGGGGGCCGTGGCCTTATACTGATAGTGGGGGGCGTGGCCTTATACTGATAGTGGGGCCGTGGCCTTATACCGATAGTGAGGGGCCGTGGCCTTATACCGATAGTGAGGGGCCGTGGCCTTATACTGATAGTGGGGCCGTGGCCTTATACTGATAGTGGGGCTGTGGCCTTATACCGATAGTGGGGCCGTGGCCTTATACTGATAGTGAGGGGCCGTGGCCTTATACCGATAGTGGGGGGCCGTGGCCTTATACCGATAGTGGGGCCGTGGCCTTATACCGATAGTGGGGCCGTGGCCTTATACCAATAGTGGGGCCGTGGCCTTATACCAATAGTGAGGGGCCGTGGCCTTATACCGATAGTGAGGGGCCGTGGCCTTATACCGATAGTGGGGCCGTGGCCTTATACCGATAGTGAGGGGCCGTGGCCTTATACCGATAGTGGGGGGCTGTGGCCTTATACCGATAGTGAGGGGCCGTGGCCTTATACCGATAGTGAGGGGCCGTGGCCTTATACCGATAGTGAGAGGCCGTGGCCTTATACCGATAGTGGGGCTGTGGCCTTATACCGATAGTGGGGCCGTGGCCTTATACCGATAGTGGGGCCGTGGCCTTATACCGATAGTGGGGCCGTGGCCTTATGATTACACGCTCAGGGTGATGATCTCAATAATGGCGGCCAGGGCTTGTTTTTCCGTTACCCACAACCTAGCACACAGGCGCTGGTGGGAAAGTGGCGACCGCCGCCGGGAAATGTCAGATTGTGCCGGGATCCAGCGAGTTTTGTCCTTTTTTTCTGCTGCTTTACAGTCTAAATACGGTGACATGTCCGCCAAGGAGCCGACCCGGATAATACATAGGGAAGAGGGGGAGTGCAAAACCAAGTACCGAGGACCCCACTGTGCAGATATCGGGGGTCAGGTATAATTATTGTGGACGCTGTGCAGATGTCGGGGGTCCGGTATAATTATTGTGGACGCTGTGCAGATGTCGGGGGTCCAGTATAATTATTGTGGACGCTGAGCAGATGTCGGGGGTTCGGTATAATTATTGTGGACGCTGTGCTGATGTCGGGGGTCCGGTATAATTATTGTGGACGCTGTGCAGATGTCGGGGGTTCGGTATAATTATTGTGGACGCTGAGCAGATGTCGGGGGTTCGGTATAATTATTGTGGACGCTGTGCAGATGTCGGGGTGATTTCTTCTCGCTCTTTGCCTCTATGGAGATGTCAGGACTCGTGGATTCCCTCGTTGCAGCTGTGAATCTTTCAGACTCATTTTCTTGACATTTTGCTGTACAGAAGGTTCGGCCACAATGAAGCCGCTGACACCCCCCCCCCCCCGACCTCTGGCTCGGACCCAGCGTCAGGCCCAGTTGAGGTAACCAGCAAGCAGAAAGGTTACTGAAAAGATGAGGGCGATCCCCCATAGAGAAGGGATGTTGTGTAGCAGAGTCTGGAACTTTCCAGAACATCAATCAAAAATAATGGTTTCAGAACTTTTTCCCCATAAATGTCGACCATAATCTGTACAAATTCATTAGAAACTAAAATAATTTTGGGTGGAAATGTAGAAAAGGAAAATAATGTGATTTCATAAGTCTGCACACCCTTACACTATTACTGTGTTGCCGTCCCCTGTGTATTTCTGGCAGCGTTCAATCTTTTTGGGTCGGGGTCTATCACTCTGCACATCTAGAATTGGCGATCTTTGTCTGCTCCTCCTTGCATTTGTCAGATTGTGAGGGCATCTCCTGTGTACAGCGCCCTCCTCAGGTCACCACAGATTGTCCCTTGGGTTCAGGTCTGGGCTCGGCCGTTCCAGGACTTCCATCTTGTTCTGATCAGGCCGTTCTTTTGGTGATTTCATCTTCAGCTTTTTAGCAGAGACCTGAAGGTTCTGATGGAAATTGTCTGATATTTGTTCCTTTCTTAATTCCTTCTCCCTTGACTAAAGCACCAATTTCAGTTGCTGAAAAATATCCTCAAAGCACAATGCTGCCCCCACCATGCCTCACTGTGGGCATGGTGATCTTCTGCTGATGTCCGGTGTCGGCTTTTCACCTTCTGGAATGATGGCCGCAGAGTTCCCCCTCAGTCTCATAAGACAGAACAAGTTTCCTGCTTCTGGCTGATGTGATGGAGGTTTGGCCAGAACATCGCCGACCTGGATATTTTGTAAGAGAAGTCTCCATTTTGCCACTCGACTCCACAGGCCGGAGAAATGAAGAATACGGGAAATTATTGTCACATGCAGGACACAACCAGTTGTTTTCTTTGCATCAATTTTTGAGGAACGTCCAGTTCTAAGTAGTGTCACTATTGTGCCAAATTTAAAGGAGGTGTCCACTCTTTGGACAAACCCCTTCTGAATTACAATATTCCTCCAAATGAAAACACTTGATAACCTTACACTCATCTCTGGTGCCAGCACCTTTCTAATGACGTCAACGGCGAGCTTCCTGGGGCTTGTGTGACGTTATGTATCCCGAGTTTTGCAGCCAATCAGCAGCTGCTTCGCTCTCATTTCCTTCTAACCAATTGAAGTACCGATTGATGTGAGAGCTGCTGCTCTCTAACTTCCACTGGATGCCAGTTTTGTTAGAAGAAAGTGAGAGTAAACCGGATGCTGATTTCTTACTATAGACACTGTCAAAATGTAATCAGTAAGTATTTAATGCCATGGAAATGTTTTTACACCCTTCTGACTGACAACTTTCCACAATGAGATCCTTTGCTGTGTTGTCAGCTGTTTACGGACCAGAAAATGCTCCTAGACCAGCGACAATTTCACTATCAGAATCGTTGTAAATGGCAGCGGCCGAGCGCTGACTACTGTGTAACATGGGGGAATGTGATTGGCTGATTCTGAGCACAACCACAGCCCCGATTATAAGAGGGTGTGCACACTTATGCAACCACATTATTGTTTTTTTTTTTTTTTTTATTTCCCCGCTCAAAAAGATTTGTTTGATTCTGAATGGATTTGTACAGATTATGGGCGACATTAAAGGAGAAAAAGTCATGAAATTATTCTTCGTGGGATTTTTAACATGACAAAAATTTGGAATTTCATCAGGGATGTGTAGACTTTTAATTTCCAATGTATGTACTGTGTTATGGCAAAAAAGGATGGTCCAGCAACGTAGTAGGTAACAGATTCCTTCAGTCTTTATTCAGAGCATATATTGGGATCCAAAAGTGTAGACTGAGCACTGACGCGTTTTGAATGATAAATGAATGCTTTGACCTATGAATGTGTCGGATGCGTCAGCGGTAAGTCCACTGTGGGCTTTGGATCTTATTATATGCTCTGAAGAAAGCTGTTTTAGTTGATGTAACAAGTTTACCAGACTGGGTCCATGCCAAAGATTTCAAGTAATGTTACAATGTATTATGTATGTGCTATATACTGCTACCGACGGACACCTATATGTAACCATCTAAATACATCAAAGGCAAGAAAAGCAATATAGCAAAAAGCAGCCATAAAAATAAAAGAACCGTGACCTCCCCAGGGAAAAGTCCCATGTCACCAGCACAGCACGCGGGACTCTGGCCCCCGGACCCTGGCAGGGTGGGCACTGACGATGGACGCCGGGGGAGGCTGTGGCAGATGGGTGGTAGAGCAGCATATGGCACGGTTAGTAGACTGGAGTACATCAGGGTCATTCTCTGAAGGTGAAATACAAAATGATGCGTTACTGTGGATAAGGAAAGTGAATATCTGAATATGGAACTAAAAGGTAGATGGTGAGTGATCACACTGAAGAGGATCAGGGCTCAGAATGTGACTGCACCTGTGTGAGCCATGAGGAGGAGGAGGAGGAGGATCCAAGGAGCTGTGAAGAAATGCTGGTCACAAGTGTCATGGGCACAGGATCTCTTCTATATAAAGATGGGAGGCACAGGATCCGCTACAATATATTGGGCAGGATGGGATCTCCTATATGTAAAGATGGGAGGCACAGGATCCGCTACAATATATTGGGCAGGATGGGATCTCCTATATGTAAAGATGGGATGCACAGGATCCGCTACATTATATTGGGCAGCATGGGATCTCCTATATGTAAAGATGGGAGGCACAGGATCCGCTACATTATATTGGGCAGCATGGGATCTCCTATATGTAAAGATGGGAGGCACAGGATCCGCTACAATATATTGGGCAGCATGGGATCTCCTATATGTAAAGATGGGAGGCACAGGATCCGCTACAATATATTGGGCAGCATGGGATCTCCTATATGTAAAGATGGGAGGCACAGGATCCGCTACAATATATTGGGCAGGATGGGATCTCCTATATGTAAAGATGGGAGGCACAGGATCCGCTACAATATATTGGGCAGGATGGGATCTCCTATATGTAAAGATGATAGGCACAAGATCCGCTACATTATATTGGGCAGCATGGGATCTCCTATATGTAAAGATGGGAGGCACAGGATCCGCTACAATATATTGGGCAGCATGGGATCTCCTATATGTAAAGATGGGAGGCACAAGATCCGCTACAATATATTGGGCAGCATGGGATCTCCTATATGTAAAGATGGGAGGCACAAGATCCGCTACATTATATTGGGCAGCATGGGATCTCCTATATGTAAAGATGGGAGGCACAGGATCCGCTACAATATATTGGGCAGCATGGGATCTTCTATATGTAAAGATGGGAGGCACAGGATCCGCTACAATATATTGGGCAGGATGGGATCTCCTATATGTAAAGATGATAGGCACAGGATCCGCTACATTATATTGGGCAGCATGGGATCTCCTATATGTAAAGATGGGAGGCACAGGATCCGCTACAATATATTGGGCAGCATGGGATCTCCTATATGTAAAGATGGGAGGCACAGGATCCGCTACAATATATTGGGCAGCATGGGATCTCCTATATGTAAAGATGGGAGGCACAGGATCCGCTACAATATATTGGGCGGCATGGGATCTCCTATATGCAAAGAAGAGAGGCACAGGATCCGCTACAATATATTGGGGAATATAGGATCTCTTTTATATTAATAATAATAATAATAATAATATAATATTATTATTATAGCACCATTTATTCCATGGCACTTTACATGTGATAGGGGTATACATAGCAAAAACAATTACAACAATATGGAACAAAAACACGACAGCGACTGGTACAGGAGGAGCGAGGACCCTGCCCGCGAGGGCTCATAGTCTACAAGGGATGGGTGAGGATACAGTAGGTGAGGGTAGAGCTGGTCGTACAGCGGTATGGTGGAGCGAGGACCCTGCCCGCGAAGGCTCACAATCTACAGGGGATGGGTGAGGATACAGTAGGTGAGGGTAGAACTGGTCGTACAGCGGTATGGTGGAGCGAGGACCCTGCCCGCGAGGGCTCACAATCTACAAGGGATGGGTGAGGATACAGTAGGTGAGGGCAGAGCTGGTCGTGCAGCAGTATGGTGGAGCGAGGACCCTGCCGCGAGGGCTCACAATCTACAAGGGATGGGTGAGGATACAGTAGGTGAGGGTAGAACTGGTCGTACAGCAGTATGGTGGAGCGAGGACCCTGCCCGCGAGGGCTCACAGTCTACAGGGGATGGGCGAGGATACAGTAGGTGAGGGTAGAACTGGTCGTACAGTGGTATGGTGGAGCGAGGACCCTGCCCGCTAGGGCTCACAGTCTACAGGGGATGGGTGAGGATACAGTAGGTGAGGGTAGAGCTGGTCGTACAGCGGTATGGTGGAGCGAGGATCCTGCCCGCGAGGGCTCACAGTCTACAGGGGATGGGTGAGGATACAGTAGGTGAGGGTAGAGCTGGTCATGCAGCGGTATGGTGGAGCGAGGACCCTGCCCACGAGGGCTCATAGTCTACAAGGGATGGGTGAGGATACAATAGGTGAGGGTAGAGCTGGTCGTGTAGCGGTATGGTGGAGCGAGGACCCTGCCCGCGAGGGCTCACAGTCTACAGGGGATGGGTGAGGATACAGTAGGTGAGGGTAGAGCTGGTCGTACAGCGGTATGGTGGAGCGAGGATCCTGCCCGCGAGGGCTCACAGTCTACAAAGGATGGGTGAGGATACAGTAGGTGAGGGTAGAGCTGGTCATGCAGCGGTATGGTGGAGCGAGGACCCTGCCCACGAGGGCTCACAATCTACAAGGGATGGGTGAGGATACAGTAGGTGAGGGTAGAGGAGGAGAGAGGACCCTGCCCGCGAGGGCTCACAGTCTACAAGGGATGGGTGAGGATACGATAGATGAGGGTAGAACTGGTCGTACAGCGGTATGGTGGAGCTTTGGTTACTGCAGGTTGTAGGCTTGTCAGAAGAGGAGGGTCTTCAGGTTCCTTTTGAAGGTTTCCACGGTAGGCGAGAGTCTGATATGTTGGGGTACAGAGCTCCAGAGTAGGGGGGATGCATGGGAGAAATTTTGTATACAATTGTGATAAGAGGAGATGAGAGGGGAGTAGTGAAAGAGATCTTGTGAGGATCGGAGGTTGCGTGCAGGTACAGTACAGACCAAAAGTTTGGACACACCTCATTTAAAGATTTTTCTGTATTTTCATGACTATGAAAATTGTACATTCACACTGAAGGCATCAAAACTATGAATTACCACATGTGGAATTATATACTTAACAAAAAAGTGTGAAACCACTGAAAATATGTCTTATATTCTAGGTTCTTCACAGTAGCCACCTTTTGCTTTGATGACTGCTTTGCACACTCTTGGCATTCTCTTGATGAGCTTCAAGAGGTAGTCACCGGAAATGGTCTTCACTTCACAGGTGTGCCCTGTCAGGTTTAATAAGTGGGATTTCTTGCCTTATAAATGGGGTTGGGACCATCAGTTGTGTTGTGCAGAAGTCAGGTGGATACACAGCTGATAGTCCTACTGAATAGACTGTTGGAATTTGTATTATGGCAAGAAAAAAGCAGCTAAGTAAAGAAAAACGAGTGGCCATCATTACTTTTAGAAATGAAGGTCAGTCAGTCCGAAAAATTGGGCAAACTTTGAAAGTGTCCCCAAGTGCAGTTGCAAAAACCATCGAGCGCTACAAAGAAACTGGCTCACATGAGGACCGCCCCAGGAAAGGAAGACCAAGAGTCACCTCTGCTTCTGAGGATAAGTTTATCCGAGTCACCAGCCTCAGAAATCGCAGGTTAACAGCAGCTCAGATTAGAGACCAGGTCAATGCCACACAGAGTTCTAGCAGCAGACACATCTCTACAACAACTGTTAAGAGGAGACTTTGTGCAGCAGGCCTTCATGGTAAAATAGCTGCTAGGAAACCACTGCTAAGGACCGGCAACAAGCAGAAGAGACTTGTTTGGGCTAAAGAACACAAGGAATGGACATTAGACCAGTGGAAATCTGTGCTTTGGTCTGATGAGTCCAAATTTGAGATCTTTGGTTCCAACCACCGTGTCTTTGTGCGACGCAGAAAAGGTGAACGGATGGACTCTACATGCCTGGTTCCCACCGTGAAGCATGGAGGAGGAGGTGTGATGGTGTGGGGGGGCTTTGCTGGTGACACTGTTGGGGCTTTATTCAAAATTGAAGGCATACTGAACCAGCATGGCTACCACAGCATCTTGCAGCGGCATGCTATTCCATCCAGTTTGCGTTTAGTTGGACCATCATTTATTTTTCAAAAGGACAATGACCCCAAACACACCTCCAGGCTGTGTAAGGGCTATCTGACCAAGAAGGAGAGTGATGGGGGGCTACGCCAGATGACCTGGCCTCCACAGTCACCAGACCTGAACCCAATCGAGATGGTTTGGGGTGAGCTGGACCGCAGAGTGAAGGCAAAAGGGCCAACAAGTGCTAAGCATCTCTGGGAACTCCTTCAAGATTGTTGGAAGACCATTTCCGGTGACTACCTCTTGAAGCTCATCAAGAGAATGCCAAGAGTGTGCAAAGCAGTCATCAAAGCAAAAGGTGGCTACTTTGAAGAACCTAGAATATAAGACATATTTTCAGTTGTTTCACACTTTTTTGTTAAGTATATAATTCCACATGTGTTAATTCATAGTTTTGATGCCTTCAGTGTGAATGTACAATTTTCATAGTCATAAAAATACAGAAAAATCTTTAAATGAGAAGGTGTGTCCAAACTTTTGGTCTGTACTGTATAGTGACAGTTAGCTAGTTGCTAGTGGTTGTAATCATAGATACCTAAGGTCTTGCAATGCCTGCACATGAGGAAAGAGACATGGCGAATCAGAAAAACTATACTACGTTTCTAATTGGAGGTATTTTCTAATATTATTATACCTACTACATATTGGGATAGGATCTTGGAGATGTGAATACCCCTTTAAAAACAGCCTTTGTCCGGCATAAAGTAAAAAGTCCATACAATAGTGCAGGTTCACCCTCTTGGGTTCGAGTCCAGCTTCTTAGTCCTTTAGCGAAGACACAGAATCCTGGAGATCTGCACACCTCCACACACAGACCAGTGTAAGACGAACAGGTCCCATTTTACAATGTGAACCACACCCAGGGGTGTAGATATGATGAACAGCCGTCCCGACCAACTCTTCAGATGCTCACAATAAACCTGGCTCTGTCATGGCCGATTAACCCTTATTAATACTATGTGTACTAGAGCATTACTCCAGGTTTATATTACAGATGGCAACCACCTCTGTGATTCATATCTCCCATCCACTATGTGTCCGGTGGCCACCTTACATTCCTCTCCCCTCTGCCATGGGGCTTGGCACCTTCTACTACAAGACATGGGATTCTCGAGAGAGCATCTGCATTACCATGTAGCTTCCCGGCCCTATGTTCCACATGGAGGCGGAAATCCTGCAGGTCTAGAACCCAGCGGGTAACACGGGCATTTTTTCCTCTTTTTCTCCCTTATCCACCTGAGTGGGACATGGTCTGACACTTACTTAAATTTTTGCTCTAACAGATAGTATCACAATGTGTCCACCGCCCACTTTATGGCCAGTGTAGCGCCAGCGTTCCTGCACGTTATCCCTCTTCCCCGGCAGGGACGCCAGCTCACTCTCTGCGGCGGCCCCGTCCCGTACTTCCTCCTCCCGTGTCAGAGGATGCCTGGGTTGAACGCATGGCGCGCAGGTCCCTGGGCACTGTGCTTACAGCTTGCACGTGCTCCCCCTCTCTTAAAGGGGCCATACGTGCAGTCCTAAAGTGTCCCCAGCCAATAGCTGGAGGACACTTACTATTTAAGACACCTCCGTCAGAACCTTGTGTTCTATGACACTTGTACACCCTGGCAAATCTGAGAACAGGTCCCTGTTCTGCTGCAGCAATTCCCGACACTGCTGGTTTTGGGCTTTTGACAACGTCTCGGCTACTGTAACACCTTCAATGTCTCCTTCTAGCTTAACCCGCAAACATGGAGTTTCAGCGGGTTTCCTGTCTTGCCATGCCTTGATAAGATTCATGTGGTAGACCTGGTACGGCTTTCATCTTCCCGGTTAATGAACCTAGTAGTTCACGTCATTCAGCTTCTCTACCACCTCATAGGGGCCTTTCCATTTGGCCAAAAACTTACTCTACGGTGGGAATAAGCACGAGAACTCTGTCTCCGGGGCTGAACTGCCTCACCTTGGCTGACCGTTTGTAGACCCGGGATTGAGCCTCTTGTGCCTGGAGGAGATGTTCCTTTTACGATGGGTGTCAAGGAGACACCAGGGAGATGATGCAGAATCCCACTGCTGTTACTAATTGTCAAAGATCGCAGCCAGGGTGGTTATATCTCAACCGACCCAATAACTTTGGATCGAACAGCTCTCTGCTGCCCCCCTATCATACGGACAATTACACGACTGGCCGACGATTAACTGAGGAGGCCGCAGGCTGTTTCCACTTATAGGCCGGTTATCGAGAAACTAATAGTGAGCATATAGTATATACATCTCCGATTGGAACGCATGGAATTTGTATATACCCTGTGCGGTCACTGCTAACTCCACGATAACCCAAGAAAGATTATTAGCTGCCACCACCAGTTGTTTTTACAGGCTGACTGGAGGCCTGGCAGGTAGCGTATGGCTTTGGGGTGCGGGTTACAGAACAAAAGGAACAGAACTATTAAATGTCATATTTAATCCAGAACGATAGACATTGTTTATAAAAAGAAAAAAAATATACAAAAGATTTTTACAAAGGGGACAAAACAGTACAGCATATACAGTTACCTAAAATAAAGCAGGTTTAACAAAAGAACTTACTATGCCGCTAACAGAGATGATTCAGCTTAGTGGATAGAAGCAATCTGATGGCAAATGTCTGGTTAACGGGATAAGGCCTACACTGGTATGTGTCTTCCTCAGCAATGAACACAGATCATAATTTGCCTTGACCTTTTATCAGCACCCGAGTTACACCCACACACCTCCCTTCCTCCCCCTTGATCACTTCACATGGGCTGAGTTGTGGGATGTCCTGAGCCCTTCAGGATTTTATGAAATTCTCAACTTCTGTGCTAACATCTCTCCGGATGATTGCAGAAGTTCGAGATCTCAGCTATTTTTTTGATTGACATTTTATTGTTACCCAGAGACCAAACATGACATGGCTGCTGTCAGCGATTTTGCCCATTATCGATTTGTGGCCTATAGTCAGGGGTTACAGTTAGGAAAAAATATCCATATTCTTTCACTATTAGACCTGAAGCTGAAAATGTATGTTCCATCACTATATAATTTATACAAACTCCAATATTCATAATTTTCCACTGGTGCGTCGGCGTCTGCCGAGATGTTCTTTTGAAAGGAATGTGCATCCTGGACGAACAATAACTATCTCTAACAGGTGTCAGATATTCGTTTCATTCCTTTCAAAACATAAGAGGCCTTTCCTGCCTATTCTATACATCTCAGTTTGTTACACAAAAGACATCGTCGTGGGCACTTGGGCTTCAAAAGGACTTGAATGGCTAAGTTTTCATATCTTAATTGGCTTCCTCACCCCCGGCTATAGGTAATCTACCACTTCCCTATGTCTATTATACAGGCTATTCCAAGAAAGCTCAGATTGCTAATTCTTGTCCTACTGCAAAAGAGAGAGGAGGAGGGACGAAGGGGGGGTGAATGCCCCCCTCATTGGGGGCTGCAGAGATTTTAATATTTTCTATGACAATAAGCATTACCTTTGCAACCCTCTCCTGCATCTGGGTGACAAGCTCTACGAAGCTCCGATGGGGCTTGACCTTGGCTTTCCAGGTTTCCTTTGCTATATCAAGGAGACCCCACGGATGTCGGGCATACAGGAGTTGAAACGGAGACAATCCGGTAGTAGCTTGTAGAACCTCCCGGATAGAGAATAATAGGGGATATGGGAGGAGACAGTCCCAGTCTTGACTGTCCTTTTCTATGACTTTCTTAAGCATACTCTTTTTAAGGTTTTATTGAACCTTTCCACAAAGCCGTCCTAGGGATTGTAAACTGATGTCTTCAGTTGTGCGATTTGGAAGGTCTTACACATTACTCATCAAGGATGTTCCTTGGTCGGTCAGGATCTCCCTCGGTATTCCTGTCCGGGCAAAGATGTGGACCAACTCACGGGCTATACTTTTCGTGGAGGAGTTTCTCAGGTGAACAGCTTCTGGGTACCTGTCACGGGTGTATCTGAGGTGACAGTCGCCCTGCAGTTGGTTGCAGAAGATCTCTACGTTTGGCATTACAGACATCTTCTTAAATGAGAGGCTGTCTCTAGGACCTCCCTCTGGTAATTAGCTCCCTGGCCTGGGTGTATATAACCCTGGTGTGTCTGAGAGGGAGGTGCCGGCTATATTAATTTCTACTTGTGAAGGCTTAGCAAGAGCAGTACTTCATCCTCTTTGGAGCTTGAGGCCGAGTTCGCATTTGTCTGGAGTAGTCTAAAGCTAAGCATTCTCCCCCTGTTTGTCTACCCTTGTTGTCTATAGAGTTTAGTGGAGATCGACTAGTGCTCATCTCCTCCCTTCCCTAGTCTTAGCCATACGCCAGGGAAAGACAGGGCGAGGCACGCGTGCGGCGATTGGTGAAGAGCCCTTATAGGGAAGGTAGTTGAGACAGGGTGACACTAGACCAGACTAGGAGGTCTCCACTTCCCCCTTTCCCTAGTGTCTGGGCTCCCTTTCCCTCTTTCCTCTGTGTTGCACTAAGTCTTTCCCTTACCTGGCGTGACAGTACAGCTTAGCATAGTTGAGAAGAACCAATGTATATTGATGCTCATGAGCAAACTTAACAAGGGGGCCGACAAGGTCCATTGCAATTCACTCAAACGCCACCTCTGTAATGGGCAGCGGCACGAGGGGATTTTGGAAGTGTGAGGTGGGAGCGGTTAACTGGCAGGGGGGACAGGACTTGCAATTCCAGTCACATCTGGGCCAGTAGAACCTCCGAATGACCCTTTCTTGGGTTTTTTACACACCCAGATGGCCACCCAAGATGTGAATAGGCCATGTCCAACACCCTCCATCTATAGGGTCCTGGTACCAACAATTGCTCCACCATTTCCTCTCTGACCTTAGTAACCCGGTATAATAAGTCCCCAGTCATCATAAAATAAGGAAACCTGGTGGCGGCCCCCGGCTCCTGTGTTATGCCATTTATAACGGTTACATTATTGAATGCCTCTTTAAGAGTTAGGTCCCTATGTTGGGCGGACCCAAAATTTTCTCCGGTCACCCCTATCTCATGAATGTCTGCCTCAGGGGATACTCCCTCCTCATCTCCCACCATTACACGGAAGGGAAACCAGTCAGACTCTGGGTGTGGTGAGACTTTCTATAGGGGCAACCCATCTCTTATCCAAGTAAATAATGCCTCTCCCCTTCCCCCACAAGTCCCAAAACAGCACAAATTCCTGGCCTATGATTATTGGGTGCAATAAATCCTGGACCACGCTGACTTCATGGGACTCAGTACCTCGGGCTGTCTCAATGACCACTTGGGCCACCGAATAGTCTTTAGCATCCCCTTGAATGCAGCAGATGCCCACCTTCTTCCCAGGGATCAGTTGTAGAGGCAATGTGGCCCTCACGAGAGACACCAAACTCCCTGAGTCTAGCAATTCATTTGCAGACTATTCACTTTTACGGGACAAGCTTGGGGCACCTCGCTAGGTGGACAGTTCACACTGCAAGCTGGATATGCGTAGAATGAACACCGACATCTCATGGTACAGTCCATTTGTTTAGTGGCCAGGGGACAACAGGCGGCTAAATGACATGGGCCATGCCATTTCCAGCAAATTACAACCACTGATGAGACCTTTGGCATGACCTCCACCACCTCCTTGGACTTTGACCGCCCGACCCTCTTTTGAGCATTCTCCCCCTGATGGAACCCCAGTATGGAGTGGATTGTCTCCTCAAGGATTTGTTGACCCCCTGATACTTTTTGACCAGTCTGACCAGGTCATCAGCATTCTGGGGATCTCCCTGGGCAACCCATGTCTGTATCGGTCTTGGAAGGGAGTGCATGCACCGGTCCATAACAACTCGCTCTACCTCCAGCGCTGGTGTAGAGGACTCCAGCTGTAACCGCTTTTGCACGAGGTGCAGCAGATCCAATATTTAGGAGCAAGAGGGTTTGTCCCGGTGATCTGCCCAGCGGTGGACCCGTTGTGCCCTGACAGTTGTTGTTAAACTCAAGCATGCTAAAATTTCTGTTTTCAATTTTGCATATTCTTTGGTGTCCTGTAAGGCTAAATCATAGTAGGTCTTTTGTGGCTCCCCCATTAAGTATGGCGCTAGGACTTGTGCCCACTGCTCTGGTGGGAGTTTCTCCATATAAGCATCCCTTTAATAAAAAAAAGGCCTCCATATCATCACCCGGGGTCATTTTCTGCAAGGCTCTCCTCACCGCCTTCCGGACAGAGAAATCATCAGCTGACTTTGGGGTCGGAGCTGCTGCCGTGCCACGAATCGCCACTGTAAGTAGATCACTCTGCTGCTGCTGCTATATCTGTTGCTGCTGGAGCTGTTGCATAAACAGTTTTTGTCTCCTGTTGTGCCAGGTTTTGTTGTTCCTGCAGCTAAAACTTGTCCGGCATAAAGTGAAACATAAAGTAAAAAGTCCATATAATAGTGCGGGATCGCTCGCTTGTCCAGCTTCTCAGTCCTTTAGCAAAGGCACACAATCCTGGAGAGCTGAACACCTCCATACACACAGACCTTGTGTGAGACAAACAAGTCCCATTTTACAATATGAACCCCACCCAGGGGTGGACATATGGTGAACATCTGTCCCACCCAACTCTTCAGCTGTTCACTATGAACCTGGCCCTGCCATGGCCGATTAACCCCTCATACTCTAGAGCATTACGCCAGGTTTATATCACCAGAGGACATCCACCTCTATGATACATATCTCCCATCCACTCTGTGTCCGGCAGCCGCCTGACAGTGTCCATAGCGCAACATTAGCAAAGTTGGTGCAAAGGGACGAGCAACCAGATTACAGTGTATCCAGCAAACAACACAAAGATGTGAATCCGAGAATTACTGATGTCAAACTGATCGTGTACAGCGTATGTCACATCATCTACAGGAGTGTGTAACATTGTGTGCGACCTGGTGATGTGCGGCAGCGGGGTGATGTGCGGCAGGAGCTCAGGTTCTGGTAGCAGAGATCTCCTGCTCATGTCCTGCTCCTGCGGCTTCTCTTCTCCCCTTGCTAGGAGCTGGGAGCAGCGGACGGCCTTGTGTTATGGGATCGGTAGCCTAAAGGGTTAACGGAAAACCACAGATGGGTCCACTGCAGCTAATCATCCGAACATGTCTAATAGTCCCATGACCTGGAAAGTCTGCCTCAGGGGGGCGCTGACGCAGCATTCCAACACACGCATGCGTCCAGCTCCCCCACTGCATCGTCACCTGTCCTCACACACAGACCTCTCTAATTCACAGTGTAGGGATCGAGCAAAGGAGATCAGCGGCGCCAGGTGAACAGAAAACCAGCGAATCTCAGGAAAATGCAGATCTATATTCATCCTACAAATATGTATGTACACCCCATGTGCATGCAGGATTATCAGCGTCAGGCTCAGCCTCCTCACCTCGGCCGTGTCTCTGAGCACTGAACTTTTGTGTCTTGCTCAGTGGTGGGCATGCACAGTGACTGCACCAGCAGAATAGTGAGTGCAGCTCTGGGGTATAATACAGGATGTAACTCATGATCAGTAATGTATGTACACAGTGAATGCACCAGCAGAATAGTGAGTGCAGCTCTGGAGTATAATACAGGATGTAACTCAGGATCAGTAATGTAATGTATGTACACAGTGACTGCACCAGCAGAATAGTGAGTGCAGCTCTGGAGTATAATACAGGAGGTAACTCATGATCAGTAATGTATGTACACAGTGAATGCACCAGCAGAATAGTGAGTGCAGCTCTGGAGTATAATACAGGATGTAACTCAGGATCAGTAATGTAATGTATGTACACAGTGACTGCACCAGCAGAATAGTGAGTGCAGCTCTGGAGTATAATACAGGAGGTAACTCAGGATCAGTAATGTAATGTATGTACACAGTGACTGCACTAGCAGAATAGTGAGTGCAGCTCTGGAGTATAATACAGGATGTAACTCAGGATCAGTAATGTAATGTATGTACACAGTGACTGCACCAGCAGAATAGTGAGTGCAGCTCTGGAGTATAATACAGGATGTAACTCAGGATCAGTAATGTAATGTATGTACACAGTGACTGCACCAGCAGAATAGTGAGTGCAGCTCTGGAGTATAATACAGGAGGTAACTCAGGATCAGTAATGTAATGTATGTACACAGTGACTGCACCAGCAGAATAGTGAGTGCAGCTCTGGAGTATAATACAGGATGTAACTCAGGATCAGTAATGTATGTACACAGTGACTGCACCAGCAGAATAGTGAGTGCAGCTCTGGGGTATAATACAGGATGTAACTCAGGATCAGTAATGTAATGTATGTACACAGTGACTGCACCAGCAGAATAGTGAGTGCAGCTCTGGGGTATAATACAGGATGTAACTCAGGATCAGTAATGTAATGTATGTACACAGTGACTCCACCAGCAGAATAGTGAGTGCAGCTCTGGACTATAATACAGGAGGTAACTCAGGATCAGTAATGTAATGTATGTACACAGTGACTGCACCAGCAGAATAGTGAGTGCAGCTCTGGGGTATAATACAGGATGTAACTCAGGATCAGTAATGTATGTACACAGTGACTGCACCAGCAGAATAGTGAGTGCAGCTCTGGACTATAATACAGGAGGTAACTCAGGATCAGTAATGTAATGTATGTACACAGTGACTCCACCAGCAGAATAGTGAGTGCAGCTCTGGACTATAATACAGGAGGTAACTCAGGATCAGTAATGTAATGTATGTACACAGTGACTGCACCAGCAGAATAGTGAGTGCAGCTCTGGAGTATAATACAGGAGGTAACTCGGGATCAGTAATGTAATGTATGTACACAGTGACTGCACCAGCAGAATAGTGAGTTCAGCTCTGGAGTATAATACAGGATGTAACTCAGGATCAGTAATGTAATGTATGTACACAGTGACTGCACCAGCAGAATAGTGAGTGCAGCTCTGGAGTATAATACAGGATGTAACTCAGGATCAGTAATGTAATGTATGTACACAGTGACTGCACCAGCAGAATAGTGAGTGCAGCTCTGGAGTATAATACAGGATGTAACTCAGGATCAGTAATGTAATGTATGTACACAGTGACTGCACCAGCAGAATAGTGAGTGCAGCTCTGGAGTATAATACAAGAGGTAACTCAGGATCAGTAATGTAATGTATGAACACAGTGACTGCACCAGCAGAATAGTGAGTGCAGCTCTGGAGTATAATACAGGAGGTAACTCAGGATCAGTAATGTAATGTATGTACACAGTGACTGCACCAGCAGAATAGTGAGTGCAGCTCTGGAGTATAATACAGGATGTAACTCAGGATCAGTAATGTAATGTATGTACACAGTGACTGCACCAGCAGAATAGTGAGTGCAGCTCTGGAGGATAATACAGGATGTAACTCAGGATCAGTAATGTAATGTATGTACACAGTGACTGCGCCAGCAGAATAGTGAGTGCAGCTCTGGAGTATAATACAGGATGTAACTCAGGATCAGTAATGTAATGTATGTACACAGTGACTGCACCAGCAGAATAGTGAGTGCAGCTCTGGAGTATAATACAGGATGTAACTCAGGATCAGTAATGTAATGTATGTACACAGTGACTGCACCAGCAGAATAGTGAGTGCAGCTCTGTGGTATAACACAGGAGGTAACTCAGGATCAGTAATGTAATGTATGTACACAGTGACTGCACCAGCAGAATAGTGAGTGCAGCTCTGGAGTATAATACAGGAGGTAACTCAGGATCAGTAATGTAATGTATGTACACAGTGACTGCACCAGCAGAATAGTGAGCGCAGCTCTGGAGTATAATACAGGATGTAACTCAGGATCAGTAATGTAATGTATGTACACAGTGACTGCACCAGCAGAATAGTGAGTGCAGCTCTGTGGTATAATACAGGAGGTAACTCAGGATCAGTAATGTAATGTATGTACACAGTGACTGCACCAGCAGAATAGTGAGTGCAGCTCTGGAGTATAATACAGGAGGTAACTCAGGATCAGTAATGTATGTACACAGTGACTGCACCAGCAGAATTGTGAGTGCAGCTCTGGAGTATAATACAGGATGTAACTCAGGATCAGTAATGTAATGTATGTACACAGTGACTGCACAAGCAGAATAGTGAGTGCAGCTCTGGAGTATAATACAGGATGTAACTCAGGATCAGCAATGTATGTACACAGTGACTGCACAAGCAGAATAGTGAGTGCAGCTCTGGAGTATAATACAGGATGTAACTCAGGATCAGCATTGTATGTACACAGTGACTGCACAAGCAGAATAGTGAGTGCAGCTCTGGAGTATAATACAGGATGTAACTCCGGATCAGTAATGTATGTACACAGTGACTGCACCAGCAGAATAGTGAGCGCAGCTCTGGAGTATAATACAGGAGGTAACTCAGGATTAGTAATGTAATGTATGTACACAGTGACTGCACCAGCAGAATAGTGAGTGCAGCTCTGGAGTATAATACAGGAGGTAACTCAGGATCAGTAATGTATGTACACAGTGACTGCACCAGCAGAATAGTGAGTGCAGCTCTGGAGTATAATACAGGAGGTAACTCAGGATCAGTAATGTATGTACACAGTGACTGCACCAGCAGAATAGTGAGTGCAGCTCTGGAGAATAATACAGGATGTAACTCAGGATCAGTAATGTAATGTACTGTATGTACACAGTGACTGCACCAGCAGAATAGTGAGAGCTGCTCTGGAGTATAATACAGGATGTAACTCAGGATCAGTAATGTAATGTATGTACACAGTGACTGCACCAGCAGAATAGTGAGCGCAGCTCTGGAGTATAATACAGGGTGTAACTCAGGATCTGTAATGTAATTTATGTACACAGTGACTGCACAAGCAGAATAGTGAATGCAGCTCTGGAGTATAATGCAGGATGTAATTCAGGATCAGTAATGTAATGTATGTACACAGTGACTGCACCAGCAGAATAGTGAGTGCAGCTCTGGAGTATAATACAGGAGGTAACTCAGGATCAGTAATGTAATGTATGTACACAGTGACTGCACCAGCAGAATAGTGAGTGCAGCTCTGGAGTATAATACAGAATGTAACTCAGGATCAGTAATGTAATGTATGTACACAGTGACTGCACCAGCAGAATAGTGAGTGCAGCTCTGGAGTATAATGCAGGATGTAACTCAGGATCAGTAATGTAATGTATGTACACAGTGACTGCACCAGCAGAATAGTGAGTACAGCTCTGGAGTATAATACAGGAGGTAACTCAGCATCAGTAATGTAATGTATGTACATAGTGACTGCACCAGCAGAATAGTGAGTGCAACTCTGGAGTATAATAAAGGAGGTAACTCAGGATCAGTA
The DNA here is from genome assembly GCF_046119375.1 of Phyllobates terribilis. Taxonomy (NCBI): domain Eukaryota; kingdom Metazoa; phylum Chordata; class Amphibia; order Anura; family Dendrobatidae; genus Phyllobates; species Phyllobates terribilis. The sequence goes on along the minus strand of NW_027362768.1, from coordinate 200,215,991 downwards.
ATGTAATGTATGTACACAGTGACTCCACCAGCAGAATAGTGAGTACAGCTCTGGAGTATAATACAGGAGGTAACTCAGCATCAGTAATGTAATGTATGTACATAGTGACTGCACCAGCAGAATAGTGAGTGCAGCTCTGGAGTATAATAAAGGAGGTAACTCAGGATCAGTAATGTAATGTATGTACACAGTGACTGCACCAGCAGAATAGTGAATGCAGCTCTGGAGTATAATGCAGGATGTAATTCAGGATTAGTAATGTAATGTATGTACACAGTGACTGCACCAGCAGAATAGTGAGTGCAGCTCTGGGGTATAATACAGGATGTAACTCAGGATCAGTAATGTAATGTATATACACAGTGACTGCACCAGCAGAATAGTGAGTGCAGCTCTGGAGTATAATACAGGATGTAACTCAGGATCAGTAATGTAATGTATGTGCACAGTGACTGCACCAGCAGAATAGTGAGCGCAGCTCTGGAGTATAATACAGGAGGTAACTCAGGATCAGTAATGTAATGTATGTACACAGTGACTGCACCAGCAGAATAGTGAGTGCAGCTCTGGAGTATAATACAGGATGTAACTCATGATCAGTAATGTAATGTATGTACACTGACTGCACCAGCAGAATAGTGAGTGCAGCTCTGGAGTATAATACAGGATGTAACTCAGGATCAGTAATGTAATGTATGTACACAGTGACTGCACCAGCAGAATAGTGAGTGCAGCTCTGGAGTATAATACAGGATGTAACTCAGGATCAGTAATGTAATGTACGTACATAGTGACTGCACCAGCAGAATAGTGAGTGCTACTCTGGAGTATAATACAGGAGATAACTCAGGATCAGTAATGTAATGTATGTACACAGTGACTGCACCAGCAGAATAGTGAGTGCAGCTCTGGAGTATAATACAGGAGGTAACTCAGGATCAGTAATGTAATGTATGTACACAGTGACTGCACCAGCAGAATAGTGAGTGCAGCTCTGGAGTATAATACAGGAGGTAACTCAGGATCAGTAATGTAATGTATGTACACAGTGACTGCACCAGCAGAATAGTGAGTGCAGCTCTGGAGTATAATACAGGATATAACTTAGGATCAGTAATGTAATATATGTACACAGTGACTGCACCAGCAGAATAGTGAGTGCAGCTCTGGAGTATAATACAGGATGTAACTCAGGATCAGTAATGTAAGGTATGTACACAGTGACTGCTCCAGCAGAATAGTGAGTGCAGCTCTGAGTATAATACAGGAGGTTACTCAGGATCAGTAATGTAATGTATGTACACAGTGACTGCACCAGCAGAGTAGTGAGTGCAGCTCTGGAATATAATACAGGAGGTAACTCAGGATCAGTAATGTAATGTATGTACACAGTGACTGCACCAGCAGAATTGTGAGTGCAGCTCTGGAGTATAATACAGGAGGTAACTCAGGATTAGTAATGTAATGTATGTACACAGTGACTGCACCAGCAGAATAGTGAGCGCAGCTCTGGAGTATAATACAGGATGTAACTCAGGATCAGTAATGTAATGTATGTACACAGTGACTGCACCAGCAGAATAGTGAGTACAGCTCTGGGGTATAATACAGGAGGTAACTCAGGATCAGTAATGTAATGTATGTACACAGTGACTGCACCAGCAGAATAGTGAGTGCAGCTCTGGAGTATAATACAGGATGTAACTCAGGATCAGTAATGTAATGTATTTACACAGTGACTGCACCAGCAGAATAGTGAGTGCAGCTCTGGAGTATAATACAGGAGGTAACTCAGGATCAGTAATGTATGTACACAGTGACTGCACCAGCAGAATAGTGAGTGCAGCTCTGGAGTATAATACAGGATGTAACTCAGGATCAGTAATGTAATGTATGTACACAGTGACTGCACCAGCAGAATAGTGAGTGCAGCTGTGGGGTATAATACAGGATGTAACTCAGGATCAGTAATGTAATGGATGTACACAGTGACTGCTCCAGCAGAATAGTGAGTGCAGCTCTGGAGTATAATACAGGATGTAACTCAGGATCAGTAATGTAATGTATGTACACAGTGAATCCACCAGCAGAATAGTGAGTGCAGCTCTGGAGTATAATACAGGACGTAACTCAGGATCAGTAATGTAATGTATGTACACAGTGACTGCACCAGCAGAATAGTGAGTGCAGCTCTGGAGTATAATACAGGATGTAACTCAGGATCAGTAATGTAATGTATGTACACAGTGACTGCTCCAGCAGAATAGTGAGTGCAGCTCTGGAGTATAATACAGGATGTAACTCAGGATCAGTAATGTCACGTATGTACACAGTGATTGCACCAGCAGAATAGTGAGTGCAGCTCTGGAGTATAATACAGGATGTAACTCAGGATCAGTAATGTAATGTATGTACACAGTGACTGCACCAGCAGAATAGTGAGTGCAGCTCTGGAGTATAATACAGGATGTAACTCAGGATCAGTAATGTAATGTATGTACACAGTGACTGCACCAGCAGAATAGTGAGTGCAGCTCTGGAGTATAATACAGGATGTAACTCAGGATCAGTAATGTAATGTATGTACACAGTGACTGCACCAGCAGAATAGTGAGTGCAGCTCTGGAATATAATACAGGATGTAACTCAGGATCAGTAATGTAATGTATGTACACAGTGACTGCACCAGCAGAATAGTGAGTGCAGCTCTGGAGTATAATACAGGATGTAACTCAGGATCAGTAATGTAATGTATGTACACAGTGACTGCACCAGCAGGATAGTGAGTTCAGCATTGGAGTATAATACAGGATGTAACTCAGGATCAGTAATGTATGTACACAGTGACTGCACCAGCAGAATAGTGAGTGCAGCTCTGGAGTATAATACAGAATGTAACTCAGGATCAGTAATGTGATGTATATACACAGTGACTGCACTAGCAGAATAGTGAGTGCAGCTCTGGAGTATAATACAGGATGTAACTCAGGATCAGTCATGTCACGTATGTACACAGTGACTGCACCAGCAGAATAGTGAGTGCAGCTCTGGAGTATAATACAGGAGGTAACTCAGGATCAGTAATGTAATGTATGTACACAGTGACTGCACCAGCAGAATAGTGAGTGCAGCTCTGGAGTATAATACAGGAGGTAACTCAGGATCAGTAATGTAATGTATGTACACAGTGACTGCACCAGCAGAATAGTGAGTGCAGCTCTGGAGTATAATACAGGATGTAACTCAGGATCAGTAATGTAATGTATGTACACAGTGACTGCACCAGCAGAATAGTGAGTGCAGCTCTGGAGTATAATACAGGATGTAACTCAGGATCAGTAATGTCACGTATGTACACAGTGACTGCACCAGCAGAATAGTGAGTGCAGCTCTGGAGTATAATACAGGATGTAACTCAGGATCAGTAATGTCACGTATGTACACAGTGACTGCACCAGCAGAATAGTGAGTGCAGCTCTGGAGTATAATACAGGATGTAACTCAGGATCAGTAATGTCACGTATGTACACAGTGACTGCACCAGCAGAATAGTGAGTGCAGCTCTGGAGTATAATACAGGATGTAACTCAGGATCAGTAATGTAATGTGTGTACACAGTGACTGCACCAGCAGAATAGTGAGTGCAGCTCTGGAGTATAATATAGGATGTAACTCAGGATCAGTAATGTAATGTATGTACACAGTGACTGCACCAGCAGAATAGTGAGCGCAGCTCTGGAGTATTATACAGGATGTAACTCAGGATCAGTAATGTAATGTGTGTACACAGTGACTGCACCAGCAGAATAGTGAGTGCAGCTCTGGAGTATAATACAGGATGTAACTCAGGATCAGTAATGTAATGTATGTACACAGTGACTGCACCAGCAGAATAGTGAGTGCAGCTCTGGAGTATAATACAGGATGTAACTCAGGATCAGTAATGTAATGTGTGTACACAGTGACTGCACCAGCAGAATAGTGAGTGCAGCTCTGGAGTATAATACAGGATGTAACTCAGGATCAGTAATGTAATGTATGTACACAGTGACTGCACCAGCAGAATAGTGAGTGCAGCTCTGGAGTATAATACAGGATGTAACTCAGGATCAGTAATGTCACGTATGTACACAGTGACTGCACCAGCAGAATAGTGAGTGCAGCTCTGGAGTATAATACAGGATGTAACTCAGGATCAGTAATGTCACGTATGTACACAGTGACTGCACCAGCAGAATAGTGAGTGCAGCTCTGGAGTATAATACAGGATGTAACTCAGGATCAGTAATGTCACGTATGTACACAGTGACTGCACCAGCAGAATAGTGAGTGCAGCTCTGGAGTATAATACAGGATGTAACTCAGGATCAGTAATGTCACGTATGTACACTGTGACGCCATCACTCTTTATTCTGCGCTCCGGTTACTTTCAGTATGTAGATGTGATTTGTCCTGTGATCAGCTTGATGTTTTGGGGCATTGGTGGGTTGATCGTCTGATCGTTATGTGCTCGGCTCTTTTCCAGCCATATGATAATGTTTTCTCGTTTGTTGGGATAAAGCTTGCAGAGTTGTGTTGTTTCCTGGTTTGGGCCCTTTTGCTCCAGTGCTGGGGTCCATGGTCTCGTCACTAGACTCCGGTACCTCCTTGTATGAGACCTTCTTTGGTGAGGAGCATGTGTAGCCAGCCCGGACCTTCTCTCCCTCCTCCATGGGCTTGTTGACCCTCTTCTCAGGAACACATATGGTCTACTCACTGATGACTCGCTTGCTGGACGGCTCGTTTGTGCTTCACTTGGCTTTTGGACGTGTTCTCCCGAGAGGGCACTTTGTAGCTACGCACGTGGTAACAGCTGGGTCCCTCCAAGCCAAATTCTGCAAATGTGTAGAGAAATGGAACTGGAAAGAGAGGACGTCCAGACTTGACAGGGCGGACATGGTGGGGGGCTTGGTAGAGGGTCTTTGGATGGGGCCGTCGTGACTCATGCTCTGTTCTACCAGATAAACCTTTCATGAGTGGAGGGGGCATCGACCTTCTGCACCATGGGCCGTAGCGCGAATGGCGCTATCAGCCTGAGAAATAAATGCGTACATCGGGAGAGACAGCGAGGAGCTGGGCCATTTGGTCCCCGTCTGTTCGTGTTCTGTATTCACTGTCATCTCAGACCTCGCCTGATCTCTGCCATTTATCTCACAACTTCCAGGAGACATTTAATATTAACTCTGTGCAGCACGGATTAGTGAGGCTGCGTGGAATCTCGCGCTTCATTATTGGGTCCTATTATGTGTGCGGCTCCATGTCTAGTCACATTTCTACAATATTCTCTTTGACTCTCCTATGAAATCCTCGGTCATTTCTCCAGCTTCTGCCAGTAAACCTTAGTCATTCTTCTCTGCTTCGTCTGGGACTGAAGATGGATGAACGTGACCCCCACAATGTATCTATCACCTGCACGATTCTTCCTGAATATGACATACAGTATATCCACAGCTTAGTCCAATGAGTCATAGGAGCTTGCAATCAAAATGGCGAATGACAGTGAGAGCAGCTGCAAACCTCAGATCCGTCACTGTTCATATTGTGCCCCCTGATCTGGATGTGGGGTAGGAGGCGGCGGGCCCCGTGCCTGCAGCACACGCCGCACACACATTATTCCACCCAAGTTTCCTAATCACACATGCAATACCTGCCCACCCGACTATACTGACATATATACAGTACAGACCAAAAGTTTGGACACACCTTCTCATTTCAAGATTTTTCTGTATTTTCATGACTATGAACATTGTACATTCACACTGAAGGCATCAAAACTATGAATTACCACATGTGGAATTATATACTTAACAAAAAAGTGTGAAACTGCTGAAAATATGTCTTATATTCTAGTGTCTTCACAGTAGCCACCTTTTGCTTTGATGACTGCTTTGCACACTCTTGGGATTCTCTTGATGAGCTTCAAGAGGTAGTCACCGGAATGGTTTTCACTTCACAGGTGTGCCCTGTCAGGTTTAATAAGTGGGATTTCTTACCTTATAAATGGGGTTGGGACCATCAGTTGTGTTTGTGCAGAAGTCAGGTGGATACACAGCTGATAGTGCTACTGAATAGACTGTTAGCTGCTTTTTTCTTGCCATAATGCTAATTCTAAGTAAAGAAAAACGAGTGGCCATCATTACTTTAAGAAATGAAGGTCAGTCAGTCCGAAAAATTGGGCAAACTTTGAAAGTGTCCCCAAGTGCAGTTGCAAAAACATCAAGCGCTACAAAGAAACTCACATGAGGACCGACCCAGGAAAGGAAGACCAAGAATCACCTCTGCTTCTGAGGATATGTTTATCCGAGTCACCAGCCTCAGAAATCGCAGGTTAACAGCAGCTCAGATTAGAGACCAGGTCAATGCCACACAGAGTTCTAGCAGCAGACACATCTCTACAACAACTGTTAAGAGGAGACTTTGTGCAGCAGGCCTTCATGGTAAAATAGCTGCTAGGAAACTACTGCTAAGGACAGGCAACAAGCAGAAGAGACTTGTTTGGGCTGAAGAACACAAGGAATGGACATTAGACCAGTGGAAATCTGTGCTTTGGTCTGATGAGTCCAAATTTGAGATCTTTGGTTCCAACCACCGTGTCTTTGTGCGACGCAGAAAAGGTGAACGGATGGACTCTACATGCCTGGTTCCCACGATGAAGCATGGAGGAGGAGGTGTGATGGTGTGGGGGGCTTTGCTGGTGACACTGTTGGGGGTTTATTCAAAATTGAAGGCATACTGAACCAGCATGGCTACCACAGCATCTTGCAGCGGCATGCTATTCCATCCGGTTTGCGTTTAGTCGGTCCATCATTTATTTTTCAACAGGACAATGACCTCAAACACCTCCAGGCTGTGTAAGGGCTATTTGACCAAGAAGGAGAGTGATGGGGGGCTATGCCAGATGACCTGGCCTCCACAGTCACCAGACCTGACCCCAATCGAGATGGTTTGGGGTGAGCTGGACCGCAGAGTGAAGGCAAAAGGGCCAACAAGTGCTAAGCATCTCTGGGAACTCCTTCAAGATTGTTGGAAGACCATTTCCGGTGACTACCTCTTGAAGCTGATCAAGAGAATGCCAAGAGTGTGCAAAGCAGTCATCAAAGCAAAAGGTGGCTACTGTGAAGAACCTAGAATATAAGACATATTTTCAGTTGTTTCACACTTTTTTGTTAAGTATATAATTCCACATGTGGTAATTCATAGTTTTGATGCCTTCAGTGTGAATGTACAATTTTCATAGTCATGAAAATACAGAAAAATCTTTAAATGAGGTGTGTCCAAACTTTTGGTCTGTACTGTATATATATCAAATTATTTTTTCAGCAGTGTATCTGCCCTCCCTATAGCTACAGCCCTGTATATAACTATATATATGTCCTCCCTATAGCTACAGCCCTGTATATAACTATATATATGTCCTCCCTATAGCTACAGCCCTGTATATAACTATATATATGTCCTCCCTATAGCTACAGCCCTGTATATAACTATATATATGTCCTCCCTATAGCTACAGCCCTGTATATAACTATATATATGCCCTCCCTATAGCTACAGCCCTGTATATAACTATATATATGTCCTCCCTATAGCTACAGCCCTGTATATAACTATATATATGTCCTCCCTATAGCTACAGCCCTGTATATATCTATATATATGTCCTCCCTATAGCTACAGCCCTGTATATAACTATATATATGTCCTCCCTATAGCTACAGCCCTGTATATAACTATATATATGTCCTCCCTATAGCTACAGCCCTGTATATAACTATATATATGACCTCCCTATAGCTACAGCCCTGTATATAACTATATATATACCCTCCCTATAGCTACAGCCCTGTATATAACTATATATATGTCCTCCCTATAGCTACAGCCCTGTATATAACTATATATATGTCCTCCCTATAGCTACAGCCCTGTATATAACTATATATATGTCCTCCCTATAGCTACAGCCCTGTATATAACTACAGTGCCTACAAGTAGTATTCAACCCCCTGCAGATTTAGTTGGTTGACACATGCGGAGTTAACTTGGCATCGTGACATTTGTACTGTAGATCAGCCTGGAAGTGGGAAATGCACTGCAGCAAATTATTTTTTTTTTTTTTTTTTTTTTAAAACGTTAAAAGTTAATTCAGAGTGTCATTTATTATTCAACCCCTCAAACCACAAGAATTCTGTTTGGTCCCCCTAAAGTATTAAGAAGTAGTTCAGGCACCAAGAATAATGAGCTTCACATGTGTGGATTAAAGATCTCTTTTGCCAGCCTTTTCTGACTATTTAAGACCCTCCCCAAACTTGTGAACAGCACTCAGACATGGTCAACATGGGAAAAACAAAGGAGCATTCCAAGGCCATCAGAGACAAGATCGTGGAGGGTCACAAGGCTGGCAAGGGGTACAAAACCCTTTCCAAGGAGTGGGGCCTACCTGTCTCCACTGTTGGGAGCATCATCCGTAAGTGGAAGGCTTATGGAACTACTGTTAGCCTTCCATGGCCAGGACAGCCTTTGAAAGTGTCCTCCCGTGCCGAGGCCAGGCTTGTCCGAAGAGTCAAGGCTAACCCAAGGACAACAAGGAAGGAGCTCCGGGAAGATCTCATGGCAGTGGGGACATTGGTTTCAGTCAATACCATAAGTAACGTACTCCACCGCAATGGTCTCCGTTCCAGACGAGCCCGTAAGGTACCTTTACTTTCAAAGCGTCATGTCAAGGCTCGTCTACAGTTTGCTCATGATCACTTGGAGGACTCTGAGACAGACTGGTTCAAGGTTCTATGGTCTGATAAGACCAAGATAGAGATCTTTGGTGCCAACCACACACGTGACGTTTGGAGACTGGATGGCACTGCATACGACCCCAAGAATACCATCCCTACAGTCAAGCATGGTGGTGGCAGCATCATGCTGTGGGGCTGTTTCTCAGCCAAGGGGCCTGGCCATCTGGTCCGCATCCATGGGAAGATGAATAGCACGGCCTACCTGGAGATTTTGGCCAAGAACCTCCGCTCCTCCATCAAGGATCTTAAGATGGGTCGTAATTTCATCTTCCAACAAGACAACGACCCAAAGCACACAGCCAAGAAAACCAAGGCCTGGTTCAAGAGGGAAAAAGTCAAGGTGTTGGAGTGGCCTAGTCAGTCTCCTGACCTTAACCCAATTGAAAACTTGTGGAAGGAGCTCAAGAATAAAGTCCACATGAGACACCCAAAGAACCTAGATAACTTGGAGAAGATCTGCATGGAGGAGTGGGCCAAGATAACTCCACAGACCTGTGCCGGCGTGATCAGGTCTTATAAAAGAGGATTATTAGCTGTAATTGCAAACAAGGGTTATTCCACAAAATATTAAACATAGGGGTTGTATAATAATTGACCCACACTTTTATGTTTAAAATTTAATAAAATTCAACTGAGCAACATAACTTTTTGGTTTGTAAGATTTATGCTTCTGTTCATAAAACCTACTCTCGTTTGCAGTTTGAAGGCTCTAACTTATTTGCATCTTATCAAACCAGCTAAATCTGCAGGGGGTTGAATACTACTTGTAGGCACTGTATATATATGTCCTCCCTATAGCTACAGTCCTGTATATAACTATATATATGCCCTCCCTATAGCTACAGCCCTGTATATAACTATATATATGTCCACCTTATAGCTACAGCCCTGTATATAACTATATATATATATATATATATGTCCTCCCTATAGCTACAGCCCTGTATATAACTATATATATGTCCTCCCTATAGCTACAGCCCTGTATATAACTATATATATGTCCTCCCTATAGCTACAGCCCTGTATATAACTATATATATGTCCTCCCTATAGCTACAGCTGTTATGTTCTGCTACCAGAGCTAAGGAAAGAAAGGAGATCTGTCCCTACGATAGAACTCAGCTTAATCCCTACGATGTAACAGGGAACCTGATCCTGCGATCAGACCTGCTAAAGTCCTAATCTAGTCTGTACGGAGACCTATAGATGTGGGGAGGGAATCCCTACAAGTACTAAGGACTGGGAGGAATATGGGACACCTCCTAACAGAAATAGTAGCAGACAGACGAACAAACAAAATATATAGAACATAGAGGTCAGTAGACCAAGCAAACTAACAGAGCAAGACACAGAGCACAGGCTAGCTAGAAAGTAGATATACAATGAAGTCCAGCAAAGCCAGAAGGGCGGAGCAGGATTAAATAGGCCAACAAGGTCATGTGACCAGCAAAGGAAAAAAAAACTAAGAGCAAGGTTCTAACAGTACCCCCCCTTCTAAGAGGATCCTCCGGATCCCCTAGGACCAGGCTTATCAGGAAATCTCCTGTGAAACGCTCTGATAAGTCTGGACGCGGAAACATCATCCGACCTCACCCAAGAGTTATCCTCGGGACCGAAACCTTTCCAGGCCACAAGATACTGCAAACTACCTCTATACCGTCTAGAGTTAAGGATGCGAGAAATTTCATATTCCCCGTCCTCCACCACCGGAGGAACAGAGGCAGAGGCGTCACCATCCGACACAACAGCTTTTTTTAACAGAGAGACATGAAATACCGGATTAATCTTCCAGGAGGTAGGAACCTCCAACCTAACAGCAGATTGGTTGACAACCTGAAGCACCTTAAAGGGCCCTACAAACTTGGGACCCAATTTCTTTGAAGGAATCCTCAACCGCAGATTCCTAGAGGACAACCAAACCATGTCACCAACAGCGAACAAAACCTCCTGTAGTTTCCTATCAAAGTAGTCTTTAGATTTTCTGTTGGCCTCCTGAAGATTACCACGCACATCCGTCCAAACTCTCTCCAAATCACCGGAAAAATTCTCCTCCTCAGGCACGGCAGATCCCAACTTGGAGAACGACCCAAACGACGGATGTCTCCCAGAACAACAAAAAAAGGCGAACAACCAGCAGAAGAAGATGTATGATTGTTCAGAGCGAATTCAGCAAGTGGCAGAAACTCAGACCACCCCTCTTGATTGTCTGCCACAAAACAACGCAAGAACTGCTCAACATCCTGGTTTTTCCTTTCTGTCTGGCCATTAGATTCAGGATGATATCCGGACGAGAACGACAAATGAACTCCCAACCTGTCACAAAAGGCACGCCAAAAACGAGCCACGAACTGAGGACCCCTATCAGAAACAATGTCAGTAGGAACGCCATGAAGTCTGACAATTTCCTTGACAAAGGCCTTAGCGAGAGTTTTAGCGCAGGGCAGTTTGACGAAAGGAACCAAGTGACACATCTTGCTAAAACGGTCCACGACCACCCAGATGACAGTAAAACCCTTAGAAGGGGGGGTACTGTTAGAACCTTGCTCTTAGTTTTTTTTTCCTTTGCTGGTCACATGACCTTGTTGGCCTATTTAATCCTGCTCCGCCCTTCTGGCTTTGCTGGACTTCATTGTATATCTACTTTCTAGCTAGCCTGTGCTCTGTGTCTTGCTCTGTTAGTTTGCTTGGTCTACTGACCTCTATGTTCTATATATTTTGTTTGTTCGTCTGTCTGCTACTATTTCTGTTAGGAGGTGTCCCATATTCCTCCCAGTCCTTAGTACTTGTAGGGATTCCCTCCCCACATCTATAGGTCTCCGTACAGACTAGCTTAGGACTTTAGCAGGTCTGATCGCAGGATCAGGTTCCCTGTTACATCGTAGGGATTAAGCTGAGTTCTATCGTAGGGACAGATCTCCTCTCTTTCCTTAGCTCTGGTAGCAGAACATAACAGTAAGTCCAGCCAGCAAATTCTCTAAGGAAAGATTTTTCTGTTCCATCATGGTGTCGGTTCAGGATTTGGTTCATCGCCTGCAGGGACTCTCTCTGGAGGTGGCCGAGCTCCGTCAGCACGTGAGTAACTGTCCTGGAGCACATTTCTTGGAGCCTAAGGTATGTTTGCCGGATTTATTTTTTGGTGAACACCGAGAATTTTTTTCATTCAAAAATGCTTGCTTATTGTATTTTCGTTTGAGACCTAAGTCCTCTGGGGATGAATCCCAGCGCGTAGGGTTCATAATGTCACTTTTGCGCAAAGAGCCTCAGGAGTGGGCCTTTTCTTTGCAACCTAGTGATACATGCTTCAGATCAGTGGATAGTTTTTTTTCTGCTTTGGGACTATTATATGATGATCCTGACCGTGTCGCATCAGCTGAGACTGAGTTGAGACGTTTGAGACAGGGATCAGGTAATGTGGAAAAATATTGTACTCATTTCCGTCGTTGGTCTACTCAAACAGGGTGGAACGATTCTGCTCTGAAAAGTCTATTTCTTGCTGGGCTCAGTGAAAGGATTAAAGACCTGCTAATTGCTTATCCTACACCTGAAGATTTGCAACAGGCTATGCAATTAGCTATACGGGTGGATAGAAGACTGCGTGCAAGGGTTAATGAGAGCAAATCCTCTGCTATGTCAGTTTCTGGTTATGAGAATGTATGTACTAACAGTGGTGAACCGATGGAGATTGGATCGGTGGCACCTCGCTCTCAAGAAAAAGACCGTCGATTTTTTGAAGGCTTGTGTTTCTAGTGCGGAAAATCTGGTCATTTGATTAAAGGCTGTGAGCTTCGTATGAAGAAGGAAAAAAAAAACTAAGAGCAAGGTTCTAACAACAGCCCTGTATATAACTATATATATGTCCTCCCTATAGCTACAGCCCTGTATATAACTATATATTTATGTCCTCCCTATAGCTACAGCCCTGTATATAACTATATATATGTCCTCCCTATAACTACAGCCCTGTATATAACTATATATATGTCCTCCCTATAGCTACAGCCCTGTATATAACTATATATATATATATGTCCTCCCTATAGCTACAGTCCTGTATATAACTATATATATGCCCTCCCTATAGCTACAGCCCTGTATATCACTATATATATGTCCTCCCTATAGCTACAGCCCTGTATATAACTATATATATGCCCTCCCTATAGCTACAGCCCTGTATATAACTATATATATTTGTCCTCCCTATAGCTACAGCCCTGTATATAACTATATATATGCCCTCCCTATAGCTACAGCCCTGTATATAACTATATATATGTCCTCCCTATAGCTACAGCCCTGTATATAACTATATATATGTCCTCCCTATAGCTACAGCCCTGTATATAACTATATATATGTCCTCCCTATAGCTACAGCCCTGTATATAACTATATATATATATATGTCCTCCCTATAGCTACAGCCCTGTATATAACTATATATATGTCCTCCCTATAGCTACAGCCCTGTATAAAACTATATATATGTCCTCCCTATAGCTACAGCCCTCTATATAACTATATATATATATATGTCCTTCCTATAGCTACAGCCCTGTATATAACTATATATATGTCCTCCCTATAGCTACAGCCCTGTATATAACTATATATATATATATGTCCTTCCTATAGCTACAGCCCTGTATATAACTATATATATGCCCTCCCTATAGCTACAGCCCTGTATATAACTATATATATGTCCTCCCTATAGCTACAGCCCTGTTTATAACTATATATATATATGTCCTCCCTATAGCTACAGCCCTGTATATAACTATATATATGTCCTCCCTATAGCTACAGCCCTGTATATAACTATATATATGTCCTCCCTATAGCTACAGCCCTGTATATAACTATATATATGTCCTCCCTATAGCTACAGCCCTGTATATAACTATATATATGTCCTCCCTATAGCTACAGCCCTGTATATAACTATATATATGCCCTCCCTATAGCTACAGCCCTGTATATAACTATATATATGCCCTCCCTATAGCTACAGCCCTGTATATAACTATATATATATGTCCTCCCTATAACTACAGCCCTGTATATAACTATATATATGTCCTCCCTATAGCTACAGCCCTGTATATAACTATATATATGTCCTCCCTATAGCTACAGCCCTGTATATAACTATATATATGCCCTCCCTATAGCTACAGCCCTGTATATAACTATATATATGTCCTCCCTATAGCTACAGCCCTGTATATAACTATATATATGTCCTCCCTATAGCTACAGCCCTGTATATAACTATATATATGTCCTCCCTATAGCTACAGCCCTGTATATAACTATATATATGTCCTCCCTATAGCTACAGCCCTGTATATAACTATATATATGTCCTCCCTATAGCTACAGCCCTGTATATAACTATATATATGTCCTCCCTATAGCTACAGCCCTGTATATAACTATATATATGCCCTCCCTATAGCTACAGCCCTGTATATAACTATATATATATGTCCTCCCTATAACTACAGCCCTGTATATAACTATATATATGTCCTCCCTATAGCTACAGCCCTGTATATAACTATATATATGTCCTCCCTATAGCTACAGCCCTGTATATAACTATATATATATGTCCTCCCTATAGCTACAGCCCTGTATATAACTATATCTATGTCCTCCCTATAGCTACAGCCCTGTATATAACTATATATATATGTCCTCCCTATAGCTACAGCCCTGTATATAACCATATATATATGTCCTCCCTATAGCTACAGCCCTGTATATAACTATATATATATATATATGTCCTCCCTATAGCTACAGCCCTGTATAAAACTATATATATGCCCTCCCTATAGCTACAGCCCTGTATATAACTATATATATGTCCTCCCTATAGCTACTGCCCTGTATATAACTATATATATGCCCTCCCTATAGCTACAGCCCTGTATATAACTATACTAGCTATTGAACCCGTTCTACGCCCGGGTGGCGAGAATTTTTATTGGTACATTTTTAATTTTATTAAATTAACCTGCGCCATTTGGTTTAAAGAGGTCTGCGAATTTGCATAAAAATTGTCTTCAATAAAATGGCACCGCAGTGTGGTATGCACACGTGCTGACTCCGGTGCCTCACTGCGCAGGCGCCACCCATCCCGTCCTGCATATATAAGATGTACTGAGAATACAGGGGGTGTACTCACTTACGCTGAACACTGTATATAACGTACTGAGGATACAGGGGGGTGTACTCACTTATGCTGAGCACTGTATGTATAACATACTGAGAATACAGGGGGTGTACTCACTTATGCTGAGCGCTGTATGTATAACGTACTGAGAATACAGGGGGGTGTACTCACTTATACTGAACGCTGTATATATAACAGTGAGAATACAGGGGGGTGTACTCACTTGCGCTGAATGCTGTATATATAACAGTGAGAATACAGGGGGGTGTACTCACGCTGAATGCTGTATATATAATGTACTAAGAATACAGGGGGGTGTACTCACTTACGCTGAGCGTTGTATGTATAACGTACTGAGAATGCAGAGGGGTGTACTCACTTTTGCTGAGCGCTGTATGTATAACGTACTGAGGATACAGGGGGTGTACTCACTTATGCTGAGCGCTGTATGTATAACGTACTGAGAATACAGGGGGGTGTACTCACTTATGCTGAGCACTGTATGTATAACGTACTGAGAATACAGGGGGTGTACTCACTTATGCTGAGCGCTGTATGTATAACGTACTGAGAATACAGGGGTGTGTACTCACTTATGCTGAGCACTGTATGTATAACGTACTGAGAATACAGGGGTGTACTCACTTATGCTGAGCGCTGTATGTATAACGTACTGAGAATACAGGGGGGTGTACTCACTTATGCTGAGCGCTGTATGTATAACGTACTGAGGATACAGGGGGGTGTACTCACTTATGCTGAGCACTGTATGTATAACGTACTGAGAATACAGGGGGTGTACTCACTTATACTGAGCGCTGTATATATAATGTACTGATAATACAGGGGTGTAATCACTTATACTGAGCGCTGTATATATAATGTACTGATAATACAGGGGTGTACTCACTTATGCTGAGCACTGTATGTATAACGTACTGAGGATACAGGAGGGTGTACTCACTTATGCTGAGCGCTGTATGTATAACGTACTGAGGATACAGGGGGGTGTACTCACTTATGCTGAGCGCTGTATGTATAACGTACTGAGGATAAAGGGGGGTGTACTCACTTATGCTGAGTGCTGTATGTATAACGTACTGAGAGTACAGGGGGGTGTACTCACTTATGCTGAGCGCTGTATGTATAATGTACTTATAATACAGAGGGTGTACTCACTTACGCTGAGCGCTGTATGTATAATGTACTGAGAATACAGGGGGGTGTACTCACTTATGCTGAGCGCTGTATGTATAATGTACTGAGAATACAGGGGGGTGTACTCTCTTATGCTGAGCGCTGTATGTGTAACGTACTGAGAATACAGGGGGGTGTACTCACTTATGCTGAGCGCTGTATATATAATGTCCTTAGAATACAGGGGGGTGTACTCACGCTGAATGCTGTATATACAGTGGTGGCCAAAAGTATTGGCACCCCTGCAATTCTGTCAGATAATACTCAGTTTCTTCCTGAAAATGATTGCAATCACAAATTCTTTGGTCTTATTCTCTTCATTTAATTTGCTTGCAAGGAAAAAACACAAAAAGAGAATGAAGCAAAAATCAAATCATTGATCATTTCACACAAAACTCCAAAAAAGGGCCGGACAAAAGTATTGGCACCCTCAGCCTAATACTTGGTTGCGCAACCTTTAGCCAAAATAACTGCGAACAACCGCTTCCGGTAACCATCAATGAGTTTCTTACAATGCTCTGCTGGAATTGTAGACCATTCTTCTTTGGCAAACTGCTCCAGGTCCCTGATATTTGAAGGGTGCCTTCTCCAAACTGCCATTTTGAGATCTCTCCACAGGTGTTCTATGGGATTCAGGTCTGGACTCATTGCTGGCCACCTTAGAAGTCTCCAGTGCTTTCTCTCAAACCATTTTATAGTGCTTTTGGAAGTGTGTTTTGGGTCATTGTCCTGCTGGAAGACCCATGACCTCTGAGGGAGACCCAGCTTTCTCACACTGGGCCCTACATTATGCTGCAAAATTTGTTGGTAGTCTTCAGACTTCATAATGCCATGCACACGGTCAAGCAGTCCAGTGCCAGAGGCAGCAAAGCAACCCCAAAACATCAGGGAACCTCCGCCATGTTTGACTGTAGGGACCGTGTTCTTTTCTTTGAATGCCTCTTTTTTTTTTTCCTGTACACTCTATGTTGATGCTTTTTCCCAAAAACCTCTACTTTTGTCTCATCTGACCAGAGAACATTCTTCCAAAACGTTTTAGGCTTTCTCAGGTAAGTTTTGGCAAACTCCAGCCTGGCTTTTTTATGTCTCGGGGTAAGAAGTGGGGTCTTCCTGGGTATCCTACCATACAGTCCCTTTTCATTCAGACGCCGACGGATAGTACGGGTTGACACTGTTGTACCCTCGGACTGCAGGGCAGCTTGAACTTGTTTGGATGTTAGTCGAGGTTCTTTATCCACCATCCGCACAATCTTGCGTTGAAATCTCTCGTCAATTTTTCTTTTCCGTCCACATCTAGGGAGGTTAGCCACAGTGCCATGGGCTTTACACTTCTTGATGACACTGCGCACGGAAGACACAGGAACATTCAGGTCTTTGGAGATGGACTTGTAGCCTTGAGATTGCTCATGCTTCCTCACAATTTGGTTTCTCAAGTCCTCAGACAGTTGTTTGGTCTTCTTTCCTTTCTCCATGCTCAATGTGGTCACACAAGGACACAGGACAGAGGTTGAGTCAACTTTAATCCATGTTAACTGGCTGCAAGTGTGATTTAGTTATTGCCAACACCTGTTAGGTGCCACAGGTAAGTTACAGGTGCTGTTAATTACACCAATTACAGAAGCAGCCCAGGATTTTTCAAACAGTGCCAATACTTTTGTCCACCCCCTTTTTTAGGTTTGGTGTGGAATTATATCCAATTTGGCTTTAGGACAATTCTTTTTGTGTTTTTTCATTGAAGACAAATTAAATGAAGATAATAAGACCAAAGAATTTGTGATTGCAATCATTTTCAGGAAGAAACTGAGTATTATCTGACAGAATTGCAGGGGTGCCAATACTTTTGCCACCACTGTATAATGTACTGAGAATACAGGGGGGTGTACTCACTTATACTGAACGCTGTATATATAACAGTGAGAATACAGGGGGGTGTACTCACTTACTCTGAATGCTGTATATATAACAGTGAGAATACAGGGGGGTGTACTCACTTACGCTGAATGCTGTATATATAATGTACTAAGAATACAGGGGGGTGTACTCACTTATGCTGAGCGCTGTATGTATAACGTACTGAGAATACAGAGGGGTGTACTCACTTTTGCTGAGCGCTGTATGTATAACGTACTGAGGATACAGGGGGGTGTACTCACTTATGCTGAGCGCTGTATGTATAACGTACTGAGGATACAGGGGGGTGTACTCACTTATGCTGAGCGCTGTATGTATAACGTACTGAGGATACAGGGGTGTACTCACTTATGCTGAGCGCTGTATGTTAAACGTTCTGAGAGTACAGGGGGGTGTACTCATGCTGAGCGCTGTATGTATAATGTACTTATAATACAGAGGGTGTAGTCACTTATGCTGAGCGCTGTATGTATAATGTACTGAGGATACAGGGGGGTGTACTCACTTATGCTGAGCGCTGTATGTATAACATACTGAGAGTACAGGGGGGTGTACTCACTTATGCTGAGCACTGTATGTATAACGTACTGAGAATACAGGGGGGTGTACTCACTTATGCTGAGCGCTGTATGTATTAACGTACTGAGAATACAGGGGTGTACTCACTTATGCTGAGAGCTGTATGTATAACGTACTGAGGATACAGGGGGGTGTACTCACTTATGCTGAGCGCTGTATGTATAACGTACTGAGAGTACAGGGGGGTGTACTCACTTATGCTGAGCACTGTATGTATAACGTACTGAGAATACAGGGGGGGTGTACGCACTTATGCTGAGCGCTGTATGTATTAACGTACTGAGAATACAGGGGGGGTGTACTCACTTATGCTGAGCGCTGTATGTATAACGTACTGAGAATACAGGGGGGTGTACTCACTTATGCTGAGCACTGTATTTATAACGTACTCAGAATACAGGGGGTGTACTCACTTATGCTGAGCACTGTATGTATAACGTACTGAGAATACAGGGGGTGTACTCACTTATGCTGAGCGCTGTATGTATAACGTACTGAGAATACAGGGGGGTGTACTCACGAATGTGTCTCTCTCTTGTCCTGGACATATTGTCGTCATGGCGCCACACTGAGCATGCTCAGTCTATCGAGGCTTCAGACAGAGGGACGCATCCCCAGTTATATTATAGATATTCCCTCCCTATAGCTACAGCCCTGTATATAACTATATATATGTCCTCCCTATAGCTACAGCCCTGTATATAACTATATATATGTCCTCCCTATAGCTACAGCCCTGTATATAACTATATATATGTCCTCCCTATAGCTACAGCCCTGTATATAACTATATATATGTCCTCCCTATAGCTACAGCCCTGTATATAACTATATATATGTCCTCCCTATAGCTACAGCCCTGTATATAACTATATATTTATGTCCTCCCTATAGCTACAGCCCTGTATATAACTATATATATGTCCTCCCTATAGCTACAGCCCTGTATATAACTATATATATGCCCTCCCTATAGCTACAGCCCTGTATATAACTATATATATGTCCTCCCTATAGCTACAGCCCTGTATATAACTATATATATATGTCCTCCCTATAGCTACAGCCCTGTATATAACTATATATATGTCCTCCCTATAGCTACAGCCCTGTATATAACTATATATATGCCCTCCCTATAGCTACAGCCCTGTATATAACTATATATATGTCCTCCCTATAACTACAGCCCTGTATATCACTATATATATGTCCTCCCTATAGCTACAGCCCTGTATATAACTATATATGTCCTCCCTATAGCTACAGCCCTGTATATAACTATATATATGCCCTCCCTATAGCTACAATCCTGTATATAACTATATATTTATGTCCTCCCTATAGCTACAGCCCTGTATATAACTATATATATGTCCTCCCTATAGCTACAGCCCTGTATATAACTATATATATGCCCTCCCTATAGCTACAGCCCTGTATATAACTATATATATGTCCTCCCTATAGCTACAGCCCTGTATATAACTATATATATGTCCTCCCTATAGCTACAGCCCTGTATATAACTATATACATGCCCTCCCTATAGCTACAGCCCTGTATATAACTATATATATGTCCTCCCTATAGCTACAGCCCTGTATATAACTATATATACCCTCCCTATAGCTACAGCCCTGTATATAACTATATATATGTCCTCCCTATAGCTACAGCCCTGTATATAACTATATATATGTCCTCCCTATAGCTACAGCCCTGTATATAACTATATATATGTCCTCCCTATAGCTACAGCCCTGTATATAACTATATATATATGTCCTCCCTATAGCTACAGCCCTGTATATAACTATATATATGTCCTCCCTATAGCTACAGCCCTGTATATAACTATATATATATATATATATATGTCCTCCCTATAGCTACAGCCCTGTATATAACTATATATATGTCTTCCCTATAGCTACAGCCCTGTATATAACTATATATATGTCCTCCCTATAGCTACAGCCCTGTATATAACTATATATATGTCCTCCCTATAGCTACAGCCCTGTATATAACTATATATATGTCCTCCCTATAGCTACAGCCCTGTATATAACTATATACATGTCTTCCCTATAGCTACAGCCCTGTATATAACTATATATATGTCTTCCCTATAGCTACAGCCCTCTATATAACTATATATATATATGTCCTCCCTATAGCTACAGCCCTGTATATAACTATATATATGTCCTCCCTATAGCTACAGCCCTGTATATAACTATATATATGTCCTCCCTATAGCTACAGCCCTGTATATAACTATATACATGTCTTCCCTATAGCTACAGCCCTGTATATAACTATATATATGTCTTCCCTATAGCTACAGCCCTCTATATAACTATATATATATATGTCCTCCCTATAGCTACAGCCCTCTATATAACTATATATATATGCCCTCCCTATAGCTACAGCCCTGTATATAACTATATATATGTCCTCCCTATAGCTACAGCCCTGTATATAACTATATATATGTCCTCCCTATAGCTACAGCCCTCTATATAACTATATATATATGCCCTCCCTATAGCTACAGCCCTGTATATAACTATATATATGTCCTCCCTATAGCTACAGCCCTGTATATAACTATATATATGTCCTCCCTATAGCTACAGCCCTGTATATAACTATATATATGTCCTCCCTATAGCTACAGCCCTGTATATAACTATATATATGTCCTCCCTATAGCTACAGCCCTGTATAAAACTATATATATATGTCCTCCCTATAGCTACAGCCCTGTATAAAACTATATATATGTCCTCCCTATAGCTACAGCCCTGTATATAACTATATATATATGTCCTCCCTATAGCTACAGCCCTGTATAAAACTATATATATATGTCCTCCCTATAGCTACAGCCCTGTATAAAACTATATATATGTCCTCCCTATAGCTACAGCCCTGTATATAACTGTATATATGCCCTCCCTATAGCTACAGCCCTGTATATAACTATATATATGTCCTCCCTATAGCTACAGCCCTGTATATAACTATATATATATGTCCTCCCTATAGCTACAGCCCTGTATATAACTATATATATGTCCTCCCTATAGCTACAGCCCTGTATATAACTATATATATGCCCTCCCTATAGCTACAGCCCTGTATATAACTATATATATATGTCCTCCCTATAGCTACAGCCCTGTATATAACTATATATACCCTCCCTATAGCTACAGCCCTGTATATAACTATATATATGTCCTCCCTATAGCTACAGCCCTGTATATAACTATATATATGTCCTCCCTATAGCTACAACCCTGTATATAACTATATATATGTCCTCCCTATAGCTACAGCCCTGTATATAACTATATATATATGTCCTCCCTATAGCTACAGCCCTGTATATAACTATATATATGTCCTCCCTATAGCTACAGCCCTGTATATAACTATATATATATATATATATATATATGTCCTCCCTATAGCTACAGCCCTGTATATAACTATATATATGTCCTCCCTATAGCTACAGCCCTGTATATAACTATATATATGTCCTCCCTATAGCTACAGCCCTGTATAAAACTATATATATATGTCCTCCCTATAGCTACAGCCCTGTATAAAACTATATATATGTCCTCCCTATAGCTACAGCCCTGTATATAACTATATATATATATGCCCTCCCTATAGCTACAGCCCTGTATATAACTATATATATATGTCCTCCCTATAGCTACAGCCCTGTATATAACTATATATATGTCCTCCCTATAGCTACAGCCCTGTATAAAACTATATATATGTCCTCCCTATAGCTACAGCCCTGTATAAAACTATATATGTCCTCCCTATAGCTACAGCCCTGTATAAAACTATATATATGTCCTCCCTATAGCTACAGCCCTGTATATAACTATATATATGTCCTCCCTATAGCTACAGCCCTGTATAAAACTATATATATGTCCTCCCTATAGCTACAGCCCTGTATATAACTATATATATGTCCTCCCTATAGCTACAGCCCTGTATATAACTATATATATATGTCCTCCCTATAGCTACAGCCCTGTATATAACTATATATATGTCCTCCCTATAGCTAGAGCCCTGTATATAACTATATATATGCCCTCCCTATAGCTACAGCCCTGTATATAACTATATATATGCCCTCCCTATAGCTACAGCCCTGTATATAACTATATATATGTCCTCCCTATAACTACAGCCCTGTATATAACTATATATATGCCCTCCCTATAGCTACAGCCCTGTATATAACTATATATATGCCCTCCCTATAGCTACAGCCCTGTATATAACTATATATATGCCCTCCTTATAGCTACAGCCCTGTATATAACTATATATATGTCCTCCCTATAACTACAGCCCTGTATATAACTATATATATGTCCTCCCTATAGCTACAGCCCTGTATATAACTATATATATGTCCTTCCTATAGCTACAGCCCTGTATATAACTATATATATGTCCTCCCTATAGCTACAGCCCTGTATATAACTATATATATGTCCTCCCTATAACTACAGCCCTGTATATAACTATATATATGTCCACCCTATAGCTACAGCCCTGTATATAACTATGTATATGTCCTCCCTATAACTACAGCCCTGTATATAACTATATATATATGTCCTTCCTATAGCTACAGCCCTGTATATAACTATATATATGTCCTCCCTATAGCTACAGCCCTGTATATAACTATATATATGCCCTCCCTATAGCTACAGCCCTGTATATAACTATATATATGTCCTCCCTATAGCTACAGTCCTGCATATAACTATATATATATGTCCTCCCTATAGCTACAGCCCTGTATATATATATATATATATGCCCTCCCTATAGCTGCAGCCCTGTATATAACTCTATATATGCCCTCCCTATAGCTACAGCCCTGTATATAACTATATATATGCCCTCCCTATAGCTACAGCCCTGTATATAACTATATATACCCTCCCTATAGCTACAGCCCTGTATATAACTATATATATGTCCTCCCTATAGCTACAGCCCTGTATATAACTATATATATGTCCTCCCTATAGCTACAGCCCTGTATATAACTATATATATATGTCCTCCCTATAACTACAGCCCTGTATATAACTATATATATGCCCTCCCTATAGCTACAGCCCTGTATATAACTATATATATGTCCTCCCTATAGCTACAGCCCTGTATATAACTATATATATGTCCTCCCTATAGCTACAGCCCTGTATATAACTATATATATATGTCCTCCCTATATCTACAGCCCTGTATATAACTATATATATATGTCCTCCCTATAGCTACAGCCCTGTATATAACTATATATATGTCCTCCCTATAGCTACAGCCCTGTATATAACTATATATATGCCCTCCCTATAGCTACAGCCCTGTATATAACTATATATATATATATATAACCTCCCTATAGCTACAGCCCTGTATATAACTATATATATGTCCTCTCTATAGCTACAGCCCTGTATATAACTATATATATGTCCTCCCTATAGCTACAGCCCTGTATATAACTATATATATGTCCTCCCTATAGCTACAGCCCTGTATATAACTATATATATGTCCTCCCTATAGCTACAGCCCTGTATATAACTATATATATATGTCCTCCCTATAGCTACAGCCCTGTATAAAACTATATATATGTCCTCCCTATAGCTACAGCCCTGTATAAAACTATATATATGTCCTCCCTATAGCTACAGCCCTGTATATAACTATATATATGTCCTCCCTATAGCTACAGCCCTGTATAAAACTATATATATGTCCTCCCTATAGCTACAGCCCTGTATATAACAATATATATGTCCTCCCTATAGCTACAGCCCTGTATATAACTATATATATATGTCCTCCCTATAGCTACAGCCCTGTATAAAACTATATATATGTCCTCCCTATAGCTACAGCCCTGTATATAACTATATATATGCCCTCCCTATAGCTACAGCCCTGTATATAACTATATATATGTCCTCCCTATAGCTACAGCCCTGTATATAACTATATATGTCCTCCCTATAGCTACAGCCCTGTATATAGCTATATATATGTCCTCAATATAGCTACAGCCCTGTATATAACTATATATATGTCCTCCCTATAGCTACAGCCCTGTATATAACTATA
This sequence comes from Phyllobates terribilis, assembly GCF_046119375.1. Lineage (NCBI taxonomy): Eukaryota > Metazoa > Chordata > Amphibia > Anura > Dendrobatidae > Phyllobates > Phyllobates terribilis. The sequence goes on along the minus strand of NW_027362768.1, from coordinate 200,191,086 downwards.
TATATGCCCTCCCTATAGCTACAGCCCTGTATATAACTATATATATATATGTCCTCCCTATAGCTACAGCCCTCTATATAACTATATATATGCCCTCCCTATAGCTACAGCCCTGTATATAACTATATATATGTCCTCCCTATAGCTACAGCCCTGTATATAACTATATATATGTCCTCCCTATAGCTACAGCCCTGTATATAACTATATATATGTCCTCCCTATAGCTACAGCCCTGTATATAACTATATATATGTCCTCCCTATAGCTACAGCCCTGTATAAAACTATATATATATGTCCTCCCTATAGCTACAGCCCTGTATAAAACTATATATATGTCCTCCCTATAGCTACAGCCCTGTATATAACTATATATATATGTCCTCCCTATAGCTACAGCCCTGTATAAAACTATATATATATGTCCTCCCTATAGCTACAGCCCTGTATAAAACTATATATATGTCCTCCCTATAGCTACAGCCCTGTATATAACTGTATATATGCCCTCCCTATAGCTACAGCCCTGTATATAACTATATATATGTCCTCCCTATAGCTACAGCCCTGTATATAACTATATATATATGTCCTCCCTATAGCTACAGCCCTGTATATAACTATATATATGTCCTCCCTATAGCTACAGCCCTGTATATAACTATATATATGCCCTCCCTATAGCTACAGCCCTGTATATAACTATATATATATGTCCTCCCTATAGCTACAGCCCTGTATATAACTATATATACCCTCCCTATAGCTACAGCCCTGTATATAACTATATATATGTCCTCCCTATAGCTACAGCCCTGTATATAACTATATATATGTCCTCCCTATAGCTACAACCCTGTATATAACTATATATATGTCCTCCCTATAGCTACAGCCCTGTATATAACTATATATATATGTCCTCCCTATAGCTACAGCCCTGTATATAACTATATATATGTCCTCCCTATAGCTACAGCCCTGTATATAACTATATATATATATATATATATATATATATGTCCTCCCTATAGCTACAGCCCTGTATATAACTATATATATGTCCTCCCTATAGCTACAGCCCTGTATATAACTATATATATGTCCTCCCTATAGCTACAGCCCTGTATAAAACTATATATATATGTCCTCCCTATAGCTACATCCCTGTATAAAACTATATATATGTCCTCCCTATAGCTACAGCCCTGTATATAACTATATATATATATGCCCTCCCTATAGCTACAGCCCTGTATATAACTATATATATATGTCCTCCCTATAGCTACAGCCCTGTATATAACTATATATATGTCCTCCCTATAGCTACAGCCCTGTATAAAACTATATATATGTCCTCCCTATAGCTACAGCCCTGTATAAAACTATATATGTCCTCCCTATAGCTACAGCCCTGTATAAAACTATATATATGTCCTCCCTATAGCTACAGCCCTGTATATAACTATATATATGTCCTCCCTATAGCTACAGCCCTGTATAAAACTATATATATGTCCTCCCTATAGCTACAGCCCTGTATATAACTATATATATGTCCTCCCTATAGCTACAGCCCTGTATATAACTATATATATATGTCCTCCCTATAGCTACAGCCCTGTATATAACTATATATATGTCCTCCCTATAGCTAGAGCCCTGTATATAACTATATATATGCCCTCCCTATAGCTACAGCCCTGTATATAACTATATATATGCCCTCCCTATAGCTACAGCCCTGTATATAACTATATATATGTCCTCCCTATAACTACAGCCCTGTATATAACTATATATATGCCCTCCCTATAGCTACAGCCCTGTATATAACTATATATATGCCCTCCCTATAGCTACAGCCCTGTATATAACTATATATATGCCCTCCTTATAGCTACAGCCCTGTATATAACTATATATATGTCCTCCCTATAACTACAGCCCTGTATATAACTATATATATGTCCTCCCTATAGCTACAGCCCTGTATATAACTATATATATGTCCTTCCTATAGCTACAGCCCTGTATATAACTATATATATGTCCTCCCTATAGCTACAGCCCTGTATATAACTATATATATGTCCTCCCTATAACTACAGCCCTGTATATAACTATATATATGTCCACCCTATAGCTACAGCCCTGTATATAACTATGTATATGTCCTCCCTATAACTACAGCCCTGTATATAACTATATATATATGTCCTTCCTATAGCTACAGCCCTGTATATAACTATATATATGTCCTCCCTATAGCTACAGCCCTGTATATAACTATATATATGCCCTCCCTATAGCTACAGCCCTGTATATAACTATATATATGTCCTCCCTATAGCTACAGTCCTGCATATAACTATATATATATGTCCTCCCTATAGCTACAGCCCTGTATATATATATATATATATGCCCTCCCTATAGCTGCAGCCCTGTATATAACTCTATATATGCCCTCCCTATAGCTACAGCCCTGTATATAACTATATATATGCCCTCCCTATAGCTACAGCCCTGTATATAACTATATATACCCTCCCTATAGCTACAGCCCTGTATATAACTATATATATGTCCTCCCTATAGCTACAGCCCTGTATATAACTATATATATGTCCTCCCTATAGCTACAGCCCTGTATATAACTATATATATATGTCCTCCCTATAACTACAGCCCTGTATATAACTATATATATGCCCTCCCTATAGCTACAGCCCTGTATATAACTATATATATGTCCTCCCTATAGCTACAGCCCTGTATATAACTATATATATGTCCTCCCTATAGCTACAGCCCTGTATATAACTATATATATATGTCCTCCCTATATCTACAGCCCTGTATATAACTATATATATATGTCCTCCCTATAGCTACAGCCCTGTATATAACTATATATATGTCCTCCCTATAGCTACAGCCCTGTATATAACTATATATATGCCCTCCCTATAGCTACAGCCCTGTATATAACTATATATATATATATATAACCTCCCTATAGCTACAGCCCTGTATATAACTATATATATGTCCTCTCTATAGCTACAGCCCTGTATATAACTATATATATGTCCTCCCTATAGCTACAGCCCTGTATATAACTATATATATGTCCTCCCTATAGCTACAGCCCTGTATATAACTATATATATGTCCTCCCTATAGCTACAGCCCTGTATATAACTATATATATATGTCCTCCCTATAGCTACAGCCCTGTATAAAACTATATATATGTCCTCCCTATAGCTACAGCCCTGTATAAAACTATATATATGTCCTCCCTATAGCTACAGCCCTGTATATAACTATATATATGTCCTCCCTATAGCTACAGCCCTGTATAAAACTATATATATGTCCTCCCTATAGCTACAGCCCTGTATATAACAATATATATGTCCTCCCTATAGCTACAGCCCTGTATATAACTATATATATATGTCCTCCCTATAGCTACAGCCCTGTATAAAACTATATATATGTCCTCCCTATAGCTACAGCCCTGTATATAACTATATATATGCCCTCCCTATAGCTACAGCCCTGTATATAACTATATATATGTCCTCCCTATAGCTACAGCCCTGTATATAACTATATATGTCCTCCCTATAGCTACAGCCCTGTATATAGCTATATATATGTCCTCAATATAGCTACAGCCCTGTATATAACTATATATATGTCCTCCCTATAGCTACAGCCCTGTATATAACTATATATATGCCCTCCCTATAGCTACAGCCCTGTATATAACTATATATATATATGTCCTCCCTATAGCTACAGCCCTCTATATAACTATATATATGCCCTCCCTATAGCTACAGCCCTGTATATAACTATATATATATATATATATGTCCTCCCTATAGCTACAGCCCTGTATAAAACTATATATATGTCCTCCCTATAGCTACAGCCCTGTATATAACTATATATATGTCCTCCTTATAGCTACAGCCCTGTATAAAACTATATATATGTCCTCCCTATAGCTACAGCCCTGTATATAACTATATATATATGTCCTCCCTATAGCTACAGCCCTGTATATAACTATATATATGTCCTCCCTATAGCTACAGCCCTGTATATAACTATATATATGTCCTCCCTATAACTACAGCCCTGTATATAACTATATATATGCCCTCCCTATAGCTACAGCCCTGTATATAACTATATATATATGTCCTCCCTATAGCTACAGCCCTGTATATATCTATATATATGTCCTCCCTATAGCTACAGCCCTGTATATAACTATGTATATGTCCTCCCTATAGCTACAGCCCTGTATATAGCTATATATATGTCCTCCCTATAGCTACAACCCTGTATATAACTATATATATGTCCTCCCTATAGCTACAGCCCTGTATATAACTATATATATGTCCTCCCTATACCTACAGCCCTGTATATAACTATATATATGTCCTCCCTATAACTACAGCCCTGTATATAACTATATATATGTCCTCCCTATAGCTACAGCCCTGTATATAACTATATATATGTCCTCCCTATAACTACAGCCCTGTATATAACTATATATATATGTCCTCCCTATAGCTACAGCCCTGTATATAACTATATATATGTCCTCCCTATAGCTACAGCCCTGTATATAACTATATATATGCCCTCCCTATAGCTACAGCCCTGTATATAACTATGTATATGTCCTCCCTATAACTACAGCCCTGTATATAACTATATATATATGTCCTCCCTATAGCTACAGCCCTATATATATATATATATGCCCTCCCTATAGCTGCAGCCCTGTATATAACTATATATATGCCCTCCCTATAGCTACAGCCCTGTATATAACTATATATATGCCCTCCCTATAGCTATAGCCCTGTATATAACTATATATACCCTCCCTATAGCTACAGCCCTGTATATAACTATAAATATGTCCTCCCTATAGCTACAGCCCTGTATATAACTATATATATATGCCCTCCCTATAGCTACAGCCCTGTATATAACTATATATATGTCCTCCCTATAGCTACAGCCCTGTATATAACTATATATGTCCTCCCTATAGCTACAGCCCTGTATATAACTATATATATGTCTTCCCTATAGCTACAGCCCTGTATATAACTATATATATGTCCTCCCTATAGCTACAGCCCTGTATATAACTATATATATGTCCTCCCTATAGCTACAGCCCTGTATATAACTATATGTATGTCCTCCCTATAGCTACAGCCCTGTATATAACTATATATATGTCCTCCCTATAGCTACAGCCCTGTATATAACTATATATATGCCCTCCCTATAGCTACAGCCCTGTATATAACTATATATATATATATAACCTCCCTATAGCTACAGCCCTGTATATAACTATATATATGTCCTCCCTATAGCTACAGCCCTGTATATAACTATATATATATGTCCTCCCTATAGCTACAGCCCTGTATATAACTATATATATATACCCTCCCTATAGCTACAGCCCTGTATATAACTATATATATATGTCCTCCCTATAGCTACAGCCCTGTATATAACTATATATACCCTCCCTATAGCTACAGCCCTGTATATAACTATATATATATGTCCTCCCTATAGCTACAGCCCTGTATATAACTATATATATATGTCCTCCCTATAGCTACAGCCCTGTATATAACTATATATATATGTCCTCCCTATAGCTACAGCCCTGTATATAACTATATATATATGTCCTCCCTATAGCTACAGCCCTGTATATAACTATATATATGTCCTCCCTATAGCTACAGCCCTGTATATAACTATATATATGTCCTCCCTATAGCTACAGCCCTGTATATAACTATATATATGTCCTCCCTATAGCTACAGCCCTGTATATAACTATATATATGTCCTCCCTATAACTACAGCCCTGTATATAACTATATATATATGTCCTCCCTATAGCTACAGCCCTGTATATAACTATATATATGTCCTCCCTATAGCTACAGCCCTGTATATAACTATATATATGCCCTCCCTATAGCTACAGCCCTGTATATAACTATATATATGTCCTCCCTATAGCTACAGCCCTGCATATAACTATATATATATGTCCTCCCTATAGCTACAGCCCTATATATATATATATATATATATGCCCTCCCTATAGCTGCAGCCCTGTATATAGCTATATATATGCCCTCCCTATAGCTACAGCCCTGTATATAACTATATATATGCCCTCCTTATAGCTATAGCCCTGTATATAACTATATATACCCTCCCTATAGCTACAGCCCTGTATATAACTATATATATGTCCTCCCTATAGCTACAGCCCTGTATATAACTATATATATATGCCCTCCCTATAGCTACAGCCCTGTATATAACTATATATATGTCCTCCCTATAGCTACAGCCCTGTATATAACTATATATATGTCCTCCCTATAGCTACAGCCCTGTATATAACTATATATATGTCTTCCCTATAGCTACAGCCCTGTATATAACTATATATATGTCCTCCCTATAGCTACAGCCCTGTATATAACTATATATATGTCCTCCCTATAGCTACAGCCCTGTATATAACTATATGTATGTCCTCCCTATAGCTACAGCCCTGTATATAACTATATATATGTCCTCCCTATAGCTACAGCCCTGTATATAACTATATATATGCCCTCCCTATAGCTACAGCCCTGTATATAACTATATATATATATAACCTCCCTATAGCTACAGCCCTGTATATAACTATATATATGTCCTCCCTATAGCTACAGCCCTGTATATAACTATATATATATGTCCTCCCTATAGCTACAGCCCTGTATATAACTATATATATATACCCTCCCTATAGCTACAGCCCTGTATATAACTATATATATATATGTCCTCCCTATAGCTACAGCCCTGTATATAACTATATATACCCTCCCTATAGCTACAGCCCTGTATATAACTATATATATATGTCCTCCCTATAGCTACAGCCCTGTATATAACTATATATATATGTCCTCCCTATAGCTACAGCCCTGTATATAACTATATATATATGTCCTCCCTATAGCTACAGCCCTGTATATAACTATATATATATGTCCTCCCTATAGCTACAGCCCTGTATATAACTATATATATGTCCTCCCTATAGCTACAGCCCTGTATATAACTATATATATGTCCTCCCTATAGCTACAGCCCTGTATATAACTATATATATGTCTTCCCTATAGCTACAGCCCTGTATATAACTATATATATGCCCTCCCTATAGCTACAGCCCTGTATATAACTATATATATATGCCCTCCCTATAGCTACAGCCCTGTATATAACTATATATATGCCCTCCCTATAGCTACAGCCCTGTATATAACTATATATATGCCCTCCCTAGAGCTACAGCCCTGTATATAACTATATATATGCCCTCCCTATAGCTACAGCCATGTATATAACTATATATATGCCCTCCCTATAGCTACAGCCCTGTATATAACTATATATATATGCCCTCCCTATAGCTACAGCCCTGTATATAACTATATATATATGCCCTCCCTATAGCTATAGCCCTGTATATAACTATATATATGTCCTCCCTATAGCTACAGCCCTGTATATAACTATATATATGTCCTCCCTATAGCTACAGCCCTGTATATAACTATATATATATACCCTCCCTATAGCTACAGCCCTGTATATAACTATATATATATGTCCTCCCTATAGCTACAGCCCTGTATATAACTATATATACCCTCCCTATAGCTACAGCCCTGTATATAACTATATATATGCCCTCCCTATAGCTACAGCCCTGTATATAACTATATATATAACCTCCCTATAGCTACAGCCCTGTATATAACTATATATATATGTCCTCCCTATAGCTATAGCCCTGTATATAACTATATATATGTCCTCCCTATAGCTACAGCCCTGTATATAACTATATATATGTCCTCCCTATAGCTACAGCCCTGTATATAACTATATATATAACCTCCCTATAGCTACAGCCCTGTATATAACTATATATATATGTCCTCCCTATAGCTATAGCCCTGTATATAACTATATATATGTCCTCCCTATAGCTACAGCCCTGTATATAACTATATATATGTCCTCCCTATAGCTACAGCCCTGTATATAACTATATATATATACCCTCCCTATAGCTACAGCCCTGTATATAACTATATATATATGTCCTCCCTATAGCTACAGCCCTGTATATAACTATATATATATATGTCCTCCCTATAGCTACAGCCCTGTATATAACTATATATATATGTCCTCCCTATAGCTACAGCCCTGTATATAACTATATATATGTCCTCCCTATAGCTACAGCCCTGTATATAACTATATATATATACCCTCCCTATAGCTACAGCCCTGTATATAACTATATATATATGTCCTCCCTATAGCTACAGCCCTGTATATAACTATATATACCCTCCCTATAGCTACAGCCCTGTATATAACTATATATATGCCCTCCCTATAGCTACAGCCCTGTATATAACTATATATATGTCCTCCCTATAGCTACAGCCCTGCATATAACTATATATATATGTCCTCCCTATAGCTACAGCCCTCTGTATATATATATATATATATGCCCTCCCTATAGCTGCAGCCCTGTATATAACTATATATATGCCCTCCCTATAGCTACAGCCCTGTATATAACTATATATATGCCCTCCCTATAGCTATAGCCCTGTATATAACTATATATACCCTCCCTATAGCTACAGCCCTGTATATAACTATATATATGTCCTCCCTATAGCTACAGCCCTGTATATAACTATATATATGTCCTCCCTATAGCTACAGCCCTGTATATAACTATATATATGTCCTCCCTATAGCTACAGCCCTGTATATAACTATATATATATGTCCTCCCTATAGCTACAGCCCTGTATATAACTATATATATATACCCTCCCTATAGCTACAGCCCTGTATATAACTATATATATATGTCCTCCCTATAGCTACAGCCCTGTATATAACTATATATACCCTCCCTATAGCTACAGCCCTGTATATAACTATATATATATGTCCTCCCTATAGCTACAGCCCTGTATATAACTATATATATGTCCTCCCTATAGCTACAGCCCTGTATATAACTATATATATGTCCTCCCTATAGCTACAGCCCTGTATATAACTATATATATGTCTTCCCTATAGCTACAGCCCTGTATATAACTATATATATGCCCTCCCTATAGCTACAGCCCTGTATATAACTATATATATATGCCCTCCCTATAGCTACAGCCCTGTATATAGCTATATATATGCCCTCCCTATAGCTACAGCCCTGTATATAACTATATATATGCCCTCCCTATAGCTACAGCCCTGTATATAACTATATATATGCCCTCCCTATAGCTACAGCCATGTATATAACTATATATATGCCCTCCCTATAGCTACAGCCCTGTATATAACTATATATATATGCCCTCCCTATAGCTATAGCCCTGTATATAACTATATATATGTCCTCCCTATAGCTACAGCCCTGTATATAACTATATATATAACCTCCCTATAGCTACAGCCCTGTATATAACTATATATATATATGTCCTCCCTATAGCTATAGCCCTGTATATAACTATATATATGTCCTCCCTATAGCTACAGCCCTGTATATAACTATATATATGTCCTCCCTATAGCTACAGCCCTGTATATAACTATATATATACCCTCCCTATAGCTACAGCCCTGTATATAACTATATATATATGTCCTCCCTATAGCTACAGCCCTGTATATAACTATATATATATGTCCTCCCTATAGCTACAGCCCTGTATATAACTATATATATATGCCCTCCCTATAGCTACAGCCCTGTATATAACTATATATATATGTCCTCCCTATGGCTACAGCCCTGTATATAACTATATATATGTCCTCCCTATAGCTACAGCCCTGTATAAAACTATATATATGTCCTCCCTATAGCTACAGCCCTGTATAAAACTATATATGTCCTCCCTATAGCTACAGCCCTGTATAAAACTATATATATGTCCTCCCTATAGCTACAGCCCTGTATATAACTATATATATGTCCTCCCTATAGCTACAGCCCTGTATAAAACTATATATATGTCCTCCCTATAGCTACAGCCCTGTATATAACTATATATATGTCCTCCCTATAGCTACAGCCCTGTATATAACTATATATATATGTCCTCCCTATAGCTACAGCCCTGTATATAACTATATATATGTCCTCCCTATAGCTAGAGCCCTGTATATAACTATATATATGCCCTCCCTATAGCTACAGCCCTGTATATAACTATATATATGCCCTCCCTATAGCTACAGCCCTGTATATAACTATATATATGTCCTCCCTATAACTACAGCCCTGTATATAACTATATATATGCCCTCCCTATAGCTACAGCCCTGTATATAACTATATATATGCCCTCCCTATAGCTACAGCCCTGTATATAACTATATATATGCCCTCCTTATAGCTACAGCCCTGTATATAACTATATATATGTCCTCCCTATAGCTACAGCCCTGTATATAACTATATATATGTCCTCCCTATAGCTACAGCCCTGTATATAACTATATATATGTCCTCCCTATAACTACAGCCCTGTATATAACTATATATATGTCCTCCCTATAACTACAGCCCTGTATATAACTATATATATGTCCTCCCTATAGCTACAGCCCTGTATATAACTATATATATGTCCTCCCTATAGCTACAGCCCTGTATATAACTATATATATGTCCTCCCTATAGCTACAGCCCTGTATATAACTATATATATGTCCTCCCTATAGCTACAGCCCTGTATATAACTATGTATATGTCCTCCCTATAGCTACAGCCCTGTATATAGCTATATATATGTCCTCCATATAGCTACAGCCCTGTATATAACTATATATATGTCCTCCCTATAGCTACAGCCCTGTATATAACTATATATATGTCCTCCCTATAGCTACAGCCCTGTATATAACTATATATATGTCCTCCCTATAGCTACAGCCCTGTATATAACTATATATATATGTCCTCCCTATAACTACAGCCCTGTATATAACTATATATATGTCCACCCTATAGCTACAGCCCTGTATATAACTATGTATATGTCCTCCCTATAACTACAGCCCTGTATATAACTATATATATATGTCCTTCCTATAGCTACAGCCCTGTATATAACTATATATATGTCCTCCCTATAGCTACAGCCCTGTATGTAACTATATATATGCCCTCCCTATAGCTACAGCCCTGTATATAACTATATATATGTCCTCCCTATAGCTACAGTCCTGCATATAACTATATATATATGTCCTCCCTATAGCTACAGCCCTATATATATATATATATATATATATGCCCTCCCTATAGCTGCAGCCCTGTATATAACTCTATATATGCCCTCCCTATAGCTACAGCCCTGTATATAACTATATATATGCCCTCCCTATAGCTACAGCCCTGTATATAACTATATATACCCTCCCTATAGCTACAGCCCTGTATATAACTATATATATGTCCTCCCTATAGCTACAGCCCTGTATATAACTATATATATGTCCTCCCTATAGCTACAGCCCTGTATATAACTATATATATATGTCCTCCCTATAACTACAGCCCTGTATATAACTATATATATGCCCTCCCTATAGCTACAGCCCTGTATATAACTATATATATGTCCTCCCTATAGCTACAGCCCTGTATATAACTATATATATGTCCTCCCTATAGCTACAGCCCTGTATATAACTATATATATATGTCCTCCCTATATCTACAGCCCTGTATATAACTATATATATATGTCCTCCCTATAGCTACAGCCCTGTATATAACTATATATATGTCCTCCCTATAGCTACAGCCCTGTATATAACTATATATATGCCCTCCCTATAGCTACAGCCCTGTATATAACTATATATATATATATAACCTCCCTATAGCTACAGCCCTGTATATAACTATATATATGTCCTCTCTATAGCTACAGCCCTGTATATAACTATATATATGTCCTCCCTATAGCTACAGCCCTGTATATAACTATATATATGTCCTCCCTATAGCTACAGCCCTGTATATAACTATATATATGTCCTCCCTATAGCTACAGCCCTGTATATAACTATATATATATGTCCTCCCTATAGCTACAGCCCTGTATAAAACTATATATATGTCCTCCCTATAGCTACAGCCCTGTATAAAACTATATATATGTCCTCCCTATAGCTACAGCCCTGTATATAACTATATATATGTCCTCCCTATAGCTACAGCCCTGTATAAAACTATATATATGTCCTCCCTATAGCTACAGCCCTGTATATAACAATATATATGTCCTCCCTATAGCTACAGCCCTGTATATAACTATATATATATGTCCTCCCTATAGCTACAGCCCTGTATAAAACTATATATATGTCCTCCCTATAGCTACAGCCCTGTATATAACTATATATATGCCCTCCCTATAGCTACAGCCCTGTATATAACTATATATATGTCCTCCCTATAGCTACAGCCCTGTATATAACTATATATGTCCTCCCTATAGCTACAGCCCTGTATATAGCTATATATATGTCCTCAATATAGCTACAGCCCTGTATATAACTATATATATGTCCTCCCTATAGCTACAGCCCTGTATATAACTATATATATGCCCTCCCTATAGCTACAGCCCTGTATATAACTATATATATATATGTCCTCCCTATAGCTACAGCCCTCTATATAACTATATATATATGCCCTCCCTATAGCTACAGCCCTGTATATAACTATATATATATATATATGTCCTCCCTATAGCTACAGCCCTGTATATAACTATATATATGTCCTCCCTATAGCTACAGCCCTGTATAAAACTATATATATGTCCTCCCTATAGCTACAGCCCTGTATAAAACTATATATATGTCCTCCCTATAGCTACAGCCCTGTATATAACTATATATGTCCTCCCTATAGCTACAGCCCTGTATATAACTATATATGTCCTCCCTATAGCTACAGCCCTGTATAAAACTATATATATGTCCTCCCTATAGCTACAGCCCTGTATATAACTATATATATATGTCCTCCCTATAGCTACAGCCCTGTATAAAACTATATATATGTCCTCCCTATAGCTACAGCCCTGTATATAACTATATATATGTCCTCCCTATAGCTACAGCCCTGTATATAACTATATATATATGTCCTCCCTATAGCTACAGCCCTGTATAAAACTATATATATGTCCTCCCTATAGCTACAGCCCTGTATATAACTATATATATGTCCTCCTTATAGCTACAGCCCTGTATAAAACTATATATATGTCCTCCCTATAGCTACAGCCCTGTATATAACTATATATATATGTCCTCCCTATAGCTACAGCCCTGTATATAACTATATATATGTCCTCCCTATAGCTACAGCCCTGTATATAACTATATATATGTCCTCCCTATAACTACAGCCCTGTATATAACTATATATATGCCCTCCCTATAGCTACAGCCCTGTATATAACTATATATATATGTCCTCCCTATAGCTACAGCCCTGTATATATCTATATATATGTCCTCCCTATAGCTACAGCCCTGTATATAACTATGTATATGTCCTCCCTATAGCTACAGCCCTGTATATAGCTATATATATGTCCTCCCTATAGCTACAACCCTGTATATAACTATATATATGTCCTCCCTATAGCTACAGCCCTGTATATAACTATATATATGTCCTCCCTATACCTACAGCCCTGTATATAACTATATATATGTCCTCCCTATAACTACAGCCCTGTATATAACTATATATATGTCCTCCCTATAGCTACAGCCCTGTATATAACTATATATATGTCCTCCCTATAACTACAGCCCTGTATATAACTATATATATATGTCCTCCCTATAGCTACAGCCCTGTATATAACTATATATATGTCCTCCCTATAGCTACAGCCCTGTATATAACTATATATATGCCCTCCCTATAGCTACAGCCCTGTATATAACTATGTATATGTCCTCCCTATAACTACAGCCCTGTATATAACTATATATATATGTCCTCCCTATAGCTACAGCCCTATATATATATATATATATATGCCCTCCCTATAGCTGCAGCCCTGTATATAACTATATATATGCCCTCCCTATAGCTACAGCCCTGTATATAACTATATATATGCCCTCCCTATAGCTATAGCCCTGTATATAACTATATATACCCTCCCTATAGCTACAGCCCTGTATATAACTATAAATATGTCCTCCCTATAGCTACAGCCCTGTATATAACTATATATATATGCCCTCCCTATAGCTACAGCCCTGTATATAACTATATATATGTCCTCCCTATAGCTACAGCCCTGTATATAACTATATATGTCCTCCCTATAGCTACAGCCCTGTATATAACTATATATATGTCTTCCCTATAGCTACAGCCCTGTATATAACTATATATATGTCCTCCCTATAGCTACAGCCCTGTATATAACTATATATATGTCCTCCCTATAGCTACAGCCCTGTATATAACTATATGTATGTCCTCCCTATAGCTACAGCCCTGTATATAACTATATATATGTCCTCCCTATAGCTACAGCCCTGTATATAACTATATATATGCCCTCCCTATAGCTACAGCCCTGTATATAACTATATATATATATAACCTCCCTATAGCTACAGCCCTGTATATAACTATATATATGTCCTCCCTATAGCTACAGCCCTGTATATAACTATATATATATGTCCTCCCTATAGCTACAGCCCTGTATATAACTATATATATATACCCTCCCTATAGCTACAGCCCTGTATATAACTATATATATATGTCCTCCCTATAGCTACAGCCCTGTATATAACTATATATACCCTCCCTATAGCTACAGCCCTGTATATAACTATATATATGTCCTCCCTATAGCTACAGCCCTGTATATAACTATATATATATGTCCTCCCTATAGCTACAGCCCTGTATATAACTATATATATATGTCCTCCCTATAGCTACAGCCCTGTATATAACTATATATATATGTCCTCCCTATAGCTACAGCCCTGTATATAACTATATATATGTCCTCCCTATAGCTACAGCCCTGTATATAACTATATATATGTCCTCCCTATAGCTACAGCCCTGTATATAACTATATATATGTCCTCCCTATAGCTACAGCCCTGTATATAACTATATATATGTCCTCCCTATAACTACAGCCCTGTATATAACTATATATATATATGTCCTCCCTATAGCTACAGCCCTGTATATAACTATATATATGTCCTCCCTATAGCTACAGCCCTGTATATAACTATATATATGCCCTCCCTATAGCTACAGCCCTGTATATAACTATATATATGTCCTCCCTATAGCTACAGCCCTGCATATAACTATATATATATGTCCTCCCTATAGCTACAGCCCTATATATATATATATATATGCCCTCCCTATAGCTGCAGCCCTGTATATAGCTATATATATGCCCTCCCTATAGCTACAGCCCTGTATATAACTATATATATGTCCTCCCTATAGCTACAGCCCTGTATATAACTATATATATGTCCTCCCTATAACTACAGCCCTGTATATAACTATATATATATGTCCTCCCTATAGCTACAGCCCTGTATATAACTATATATATGTCCTCCCTATAGCTACAGCCCTGTATATAACTATATATATGCCCTCCCTATAGCTACAGCCCTGTATATAACTATATATATATACCCTCCCTATAGCTACAGCCCTGTATATAACTATATATATATGTCCTCCCTATAGCTACAGCCCTGTATATAACTATATATACCCTCCCTATAGCTACAGCCCTGTATATAACTATATATATATGTCCTCCCTATAGCTACAGCCCTGTATATAACTATATATATATATGTCCTCCCTATAGCTACAGCCCTGTATATAACTATATATATATGTCCTCCCTATAGCTACAGCCCTGTATATAACTATATATATATGTCCTCCCTATAGCTACAGCCCTGTATATAACTATATATATGTCCTCCCTATAGCTACAGCCCTGTATATAACTATATATATGTCCTCCCTATAGCTACAGCCCTGTATATAACTATATATATGTCCTCCCTATAGCTACAGCCCTGTATATAACTATATATATGTCCTCCCTATAACTACAGCCCTGTATATAACTATATATATATGTCCTCCCTATAGCTACAGCCCTGTATATAACTATATATATGTCCTCCCTATAGCTACAGCCCTGTATATAACTATATATATGCCCTCCCTATAGCTACAGCCCTGTATATAACTATATATATGTCCTCCCTATAGCTACAGCCCTGCATATAACTATATATATATGTCCTCCCTATAGCTACAGCCCTATATATATATATATATATATGCCCTCCCTATAGCTGCAGCCCTGTATATAGCTATATATATGCCCTCCCTATAGCTACAGCCCTGTATATAACTATATATATGCCCTCCTTATAGCTATAGCCCTGTATATAACTATATATACCCTCCCTATAGCTACAGCCCTGTATATAACTATATATATGTCCTCCCTATAGCTACAGCCCTGTATATAACTATATATATATGCCCTCCCTATAGCTACAGCCCTGTATATAACTATATATATGTCCTCCCTATAGCTACAGCCCTGTATATAACTATATATATGTCCTCCCTATAGCTACAGCCCTGTATATAACTATATATATGTCTTCCCTATAGCTACAGCCCTGTATATAACTATATATATGTCCTCCCTATAGCTACAGCCCTGTATATAACTATATATATGTCCTCCCTATAGCTACAGCCCTGTATATAACTATATGTATGTCCTCCCTATAGCTACAGCCCTGTATATAACTATATATATGTCCTCCCTATAGCTACAGCCCTGTATATAACTATATATATGCCCTCCCTATAGCTACAGCCCTGTATATAACTATATATATATATAACCTCCCTATAGCTACAGCCCTGTATATAACTATATATATGTCCTCCCTATAGCTACAGCCCTGTATATAACTATATATATATGTCCTCCCTATAGCTACAGCCCTGTATATAACTATATATATATACCCTCCCTATAGCTACAGCCCTGTATATAACTATATATATATATGTCCTCCCTATAGCTACAGCCCTGTATATAACTATATATACCCTCCCTATAGCTACAGCCCTGTATATAACTATATATATATGTCCTCCCTATAGCTACAGCCCTGTATATAACTATATATATATGTCCTCCCTATAGCTACAGCCCTGTATATAACTATATATATATGTCCTCCCTATAGCTACAGCCCTGTATATAACTATATATATATGTCCTCCCTATAGCTACAGCCCTGTATATAACTATATATATGTCCTCCCTATAGCTACAGCCCTGTATATAACTATATATATGTCCTCCCTATAGCTACAGCCCTGTATATAACTATATATATGTCTTCCCTATAGCTACAGCCCTGTATATAACTATATATATGCCCTCCCTATAGCTACAGCCCTGTATATAACTATATATATATGCCCTCCCTATAGCTACAGCCCTGTATATAACTATATATATGCCCTCCCTATAGCTACAGCCCTGTATATAACTATATATATGCCCTCCCTAGAGCTACAGCCCTGTATATAACTATATATATGCCCTCCCTATAGCTACAGCCATGTATATAACTATATATATGCCCTCCCTATAGCTACAGCCCTGTATATAACTATATATATATGCCCTCCCTATAGCTACAGCCCTGTATATAACTATATATATATGCCCTCCCTATAGCTATAGCCCTGTATATAACTATATATATGTCCTCCCTATAGCTACAGCCCTGTATATAACTATATATATGTCCTCCCTATAGCTACAGCCCTGTATATAACTATATGTATGTCCTCCCTATAGCTACAGCCCTGTATATAACTATATATATGTCCTCCCTATAGCTACAGCCCTGTATATAACTATATATATGCCCTCCCTATAGCTACAGCCCTGTATATAACTATATATATATATAACCTCCCTATAGCTACAGCCCTGTATATAACTATATATATGTCCTCCCTATAGCTACAGCCCTGTATATAACTATATATATATGTCCTCCCTATAGCTACAGCCCTGTATATAACTATATATATATACCCTCCCTATAGCTACAGCCCTGTATATAACTATATATATATATGTCCTCCCTATAGCTACAGCCCTGTATATAACTATATATACCCTCCCTATAGCTACAGCCCTGTATATAACTATATATATATGTCCTCCCTATAGCTACAGCCCTGTATATAACTATATATATATGTCCTCCCTATAGCTACAGCCCTGTATATAACTATATATATATGTCCTCCCTATAGCTACAGCCCTGTATATAACTATATATATATGTCCTCCCTATAGCTACAGCCCTGTATATAACTATATATATGTCCTCCCTATAGCTACAGCCCTGTATATAACTATATATATGTCCTCCCTATAGCTACAGCCCTGTATATAACTATATATATGTCTTCCCTATAGCTACAGCCCTGTATATAACTATATATATGCCCTCCCTATAGCTACAGCCCTGTATATAACTATATATATATGCCCTCCCTATAGCTACAGCCCTGTATATAACTATATATATGCCCTCCCTATAGCTACAGCCCTGTATATAACTATATATATGCCCTCCCTAGAGCTACAGCCCTGTATATAACTATATATATGCCCTCCCTATAGCTACAGCCATGTATATAACTATATATATGCCCTCCCTATAGCTACAGCCCTGTATATAACTATATATATATGCCCTCCCTATAGCTACAGCCCTGTATATAACTATATATATATGCCCTCCCTATAGCTATAGCCCTGTATATAACTATATATATGTCCTCCCTATAGCTACAGCCCTGTATATAACTATATATATGTCCTCCCTATAGCTACAGCCCTGTATATAACTATATATATATACCCTCCCTATAGCTACAGCCCTGTATATAACTATATATATATGTCCTCCCTATAGCTACAGCCCTGTATATAACTATATATACCCTCCCTATAGCTACAGCCCTGTATATAACTATATATATGCCCTCCCTATAGCTACAGCCCTGTATATAACTATATATATAACCTCCCTATAGCTACAGCCCTGTATATAACTATATATATATGTCCTCCCTATAGCTATAGCCCTGTATATAACTATATATATGTCCTCCCTATAGCTACAGCCCTGTATATAACTATATATATGTCCTCCCTATAGCTACAGCCCTGTATATAACTATATATATAACCTCCCTATAGCTACAGCCCTGTATATAACTATATATATATGTCCTCCCTATAGCTATAGCCCTGTATATAACTATATATATGTCCTCCCTATAGCTACAGCCCTGTATATAACTATATATATGTCCTCCCTATAGCTACAGCCCTGTATATAACTATATATATATACCCTCCCTATAGCTACAGCCCTGTATATAACTATATATATATGTCCTCCCTATAGCTACAGCCCTGTATATAACTATATATATATGTCCTCCCTATAGCTACAGCCCTGTATATAACTATATATATATGTCCTCCCTATAGCTACAGCCCTGTATATAACTATATATATGTCCTCCCTATAGCTACAGCCCTGTATATAACTATATATATATACCCTCCCTATAGCTACAGCCCTGTATATAACTATATATATATGTCCTCCCTATAGCTACAGCCCTGTATATAACTATATATACCCTCCCTATAGCTACAGCCCTGTATATAACTATATATATGCCCTCCCTATAGCTACAGCCCTGTATATAACTATATATATGTCCTCCCTATAGCTACAGCCCTGCATATAACTATATATATATGTCCTCCCTATAGCTACAGCCCTGTGTATATATATATATATATATGCCCTCCCTATAGCTGCAGCCCTGTATATAACTATATATATGCCCTCCCTATAGCTACAGCCCTGTATATAACTATATATATGCCCTCCCTATAGCTATAGCCCTGTATATAACTATATATACCCTCCCTATAGCTACAGCCCTGTATATAACTATATATATGTCCTCCCTATAGCTACAGCCCTGTATATAACTATATATATGTCCTCCCTATAGCTACAGCCCTGTATATAACTATATATATGTCCTCCCTATAGCTACAGCCCTGTATATAACTATATATATGTCCTCCCTATAGCTACAGCCCTGTATATAACTATATATATGTCTTCCCTATAGCTACAGCCCTGTATATAACTATATATATGTCCTCCCTATAGCTACAGCCCTGTATATAACTATATATATGTCCTCCCTATAGCTACAGCCCTGTATATAACTATATGTATGTCCTCCCTATAGCTACAGCCCTGTATATAACTATATATATATGTCCTCCCTATAGCTACAGCCCTGTATATAACTATATATATGCCCTCCCTATAGCTACAGCCCTGTATATAACTATATATATATATATATAACCTCCCTATAGCTACAGCCCTGTATATAACTATATATATGTCCTCCCTATAGCTACAGCCCTGTATATAACTATATATATATATGTCCTCCCTATAGCTACAGCCCTGTATATAACTATATATATATACCCTCCCTATAGCTACAGCCCTGTATATAACTATATATATATGTCCTCCCTATAGCTACAGCCCTGTATATAACTATATATACCCTCCCTATAGCTACAGCCCTGTATATAACTATATATATATGTCCTCCCTATAGCTACAGCCCTGTATATAACTATATATATATATGTCCTCCCTATAGCTACAGCCCTGTATATAACTATATATATGTCCTCCCTATAGCTACAGCCCTGTATATAACTATATATATGTCCTCCCTATAGCTACAGCCCTGTATATAACTATATATATGTCTTCCCTATAGCTACAGCCCTGTATATAACTATATATATGTCCTCCCTATAGCTACAGCCCTGTATATAACTATATATATATATATAACCTCCCTATAGCTACAGCCCTGTATATAACTATATATATGTCCTCCCTATAGCTACAGCCCTGTATATAACTATATATATATGTCCTCCCTATAGCTACAGCCCTGTATATAACTATATATATATACCCTCACTATAGCTACAGCCCTGTATATAACTATATATATATGTCCTCCCTATAGCTACAGCCCTGTATATAACTATATATACCCTCCCTATAGCTACAGCCCTGTATATAACTATATATATATGTCCTCCCTATAGCTACAGCCCTGTATATAACTATATATATGTCCTCCCTATAGCTACAGCCCTGTATATAACTATATATATGTCCTCCCTATAGCTACAGCCCTGTATATAACTATATATATGTCTTCCCTATAGCTACAGCCCTGTATATAACTATATATATGCCCTCCCTATAGCTACAGCCCTGTATATAACTATATATATATGCCCTCCCTATAGCTACAGCCCTGTATATAACTATATATATGCCCTCCCTATAGCTACAGCCCTGTATATAACTATATATATGCCCTCCCTATAGCTACAGCCCTGTATATAACTATATATATGCCCTCCCTATAGCTACAGCCATGTATATAACTATATATATGCCCTCCCTATAGCTACAGCCCTGTATATAACTATATATATATGCCCTCCCTATAGCTATAGCCCTGTATATAACTATATATATGTCCTCCCTATAGCTACAGCCCTGTATATAACTATATATATAACCTCCCTATAGCTACAGCCCTGTATATAACTATATATATATATGTCCTCCCTATAGCTATAGCCCTGTATATAACTATATATATGTCCTCCCTATAGCTACAGCCCTGTATATAACTATATATATGTCCTCCCTATAGCTACAGCCCTGTATATAACTATATATATACCCTCCCTATAGCTACAGCCCTGTATATAACTATATATATATGTCCTCCCTATAGCTACAGCCCTGTATATAACTATATATATATGTCCTCCCTATAGCTACAGCCCTGTATATAACTATATATATATGTCCTCCCTATAGCTACAGCCCTGTATATAACTATATATATGTCCTCCCTATAGCTACAGCCCTGTATATAACTATATATATATATACCCTCCCTATAGCTACAGCCCTGTATATAACTATATATATATGTCCTCCCTATAGCTACAGCCCTGTATATAACTATATATACCCTCCCTATAGCTACAGCCCTGTATATAACTATATATATGCCCTCCCTATAGCTACAGCCCTGTATATAACTATATATATGTCCTCCCTATAGCTACAGCCCTGCATATAACTATATATATATGTCCTCCCTATAGCTACAGCCCTGTGTATATATATATATATATATATATACAGTTATATGAAAAAGTTTGGGCACCCCTATTAATCTTAAGCTTATTGTTTTATAAAAATTGGTGTTTTTGCAACAGCTATTTCAGTTTGATATATGTAATAACTGTTGGATACAGTAATGTTTCTGCCTTGAAATGAGGTTTATTGTACTAACAGAAAATGTGCAATCTGCATTCAAACAAAATTTGACAGGTGCATAAGTATGGGCACCTCACCAGAAAAGTGACAATAATATTTAGTAGATCCTCCTTTTGCAAAAATAACAGCCTCTAGTCGCTTCCTGTAGCTTTTAATGAGTTCCTGGATCCTGGATGAAGGTATTTTTGACCATTCCTCTTTACAAAACAATTCCAGTTCAGTTAAGTTTGATGGTTGCCGAGCGTGGACAGCCCTCTTCAAATGATCCCACCGATGTTGAATGATATTCAGGTCTGGGGACTGGGATGGCCATTCCAGAACATTGTAATTGTTCCTCTGCATGAATGCCTGAGTAGATTTGGAGCGGTGTTTTGGATCATTGTCTTGCTGAAAGATCCATCCCCTGCGTAACTTCAACTTTATCACTGATTCTTGAACATTATTGTCAAGAATCTGCTGATACTGAGTGGAATCCATGCGTCCCTCAACTTTAACAAGATTCCCGGTGCCGGCATTGGCCACACAGCCCCAAAGCATGATGGAACCTCCACCAAATTGTACTGTGGGTAGCAAGTGTTTTTCTTGGAATGCTGTGTTTTTTTACCGCCATGCAGAACGCCTTTTTGTATGACCAAACAACTCAATCTTGGTTTCATCAGTCCACAGGACCTTCTTCCAAAAAGAAATTGGCTTCTCCAAATGTGCTTTTGCATACCTCAGCCGACTCTGTTTGTGGCGTGCTTGCAGAAACGGCTTCTTTCGCATCACTCTCCCATACAACTTCTCCTTGTGCAAAGTGTATTGTATAGTTGACCGATGCACAGTGACACCATCTGCAGCAAATTGATGCTGCAGCTCTCTGGAGGTGGTCTGAGGATTGTCCTTGACTGATCTCACCATTCTTCTTCTCTGCCTTTCTGATGTTTTTCTTGGCCTGCCACTTCTGGCCTAAACAAGAACTGTCCCTGTGTTCTTCCATTTCCTTACTATGTTCCTCACAGTGGAAACTGAGAGGTTAAATCTCTGAGACAGCTTTTTGCATCCTTCCCCTGAACAACTATGTTGAATAATCTTTGTTTTCAGATCATTTGACAGTTGTTTTGAGGAGCCCATGATGCCACTCTTCAGAGGAGATTCAAACAGGAGAACAACTTGGAAGTGGCCACTTTAAGTAGCTTTTCTCATGATTGCATACACCCGGCTATGAAGTTCAAAGCTCAATGAGGTTACAAAACCAAAAAAAGTGCTTTAGTAAGTCAGTAAAAAGTAGGTAGGGGTATTTAAAACAAGAAAATGATAAGGGTGCCCATACTTATGCACCTGTCAAATTTTGTTTGAATGCAGATTGCACATATTCTGTTAGTACAATAAACCTCATTTCAAGGCAGAAACATTACTGTATCCCACAGTTATTACATATATCAAACTGAAATAACTGTTGCAAAAGCACCAATTTTTATAAAACAATAAGCTTAAGATTAATAGGGGTGCCCAAACTTTTTCATATAACTGTATATATGCCCTCCCTATAGCTGCAGCCCTGTATATAACTATATATATGCCCTCCCTATAGCTACAGCCCTGTATATAACTATATATATGTCCTCCCTATAGCTACAGCCCTGTATATAACTATATATATGCCCTCCCTATAGCTACAGCCCTGTATATAACTATATATATATATATAACCTCCCTATAACTACAGCCCTGTATATAACTATATATATGTCCTCCCTATAGCTACAGTCCTGTATATAACTATATATATATGTCCTCCCTATAGCTACAGCCCTGTATATAACTATATATATATACCCTCCCTATAGCTACAGCCCTGTATATAACTATATATATATGTCCTCCCTATAGCTACAGCCCTGTTTATAACTATATATACCCTCCCTATAGCTACAGCCCTGTATATAACTATATATATATGTCCTCCCTATAGCTACAGCCCTGTATATAACTATATATATGTCCTCCCTATAGCTACAGCCCTGTATATAACTATATATATGTCCTCCCTATAGCTACAGCCCTGTATATAACTATATATATGTCTTCCCTATAGCTACAGCCCTGTATATAACTATATATATGCCCTCCCTATAGCTACAGCCCTGTATATAACTATATATATATGCCCTCCCTATAGCTACAGCCCTGTATATAACTATATATATGCCCTCCCTATAGCTACAGCCCTGTATATAACTATATATATGCCCTCCCTATAGCTACAGCCCTGTATATAACTATATATATGCCCTCCCTATAGCTACAGCCATGTATATAACTATATATATGCCCTCCCTATAGCTACAGCCCTGTATATAACTATATATATATGCCCTCCCTATAGCTACAGCCCTGTATATAACTATATATATGTCCTCCCTATAGCTACAGCCCTGTATATAACTATATATATAACCTCCCTATAGCTACAGCCCTGTATATAACTATATATATATATGTCCTCCCTATAGCTATAGCCCTGTATATAACTATATATATGTCCTCCCTATAGCTACAGCCCTGTATATAACTATATATATGTCCTCCCTATAGCTACAGCCCTGTATATAACTATATATATACCCTCCCTATAGCTACAGCCCTGTATATAACTATATATATATGTCCTCCCTATAGCTACAGCCCTGTATATAACTATATATATATGTCCTCCCTATAGCTACAGCCCTGTATATAACTATATATATATGTCCTCCCCATAGCTACAGCCCTGTATATAACTATATATATGTCCTCCCTATAGCTACAGCCCTGTATATAACTATATATATATATACCCTCCCTATAGCTACAGCCCTGTATATAACTATATATATATATGTCCTCCCTATAGCTACAGCCCTGTATATAACTATATATACCCTCCCTATAGCTACAGCCCTGTATATAACTATATATATGCCCTCCCTATAGCTACAGCCCTGTATATAACTATATATATGTCCTCCCTATAGCTACAGCCCTGCATATAACTATATATATATGTCCTCCCTATAGCTACAGCCCTGTGTATATATATATATATATATACAGTTATATGAAAAAGTTTGGGCACCCCTATTAATCTTAAGCTTATTGTTTTATAAAAATTGGTGTTTTTGCAACAGCTATTTCAGTTTGATCTATGTAATAACTGTTGGACACAGTAATGTTTCTGCCTTGAAATGAGGTTTATTGTACTAACAGAAAATGTGCAATCTGCATTCAAACAAAATTTGACAGGTGCATAAGTATGGGCACCTCATCAGAAAAGTGACAATAATATTTAGTAGATCCTCCTTTTGCAAAAATAACAGCCTCTAGTCGCTTCCTGTAGCTTTTAATGAGTTCCTGGATCCTGGATGAAGGTATTTTTGACCATTCCTCTTTACAAAACAATTCCAGTTCAGTTAAGTTTGATGGTTGCCGAGCATGGACAGCCCTCTTCAAATGATCCCACCGATGTTGAATGATATTCAGGTCTGGGGACTGGGATGGCCATTCCAGAACATTGTAATTGTTCCTCTGCATGAATGCCTGAGTAGATTTGGAGCGGTGTTTTGGATCATTGTCTTGCTGAAAGATCCATCCCCTGCGTAACTTCAACTTTATCACTGATTCTTGAACATTATTGTCAAGAATCTGCTGATACTGAGTGGAATCCATGCGTCCCTCAACTTTAACAAGATTCCCGGTGCCGGCATTGGCCACACAGCCCCAAAGCATGATGGAACCTCCACCAAATTGTACTGTGGGTAGCAAGTGTTTTTCTTGGAATGCTGTGTTTTTTTACCGCCATGCAGAACGCCTTTTTGTATGACCAAACAACTCAATCTTGGTTTCATCAGTCCACAGGACCTTCTTCCAAAAAGAAATTGGCTTCTCCAAATGTGCTTTTGCATACCTCAGCCGACTCTGTTTGTGGCGTGCTTGCAGAAACGGCTTCTTTCGCATCACTCTCCCATACAACTTCTCCTTGTGCAAAGTGTATTGTATAGTTGACCGATGCACAGTGACACCATCTGCAGCAAATTGATGCTGCAGCTCTCTGGAGGTGGTCTGAGGATTGTCCTTGACTGATCTCACCATTCTTCTTCTCTGCCTTTCTGATGTTTTTCTTGGCCTGCCACTTCTGGCCTAAACAAGAACTGTCCCTGTGTTCTTCCATTTCCTTACTATGTTCCTCACAGTGGAAACTGAGAGGTTAAATCTCTGAGACAGCTTTTTGCATCCTTCCCCTGAACAACTATGTTGAATAATCTTTGTTTTCAGATCATTTGACAGTTGTTTTGAGGAGCCCATGATGCCACTCTTCAGAGGAGATTCAAACAGGAGAACAACTTGGAAGTGGCCACTTTAAGTAGCTTTTCTCATGATTGCATACACCCGGCTATGAAGTTCAAAGCTCAATGAGGTTACAAAACCAAAAAAAGTGCTTTAGTAAGTCAGTAAAAAGTAGGTAGGGGTATTTAAAACAAGAAAATGATAAGGGTGCCCATACTTATGCACCTGTCAAATTTTGTTTGAATGCAGATTGCACATATTCTGTTAGTACAATAAACCTCATTTCAAGGCAGAAACATTACTGTATCCCACAGTTATTACATATATCAAACTGAAATAACTGTTGCAAAAGCACCAATTTTTATAAAACAATAAGCTTAAGATTAATAGGGGTGCCCAAACTTTTTCATATAACTGTATATATGCCCTCCCTATAGCTGCAGCCCTGTATATAACTATATATATGCCCTCCCTATAGCTACAGCCCTGTATATAACTATATATATGCCCTCCCTATAGCTATAGCCCTGTATATAACTATATATACCCTCCCTATAGCTACAGCCCTGTATATAACTATATATATGTCCTCCCTATAGCTACAGCCCTTTATATAACTATATATATATGTCCTCCCTATAGCTACAGCCCTGTATATAACTATATATATATGTCCTCCCTATAGCTACAGCCCTGTATATAACTATATATATGTCCTCCCTATAGCTACAGCCCTGTATATAACTATATATATGTCTTCCCTATAGCTACAGCCCTGTATATAACTATATATATGTCCTCCCTATAGCTACAGCCCTGTATATAACTATATATATGTCCTCCCTATAGCTACAGCCCTGTATATAACTATATGTATGTCCTCCCTATAGCTACAGCCCTGTATATAACTATATATATATGTCCTCCCTATAGCTACAGCCCTGTATATAACTATATATATGCCCTCCCTATAGCTACAGCCCTGTATATAACTATATATATATATATAACCTCCCTATAGCTACAGCCCTGTATATAACTATATATATGTCCTCCCTATAGCTACAGCCCTGTATATAACTATATATATATATGTCCTCCCTATAGCTACAGCCCTGTATATAACTATATATATATACCCTCCCTATAGCTACAGCCCTGTATATAACTATATATATATGTCCTCCCTATAGCTACAGCCCTGTATATAACTATATATACCCTCCCTATAGCTACAGCCCTGTATATAACTATATATATATGTCCTCCCTATAGCTACAGCCCTGTATATAACTATATATATATATGTCCTCCCTATAGCTACAGCCCTGTATATAACTATATATATGTCCTCCCTATAGCTACAGCCCTGTATATAACTATATATATATGTCCTCCCTATAGCTACAGCCCTGTATAAAACTATATATATGTCCTCCCTATAGCTACAGCCCTGTATATAACTATATATATGTCCTCCCTATAGCTACAGCCCTGTATATAACTATATATATGTCCTCCCTATAGCTACAGCCCTGTATATAACTATATATATATGTCCTCCCTATAGCTACAGCCCTGTATATAACTATATATATGTCCTCCCTATAGCTACAGCCCTGTATATAACTATATATATACCCTCCCTATAGCTACAGCCCTGTATATAACTATATATATGTCCTCCCTATAGCTACAGCCCTGTATATAACTATATATACCCTCCCTATAGCTACAGCCCTGTATATAACTATATATATGCCCTCCCTATAGCTACAGCCCTGTATATCACTATATATATATGTCCTCCCTATAGCTACAGCCCTGCATATAACTATATATATATGTCCTCCCTATAGCTACAGCCCTGTATATATATATATATATATGCCCTCCCTATAGCTACAGCCCTGTATATAACTATATATATGTATTCCCTATAGATACAGCCCTGTATATAACTATATATATGCCCTCCCTATAGCTACAGCCCTGTATATAACTATATATATATGCCCTCCCTATAGCTACAGCCCTGTATATAACTATATATATGCCCTCCCTATAGCTACAGCCCTGTATATAACTATATATATGCCCTCCCTATAGCTACAGCCATGTATATAACTATATATATGCCCTCCCTATAGCTACAGCCCTGTATATAACTATATATATATATGCCCTCCCTATAGCTATAGCCCTGTATATAACTATATATATGTCCTCCCTATAGCTACAGCCCTGTATATAACTATATATATAACCTCCCTATAGCTACAGCCCTGTATATAACTATATATATATATGTCCTCCCTATAGCTATAGCCCTGTATATAACTATATATATGTCCTCCCTATAGCTACAGCCCTGTATATAACTATATATATGTCCTCCCTATAGCTACAGCCCTGTATATAACTATATATATGTCCTCCCTATAGCTACAGCCCTGTATATAACTATATATATATACCCTCCCTATAGCTACAGCCCTGTATATAACTATATATATATGTCCTCCCTATAGCTACAGCCCTGTATATAACTATATATACCCTCCCTATAGCTACAGCCCTGTATATAACTATATATATATACCCTCCCTATAGCTACAGCCCTGTATATAACTATATATATATGTCCTCCCTATAGCTACAGCCCTGTATATAACTATATATACCCTCCCTATAGCTACAGCCCTGTATATAACTATATATATGCCCTCCCTATAGCTACAGCCCTGTATATAACTATATATATGTCCTCCCTATAGCTACAGCCCTGCATATAACTATATATATATGTCCTCCCTATAGCTACAGCCCTGTATATATATATATGCCCTCCCTATAGCTACAGCCCTGTATATAACTATATATATGTATTCCCTATAGATACAGCCCTGTATATAACTATATATATGCCCTCCCTATAGCTACAGCCCTGTATATAACTATATATATATGCCCTCCCTATAGCTACAGCCCTGTATATAACTATATATATGTCCTCCCTATAGCTACAGCCCTGTATATAACTATATATATATGTCCTCCCTATAGCTATAGCCCTGTATATAACTATATATATGTCCTCCCTATAGCTACAGCCCTGTATATAACTATATATATGTCCTCCCTATAGCTACAGCCCTGTATATAACTATATATATACCCTCCCTATAGCTACAGCCCTGTATATAACTATATATATATGTCCTCCCTATAGCTACAGCCCTGTATATAACTATATATATATGTCCTCCCTATAGCTACAGCCCTGTATATAACTATATATATATGTCCTCCCTATAGCTACAGCCCTGTATATAACTATATATATGTCCTCCCTATAGCTACAGCCCTGTATATAACTATATATATATACCCTCCCTATAGCTACAGCCCTGTATATAACTATATATATATGTCCTCCCTATAGCTACAGCCCTGTATATAACTATATATACCCTCCCTATAGCTACAGCCCTGTATATAACTATATATATGCCCTCCCTATAGCTACAGCCCTGTATATAACTATATATATGTCCTCCCTATAGCTACAGCCCTGCATATAACTATATATATATGTCCTCCCTATAGCTACAGCCCTGTATATATATATATATATATATGCCCTCCCTATAGCTGCAGCCCTGTATATAACTATATATATGCCCTCCCTATAGCTACAGCCCTGTATATAACTATATATACCCTCCCTATAGCTACAGCCCTGTATATAACTATATATATGTCCTCCCTATAGCTACAGCCCTGTATATAACTATATATATGTCCTCCCTATAGCTACAGCCCTGTATATAACTATATATATATGTCCTCCCTATAGCTACAGCCCTGTATATAACTACAGTGCCTACAAGTAGTATTCAACCCCCTGCAGATTTAGCTGGTTTGATAAGATGCAAATAAGTTAGAGCCTTCAAACTGCAAACGAGAGTAGGTTTTATGAACAGAAGCATAAATCTTACAAACCAAAAAGTTATGCTGCTCAGTTGAATTTTATTAAATTTTAAACATAAAAGTGTGGGTCAATTATTATTCAACCCCTATGTTTAATATTTGTGGAATAACCCTTGTTTGCAATTACAGCTAATAATCGTCTTTTATAAGACCTGATCAGGCCAGCACAGGTCTGTGGAGTTATCTTGGCCCATTCCTCCATGCAGATCTTCTCCAAGTTATCTAGGTTCTTTGGGTGTCTCATGTGGACTTTATTCTTGAGCTCCTTCCACAAGTTTTCAATTGGGTTAAGGTCAGGAGACTGACTAGGCCACTCCAACACCTTGACTTTTTCCCTCTTGAACCAGGCCTTGGTTTTCTTGGCTGTGTGCTTTGGGTCGTTGTCTTGTTGGAAGTTGAAATTACGACCCATCTTAAGATCCTTGATGGAGGAGCGGAGGTTCTTGGCCAAAATCTCCAGGTAGGCCGTGCTATCCATCTTCCCATGGATGCGAACCAGATGGCCAGGCCCCTTGGCAAAGAAACAGCCCCACAGCATGATGCTGCCACCACCATGCTTGACTGTAGGGATGGTATTCTTGGGGTCGTATGCAGTGCCATCCAGTCTCCAAACGTCACGTGTGTGGTTGGCACCAAAGATCTCGATCTTGGTCTCATCAGACCATAGAACCTTGAACCAGTCTGTCTCAGAGTCCTCCAAGTGATCATGAGCAAACTGTAGATGAGCCTTGACATGACGCTTTGAAAGTAAAGGTACCTTACGGGCTCGTCTGGAATGGAGACCATTGCGGTGGAGTACGTTACTTATGGTATTGACTGAAACCAATGTCCCCACTGCCATGAGATCTTCCCGGAGCTCCTTCCTTGTTGTCCTTGGGTTAGCCTTGACTCTTCGGACAAGCCTGGCCTCGGCACGGGAGGACACTTTCAAAGGCTGTCCAGGCCGTGGAAGGCTAACAGTAGTTCCATAAGCCTTCCACTTACGGATGATGCTCCCAACAGTGGAGACAGGTAGGCCCAACTCCTTGGAAAGGGTTTTGTACCCCTTGCCAGCCTTGTGACCCTCCACGATCTTGTCTCTGATGGCCTTGGAATGCTCCTTTGTCTTTCCCATGTTGACCATGTCTGAGTGCTGTTCACAAGTTTGGGGAGGGTCTTAAATAGTCAGAAAAGGCTGGCAAAAGAGATCTTTAATCCACACATGTGAAGCTCATTATTCTTGGTGCCTGAACTACTTCTTAATACTTTAGGGGGACCAAACAGAATTCTTGTGGTTTGAGGGGTTGAATAATAAATGACACTTTGAATTAACTTTTAACGTTTTAAAAAAAAAAAAAAAAAAAAAAAAAAAAGTTGCTGCAGTGCATTTCCCACTTCCAGGCTGATCTACAGTACAAATGTCACAATGCCAAGTTAACTCCGCATGTGTCAACCAACTAAATCTGCAGGGGGTTGAATACTACTTGTAGGCACTGTATATATATGCCCTCCCTATAGCTACAGCCCTGTATATAACTATATATATGTCCTCCCTATAGCTACAGCCCTGTATATAACTATATATGTCCTCCCTATAGCTACAGCCCTGTATATAACTATATATATGTCCTCCCTATAGCTACAGCCCTGTATATAACTATATATATGTCCTCCCTATAGCTACAGCCCTCTATATAACTATATATATATATATATATATATATATGCCCTCCATATAGCTACAGCCCTGTATATAACTATATATATATATATATATATATATATATGTCCTCCCTATAGCTACAGCCCTGTATATAACTATATATATGTCCTCCCTATAGCTACAGCCCTGTATAAAACTATATATATGTCCTCCCTATAGCTACAGCCCTGTATAAAACTATATATATGTCCTCCCTATAGCTACAGCCCTGTATATAACTATATATATGTCCTCCCTATAGCTACAGCCCTGTATATAACTATATATATGCCCTCCCTATAGCTACAGCCCTGTATATAACTATATATATATGTCCTCCCTATAGCTACAGCCCTGTATATAACTATATATATGTCCTCCCTATAGCTACAGCCCTGTATATAACTATATATATGTCCTCCCTATAGCTACAGGCCTGTATATAACTATATATATATGTCCTCCCTATACATTGGTGGCCAAAAGTATTGGCACCCCTGCAATTCTGTCAGATAATGCTCAGTTTCTTCCTGAAAATGATTGCAATCACAAATTCTTTGGTATTATTATCTTCATTTAATTTGTCTTCAATGAAAAAACACAAAAAGAATTGTCCTAAAGCCAAATTGGATATAATTCCACACCAAACCTAAAAAAGGGGGTGGACAAAAGTATTGGCACCCTTTGAAAAATCCTGTGATGCTTCTGTAATTGGTGTAATTAACAGCACCTGTAACTTACTTGTGGCACCTAACAGGTGTTGGCAATAACTAAATCACACTTGCAGCCAGTTAACATGGATTAAAGTTGACTCAACCTCTGTCCTGTGTCCTTGTGTGACCACATTGAGCATGGAGAAAAGAAAGAAGACCAAAGAACTGTCTGAGGACTTGAGAAACCAAATTGTGAGGAAGCATGAGCAATCTCAAGGCTACAAGTCCATCTCCAAAGACCTGAATGTTCCTGTGTCTTCCGTGCGCAGTGTCATCAAGAAGTGTAAAGCCCATGGCACTGTGGCTAACCTCCCTAGATGTGGACGGAAAAGAAAAATTGACGAGAGATTTCAACGCAAGATTGTGCGGATGGTGGATAAAGAACCTCAACTAACATCCAAACAAGTTCAAGCTGCCCTGCAGTCCGAGGGTACAACAGTGTCAACCCGTACTATCCGTCGGTGTCTGAATGAAAAAGGACTGTATGGTAGGATACCCAGGAAGACCCCACTTCTTACCCCGAGACATAAAAAAGCCAGGCTGGAGTTTGCCAAAACTTACCTGAGAAAGCCTAAAATGTTTTGGAAGAATGTTCTCTGGTCAGATGAGACAAAAGTAGATGGGAAAAAGCATCAACATAGAGTGTACAGGAAAAAAAAGAGGCATTCAAAGAAAAGAACACGGTCCCTACAGTCAAACATGGCGGAGGTTCCCTGATGTTTTGGGGTTGCTTTGCTGCCTCTGGCACTGGACTGCTTGACCGTGTGCATGGCATTATGAAGTCTGAAGACTACCAACAAATTTTGCAGCATAATGTAGGTCCCAGTGTGAGAAAGCTGGGTCTCCCTCAGAGGTCATGGGTCTTCCAGCAGGACAATGACCCAAAACACACTTCCAAAAGCACTATAAAATGGTTTGAGAGAAAGCACTGGAGACTTCTAAGGTGGCCAGCAATGAGTCCAGACCTGAATCCCATAGAACACCTGTGGAGAGATCTCAAAGTGGCAGTTTGGAGAAGGCACCCTTCAGATATCAGGGACCTGGAGCAGTTTACCAAAGAAGAATGGTCTACAATTCCAGCAGAGCATTGTAAGAAACTCATTGATGGTTACCGGAAGCGGTTGTTCCCAGTTATTTTGTCTAAAGGTTGTGCAACCAAGTATTAGCCTGAGGGTGCCAATACTTTTGTCTGGCCCATTTTTGGAGTTTTGTGTGAAATGATCAATGATTTGATTTTTGATTCATTCTCTGTTGTGTTTTTTCCTTGCAAGCAAATTAAATGAAGATAATAATACCAAAGAATTTGTGATTGCAATCATTTTCAGGAAGAAACTGAGTATTATCTGACAGAATTGCAGGGGTGCCAATACTTTTGGCCACCACTGTAGCTACAGCCCTGTATATAACTATATATATGTCATCCCTATAGCTACAGCCCTGTATATAACTATATATATGCCCTCCCTATAACTACAGCCCTGTATATACTGTAACTATATATACCCTCCCGTTAGCTACAGCCCTGTGTGTGTGTGTGTATATATATATACCTTACCTATAGCTACAGCTCTGTATATAACTATATATACAGTGAAGGAAATAATTATTTGATCCCTTGCTGTTTTTGTAAGTTTGCCCACTGACAAAGACATGAACAGTCTATAATTTTAAGGGTAGGTTAGTTTTAACATTGAGAGACAGAATATCCCCCCCAAAAAATCAAGAAATCACATTGTATAAATTAGATAGTTTTTTTTGCATTTTGCAGTGAGAAATAAGTATTTGATCCCCTACAAATCATTATGAGTTCTGGCTCCTACAGACCAGGTAGACGCTCCTAATCAGCTCATTACCTGTATTACAGACCGATGTCCTACATAGTCACCTGTATAAAAGACTCCTGTCCACAGACTCAATTAATCAGTCAGACTCTAACCTCTACAACATGGGCAAGACCAAAGAGCTTTCTAAGGATGTCAGGGACCAGATCATAGACCTGCACAAAGCTGGAATGGGCTACAAAACCATAAGTAAGACGCTGGGTGAGAAGGAGACAACTGTTGTTGCAATAGTAAGAAAATGACAGTCATTTTGTATTTCTTCCAATCAACATCGATCTGAGGCACCATGCAAAATCTCACCTCGTGGGGTATCCTTGATCATGAGAAAGGTGAGAGATCAGCCTAAAACTACACAGGGGGAACTTGTTAATGATCTCAAGGCAGCTGGGACCACAGTCACCAAGAAAACCATTGGTAACACATTACGCCTTAAAGGTTTAAAATCCTGCAGTGCCCGAAAGGTCCCCCTGCTCAAGAAGGCACATGTGCAGGCCCGTCTGAAGTTTGCCAATGAACACCTGGATGATTCTGTGAGTTATTGTGTGAAGGTTCTGTGGTCAGATGAGACAAAAATTGAGCTCTTTGGCATTACCTCAACTCTCTGTGTTTGGAGGAAGAGAAATGCTGCCTATGACCCAAAGAACACCATCCCCACTGTCAAGCATGGAGGTGGAAACATTATGTTTTGGGGGTGTTTCTCTGCTAAGGGCACAGGACTACTTCAGCGCATCACTGGGAGAATGGATGGAGCCATGTACCGTAAAATCCTGAGTGACAACCTCCTTCCCTCCGCCAAGACATTAAAAATAGATCATGGCTGGGTCTTCCAGCAAGACAATGACCCAAAACATACAGCCAAGGCAACAAAGGAGTGGCTCAAAAAGAAGCACAGTAAGGTGATGGAGTGGCCTAGCCAGTCTCCAGACCTTAATCCCATAGAAAACTTATGGAGGGAGTTGAAGCTCCGAGTTGCCAAGCGACAGCCTCAAAATCGGAATGATTTAGAGATCATCTGCAAAGAGGAGTGGACCAAAACTCCTCCTGACATGTGCACAACCCTCATCATCAAGTACAAACAACGTCTGACTGCTGTGCTGCCAACAAGGATTTTGCTACCAAGTATTAAGTGTTGTTTGCCAGAGGGATCAAATACTTATTTCTCACTGCAAAATGCAAAAAAATTATCTAATTTATACAATGTGATTTTCTTGATTTTTTATTTGGATATTCTATCTCTCAATGTTAAAATTAACCTACCCTTAAAATTATAGACTGTTCATGTCTTTGTCAGTGGGCAAACTTCCAAAATAGCAAGGGATCAAATATTTATTTTCTTCACTGTATATGCTCTCCCTATAGCTACAGCCCTGTATATAACTACAGTTGTGCTCAAAAGTTTACATACCCCGGCAGAATTTTTCCTTTCTTGGCCTTGTTTCAGAGAATATGCATGATAACAAAAAAAACTTTTCCTCCGCTCATGGTTATTGGTTGGGTGAAGCCATTTATTGTCAAACTACTGTGATTTCTCTTTATAAATCTTAATCACAACCAAAAACATCCAAATGACCCTGATCAAAAGTTCACACACCCCAGTTCTTAATACCGTGTATTGCCCCCTCTAACATCAATGACAGCTTGAAGTCTATTGCGGTAGTTGTGGATGAGGTTTTTTATTTTCGTCGAATTGGCCTTGTGTTTTGGATCGTTGTCATGTTGGAACGTCCAAGTACGTCCCATGCGCAGCTTTCAGGCTGATGAGTGCAAATTTGCCTCCAGTATGTGCAGATAATGTGCTGCATTCTTCTTTCCGTCAAATATTACCAAGTTTGCCTTTATCGCTTACACATCCCCAAAACATCACCGATCCACCTTCGTGCTTTACTGTAGGAATGGTGTTCCTTTTATCATAGGCCTTGTTGACCTCTCTCCAAATGTAACCTTATGGTTGTGGCCAAAAAGGTAAATTTTGGTTTGATCACTCCAAATTACCTTCTTCCAGAAGTTTTGAGGCTTGTATCTGTGCTGTTTGGCGTATTGGAGGGGAGATATTTTGTGGCATTTGCCCAGTAATGCTTTTCTTCTGGCGACTGGACCATGCAGACCATTTTTCTCCAAGTGCCTCCTTATTGTGCATCTTGAAACAGCCACACCGCTAGATTTCGGAGAGTCCTGAATTTCAGCTTTATGTTATTTGTTGGTTTTTCTTTGCATCCTGAACAATTTTCCTGGCTGTTGTGGCCGAAATTTTTGTTGGTCTACCTAACCGTGGTTTGGTTTTTACAGAGCCCCTGATTTTCCATTTGTTAATCACAGTTTGAACGCTGCTGACTGGCATTATCAATTCCTTGGATATCTTTTTGTATCCCTTTCCTGTGTTATACAGTTCAACTACCTTTTCCCGTAGATCCGTTAACAATTATTTTGCTTTCCCCATTACTCACAATCCAGAAACGTCAGTGGCTGGATGAGAGATGCAAGAGTCTGTTTGGATCCCAGAAACTCACTCAGCTTTTATGCACACATACTGATTATAAGCAAACAGGTCACAGGTGAGGATGTTACCTTTTGTAGCCATTCAGACCCATTTGTGTCACATTCTGTGCATGTTATCAGGCCAAAATCACCAGGGTATGTGAACTTTTGATCAGGGTCATTTGGATGTTTTTGGTTTTCACTAAGATTTATAAAGAGAAATCACAGTAGTTTGACAATAAATGGCTTCACCCAACCAATAACCATGAGGGGAGAAAAATTTTTTTTGTTATCATTCATATTCTCTGAAACAAGGCCAAGAAAGGAAAAATTCTGCCGGGGTATGTAAACTTTTGAGCACAACCGTATATACATCACACACCCTATATACAGGTGCATCTCACTAAATTAGAATATCATCAAAAAGTTAATTTATTCGAGGGATCTATTATATGGAGCCATTACACGCAGAGGGATCTATTATATGGAGCCATTACACGCAGAGGGATCTATTATATGGAGCCATTACACGCGGAGGGATCTATTATATGGAGCCATTACACGCGGAGGGATCTATTATATGGAGCCATTACACGCGGAGGGATCTATTATATGGAGCCATTACACGCGGAGGGATCTATTATATGGAGCCATTACACGCGGAGGGATCTATTATATGGAGCCATTACACGCGGAGGGATCTATTATATGGAGCCATTACACGCGGAGGGATCTATTATATGGAGCCATTACACGCGGAGGGATCTATTATATGGAGCCATTACACGCGGAGGGATCTATTATATGGAGCCATTACACGCGGAGGGATCTATTATATGGAGCCATTACACGCGGAGGGATCTATTATATGGAGCCATTACACGCGGAGGGATCTATTATATGGAGCCATTACACGCGGAGGGATCTATTAAATGGAGCCATTACACGCGGAGGGATCTATTAAATGGAGCCATTACACGCGGAGGGATCTATTATATGGAGCCATTACACGCGGAGGGATCTATTCTATGGAGCCATTACACGCGGAGGGATCTATTCTATAGAGCCATTACACGCGGAGGGATCTATTCTATAGAGCCATTACACGCGGAGGGATCTATTCTATAGAGCCATTACACGCGGAGGGATCTATTCTATAGCGTCATTACACGCGGAGGGATCTATTATATAGCGTCATTAAACGCGGAGGGATCTATTATATAGAGTCATTACACGCGGAGGGATCTATTATATAGAGTCATTACACGCGGAGGGATCTATTATATAGAGTCATTACACGCAGAGGGATCTATTATATAGAGTCATTACACGGCGAGGGATCTATTATATAGAGTCATTACACGGCGAGGGATCTATTATATAGAGTCATTACACGGCGAGGGATCTATTATATAGAGTCATTACACACAGAGGGATCTATTATATAGAGTCATTACACACAGAGGGATCTATTATATAGAGTCATTACACACAGAGGGATCTATTTCAAGTGTTTATTTTTGTTAATGTTGATGATTATGGCTTACAGCCAATGAGAACACAAAAGTCATTATCTCAGTAAATTAGAATAATTAACAAAAAAACACCTGCAAAGCTTTATTTATAATCAGCCATCAAATGCAAATGCCCGGTAATTTCCGGCCCTGACTGGGCCCCAGAACAGGAGGCCACCTGCAGAGCACAGACGTCTGAGGCGGCAGAGCGCACACCTGCGGAGCACAGACGTCTGAGGCGGCAGAGCGCACACCTGCGGAGTACAGACGTCTGAGGCGGCAGAGCGCACACCTGCGGAGCACAGACGTCTGAGCCGGCAGAGCGCACACCTGCGGAGCACAGACGTGCGAGCCGGCAGAGCGCACACCTGCGGAGCACAGACGTGCGAGCCGGCAGAGCGCACACCTGCGGAGCACAGACGTGCGAGCCGGCAGAGCGCACACCTGCGGAGCACAGAGGTGGTTTAGTGGCTTTGGCCACAGGTGGAGGCACCGGCTGGCGCCCCTAGTGGGCAGATAGAGCTGCTGCAGGGATTTCACAAGGCCTTTGGCCAGTCAATGCCCCATTGTGGCGGCTCCGGGGCGACTGCAGAGCTGCACTCTGGAATTGTCCTCCGCCTCCTGTGACTTCTTCTACCTCTCTATGGCGGGGGGCTTCTTGTTTCCTGCTCTCCTACATGTAAATGGTGGGACAGTGGAGATCGCGAGATACGGGTGGCAGGACAGATACAGAATAAAGGCCAAGGGGGATTCTTCTGTCCTCGGGGACGTTGCCTTCGCTGCCCCCTTCCCCTGGTGTTAAATGTTTTCTCCATACCAGAAAGGACGGGGTCAGAAGTTCCTCCTTTGTGCGGCGCTGAATGTGGGGGGCTCGGGGGCTTCTGTGCCTTTCTCCACAACAGGGGCTGAATAGAAAGTAGAGGAGAAAAAGTTCTGCGGAGCGAGCGGACGGGGGAGCCCGTGAATGAAGCCCCTCTGCATATTTAATGGGGGGGCCAGAGCCACTGTGAAAGCTTGTCAGGCTGGCAGATAAACGATGTGTCGCCCTTTCAACTAACATACACTTCCGCAAGGCGCTATTGTCCGGCGGATTTATATCAGGAATCAGTAACCCTCTCCCTCTCTTCCCCGTCCCTGAAATGCTGCTTGTCCTGCGCTCCACAACCAGGGTCACAACTGCACGGAGCGCACAGCACGATCACAGAGCGCACCTGCCGGCTCGTCCCTGCCGCGCACCTGCCGGCTCGTCCCTGCCGCGCACCTGCCGGCTCGTCCCTGCCGCGCACCTGACGGGCTCGTCCCTGCCGTCCTCCCGGGATTAGCTGCTCCTCGTCTTCATAAACTGCACGGATCTGGAAGGAAGCGCTGATGGGGCTGCGAGTGGTAGGTCATCTCCTGTCACAAGGGAATGTGCAACCCTCACCCTGCGGTATGCATGAGGTACACACCCTGTCTGTAGGGTGGTGCTCACCGTGTCACTGGTGGGTATATGCCCTGTCTGTAGGGTGGTGCGCACCGTGTCACTGGTGGATATACGCCCTGTCTGTAGGGTGGTGCTCACCGTGTCAGTGGTGGATATACGCCCTGTCTGTAGGGTGGTGTGCACCGTGTCACTGGTGGGTATATGCCCTGTCTGTAGGGTGGTGCGCACCGTGTCACTGGTGGGTATATGCCCTGTCTGTAGGGTGGTGCGCACCGTGTCACTGGTGGATATACGCCCTGTCTGTAGGGTGGTGCTCACCGTGTCAGTGGTGGATATACGCCCTGTCTGTAGGGTGGTGCGCACCGTGTCACTGGTGGATATACGCCCTGTCTGTAGGGTGGTGTGCACCGTGTCACTGGTGGGTATATGCCCTGTCTGTAGGGTGGTGCGCACCGTGTCACTGGTGGATATACGCCCTGTCTGTAGGGTGGTGCGCACCGTGTCACTGGTGGATATACGCCCTGTCTGTAGGGTGGTGTGCACCGTGTCACTGGTGGATATACGCCCTGTCTGTAGGGTGGTGCTCACCGTGTCACTGGTGGGTATATGCCCTGTCTGTAGGGTGGTGCGCACCGTGTCACTGGTGGATATACGCCCTGTCT
Organism: Phyllobates terribilis; assembly: GCF_046119375.1. Taxonomy (NCBI): domain Eukaryota; kingdom Metazoa; phylum Chordata; class Amphibia; order Anura; family Dendrobatidae; genus Phyllobates; species Phyllobates terribilis. The sequence continues at coordinate 200,149,638 of NW_027362768.1, read as the reverse complement.
GTAGGGTGGTGCTCACCGTGTCAGTGGTGGATATACGCCCTGTCTGTAGGGTGGTGCGCACCGTGTCACTGGTGGATATACGCCCTGTCTGTAGGGTGGTGTGCACCGTGTCACTGGTGGGTATATGCCCTGTCTGTAGGGTGGTGCGCACCGTGTCACTGGTGGATATACGCCCTGTCTGTAGGGTGGTGCGCACCGTGTCACTGGTGGATATACGCCCTGTCTGTAGGGTGGTGTGCACCGTGTCACTGGTGGATATACGCCCTGTCTGTAGGGTGGTGTGCACCGTGTCACTGGTGGATATACGCCCTGTCTGTAGGGTGGTGTGCACCGTGTCACTGGTGGATATACGCCCTGTCTGTAGGGTGGTGTGCACCGTGTCACTGGTGGATATACGCCCTGTCTGTAGGGTGGTGCGCACCGTGTCAGTGGTGGGTATATGCCCTGTCTGTAGGGTGGTGTGCACCGTGTCACTGGTGGATATACGCCCTGTCTGTAGGGTGGTGTGCACCGTGTCAGTGGTGGGTATATGCCCTGTCTGTAGGGTGGTGCGCACCGTGTCACTGGTGGATATACGCCCTGTCTGTAGGGTGGTGCGCACCGTGTCACTGGTGGATATACGCCCTGTCTGTAGGGTGGTGCGCACCGTGTCACTGGTGGGTATACACCCTGTCTGTAGGGTGGTGCGCACCGTGTCACTGGTGGGTATATGCCCTGTCTGTAGGGTGGTGTGCACCGTGTCACTGGTGGGTATATGCCCTGTCTGTAGGGTGGTGCGCACCGTGTCACTGGTGGGTATATGCCCTGTCTGTAGGGTGGTGCGCACCGTGTCACTGGTGGGTATATGCCCTGTCTGTAGGGTGGTGCTCACCGTGTCAGTGGTGGATATACGCCCTGTCTGTAGGGTGGTGCGCACCGTGTCACTGGTGGATATACGCCCTGTCTGTAGGGTGGTGTGCACCGTGTCACTGGTGGGTATATGCCCTGTCTGTAGGGTGGTGCGCACCGTGTCACTGGTGGATATACGCCCTGTCTGTAGGGTGGTGCGCACCGTGTCACTGGTGGATATACGCCCTGTCTGTAGGGTGGTGTGCACCGTGTCACTGGTGGATATACGCCCTGTCTGTAGGGTGGTGCTCACCGTGTCACTGGTGGGTATATGCCCTGTCTGTAGGGTGGTGCGCACCGTGTCACTGGTGGATATACGCCCTGTCTGTAGGGTGGTGCTCACCGTGTCAGTGGTGGATATACGCCCTGTCTGTAGGGTGGTGCGCACCGTGTCACTGGTGGATATACGCCCTGTCTGTAGGGTGGTGTGCACCGTGTCACTGGTGGGTATATGCCCTGTCTGTAGGGTGGTGCGCACCGTGTCACTGGTGGATATACGCCCTGTCTGTAGGGTGGTGCGCACCGTGTCACTGGTGGATATACGCCCTGTCTGTAGGGTGGTGTGCACCGTGTCACTGGTGGATATACGCCCTGTCTGTAGGGTGGTGTGCACCGTGTCACTGGTGGATATACGCCCTGTCTGTAGGGTGGTGTGCACCGTGTCACTGGTGGATATACGCCCTGTCTGTAGGGTGGTGTGCACCGTGTCACTGGTGGATATACGCCCTGTCTGTAGGGTGGTGCGCACCGTGTCAGTGGTGGGTATATGCCCTGTCTGTAGGGTGGTGTGCACCGTGTCACTGGTGGATATACGCCCTGTCTGTAGGGTGGTGTGCACCGTGTCAGTGGTGGGTATATGCCCTGTCTGTAGGGTGGTGCGCACCGTGTCACTGGTGGATATACGCCCTGTCTGTAGGGTGGTGCGCACCGTGTCACTGGTGGATATACGCCCTGTCTGTAGGGTGGTGCGCACCGTGTCACTGGTGGGTATACACCCTGTCTGTAGGGTGGTGCGCACCGTGTCACTGGTGGGTATATGCCCTGTCTGTAGGGTGGTGTGCACCGTGTCACTGGTGGGTATATGCCCTGTCTGTAGGGTGGTGCGCACCGTGTCACTGGTGGGTATATGCCCTGTCTGTAGGGTGGTGCGCACCGTGTCAGTGGTGGGTATATGCCCTGTCTGTAGGGTGGTGTGCACCGTCTCAGTGGTGGGTATACGCTCTGTCTGTAGGGTGGTGCGCACCGTGTCAGTGGTGGGTATATGCTCTGTCTATAGGGTGGTGCGCACCGTGTCAGTGGTGGGTATACGCCCTGTCTGTAGGGTGGTGCGCACCGTGTCACTGGTGGGTATACGCCCTGTCTGTAGGGTGGTGCGCACCGTGTCACTGGTGGGTATATGCCCTGTCTGTAGGGTGGTGCGCACCGTGTCAGTGGTGGGTATATGCCCTGTCTGTAGGGTGGTGCGCACCGTGTCAGTGGTGGGTATATGCTCTGTCTGTAGGGTGGTGCGCAGTACTGGAGCGTTATAAGAGGGGCTGATATCAGTCACATATGGTGTAATGTCTGGAGGTTATATCAGCACTGGAGCATTATAAGAGGGGCTGATATCAGTCACATATGGTGTAATGTCTGGAGGTTATATCAATACTGGAGCGTTATAAGAGGCTGATATCAGTCACATATGGTGTAATGTCTGGAGGTTATTTCAGCACTGGAGCGTTATAAGAGGGGCTGATATCAGTCACATATGGTGTAATGTCTGGAGGTTATATCAGCACTGGAGCATTATAAGAGGGGCTGATATCAGTCACATATGGTGTAATGTCTGGAGGTTATATCAATACTGGAGCGTTATAAGAGGCCGATATCAGTCACATATGGTGTAATGTCTGGAGGTTATATCAATACTGGAGCGTTATAAGAGGCTGATATCAGTCACATATGGTGTAATGTCTGGAGGTTATATCAGTACTGGAGCGTTATAAGAGGCTGATATCAGTCACATATGATGTAATGTCTGGAGGTTATATCAGTACTGGAGCTTTATAAGAGGCTGATATCAGTCACATATGGTGTAATGTCTGGAGGTTATATCAGTACTGGAGCGTTATAAGAGGGGCTGATATCAGTCACATATGGTGTAATGTTTGGAGGTTATATCAGCACTGGAGTGTTATAAGAGGGGCTGATATCAGTCATATATGGTGTAATGTCTGGAGGTTATTTCAGCACTGGAGCGTTATAAGAGGGGCTGATATCAGTCACATATGGTGTAATGTCTGGAGGTTATATCAGCACTGGAGCATTATAAGAGGGGCTGATATCAGTCACATATGGTGTAATGTCTGGAGGTTATATCAATACTGGAGCGTTATAAGAGGCCGATATCAGTCACATATGGTGTAATGTCTGGAGGTTATATCAGTACTGGAGCGTTATAAGAGGCTGATATCAGTCACATATGGTGTAATGTCTGGAGGTTATATCAGTACTGGAGCGTTATAAGAGGCTGATATCAGTCACATATGATGTAATGTCTGGAGGTTATATCAGTACTGGAGCTTTATAAGAGGCTGATATCAGTCACATATGATGTAATGTCTGGAGGTTATATCAGTACTGGAGCTTTATAAGAGGCTGATATCAGTCACATATGGTGTAATGTCTGGAGGTTATATCAGTACTGGAGCGTTATAAGAGGCTGATATCAGTCACATATGATGTAATGTCTGGAGGTTATATCAGTACTGGAGCTTTACAAGAGGCTGATATTAGTCACATATGGTGTAATGTCTGGAGGTTATATCAGTACTGGAGCGTTATAAGAGGCTGATATCAGTCACATATGATGTAATGTCTGGAGGTTATATCAGTACTGGAGCGTTATAAGAGGCTGATATCAGTCACATATGATGTAATGTCTGGAGGTTATATCAGTACTGGAGCGTTATAAGAGGGGCTAATATCAGTCACATATGGTGTAATGTCTGGAGGTTATATCAGTGCTGGAGCGTTATAAGAGGGGCTGATATCAGTCACATATGATGTAATGTCTGGAGGTTATATCAGTACTAGAGCGTTATAAGAGGGGCTAATATCAGTCACATATGGTGTAATGTCTGGAGGTTATATCAATACTGGAGCGTTATAAGAGGGGCTGATATCAGTCACATATGATGTAATGTCTGGAGGTTATATCAGTACTGGAGCGTTATAAGAGGCTGATATCAGTCACATATGGTGTAATGTCTGGAGGTTATATCAGTACTGGAGCGTTATAAGAGGGTCTGATATCAGTCACATATGATGTAATGTCTGGAGGTTATATCAGTACTGGAGCGTTATAAGAGGCTGATATCAGTCACATATGGTGTAATGTCTGGAGGTTATATCAGTACTGGAGCGTTATAAGAGGCTGATATCAGTCATATATGATGTCATGTCTGGAGGTTATATCAGTACTGGAGCGTTATAAGAGGGGCTGATATCAGTCACATATGGTGTAATGTCTGGAGGTTATATCAGCACTGGAGCATTATAAGAGGGGCTGATATCAGTCACATATGGTGTAATGTCTGGAGGTTATATCAATACTGGAGCGTTATAAGAGGCTGATATCAGTCACATATGGTGTAATGTCTGGAGGTTATATCAGTACTGGAGCGTTATAAGAGGCTGATATCAGTCACATATGGTGTAATGTCTGGAGGTTATATCAGTACTGGAGCGTTATAAGAGGCTGATATCAGTCACATATGATGTAATGTCTGGAGGTTATATCAGTACTGGAGCTTTATAAGAGGCTGATATCAGTCACATATGATGTAATGTCTGGAGGTTATATCAGTACTGGAGCTTTATAAGAGGCTGATATCAGTCACATATGGTGTAATGTCTGGAGGTTATATCAGTACTGGAGCTTTATAAGAGGCTGATATCAGTCACATATGGTGTAATGTCTGGAGGTTATATCAGTACTGGAGCGTTATAAGAGGCTGATATCAGTCACATATGATGTAATGTCTGGAGGTTATATCAGTACTGGAGCTTTATAAGAGGCTGATATCAGTCACATATGGTGTAATGTCTGGAGGTTATATCAGTACTGGAGCGTTATAAGAGGGGCTGATATCAGTCACATATGATGTAATGTCTGGAGGTTATATCAGTACTGGAGCGTTATAAGAGGGGCTAATATCAGTCACATATGGTGTAATGTCTGGAGGTTATATCAGTGCTGGAGCGTTATAAGAGGGGCTGATATCAGTCACATATGATGTAATGTCTGGAGGTTATATCAGTACTAGAGCGTTATAAGAGGGGCTGATATCAGTCACATATGGTGTAATGTCTGGAGGTTATATCAATACTGGAGCGTTATAAGAGGGGCTGATATCAGTCACATATGGTGTAATGTCTGGAGGTTATATCAATACTGGAGTTTTATAAGAGGCTGATATCAGTCACATATGGTGTAATGTCTGGAGGTTATATCAGTACTGGAGCTTTATAAGAGGGGCTGATATCAGTCACATATGGTGTAATGTCTGGAGGTTATATCAGTACTGGAGCGTTATAAGAGGCTGATATCAGTCACATATGGTGTAATGTCTGGAGGTTATATCAGTACTGGAGCGTTATAAGGCTGATATCAGTCACGTATGGTGTAATGTCTGGAGGTTATATCAGTACTGCAGCGTTATAAGAAGAGCTGATATCAGTCACATATGGTGTATTGTCTGGAGGTTATATCAGTACTGGAGCGTTATAAGAGGCTGATATCAGTCGCATATGGTGTAATGTTTGGAGGTTATATCAGTACTGGAGTGTTATAAGAGGGGCTGATATCAGTCACATATGATGTAATGTCTGGAGGTTATATCAGTACTGGAGCGTTATAAGAGGCTGATATCAGTCGCATATGGTGTAATGTCTAGAAGTTATATCAGTACTGGAGCATTATAAGAGAGGATGATATCAGTCACATATGGTGTAATGTCTGGAGGTTATATCAGTACTGGAGCTTTATAAGAGAGGCTGATATCAGTCACATATGGTGTAATGTCTGGAGGTTATATCAGTACTGTACATTATAAGACAGGCTGATATCAGTCACATATGGTGTAATGTCTGGAGGTTATATCAGTACTGGAGCTTTATAAGAGGCTGATATCAGTCACATATGGTGTAATGTCTGGAGGCTATATCAGTACTGGAGCGTTATAAGACGCTGATATCAGTCACGTATGATGTAATGTTTGGAGGTTATATCAGTACTGGAGCGTTATAAGAGGGGCTGATATCAGTCACATATGGTGTAATGTCTGGAGGTTATATCAGTACTGGAGCGTTATAAGAGGGGCTGATATCAGTCACATATGGTGTAATGTCTGGAGGTTATATCAGTACTGGAGCTTTATAAGAGGCTGATATCAGTCACATATGGTGTAATGTCTGGAGGTTATATCAGTACTGGAGCTTTATAAGAGGCTGATATCAGTCACATATGGTGTAATGTCTGGAGGTTATATCAGTACTGGAGCTTTATAAGAGAGGCTGATATCAGTCACATATGGTGTAATGTCTGGAGGTTATATCAGTACTGGAGCGTTATAATAGGCTGATATCAGTCACATATGATGTAATGTCTGGAGGTTATATCAGTACTGGAGCGTTATAAGAGGGGCTGATATCAGTCACATATGATGTAATGTCTGGAGGTTATATCAGTATTGGAGCGTTATCAGAGGCTGATATCAGTCACATATGATGTAATATCTGGAGGTTAGATCAGTACTGGAGCGTTATAAGAGGCTGATATCAGTCACATATGGTGTAATGTCTGGAGGTTATATCAGTACTGGAGCTTTATAAGAGGCTGATATCAGTCACATATGGTGTAATGTCAAGAGGTTATATCACTACTGGAGCGTTATAAGAGGGGCTGATATCAGTCACATATGATGTAATACCTGGAGGTTATATCAGTGCTGGAGCGTTATAAGAGGGGCTGATATCAGTCACATATGGTGTAATGTCTGGAGGTTATATCAGTACTGGAGCGTTATAAGAGGGGCTGATATCAGTCACACATGATGTAATGTCTGGAGGTTATATCAGTACTGGAGCGTTATAAGAGCCGCTGATATCAGTCACATATGGTGTAATGTCTGGAGGTTATATCAGTACTGGAGCGTTATAAGAGCCGCTGATATCAGTCACATATGGTGTAATGTCTGGAGGTTATATCAGTACTGGAGCGTTATAAGAGCCGCTGATATCAGTCACATATGGTGTAATGTCTGGAGGTTATATTAGTACTGGAGCGTCATAAGAGCCGCTGATATCAGTCACATATGGTGTAATGTCTGGAGGTTATATCAGTACTGGAGCGTTATCAGAGGGGCTGATATCAGTCACATATGGTGTAATGTCTAGAGGTTATATCAGTACTGGAGCGTTATAAGAGCCGCTGATATCAGTCACATATGGTGTAATGTCTGGAGGTTATATCAGTACTGGAGCGTTATAAGAGCCGCTGATATCAGTCACATATGGTGTAATGTCTGGAGGTTATATCAGTACTGGAGCGTTATCAGAGGGGCTGATATCAGTCACATATGGTGTAATGTCTAGAGGTTATATCAGTACTGGAGCGTTATAAGAGGGGCTGATATCAGTCACATATGGTGTAATGTCTGAAGGTTATATCAGTACTGGAGCGTTATAAGAGGGGCTGATATCAGTCACATATGGTGTAATGTCTGGAGGTTATATCAGTACTGGAGCGTTATAAGAGGGGCTGATATCAGTCACATATGGTGTAATGTCTGGAGGTTATATCAGTACTGGAGCGTTATAAGAGGGGCTGATATCAGTCACATATGATGTAATACCTGGAGGTTATATCAGTAATGGAGTGTTATAAGAGGGGCTGATATCAGTCACATATGGTGTAATGTCTGAAGGTTATATCAGTACTGGAGCGTTATAAGAGGCTGATATCAGTCCCATATGGTGTAATGTCTGGAGGTTATATCAGTACTGGAGCGTTATCAGAGGGACTGATATCAGTCACATATGGTGTAATGTCTAGAGGTTATATCAGTACTGGAGCGTTATAAGAGCCGCTGATATCAGTCACATATGGTGTAATGTCTGGAGGTTATATCAGTACTGGAGCGTTATAAGAGCCGCTGATATCAGTCACATATGGTGTAATGTATGGAGGTTATATCAGTACTGGAGCGTTATCAGAGGGGCTGATATCAGTCACATATGGTGTAATGTCTAGAGGTTATATCAGTACTGGAGCGTTATAAGAGGGGCTGATATCAGTCACATATGGTGTAATGTCTGAAGGTTATATCAGTACTGGAGCGTTATAAGAGGGGCTGATATCAGTCACATATGGTGTAATGTCTAGAGGTTATATCAGTACTGGAGCGTTATAAGAGGGGCTGATATCAGTCACATATGGTGTAATGTCTGAAGGTTATATCAGTACTGGAGCATTATAAGAGGGGCTGATATCAGTCACATATGGTGTAATGTCTGGAGGTTATATCAGTACTGGAGCGTTATAAGAGGGGCTGATATCAGTCACATATGATGTAATACCTGGAGGTTATATCAGTAATGGAGTGTTATAAGAATGGCTGATATCAGTCACATATGGTGTAATGTCTGAAGGTTATATCAGTACTGGAGCGTTATAAGAGGCTGATATCAGTCCCATATGGTGTAATGTCTGGAGGTTATATCAGTACTGGAGCGTTATCAGAGGGGCTGATATCAGTCACATATGGTGTAATGTCTTGAGGTTATATCAGTACTGGAGCGTTATAAGAGGCTGATATCAGTCATATATGATGTCATGTCTGGAGGTTATATCAGTACTGGAGCGTTATAAGAGGGGCTGATATCAGTCACATATGGTGTAATGTCCGGAGGTTATATCAGCACTGGAGCATTATAAGAGGCTGATATCAGTCACATATGGTGTAATGTCTGGAGGTTATATCAGTACTGGAGCTTTATAAGAGGGGCTGATATCAGTCACATATGGTGTAATGTCTGGAGGTTATATCAGTACTGGAGCGTTATAAGAGGCTGATATCAGTCACATATGGTGTAATGTCTGGAGGTTATATCAGTACTAGAGCGTTATAAGAGGCTGATATCAGTCACATATGGTGTAATGTCTGGAGGTTATATCAGTACTGGAGCTTTATAAGAGGGGCTGATATCAGTCACATATGGTGTAATGTCTGGAGGTTATATCAGTACTGGAGCGTTATAAGGGGCTGATATCAGTCACATATGGTGTAATGTCTGGAGGTTATATAAGTACTGGAGCGTTATAAGGCTGATATCAGTCACGTATGGTGTAATGTCTGGAGGTTATATCAGTACTGCAGCGTTATAAGAAGAGCTGATATCAGTCACATATGGTGTAATGTCTGGAGGTTATATCAGTCCTGGAGCGTTATAAGACGCTGATATCAGTCACATATGATGTAATGTTTGGAGGTTATATCAGTACTGGAGCGTTATAAGAGGCTGATATCAGTCGCATATGGTGTAATGTTTGGAGGTTATATCAGTACTGGAGTGTTATAAGAGGGGCTGATATCAGTCACATATGATGTAATGTCTGGAGGTTATATCAGTACTGGAGCGTTATAAGAGGCTGATATCAGTCGCATATGGTGTAATGTCTAGAGGTTATATCAGTACTGGAGCGTTATAAGAGAGGCTGATATCAGTCACGTATGGTGTAATGTCTGGAGGTTATATCAGTACTGGAGATTTATAAGAGGCTGATATCAGTCACATATGGTGTAATGTCTGGAGGCTATATCAGTACTGGAGCGTTATAAGACGCTGATATCAGTCACGTATGATGTAATGTTTGGAGGTTATATCAGTACTGGAGCATTATAAGAGGGGCTGATATCAGTCACATATGGTGTAATGTCTGGGGGTTATATCAGTACTGGAGCGTTATAAGAGGGGCTGATATCAGTCACATATGGTGTAATGTCTGGAGGCTATATCAGTACTGGAGCGTTATAAGAGGCTGATATCAGTCACATATGGTGTAATGTCTGGAGGTTATACCAGTACTGGAGCATTATAAGAGAGGCTGATATCAGTCACATATGGTGTAATGTCTGGAGGTTATATCAGTACTGGAGCATTATAAGAGAGGATGATATCAGTCACATATGGTGTAATGTCTGGAAGTTATATCAGTACTGGAGCTTTATAAGAGAGGCTGATATCAGTCACGTATGATGTAATGTTTGGAGGTTATATCAGTACTGGAGCATTATAAGAGGGGCTGATATCAGTCACATATGGTGTAATGTCTGGGGGTTATATCAGTACTGGAGCGTTATAAGAGGGGCTGATATCAGTCACATATGGTGTAATGTCTGGAGGCTATATCAGTACTGGAGCGTTATAAGACGCTGATATCAGTCGCGTATGATGTAATGTCTGGAGGTTATATCAGTACTGGAGCGTTATAAGAGGCTGATATCAGTCACATATGGTGTAATGTCTGGAGGTTATACCAGTACTGGAGCATTATAAGAGAGGCTGATATCAGTCACATATGGTGTAATGTCTGGAGGTTATATCAGTACTGGAGCATTATAAGAGAGGATGATATCAGTCACATATGGTGTAATGTCTGGAAGTTATATCAGTACTGGAGCTTTATAAGAGAGGCTGATATCAGTCACATATGGTGTAATGTCTGGAGGTTATATCAATACTGGAGTTTTATAAGAGGCTGATATCAGTCACATATGGTGTAATGTCTGGGGGTTATATCAGTACTGGAGCGTTATAAGAGGGGCTGATATCAGTCACATATGGTGTAATGTCTGGAGGCTATATCAGTACTGGAGCGTTATAAGACGCTGATATCAGTCGCGTATGATGTAATGTCTGGAGGTTATATCAGTACTGGAGCGTTATAAGAGGCTGATATCAGTCACATATGGTGTAATGTCTGGAGGTTATACCAGTACTGGAGCATTATAAGAGAGGCTGATATCAGTCACATATGGTGTAATGTCTGGAGGTTATATCAGTACTGGAGCTTTATAAGAGGCTGATATCAGTCACATATGGTGTAATGTCTGGAGGTTATATCAGTACTGGAGCGTTATAGGAGAGGCTGATATCAGTCACATATGGTGTAATGTCTGGAGGTTATATCAGTACTGGAGCTTTATAAGAGGCTGATATCAGTCACATATGGTGTAATGTCTGGAGGTTATATCAGTACTGGAGCTTTATAAGAGGCTGATATCAGTCACATATGGTGTAATGTCTGGAGGTTATATCAGTACTGGAGCTTTATAAGAGAGGCTGATATCAGTCACATATGGTGTAATGTCTGGAGGTTATATCAGTACTGGAGCGTTATAATAGGCTGATATCAGTCACATATGATGTAATGTCTGGAGGTTATATCAGTACTGGAGCGTTATAAGAGGGGCTGATATCAGTCACATATGATGTAATGTCTGGAGGTTATATCAGTATTGGAGCGTTATCAGAGGCTGATATCAGTCACATATGATGTAATATCTGGAGGTTAGATCAGTACTGGAGCGTTATAAGAGGGGCTGATATCAGTCACATATGATGTCATGTTTGGAGGTTATATCAGTACTGGAGCGTTATAAGAGGCTGATATCAGTCACATACGATGTAATGTCTGGAGGTTATATCAGTACTGGAGCGTTATAAGAGGGGCTGATATCAGGCACATATGGTGTAATGTCTGGAGGTTATATCAGTACTGGAGCTTTATAAGAGGCTGATATCAGTCACATATGGTGTAATGTCTGGAGGTTATATCAGTACTGGAGCGTTATAAGAGGGGCTGATATCAGTCACATATGGTGTAATGTCTGGAGGTTATATCAGTACTGGAGCTTTATAAGAGGCTGATATCAGTCACAAATGATGTAATGTCTGGAGGTTATATCAGTACTGGAGCGTTACAAGAGGCTGATATCAATCACATATGATGTAATGTCTGGAGTTTATATCAATACTGGAGCGTTATAAGAGGGGCTGATATCAGTCACATATGGTGTAATGTCTGGAGGTTATATCAGTACTGGAGCGTTATAAGAGGCTGATATCAGTCACATATGATGTAATGTCTGGAAGTTATATCAGTACTGGAGCATTATAAGAGGCTGATATCAGTCACATATGGTGTAATGTCAAGAGGTTATATCACTACTGGAGCGTTATAAGAGGGGCTGATATCAGTCACATATGGTGTAATGTCTGCAGGTTATATCAGTACTGGAGCGTTATAAGAGGGGCTGATATCAGTCACATATGGTGTAATGTCTGGAGGTTATATCAGTACTGGAGCGTTATAAGAGGGGCTGATATCAGTCACACATGATGTAATGTCTGGAGGTTAGATCAGTACTGGAGCGTTATAAGAGCCGCTGATATCAGTCACATATGGTGTAATGTCTGGAGGTTATATCAGTACTGGAGCGTTATAAGAGCCGCTGATATCAGTCACATATGGTGTAATGTCTGGAGGTTATATCAGTACTGGAGCGTTATAAGAGCCGCTGATATCAGTCACATATGGTGTAATGTCTGGAGGTTATATCAGTACTGGAGCGTTATAAGAGCCGCTGATATCAGTCACATATGATGTAATGTCTGGAGGTTATATCAGTACTGGAGCGTTATCAGAGGGGCTGATATCAGTCACATATGGTGTAATGTCTAGAGGTTATATCAGTACTGGAGCGTTATAAGAGGGGCTGATATCAGTCACATATGGTGTAATGTCTGAAGGTTATATCAGTACTGGAGCGTTATAAGAGGGTCTGATATCAGTCACATATGGTGTAATGTCTGGAGGTTATATCAGTACTGGAGCGTTATAAGAGGGGCTGATATCAGTCACATATGGTGTAATGTCTGGAGGTTATATCAGTACTGGAGCGTTATAAGAGGGGCTGATATCAGTCACATATGATGTAATACCTGGAGGTTATATCAGTAATGGAGTGTTATAAGAGGGGCTGATATCAGTCACATATGGTGTAATGTCTGAAGGTTATATCAGTACTGGAGCGTTATAAGAGCCTGATATCAGTCCCATATGGTGTAATGTCTGGAGGTTATATCAGTACTGGAGCGTTATCAGAGGGGCTGATATCAGTCACATATGGTGTAATGTCTTGAGGTTATATCAGTACTGGAGCGTTATAAGAGGGGCTGATATCAGTCACATATGGTGTAATGTCTGGAGGTTATATCAGTACTGGAGCGTTATAAGAGGGGCTGATATCAGTCACATATGGTGTAATGTCTGGAGGTTATATCAGTACTGAAGCGTTATAAGAGGGGCTGATATCAGTCACATATGGTGTAATGTCTGGAGGTTATATCAGTACTGGAGCGTTATAAGAGGGGCTGATATCATTCACATATGATGTAATGTCTGGAGGTTATATCAGTACTGGAGCGTTATAAGAGGGGCTGATATCAGTCACAGATGGTGTAATGTCTGGAGGTTATATCAGTACTGGAGCGTTATAAGAGGGGCTGATATCAGTCACATATGATGTAATACCTGGTGGTTATATCAGTACTGGAGCGTTATAAGAGGGGCTGATATCAGTCACATATGATGTAATGTCTGGAGGTTATATCAGTACTGGAGCGTTATAAGAGGCTGAAATCAGTCACATATGGTGTAATGTCTGGAGGTTAAATCAGTGCTGGAGCGTTATAAGAGGGGCTGATATCAGTCACATATGGTGTAATGTCTGGAGGTTATATCAGTACTGGAGCGTTATAAGAGGGGCTGATATCAGACACATATGATGTAATACCTGGAGGTTATATCAGCACTGGAGCGTTATAAGAGGGGCTTATATCAGTCACATATGGTGTAATGTCTGGAGGTTATATCAGTACTGGAGCGTTATCAGAGGGGCTGATATCAGTCACATATGATGTAATGTCTGGAGGTTATATCAGTACTGGAGCGTTATAAGAGGCTGATATCAGTCGCATATGGTGTAATGTCTAGAGGTTATATCAGTACTGGAGCGTTATAAGAGAGGCTGATATCAGTCACGTATGGTGTAATGTCTGGAGGTTATATCAGTACTGGAGATTTATAAGAGGCTGATATCAGTCACATATGGTGTAATGTCTGGAGGCTATATCAGTACTGGAGCGTTATAAGACGCTGATATCAGTCACGTATGATGTAATGTTTGGAGGTTATATCAGTACTGGAGCGTTATAAGAGGCTGATTTCAGTCACATATGGTGTTATGTCTGGGGGTTATATCAGTACTGGAGCGTTATAAGAGGCTGATATCAGTCACATATGATGTAATGTCTGGAGGTTATATCAGTACTGGAGCGTTATGTTAGGGGCTGATATCCGTCACATATGGTGTAATGTCTGGAGGTTATATCAGTACTGGAGCGTTATAAGAGGGGCTGATATCAGTCACATATGATGTAATGTATGGAGGTTATATCAGTACTGGAGCGTTATAAGAGGGGCTGATATCAGTCACATATGATGTAATACCTGGAGGTTATATCAGTGCTGGAGCGTTATAAAAGGGGCTGATATCAGTCACATATGGTGTAATGTCTGGAGGTTATATCTGTACTGGTGCGTTATAAGAGGGGCTGATATCAGTCACATATGGTGTAATGTCTGGAGGTTATATCAGTACTGGAGCGTTATAAGAGGCTGATATCAGTCACATATGGTATAATGTCTGGAGGTTATATCAGTACTGGAGCGTTATAAGAGGGGCTGATATCCGTCACATATGATGTAATACCTGGAGGTTATATCAGTACTGGAGCGTTATAATAGGGGCTGATATCAGTCACATATGGTGTAATGTCTGGAGGTTATATCAGTACTGGAGCGTTATAAGAGGGGCTGATATCAGTCACATATGATGTAATGTCTGGAGGTTATATCAGTACTGGAGCGTTATAAGAGGGGCTGATATCAGTCACATATGATGTAATGTCTGGAGGTTATATCAGTACTGGAGCGTTATAAGAGGGGCTGATATCAGTCACATATGATGTAATGTCTGGAGGTTATATCAGTACCGGAGCGTTATAAGAGGCTGATATCAGTCACATATGGTGTAATGTCTGGAGGTTATATCAGTACTGGAGCGTTATAAGAGGGGCTGATATCAGTCACATATGATGTAATGTCTGGAGGTTATATCAGTACTGGAGCGTTATAAGAGGGGCTGATATCAGTCACATATGGTGTAATTTCTGAAGGTTATATCAGTACTGGAGCGTTATAAGAGGCTGATATCAGTCACATATGATGTAATGTCTGGAGGTTATATCAGTACTGGAGCTTTATAAGAGGAGCTGATATCAGTCACATATGGTGTAATGTCTGGAGGTTATATCAGTACTGGAGCGTTATAAGAGACTGATATCAGTCACATATGATGTAATGTCTGGAGGTTATATCAGTACTGGAGCGTTATAAGAGGGGCTGATATCAGTCACATATGGTGTAATGTCTGGAGGTTATATCAGTACTGGAGCGTTATAAGAGGGGCTGATATCAGTCACATATGATCTAATGTCTGGAGGTTATATCAGTACTGGAGCGTTATAAGAGGAGCTGATATCAGTCACATATGATGTAATGTCTGGAGGTTATATCAGTACTGGAGCGTTATAAGAGGGGCTGATATCAGTCACATATGATCTAATGTCTGGAGGTTATATTAGTACTGGAGCGTTATAAGAGACTGATATCAGTCACATATGGTGTAATATCTGGAGGTTATATCAGTACTGGAGCGTTAAAAGAGGGGCTGATATCAGTCACATATGGTGTAATGTCTGGAGGTTATATCAGTACTGGAGCGTTATAAGAGGCTGATATCAGTCACATATGATGTAATGTCTGGAGGTTATATCAGTACAGGAGCGTTATAAGAGGCTGATATCAGTCACATATGGTGTAATGTCTGGAGGTTATATCAGTACTGGATCGTTATAAGAGGTGCTGATATCAGTCACATATGATGTAATGTCTGGAGGTTATATCAGTACTGGAGCGTTATAAGAGCGTGCTGATATCAGTCACATATTATGTAATGTCTGGAGGTTATATCAGTACTGGAGCGTTATAAGAGGCTGATATCAGTCACATATGGTGTAATGTCTGGAGGTTATATCAGTACTGGAGTGTTATAAGAGGCTGATATCAGTCACATATGATGTAATGTCTGGAGGTTATATCAGTACTGGAGCATTATAAGAGACTGATATCAGTCACATATGGTGTAATGTCTGGAGGTTATATCAGTACTGGAGCGTTATAATAGGGGCTGTTATCAGTCACATATGGTGTAATGTCTGGAGGTTATATCAGTACTGGAGCGTTATAATAGGGGCTGATATCAGTCACATATGGTATATTGTCTGGAGGTTATATCAGTACTGGAGTGTTATAATAGGGGCTGTTATCATTCACATATGGTGTAATGTCTGGAGGTTATATCAGTACTGGAGCGTTATAAGAGGCTGATATCAGTCACATATGGTATATTGTCTGGAGGTTATATCAGTACTGGAGCGTTATAATAGGGGCTGTTATCAGTCACATATGGTGTAATGTCTGGAGGTTATATCAATACTGGAGCGTTATAAGAGGGGCTGATATCAGTCACATATGGTATAATGTCTGGAGGTTATATCAGTACTGGAGTGTTATAAGAGGCTGATATCAGTCACATATGATGTAATGTCTGGAGGTTATATCAGTACTGGAGCATTATAAGAGACTGATATCAGTCACATATGATGTAATGTCTGGAGGTTATATCAGTACTGGAGCGTTATAATAGGGGCTGTTATCAGTCACATATGGTGTAATGTCTGGAGGTTATATCAATACTGGAGCGTTATAAGAGGGGCTGATATCAGTCACATATGGTGTAATGTCTGGAGGTTATATCAGTACTGGAGTGTTATAAGAGGCTGATATCAGTCACATATGATGTAATGTCTGGAGGTTATATCAGTACTGGAGCATTATAAGAGACTGATATCAGTCACATATGGTGTAATGTCTGGAGGTTATATCAGTACTGGAGCGTTATAATAGGGGCTGTTATCAGTCACATATGGTGTAATGTCTGGAGGTTATATCAGTACTGGAGCGTTATAATAGGGGCTGATATCAGTCACATATGGTATATTGTCTGGAGGTTATATCAGTACTGGAGTGTTATAATAGGGGCTGTTATCATTCACATATGGTGTAATGTCTGGAGGTTATATCAGTACTGGAGCGTTATAAGAGGCTGATATCAGTCACATATGGTGTAATGTCTGGGGGTTATTTCAGTGCTGGAGCGTTATAAGAGGGGCTGATATCAGTCACATATGGTGTAATGTTTGGAGGTTATATCAGTACTGGAGCGTTATAAGAGGGGCTGATATCAGTCACATATGGTGTAATGTCTGGAGGTTATATCAGTACTGGAGTGTTATAAGAGGGGCTGATATCAGTCACATATGGTGTAATGTCTGGAGGTTATATCAGTACTGGAGCGTTATAAGAGGCTGATATCAGTCACATATGATGTAATGTCTGGAGGTTATATCGGTACTGGAGCTTTATAAGAGGCTGATATTAGTCACATATGATGTAATGTCTGGAGGTTATATCAGTACTGGAGTGTTATAAGAGGGGCTGATATCAGTCACATATGATGTAATGTCTGGAGGTTATATCAGTACTGGAGCGTTATAAGAGGGGCTGATATCAGTCACATATGATGTAATGTCTGGAGGTTATATCAGTACTGGAGGGTTATAAGAGGGGCTGATATCAGTCACATATGATGTAATACCTGGAGGTTATATCAGTGCTGGAGCGTTATAAGAGGGGTTGATATCAGTCACATATGGTGTAATGTCTGGAGGTTATATCAGTACTGGAGCGTTATAAGAGGGGCTGATATCAGTCATATATGGTGTAATGTCTGGAGGTTATATCAGTACTGAAGCCTTATAAGAGCGGCTGATATCAGTCACATATGGTGTAATGTCTGGAGGTTATATCAGTACTGGAGCGTTATAAGAGGGGCTGATATCAGTCACATATGATGTAATGTCTGGAGGTTATATCAGTACTGGAGCATTATAAGAGGAGCTGATATCAGTAACATATGATGTAATGTCTGGAGGTTATATCAGTACTGGAGCGTTATATGAGGGGCTGATATCAGTCACATATGATGTAATGTCTGGAGGTTATATCAGTACTGGAGCGTTATAAGAGGGGCTGATATCCGTCACATATGGTGTAATGTCTGTAGGTTATATCAGTACTGGAGCGTTATAAGAGGGGCTGATATCAGTCACATATGATGTAATACCTGGAGGTTATATCAGTGCTGGAGCGTTATAAGAGGGGCTGATAACAGTCACATATGGTGTAATGTCTGGAGGTTATATCAGTATTGGAGCGTCATAAGAGGGGTTGATATCAGTCACATATGATGTAATACCTGGAGGTTATATCAGTGCTGAAGCGTTATAAGAGGGGTTGATATCAGTCACATATGGTGTAATGTCTGGAGGTTATATCAGTACTGGAGCATTATAAGAGGGGCTGATATCAGTCACATATGGTGTAATGTCTGGAGGTTATATCAGTAATGCAGCGTTATAAGAGGGGCTGATATCAGTCACATATGATATAATACCTGGAGGTTATATCAGTGCTGGAGCGTTATAAGAGGCGCTGATATCAGTCACATATGGTGTAATGTCTGGAGGTTATATCAGTGCTGGAGCGTTATAAGAGGGGTTGATATCAGTCACATATGGTGTAATGTCTGGAGGTTATATCAGTACTGGAGCGTTATAAGAGGGGCTGATATCAGTCACATATGATGTAATGTCTGGAGGTTATATCAGTACTGGAGCATTATAAGAGGAGCTGATATCAGTCACATATGATGTAATGTCTGGAGGTTATATCAGTACTGGAGTTTTATATGAGGGGCTGATATCCGTCACATATGATGTAATGTCTGGAGGTTATATCAGTACTGGAGCGTTATAAGAGGGGCTGATATCAATCACATATAATGTAATGTCTGGAGGTTATATCAGTACTGGAGCGTTATAAGAGGCTGATATCAGTCACATATGATGTAAGGTCTGGAGGTTATATCAGTACTGGAGCATTATAAGAGACTGATATCAGTCACATATGGTGTAATGTCTGGAGGTTATATCTGTACTGGAGCGTTATAAGAGGGGCTGATATCAGTCACATATGGTGTAATGTCTGGAGGTTATATCAGTACTGGAGCGTTATAAGAGGCTGATATCAGTCACATATGGTATAATGTCTGGAGGTTATATCAGTACTGGAGCGTTATAATAGGGGCTGATATCATTCACATATGGTGTAATGTCTGGAGGTTATATCAGTACTGCAGCGTTATAAGAGGGGCTGATATCAGTCACATATAATGTAATATCTGGAGGTTATATCAGTACTGGAGCGTTATAAGAGGCTGATATCAGTCACATATGATGTTATGTCTGGAGGTTACATCAGTACTGGAGCGTTATAAGAGACTGATATCAGTCACATATGGTGTAATGTCTGGAGGTTATATCAGTACTGGAGCGTTATAAGAGGCTGATTTCAGTCACATATGGTGTTATGTCTGGGGGTTATATCAGTACTGGAGCGTTATAAGAGGCTGATATCAGTCACATATGATGTAATGTCTGGAGGTTATATCAGTACTGGAGCGTTATGTTAGGGGCTGATATCCGTCACATATGGTGTAATGTCTGGAGGTTATATCAGTACTGGAGCGTTATAAGAGGGGCTGATATCAGTCACATATGATGTAATGTATGGAGGTTATATCAGTACTGGAGCGTTATAAGAGGGGCTGATATCAGTCACATATGATGTAATACCTGGAGGTTATATCAGTGCTGGAGCGTTATAAAAGGGGCTGATATCAGTCACATATGGTGTAATGTCTGGAGGTTATATCTGTACTGGTGCGTTATAAGAGGGGCTGATATCAGTCACATATGGTGTAATGTCTGGAGGTTATATCAGTACTGGAGCGTTATAAGAGGCTGATATCAGTCACATATGGTATAATGTCTGGAGGTTATATCAGTACTGGAGCGTTATAAGAGGGGCTGATATCCGTCACATATGATGTAATACCTGGAGGTTATATCAGTACTGGAGCGTTATAATAGGGGCTGATATCAGTCACATATGGTGTAATGTCTGGAGGTTATATCAGTACTGGAGCGTTATAAGAGGGGCTGATATCAGTCACATATGATGTAATGTCTGGAGGTTATATCAGTACTGGAGCGTTATAAGAGGGGCTGATATCAGTCACATATGATGTAATGTCTGGAGGTTATATCAGTACTGGAGCGTTATAAGAGGGGCTGATATCAGTCACATATGATGTAATGTCTGGAGGTTATATCAGTACTGGAGCGTTATAAGAGGCTGATATCAGTCACATATGATGTAATGTCTGGAGGTTATATCAGTACTGGAGCGTTATAAGAGGGGCTGATATCAGTCACATATGGTGTAATTTCTGAAGGTTATATCAGTACTGGAGCGTTATAAGAAGCTGATATCAGTCACATATGATGTAATGTCTGGAGGTTATATCAGTACTGGAGCTTTATAAGAGGAGCTGATATCAGTCACATATGGTGTAATGTCTGGAGGTTATATCAGTACTGGAGCGTTATAAGAGACTGATATCAGTCACATATGATGTAATGTCTGGAGGTTATATCAGTACTGGAGCGTTATAAGAGGGGCTGATATCAGTCACATATGGTGTAATGTCTGGAGGTTATATCAGTACTGGAGCGTTATAAGAGGGGCTGATATCAGTCACATATGATCTAATGTCTGGAGGTTATATCAGTACTGGAGCGTTATAAGAGGAGCTGATATCAGTCACATATGATGTAATGTCTGGAGGTTATATCAGTACTGGAGCGTTATAAGAGGGGCTGATATCAGTCACATATGATCTAATGTCTGGAGGTTATATTAGTACTGGAGCGTTATAAGAGACTGATATCAGTCACATATGGTGTAATATCTGGAGGTTATATCAGTACTGGAGCGTTAAAAGAGGGGCTGATATCAGTCACATATGGTGTAATGTCTGGAGGTTATATCAGTACTGGAGCGTTATAAGAGGCTGATATCAGTCACATATGATGTAATGTCTGGAGGTTATATCAGTACAGGAGCGTTATAAGAGGCTGATATCAGTCACATATGGTGTAATGTCTGGAGGTTATATCAGTACTGGATCGTTATAAGAGGTGCTGATATCAGTCACATATGATGTAATGTCTGGAGGTTATATCAGTACTGGAGCGTTATAAGAGCGTGCTGATATCAGTCACATATTATGTAATGTCTGGAGGTTATATCAGTACTGGAGCGTTATAAGAGGCTGATATCAGTCACATATGGTGTAATGTCTGGAGGTTATATCAGTACTGGAGTGTTATAAGAGGCTGATATCAGTCACATATGATGTAATGTCTGGAGGTTATATCAGTACTGGAGCATTATAAGAGACTGATATCAGTCACATATGGTGTAATGTCTGGAGGTTATATCAGTACTGGAGCGTTATAATAGGGGCTGTTATCAGTCACATATGGTGTAATGTCTGGAGGTTATATCAGTACTGGAGCGTTATAAGAGGCTGATATCAGTCACATATGGTATATTGTCTGGAGGTTATATCAGTACTGGAGTGTTATAATAGGGGCTGTTATCATTCACATATGGTGTAATGTCTGGAGGTTATATCAGTACTGGAGCGTTATAAGAGGCTGATATCAGTCACATATGGTATATTGTCTGGAGGTTATATCAGTACTGGAGCGTTATAATAGGGGCTGTTATCAGTCACATATGGTGTAATGTCTGGAGGTTATATCAATACTGGAGCGTTATAAGAGGGGCTGATATCAGTCACATATGGTATAATGTCTGGAGGTTATATCAGTACTGGAGCGTTATAAGAGGGGCTGATATCAGTCACATATGGTGTAATGTCTGGGGGTTATTTCAGTGCTGGAGCGTTATAAGAGGGGCTGATATCAGTCACATATGGTGTAATGTTTGGAGGTTATATCAGTACTGGAGCGTTATAAGAGGGGCTGATATCAGTCACATATGGTGTAATGTCTGGAGGTTATATCAGTACTGGAGTGTTATAAGAGGGGCTGATATCAGTCACATATGGTGTAATGTCTGGAGGTTATATCAGTACTGGAGCGTTATAAGAGGCTGATATCAGTCACATATGATGTAATGTCTGGAGGTTATATCGGTACTGGAGCTTTATAAGAGGCTGATATTAGTCACATATGATGTAATGTCTGGAGGTTATATCAGTACTGGAGTGTTATAAGAGGGGCTGATATCAGTCACATATGATGTAATTTCTGGAGGTTATATCAGAACTGGAGGGTCTCAGTATTGTTTTACAGTCGCCTCCCCCAATATGACTGATAACCGGGATCACATTCTTATAAAACCTGATGTGTGTCTAGAGGTAACAGAAAGCTGTTTATGCCGCTTACGACCCAGGGAAGGATTTGTGGGAAAGATACAGATGGGTCCTGAGTCCACACGGAGTCGACTTCTACTAATAATGGAATTCTACAGTATCGAATATGACACAAGATAATCACAGCAACGATATGTACACAGTGACTGCACCAGCAGAATAGTGAGTGCAGCTCTGGAGTATAATACAGGATGTAACTCAGGATCAGCAATGTATGTACACAGTGACTGCACCAGCAGAATAGTGAGCGCAGCTCTGGAGTATAATACAGGATGTAACTCAGGATCAGTAATGTAATGTATGTACACAGTGACTGCACCAGCAGAATAGTGAGTGCAGCTCTGAAGTATAATACAGGATGTAACTCAGGATCAGTAATGTAATGTATGTACACAGTGACTGCACCAGCAGCATACTGGGTGCAGCTCTTATCAGCTGCTAGTCAGTGTGGTGATTACGGGTGTGGTGGCTGCAGATCCTGCTGTGAGCTCCTGATCTCTGAGAACCAACACCTCTCCACCTGGGGACCTGCTCTCTCTCTTTCCCAGGGAGGGAGTGGGTTTCTGGGATGAGTGAAGGAGCCAAGTCCCAGGCTTCTGCTTCCCGAACCAGGCCGGCGGGGGGCAGAAGAAACCAGCAACCGGCCTGCATATCAGAGGACTCGGGGGTGAGACGCTGCACCAGGAGTCGCAGCAATGTGACTCCTACTCCCCCCGGGATTGTGGAGACCCCTAGAAGCCGCAAGGCTTCCAGCATGGAGGTAAAGCCTGACAGCGGCGTGCAAGATGGTGCTCCTTCCGGAGGAAAGCGGAGTGCTCACGGAGGTGAGGCTGACCTCCCTGAGGGGGGTTGGGCGCTGCAGGGACCCCGGGAGTCTGTGTCCACCTATGTCTCCCGGGTCATGATCCGCCTCCGTGAGTATGAAGATGCCAGTAAGCTCATCAGGAGGCTCCGGGAGGAGCTGCGCTGCACAAGCGCCAAAGCTGCGGGGGTCTCCAAACAGAGCAAGGCTAAACTCCAGGCCGAGGTAAAGCGACTGACCAGCGAGATTCACCTGCTGGAACTTAGGAAAGCCACCATCAGAGAGCAGAGTGGTCATTTCAAAGAAAAACTAATAAATGAAGACCGCTTTAGAGAAATGGCTGATACCAGAGAGCAAAGGCAGATGGGGCTGCAGCCTGAGAGCCAGGTGGATGATGAGAGTGATGATGACCAGCAGGAAGCCCCACCTGGCAGCCTGCAAAGTCACCCGCAGGCCACGTGCAGCGAGCTCCCTACAGGACAGGCGACAGTGACATCCGGTCGCAGTTCTGCCGGCTCTGGGGAGGACAGTGACAGCAGCGGCCAGGGAGGGGCGCTAATGGCGGAGATTAAGCTCCTGGAGTCCCCAGTGTGCCTCCAAAACTTCCATCTTGGTGACGATCTACCAGAAGAAGCACCTGGGGGCCACAAAAAGGCAAAGAAGACCAAGCCAAAGCTGCAGGAAGCGGTAAGATACGTATATGCCCCCCTCCCTGTACCCCCTGAGTCGGCGGCAGGCTCAGCTCGCTGTATAAGCCCCGTTGCCCAGCCCAGCCCGGGTTCTGCTGTGGATCCGGTGCAAAGGCGCGGGGAGATTACAGAGCGCGGTAGTGAGGCGCAGAGCTCCGTCTCTGCTTGTAGTAGCGGGGACGTAGCAGGAGGTGCATCAGCTGAGAGGCTGGACAGTGAGGGCGGCCCGGCGGCGGGCGTTCCATCAGGCCACGATGCTGTGTTGCGCTCCTCAGTGGGAGGGGGGAGCGGCCCGGTGTCGGGGGCAGCTCCGGTAGCCTCGGCACCTCTGAATGCTGTTGCCGCTGATCACTTAGTTGAGAAGCGGCGGCAGTGTGAGGGGGCTGTCGGGGCTGAGCGTTCCGGTCCTCCCACGAAAGTGCTATTTTGTGTTGGCGTCGCTGGTCCGGAAGATCCTGATGCTAAAGATCAGCGGCGCCTAACAGCATCTAAAGATCAGCGGCACATTATTCCGAATGCCAAACAGCGGAAATTACCGACCAATGATGTGGAGGGCACACATAAGACCGGGGGTGAGGTCGCCTCCAGTTCTATGGAGGTGACTGAGCCCCTGTGCCTGATGCAGAGGTCAAAATGTCATCCGCCATTGTTACTGGTCCAGCAGGAATGAATGTGGTGGTGGGGGTGAATGAGGCTAATTCATTGTCTAGTGGTGTGGTTGCTGGTTTGGTGGAGGGTGAGATGGAGGTGGGTAATGGTGTTGCTGTTCGGGCTGATGTGGTCACTGGTCCGGTTGCCCCCCCGGGGGTGGCAACACCTGTCCAGAGTTATGCCAGTGTCACCTCCGGGGCAAATAGGGCATCCTCCTTGTCTCCGGGCTTTGGGGACGGCATGTTGCAACGGCGCCTTCTGGAGGCTCTAAAGAAGGGGGAGAGATCACTAATGGTAGAGGGTCGAGAGGTTGATCTATCCTTCTGGATAGAGAGGCATGGCCTCGGGGCCTTCCGAGAGCAAACAGGGGGGGGATACAGTGTGGTCCCTCCCAACAGCCGGGCCAGGCAGTGTGCGTAGGAATGTGGTCCGTCTTCGGTGGAGGGGCAGTGATGCATGTCCTCCAAGGTCTAAAGTTGTGGAGCTCCTGCTGAGGATGGGCTTCAAGGCGATTGACATCTACGCCTTGATACATCCCTATTCCACGCCTGAGTTTGATATCAGCTTTGTTCGGCCGGAGGGGCTTGAGCTCTTCTGGGCGAATTATGAGCTGGCAAAAAATGAGCCCGGCTGGCGAGACTTTGCCGTTCAGGCAGTGTCTCGCCAAAACCAGATCAAGAAAGTGACCGTAATGACTCGTAACGAGTCGCTTTCTTGCTATGACATCATGACGTGGCTTGGTCGGTATGGAGAGGTGGTGAAGATGCCAAAGAAAAACCGCGGCGAGTTTGGTATCTGGTCAGGGGCCTGGACGTTTATGGTAAAACTTAAGCGTTCAGGTGGTACGGTTGCCCACATTCCATCGTCTGCCTTCCTGGGTAGGGATCGTATCCTGGTCTTCTACCAGGGGCAACCGAAGCTCTGTCACAGGTGCGGCGACCCCACACACTTCAGTGCAAACTGCACCGTGCAGAAATGCGCGTTGTGTGGGGGTGTCGGCCATCTTGCTGCCTCTTGTGTGGAGATTAGGTGCCACCTGTGTGGTGAGTTAGGTCACCCATTCAGCCATTGTCCTCGCTCCTTTGCTAATGCAGTCGAGACCCCGGTGGGAGTAAGCCGTGAGGCCGATTCTGCTGGAGAGGGGACTAGCAGGGGTGGGGGAGCTGAGGGGCCAAGGAAGAAAAGCAATAAAAAGACGCCTGCCCAGCTGAGGCGTCTAGACAAGCGCAGACAGGAGAGGGAGCGGGGCGAGCCCCAGACTACCGGGGCAGCCCCTGTCCTGGATGCCAGTCTTGCTGCTGAGGCTCCGAGGGATGATGAGTTGGATGAGGAGGTCAGGAGGATCCACAGGGAGGAAACCGCCTCTGCCTCAGAATCCTCCCATTATGAAAGTATGGATGAGGATAATAAGCGGTGGCTAGAGAACAAGCGTAAGCTCGGCACCAAAAAGAAGAAAAAGAAGGGAGATAAAACATCTTCTCCCGCTCTGACCAAGGTACCTAAGGAAGGTAAAACTGACTCCCCTCTGGTTGGTCTTTCTAACCGGTTCCAAGCCCTTGATAACATCTCTTCCTCTGAGGAGGAGGCCGAGGGTGAGGTTCCGGCTTCAGCGGAGCTTACAGGGGGCGCCGAGTCTCCTTCTCCTGGGGATGCAGGGTCCTTGGGGGGAGGGACTGGCCCAGAGTCCGGAGCCGAGGACGAGAAAAGAAGGAAAAATGTGGGAATGGACACCTCTGTGTCATTAAAGAGGGGGAAGGATTCCTCCTCTGAGGCAGAGGGTAAGGGGAGTGGGAAGAAGAAAGCCATCTAACTCAATCACCAATGATGGCGGTACCCACTCCGTTGACGCTGGCTTCCATTAATGTCGCCAGCATTAATTCAAATATGGCTAGATTTGCGGCCTTTGATTTTCTCAGCCGGGTTGAAGCTGACATTTTCTTTTTGCAAGAGACCAGGCTGCCAAATATGGCAGAGGTGTTTATAGCTAAGAGGGAGTGGAGACTCGGGCCCTCCTATTGGTCTCTTGCGGCCAAGCCGTATAGCGGAGTGGCGGTCCTTTTTACCTTACCAGTAGAATGCCGACGGGTTATTGAGTTAGAAATCGGGAGGTGCCTGATATTAGATGTCCTCATGAAGGGACAGGAGCTTCGGCTCATTAACATTTATGGTCCCCAATCTAAGTGGGACCGGAAGTGTCTCTTTACGAGGATCAAGCCCTACCTTTTTACGAGTCGGCAGGTCGTCTTTGGAGGGGACTTCAACACTGTCACGAGGCCCCGGGATAGAGGAGGTTCCAGAGACAAGCTGACTTATGATAGCGTCGCCCTTAATAGTATAGCTAGTGAGGCTTGCCTGGTGGATGTCCACATCCGGCACACCCCAGGCCACGAGGGGTTCACCTATCATAGAGGTAACTGTAGGTCCAGGATAGACAGGTTTTATTTAAAGGAGGAAGCCGTCTCTTCAGCAGTATCTGTTGTTGAGGTGGAGTTCTCCGATCACTGTTTGATTTTGTTTTCCCTGAATGTTACAGAGACCCCCCAGATGGGAAGAGGCTTTTGGAGGCTCAATTCGTCTCTCTTGGAAGAAGCCGAGATAAGACAGTCTTTTGAGGATTTTCTTCAGAGCCAGGTACCCTTACTGGATCTTTGTAGTAGTAAGTCAGAGTGGTGGGAGATGTTCAAGAAAAGGGTGGCGAGATTCTTCCGCCAGCTCTCGAGCCTTAGGAGCCTGGACAGGTATCACCTGTATCAGGGCCTGAGGAGGAAACTCGAGCATCTTGTCTCAACTGGAGGTAGCCGCGAGGAGATCTCCAGAGTGAAATCTTTGCTAATGAGGTGTCAGTATGATAGACACGCATCTTTGGTTTTTGAGAGGGATTACGGGAAGTACCGCTCGCCCGACCCTTACAGAAACTGCAAGATGTCAGTGAATAGTAAAGTTGTTGCAGGACTGGTTGACACTGCGGGGTCCCTGAAAAGATCCAGATCGGGGATCCTGGAGGTCGTCAGATCCTTCTAGTCGCACCTCTTGGGGAAGAGGGATCTGGATTGGGATGAGATGTCGGCTTTTCTGGCTGAAGCCGTCCCCGAACCAGGGGTAGACCCCTCTCTTGGCGTTTTGACAGAGATGATCAGGGAAGAGGAAGTTAAGTTGGCGATTGAATGGCTTGCCCTGAAGAAATCTCCCGGTCCGGATGGCTTAACATCTGAATTCTATAAGACCTTTAAGGACGCCTTGGTTCCCCTCTTGACTGAGGTATTCAATGAGTGTCTTTCCTCGGGCACTCTGCCAAAGTCAATGAGGAGGTCTGCCCTGATCATCTTGTCAAAGGGTAAGGACCCATCTTGCATTGAGAATTGGCGTCCCATAGCGCTTCTCAATGCAGACAGGAAGGTTTTGGCAAAGATGCTGTTTAATCGGCTGGTGAAATTTGCACCCCAGCTCCTTTCGGGGGCCCAGCATTGCTCTGTTCCGGGCCGCAGTACAATTAGTGCTGTACTCTGTGTCCGAGAGGCGGTGGAGCAGGGTAGGGCTGGCCACTGGAAGGGGTACATGCTGTCATTGGACCAGGCAAAAGCGTTTGATCGGGTTAATCATGAGTACCTCTGGTCTGTCCTTCTGAGGTATGGCCTGCCGGGGGGGTTTGTTGATTGGCTTAAGACCTTGTACGCTGGGGCAGAGAGTTTCCCGCTTGTGAACGGTTGGATTGGCAGCTCTTTTGAGGTTGGGTGTGGTGTTCGCCAGGGTTGTCCCTTGAGCCCGCTACTGTACGCGTTTTCGATTGACCCACTTCTTAGGAGGGTGGAGCGTGGACCGTTAGCTGGGATCGGGATGGACCGGGCAGCACCGGAAGCCACTCTGAGAGTGGTGGCGTATGCCGATGACGTCACCGTTTTTGTTTCCTCTGATGGGGAGGCAGAATGGCTGATGTCAGAGGTAAATCGCTACTCGGAGGCATCCGGGTCTAAGATCAACCGGGATAAGTGTGAGAGTCTCTGGCTGGGAGGAGGAGATCCTGGTTTTGATCTCCCGGACACCCTTCCAGAACCCAAAGTCTCTGCAAAAGTTCTTGGCATCGAATTTGGCCAGGGGGATTACCCCAAACAAAACTGGGACAGCAGGCTAGAGATCGCCACTCAGAAGGTGAACCAATGGAAGGGTTGGTCTTTGACCCTAAGGGAAAGGGTAAACCTGATCAAAACTTACCTGCTCCCTTTGCTGATCTATCTGGGCAGTGTGTGCATCTTGCCAGAGCCTCTCTGGACTCGGGTCTACAGCTTGTTCTTTCAACTGTTATGGGGGAATAGACTGAACCTGGTCAAGAGGGAGGTTACTTACCGTACGAGGAGACTAGGAGGGTTGTGTATGGTCAACCCTGTGGTATTCCTTGTGAATACCTTCATTAAGATCAATATTGCAAACCTCTGGAAAGAGAGGGCTCCTCCGTGGGTATTCTCCTGTAAGGGATGGTTTCAGCCTTTCTTCCAGGAACGGGAGACAGGAGGGCAAGTGAAGGATCTCCGCACACCGCATGGACATCTCCCGGCTTACGCTACCGTGGTTCTGAAGGTAATTCGCCGGTGGGGTTTGGGAATGTGGGAGGTCAGGACTCTGCCAAGGAAGCTCCTTGACAAAAGGGTTCTGTTGACCCATTTTCAGAGGCCTCTGGCGCTCAGGGATTGCCCAAGTCGGGATCTTGGGGTGGGTCTGCATCTTTTGAATTCTATCAGGATCCCCTCGAAGGTTTGGGACTTGGCTTGGCGCTGCTTCCATTTGAAACTGTGTGTGAGGGACAATCTGAAGTGTAGGAGCTCTGAGGACAGGAACTGTCCTCGGGAGCATTGTGGTACCATGCTTGAAAGCATGGACCACTTCCTGCTTCGTTGTCCCTTTAACACAGAGGTGTACAACAGGGTGGGCGCCTCCATTGGCTGGCCCCGGCTGACCGGTCTCTCTTATGCGGAATGGGCCTATGGAGCATTCGGGGACCTGGGTGGTCGGGACCGCTGCACCTTATTTCTAGTTAGCGCAGTGGTTAGGTATCACACGTGGAACGCACGGTGCTTAGTATCGACGCAGCGGAAAATCCTCCCAGTGGACGATGTGTTTAGGACCATACTCGGTGACCTGGTGAAGGTGCGTTCTCTGGAGTATGAGAGACTGGGTACACGGAGGGCCGCTCTCCTCTGGAGGGGCTTTTCTTTTAGTGTGCCCTAGTCTGGTCATCTCCTCTCCTGGTGGTGGGCTGCTGCTGACACCATAGATTTTTGTTTTATTGATCAGTAGACAGTGATGTAGGGCTGCAGGTGCTGAACTTGGGCTTTGTCAGTTGTGGTTATTGTATTGTTTGTTTCTGTATATATTGTATATATGGGTTTGGGTGTAGGTGTTAGGTTGGGTGGAGGGAAAAGGGGGGAGGTGGGTTCATCTTGTGGGACACTGGATATTTGGGGGAAAAACTGGCACTGCCTGATCTGGCCTATGGACGTTGGACTGAGGCATGAGACGCAGGACCAGCTCTCAGGTCAGTGCCGGGGAGGGACTGGTGGGCTCCAGTGTGGGGGGTTTTGTTTTGTCTTGTATATATTTGTATAGTTAGTATTTATTTTATTTATTAAAAAAAAGAAAAGATTGTATATATTAGTTTGTGTATAATTTGTCGGTTATTGTTTATTATATTGTTATTTTTTGTTTGGTGACCGGACCAGATGTCATGGTGTAGATAGTTATTATTGTGCATATATGTATAATATGTGTGTGAGGAGAGAGGGAGCGGCTGGACCAGCAGAATAGTGAGTGCAGCTCTGGAGTATAATACAGGAGGTAACTCAGGATCAGTAATGTAATGTATGTACACAGTGACTGCACCAGCAGAATAGTGAGTGCAGCTCTGGAGTATAATACAGGAGGTAACTCAGGATCAGTAATGTAATGTATGTACACAGTGACTGCACCAGCAGAATAGTGAGTGCAGCTCTGGAGTATAATACAGGAGGTAACTCAGGCTCAGTAATGTAATGTATGTACACAGTGACTGCACCAGCAGAATAGTGAGTGCAGCTCTGGAGTATAATACAGGAGGTAACTCAGGCTCAGTAATGTAATGTATGTACACAGTGACTGCACCAGCAGAATAGTGAGTGCAGCTCTGGAGTATAATACAGGAGGTAACTCAGGATCAGTAATGTAATGTATGTGCACAGTGACTGCACCAGCAGAATAGTGAGTGCAGCTCTGGAGTATAATACAGGAGGTAACTCAGGATCAGTAATGTAATGTATGTACACAGTGACTGCACCAGCAGAATAGTGAGTGCAGCTCTGGAGTATAATACAGGAGGTAACTCAGGATCAGTAATGTAATGTATGTACACAGTGACTGCACCAGCAGAATAGTGAGTGCAGCTCTGGAGTATAATACAGGAGGTAACTCAGGATCAGTAATGTAATGTATGTACACAGTGACTGCACCAGCAGAATAGGGAGTGCAGCTCTGGAGTATAATACAGGAGGTAACTCAGGGTCAGTAATGTAATGTATGTACACAGTGACTGCACCAGCAGAATAGTGAGTGCAGCTCTGGGGTATAATACAGGAGGTAACTCAGGATCAGTAATGTAATGTATGTACACAGTGACTGCACCAGCAGAATAGTGAGTGCAGCTCTGGAGTATAATACAGGAGGTAACTCAGGATCAGTAATGTATGTACACAGTGACTGCACCAGCAGAATAGTGAGTGCAGCTCTGGAGTATAATACAGGAGGTAACTCAGGCTCAGTAATGTAATGTATGTACACAGTGACTGCACCAGCAGAATAGTGAGTGCAGCTCTGGAGTATAATACAGGAGGTAACTCAGGATCAGTAATGTAATGTATGTGCACAGTGACTGCACCAGCAGAATAATGAGTGCAGCTCTGGGGTATAATACAGGAGGTAACCCAGGATCAGTAATGTATGTACACAGTGACTGCACCAGCAGAATAGTGAGTGCAGCTCTGGAGTATAATACAGGAGGTAACTCAGGATCAGTAATGTAATGTATGTACACAGTGACTGCACCAGCAGAATAGTGAGTGCAGCTCTGGAGTATAATACAGGAGGTAACTCAGGATCAGTAATGTAATGTATGTACACAGTGACTGCACCAGCAGAATAGTGAGTGCAGCTCTGGAGTATAATACAGGAGGTAACTCAGGGTCAGTAATGTAATGTATGTACACAGTGACTGCACCAGCAGAATAGTGAGTGCAGCTCTGGGGTATAATACAGGAGGTAACTCAGGATCAGTAATGTAATGTATGTACACAGTGACTGCACCAGCAGAATAGTGAGTGCAGCTCTGGAGCATAATACAGGAGGTAACTCAGGATCAGTAATGTATTTACACAGTGACTGCACCAGCAGAATAGTGAGTGCAGCTCTGGAGTATAATACAGGAGGTAACTCAGGCTCAGTAATGTAATGTATGTACACAGTGACTGCACCAGCAGAATAGTGAGTGCAGCTCTGGAGTATAATACAGGACGTAACTCAGGATCAGTAATGTAATGTATGTGCACAGTGACTGCACCAGCAGAATAGTGAGTGCAGCTCTGGAGTATAATACAGGATGTAACTCAGGATCAGTAATGTAATGTATGTACACAGTGACTGCACCAGCAGAATAGTGAGTGCAGCTCTGGAGTATAATACAGGATGTAACTCAGGATTAGTAATGTAATGTATGTACACAGTGACTGTACCAGCAGAATAGTGAGTGCAGCTCTGGAGTATAATACAGGAGGTAACTCCGGATCAGTAATGTAATGTATGTACACAGTGACTCCACCAGCAGAATAGTGAGTGCAGCTCTGGGGTATAATACAGGATGTAACTCAGGATCAGTAATGTAATGTATGTACACAGTGACTGCACCAGCAGAATAGTGAGTGCAGCTCTGGAGGATAATACAGGAGGTAACTCAGGATCAGTATTATAATGTATGTACACAGTGACTGCACCAGCAGAATAGTGAGTGCAGCTCTGGAGTATAATACAGGATGTAACTCAGGATCAGTAATGTAATGTATGTACACAGTGACTGCACCAGCAGAATAGTGAGTGCAGCTCTGGAGGATAATACAGGAGGTAACTCAGGATCAGTATTATAATGTATGTACACAGTGACTGCACCAGCAGAATAGTGAGTGCAGCTGTGGAATATAATACAGGATGTAACTCAGGATCAGTAATGTAATGTATGTACACAGTGACTGCACCAGCAGAATAGTGAGTGCAGCTCTGGAGTATAATACAGGAGGTAACTCAGGATCAGTAATGTAATGTATGTACACAGTGACTGCACCAGCAGAATAGTGAGTGCAGCTCTGGAGTATAATACAGGATGTAACTCAGGATTAGTAATGTAATGTATGTACACAGTGACTGTACCAGCAGAATAGTGAGTGCAGCTCTGGAGTATAATACAGGAGGTAACTCCGGATCAGTAATGTAATGTATGTACACAGTGACTCCACCAGCAGAATAGTGAGTGCAGCTCTGGGGTATAATACAGGATGTAACTCAGGATCAGTAATGTAATGTATGTACACAGTGACTGCACCAGCAGAATAGTGAGTGCAGCTCTGGAGGATAATACAGGAGGTAACTCAGGATCAGTATTATAATGTATGTACACAGTGACTGCACCAGCAGAATAGTGAGTGCAGCTGTGGAATATAATACAGGATGTAACTCAGGATCAGTAATGTAATGTATGTACACAGTGACTGCACCAGCAGAATAGTGAGTGCAGCTCTGGAGGATAATACAGGATGTAACTCAGGATCAGTAATGTAATGTATGTACACAGTGACTGCACCAGCAGAATAGTGAGTGCAGCTCTGGGGTATAATACAGGATGTAACTCAGGATCAGTAATGTAATGTATGTACACAGTGACTGCACTAGCAGAATAGTGAGTGCAGCTCTGGAGTATAATACAGGATGTAACTCAGGATCAGTAATGTATGTACACAGTGACTGCACCAGCAGAATAGTGAGTGCAGCTCTGGAGTATAATACAGGATGTAACTCAGGATCAGTAATGTAATGTATGTACAGAGTGACTGCACCAGCAGAATAGTGAGCGCAGCTCTGGGGTATAATACAGGATGTAACTCAGGATCAGTAATGTAATGTATGTATACAGTGACTGCACCAGCAGAAT
This sequence comes from Phyllobates terribilis, assembly GCF_046119375.1. Taxonomy (NCBI): domain Eukaryota; kingdom Metazoa; phylum Chordata; class Amphibia; order Anura; family Dendrobatidae; genus Phyllobates; species Phyllobates terribilis. The sequence goes on along the minus strand of NW_027362768.1, from coordinate 200,115,675 downwards.
AGTGAGTGCAGCTCTGGAGTATAATACAGGATGTAACTCAGGATTAGTAATGTAATGTATGTACACAGTGACTGTACCAGCAGAATAGTGAGTGCAGCTCTGGAGTATAATACAGGAGGTAACTCCGGATCAGTAATGTAATGTATGTACACAGTGACTCCACCAGCAGAATAGTGAGTGCAGCTCTGGGGTATAATACAGGATGTAACTCAGGATCAGTAATGTAATGTATGTACACAGTGACTGCACCAGCAGAATAGTGAGTGCAGCTCTGGAGGATAATACAGGAGGTAACTCAGGATCAGTATTATAATGTATGTACACAGTGACTGCACCAGCAGAATAGTGAGTGCAGCTGTGGAATATAATACAGGATGTAACTCAGGATCAGTAATGTAATGTATGTACACAGTGACTGCACCAGCAGAATAGTGAGTGCAGCTCTGGAGGATAATACAGGATGTAACTCAGGATCAGTAATGTAATGTATGTACACAGTGACTGCACCAGCAGAATAGTGAGTGCAGCTCTGGGGTATAATACAGGATGTAACTCAGGATCAGTAATGTAATGTATGTACACAGTGACTGCACTAGCAGAATAGTGAGTGCAGCTCTGGAGTATAATACAGGATGTAACTCAGGATCAGTAATGTATGTACACAGTGACTGCACCAGCAGAATAGTGAGTGCAGCTCTGGAGTATAATACAGGATGTAACTCAGGATCAGTAATGTAATGTATGTACAGAGTGACTGCACCAGCAGAATAGTGAGCGCAGCTCTGGGGTATAATACAGGATGTAACTCAGGATCAGTAATGTAATGTATGTATACAGTGACTGCACCAGCAGAATAGTGAGTGCAGCTCTGGAGTATAATACAGGAGGTAACTCAGGATCAGTAATGTAATGTATGTACACAGTGACTGCACCAGCAGAATAGTGAGTGCAGCTCTGGGGTATAATACAGGATGTAACTCAGGATCAGTAATGTAATGTATGTACACAGTGACTGCACTAGCAGAATAGTGAGTGCAGCTCTGGAGTATAATACAGGATGTAACTCAGGATCAGTAATGTATGTACACAGTGACTGCACCAGCAGAATAGTGAGTGCAGCTCTGGAGTATAATACAGGATGTAACTCAGGATCAGTAATGTAATGTATGTACAGAGTGACTGCACCAGCAGAATAGTGAGCGCAGCTCTGGGGTATAATACAGGATGTAACTCAGGATCAGTAATGTAATGTATGTATACAGTGACTGCACCAGCAGAATAGTGAGTGCAGCTCTGGAGTATAATACAGGATGTAACTCAGGATTAGTAATGTAATGTATGTACACAGTGACTGTACCAGCAGAATAGTGAGTGCAGCTCTGGAGTATAATACAGGATGTAACTCAGGATCAGTAATGTAATGTATGTACACAGTGACTGCACCAGCAGAATAGTGAGTGCAGCTCTGGAGTATAATACAGGAGGTAACTCCGGATCAGTAATGTAATGTATGTACACAGTGACTCCACCAGCAGAATAGTGAGTGCAGCTCTGGGGTATAATACAGGATGTAACTCAGGATCAGTAATGTAATGTATGTACACAGTGACTGCACCAGCAGAATAGTGAGTGCAGCTCTGGAGGATAATACAGGAGGTAACTCAGGATCAGTATTATAATGTATGTACACAGTGACTGCACCAGCAGAATAGTGAGTGCAGCTGTGGAATATAATACAGGATGTAACTCAGGATCAGTAATGTAATGTATGTACACAGTGACTGCACCAGCAGAATAGTGAGTGCAGCTCTGGAGGATAATACAGGATGTAACTCAGGATCAGTAATGTAATGTATGTACACAGTGACTGCACCAGCAGAATAGTGAGTGCAGCTCTGGGGTATAATACAGGATGTAACTCAGGATCAGTAATGTAATGTATGTACACAGTGACTGCACTAGCAGAATAGTGAGCGCAGCTCTGGGGTATAATACAGGATGTAACTCAGGATCAGTAATGTATGTACACAGTGACTGCACCAGCAGAATAGTGAGTGCAGCTCTGGAGTATAATACAGGATGTAACTCAGGATCAGTAATGTAATGTATGTACACAGTGACTGCACTAGCAGAATAGTGAGTACAGCTCTGGAGTATAATACAGGAGGTAACTCAGGATCAGTAATGTAATGTATGTACACAGTGACTGCACCAGCAGAATAGTGAGTACAGCTCTGGAGTATAATACAGGAGGTAACTCAGGATCAGTAATGTATGTGCCAAGTGACTATGTAGTGTGGACGGACTGGTTGATGGCAGTGGATCCTGGGATCCCTGGGTCCTGATCTCTGCTTCTTGGCTGGTTGTAACTGTAATCCATGGACAGTAATGATATTTGCGGTAAATGAATTGTCATGTGCAGATAATAATGGGTTTGGGATGTCGGCAGTGAGATGGGTTTGGGGTCTTTGTGCCGGGGACATAGAGGGGGTGGAAGACGTGTTCCTGGCTGCCTCGATGGTATTGGAAGCTTGTAATGTGGTTATTTCAGGCTGAGTGATTGTGAATGAGGAGGACATCTGAGTGCGTCGCGCGGCTTCACACTTCCTGCAGCCATCGCTGCCAATGTCCGACTCTTTAAATACCCTAGGGCTGTGGCATATCCCGGGCACAGCATCTCCACCCGCACCCCCAATAAAGCAAATGCTGAAGACTAACAACCGGATTAGAGGTTTTATGGATCGTTTTTTACGTCTGTGCAGATGTCCAGGTGCATGAACTAAAGGAAAGGTTGAGCGGGCAAAGTCCTCAGTTTTCACAGCAGACCATACATTTTATTAATGAACCAGGAGGCTCAGGATGTGCAGAGTACTAGCTTCCTTCCAGCGCTCGGTCTGCCAGCAGTCGTCTCTGCCTGCAGTCGTCTCGGCCGTCTCTCCCACACACTGGAGCGCTCGCTCTGCCGGCAGTCGTCTCGGCCGTCTCTCCCACACACTGGAGCGCTCTCTCTGCCGGCAGTAGTATCTGTCGTCTCTCCCACACACTGGAGCGCTCGCTCTGCCGGCAGTCGTCTCGGTTGTCTCTCCCACACACTGCAGCGCTCGCTCTGCCGGCAGTCGTCTCGGCCGTCTCTCCCACACACTGGAGCGCTCGCTCTGCCGGCAGTCGTCTCGGCCGTCTCTCCCACACACTGGAGCGCTCGCTCTGCCGGCAGTCGTCTCGGTTGTCTCTCCCACACACTGGAGCGCTCGCTCTGCCGGCAGTCGTCTCGGTTGTCTCTCCCACACACTGGAGTGCTCGCTCTGCCGGCAGTCGTCTCGGTTGTCTCTCCCACACACTGGAGCGCTCGCTCTGCCGGAAGTTGTCTCGGTCGTCTCTCCCACACACTGGAGCGCTCGCTCTGCCGGCAGTCGTCTCGGCCGTCTCTCCCACACACTGGAGCGCTCGCTCTGCTGGCAGTCGTCTCGGTCGTCTCTCCCACACACTGGAGCGCTCGCTCTGCCGGCAGTCGTCTCTCCCACACACTGGAGCGCTCGCTCTGCCGGCTGTCGTCTCTCCCACACACTGGAGCGCTCGCTCTGCCGGCAGTCGTCTCGGCCGTCTCTCCCACACACTGGAGCGCTCGCTCTGCTGGCAGTCGTCTCGGTCGTCTCTCCCACACACTGGAGCGCTCGCTCTGCCCGCAGTCGTCTCTCCCACACACTGGAGCGCTCGCTCTTCCGGCAGTCATCTCGGTCGTCTCTCCCACACACTGGAGCGCTCGCTCTGCCGGCAGTCGTCTCGGTTGTCTCTCCCACACACTGGAGCGCTCGCTCTGCCGGCAGTTGTCTCGGTCGTCTTTCCCACACACTGGAGCGCTCGCTCTGCCGGCAGTCGTCTCGGTTGTCTCTCCCACACACTGGAGCGCTCGCTCTGCCGGCAGTCGTCTCGGTCGTCTCTCCCACACACTGGAGCGCTCGCTCTGCCGGCAGTCGTCTCTGTCGTCTCTCCCACACACTGGAGCGCTCGCTCTGCCCGCAGTCGTCTCTCCCACACACTTGAGCGCTCGCTCTTCCGGCAGTCGTCTCGGTTGTCTCTCCCACACACTGGAGCGCTCGCTCTGCCGGCAGTCGTCTCGGTCGTCTTTCCCACACACTGGAGCGCTCGCTCTGCCGGCAGTTGTGTCTCCCACACACTGGAGTGCTCGCTCTGCCGGCAGTCGTCTCGGTCGTCTTTCCCACACACTGGAGCGCTCGCTCTGCCGGCAGTTGTGTCTCCCACACACTGGAGTGCTCGCTCTGCCGGCAGTCGTCTCGGTTGTCTCTCCCACACACTGGAGCGCTCGCTCTGCCCGCAGTCGTCTCTCCCACACACTTGAGCGCTCGCTCTTCCGGCAGTCATCTCGGTCGTCTCTCCCACACACTGGAGCGCTCGCTCTGCCGGCAGTCGTCTCGGTTGTCTCTCCCACACACTGGAGCGCTCGCTCTGCCGGCAGTTGTCTCGGTCGTCTCTCCCACACACTGGAGCGCTCGCTCTGCCGGCAGTCGTCTCGGTTGTCTCTCCCACACACTGGAGCACTCGCTCTGCCGGCAGTCGTCTCGGTCGTCTCTCCCACACACTGGAGCGCTCGCTCTGCCGGCAGTCGTCTCGGTCGTCTCTCCTATACACTGGAGCGTTCGCTCTGCTGGCAGTCGTCTCGGTCGTCTCTCCCACACACTGGAGCGCTCGCTCTGCCGGCAGTCGTCTCGGTCGTCTCTCCCACACACTGGAGCGCTCGCTCTGCCGGCAGTCGTCTCGGTCGTCTCTCCTATACACTGGAGCGTTCGCTCTGCCGGCAGTCGTCTCGGTCGTCTCTCCCACACACTGGAGCGCTCGCTCTGCCGCCAGTCGTCTCGGTCGTCTCTCCCACACACTGGAGCGCTCGCTCTGCCGGCAGTCGTCTCGGTCGTCTCTCCTATACACTGGAGCGTTCGCTCTGCCGGCAGTCGTCTCGGTCGTTTCTCCCACACACTGGAGCGCTCGCTCTGCCGGCAGTCGTCTCGGTCGTCTCTCCCACACACTGGAGCGCTCGCTCTGCCGGCAGTCGTCTCGGTCGTCTCTCCTATACACTGGAGCGTTCGCTCTGCCGGCAGTCGTCTCGGTCGTTTCTCCCACACACTGGAGCGCTCGCTCTGCCGCCAGTCGTCTCGGTCGTCTCTCCCACACACTGGAGCGCTCGCTCTGCCGGCAGTCGTCTCAGCCGTCTCTCCCACACACTGGAGCGCTCGCTCTGCCGCCAGTCGTCTCGGTCGTCTCTCCCACACACTGGAGCGCTCGCTCTGCCGGCAGTCGTCTCGGTTGTCTCTCCCACACACTGGAGCGCTCGCTCTGCCGGCAGTTGTCTCGGTCGTCTCTCCCACACACTGGAGCGCTCGCTCTGCCGGCAGTCGTCTCGGTTGTCTCTCCCACACACTGGAGCACTCGCTCTGCCGGCAGTCGTCTCGGTCGTCTCTCCCACACACTGGAGCGCTCGCTCTGCCGGCAGTCGTCTCGGTCGTCTCTCCTATACACTGGAGCGTTCGCTCTGCCGGCAGTCGTCTCGGTCGTCTCTCCCACACACTGGAGCGCTCGCTCTGCCGGCAGTCGTCTCGGTCGTCTCTCCCACACACTGGAGCGCTCGCTCTGCCGGCAGTCGTCTCGGTCGTCTCTCCTATACACTGGAGCGTTCGCTCTGCCGGCAGTCGTCTCGGTCGTCTCTCCCACACACTGGAGCGCTCGCTCTGCCGCCAGTCGTCTCGGTCGTCTCTCCCACACACTGGAGCGCTCGCTCTGCCAGCAGTCGTCTCGGTCGTCTCTCCTATACACTGGAGCGTTCGCTCTGCCGGCAGTCGTCTCGGTCGTTTCTCCCACACACTGGAGCGCTCGCTCTGCCGGCAGTCGTCTCGGTCGTCTCTCCCACACACTGGAGCGCTCGCTCTGCCGGCAGTCGTCTCGGTCGTCTCTCCTATACACTGGAGCGTTCGCTCTGCCGGCAGTCGTCTCGGTCGTTTCTCCCACACACTGGAGCGCTCGCTCTGCCGCCAGTCGTCTCGGTCGTCTCTCCCACACACTGGAGCACTCGCTCTGCCGGCAGTCGTCTCAGCCGTCTCTCCCACACACTGGAGCGCTCGCTCTGCCGCCAGTCGTCTCGGTCGTCTCTCCCACACACTGGAGCGCTCGCTCTGCCGCCAGTCGTCTCGGTCGTCTCTCCCACACACTGGAGCGCTCGCTCTGCCGGCAGTCGTCTCGGTCGTCTCTCCTATACACTGGAGCGTTCGCTCTGCCGGCAGTCGTCTCGGTCGTTTCTCCCACACACTGGAGCGCTCGCTCTGCCGGCAGTCGTCTCGGTCGTCTCTCCCACACACTGGAGCGCTCGCTCTGCCGGCAGTCGTCTCGGTCGTCTCTCCTATACACTGGAGTGTTCGCTCTGCCGGCAGTCGTCTCGGTCGTTTCTCCCACACACTGGAGCGCTCGCTCTGCCGCCAGTCGTCTCGGTCGTCTCTCCCACACACTGGAGCACTCGCTCTGCCGGCAGTCGTCTCAGCCGTCTCTCCCACACACTGGAGCGCTCGCTCTGCCGCCAGTCGTCTCGGTCGTCTCTCCCACACACTGGAGCGCTCGCTCTGCCGGCAGTCGTCTCGGTCGTCTCTCCCACACACTGGAGCGCTTGTTTGATTGAAGGCTCCTGTGTTTTCTATGAGAAAGCTATGGACAGACATGTCAGGTGATTGGCAGTCCAAAATCGGACATGCTCGATGGATATCCTTCCCGACAATCAGTTGCTCAGCGCCTCCGTACACATTAAACCATCAGCCAAACCCATCGATATCGGCGAGTGAATAGTGCTCCCATACACACTGGAGCACTGTCAGCTGATGGTTGGGGGAGATGTTGATGGGTGATGTCAGATTTCGCACTGCTGGTCGTTGGTCTTTCGGAGATCAGCTGCCGGGCGATGTATCAGTCATGGCTTTGTCACCAGCCGAGCGCTTCTGTGTACGGGAGGGATGGCTGATGGCCGATCTATCGTGGCTGCCAGCATCGTTCAGCTGGCAGCCATCTAATGTGGACAGTCAGTCCAAGTCCAGTGTGTACAGGGGCTTAACTCATATGCACTGCACTAAAGCCAGTGATTAGCAGATGCCATCCACTCCAGCCATCCTGGTCAGCGGCTAAAGGCACGTTCACACCGGCTGATATTCCTTCAGATTTTGACGTTAACCCATCATTCACGATAATGGTGTACTGTGAATGAGCTGAGCGACTGAACGATGTGTACAATCATGCATGAGACCATTTATATCAGCGAAAACATTCTCCTTGATCTTTTGAAAATTGTGTAATGTAAATGGAGACTGATCGATTGTACAACGATTAGTCCGTCAAAAAGGAGCAGCGGGAATGGACATGGTCCCCCGGTCCGGCATCAGTGATGGTGCTCCAGGCTGCGGATCAGCAGCAGCGGGAATGGACATGGTCCCCCGGTCTGGCGTCAGTGATGGGTGATGGTGCTCCAGGCTGCGGTTCAGCAGCAGTGGGAATGGACATGGTCCCCCGGTCCGGCGTCAGTGATGGGTGATGGTGCTCCAGGCTGCGGTTCAGCAGCAGTGGGAATGGACATGGTCCCCCAGTCCGGCGTCACTGATGGGTGATGGTACTCCAGGTCGCGGATCAGCAGCAGTGGGAATGGACATGGTCCCCCGGTCCGGCGTCAGTGATGGGTGATGGTGCTCCAGGCTGCGGATCAGCAGCAGTGGGAATGGACATGGTCCCCCGGTCCGGCGTCACTGATGGGTGATGGTACTCCAGGTCGCGGATCAGCAGCAGTGGGAATGGACATGGTCCCCCGATCCGGCGTCAGTGATGGGTGATGGTGCTCCAGGCTGCGGTTCAGCAGCAGTGGGAATGGACATGGTCCCCAGATCCGGCGTCAGTGATGGGTGATGATGCTCCAGGCTGCGGATCAGCAGCAGTGGGAATGGACATGGTCCCCCTATCCGGCGTCAGTGATGGGTGATGATGCTCCAGGCTGCGGTTCAGCAGCAGTGGGAATGGACATGGTCCCCCGATCCGGCGTCAGTGATGGGTGATGGTGCTCCAGGCTGCAGATCAGCAGCAGTGGGAATGGACATGGCCCCCCGATCCGGCGTCACAGATGGGTGATGGTGCTCCAGGCTGCGGATCAGCAGCAGTGGGAATGGACATGGTCCCCCGATCCGGCGTCAGTGATTGGTGATGGTGCTCCAGGCTGCGGTTCAGCAGCAGTGGGAATGGACATGGTCCCCCGATCCGGCGTCAGTGATGGGTGATGGTGCTCCAGGCTGCAGATCAGCAGCAGTGGGAATGGACATGGCCCCCCGATCCGGCGTCACAGATGGGTGATGGTACTCCAGGTCGCGGATCAGCAGCAGTGGGAATGGACATGGTCCCCCGATCCGGCGTCAGTGATGGGTGATGGTGCTCCAGGCTGCGGTTCAGCAGCAGTGGGAATGGACATGGTCCCCCGATCCGGCGTCAGTGATGGGTGATGGTGCTCCAGGCTGCGGTTCAGCAGCAGTGGGAATGGACATGGTCCCCCGATCCGGCGTCAGTGATGGGTGATGGTGCTCCAGGCTGCGGTTCAGCATCAGTGGGAATGGACATGGTCCCCCGATCCGGCGTCAGTGATGGTGCTCCAGGCTGCAGATCAGCAGCAGTGGGAATGGACATGGCCCCCCGATCCGGCGTCAGTGATGGGTGATGGTGCTCCAGGCTGCGGTTCAGCAGCAGTGGGAATGGACATGGTCCCCCGGTCCGGCGTCAGTGATGGGTGATGGTGCTCCAGGCTGCAGATCAGCAGCAGTGGGATTGGACATGGCCCCCCGGTCCGGCGTCAGTGATGGGTGATGGTGCTCCAGGCTGCGGATCAGCAGCAGTGGGAATGGGAATGGACATGGTCCCCCGATCCGGCGTCAGTGATGGGTGATGGTGCTCCAGGCTGCAGATCAGCAGCAGTGGGAATGGACATGGTCCCCCGGTCCGGCGTCAGTGATGGGTGATGGTGCTCCAGGCTGCAGATCAGCAGCAGTGGGAATGGACATGGCCCCCCGGTCCGGCGTCAGTGATGGGTGATGGTGCTCCAGGCTGCGGTTCAGCAGCAGTGGGAATGGACATGGTCCCCCGATCCGGCGTCAGTGATGGGTGATGGTGCTCCAGGCTGCAGATCAGCAGCAGTGGGAATGGACATGGCCCCCCGATCCGGCGTCAGTGATGGGTGATGGTGCTCCAGGCTGCGGTTCAGCAGCAGTGGGAATGGACATGGTCCCCCGATCCGGCGTCAGTGATGGGTGATGGTGCTCCAGGCTGCAGATCAGCAGCAGTGGGAATGGACATGGCCCCCCGATCCGGCGTCAGTGATGGGTGATGGTGCTCCAGGCTGCGGTTCAGCAGCAGTGGGAATGGACATGGTCCCCCGATCCGGCGTCAGTGATGGGTGATGGTGCTCCAGGCTGCAGATCAGCAGCAGTGGGAATGGACATGGCCCCCCGATCCGGCGTCAGTGATGGGTGATGGTGCTCCAGGCTGCGGTTCAGCAGCAGTGGGAATGGACATGGTCCCCCGGTCCGGCGTCAGTGATGGGTGATGGTGCTCCAGGCTGCAGATCAGCAGCAGTGGGAATGGACATGGCCCCCCGGTCCGGCGTCAGTGATGGGTGATGGTGCTCCAGGCTGCGGATCAGCAGCAGTGGGAATGGGAATGGACATGGTCCCCCGATCCGGCGTCAGTGATGGGTGATGGTGCTCCAGGCTGCAGATCAGCAGCAGTGGGAATGGACATGGTCCCCCGGTCCGGCGTCAGTGATGGGTGATGGTGCTCCAGGCTGCGGTTCAGCAGCAGTGGGAATGGACATGGTCCCCCGATCCGGCGTCAGTGATGGGTGATGGTGCTCCAGGCTGTGTATCAGCAGCAGCGGGAATGGACATGGCCCCCCGGTCCGGCGTCAGTGATGGGTGATGGTGCTCCAGGCTGCGGTTCAGCAGCAGTGGGAATGGACATGGTCCCCCGGTCCGGCGTCAGTGATTGGTGATGGTGCTCCAGGCTGCGGTACGATATTATGGGGCGTTTTTCGGCTGATTCCTTTACGCTGTCAGTGGAAATGTTTGTACAATACTTAATGGATTTGTGTATTTGAAGTAAATGGCTTTTTCACCTCTGGGGTTGAACGTTGTACTCACCTGCGCTTGAGACCATCTGTGTGAACAGTGCGCAGTGATGAACACTTGTCTGACACCGTTTGCTGCTCATGAATTACAATCTCCTCTCCATTACCTGCTCTGGTATGTGAACCCTTACCAGCTGAATGAACACCAGCTTGTAAGCGCTGCTCACTATGGCCACTGCTGCTACACAGCCATGGTGGTCGGTTACCTAGGCAAAGAACTGAAGAATGGCTGCAAATATCACTGTCCGGTCCATTACACAATCCTTCAACAGCCATGGATCCATGTAGCTCCGTGACCGCGTCCTGCTCACATGGCTGCTCCTCCATTGGTGGCCGTCCGTCCTCTGCCTCCACCGGCCCCGGTGGCGGTCCGTCCTCTGCCTCCACCGGCCCCGGTGGCGGTCCGTCCTCTGCCTCCACCGGCCCCGGTGGCGGTCCGTCCTCTGCCTCCTCCGGCCCCGGTGGCGGTCCGTCCTCTGCCTCCTCCGGCCCCGGTGGCGGTCCGTCCTCTGCCTCCACCGGCCCCGGTGGCGGTCCGTCCTCTGCCTCCACCGGCCCCGGTGGCCGTCCGTCCCCTGCCTCCACCGGCCCCGGTGGCCGTCCTTCCTCTGCCTCCACCGGCCCCAGTGGCTGTCCATCCGTCCTCTACCTCCACCGGCCTCGTTTCCTTTGCGAGTGTCCGCAGATCTCGCCATTCGTCCCACTCCATATGGTGGAATAGTGGGGTCACTTCTCATCCTCGGCCATTGTGTGTCTGGCTATAACTCTTTCCGTTTGTATGTAGGGGCGATTCAGGTTCCTTCAGGAGCTGCAGCTTTGTTACACTCTCGTGTACAGTAATGAAAGGACGCAGCGGAAGGACGCCCTCCCCGGACACAGGCTGACAGGAGAAGATGCGCTTCCCAAAACGTAAATCAGCCACATGGGACAATCCAGCGCTGATCCAGGACTGCCCACGTCGGCCATCGCTGCCATTCATAGCAGAGGAGCCAGACAGCAGAGATGGGGGCGCAGAATAAAGGCTTTGTGGACGGAAACCACATTAGCATCTGAAAAACTAAGGAGCCGCAGGGAGAGCGTGAGATCCTCACTGATCAGCCACCGACCAGGACCACCACACGGAGCACTGTCTCCCGGGGATGGACAGGGGCCCCCAATACTCCACAGTGGGTGATGGAGCAATGGCTGCTGCTGGATCTGCAGCAGCCATAAGGACAGGGCCCCCAATACTCCACACTGGGTGATGGAGCAATGGCTCCTGCTGGATCTGCAGCCCCCCTAAGGACAGGGCCCCCAATACTCCACACTGGGTGATGGAGCAATGGCTTCCGGGAAGAACCCCAGTGATGGCTGCCACATGATGGGCAGTACAGAGTGTACAACACAGCCGGCATCTCTCCCAGCAGCTGCACTTCCTGCCTCCCCTGGTTTACCTGGGGGCTGCCTGGCTCTGTCACCTGTGGAGCATCGCCCTCCGTGAGCTGTCAGTCTGCGGTACCGCACTGTCTACAGAATAAGTGCACATTCAGGGCCCTGTGGTATCTGGGGCCCCTCAGACCCTGTGAACCACTGAGCACGGCTGCTGTAACCTGCTGGAGAGCGCTGCCCCCGATCCCCGCGCTAGATCTCGGCAGATTGCGCTCTCCGGCTGATAGAGAGGACGGGATCAGTCCCATCACTAATGCAATGTCATGCCCCAGTGCACACAGACCCTGCTGCCAAATCCGCAGCGACAGCTCAGCCTGTGCAGCCGGCCGGGCAGCTGTGTGCAGTCAGGACTACTGTGCCCATCATCTGCAGGAGGGACCCGGAGCACCCCTCACCCCTCTGCCTGCATCCAAGCCTGTATCCAAGCCTGCCATGTGTGATACTGTCTGCTGACCGTCTATCCAAGCCTGTATCTAAGCCTGTCATGTGTGATACTGTCTGCTGACCGTGTATCCAAGCCTGTATCTAAGCCTGTCATGTGTGATACTGTCTGCTGACCGTGTATCCAAGCCTGTATCTAAGCCTGTCATGTGTGATACTGTCTGCTGACCGTGTATCCAAGCCTGTATCCAAACCTGTCATGTGTGATACTGTCTGCTGACCGTGTATCCAAGCCTGTATCTAAACCTGTCATGTGTGATACTGTCTGCTGACCGTGTTTTCAAGCCTGTATCCAAACCTGTCATGTGTGATACTGTCTGCTGACCGTGTATCCAAGCCTGTATCCAAACCTGCCATGTGTGATACTGTCTGCTGACCGTGTATCCAAGCCTGTATCCAAACCTGTCTTGTGTGATACTGTCTGCTGACCGTGTATCCAAGCCTGTATCTAAACCTGTCATGTGTGATACTGTCTGCTGACCGTGTATCCAAGCCTGTATCCAATCCTGCCATGTGTGATACTGTCTGCTGACCGTCTATCCAAGCCTGTATCTAAGCCTGTCATGTGTGATACTGTCTGCTGACCGTGTATCCAAGCCTGTATCTAAGCCTGTCATGTGTGATACTGTCTGCTGACCGTCTATCCAAGCCTGTATCTAAGCCTGTCATGTGTGATACTGTCTGCTGACCGTGTATCCAAGCCTGTATCCAAACCTGTCATGTGTGATACTGTCTGCTGACCGTGTATCCAAGCCTGTATCTAAACCTGTCATGTGTGATACTGTCTGCTGACCGTGTTTTCAAGCCTGTATCCAAACCTGTCATGTGTGATACTGTCTGCTGACCGTGTATCCAAGCCTGTATCCAAACCTGCCATGTGTGATACTGTCTGCTGACCGTGTATCCAAGCCTGTATCCAAACCTGTCATGTGTGATACTGTCTGCTGACCGTGTATCCAAGCCTGTATCTAAACCTGTCATGTGTGATACTGTCTGCTGACCGTGTAGCCAAGCCTGTATCCAATCCTGCCATGTGTGATACTGTCTGCTGACCGTCTATCCAAGCCTGTATCTAAGCCTGCCATGTGTGGTACTGTCTGCTGACCGTGTTTTCAAGCCTGTATCCAATCCTGCCATGTGTGATACTGTCTGCTGACCGTGTATCCAAGCCTGTATCCAAACCTGTCATGTGTGGTACTGTCTGCTGACCGTGTATCCAAGCCTGTATCTAAACCTGTCATGTGTGATACTGTCTGCTGACCGTGTATCCAAGCCTGTATCCAAACCTGTCATGTGTGATACTGTCTGCTGACCGTGTATCCAAGCCTGTATCCAAACCTGTCATGTGTGGTACTGTCTGCTGACCGTGTATCCAAGCCTGTATCTAAACCTGTCATGTGTGGTACTGTCTGCTGACCGTGTATCCAAGCCTGTATCCAAACCTGTCATGTGTGATACTGTCTGCTGACCGTGTATCCAAGCCTGTATCCAAACCTGCCATGTGTGATACTGTCTGCTGACCGTGTATCCAAGCCTGTATCTAAACCTGTCATGTGTGATACTGTCTGCTGACCGTGTAGCCAAGCCTGTATCCAATCCTGCCATGTGTGATACTGTCTGCTGACCGTCTATCCAAGCCTGTATCTAAGCCTGCCATGTGTGGTACTGTCTGCTGACCGTGTTTTCAAGCCTGCCATGTGTGATACTGTCTGCTGACCGTGTATCCAAGCCTGTGATTTGTGATACTGTCTGCTAACCGTGTATCCAAGCCTGTGATTTGTGATACTGTCTGCTGACCGTGTATCCAAGCCTGTGATTTGTGATACTGTCTGCTGACCGTGTATCCAAGCCTGTGATTTGTGATACTGTCTGCTGACCGTGTATCCAAGCCTGTGATTTGTGATACTGTCTGCTAACCGTGTATCCAAGCCTGTGATTTGTGATACTGTCTGCTGACCGTGTATCCAAGCCTGTGATGTGTGATACTGTCTGCTGACCGTGTATCCAAGCCTGTGATGTGTGATACTGTCTGCTGAGTTGTGAATCATGTATTAGATTCCTGCCTGATTCTCTGTAATCTTAAAAAAAACATTTAATACAAACATTTGATGAGAGAAGTGATTTTCTGAGGAGCCGTCTGCAGATCTGTGGAGGCTTCCTGCCTGGAGCGGACAGTGAGAGGCGGCTGTGTGCGCAGCCGGCGATGGCGGATTCTCATCTTCCCAAGAAACAATAGCATTCATCCTCCACATAAAGGACATCTGTGCAGGAGAAGGAACATCAGGCGCCACTGATCTCCTCCTGAACTATTCTCTCAGCGACTAATTGCACACAGAAAATCAGTAATAATAAATCCTTTACAAAAGATGCCTTACTGCTGGCAAAGACGAAACATGAGTTACATCCTGTATTATACTCCAGAGCTGCACTCACTATTCTGCTGGTGCAGTCACTGTGTACATACATTACATTACTGATCCTGAGTTATCTCCTGTATTATACCCCAGAGCTGCACTCACTATTCTGCTGGTGCAGTCACTGTGTACATACATTACATTACTGATCCTGAGTTACATCTTGTATTATACTCCAGAGCTGCACTCACTATTCTGCTGGTGCAGTCACTGTGTACATACATTACATTACTGATCCTGAGTTACCTCCTGTATTATACTCCAGAGCTGCACTCACTATTCTGCTGGTGCAGTCACTGTGTACATACATTACATTACTGATCCTGAGTTACATCCTGTATTATACTCCAGAGCTGCACTCACTATTCTGCTGGTGCAGTCACTGTGTACATATATTACTGATCCTGAGTTACCTCCTGTATTATACTCCAGAGCTGCACTCACTATTCTGCTGGTGCAGTCACTGTGTACATACATTACATTACTGATCCTGAGTTACTTCCTGTATTATACTCCAGAGCTGCGCTCACTATTCTGCTGGTGCAGTCACTGTGTACATACATTACATTACTGATCCTGAGTTACCTCCTGTATTATACTCCAGAGCTGCACTCACTATTCTGCTGGTGCAGTCACTGTGTACATACATTACATTACTGATCCTGAGTTACATCCTGCATTATACTCCAGAGCTGCACTCACTATTCTGCTGGTGCAGTCACTGTGTACATACATTACATTACTGATTCTGAGTTACATCCTGTATTATACTCCAGAGCTGCACTCACTATTCTGCTGGTGCAGTCACTGTGTACATACATTACATTACTGATCCTGAGTTACATCCTGCATTATACTCCAGAGCTGCACTCACTATTCTGCTGGTGCAGTCACTGTGTACATACATTACATTACTGATCCTGAGTTACATCCTGCATTATACTCCAGAGCTGCACTCACTATTCTGCTGGTGCAGTCACTGTGCACATACATTACATTACTGATCCTGAGTTACCTCCTGTATTATACTCCAGAGCTGCACTCACTATTCTGCTGGTGCAGTCACTGTGTACATACATTACATTACTGATCCTTAGTTACCTCCTGTATTATACTCCAGAGCTGCACTCACTATTCTGCTGATGCAGTCACTGTGTACATACATTACTGATCCTGAGTTACATCCTGTATTATACTCCAGAGCTGCACTCACTATTCTGCTGGTGCAGTCACTGTGTACATACATTACATTACTGATCCTAAGTTACATCCTGCATTATACTCTAGAGCTGCACTCACTATTCTGCTGGTGCAGTCACTGTGTACATACATTACATTACTGATCCTGAGTTATCTCCTATATTATACCCCAGAGCTGCACTCACTATTCTGCTGGTGCAGTCACTGTGTACATACATTACATTACTGATCCTCAGTTACCTCCTGTATTATACTGCAGAGCTGCACTCACTATTCTTCTGGTGCAGTCACTGTGTACATACATTACATTACTGATCCTGAGTTACATCCTGTATTATCCTCCAGAGCTGCACTCACTATTCTGCTGGTGCAGTCACTGTGTACATACATTACATTACTGATCCTGAGTTATCTCCTGTATTATACCCCAGAGCTGCACTCACTATTCTGCTGGTGCAGTCACTCTGTACATACATTACATTACTGATCCTGAGTTACATCTTGTATTATACTCCAGAGCTGCACTCACTATTCTGCTGGTGCAGTCACTGTGTACATACATTACATTACTGATCCTGAGTTACCTCCTGTATTATACTCCAGAGCTGCACTCACTATTCTGCTGGTGCAGTCACTGTGTACATACATTACATTACTGATCCTGAGTTACATCCTGTATTATACTCCAGAGCTGCACTCACTATTCTGCTGGTGCAGTCACTGTGTACATATATTACTGATCCTGAGTTACCTCCTGTATTATACTCCAGAGCTGCACTCACTATTCTGCTGGTGCAGTCACTGTGTACATACATTACATTACTGATCCTGAGTTACTTCCTGTATTATACTCCAGAGCTGCGCTCACTATTCTGCTGGTGCAGTCACTGTGTACATACATTACATTACTGATCCTGAGTTACCTCCTGTATTATACTCCAGAGCTGCACTCACTATTCTGCTGGTGCAGTCACTGTGTACATACATTACATTACTGATCCTGAGTTACATCCTGCATTATACTCCAGAGCTGCACTCACTATTCTGCTGGTGCAGTCACTGTGTACATACATTACATTACTGATCCTGATCCTGAGTTACATCCTGCATTATACTCCAGAGCTGCACTCACTATTCTGCTGGTGCAGTCACTGTGCACATACATTACATTACTGATCCTGAGTTACCTCCTGTATTATACTCCAGAGCTGCACTCACTATTCTGCTGGTGCAGTCACTGTGTACATACATTACATTACTGATCCTTAGTTACCTCCTGTATTATACTGCAGAGCTGCACTCACTATTCTGCTGATGCAGTCACTGTGTACATACATTACTGATCCTGAGTTACATCCTGTATTATACTCCAGAGCTGCACTCACTATTCTGCTGGTGCAGTCACTGTGTACATACATTACATTACTGATCCTAAGTTACATCCTGCATTATACTCTAGAGCTGCACTCACTATTCTGCTGGTGCAGTCACTGTGTACATACATTACATTACTGATCCTGAGTTATCTCCTGTATTATACCCCAGAGCTGCACTCACTATTCTGCTGGTGCAGTCACTGTGTACATACATTACATTACTGATCCTCAGTTACCTCCTGTATTATACTGCAGAGCTGCACTCACTATTCTTCTGGTGCAGTCACTGTGTACATACATTACATTACTGATCCTGAGTTACATCCTGTATTATCCTCCAGAGCTGCGCTCGCTATTCTGCTGGTGCAGTCACCGTGTACATACATTACATTACTGATCCTGAGTTACATCCTGTATTATACTCCAGAGCTGCACTCACTATTCTGCTGGTGCAGTCACTGTGTACATACGTTACATTACTGATCCTGAGTTACCTCCTGTATTATACTCCAGAGCTGCACTCACTATTCTGCTGGTGCAGTCACTGTGTACATACATTACATTACTGATCCTGAGTTACATCTTGTATTATACTCCAGAGCTGCACTCACTATTCTGCTGGTGCAGTCACTGTGTACATACATTACATTACTGATCCTGAGTTACATCCTGTATTATACTCCAGAGCTGCACTCACTATTCTGCTGGTGCAGTCACTGTGTACATACATTACATTACTGATCCTGAGTTACATCCTGTATTATACTCCAGAGCTGCACTCACTATTCTGCTGGTGCAGTCACTGTGTACATACATTACATTACTGATCCTGAGTTACATCCTGTGTTATACTCCAGAGCTGCACTCACTATTCTGCTGGTGCAGTCACTGTGTACATACATTACATTACTGATCCTGAGTTACATCCTGTATTATACTCCAGAGCTGCACTCACTATTCTGCTGGTGCAGTCACTGTGTACATACATTACATTACTGATCCTGTGTTACATCCTGTATTATACTCCAGAGCTGCACTCACTATTCTGCTGGTGCAGTCACTGTGTACATACATTACATTACTGATCCTGAGTTACCTCCTGTATTATACTCCAGAGCTGCACTCACTATTCTGCTGGTGCAGTCACTGTGTACATACATTACATTACTGATCCTGAGTTACTTCCTGTATTATATTCCAGAGCTGCACTCACTATTCTGCTGGTGCAGTCACTGTGTACATACATTACATTACTGATCCTGAGTTACTTCCTGTATTATACCCCAGAGCTGCACTCACTATTCTGCTGGTGCAGTCACTGTGTACATGCATTACATTACTGATCCTGAGTTACCTCCTGTATTATACCCCAGAGCTGCACTCACTATTCTGCTGGTGCAGTCACTGTGTACATACATTACATTACTGATCCTGAGTTACTTCCTGTACTATACTCCAGAGCTGCACTCACTATTCTGCTGGTGCAGTCACTGTGTACATACATTACATTACTGATCCTGAGTTACCTCCTGTATTATACTCCAGAGCTGCACTCACTATTCTGCTGGTGCAGTCACTGTGTACATACATTACATTACTGATCCTGAGTTACATCCTGTATTATACTCCAGAGCTGCACTCACTATTCTGCTGGTGCAGTCACTGTGTACATACATTACATTACTGATCCTGAGTTACATCCTGTGTTATACTCCAGAGCTGCACTCACTATTCTGCTGGTGCAGTCACTGTGTACATACATTACATTACTGATCCTGAGTTACATCCTGTATTATACTCCAGAGCTGCACTCACTATTCTGCTGGTGCAGTCACTGTGTACATACATTACATTACTGATCCTGAGTTACCTCCTGTATTATACTCCAGAGCTGCACTCACTATTCTGCTGGTGCAGTCACTGTGTACATACATTACATTACTGATCCTGAGTTACATCCTGCATTATACTCCAGAGCTGCACTCACTATTCTGCTGGTGCAGTCACTGTGTACATACATTACATTACTGATTCTGAGTTACATCCTGTATTATACTCCAGAGCTGCACTCACTATTCTGCTGGTGCAGTCACTGTGTACATACATTACATTACTGATCCTGAGTTACATCCTGCATTATACTCCAGAGCTGCACTCACTATTCTGCTGGTGCAGTCACTGTGTACATACATTACATTACTGATCCTGAGTTACATCCTGCATTATACTCCAGAGCTGCACTCACTATTCTGCTGGTGCAGTCACTGTGCACATACATTACATTACTGATCCTGAGTTACCTCCTGTATTATACTCCAGAGCTGCACTCACTATTCTGCTGGTGCAGTCACTGTGTACATACATTACATTACTGATCCTTAGTTACCTCCTGTATTATACTCCAGAGCTGCACTCACTATTCTGCTGATGCAGTCACTGTGTACATACATTACTGATCCTGAGTTACATCCTGTATTATACTCCAGAGCTGCACTCACTATTCTGCTGGTGCAGTCACTGTGTACATACATTACATTACTGATCCTAAGTTACATCCTGCATTATACTCTAGAGCTGCACTCACTATTCTGCTGGTGCAGTCACTGTGTACATACATTACATTACTGATCCTGAGTTATCTCCTATATTATACCCCAGAGCTGCACTCACTATTCTGCTGGTGCAGTCACTGTGTACATACATTACATTACTGATCCTCAGTTACCTCCTGTATTATACTGCAGAGCTGCACTCACTATTCTTCTGGTGCAGTCACTGTGTACATACATTACATTACTGATCCTGAGTTACATCCTGTATTATCCTCCAGAGCTGCACTCACTATTCTGCTGGTGCAGTCACTGTGTACATACATTACATTACTGATCCTGAGTTATCTCCTGTATTATACCCCAGAGCTGCACTCACTATTCTGCTGGTGCAGTCACTCTGTACATACATTACATTACTGATCCTGAGTTACATCTTGTATTATACTCCAGAGCTGCACTCACTATTCTGCTGGTGCAGTCACTGTGTACATACATTACATTACTGATCCTGAGTTACCTCCTGTATTATACTCCAGAGCTGCACTCACTATTCTGCTGGTGCAGTCACTGTGTACATACATTACATTACTGATCCTGAGTTACATCCTGTATTATACTCCAGAGCTGCACTCACTATTCTGCTGGTGCAGTCACTGTGTACATATATTACTGATCCTGAGTTACCTCCTGTATTATACTCCAGAGCTGCACTCACTATTCTGCTGGTGCAGTCACTGTGTAC
Organism: Phyllobates terribilis; assembly: GCF_046119375.1. NCBI lineage: Eukaryota > Metazoa > Chordata > Amphibia > Anura > Dendrobatidae > Phyllobates > Phyllobates terribilis. The sequence continues at coordinate 200,095,324 of NW_027362768.1, read as the reverse complement.
ATACATTACATTACTGATCCTGAGTTACTTCCTGTATTATACTCCAGAGCTGCGCTCACTATTCTGCTGGTGCAGTCACTGTGTACATACATTACATTACTGATCCTGAGTTACCTCCTGTATTATACTCCAGAGCTGCACTCACTATTCTGCTGGTGCAGTCACTGTGTACATACATTACATTACTGATCCTGAGTTACATCCTGCATTATACTCCAGAGCTGCACTCACTATTCTGCTGGTGCAGTCACTGTGTACATACATTACATTACTGATCCTGATCCTGAGTTACATCCTGCATTATACTCCAGAGCTGCACTCACTATTCTGCTGGTGCAGTCACTGTGCACATACATTACATTACTGATCCTGAGTTACCTCCTGTATTATACTCCAGAGCTGCACTCACTATTCTGCTGGTGCAGTCACTGTGTACATACATTACATTACTGATCCTTAGTTACCTCCTGTATTATACTGCAGAGCTGCACTCACTATTCTGCTGATGCAGTCACTGTGTACATACATTACTGATCCTGAGTTACATCCTGTATTATACTCCAGAGCTGCACTCACTATTCTGCTGGTGCAGTCACTGTGTACATACATTACATTACTGATCCTAAGTTACATCCTGCATTATACTCTAGAGCTGCACTCACTATTCTGCTGGTGCAGTCACTGTGTACATACATTACATTACTGATCCTGAGTTATCTCCTGTATTATACCCCAGAGCTGCACTCACTATTCTGCTGGTGCAGTCACTGTGTACATACATTACATTACTGATCCTCAGTTACCTCCTGTATTATACTGCAGAGCTGCACTCACTATTCTTCTGGTGCAGTCACTGTGTACATACATTACATTACTGATCCTGAGTTACATCCTGTATTATCCTCCAGAGCTGCGCTCGCTATTCTGCTGGTGCAGTCACCGTGTACATACATTACATTACTGATCCTGAGTTACATCCTGTATTATACTCCAGAGCTGCACTCACTATTCTGCTGGTGCAGTCACTGTGTACATACGTTACATTACTGATCCTGAGTTACCTCCTGTATTATACTCCAGAGCTGCACTCACTATTCTGCTGGTGCAGTCACTGTGTACATACATTACATTACTGATCCTGAGTTACATCTTGTATTATACTCCAGAGCTGCACTCACTATTCTGCTGGTGCAGTCACTGTGTACATACATTACATTACTGATCCTGAGTTACATCCTGTATTATACTCCAGAGCTGCACTCACTATTCTGCTGGTGCAGTCACTGTGTACATACATTACATTACTGATCCTGAGTTACATCCTGTATTATACTCCAGAGCTGCACTCACTATTCTGCTGGTGCAGTCACTGTGTACATACATTACATTACTGATCCTGAGTTACATCCTGTGTTATACTCCAGAGCTGCACTCACTATTCTGCTGGTGCAGTCACTGTGTACATACATTACATTACTGATCCTGAGTTACATCCTGTATTATACTCCAGAGCTGCACTCACTATTCTGCTGGTGCAGTCACTGTGTACATACATTACATTACTGATCCTGTGTTACATCCTGTATTATACTCCAGAGCTGCACTCACTATTCTGCTGGTGCAGTCACTGTGTACATACATTACATTACTGATCCTGAGTTACCTCCTGTATTATACTCCAGAGCTGCACTCACTATTCTGCTGGTGCAGTCACTGTGTACATACATTACATTACTGATCCTGAGTTACTTCCTGTATTATATTCCAGAGCTGCACTCACTATTCTGCTGGTGCAGTCACTGTGTACATACATTACATTACTGATCCTGAGTTACTTCCTGTATTATACCCCAGAGCTGCACTCACTATTCTGCTGGTGCAGTCACTGTGTACATGCATTACATTACTGATCCTGAGTTACCTCCTGTATTATACCCCAGAGCTGCACTCACTATTCTGCTGGTGCAGTCACTGTGTACATACATTACATTACTGATCCTGAGTTACTTCCTGTACTATACTCCAGAGCTGCACTCACTATTCTGCTGGTGCAGTCACTGTGTACATACATTACATTACTGATCCTGAGTTACCTCCTGTATTATACTCCAGAGCTGCACTCACTATTCTGCTGGTGCAGTCACTGTGTACATACATTACATTACTGATCCTGAGTTACATCCTGTATTATACTCCAGAGCTGCACTCACTATTCTGCTGGTGCAGTCACTGTGTACATACATTACATTACTGATCCTGAGTTACATCCTGTGTTATACTCCAGAGCTGCACTCACTATTCTGCTGGTGCAGTCACTGTGTACATACATTACATTACTGATCCTGAGTTACATCCTGTATTATACTCCAGAGCTGCACTCACTATTCTGCTGGTGCAGTCACTGTGTACATACATTACATTACTGATCCTGTGTTACATCCTGTATTATACTCCAGAGCTGCACTCACTATTCTGCTGGTGCAGTCACTGTGTACATACATTACATTACTGATCCTGAGTTACCTCCTGTATTATACTCCAGAGCTGCACTCACTATTCTGCTGGTGCAGTCACTGTGTACATACATTACATTACTGATCCTGAGTTACTTCCTGTATTATATTCCAGAGCTGCACTCACTATTCTGCTGGTGCAGTCACTGTGTACATACATTACATTACTGATCCTGAGTTACTTCCTGTATTATACCCCAGAGCTGCACTCACTATTCTGCTGGTGCAGTCACTGTGTACATGCATTACATTACTGATCCTGAGTTACCTCCTGTATTATACCCCAGAGCTGCACTCACTATTCTGCTGGTGCAGTCACTGTGTACATACATTACATTACTGATCCTGAGTTACTTCCTGTACTATACTCCAGAGCTGCACTCACTATTCTGCTGGTGCAGTCACTGTGTACATACATTACATTACTGATCCTGAGTTACCTCCTGTATTATACCCCAGAGCTGCACTCACTATTCTGCTGGTGCAGTCACTGTGTACATACATTACATTACTGATCCTGAGTTACCTCCTGTATTATACTCCAGAGCTGCACTCACTATTCTGCTGGTGCAGTCACTATGTACATACATTACATTACTGATCCTGAGTTACCTCCTGTATTATATTCCAGAGCTGCACTCACTATTCTGCTGGTGCAGTCACTGTGTACATACATTACATTACTGATCCGGAGTTACATCCTGTATTATACTCCAGAGCTGCACTCACTATTCTGCTGGTGCAGTCACTGTGTACATACATTACTGATCCTGAGTTACCTCCTGTATTATATTCCAGAGCTGCACTCACTATTCTGCTGGTGCAGTCACTGTGTACATACATTACATTACTGATCCTGAGTTACCTCCTGTATTATACCCCAGAGCTGCACTCACTATTCTGCTGGTGCAGTTACTGTGTACATACATTACATTACTGATCCTGAGTTACTTCCTGTATTATACTCCAGAGCTGCACTCACTATTCTGCTGGTGCAGTCACTGTGTACATACATTACATTACTGATCCGGAGTTACATCCTGTATTATACTCCAGAGCTGCACTCACTATTCTGCTGGTGCAGTCACTGTGTACATACATTACTGATCCTGAGTTACCTCCTGTATTATATTCCAGAGCTGTGCTCACTATTCTGCTGGTGCAGTCACTGTGTACATATATTACATTACTGATCCTGAGTTACATCCTGTATTATACTCCAGAGCTGCACTCACTATTCTGCTGGTGCAGTCACTGTGTACATACATTACATTACTGATCCTGAGTTACCTCCTGTATTATACTACAGAGCTGCACTCACTATTCTGCTGGTGCAGTCACTGTGCACATACATTACATTACTGATCCTGAGTTACCTCCTGTATTATACTCCAGAGCTGCACTCACTATTCTGCTGGTGCAGTCACTGTGTACATACATTACATTACTGATCCTTAGTTACCTCCTGTATTATACTCCAGAGCTGCACTCACTATTCTGCTGATGCAGTCACTGTGTACATACATTACTGATCCTGAGTTACATCCTGTATTATACTCCAGAGCTGCACTCACTATTCTGCTGGTGCAGTCACTGTGTACATACATTACATTACTGATCCTAAGTTACATCCTGCATTATACTCTAGAGCTGCACTCACTATTCTGCTGGTGCAGTCACTGTGTACATACATTACATTACTGATCCTGAGTTATCTCCTGTATTATACCCCAGAGCTGCACTCACTATTCTGCTGGTGCAGTCACTGTGTACATACATTACATTACTGATCCTCAGTTACCTCCTGTATTATACTGCAGAGCTGCACTCACTATTCTTCTGGTGCAGTCACTGTGTACATACATTACATTACTGATCCTGAGTTACATCCTGTATTATCCTCCAGAGCTGCGCTCGCTATTCTGCTGGTGCAGTCACCGTGTACATACATTACTGATCCTGAGTTACATCCTGTATTATACTCCAGAGCTGCACTCACTATTCTGCTGGTGCAGTCACTGTGTACATACGTTACATTACTGATCCTGAGTTACCTCCTGTATTATACTCCAGAGCTGCACTCACTATTCTGCTGGTGCAGTCACTGTGTACATACATTACATTACTGATCCTGAGTTACATCTTGTATTATACTCCAGAGCTGCACTCACTATTCTGCTGGTGCAGTCACTGTGTACATACATTACATTACTGATCCTGAGTTACATCCTGTATTATACTCCAGAGCTGCACTCACTATTCTGCTGGTGCAGTCACTGTGTACATACATTACATTACTGATCCTGAGTTACATCCTGTATTATACTCCAGAGCTGCACTCACTATTCTGCTGGTGCAGTCACTGTGTACATACATTACATTACTGATCCTGAGTTACATCCTGTGTTATACTCCAGAGCTGCACTCACTATTCTGCTGGTGCAGTCACTGTGTACATACATTACATTACTGATCCTGAGTTACATCCTGTATTATACTCCAGAGCTGCACTCACTATTCTGCTGGTGCAGTCACTGTGTACATACATTACATTACTGATCCTGTGTTACCTCCTGTATTATACTCCAGAGCTGCACTCACTATTCTGCTGGTGCAGTCACTGTGTACATACATTACATTACTGATCCTGAGTTACATCCTGTATTATACTCCAGAGCTGCACTCACTATTCTGCTGGTGCAGTCACTGTGTACATACATTACATTACTGATCCTGAGTTACTTCCTGTATTATACCCCAGAGCTGCACTCACTATTCTGCTGGTGCAGTCACTGTGTACATGCATTACATTACTGATCCTGAGTTACCTCCTGTATTATACCCCAGAGCTGCACTCACTATTCTGCTGGTGCAGTCACTGTGTACATACATTACATTACTGATCCTGAGTTACTTCCTGTACTATACTCCAGAGCTGCACTCACTATTCTGCTGGTGCAGTCACTGTGTACATACATTACATTACTGATCCTGAGTTACCTCCTGTATTATACCCCAGAGCTGCACTCACTATTCTGCTGGTGCAGTCACTGTGTACATACATTACATTACTGATCCTGAGTTACCTCCTGTATTATATTCCAGAGCTGCACTCACTATTCTGCTGGTGCAGTCACTGTGTACATACATTACATTACTGATCCGGAGTTACATCCTGTATTATACTCCAGAGCTGCACTCACTATTCTGCTGGTGCAGTCACTGTGTACATACATTACTGATCCTGAGTTACCTCCTGTATTATATTCCAGAGCTGCACTCACTATTCTGCTGGTGCAGTCACTGTGTACATACATTACATTACTGATCCTGAGTTACCTCCTGTATTATACCCCAGAGCTGCACTCACTATTCTGCTGGTGCAGTTACTGTGTACATACATTACATTACTGATCCTGAGTTACTTCCTGTATTATACTCCAGAGCTGCACTCACTATTCTGCTGGTGCAGTCACTGTGTACATACATTACATTACTGATCCGGAGTTACATCCTGTATTATACTCCAGAGCTGCACTCACTATTCTGCTGGTGCAGTCACTGTGTACATACATTACTGATCCTGAGTTACCTCCTGTATTATATTCCAGAGCTGTGCTCACTATTCTGCTGGTGCAGTCACTGTGTACATATATTACATTACTGATCCTGAGTTACATCCTGTATTATACTCCAGAGCTGCACTCACTATTCTGCTGGTGCAGTCACTGTGTACATACATTACATTACTTTACTGATCCTGAGTTACATCCTGTATTATACTCCAGAGCTGTGCTCACTATTCTGCTGGTGCAGTCACTGTGTACATATATTACATTACTGATCCTGAGTTACATCCTGTATTATACTCCAGAGCTGCACTCACTATTCTGCTGGTGCAGTCACTGTGTACATACATTACATTACTGATCCTGAGTTACCTCCTGTATTATACTCCAGAGCTGCACTCACTATTCTGCTGGTGCAGTCACTGTGTACATACATTACATTACTGATCCTGAGTTACCTCCTGTATTATACTCCAGAGCTGCACTCACTACTCTGCTGGTGCCCCCACTGTGTACATACATTACATTACTGATCCTGAGTTACATCCTGTATTATACCCCAGAGCTGCACTCACTATTCTGCTGGTCCAGCCGCTCTCTCTCTCCTCACACACATATTATACATATATATAGAATAATAACTACCTACACCATGACATCTGGTCCGGTCACCAAGCAAAAAATAACAATATAATAAACAATAACCGACAAATTATACACAAACTAATATATACAATCTTTTCTTTTTTTTAATAAATAAAATAAATACTAACTATACAAATATATACAAGACAAAACAAACCCCCCCACACTGGAGCCCACCAGTCCCTCCCCGGCACTGACCTGAGAGCTGGTCCTGCGCCTCATGCCTCAGTCCAACGTCCATAGGCCAGATCAGGCAGTGCCAGTTTTTCCCCCAAATAACCAGTGTCCCACAAGATGAACCCTCCTCCCCCCTTTTCCCTCCACCCAACCTAACACCTCCACCCAAACCCATATATACAATATATACAGAAACAAACAATACAATAACCACAACTGACAAAGCCCAAGTTCGGCGCCTGCAGCCCTACATCACTGTCTACTGATCAATAAAACAAAAATCTATGGTGTCAGCAGCAGCCCACCACCAGGAGAGGAGATGACCAGACTAGGGCACACTAAAAGAAAAGCCCCTCCAGAGGAGAGCGGCCCTCCGTGTACCCAGTCTCTCATACTCCAGAGAACGCACCTTCACCAGGTCACAGAGTATGGTCCTAAACACATCGTCCACTGGGAGGATTTTCCGCTGTGTCGATACTAAGCACCGTGCGTTCCACGTGTGATACCTAACCACTGCGCTAACTAGAAATAAGGTGCAGCGGTCCCGACCACCCAGGTCCCCGAATGCTCCATAGGCCCATTCCGCATAAGAGAGACCGGCCAGCCGGGGCCAGCCAATGGAGGCGCCCACCCTGTTGTACACCTCTGTGTTAAATGGACAACGAAGCAGGAAGTGGTCCATGCTTTCAAGCATGGTGCCACAATGCTCCCGAGGACAGTTCCTGTCCTCAGAGCTCCTACACTTCAGATTGTCCCTCACACACAGTTTCCCATGGAAGCAACGCCAAGCCAAGTCCCAAACCTTCGAGGGGATCCTGATAGAATTCAAAAGATGCAGACCCACCCCAAGATCCCGACTTGGGCAATCCCTGAGCACCAGAGGCCTCTGAAAATGGGTCAACAGAACCCTTTTGTCAAGGAGCTTCCTTGGCAGAGTCCTGACCTCCCACATTCCCAGACCCCACCGGCGAATTACCTTCAGAACCACGGTAGCGTAAGCTGGGAGATGTCCATGCGGTGTGCGGAGATCCTTCACTTGCCCTCCTGTCTCCCATTCCTGGAAGAAAGGCTGAAACCATCCCTTACAGGAGAATACCCACGGAGGAGCCCTCTCTTTCCAGAGGTTTGCAATATTGATCTTAATGAAGGTATTCACAAGGAATACCACAGGGTTGACCATACCCAACCCTCCTAGTCTCCTCGTACGGTAAGTAACCTCCCTCTTGACCAGGTTCAGTCTATTCCCCCATAACAGTTGGAAGAACAAACTGTAGACCCGAGTCCAGAGAGGCTCCGGCAAGATGCACACACTGCCCAGATAGATCAGCAAAGGGAGCAGGTAAGTTTTGATCAGGTTTACCCTTTCCCTTAGGGTCAAAGACCAACCCTTCCATTGGTTCACCTTCTGAGTGGCGATCTCTAGCCTGCTGTCCCAATTTTGTTTGGGGTAATCCCCCTGGCCAAATTCGATGCCAAGAACTTTTGCAGAGACTTTGGGTTCTGGAAGGGTGTCCGGGAGATCAAAACCAGGATCTCCTCCTCCCAGCCAGAGACTCTCACACTTATCCCTGTTGATCTTAGACCCGGATGCCTCCGAGTAGCGATTTACCTCTGACATCAGCCATTCTGCCTCCCCATCAGAGGAAACAAAAACGGTGACGTCATCGGCATACGCCACCACTCTCAGAGTGGCTTCCGGTGCTGCCCGGTCCATCCCGATCCCAGCCAATGGTCCACGCTCCACCCTCCTAAGAAATGGGTCAATCGCAAACGTGTACAGCAGCGGGCTCAAGGGACAACCCTGGCGAACACCACACCCAACCTCAAAAGAGCTGCCAATCCAACCGTTCACAAGCGGGAAACTCTCTGCCCCAGCGTACGAGGTTTTAAGCCAATCAATGAACCCCCCCGGCAGGCCATACCTCAGAAGGACAGACCAGAGGTACTCATGATTAACCCGATCAAACCCTTTTGCCTGGTCCAATGACAGCATGTACTCCTTCCAGTGACCAGCCCTACTCTGCTCCACTGCCTCTCGGACACAGAGTACAGCACTAATTGTACTGCGGCCCGGAACAGAGCAATGCTGGGCCCCCGAAAGGATCTGGGGTGCAAATTTCACAAGCCGATTAAACAGCACCTTTGCCAAAACCTTCCTGTCTGCATTGAGAAGCGCTATGGGACGCCAATTCTCAATGCAAGATGGGTCCTTACCCTTTGACAAGATGATCAGGGCAGACCTCCTCATTGACTTTGGCAGAGTGTCTGAGGAAAGACACTCATTGAATACTTCAGTCAAGAGGGGAACCAAGGCGTCCTTAAAGGTCTTATAGAATTCAGATGTTAAGCCATCTAGACCGGGAGATTTCTTAAGGGCAAGCCCTTCAATCGCCAACTTAACTTCCTCTTCCCTGATCATCTCTGTCAAAACACCAAGAGAGGGGTCTACCCCTGGTTCGGGGACGGCTTCAGCCAGAAAAGCCGACATCTCATCCCAATCCAGATCCCTCTTTCCCAAGAGGTGCGAGTACAAGGATCTGACGACCTCCAGGATCCCTGATCTGGATCTTTTCAGGGACCCCGCAGTGTCAACCAGTCCTGTAACAACTTTACTATTCACTGACATCTTGCAGTTTCTGTAAGGGTCGGGCGAGCGGTACGTCCCGTAATCCCTCTCAAAAACCAAAGATGCGTGTCTATCATACTGACACCTCATTAGCAAAGATTTCACTCTGGAGATCTCCTCGCGGCTACCTCCAGTTGAGACAAGATGCTCGAGTTTCCTCCTCAGGCCCTGATACAGGCGATACCTGTCCAGGCTCCTGAGGCTCGAGAGCTGGCGGAAGAATCTCGCCACCCTTTTCTTAAACATCTCCCACCACTCTGACTTACTACTACAAAGATCCAGTAAGGGTACCTGGCTCTGAAGAAAATCCTCAAAAGACTGTCTTATCTCCGCTTCTTCCAAGAGAGACGAATTGATCCTCCAAAAGCCTCTTCCCATCCGGGGGGTCTCTGTAACATTCAGGGAAAACAAAATCAAACAGTGATCGGAGAACTCCACCTCAACAACAGATACTGCTGAAGAGACGGCTTCCTCCTTTAAATAAAACCTGTCTATCCTGGACCTACAGTTACCTCTATGATAGGTGAACCCCTCGTGGCCTGGGGTGTGCCGGATGTGGACATCCACCAGGCGAGCCTCACTAGCTATACTATTAAGGGCGACGCTATCATAAGTCAGCTTGTCTCTGGAACCTCCTCTATCCCGGGGCCTCGTGACAGTGTTGAAGTCCCCTCCAAAGACGACCTGCCGACTCGTAAAAAGGTAGGGCTTGATCCTCGTAAAGAGACACTTTCGGTCCCACTTAGATTGGGGACCATAAATGTTAATGAGCCGAAGCTCCTGTCCCTTCATGAGGACATCTAATATCAGGCACCTCCCCATTTCTAACTCAATAACCCGTCGGCATTCTACCGGTGCGGTAAAAAGGACCGCCACTCCACTATACGGCTCGGCCGCAAGAGACCAATAGGAGGGCCCGAGTCTCCACTCCCTCTTAGCTATAAACACCTCTGCCATATTTGGCAGCCTGGTCTCTTGCAAAAAGAAAATGTCAGCTTCAACCCGGCTGAGAAAATCAAAGGCCGCAAATCTAGCCATGTTTGACTTAATGCTGGCGACATTAATGGACGCCAGCGTCAACGGAGTGGGTACCGCCATCATTGGTGATTGAGTTAGATGGCTTTCTTCTTCCCACTCCCCTTATCCTCTGCCTCAGAGGAGGAATCCTTCCCCCTTTTTAATGACACAGAGGTGTCCATTCCAGCATTTTTCCTTCTTTTCTCATTCTCGTCTCCGGACTCTGGGCCAGTCCCTCCCCCCAAGGACCTTGCATCCCCAGGAGAAGGAGACTCGGCACCCCCTGTAAGCTCCGCTGAAGCCGGAACCTCAGCCTCCTCCTCAGAGGAAGAGATGTTATCAAGGGCTTGGAACCGGTTAGAAAGACCAACCAGAGGGGAGTCAGTTTTACCTTCCTTAGGTACCTTGGTCAGAGCGGGAGATGTTTTATCTCCCTTCTTTTTCTTCTTTTTGGTGCCGAGCTTACGCTTGTTCTCTAGCCACCGCTTATTATCCTCATCCATACTTTCATAATGGGAGGATTCTGAGGCAGAGGCGGTTTCCTCCCTGTGGATCCTCCTGACCTCCTCATCCAACTCATCATCCCTCGGGGCCTCAGCAGCAAGACTGGCATCCAGGACAGGGGCTGCCCCGGTAGTCTGGGGCTCGCCCCGCTCCCTCTCCTGTCTGCGCTTGTCTAGACGCCTCAGCTGGGCAGGCGTCTTTTTATTGCTTTTCTTCCCTGGCCCCTCGGCTCCCCCACCCCTGCTAGTCCCCTCCCCAGCAGAATCGGTCTCACGGCTTACTCCCACCGGGGTCTCGACTGCATTAGCGAAGGAGCGAGGACAACGGCTGAATGGGTGACCTAACTCACCACACAGGTGGCACCTAATCTCCACACAAGAGGCGGCAAGATGGCCGACACCCCCACACAACGCGCATTTCTGCACGGTGCAGTTTGCACTGAAGTGTGTGGGGTCGCCGCACCTGTGACAGAGCTTCGGTTGCCCCTGGTAGAAGACCAGGATACGATCCCTACCCAGGAAGGCAGACGATGGAATGTGGGCAACCGTACCACCTGAACGCTTAAGTTTTAGCATAAACGTCCAGGCCCCTGACCAGATACCAAACTCGTCGCGGTTTTTCTTTGGCATCTCCACCACCTCTCCATACCGACCAAGCCACGTCATGATGTCATAGCAAGAAAGCGACTCGTTACGAGTCATCACGGTCACTTTCTTGATCTGGTTTTGGCGAGACACTGCCTGAACGGCAAAGTCTCGCCAGCCGGGCTCATTTTTTGCCAACTCATAATTCGCCCAGAAGAGCTCAAGCCCCTCCGGCCGAACAAAGCTGTTATCAAACTCAGGCGTGGAATAGGGATGTATCAAGGCGTAGATGTCAATCGCCTTGAAGCCCATCCTCAGCAGGAGCTCCACAACTTTAGACCTTGGAGGACATGCATCACTGCCCCTCCACCGAAGACGGACCACATTCCTACGCACACTGCCTGGCCCGGCTGTTGGGAGGGACCACACTGTATCCCCCCCTTTTTGCTCTCGGAAGGCCCCGAGGCCATGCCTCTCTATCCAGAAGGATAGATCAACCTCTCGACCCTCTACCATTAGTGATCTCTCCCCCTTCTTTAGAGCCTCCAGAAGGCGCCGTTGCAACATGCCGTCCCCAAAGCCCGGAGACTAGGAGGATGCCCTATTTGCCCCGGAGGTGACACTGGCATAACTCTGGACAGGTGTTGCCACCCCCGGGGGGGCAACCGGACCAGTGACCATATCAGCCCGAACAGTAACACCATTACCCACCTCCATCTCACCCTCCACCAAACCAGCAACCACACCACTAGACAATGAATTAGCCTCATTCACCCCCACCACCACATTCATTCCTGCTGGACCAGTAACAATGGTGGATGACCTTTTGACCTCCGCATCAGGCACAAGGGGCTCAGTCACCTCCATAGAACTGGAGGCGACCTCACCCCCGGTCTTATGTGTGCCCTCCACATCATTGGTCGGTAATTTCCGCTGTTTGGCATTCGGAATAATGTGCCGCTGATCTTTAGATGCTGTTAGGCGCCGCTGATCTTTAGCATCAGGATCTTCCGGACCAGCGACGCCAACACAAAATAGCACTTTCGTGGGAGGACCGGAACGCTCAGCCCCGACAGCCCCCTCACACTGCCGCCGCTTCTCAACTAAGTGATCAGCGGCAACAGCATTCAGAGGCGCCGAGGCTACCGGAGCTGCCCCCGACACCGGGCTGCTCCCCCCTCCCACTGAGGAGCGCACCACAGCATCGTGGCCTGACGGAACGCCCACCGCCGGGCCGCCCTCACTGTCCAGCCTCTCAGCTGATGCACCTCCTGCTGCGTCCCCGCTACTACAAGCAGAGACGGAGCTCTGCGCCTCACTACCGCGCTCTGTAATCTCCCCGCGCCTTTGCACCGGATCCACAGCAGAACCCGGGCTGGGCTGGGCAACGGGGCTTATACAGCGAGCTGAGCCTGCCGCCGACTCAGGGGGTACAGGGAGGGGGGCATATACGTATCTTACCGCCTCCTGCAGCTTTGGCTTGGTCTTCTTTGCCTTTTTGTGGCCCCCAGGTGCCTCTTCTGGTAGATCGTCACCAAGATGGAAGTTTTGGAGGCACACTGGGGACTCCAGGAGCTTAATCTCCGCCATTAGCGCCCCTCCCTGGCCGCTGCTGTCACTGTCCTCCCCAGAGCCGGCAGAACTGCGACCGGATGTCACTGTCGCCTGTCCTGCAGGGAGCTCGCTGCACGTGGCCTGCGGGTGACTTTGCAGGCTGCCAGGTGGGGCTTCCTGCTGGTCATCATCACTCTCATCATCCACCTGGCTCTCAGGCTGCAGCCCCATCTGCCTTTGCTCTCTGGTATCAGCCATTTCTCTAAAGCGCTCTTCATTTATTAGTTTTTCTTTGAAATGACCACTCTGCTCCCTGATGTCAGCTTTCCTCAGTTCCAGCAGGTGAATCTCCCTGGTCAGTCGCTTTACCTCGGCCTGGAGTTTAGCCTTGCTCTGTTTTGGAGGCCCCCGCAGCTTTGGCGCTTGTGCAGCGCAGCTCCTCCCGGAGCCTCCTGATGAGCTTACTGGCATCTTCATACTCACGGAGGCGGATCATGACCCGGGAGGCATAGGTGGACACAGACTCCCGGGGTCCCTGCAGCGCCCAACCCCCCTCAGGGAGGTCGGCCTCACCTCCGTGAGCACTCCGCTTTCCTCCGGAAGGAGTGCCATCTTGCACGCCGCTGTCAGGCTTTACCTCCATGCTGGAAGCCTTGCGGCTTCTAGGGGTCTCCACAATCCCGGGAGGAGTAGGAGCCACATTGCTGCGACTCCTGGTGCAGCGTCTCACCCCCGAGTCCTCTGATGTGCAGGCCGGTTGCTGGTTTCTTCTGCCCCCCGCCGGTCTGGTTCAGGAAGCAGAAGCCTGGGACTTGGCTCCTTCACTCATCCCAGAAACCAGCTCTCCCTCCGGGAAAGAGAGAGAGCAGGTCCCAGGTGGAGAGGTGTTGGTTCTCAGAGATCAGGAGCTCACAGCAGGATCTGCAGCCACCACATCCATAATCACCACACTGACTAGCAGCTGATCAGAGCTGCACCCAGTATGCTGCTGGTGGAGTCACTGTGTACACACATTACATTACTGATCCTGAGTTACATTCTGTATTATAATCCAGAGCTGCACTCACTATTCTGCTGGTGCAGTCAGTGTGTACATACATTACATTACTGATCCTGAGCTACATCCTGTATTATACTCCTGAGCTGCACTCACTATTCTGCTGGTACAGTCACTGTGTACATATATTACTGATCCTGAGTTACATCCTGTATTATACTCCAGAGCTGCTCTCACTATTCTGCTGGTGCAGTCACTGTGTACATACATTACATTACTGATCCTGAGTTACATCCTGTATTATACTCCAGAGCTGCACTCACTATTCTGCTGGTGCAGTCACTGTGTACATACATTACATTACTGATCCTGAGTTACATCCTGTATTATACTCCAGAGCTGCACTCACTATTCTGCTGGTGCAGTCACTGTGTACATACATTACATTACTGATCCTGAGTTACATCCTGTATTATACTCCAGAGCTGCACTCACTATTCTGCTGGTGCAGTCACTGTGTACATACATTATATTACTGATCCTGAGTTACATCCTGTATTATACTCCAGAGCTGCAGTCACTATTCTGCTGGTGCAGTCACTGTGTACATACATTACATTACTGATCCTGAGTTACATCTTGTATTATACTCCAGAGCTGCACTCACTATACTGCTGGTGCAGTCACTGTGTACATACATTACATTACTGATCCTGAGTTACATCCTGTATTATACTCCAGAGCTGCACTCACTATTCTGCTTGTGCAGTCACTGTGTACATACATTACTGATCCTGAGTTACATCCTGTATTATACTCCAGAGCTGCACTCACTATTCTGCTTGTGCAGTCACTGTGTACATACATTACGTTACTGATCCTGAGTTACATCCTGTATTATACTCCAGAGCTGCACTCACTATTCTGCTGGTGCAGTCACAGTGTACATACATTACATTACTGATCCTGAGTTACATCCTGTATTATACTCCAGAGCTGCACTCACTATTCTGCTTGTGCAGTCACTGTGTACATACATTACGTTACTGATCCTGAGTTACATCCTGTATTATACTCCAGAGCTGCACTCACTATTCTGCTGGTGCAGTCACAGTGTACATACATTACATTACTGATCCTAAGTTACCTCCTGTATTATACTCCAGAGCTGCGCTCACTATTCTGCTGGTGCAGTCACTGTGTACATACATTACATTACTGATCCGGAGTTACATCCTGTATTATACTCCAGAGCTGCACTCACTATTCTGCTGGTGCAGTCACTGTGTACATACATTACATTACTGATCCTGAGTTACATCTTGTATTATACTCCAGAGCTGCACTCACTATACTGCTGGTGCAGTCACTGTGTACATACATTACATTACTGATCCTGAGTTACATCCTGTATTATACTCCAGAGCTGCACTCACTATTCTGCTTGTGCAGTCACTGTGTACATACATTACATTACTGATCCTGAGTTACATCCTGTATTATACTCCAGAGCTGCACTCACTATTCTGCTGGTGCAGTCACAGTGTACATACATTACATTACTGATCCTAAGTTACCTCCTGTATTATACTCCAGAGCTGCACTCACTATTCTGCTGGTGCAGTCACTGTGTACATACATTACATTACTGATCCTGAGTTACCTCCTGTATTATACTCCAGAGCTGCACTCACTATTCTGCTGGTGCAGTCACTGTGTATATACATTACATTACTGATCCTGAGTTACCTCCTGTATTATACTCCAGAGCTGCACTCACTATTCTGCTGGTGCAGTCACTGTGTACATACATTACATTACTGATCCTGAGTTACCTCCTGTATTATACTCCAGAGCTGCACTCACTATTCTGCTGGTGCAGTCACTGTGTACATACATTACATTACTGATCCTGAGTTACATCCTGTATTATACTCCAGAGCTGCACTCACTATTCTGCTTGTGCAGTCACTGTGTACATACATTACATTACTGATCCTGAGTTACATCCTGTATTATACTCCAGAGCTGCACTCACTATTCTGCTGGTGCAGTCACAGTGTACATACATTACATTACTGATCCTAAGTTACCTCCTGTATTATACTCCAGAGCTGCACTCACTATTCTGCTGGTGCAGTCACTGTGTACATACATTACATTACTGATCCTGAGTTACCTCCTGTATTATACTCCAGAGCTGCACTCACTATTCTGCTGGTGCAGTCACAGTGTACATACATTACATTACTGATCCTAAGTTACCTCCTGTATTATACTCCAGAGCTGCACTCACTATTCTGCTGGTGCAGTCACTGTGTACATACATTACATTACTGATCCTGAGTTACCTCCTGTATTATACTCCAGAGCTGCACTCACTATTCTGCTGGTGCAGTCACTGTGTACATACATTACATTACTGATCCTGAGTTACATCCTGTATTATACTCCAGAGCTGCGCTCACTATTCTGCTGGTGCAGTCACTGTGTACATACATTACATTACTGATCCTGAGTTACCTCCTGTGTTATACTCCAGAGCTGCGCTCACTATTCTGCTGGTGCAGTCACTGTGTACATACATTACATTACTGATCCTCAGTTACATCCTGTATTATACTCCAGAGCTGCACTCACTATTCTGCTGGTGCAGTCACTGTGTACATACATTACATTACTGATCCTGAGTTACATCCTGTATTATACTCCAGAGCTGCACTCACTATTCTGCTGGTGCAGTCACTGTGTACATACATTGCATTACTGATCCTGAGTTACATCCTGTATTATACCCCAGAGCTGCACTCACTATTCTGCTGGTGCAGTCACTGTGTACATACATTACTGATCCGGAGTTACCTCCTGTATTATACCCCAGAGCTGCACTCACTATTCTGCTGGTGCAGTCACAGTGTACATACATTACATTACTGATCCTGAGTTACCTCCTGTGTTATACTCCAGAGCTGCACTCACTATTCTGCTGGTGCAGTCACTGTGTACATACATTACATTACTGATCCTCAGTTACATCCTGTATTATACTCCAGAGCTGCACTCACTATTCTGCTGGTACAGTCACTGTGTACATACATTACATTACTGATCCTGAGTTACATCCTGTATTATACTCCAGAGCTGCACTCACTATTCTGCTGGTGCAGTCACTGTGTACATACATTACATTACTGATCCTGAGTTACATCCTGTATTATACCCCAGAGCTGCACTCACTATTCTGCTGGTGCAGTCACTGTGTGCATACATTACTGATCCGGAGTTACCTCCTGTATTGTACCCCAGAGCTGCACTCACTATTCTGCTGGTGCAGTCACTGTGTACATACATTACATTACTGATCCTGAGTTACATCCTGTATTATACTCCAGAGCTGCACTCACTATTCTGCTGGTGCAGTCACTGTGTACATACATTACATTACTGATCCTGAGTTACCTCCTGTATTATACTCCAGAGCTGCGCTCACTATTCTGCTGGTGCAGTCACTGTGTACATACATTACATTACTGATCCTGAGTTACCTCCTGTATTATCCTCCAGAGCTGCACTCACTATTCTGCTGGTGCAGTCACTGTGTACATACATTACATTACTGATCCTGAGTTACATCCTGTATTATACTCCAGAGCTGCACTCACTATTCTGCTTGTGCAGTCACTGTGTACATACATTACATTACTGATCCTGAGTTACATCCTGTATTATACTCCAGAGCTGCACTCACTATTCTGCTGGTGCAGTCACAGTGTACATACATTACATTACTGATCCTAAGTTACCTCCTGTATTATACTCCAGAGCTGTGCTCACTATTCTGCAGGTGCAGTCACTGTGTACATACATTACATTACTGATCCTGAGTTACCTCCTGTATTATACTCCAGAGCTGCACTCACTATTCTGCTGGTGCAGTCACTGTGTACATACATTACATTACTGATCCTGAGTTACCTCCTGTATTATACTCCAGAGCTGCACTCACTATTCTGCTGGTGGAGTCACTGTGTACATACATTACATTACTGATCCTGAGTTACCTCCTCTATTATACCCCAGAGCTGCACTCACTATTCTGCTGGTGCAGTCACTGTGTACATACATTACATTACTGATCCTGAGTTACATCCTGTATTATACCCCAGAGCTGCACTCACTATTCTGCTGGTGCAGTCACTGTGTACATACATTACTGATCCGGAGTTACCTCCTGTATTATACCCCAGAGCTGCACTCACTATTCTGCAGGTGCAGTCACTGTGTACATACATTACATTACTGATCCTGAGTTACCTCCTGTGTTATACTCCAGAGCTGCACTCACTATTCTGCTGGTGCAGTCACTGTGTACATACATTACATTACTGATCCTCAGTTACATCCTGTATTATACTCCAGAGCTGCACTCGCTATTCTGCTGGTACAGTCACTGTGTACATACATTACATTACTGATCCTGAGTTACATCCTGTATTATACTCCAGAGCTGCACTCACTATTCTGCTGGTGCAGTCACTGTGTACATACATTACATTACTGATCCTGAGTTACATCCTGTATTATACCCCAGAGCTGCACTCACTATTCTGCTGGTGCAGTCACTGTGTGCATACATTACTGATCCGGAGTTACCTCCTGTATTGTACCCCAGAGCTGCACTCACTATTCTGCTGGTGCAGTCACTGTGTACATACATTACATTACTGATCCTGAGTTACATCCTGTATTATACTCCAGAGCTGCACTCACTATTCTGCTGGTGCAGTCACTGTGTACATACATTACATTACTGATCCTGAGTTACCTCCTGTATTATACTCCAGAGCTGCGCTCACTATTCTGCTGGTGCAGTCACTGTGTACATACATTACATTACTGATCCTGAGTTACCTCCTGTATTATCCTCCAGAGCTGCACTCACTATTCTGCTGGTGCAGTCACTGTGTACATACATTACATTACTGATCCTGAGTTACATCCTGTATTATACTCCAGAGCTGCACTCACTATTCTGCTGGTGCAGTCACTGTGTAAATACATTACATTACTGATCCCGAGTTACATCCTGTATTATACTCCAGAGCTGCACTCACTATTCTGCCGGTGCAGTCACTGTGTACATACATTACATTACTGATCCTGAGTTACATCCTGTATTATACCCCAGAGCTGCACTCACTATTCTGCCGGTGCAGTCACTGTGTACATACATTACATTACTGATCCTGAGTTACATCTTGTATTATACTCCAGAGCTGCACTCACTATACTGCTGGTGCAGTCACTGTGTACATACATTACATTACTGATCCTGAGTTACATCCTGTATTATACTCCAGAGCTGCACTCACTATTCTGCTTGTGCAGTCACTGTGTACATACATTACATTACTGATCCTGAGTTACATCCTGTATAATACTCCAGAGCTGCACTCACTATTCTGCTGGTGCAGTCACAGTGTACATACATTACATTACTGATCCTAAGTTACCTCCTGTATTATACTCCAGAGCTGTGCTCACTATTCTGCAGGTGCAGTCACTGTGTACATACATTACATTACTGATCCTGAGTTACCTCCTGTATTATACTCCAGAGCTGCACTCACTATTCTGCTGGTGCAGTCAATGTGTACATACATTACATTACTGATCCTGAGTTACCTCCTGTATTATACTCCAGAGCTGCACTCACTATTCTGCTGGTGGAGTCACTGTGTACATACATTACATTACTGATCCTGAGTTACCTCCTCTATTATACCCCAGAGCTGCACTCACTATGCTGCTGGTGCAGTCACTGTGTACATACATTACATTACTGATCCTGAGTTACATCCTGTATTATACCCCAGAGCTGCACTCACTATTCTGCTGGTGCAGTCACTGTGTACATACATTACATTACTGATCCTGAGTTACATCCTGTATTATACCCCAGAGCTGCACTCACTATTCTGCTGGTGCAGTCACTGTGTACATACATTACATTACTGATCCTGAGTTACCTCCTGTATTATACCCCAGAGCTGCACTCACTATTCTGCTGGTGCAGTCACTGTGTACATACATTACATTACTGATCCTGAGTTACATCCTGTATTATACTCCAGAGCTGCACTCACTATTCTGCTGGTGGAGTCACTGTGTACATACATTACATTACTGATCCTGAGTTACCTCCTGTATTATACTCCAGAGCTGCACTCACTATTCTGCTGGTGCAGTCACTGTGTACATACATTACATTACTGATCCTGAGTTACCTCCTGTATTATACTCCAGAGCTGCACTCACTATTCTGCTGGTGCAGTCACTGTGTACATACATTACATTACTGATCCTGAGTTACCTCCTGTATTATACCCCAGAGATGCACTCACTATTCTGCTGGTGCAGTCACTGTGTACATACATTACATTACTGATCCTGAGTTACATCCTGTATTATACTCCAGAGCTGCACTCACTATTCTGCTTGTGCAGTCACTGTGTACATACATTACATTACTTTATCCTGAGTTACATCCTGTATTATACTCCAGAGCTGCACTCACTATTCTGCTTGTGCAGTCACTGTGTACATACATTACATTAGTGATCCTGAGTTACATCCTGTATTATACTCCAGAGCTGCACTCACTATTCTGCTGGTGCAGTCACAGTGTACATACATTACATTACTGATCCTAAGTTACCTCCTGTATTATACTCCAGAGCTGCACTCACTATTCTGCTGGTGCAGTCACTGTGTACATACATTACATTAGTGATCCTGAGTTACATCCTGTATTATACTCCAGAGCTGCACTCACTATTCTGCTTGTGCAGTCACTGTGTACATACATTACATTACTTTATCCTGAGTTACATCCTGTATTATACTCCAGAGCTGCACTCACTATTCTGCTTGTGCAGTCACTGTGTACATACATTACATTAGTGATCCTGAGTTACATCCTGTATTATACTCCAGAGCTGCACTCACTATTCTGCTGGTGCAGTCTCAGTGTACATACATTACATTACTGATCCTAAGTTACCTCCTGTATTATACTCCAGAGCTGCGCTCACTATTCTGCTGGTGCAGTCACTGTGTACATACTTTACATTACTGATCCTGAGTTACCTCCTGTATTATACTCCAGAGCTGCACTCACTATTCTGCTGGTGCAGTCACTGTGTACATACATTACATTACTGATCCTGAGTTACCTCCTGTATTATACTCCAGAGCTGCACTCACTATTCTGCTGGTGCAGTCACTGTGTACATACATTACATTACTGATCCTCAGTTACATCCTGTATTATACTCCAGAGCTGCACTCACTATTCTGCTGGTACAGTCACTGTGTACATACATTACATTACTGATCCTGAGTTACATCCTGTATTATACTCCAGAGCTGCACTCACTATTCTGCTGGTGCAGTCACTGTGTACATACATTACATTACTGATCCTGAGTTACATCCTGTATTATACCCCAGAGCTGCACTCACTATTCTGCTGGTGCAGTCACTGTGTGCATACATTACTGATCCGGAGTTACCTCCTGTATTGTACCCCAGAGCTGCACTCACTATTCTGCTGGTGCAGTCACTGTGTACATACATTACATTACTGATCCTGAGTTACATCCTGTATTATGCTCCAGAGCTGCACTCACTATTCTGCTGGTGCAGTCACTGTGTACATACATTACATTACTGATCCTGAGTTACCTCCTGTATTATACTCCAGAGCTGCGCTCACTATTCTGCTGGTGCAGTCACTGTGTACATACATTACATTACTGATCCTGAGTTACCTCCTGTATTATCCTCCAGAGCTGCACTCACTATTCTGCTGGTGCAGTCACTGTGTACATACATTACATTACTGATCCTGAGTTACATCCTGTATTATACTCCAGAGCTGCACTCACTATTCTGCTTGTGCAGTCACTGTGTACATACATTACATTACTGATCCTGAGTTACATCCTGTATTATACTCCAGAGCTGCACTCACTATTCTGCTGGTGCAGTCACAGTGTACATACATTACATTACTGATCCTAAGTTACCTCCTGTATTATACTCCAGAGCTGTGCTCACTATTCTGCAGGTGCAGTCACTGTGTACATACATTACATTACTGATCCTGAGTTACCTCCTGTATTATACTCCAGAGCTGCACTCACTATTCTGCTGGTGCAGTCACTGTGTACATACATTACATTACTGATCCTGAGTTACCTCCTGTATTATACTCCAGAGCTGCACTCACTATTCTGCTGGTGGAGTCACTGTGTACATACATTACATTACTGATCCTGAGTTACCTCCTCTATTATACCCCAGAGCTGCACTCACTATTCTGCTGGTGCAGTCACTGTGTACATACATTACATTACTGATCCTGAGTTACATCCTGTATTATACCCTGGAGCTGCACTCACTATTCTGCTGGTGCAGTCACTGTGTACATACATTACTGATCCGGAGTTACCTCCTGTATTATACCCCAGAGCTGCACTCACTATTCTGCAGGTGCAGTCACTGTGTACATACATTACATTACTGATCCTGAGTTACCTCCTGTGTTATACTCCAGAGCTGCACTCACTATTCTGCTGGTGCAGTCACTGTGTACATACATTACATTACTGATCCTCAGTTACATCCTGTATTATACTCCAGAGCTGCACTCACTATTCTGCTGGTACAGTCACTGTGTACATACATTACATTACTGATCCTGAGTTACATCCTGTATTATACTCCAGAGCTGCACTCACTATTCTGCTGGTGCAGTCACTGTGTACATACATTACATTACTGATCCTGAGTTACATCCTGTATTATACCCCAGAGCTGCACTCACTATTCTGCTGGTGCAGTCACTGTGTGCATACATTACTGATCCGGAGTTACCTCCTGTATTGTACCCCAGAGCTGCACTCACTATTCTGCTGGTGCAGTCACTGTGTACATACATTACATTACTGATCCTGAGTTACATCCTGTATTATACTCCAGAGCTGCACTCACTATTCTGCTGGTGCAGTCACTGTGTACATACATTACATTACTGATCCTGAGTTACCTCCTGTATTATACTCCAGAGCTGCGCTCACTATTCTGCTGGTGCAGTCACTGTGTACATACATTACATTACTGATCCTGAGTTACCTCCTGTATTATCCTCCAGAGCTGCACTCACTATTCTGCTGGTGCAGTCACTGTGTAAATACATTACATTACTGATCCCGAGTTACATCCTGTATTATACTCCAGAGCTGCACTCACTATTCTGCCGGTGCAGTCACTGTGTACATACATTACATTACTGATCCTGAGTTACATCCTGTATTATACCCCAGAGCTGCACTCACTATTCTGCCGGTGCAGTCACTGTGTACATACATTACATTACTGATCCTGAGTTACATCTTGTATTATACTCCAGAGCTGCACTCACTATACTGCTGGTGCAGTCACTGTGTACATACATTACATTACTGATCCTGAGTTACATCCTGTATTATACTCCAGAGCTGCACTCACTATTCTGCTTGTGCAGTCACTGTGTACATACATTACATTACTGATCCTGAGTTACATCCTGTATAATACTCCAGAGCTGCACTCACTATTCTGCTGGTGCATTCACAGTGTACATACATTACATTACTGATCCTAAGTTACCTCCTGTATTATACTCCAGAGCTGTGCTCACTATTCTGCAGGTGCAGTCACTGTGTACATACATTACATTACTGATCCTGAGTTACCTCCTGTATTATACTCCAGAGCTGCACTCACTATTCTGCTGGTGCAGTCAATGTGTACATACATTACATTACTGATCCTGAGTTACCTCCTGTATTATACTCCAGAGCTGCACTCACTATTCTGCTGGTGGAGTCACTGTGTACATACATTACATTACTGATCCTGAGTTACCTCCTCTATTATACCCCAGAGCTGCACTCACTATTCTGCTGGTGCAGTCACTGTGTACATACATTACATTACTGATCCTGAGTTACATCCTGTATTATACCCCAGAGCTGCACTCACTATTCTGCTGGTGCAGTCACTGTGTACATACATTACATTACTGATCCTGAGTTACCTCCTGTATTATACTCCAGAGCTGCACTCACTATTCTGCTGGTGCAGTCACTGTGTACATACATTACATTACTGATCCTGAGTTACCTCCTGTATTATACTCCAGAGCTGCACTCACTATTCTGCTGGTGGAGTCACTGTGTACATACATTACATTACTGATCCTGAGTTACCTCCTCTATTATACCCCAGAGCTGCACTCACTATTCTGCTGGTGCAGTCACTGTGTACATACATTACATTACTGATCCTGAGTTACATCCTGTATTATACCCTGGAGCTGCACTCACTATTCTGCTGGTGCAGTCACTGTGTACATACATTACTGATCCGGAGTTACCTCCTGTATTATACCCCAGAGCTGCACTCACTATTCTGCAGGTGCAGTCACTGTGTACATACATTACATTACTGATCCTGAGTTACCTCCTGTGTTATACTCCAGAGCTGCACTCACTATTCTGCTGGTGCAGTCACTGTGTACATACATTACATTACTGATCCTCAGTTACATCCTGTATTATACTCCAGAGCTGCACTCACTATTCTGCTGGTACAGTCACTGTGTACATACATTACATTACTGATCCTGAGTTACATCCTGTATTATACTCCAGAGCTGCACTCACTATTCTGCTGGTGCAGTCACTGTGTACATACATTACATTACTGATCCTGAGTTACATCCTGTATTATACCCCAGAGCTGCACTCACTATTCTGCTGGTGCAGTCACTGTGTGCATACATTACTGATCCGGAGTTACCTCCTGTATTGTACCCCAGAGCTGCACTCACTATTCTGCTGGTGCAGTCACTGTGTACATACATTACATTACTGATCCTGAGTTACATCCTGTATTATACTCCAGAGCTGCACTCACTATTCTGCTGGTGCAGTCACTGTGTACATACATTACATTACTGATCCTGAGTTACCTCCTGTATTATACTCCAGAGCTGCGCTCACTATTCTGCTGGTGCAGTCACTGTGTACATACATTACATTACTGATCCTGAGTTACCTCCTGTATTATCCTCCAGAGCTGCACTCACTATTCTGCTGGTGCAGTCACTGTGTAAATACATTACATTACTGATCCCGAGTTACATCCTGTATTATACTCCAGAGCTGCACTCACTATTCTGCCGGTGCAGTCACTGTGTACATACATTACATTACTGATCCTGAGTTACATCCTGTATTATACCCCAGAGCTGCACTCACTATTCTGCCGGTGCAGTCACTGTGTACATACATTACATTACTGATCCTGAGTTACATCTTGTATTATACTCCAGAGCTGCACTCACTATACTGCTGGTGCAGTCACTGTGTACATACATTACATTACTGATCCTGAGTTACATCCTGTATTATACTCCAGAGCTGCACTCACTATTCTGCTTGTGCAGTCACTGTGTACATACATTACATTACTGATCCTGAGTTACATCCTGTATAATACTCCAGAGCTGCACTCACTATTCTGCTGGTGCATTCACAGTGTACATACATTACATTACTGATCCTAAGTTACCTCCTGTATTATACTCCAGAGCTGTGCTCACTATTCTGCAGGTGCAGTCACTGTGTACATACATTACATTACTGATCCTGAGTTACCTCCTGTATTATACTCCAGAGCTGCACTCACTATTCTGCTGGTGCAGTCACTGTGTACATACATTACATTACTGATCCTGAGTTACCTCCTCTATTATACCCCAGAGCTGCACTCACTATGCTGCTGGTGCAGTCACTGTGTACATACATTACATTACTGATCCTGAGTTACATCCTGTATTATACCCCAGAGCTGCACTCACTATTCTGCTGGTGCAGTCACTGTGTACATACATTACATTACTGATCCTGAGTTACATCCTGTATTATACCCCAGAGCTGCACTCACTATTCTGCTGGTGCAGTCACTGTGTACATACATTACATTACTGATCCTGAGTTACCTCCTGTATTATACCCCAGAGCTGCACTCACTATTCTGCTGGTGCAGTCACTGTGTACATACATTACATTACTGATCCTGAGTTACATCCTGTATTATACTCCAGAGCTGCACTCACTATTCTGCTGGTGGAGTCACTGTGTACATACATTACATTACTGATCCTGAGTTACCTCCTGTATTATACTCCAGAGCTGCACTCACTATTCTGCTGGTGCAGTCACTGTGTACATACATTACATTACTGATCCTGAGTTACCTCCTGTATTATACCCCAGAGATGCACTCACTATTCTGCTGGTGAAGTCACTGTGTACATACATTACATTACTGATCCTGAGTTACATCCTGTATTATACTCCAGAGCTGCACTCACTATTTTGCTTGTGCAGTCACTGTGTACATACATTACATTACTTTATCCTGAGTTACATCCTGTATTATACTCCAGAGCTGCACTCACTATTCTGCTTGTGCAGTCACTGTGTACATACATTACATTAGTGATCCTGAGTTACATCCTGTATTATACTCCAGAGCTGCACTCACTATTCTGCTGGTGCAGTCACAGTGTACATACATTACATTACTGATCCTAAGTTACCTCCTGTATTATACTCCAGAGCTGCACTCACTATTCTGCTGGTGCAGTCACTGTGTACATACATTACATTAGTGATCCTGAGTTACATCCTGTATTATACTCCAGAGCTGCACTCACTATTCTGCTTGTGCAGTCACTGTGTACATACATTACATTACTTTATCCTGAGTTACATCCTGTATTATACTCCAGAGCTGCACTCACTATTCTGCTTGTGCAGTCACTGTGTACATACATTACATTAGTGATCCTGAGTTACATCCTGTATTATACTCCAGAGCTGCACTCACTATTCTGCTGGTGCAGTCTCAGTGTACATACATTACATTACTGATCCTAAGTTACCTCCTGTATTATACTCCAGAGCTGCGCTCACTATTCTGCTGGTGCAGTCACTGTGTACATACTTTACATTACTGATCCTGAGTTACCTCCTGTATTATACTCCAGAGCTGCACTCACTATTCTGCTGGTGCAGTCACTGTGTACATACATTACATTACTGATCCTGAGTTACCTCCTGTATTATACTCCAGAGCTGCACTCACTATTCTGCTGGTGCAGTCACTGTGTACATACATTACATTACTGATCCTGAGTTACATCCTGTATTATACTCCAGAGCTGCGCTCACTATTCTGCTGGTGCAGTCACTGTGTACATATATTACATTACTGATCCTGAGTTACATCCTGTATTATACTCCAGAGCTGCACTCACTATTCTGCTGGTGCAGTCACTGTGTACATACATTACATTACTGATCCTGAGTTACCTCCTGTATTATACTCCAGAGCTGCACTCACTATTCTGCTGGTGCAGTCACTGTGCACATACATTACATTACTGATCCTGAGTTACATCCTGTATTATACTCCAGAGCTGCACTCACTATTCTGCTGGTGCAGTCACTGTGTACATACATTACATTACTGATCCTGAGTTACCTCCTGTATTATACTCCAGAGCTGCACTCACTATTCTGCTGGTGCAGTCACAGTGTACATACATTACATTACTGATCCTAAGTTACCTCCTGTATTATACTCCAGAGCTGCACTCACTATTCTGCTGGTGCAGTCACTGTGTACATACATTACATTACTGATCCTGAGTTACATCCTGTATTATACTCCAGAGCTGCACTCACTATTCTGCTGGTGCAGTCACTGTGTACATACATTACATTACTGATCCTGAGTTACCTCCTGTATTATACTCCAGAGCTGCACTCACTATTCTGCTGGTGCAGTCACAGTGTACATACATTACATTACTGATCCTAAGTTACCTCCTGTATTATACTCCAGAGCTGCACTCACTATTCTGCTGTGCAGTCACTGTGTACATACATTACATTACTGATCCTGAGTTACCTCCTGTATTATACTCCAGAGCTGCACTCCCTATTCTGCTGGTGCAGTCACTGTGTACATACATTACATTACTGATCCTGAGTTACATCCTGTATTATACTCCAGAGCTGCGCTCACTATTCTGCTGGTGCAGTCACAGTGTACATACATTACATTACTGATCCTAAGTTACCTCCTGTATTATACTCCAGAGCTGCACTCACTATTCTGCTGTGCAGTCACTGTGTACATACATTACATTACTGATCCTGAGTTACCTCCTGTATTATACTCCAGAGCTGCACTCCCTATTCTGCTGGTGCAGTCACTGTGTACATACATTACATTACTGATCCTGAGTTACATCCTGTATTATACTCCAGAGCTGCGCTCACTATTCTGCTGGTGCAGTCACTGTGTACATACATTACATTACTGATCCTGAGTTACATCCTGTATTATACTCCAGAGCTGCACTCACTATTCTGCTGGTGCAGTCACTTTGTACATACATTACATTACTGATCCTGAGTTACCTCCTGTATTATACTCCAGAGCTGCGCTCACTATTCTGCAGGTGCAGTCACTGTGTACATACATTACATTACTGATCCTGAGTTACCTCCTGTGTTATACTCCAGAGCTGCACTCACTATTCTGCTGGTGCAGTCACTGTGTACATACATTACATTACTGATCCTCAGTTACATCCTGTATTATACTCCAGAGCTGCACTCACTATTCTGCTGGTACAGTCACTGTGTACATACATTACATTACTGATCCTGAGTTACATCCTGTATTATACTCCAGAGCTGCACTCACTATTCTGCTGGTGCAGTCACTGTGTACATACATTACATTACTGATCCTGAGTTACATCCTGTATTATACCCCAGAGCTGCACTCACTATTCTGGTGCAGTCACTGTGTACATACATTACATTACTGATCCTGAGTTACCTCCTGTATTATACCCCAGAGCTGCACTCACTATTCTGCTGGTGCAGTCACTGTGTACATACATTACATTACTGATCCTGAGTTACATCCTGTATTATACCCCAGAGCTGCACTCACTATTCTGCTGGTGCAGTCACTGTGTACATACATTACTGATCCGGAGTTACCTCCTGTATTATACTCCAGAGCTGCACTCACTATTCTGCAGGTGCAGTCACTGTGTACATACATTACATTACTGATCCTGAGTTACCTCCTGTGTTATACTCCAGAGCTGCACTCACTATTCTGCTGGTGCAGTCACTGTGTACATACATTACATTACTGATCCTCAGTTACATCCTGTATTATACTCCAGAGCTGCACTCACTATTCTGCTGGTACAGTCACTGTGTACATACATTACATTACTGATCCTGAGTTACATCCTGTATTATACTCCAGAGCTGCACTCACTCTTCTGCTGGTGCAGTCACTGTGTACATACATTACATTACTGATCCTGAGTTACATCCTGTATTATACCCCAGAGCTGCACACACTATTCTGCTGGTGCAGTCACTGTGTACATACATTACTGATCCGGAGTTACCTCCTGTATTATACCCCAGAGCTGCACTCACTATTCTGCTGGTGCAGTCACTGTGTACATACATTACATTACTGATCCTGAGTTACATCCTGTATTATACTCCAGAGCTGCACTCACTATTCTGCTGGTGCAGTCACTGTGTACATACATTACATTACTGATCCTGAGTTACCTCCTGTATTATACTCCAGAGCTGCGCTCACTATTCTGCTGGTGCAGTCACTGTGTACATACATTACATTACTGATCCTGAGTTACCTCCTGTATTATCCTCCAGAGCTGCACTCACTATTCTGCTGGTGCAGTCACTGTGTACATACATTACATTACTGATCCTGAGTTACATCCTGTATTATACTCCAGAGCTGCACTCACTATTCTGCTGGTGCAGTCACTGTGTACATACATTACATTACTGATCCCGAGTTACATCCGGTATTATACCCCAGAGCTGCACTTACTATTCTGCCGGTGCAGTCACTGTGTACATACATTACATTACTGATCCTGAGTTACATCCTGTATTATACTCCAGAGCTGCACTCACTATTCTGCTGGTGCAGTCACTGTGTACATACATTACATTACTGATCCTGAGTTACATCCTGTATTATACTCCAGAGCTGCACTCACTATTCTGCTGGTGGAGTCACTGTGTACATACATTACATTACTGATCCTGAGTTACCTCCTGTATTATACTCCAGAGCTGCACTCACTATTCTGCTGGTGCAGTCACTGTGTACATACATTACATTACTGATCCTGAGTTGCCTCCTGTATTATACTCCAGAGCTGCACTCACTATTCTGCTGGTGCAGTTACTGTGTACATACATTACATTACTGATCCTGAGTTACCTCCTGTATTATACCCCAGAGCTGCACTCACTATTCTGCTGGTGCAGTCACTGTGTACATACATTACATTACTGATCCTGAGTTACATCCTGTATTATACACCAGAGCTGCACTCACTATTCTGCTCTTACAGTCACTGTGTACATACATTACATTACTGATCCTGAGTTACATCCTGTATTATACCCCAGAGCTGCACTCACTATTCTGCTGGTGCAGTCACTGTGTACATACATTACATTACTGATCCTGAGTTACCTCCTGTATTATACCCCAGAGCTGCACTCACTATTCTGCTGGTGCAGTCACTGTGTACATACATTACATTACTGATCCTGAGTGACATCCTGTATTATACCCCAGAGCTGCACTCACTATTCTGCTGGTGCAGTCACTGTGTACATACATTTCATTACTGATCCTGAGTTACCTCCTGTATTATACTCCAGAGCTGCACTCACTATTCTGCTGGTGGAGTCACTGTGTACATACATTACATTACTGATCCTGAGTTACATCCTGTATTATACCCCAGAGCTGCACTCACTATTCTGCCGGTGCAGTCACTGTGTACATACATTACATTACTGATCCTGAGTTACATCTTGTATTATACTCCAGAGCTGCACTCACTATACTGCTGGTGCAGTCACTGTGTACATACATTACATTACTGATCCTGAGTTACATCCTGTATTATACTCCAGAGCTGCACTCACTATTCTGCTTGTGCAGTCACTGTGTACATACATTACATTACTGATCCTGAGTTACATCCTGTATTATACTCCAGAGCTGCACTCACTATTCTGCTGGTGCAGTCACAGTGTACATACATTACATTACTGATCCTAAGTTACCTCCTGTATTATACTCCAGAGCTGTGCTCACTATTCTGCAGGTGCAGTCACTGTGTACATACATTACATTACTGATCCTGAGTTACCTCCTGTTTTATACTCCAGAGCTGCACTCACTATTCTGCTGGTGCAGTCACTGTGTACATACATTACATTACTGATCCTGAGTTACCTCCTGTATTATACTCCAGAGCTGCACTCACTATTCTGCTGGTGCAGTCACTGTGTACATACATTACATTACTGATCCTGAGTTACCTCCTGTATTATACTCCAGAGCTGTGCTCACTATTCTTCAGGTGCAGTCACTGTGTACATACATTACATTACTGATCCTGAGTTACCTCCTGTATTATACTCCAGAGCTGCACTCACTATTCTGCTGGTGCAGTCACTGTATATATACATTACATTACTGATCCTGAGTTACCTCCTGTATTATACTCCAGAGCTGCACTCACTATTCTGCTGGTGCAGTCACTGTGTACATACATTACATTACTGATCCTGAGTTACCTCCTGTATTATACTCCAGAGCTGCACTCACTATTCTGCTGGTGGAGTCACTGTGTACATACATTACATTACTGATCCTGAGTTACCTCCTCTATTATACCCCAGAGCTGCACTCACTATTCTGCTGGTGCAGTCACTGTGTACATACATTACATTACTGATCCTGAGTTACATCCTGTATTATACCCCAGAGCTGCACTCACTATTCTGCTGGTGCAGTCACTGTGTACATACATTACATTACTGATCCTGAGTTACATCCTGTATTATACCCCAGAGCTGCACTCACTATTCTGCTGGTGCAGTCACTGTGTACATACATTACATTACTGATCCTGAGTTACCTCCTGTATTATACCCCAGAGCTGCACTCACTATTCTGCTGGTGCAGTCACTGTGTACATACATTACATTACTGATCCTGAGTTACATCCTGTATTATACTCCAGAGCTGCACTCACTATTCTGCTGGTGCAGTCACTGTGTACATACATTACATTACTGATCCTGAGTTACATCCTGTATTATACTCCAGAACTGCACTCACTATTCTGCTGGTGCAGTCACTGTGTACATACATTACATTACTGATCCTGAGTTACATCCTGTATTATACTCCAGAGCTGCACTCACTATTCTGCTGGTGCAGTCACTGTGTACATACATTACATTACTGATCCTGAGTTACATCCTGTATTATACCCCAGAGCTGCACTCACTATTCTGCTGGTGCAGTCACTGTGTACATACATTTCATTACTGATCCTGAGTTACCTCCTGTATTATACTCCAGAGCTGCACTCACTATTCTGCTGGTGGAGTCACTGTGTACATACATTACATTACTGATCCTGAGTTACCTCCTGTATTATACTCCAGAGCTGCACTCACTATTCTGCTGGTGCAGTCACTGTGTACATACATTACATTACTGATCCTGAGTTACCTCCTGTATTATACCCCAGAGCTGCACTCACTATTCTGCTGGTGCAGTCACTGTGTACATACATTACATTACTGATCCTGAGTTACATCCTTTATTATACTCCAGAGCTGCACTCACTATTCTGCTGGTGCAGTCACTGTGTACATACATTACATTGCTGATCCTGAGTTACATCCTGTATAATACTCCAGAGCTGCACTCACTATTCTGTTGGTGCAGTCACTGTGTACATACATTACTGATCCTGAGTTACCTCCTGTATTATACTCCAGAGCTGCACTCACTATTCTGCTGGTGCAGTCACTGTATATATACATTACATTACTGATCCTGAGTTACATCCTGTATTATACTCCAGAGCTGCACTCACTATTCTGCTGGTGCAGTCACTGTGTACATACATTACATTACTGATCCTGAGTTACCTCCTGTATTATACTCCAGAGCTGCACTCACTATTCCGCTGGTGCAGTTACTGTGTACATACATTACATTACTGATCCTGAGTTACCTCCTGTATTATACCCCAGAGCTGCACTCACTATTCTGCTGGTGCAGTCACTGTGTACATACATTACATTACTGATCCTGAGTTACATCCTGTATTATACCCCAGAGCTGCACTCACTATTCTGCTGGTGCAGTCACTGTGTACATACATTACATTACTGATCCTGAGTTACATCCTGTATTATACCCCAGAGCTGCACTCACTATTCTGCTGGTGCAGTCACTGTGCACATACATTACATTACTGATCCTGAGTTACATCCTGTATTATACTCCAGAGCTGCACTCACTATTCTGCTGGTGCAGTCACTGTGTACATACATTACATTACTGATCCTGAGTTACATCCTGTATAATACTCCAGAGCTGCACTCACTATTCCGCTGGTGCAGTCACTGTGTACATACATCACATTACTGATCCTGAGTTACCTCCTGTATTATACTCAAGAGCTGCACTCATTATTCTGCTGGTGCAGTCACTGTGTACACACATTACATTACTGATCCTGAGTTACATCCTGTATTATACTCCAGAGCTGCACTCACTATTCTGCTGGTGCAGTCACTGTGTACATACATTACATTACTGATCCTGAGTTACCTCCTGTATTATACTCCAGAGCTGCACTCACTATTCTGCTGGTGCAGTTACTGTGTACATACATTACATTACTGATCCTGAGTTACCTCCTGTATTATACCCCAGAGCTGCACTCACTATTCTGC
Organism: Phyllobates terribilis; assembly: GCF_046119375.1. Classification (NCBI taxonomy): domain Eukaryota; kingdom Metazoa; phylum Chordata; class Amphibia; order Anura; family Dendrobatidae; genus Phyllobates; species Phyllobates terribilis. Next base: position 200,061,093 of record NW_027362768.1, on the reverse strand, counting down.
TGGTGCAGTCACTGTGTACATACATTACATTACTGATCCTGAGTTACATCCTGTATTATACCCCAGAGCTGCACTCACTATTCTGCTGGTGCAGTCACTGTGTACATACATTACATTACTGATCCTGAGTTACATCCTGTATTATACCCCAGAGCTGCACTCACTATTCTGCTGGTGCAGTCACTGTGTACATACATTACATTACTGATCCTGAGTTACCTCCTGTATTATACCCCAGAGCTGCACTCACTATTCTGCTGGTGCAGTCACTGTGTACATACATTACATTACTGATCCTGAGTTACATCCTGTATTATACCCCAGAGCTGCACTCACTATTCTGCTGGTGCAGTCACTGTGTACATACATTTCATTACTGATCCTGAGTTACCTCCTGTATTATACTCCAGAGCTGCACTCACTATTCTGCTGGTGGAGTCACTGTGTACATACATTACATTACTGATCCTGAGTTACCTCCTGTACTATACTCCAGAGCTGCACTCACTATTCTGCTGGTGCAGTCACTGTGTACATACATTACATTACTGATCCTGAGTTACCTCCTGTATTATACCCCAGAGCTGCACTCACTATTCTGCTGGTGCAGTCACTGTGCACATACATTACATTACTGATCCTGAGTTACATCCTGTATTATACTCCAGAGCTGCACTCACTATTCTGCTGGTGCAGTCACTGTGTACATACATTACATTGCTGATCCTGAGTTACATCCTGTATAATACTCCAGAGCTGCACTCACTATTCTGTTGGTGCAGTCACTGTGTACATACATTACTGATCCTGAGTTACCTCCTGTATTATACTCCAGAGCTGCACTCACTATTCTGCTGGTGCAGTCACTGTGTACATACATCACATTACTGATCCTGAGTTACCTCCTGTATTATACTCAAGAGCTGCACTCAATATTCTGCTGGTGCAGTCACTGTGTACACACATTACATTACTGATCCTGAGTTACATCCTGTATTATACTCCAGAGCTGCACTCACTATTCTGCTGGTGCAGTCACTGTGTACATACATTACATTACTGATCCTGAGTTACCTCCTGTATTATACTCCAGAGCTGCACTCACTATTCTGCTGGTGCAGTCACTGTGTACATACATTACATTACTGATCCTGAGTTACCTCCTGTATTATACTCCAGAGCTGCACTCACTATTCTGCTGGTGCAGTCACTGTGTACATACATTACATTACTGATCCTGAGTTACCTCCTGTATTATACTCCAGAGCTGCACTCACTATTCTGCTGGTGCAGTCACTATGTACATACATTACATTACTGATCCTGAGTTACATCCTGTATTGTACTCCAGAGCTGCACTCACTATTCTGCTGGTGGAGTCACTGTGTACATACATTACATTACTGATCCTGAGTTACCTCCTGTATTATACCCCAGAGCTGCACTCACTATTCTGCTGGTGGAGTCACTGTGTACATACATTACATTACTGATCCTGAGTTACATCCTGTATTATACTCCAGAGCTGCGCTCACTATTCTGCTGGTGCAGTTACTGTGTACATACATTACATTACTGATCCTGAGTTACCTCCTGTATTATACCCCAGAGCTGCACTCACTATTCTGCTGGTGCAGTCACTGTGTACATACATTACATTACTGATCCTGAGTTACATCCTGTATTATACCCCAGAGCTGCACTCACTATTCTACTGGTGCAGTCACTGTGTACATACATTACATTACTGATCCTGAGTTACCTCCTGTATTATACTCCAGAGCTGCACTCACTATTCTGCTGGTGGAGTCACTGTGTACATACATTTCATTACTGATCCTGAGTTACATCCTGTATTATACCCCAGAGCTGCACTCACTATTCTGCTGGTGCAGTCACTGTGTACATACATTTCATTACTGATCCTGAGTTACCTCCTGTATTATACCCCAGAGCTGCACTCACTATTCTGCTGGTGCAGTCACTGTGTACATACATTACATTACTGATCCTGAGTTACATCCTGTATTATACCCCAGAGCTGCACTCACTATTCTGCTGGTGCAGTCACTGTGTACATACATTTCATTACTGATCCTGAGTTACCTCCTGTATTATACTCCAGAGCTGCACTCACTATTCTGCTGGTGCAGTCACTGTGTACATACATTTCATTACTGATCCTGAGTTACCTCCTGTATTATACCCCAGAGCTGCACTCACTATTCTGCTGGTGCAGTCACTGTGTACATACATTTCATTACTGATCCTGAGTTACCTCCTGTATTATACTCCAGAGCTGCACTCACTATTCTGCTGGTGGAGTCACTGTGTACATACATTTCATTACTGATCCTGAGTTACCTCCTGTATTATACCCCAGAGCTGCACTCACTATTCTGCTGGTGCAGTCACTGTGTACATACATTTCATTACTGATCCTGAGTTACCTCCTGTATTATACTCCAGAGCTGCACTCACTATTCTGCTGGTGGAGTCACTGTGTACATACATTACATTACTGATCCTGAGTTACCTCCTGTATTATACTCCAGAGCTGCACTCACTATTCTGCTGGTGCTGTCACTGTGTACATACATTACATTACTGCTCCTGAGTTACCTCCTGTATTATACCCCAGAGCTGCACTCACTATTCTACTGGTGCAGTCACTGTGTACATACATTACATTACTGATCCTGAGTTACCTCCTGTATTATACTCCAGAGCTGCACTCACTATTCTGCTGGTGCAGTCCCTGTGTACATACATTACATTACTGATCCTGAGTTACCTCCTGTATTATACTCCAGAGCTGCACTCACTATTCTGCTGGTGCAGTCACTGTGTACATACATTACATTACTGATCCTGAGTTACCTCCTGTATTATACTCCAGAGCTGCACTCACTATTCTGCTGGTGCTGTCACTGTGTACATACATTACATTACTGATCCTGAGTTACATCCTGTATTATACTCCAGAGCTGCACTCACTATTCTGCTGGTGTAGTCACTGTGTACATACATTACATTACTGATCCTGAGTTACCTCCTGTATTATACTCCAGAGCTGCACTCACTATTCTGCTGGTGCAGTCCCTGTGTACATACATTACATTACTGATCCTGAGTTACCTCCTGTATTATACTCCAGAGCTGCACTCACTATTCTGCTGGTGCAGTCACTGTGTACATACATTACATTACTGATCCTGAGTTACCTCCTGTATTATACTCCAGAGCTGCACTCACTATTCTGCTGGTGCAGTCACTATGTACATACATTACATTACTGATCCTGAGTTACATCCTGTATTATACTCCAGAGCTGCACTCACTATTCTGCTGGTGCAGTCACTGTGTACATACATTACATTACTGATCCTGAGTTACCTCCTGTATTATACTCCAGAGCTGCACTCACTATACTGCTGGTTGTTATTGGAAACAGTCAGCAAGCTTGCTGACAGGCACCCAATTACAGCTTTGCTGAGGTACTATCAGGCGAGTGTGAATGGGGCTAACCTGTATATGAAGCAGTTTTGCTGTGTTTCTACGTTTTTTGGTACGAGCTTATTGGATAAGATTTTCTGAAATTTCGTTGACTGGCTGCGAGATTTCAGCTCTGAAGCAGCAGAATTCTATGTATATAATTTTGTGGTGCTTTTGCATTTTCTTCACAATGACTGGGTCTTATCCGTATTGTGGGACCCCCTATTGTGGTGCTGCTGGTGCGGTCTGCATGTTTTGTATAGTCAGGGGTGGACGCTCCAGGTGTTTTTCGCATTAACCCTTTTGTTGCCACGGTCGTCTGCAGCGGTCTCTGGTGATGAATCTTTGTGTTTCCTGTCGGATGTGCTCTGGAGTGGAGAAGCCTCTTGTGATCATTGTACTGGGGGTCTTGGCAGCTGACCGGGCGGCGGGGCCGGGGATTAGGGATGTTAGGAGCCTCTGTTGCTCCTCACCCCCTGCGTCTTCTGGATACATTAAGCGACATAAATGTGCAATGAAAAGTCCTTCCGCCATCGTGACCTTTTTGCTGTCAGTGAACAGAAACATTTATTCTGCTCAGAGGCTGAAAACCCTTCCTGACCCGCAGCCCCTGACGCTGGAGCAGAGATCCAACTGAGGATTGTCTGCACCGGTACCGGCACAGACTAAGCAGCACTGGACATGATGATGGAGGCTGCGACTGGTGGGACTGACATTATTGGGAGTTGTAGTCATTTTATTGTTATGTGAGCCATCATTAATCACCTGACTCTTCCCTTACAGAACGGCGCTGTGCCCGGCGAAGCCACCAAGAGAGACGAGAACCCAAAGAGAGGAAACTGGGGCAATCAGATCGAGTTTGTTCTGACCAGTGTGGGCTATGCTGTGGGGCTGGGCAACGTCTGGAGGTTCCCGTATCTCTGCTACAGGAATGGAGGAGGTGAGAGACCCCGAGGGCAACACAGGAGCGTCCTGGGAAACCTCCAGATATCAGTTATATTATACAGCAGTGACATCACCGCTCTCCAGATATCAGTTATATTATACAGCAGTGACATCACCGCTCTCCAGATATCAGTTATATTATACAGCGGTGACATCACCGCTCTCCAGATATCAGTTATATTATACAGCAGTGACATCACCGCTCTCCAGATATCAGTTATATTATACAGCAGTGACATCACCGCTCTCCAGATATCAGTTATATTATACAGAGGTGACATCACCGCTCTCCAGATATCAGTTATATTATACAGCAGTGACATCACCGCACTCCAGATATCAGTTATATTATACAGCAGTGACATCACCGCTCTCCAGATATCAGTTATATTATACAGCAGTGACATCACCGCTCTCCAGATATCAGTTATATTATACAGCAGTGACATCACCGCTCTCCAGATATCACTTATATTATACAGCAGTGACATCACCTCTCTCCAGATATCAGTTATATTATACAGCAGTGACATCACCGCTCTCCAGATATCAGTTATATTATACAGCAGTGACATCACCGCTCTCCAGATATCAGTTATATTATACAGCAGAGACATCACCGCTCTCCAGATATCAGTTATATTATACAGCAGTGACATCACCGCTCTCCAGATATCAGTTATATTATACAGCAGTGACATCACCGCTCTCCAGATATCAGTTATATTATACAGCAGTGACATCACCGCTCTCCAGATATCAGTTATATTATACAGCAGTGACATCACCGCTCTCCAGATATCAGTTATATTATACAGCAGTGACATCACCGCTCCCCAGATATCAGTTATATTATACAGCAGTGACATCACCGCTCTCCAGATATCAGTTATATTATACAGCAGAGACATCACCGCTCTCCAGATATCAGTTATATTATACAGCAGTGACATCACCGCTCCCCAGATATCAGTTATATTATACAGCGGTGACATCACCGCTCTCCAGATATCAGTTATATTATACAGCAGTGACATCACCGCTCTCCAGATATCAGTTATATTATACAGCAGTGACATCACCGCTCCCCAGATATCAGTTATATTATACAGCGGTGACATCACCGCTCCCCAGATATCAGTTATATTATACAGCAGTGACATCACCGCTCCCCAGATATCAGTTATATTATACAGCAGTGACATCACCGCTCCCCAGATATCAGTTATATTATACAGCGGTGACATCACCGCTCCCCAGATATCAGTTATATTATACAGCGGTGACATCACCGCTCTCCAGATATCAGTTATATTATACAGCAGTGACATCACCGCTCTCCAGATATCAGTTATATTATACAGCAGTGACATCACCGCTCCCCAGATATCAGTTATATTATACAGCGGTGACATCACCGCTCTCCAGATATCAGTTATATTATACAGCAGTGACATCACCGCTCTCCAGATATCAGTTATATTATACAGCAGTGACATCACCGCTCTCCAGATATCAGTTATATTATACAGCAGTGACATCACCGCTCTCCAGATATCAGTTATATTATACAGCAGTGACATCACCACTCCCCAGATATCAGTTATATTATACAGCGGTGACATCACCGCTCTCCAGATATCAGTTATATTATACAGCGGTGACATCACCGCTCTCCAGATATCAGTTATATTATACAGCAGTGACATCACCGCTCTCCAGATATCAGTTATATCATACAGCAGTGACATCACCGCTCTCCAGATATCAGTTATATTATACAGCGGTGACATCACCGCTCTCCAGATATCAGTTATATTATACAGCGGTGACATCACCGCTCTCCAGATATCAGTTATATTATACAGCGGTGACATCACAGCTCTCCAGATATCAGTTATATTATACAACAGTGACATCACCGCTCTCCAGATATGAGTTATATTATACAGCAGTGACATCACCGCTCTCCAGATATCAGTTATATTATACAGCAGAGACATCACCGCTCTCCAGATATCAGTTATATTATACAGCGGTGACATCACCTCTCTCCAGATATCAGTTATATTATACAGCAGTGACATCACCGCTCTCCAGATATCAGTTATATTATACAGCAGTGACATCACCTCTCTCCAGATATCAGTTATATTATACAGCAGTGACATCACCGCTCTCCAGATATCAGTTATATTATACAGCAGTGACATCACCGCTCTCCAGATATCAGTTATATTATACAGCAGTGACATCACCGCTCTCCAGATATCAGTTATATTATACAGCAGTGACATCACCTCTCTCCAGATATCAGTTATATTATACAGCATTGACATCACCTCTCTCCAGATATCAGTTATATTATACAACAGTGACATCACCGCTCTCCAGATATCAGTTATATTATACAGCAGTGACATCACCGCTCTCCAGATATCAGTTATATTATACAGCAGTGACATCACCTCTCTCCAGATATCAGTTATATTATACAGCAGTGACATCACCGCTCTCCAGATATCAGTTATATTATACAGCAGTGACATCACCTCTCTCCAGATATCAGTTATATTATACAGCAGTGACATCACCGCTCTCCAGATATCAGATATATTATACAGCAGTGACATCACCGCTCTCCAGATATCAGTTATATTATACAGCAGTGACATCACCGCTCTCCAGATATCAGTTATATTATACAGCAGTGACATCACCGCTCTCCAGATATCAGTTATATTATACAGCAGAGACATCACCGCTCCCCAGATATCAGTTATATTATACAGCAGTGACATCACCGCTCTCCAGATATCAGTTATATTATACAGCAGTGACATCACCGCTCTCCAGATATCAGTTATATTATACAGCAGTGACATCACCGCTCCCCAGATATCAGTTATATTATACAGCAGTGACATCACCGCTCTCCAGATATCAGTTATATTATACAGCGGTGACATCACCGCTCTCCAGATATCAGTTATATTATACAGCAGTGACATCACAGCTCTCCAGATATCCGTTATATTATACAGCAGTGACATCATCGCTCTCCAGATATCAGTTATTATACAGCAGTGACATTACCGCTGTCTTCATATTATACATTTCTTCTTTGTTTTCTAGGTGCCTTCTTGTTCCCGTATTTCATCATGCTGGTGTTCTGCGGGATTCCGCTCTTTTTTATGGAATTGTCATTTGGGCAATTTGCCAGTCAGGGATGTCTAGGGGTCTGGAGAGTCAGCCCCATGTTTAAAGGTATAGTCTACCAATTTTTTAAACCTTTCGCTTACATTTTCTGAATCAGACTCCCCCGGAGCTTTTAGCGGAGGAGGGAACATGACTGAGTGAGGGGCAGACTCTTAAACGCTCACCTGAAGTTTTAGTTTTGGATAGCTGTGTAGTTTTTAAGCACAGGGGGGTGACTCATTGCAGAGAGGAGCACGGGATGTGTTCTTGTTGCTTTCTTGTTGCTTTCTCTCTTTATTTTACCTGGAGAACTTCAGGAAACATTTTTTGCTCGTGCCCGTTCTGTTTATTATTATTATTTATGATTATAGCGCCATTTATTCCATGGCGCTTTTCTTGTGAAAAGGGGTATATATAATAAAAAACAAGAACAGTAATCTTCAACAAAACGAGCCACTGACTGGTGCAAGAGGAGAGAGGACACTGCTCGCGAGGCTCACAGCTACAATAATTTCTACAGTTGCTTACTTCAGCGTTACTTGTATGGTGATTCATGTCTTATTGTATTTGTTGTATTCACAGTTATATGTCTTGTTTCATGTCTGATTCTGTTATGTATATAAACATCTAAATTTGCTAAACCCTTCTAAGCCCGTGGGAAGGGCGATCTTTCAGTCATGGTTCCGTAGAGGTTTCCTCCACAGGGGTTCTTTCCTCTCCTGAGCACTGTAGGATGACTCTTCATGAGTTGGAAATTGGCTGTGTGTATGCCCCTTGTTATGTTTGCAGGGTTTGAACACAAAACACAAGGGGTCAGTGGGTGCTCTCGTCCACTGGCCCGGCTGTTTTTAGAAAGACCTCATGGACCAGGGCTCATCCCACTTAATGCACCTCACTCCTTTTCCGTTGTCCGAATACTACTTAAACAACACAGGGTGAGGGTATAACAGCGTGGCAATACTTTATTGAACCACTAAACAGACAATAACACATAGTATAGTCTCAGCAAATACCCAAGATGGTGCAAATTACAGAGTCTCATCCTTCTGCTGGCCCGCCTGGGATAGAACAGCTGCGACTTTGAACTTTCAGGGCCGACTACCCCCACCAGTGGCACCAAGATTTTTTTCGGGCACTCGCAGAGAGGAGGTAATGACAAGCTTAGGAAGCTGACAGTACATTGAGGTAGGTGGCCAGGTGACCTGATTGTCCCAACCTGGCTTATCCAAATGTCTCTGTGATGGTGTGATACGGTGTGTGGGGTATCATTCTGTCTATGTTCATATTCTTACTGATTTTAGGAATGTTGTCCTGTTGCTCTGTATCATTCTGTGTATTCCTCGTATTGTTTAGAGTCTTAATTACCTTACAATAGGGCCGATAATTGATAATTTGAGTTAGCTCAGTTACCATCTGCAGCCTGAATGTGTCCATGCCTCTTGATGAACCCCTGCTGACATTATCACCCCGTGATCTCTGAGGCGCCATTCTCAGGTCTGGGAGGCCTGAAAACCATCCAACCTGTCTGCCTACCCCTGGATATAAAGAGGGGGTCTGAGGAGGACAGAGAGACAAGTAAGATAGATCCTTTGTGGGATGCTGAAGTTAAGGCCAGCACCGCAGAGAGACTAATACTGATAGAGGAGCCTATGCTGAGAAGTATCTGGAGCCGCACTGCCATACCGATCTCTAAGCGGAGGATTGGGACTCTCATCTCCCGGGCATTTATCCCGTTACTGGACTGTATCCGTGTTCCTGGACTATTTTGTCTTCTCTGTGGTGGATTGTTTATAGACCTTTCGGTTTGCATGTAATAAAGGTTCTTGGGGATGTTCACTCATCTCTCGCTCTGTTGGTCGTGTCATACGGGAGAAGGACCCCGTGACAACTGGTGGCAGTGGTGTTATCAACAGAGCGCAACCAAATGGAGAACCACCCACAGAGTGAATACAGAAGTTGGACTGTATCCAGTCTACAGGAGAGAGCCAGAGATCTGAGCCTGAACTTCCAGGGACTGATTAAAGAGGCCTTAATTGATCTACTAGTGGGTGCTAGCCAGGCCACCTCCTCCCAGATGTCTAACAGCCAAGCGCTGGAGATGGAGATACCCACCCCAAAATGCCGGTGGGTTGGTGTGGTACGAAGAAGAGATGGCGGTTCTGGGCCCAAGCGTCTCTCAGGAGTATGAGGAGGAGGCTGCTCGCCGAGCACAGGGGAGGCAAGAAGCAATGGAGCTCGAAAGAGGGAGTAATGCGATGTGGAGTGTAAACCCAACGTGATGGAGGTGCCCCACTCTGGCTGCATGCATTTGTCAGTGGGACTCCTGAACGGAAGCAGAGGCAGAGGCTTACCAAACCATTGACTCACAGTGGAATTGGGAACATAACTGTTACGGATCCGGGTGGTGGAACCTCTGTGCTGCGGTGCAAGGAGGGACCCAGAGGGGCGTAACTAGGTATCAACTCGGACCGACCATGGTCGTACGGCGGCTCAATCGACTCCGTGACCAGGGAGGGACCGAGCAGAGGGTCCAGGTGCTACTCTGGCGACGACCTTGTAAGAGAGCAGGTGACTCCCACGGGTCAGATGGCAAGGACCGGTACAGCACGGCGAGCAGGCTGACGGGTGGTCCGGACAGACGGACTGACAGACACGGCTGGTAACAAGTAGGAGCCTCCAGGTAAGCTGACAAGTAGGCACGGCAGGTAACAGGCAGGAGCCTCTAGGTAGGCTATCAGGCAGGCACGGCAAGTGACGGGCAGGAGCCTCTAGGTAGGCTGTCAGGCAGGCACGGCAAGTGACGGGCAGGAGCCTCTAGGTAGGCTATCAGGCAGGCACGGCAAGTGACGGGCAGGAGCCTCTAGGTAGGCTGTCAGGCAGGCACGGCAAGTGACGGGCAGGAGCCTCTAGGTAGGCTGTCAGACAGGCACGGCAACTGACGGGCAGGAGCCTCTAGGTAGGCTGTCAGGCAGGCACGGCAAGTGACTGGCAGGAGCCTCTAGGTAGGCTGTCAGGTGGTCACGACAAGTGACGGGCAGGTGCCTCTAAGTGGGCTGTCAGGCAGGCACGGCAAGTGACGAGCAGGAGCCTCTAGGTAGGCTGTCAGGTGGTCACGGCAAGTGACGGCCAGGAGCCTCTAGGTAGGCTGTCAGGTGGTCACGGCAAGTGACGGCCAGGAGCCTCTAGGTAGGCTGTCAGGTGGTCACGGCAAGTGACGGGCAGGTGCCTCTAAGTGGGCTGTCAGGCAGGCACGGCAAGTGACGGGCAGGAGCCTCTAGGTAGGCTGTCAGGTGGTCACGGCAAGTGACGGGCAGGAGCCTCTAGGTAGGCTGTCAGGTGGTCACGGCAAGTGGCGGGCAGGAGCCTCTAGGTAACAGGCAAGTTCTCCAAGTAGGCAGGCTAGCCTAGCCCATAGACAGACTGGCGGGCTGACCGTAGGCCGACCTTCGGGCTGGAGAGTGTCCTTGGCTGGCGGAGACAGGTAGCAGGTGAAGTCTCCGGATAAGCGGACTGGCCAAGCCCATAGACAGACTGGCAGACGGAGCTGTAAGCAGACTGTCGGGCTGGACGGATAGTCAGGAGTAGACTGGCAGACTAGGCTGGTAGTCAGGCAGGCAAAGTGACCTGAGGGCTGAAGCAGAGATTAACACACAAAGCTACAACCTTGCACTTGCACCTCTATATTGTAGGAGGTGCCTTTTATAGGGGAAATCCTCCGGCCAGTGGCCGGGGACTTTTTAGGACGACGCGCACGGCCCCTTTAAGAGGGAGGGAGCGCGCGCGCCCTAAGCACGGAGCCGGAAAAGCTGCATGCAGCAGCTGCAGGGAGGCCAGAAGACGCCGGAGCAGGACCGCGGCGGTAAGGGGGACGGCGTCTCTGCCGGGCAGGAGGCAGAGGCGCCGATTCTACAATAACATTGTAAAGCGGACTGTCCTGGATTACCACCCTATCACCCCAGACTCGTATAAGGCCCAGTTCCTAGACCTCCTATTCACCACGGGGGGATCGTTTAGGATGTATGCCCATAAGGCATGTCGGAGATGGCTGGAAAAAGAAAATGCCTTAACTGTGGAAGACGTTATACAGGCGTTCCTTATAGAACAATTTCTTGCCAAGTACCCCGCAGATATATGGGAATGAGTCCGGGAGCGCACGCTGCGCACCTTTGATAGAGCTGCAGCCCCGGCCGATGAGGCCCTTACTATCTGACCGCAATGGAGGAGGTTTCTGGACAATAGACCAGAGCCTGGTCCCACGCCCCGGCCCCCTCCAGTTATATCTGTCTCTCCACCCTGCCACAGGCCAATGACAACCATGCCTCACAATCCTGGGCCCCAACAGTTCCGACCAAGACCTAGTGGAATCACAGAGGAGGAGCTGCGGGGATTTTGGACTTCACAAAGACGGAGGTTAAGCTACCTTAATTGTGGACGCATTGGACTCTTTGGTAGAGAATGTCGGGAATGTTCTAGCTCACATCATCCGCGTCCCCAACCAGTGAACACGGTGCTGCAATGCGGCTGGAATGCAGGGGGAGAGGATCCCACTGTCCCTACCAGAGGAGGAAGAGGCATATGTGTTACAAGGACAAGTGTCCCCGACTAGATGGGGCACCTCAGCGACCATGAACCAGTATCTGCAAGCTCCATGACTCCAGAGCCTCAGTCACATTGATCAAAGAACATTTAGTCCTGGGCCAATGTATTCTTCCTGGCAGCCGTATGTTAGTGAACACAGCCGGAGGAGAATCTTTGAACATTCAGAGGGCCCGACTACATTTAGACTGGTGTCACTGTCATGGAATGGTGGATGTAGGATTAGTGCGGCAGGGTTGGTGTGCCACTGGGCCAATGTCTTAACCCAAAGCCAAGGACCGGTTCACAGTGCATCAGCTGAATGGGAATGGAGCAATCTCAACATGCAGACTAAGCCTCCTGCCTGTGGTGAGTAATACACAAAAATACAATGACTGTTACCATGAAGGAATGTGACCTAGGGGAGATAAATGACATCATGGAGGAGGCCCAGGGACTTGGGAACACTGGATCTACCATCACCCTGGTCAGCTCAGTTATTCTTCCTCCAGAACACCATTTACCAGGCCAAGAGACCACCCCCCTAGCTGGGGGTCAGCACTCTGGGGTTGGTCACAATTATAATAATGATAATATTTTTTATTTTTATAGTGCCAACATATTCTGCAGCAGTTTAGATTTTACAATAGATACACGTTCAGTTCTCGTCGGGTACGTGTGGAGTTTCCCAGGACAAATCAGGGTTCAGGGGGAGAATATGGAGGATCCTGCGGGGTAAAACAGACCTCGTCTCAGGGCTTTCCCCATTGGGGAGTTGGCAAGATCTGAAAGATCATATGAGAGAAGCTGGAGTACACCAGGGTGGAATGGGGACTGTGGAGTGTATTCGCAAGGACGACATGGAATATGCTTTAATGAAACTGGATGACACAAAGTTTCATTCTCATGAATGTGAAATCTCTTACATTCGTGTCCGTGCTGAAAAAGTGGGGGAAGTATGTGAGGAGCTGGCCTTGTTCTAAGACTATGGATGGTTGCTGTGGTCGATTTTGTCTCTACAACCCTACAGCTTCTCCATCCAATACAAACAGGGAAGCCCACAACAGAACACGGCTGGACTGTCCCGACAAGAAGAACCATAGACTCCCTCAGGCCGACCTACCCCTACCGATGTACAAGGAACTATCAACAGTTGAGCAATGTGGACTAAAGTGAGGTGGCCAGAGGTCTGTGTAGACCTCATGGTGTGCTCACTCATTAAAAGGGGGTAAAGGTTGTGATGGTGTGTCTAGAGCCTTAATTACCTTACAAAAGGTCCAATAATTGAATTAGCTCAGTCACCATCTGCAGCCTGAATGTGTCCATGCCTCTTGATGAACCCCTGCTGACATTATCACCCCGTGATCTCTGAGGCGCCATTCTCAGGTCTGGGAGGCCTGAAAACCTTCCAACTTGTCTGCCTACCCCTGGATATAAGGAGGGGGTCTGAGGAGGACAGAGGGACAAGTAAGATAGATCCTTTGTGGGATGCTGATGCTAAGGCCAGCACCCCAGAGAGACTTAGAGAAACCCTGATTACCCTGGAAAATACTGCTGGATACTTTGAATTTATCCTTTTATGTGAATTGTCACAGCTGCGGTTTAGGAGTCAGGTAGAAGTTGCAGGATATTACGATGGACTAATCTGATCTAATAAAGGATGTAAAATCTCATGGTGGTGAACAGGCTCGGCTACGGGGGGCCAGCCTGAAGGATCTGGTATGGTAACGCTTTTGGCTATCCCGCCTGGTAAAGTAGGTCGGACAGCTGGGATATCACAGCATTCGGGAACCCTGCGCCTGAAGACTCCACCTGACTCCAACTATGGTTGTTTAATCCTGTGAGTTTTAAATAAAGCTGTGGCCATTTTAACATCCAAACTCGTGTGTTTTGTACTTATTAGGGTTGAGGTTTACTGGAGTTATGCTTTGTTTTATGGGGGAGTAAGGGTCGATCCCTTCCCATATCTGTCCGTTATGTGCAAGGCCTGGGGCTTTGTGACAATTTCCTTTGTTGCCTCCATTCACTGGTGGACATATATAATTCCCTATAGCTACAGCCCTATATATAACTATCTACCCTCCTCACCATTGAAACTACAGCACCAGGAAGGAGAAGTGGTGAATTCGGAAGATCATTGGACTGAGATGTCCCTGATTTGCAGATGATGGAAACAACTTTATCATATCCTCTGGATTCTGCAACCTGGTGTCTGAACCAGAAATCCCGGCACCTCCGTCCTCGGCTGCTGTCCCTGAGGTTATTAATGGTCGTCTGAGGAACGTTCTGCTGCTGATTGTACAAATCATCAGGATCAGCAGCTGCTGTGTAATCACTGACCAACGACATCCCCGATGTGCTGGATGGAGACAATTCCAGAGACGCTCCCGGCAGCTCCTGTGTGATCACCGACTGATGATGTGCTGGATGGAGACCATTCCAGAGACGCTCCCGGCAGCTCCTGTGTGATCACCGACCGATGATGTGCTGGATGGAGACCATTCCAGAGACGCTCCCGGCAGCTCCTGTGTGATCACTGACCAATGATGTGCTGGATGGAGATCATTCCAGAGACGCTCCCGGCAGCTCCTGTGTGATCACTGACCAATGATGTGCTTGATGGAGACCATTCCAGAGACGCTCCCGGCAGCTCCTGTGTGATCACTGACCAATGATGTGCTGGATGGAGACCATTCCAGAGACGCTCCCGGCAGCTCCTGTGTGATCACCGACCAATGATGTGCTTGATGGAGACAATTCCAGAGACGCTCCCGGCAGCTCCTGTGTGATCACTGACCAATGATGTGCTGGATGGAGACCATTCCAGAGACGCTCCCGGCAGCTCCTGTGTGATCACTGACCAATGATGTGCTGGATGGAGATCATTCCAGAGACGCTCCCGGCAGCTCCTGTGTGATCACTGACCAATGATGTGCTGGATGGAGACCATTCCAGAGACGCTCCCGGCAGCTCCTGTGTGATCACTGACCAATGATGTGCTGGATGGAGACCATTCCAGAGACGCTCCCGGCAGCTCCTGTGTGTCACCGACCAATGATGTGCTTGATGGAGACAATTCCAGAGACGCTCCCGGCAGCTCCTGTGTGATCACTGACCAATGATGTGCTGGATGGAGACAATTCCAGAGACGCTCCCGGCAGCTCCTGTGTGATCACTGACCAATGATGTGCTTGATGGAGACAATTCCAGAGACGCTCCCGGCAGCTCCTGTGTGATCACCGACTGATGATGTGCTGGATGGAGACAATTCCAGAGACGCTCCCGGCAGCTCCTGTGTGATCACTGACCAATGATGTGCTGGATGGAGACCATTCCAGAGACGCTCCCAGCAGCTTCTGTATGATCACCGACCAATGATGTGCTGGATGGAGACCATTCCAGAGACGCTCCCGGCAGCTCCTGTGTGATCACCGACCGATGATGTGCTGGATGGAGACCATTCCAGAGACGCTCCCGGCAGCTCCTGTGTGATCACTGACCAATGATGTGCTGGATGGAGACAATTCCAGAGACGCTCCCGGCAGCTCCTGTATGATCGCTGACCAATGATGTGCTGGATGGAGACCATTCCAGAGACGCTCCCGGCAGCTCCTGTGTGATCACTGACCAATGATGTGCTGGATGGAGACCATTCCATAGATGCTGCCGGCAGCTCCTGTGTGTCACGGGTGTGTCAGAAGTGACAGACAGTCGCCCTGCAGGTGGTTGCAGGAGATCTCTAGGTTTGGCATTACAGATATCTTCTTAGAGGCAGGCTGTCTCTAGGACCCAGCGGCTATCTTCCTCTGGCTAATTAACACCATGGCCTGGGTGTAGAAATACCTGAGGGAGGTGCCGGCGATAATCATTACTCTTTGTGAAGGCTTTAGCAAGAGCAGTACTTCTTCCTCTCTGGAGCTTGAGGACGTGTGCGCATTTGTCTGGAGTCATCTAAAGCTAAGCAATTTCCCCCTTTTGTCCTCTGTTGTTGTCTTTAGTGTTCAGTGGGGATCGACTAGTGCTCATCTCCTCCCTTCCCTAGCCTTAGCCATACGCCAGGGAAAGACAGGGCGAGGCACGCGTGCGGCGATTGGTGAAGAGCCAATTTAGGGTCGTTAGGGGAGACAGGGTGACACTAGATCAGCCTAGGAGGTCTCCACTCCCCCCTTTCCCTAGAGTCTGGGCTCCCTTTCCCTCTTCCCTTTGTGTTGACCTAAGTCTTTCCCACACCCTGCGTGACATTATCGTCGGCGGAGCACATTTTGAAAAGGAAAAAAAAAACAGACACTTTGTTTTTTTTTTCTCTCTCTGTGTGTTTTTGGGTGTTGACCTTTTTTTTTCCTTTCTCCCTTGGTATGGGTTCAGTTGCAGAGCAGTTCTGCTGTCTGTCCCTGGAGGTGAATGACCTCCGCTGTGAGGTTCAGCAGCAGCATCAGCGGCTACAGGTCGCCAATGTGGGGGTCTCTGCAGGTAGGCCTGTCCAGCCTAAGCCCAAGGTTGCCCTCCCGGACAGGTTTTCAGGAGGTAGGGACAAGTTTTTTGTGTTTAAGGAGGCCTGCAAACTGTATTTCAAACTTCGTCCTTACTCCTCCGGTAATGAGGAGCAACGGGTCAGTATTGTGATGTCTCTGCTGCAGGGAGATCCTCAGTCCTGGGTGTTTTCTTTACCGCAGGACTCGGTTTGTCTCCAGTCTGTGGAGGGGTTTTTCGGGGCTCTGGCCCTCATCTATGATGACCCTGACCGAGTCGCCTTGGCTGAGTCTAGGTTACGTCGTCTTCAGCAGGGGAATCGGTCAGTGGAGACGTACAGCTCTGAATTCTGTAAATGGGTAACGGATTCCAAATGGAAGGACTCAGCCCTTAGAAGTCAATTTTATGAGGGTCTTACTGAAAGGTTGAAAGATGCCTTGGCAGCATATGAAACCCCTCAGTCCTTGGAGGCTGCCATGTCGTTGGCGATACGTCTTGATAGACGCCTTCGGGATAGACGGGTGAGACCACCTTCTCCGGGGTCTTCTTGCCGAGGTTGTGTACCTCTGCCAGGGGAGCGGTCTGGGGGTGAACCAGTACTGGGGGAAGTGGAGGAACCCATGCAGTTAGGGGGTGTCTCGGCATCATACACTCCCTGGAGATTCGCTGGAAAAAAGGCGTATGGTTTTTTTTTGTGGGAAAAAGGGACATTTTGTTGGGACCTGTCCCTCAATTCCTAAACAAAAGGATTAACTCTTGGTAGTCTGGAGTTGGATAAACAAGGGGTGCATTTCTTACCAACCTGCAGTTCCAGCTTTGTCCTGTCAGCGGAGGTGGTGCTAGAGAGTAAAACCGAGAAAATTTCTGTGTTTGTTGACAGTGAAGCCGGAGTCAGCATGGTTGATGCTGAGCTTGTGAAAACTCATGGTCTCGCTTGCTGTGCTTTAGCTGAACCTATTTCCATCTTTGCCATCGACTTGGCACCACTTGCACAGAAAGCATTTACTCAGATTGTACATAATGTAAAACTGAGGGTGGGGTCAGTTCATTGTGAAATCATCGCTTGCTATGTCCTGGACAATCTTCCCACACTGTTTTGGAGATCTCTGGGTTTGGCAATACAGATATCTTCTTAGAGGCTGTCTCTAGGAACCAGCGGCTACCTTCCTCTGGCTAATTAACACCCTGGCCTGGGTGTATAAATACCTGCTGTGTTACAGAGGGAAGTGCCGGCGATATTCATTACCCCTTGTGAAGAGCAGTACTTTTTCCTCTCTGGAGCTTGAGGCTGTGTGTGCATTTGTCTGGAGTCATCTAAAGCTAAGCAATTTCCCCCTGTTTGTCCTCTGTTGTTGTCTTTAGTGTTCAGTGGGGATCGACTAGTGCTCATCTCCCTTCCCTAGACTTAGCCAGATGCCAGGGAAAGACAGGGCGAGGCACGCGTGTGGCGATTGGTGAAGAGCCAATATAGGGTCGTTAGGAGAGACAGGGTGACACTTGACCAGCCTAGGAGGTTTCCACTCCCCCCTTACCCTAGAGTCTGGCCTCCCTTTCCCTCTTCCCTTTCTGTTGGACTAAGTCTTTTCCACACCTTGCGTGACACTGTGTAATCATCAAACAATGACGTCCCCCCAAACAATGACGACCCCAATGTGCTCGATGTAAACAAGTCTGGAGAGCAGGTTTAAGCCACACAGGTGTCTCAGTAGTGCGAGGAACA